>NC_092876.1:92160074-93439657 GCF_028372415.1 Notamacropus eugenii
AAATGAAAACTCTTAATAGCATCTGTAATCCCTGAGGGGGTGATACTTTGTTTACCTGTAGAATCATTTGGGGACAATGAATGTTTCTGTGCCTGAGATTTCTCAGAGATCACAAAATTAAAGTTTATTTAGTCATCAAGGGAGATTTTCTTTTGTATAAAAACTCCCCAAGATTAGTCTTAATTAGAAAAACTGGAAACTGGTATGAATGTGTGGGAGAGAAGAAGGAAAACCTTGTGGGGAAAAGGATAACTTGGGGAAACACCATGAGACCATGAGAACTGAGAAGTTAATATACTTAAAATACTTAGAATACTATGTCCTCCTGTGGAATAGATCCAATTAAAGGAATCTTTACAGAATTTACTCCCAAGGGCGTGGTAGCAGGAGTTAAAAGTATGAGCATGAGAAGAACATAAATATGAAGACCAGGAAAATCTAGTCTTTTTTAGCATTGAGAACAGGAGTAACTATTGTGGTCAATTAGGTTTTACTTAGTGCCATAGACCTCAAAGGTCCTAGAAAAAACAGCAGCAAACAAAGAGTTATGCCTGAGTATATGGGGGCAATCCTACACACAATATTAGAAATGGAATAGGCCCAAGGAAACCTGATATCCTCCACTAGAACAATATACAATTCTTTGTTAAAGGCATCTAGCATCTAGTGTCATCTCTTGTTCCTCCCCAAGTTTGGATGGCATCAGTAAAATCAGGATAAGGAATGGCTAGATTTTGAAATTTCACATAATTTTTTTCTATGTTTTCAGATGAATAGATAGAACCTAGACACGTAAAGTGACTTATGCAAATCTTATGGTGAGTTAAACTGAGCTGTAAGTAAAATTAAGATCTCTTCATTCCTAATCTAGTGTTACCTTTTGCTTTTCCATAACACCATATTTGCATGTGCAGAGAAACCTCCTCTATACTAAGAAAATTGAAGGAAAAGGTTTGGGGATACAAAAGAAAAGAGGATTCTGGGAGAGTCCCAGTGACTTCTGAGTTTCTTCCCAACTTTGCTACCCTATGGCTCCAAGACTAGAGGGTCTGGGTTGGGTTGTATTCACCTTCATATCTCTTCCAGTAGCTTAGATGGAGACCTCTAAATAATAGACACTTAAGGAATGTTGTTGGTTGAATTAGTGAATTTCTAGAGTAGGAAGTTTGAGTTTCTAGCCTAGGACAAATGATAGGTGGAATGGAAGGGGAAATATGTAGAATTTGGAAATTAAATTTTTTAAAAGAATTTAAAATTTGTTTTTACATGTAATTGGGAAATATTTTTAAAAATGCCAATAAAATATAGTTTGCAGATTAAAAAGAATATAAGATGAAAACAGGATGAGTGTTATTTGAACAACTCTGATGTTAGTTTTGAAGCATTGTGATGAACACTATTGGCAAGAATAATTGTACTTCTCAATTTTATTTTTATAAATATTTCCAGAAGACTAATTAATCAAGACATCATGCTATGTCTAAATGAAACTGCATTTTGCCTCTGATTCACTTCTATTATGAAATTTTAATAAAAATTTAATAAAAATATCTTAATTATTTGAATCTTTAAATAAGCATAAACTTGTGTCTTTATAAATGTTTTTTATTTAAAGTTTTTAATTCCAAATTTTATTCTCCCTTTCCTCCAACTTCCCCTACTTCCTGATACAGTAAATAATCAAATAAAGGTCATACATGTACAATTTTGCAAAATACTTCCACATCAGTTATTTTGTACAAGAAGACTGTAATAAAAGAAAAAAAAAAAGAAACTTCAGTCTGTATTCAATCAATATCAGTTCTTTCGCTGGAGGTCCTCGAATTCACTGAAAGACCATTTTTTCCGCTGAAGTATTATACTCAGTTTTGCTGGGTAGGTGATTCTTGGTTTTAGTCCTAGTTCCTTTGCCTTCTGGAATATCATATTCCATGCCCTTCTATCCCTTAATGTAGAAGCTGCTAGATCTTGTGTTATCCTGATTGTATTTCCACAATACTTGAATTGTTTCTTTCTAGCTGCTTGCAATGTTTTCTCCTTGACCAGGGAACTCTGGAATTTGGCCACAATGTTCATAGGAGTTTCTCTTTTTGGATGTCTTTCAGGCGATGATCAGTGGATTCCTTGAATACTTATTTTGCCCTCTGGTTCTAGAATCTCAGGGCAGTTTTCCTTGATAATTTCATGAAAGATGATGTCTAGGCTCTTTTTTGGATCATGGCTTTCAGATAGTCCCATAATTTTTAAGTTGTCTCTCCTGGATCTATTTTCCAGGTCAGTTGTTTTTCCAATGAGATATTTCACATTATCTTCCATTTTTTTTTTCATTTTCTTGGTTTTGTTTTGTGATTTCTTGGTTTCTCATAAAGTCATTAGAATCCATCTGTTCCATTCTAATTTTGAAAGAACTATTTTCTTCAGTGAGCTTTTGAACCTCCTTTTCTATTTGTCTAATTCTGCTTTTGAAAGCATTCTTCTCCTCATTTGCTTTTTGAATCTCTTTTGCCAATTGAGTTAGCCTATTTCAAGGTGTTATTTTCTTCAGCATTTTTTTGGGTCTCCTTTAGCAAGGTGTTGACCTACTTTTCATGCTTTTCTTTCATCTCTCTCATTTCTCTTCCCAGTTTTTCCTCCACCTCTCTTACTTGATTTTCAAATCCTTTATGAGCTCTTCCATAGCCTGAGCCCATGGAATATTTATTTCGGATGTGTGGGATATAGAAGCCTTGACTTCTGTGTCTTTCCCTGATGGTAAACATTGTTCTTCCTCATCTGAAAGGAATGGAGGAAATATCTGTTCACCAAGAAAGTAACCGTCTATAGTCTTCTTTTTTTTTCCCTTTTCTGGGCATTTTCCCAGCCAGTGACTTGACTTCTGAGTTTTCTTTCCACACCCAACTTGCCTCCAGATCCACCCAGCCAGTGCTTGGGGTCTGAGATTCAAATGCTGCTTCCCAGCTTCAGGGCTTTGGGAGGGGGCAGGGCTGTTATTCAGTGTGAGATTAAGTTTACTTGCTCAGGTGGGGGCAGGGCCACCACTCAGGGCTCAGTTCCCTCGGGGGGTTTATGAGGAGACCTTCAACAATGGATCCAAGCTCCTGCCTGCTTTGGGAGTCCCTGTCCACTACCGCCTCTGCTGCTGCCTCCCGAGGGGGCCTGAGTTATGGAGACACCCCGCTCCCTTCTCAGTGAACCAAAAAGACTCTTTCACTCACCCCTGGTGCCTGTGGGTTGAGGGACCTGCACTGCTGCTGGAGATTCTGTCCCTGAAGCCTGCTTGGATCTGCTCCTCCTGGTGGTGCGCGGCCAAGGCAGGACTGGGCTCTGCTCTGGGTACAGTGTGCAACTCACCTTTCGGGTCAGGTTTTCAGGTCTGTCTGGAACAGAAATCTCATCTGCTCCATTGTTCTGTGGCTTCTGCTGCTCCAGAATTTGTTGGGAGTTCTTCTTTACAGATATTTTATGGGCTGTGGGTTTGGAGCTAACATATGTGTATCTTTCTACTCCGCCATCTTGGCTCCTCCCCCGAATTTTTTTTTCAGCCCTTTATATATATATATATATATATATATATATATATATATATATATATATATATATATATATATATATATATATATATATATATATATATTTGGGGGTATAATCCCATCAAAGTAACCTTATATTCACATCCTATGTCTACATATACTCCTAATTGCTCTTATATTAATAAGTTTGTTGAGTTACAGATATTTTCTTGACATATAGACATATAACCATTTTAACCTTTTTCAGTTTCTTATGTTTTTCTTACTTGTTTCTTTTTTTTTTAATATTTTATGTTTCTCTTTAGTCTTGTATTTAGTGGTCATTTTATTTATACAGTTCTGGTTTTTTATTTAAAAATGCTTGAAAGTCTTCTATTTTGTTAAATGTCAATATTTCTCCTGAAAGGTTATATTCAATTTTCCTGGTCAGGTGATTTTTGGGTGTAATTCTAACTCCTTTGCTTTCTAGTATATCTTATTCCAAGCCCTCCAGTTCTTTAATGTGGAAGCTGCCAAATCCTGTGTAATCCTGACTGCAGTTCTACATTTGAATTGTTTTGGCTGCCTTCAGTACTTCCTTCTTGATCTGTGAGCTCTAGATTTTGACTATGAGGTTCCCAATACTTTTCATTTTGGGATGTCTTTCAAGAGACTATTTCAAATTTCTCTTTTGCCTTCTGGTTCTAATTTTTCAGAGCAGTTTTCTTTCATAATTTCTTGAAAGATGTTATTCAGACCTTTTTTTTTTGATCATGGCTTTCAGGAAATCAAATAATACTTATATTATCTCAGTTTTCTAGATCACTTCTTTTTCCAATGAGAAATTTTCTCATTTTATTATATTTTTTTAATTTTATTTTATCATGTCTTGATGTCTCTTAGAGTCATAAGTCCCTACTTGTTCAACTATAATTTTTGAGGAATTATTTTCCTCAGTGAGTGTTTGTACTTCCTTTTTTCCATTTGGACAATCCTATTTTTTATGGAGTTATTTTCCTTGATAAATTTTTGTATATCTTTTCCCATGCTACTGACTCTTTTTTATGATACTCTTATATTATTCTAATTTCTTTTCCTAACTTTTCTTCTACTTCTCTAATCTGCTTTTTCAAATCCTTTTTGAGCTCTTCCAGAAATTTTTTGGGTGCCTAAAATCAAATTGCAATTTTCTTTGAGTCTTCATATTTAACAACTTTGACACTATTTTTCTGTTCTAAGTTTATGTCTTGATCCTCCCTTTCACCATAGTAACTTTTTATAATCAAGGTCTTTTGTTGTGTTTTTTGCTCATTTTTTTCTGCCTTTGTGTGTATGTGTGTATGTTGGGGTTTTTATGTGAGAGTTGGGCTCTGCTCCCAAGATTGTTGTTCTGGGGTTCTGAGTCTTACCTGTGGCTTTCACTGAGCTTCAGGGCTTAGCTTCATGCTTTCTCTGGAGAGAAGGTTCCCCTTTTGCCTTGTACTGGGAGGTGGGACCTTCTTCCTGGCCTCCCCTGAGTATAAGGTTTAGCTGCTGGCCTGCTCTAGGGGTGGGACCTTGATCATGGCTTGCTATGGTAACAGAGTCTTTCAGCAAGGTGTCTCCTACAGGGCCAGTTGCCAGAAAGACCTGGTTACCATAGCTCTCTCTGCTGCTAGTCCACAGGAGTGGGGTCTTGTTGGACAGTCCTGGTGGCGGGGAGGGTCTTCATCAGTGGTCAGCAATGAGATCAATGGTGGTTTGTGCTGGGGGTGGGATTACTGAGCTGGGACCTTGCTGTGATAAGCAGACTGCTCACTTGCCTAGGGGTCTACTGGTTTCAGGAGGACAGAACCTAGTTGGTGGATTGCCTCAGCCTTATAATCCTACTACAAATCCCTTGCTGTGAGGCTAGCTGCTGCTCCTCTTGCAACTTGCTTCCCTCCCACCCTAATGAAACAAGCTTTTCTTGTCATGCTGATGAACTGCTTCCTTGCGCCTAGACCAATTATGAGGCAGTTTTCTAGTTGTTTGGAGAGGAATTCAAGAGGCCTTCAAATAGTTCCTTCCTCACACTGTCATCTTGACAATGGGCATCCTCACATTTTTTTTCTTAATATCTCATGTAAGCATATTTTATTATCTAGTCAGTGGTGCCCTCAGGTGATACCTATTGAGTTGTGGGAAAGAGATTACCTTTGGTACTATCTGACCCCATACTGCTGAGTTGAGTTCTTTAATATCTTGTTCTTGTTCTTGTTCTTGTTCGTGTTCTTCTTCTTCTTCTTCTTCTTCCTCTTCCTCTTCTTCTTCTTCTTCTTCTTCTTCTTCTTCTTCTTCTTCTTCTTCTTCTTCTTCTTCTTCTTCTTCTTCTTCGTCATCAAGATGTCAGCTTACCCAGCAGTCTTGGAGTTACCTCTACCAACAGTGCTCTCCAGACTACAATGTGATTTTTCAAAACTAGATTAGATATTTGCTTACTTGTCTCATTAGAACTTCTTGCAATTGAATGACATATTGGGTCTGGGCCAAAGTCTGAGGAGATTTTGTACACTATAAAATATGTGGGCTTTCTAACTACGATTGTCAACATTGATAATCTTTTAACATTTGCTTTTAGGTTTTGGACTGCTTCTAAGGTAGTTCAAAAAACTGAACAATATAGTAGATATGCCTAGAATGTTTTTGCCACCCAAAGAATTACATACTATGTGATATGTTAGTCTCAATGCCCCAGGCAAGACATAGTCATGGAATTTGGAATCTTCCAATCAGTATAACTTTCCTACAGATTATAAAGGTTAGGAGGAAGGCATTTTAAGATCAGATAACAAGATATGGCAAGACCTTTTGAGACAATGGGGAATCTAGACATCTATCAGGCTCTCCCTGATACTCTCATTCAAAAGTTAACTCCTTCAGGAAACTTTCCCTGATTATGTGATCAGGAAATAGATACAATATTTTTCACTCACGTATTTATTCATTATTCCCTCCTGACTGATTATTTCCACTATTCTATGTTTATTCAACATTTAAATATAATGTTTTGTATGTGTTTATGTGGTTTTAAGCAATTTAGAGCATAGTAGATAGAATGCTGACCTGGGAGTAAGGAAGACTTTGGTTCAAATTCTCTATCTGACACAATTTGTGCAGGTGACTGTGGGTCAGTCATCTAATCTCTCATCCCTAGCTAACTCTCTAACAGTGTTAAGTTACAGAGTAGGTATAAATCTACTACTGATAGAAGAAATTTCCTTACTGGGGATTCCATATACCAATGAAATGAAAGAATGTTTTTTTTTTTTTTAAAGAAAAGTATTTGTGTTTGGTCATAGTCTTTTCTATAGAAAACTCACCTTTACTACCACACCAGGTGTCATTTCTCTGTTATTATATTAGAGAGCCCCTAAAGTAGGGGGCCATGTCTCTCTCACCAGAATAGAGAGCTGTGCCTTTTTCTCCCCTCTCTTTCTTACCTTCTCTACCCTCCACTCTTCCTCTCTACTTCCATTCCTATCCTTCCTTTCATTTTTTTTCATTTCTCCCATTCCCAGTCTAGATAGTGCAGTGATGGAGATGGCCCAGGAGGCCACTGACCCTGCTGAGGTGGACATCATAGGGGCCGTGCTAAGACATTGTCTCCAAAATGACCATATGCTTGACAGGTGAGCTGACAGCCACCAGGGAAGGCTATAAACTTCTGGAAAATACAAACGATCTGACTAGCTTGAAGTATCTAGAAATGAAAGCTCTTGTAGCAAACCTAAGTAGAAACCTAAAGGACTTAAACCAGAAATGTGCAGCACTTCAGCTTTATCTGGATGAGATCACTTTAATAGAGGTAAAAGTAGCAGTTCTTGTGCTACAAGTTGGATGCATATTCAAAGAAACAAGAAGCGAAGTACAAGAAGTTAGAAGTGATGAAAGAATTCTTTTACACAAAGACAATACAAACGTTGAATACAAACGTTTCATAATAACTGAAATGCTTAGGATGGAACAATGACTATGCTTCAGTTCTATAAAAGGAAGAATCCCAGGAGAAAATCCTATCCAAGGAGAATCCCAGTCCCTACCTTTGGTTGGATGTGTAACTTAGGCCATCCTTTGATATTTTCCCAAAACTATACCGCCAGGACCTTCAAGTTATTTTAGGCTTTATTGTGTGCCCTGGATCAAGTCTCAGAAATCAGAATTAACCCTGTCTAGAGCAGAAACAGATGAGAGACTCTCATCTCCTTGTCTGCTCCCTCCACCCTCTCCTCTAGGGCTCCACATTTGACTCTTCTTCTTCATTGTGAATGCACTGCTCTCCTGTCATCCCCTCCATAATTTGTTTTTGAATTTAAACAATAAATGTAGGTTTCTGGAGAGGAAAAGAATAGAGGGCTGGATCTCTTAAATATGCCTAGGAATTCTTCAAGAAAGGAGGTCATGAAAGTTATATCAAATCAAGGTATTATATCTACTAAATTGATGAATATCTACAGAAAGGGTGCCATGTCACCTCCACAAATAGGAGTCATCCAGAAGACAGAGATTATATCTTTTCCACTAGTTACGGGAATGGTAGTGATCATCCATACCTCGCAAAATGAGACCTTGCCCTCTTCATTGAGTAGCACCATTGTCCCTTCCCAGCCCCATCCTCCTAGAGCTCAGTGTTCTTGCCCAACCCTCCTTCTGGCCCCATTAAACTGGAAGAAATGGAAGATCTTCTGACGTATCTGCTTGGTCTTGATAGTATAGACAATGGGGTTGAGCATAGGGGGCATGAGAAAATGCAAGTAGGAGAGAAGTACCCGAATAGAGGGTGAAGCCTGCTTCCCAAAATGGTGGATCATGGACAGGCCAATCATGGGTGTATAGAAGAGCAGCACTGCACAGATGTGTGAGACACATGTATTAAGGGCCTTAAGCCTTTCTGTCTGGGAAGCAATGATGAGGACAGCATGGAGGATCAGCACATAGGAAGCCACAATAAGTATAGAGTCCATGCCAAGAGTGGAGAGTACCACAAAGAGCCCGTAAGCGCTGTTGACATGAGTATCCACACAAGCAAGCTTCATGACATCTGGATGCAGGCAATAAGAATGAGAGAGTTGACCAGTATGGTAGTAGGGGAGCTTTTTCAGCATGATGGGGGCAGGGAGGTGTAGTCCAATACTACGGACCACAATTGCAATGCCCAGACCAGCAACTCGGGGGCTGGTCAGGATGGTTGTATAGCGCAATGGATTACAAATGGCCACAAAACGATCAAAAGCCATGGAGAGAAGCACAGAGGATTCCATGACAGAAAAAGTGTGGATGAAAAAGAGCTGGGCTAGGCATGCATTCACCTCCACCTCCCGTTTGCCCAGCAGGTAAATGGTTAACATGGTGGGCAGTGTGGAAAAAGAAAGTCCCAGGTCAGTCATGGCCAACATGAACAAGAAATAGTACATTGGCTGGTGAAGATCTGCTTCTGACTTTACCACCCACAGAATCAAGCTGTTTCCAGCCACAGCCACTATGTACATGGCGCACAAAGGGACAGAGAGCCAGATGTATATTTTCTCTAGGCCTGGGAAGCCCATGAGGAGGAACATAGTAGTGCTGTGATTCAAGGCATGCATGATAACCTGGAGGGTGAAGCAGTTTCCTTGGGAAACTGGGAGCTTACTGAGTCATCAATGGTTCTAGAATCAAAGGAGGCAACTAGTTAGGAAATTGTTACCTTAATTTTGTTTTTCTCAAACCATAAGGTCACTAACATCCTACTGAATGCATTAGGTTAACATTTCTGACCAAGTAATCTCCATATTTCAGGAAATAGCCTTTACCATTAAGACAAGACTCAAGAAGAGAGTCAAAGGCTTAGTTCAGAATCAGTGAAAGTTCTGTAATGAGACTTATGTCCCTAGACTCAAGATAAAGGAAGCCTTGAAGAGGTGATGTCAAAGACTTTTAAACAGCACACTTCAGGGGACCATCAGATGACAAACCTGAGTATTCCTGAGAAAACATTTAGTTTTCCTTCCTCAGTTTTCAGAAATGGAAACTGGAGCTGAGAAAGCAGATATAACTTGCTAAATCTTTCAGGGTCCTCAAGAATACATCTCAGTCCTAGTTGGATTTGTTCCTCATCATCTTCACAAACTATCTGATCTTAACTTTTTCAGCCCATTGCTTTCCAACAAGAGTTCTCTTCTCCTTGACCCCTGGTATGACAGAACACAGACCATTCCTTCCCTTTCCTGAGACATATCAAGCTACTGTGAGATTTTCTAGGATTCATTTACAGACTATGGAGGAACAGGTGGCAATAAAAAGAATAAACACAGGGAAAGACAGAAAGTCTCACATAAAAAGTGGGCACTTCTTTCCCAAAAGGCAGACCTCAAAGGATATACCTATGGTCTATTATTTTGGAATGTCAATAGAGTTCACTCCTGTACTCTCTTTGTTTCTCTTGCTCTATTATTACTTACATATTTCTCTTCTTGGGAGATTGGCCCACCCCACTTGTGAGGCTGGCCACTCCAGCTTTTATTCTCAAGCCTTTTGGGTTCCATCTTCTGCTGACAAGGTAGTTGCCATCTTGGATTCTTCACATGTAATAAATCCCTACAGAGGGAAATAAAGGTACACATAGGTACTAATAGTTTTCATTGATGACATAAGGGACTCAGTTTTAGAGTGAACTATAATAAGCTCAGTTTTGCACACAGGAAACTTAGGGTTGTGAGAATTCATAGGGTGATAGATTTAAAGCTATAAGAGATCTCAAAAATCATCTTGCTCAACCCTCTCTTTTTGCAGATGAGCAAACTGAGGCCCAGGAAAGTTAAATGACTTAGAGTTGGTTGAAGAAGTTGGTTAAATGTAATTAGCATATATACGAAACAAGAGCCTCTGACTATAAATTCAGAGTTCTTTCCATCACATTATTATGGCACTTTGTAATAATGAAAGTAGTATAGAAATATCATGACTGTCATTATCATCATCATTATCATCTTATATGTACTAACAGAATTTAGACATATAGTTTGGAGCTCAGAAGAGAGGTTAGAGCTAATAAAATGGATTGAGGAGGAGTTCATACACATAGATAGGAAAATTTAATTTGCAAAAATAAATACGATTACACAGAAATTGACAGTGTAGGGAGAGAAGATGAAGGAGCCAAAGGCAGACCTTCAGGGAGCATCCATATCCATGTGTTTGAAAGAAGGCATAAAGTGAAAAGAGAAAGAGTGGTTAGAGATTTCAGAGAAATGCCAGATGCATGAGATGCCTCTAGAGCACAAGGAAGAAATAATAGTACAGAGGGATGAAGAATAGTACAGAGGGATGGAGAAAAGTCAAAGAGATTGGACTAGAGAAAGTCATTGGCAATCTTTGAAAGAACAGGTTCAATAAAGTTGTAGATGGGGAATGGGAAGAGGCAAAACCAAGTTGACAGTGAGAAAACAAGGGTGTGGTGAGCTCACAACTTTTAAAGAAGTTTAATAGTGAAGATAAAGAGACAAGTATGATAATAACTACATGCGACAGAAATGTTAAGGAATGGTTCTGTTTTTATGACAGAGATTTTGCTGTGTAAACAGGGTGAGAAGATGGTACTAGTGTAAAAGGGGAAAAAATGAAAGATGCTTGAGAG
The DNA here is from genome assembly GCF_028372415.1 of Notamacropus eugenii. Classification (NCBI taxonomy): domain Eukaryota; kingdom Metazoa; phylum Chordata; class Mammalia; order Diprotodontia; family Macropodidae; genus Notamacropus; species Notamacropus eugenii. The sequence continues at coordinate 92,171,217 of NC_092876.1, forward strand.
AGAAGAATGATTAGCGGAGAAAGTGCATGGGAAAGCTGGAGGAAATCATTTACTCAACAAATATTTATTAAACACCTATTGAGTTCTAAACACCATACTAGACACTTGGGAAACTAAGAGAACAAAGTAAAGCCAATAATATTCTTAATGAGAATTAGAAAAAAGCCATGATAAGTAGAAAGTTTAACCTTAGTGACAAGAAGAGATGCCTCTTCTATAGCCATAGGGAAAATGCAGAAAATGGATGATAATAGGAAAAATTTTCAAGAGGAAAGAATGTTGATTGAAGGTAGTATCAACCCCATGGCTTATTTCTCAGAATATCTAAATGAAAGCATTTGTAGTATAAATTAAAATTGGTTATAGGATAACATTGGAAACTGGGAAGGACAGAGGCTGGAGACAGAAATATAGGTTCAGAGCGAGAAAAAGTTATAAAAGCAGAGAAGTAGTCAGTTCTGGAGAAAAGGAAAATAATAACTGAAGAAAATACCACAAAGGTAGAGGAAAAGGATTATTCTCTTACTCCTCTGAGTCTCAATTGTTTTTTTTCTTTCCTGTAAGATGAGCTTAGTGATGTTTCCTGACATATTTAAGATTAAGGTCATTTAAAAATCTTAAGTAATATAAACGTGTAATCATCACTTTTCAAGAAAGAAAGAGAGGAAGCATAGAATGAGTTCAGAATCCACAGCAGTTATAAAGAGAAAAAAAAACAATGTGGAGGACTAAAGAAGAGGATAAACTTTTTGGAATATTGGAGATCTCTCCATTGAAGAATTTGGTCATACTCAGATAACCATCAAGAAAGGAGTTGATACACTTGGGGAGTTGAAAAGGACTACAGGTGAACAAGAGAGGAAAGTAAAAGAGCAAAGGTGGGAATGGAAAAGTGGAAGTACAGGCTTCTAGAACTGAGAATATCCCCAAGACTCATTTCCCAGTCTGAGAAAGAATAAATGCTGTGCCTGTACTATGTCCCCTGGAATTTCCTGATGCACATACAAGTTCCTCACATTGTGTCTATTTTTGGCACTCTAAACAGGTAATTAAGCTGATTAAAAAGACTGCTACTGTTGCCCTCTATAAATGACAAATGTTGGAGGATAAGAGGATGAGGACTTTGACACTGACATCACATCCTACAAGTAGACAAGTATGAGCCTTAGGAAAAATCAGGGAGATTCCTAATCCAAGATACTGTGTGGCATAACATAAAGGGCACATAGTGGGAAGATTAGAATTTACTCTGCTACTCCATAGATGATTATAGATTTGCAACTAAAAGGAATCATACAAGTCATTAAGTCTGACATTATTATTTTATAGATGAGGAAACTGAGGATCAGAGAGGTTAAGTGACTTTCTTGGCATTACACAGTTACTCTTTGAGGAAGGATTCAAATCCAGGTCTTGGGACTACCTATCCAGTATTTGGTCCCCCATGCTAGGAGTACTTTACCTTTTTTGTCATGGACTCTTCTGACAATCTAGTGAAAAATATAAACCCATAGTCCAAATAATATTTTAAAGTCACAATAAAATATACACAAAGAAACTAATTATAATGAAATGTAGTTTCCAATTTTTTTTTCAAATCAAGTTTATGGATTCTAGGATAAGAAACACTACACTTTACCAAAATGTCTTTAGGCACTAGATACTGTGTGTCCCCTGATTCCTCATCTATAACATGGGGAAAATCATCCCTGTCCTAACCCTTTAATAGAAGTGATATAAGGAGGAAATGAAAGATAATGAATCTTAAATTGTTTTAAATATTACATGCTGAACAACTCTAAATGATTATTATTAACAGGTTACTAATAGCTAAATGTCTGAAACACTAAAATTTATGAAGTCCCTTTCTTTCAACCATCTACTGCAGTTATAGAAGTTAAATAATCCTTCTCTCTTTTTATACTGGAGGAAATGTGGATTTGGAAACATTGTTATTTGCCCAGGATCATGTAGATATAATATCAGTCAAGGACTGAATTTAAAACCAGTTCTGTTCCAATCCAAATCCAAATCTTTATCCGCTTTTCTCACGCTGCCTTTCAGGTTGATCATAGGCTCAAATATTAGAAAGATAAAGAAACTTAGGCATCAGAATGTGAAACTTTTCTTCTGTAAGTTCACTTTGAGTGATTCCCCCCTAAGTTTATTAACTTCCATTTGCTTCTTAGTAGCCCTTTCCTATGATTTCACTGCAGCCTATAGGTATGTTTCACAAGTACCTCAACAATGTTATAAAACCTCAAAGATGGCTTTCTCATATCCTTCTCCAAACCCAGCATCATTGACTCACCCGAAATCCACAGACCAAGCTACAGATACTCTTCTCCCTTCTTCCAAAGACAATAGGTCAAAAACTCTCAGAAGGGCAGCAATTTCACTGCAGTCCTTATACAAAATCCTAGGCATTGCTTCCCCATAGGAAGGTACCATTGGACCCCTGGGATCTTGGTCTTAAACTTGAATTAACCCCATCGTTGCCAAACACATCTCATTAGGAGCCCTAGTGGAGCTATCAAAACTATCAAGAAACAGGACCTTGACATTTTGAAGCTCTCAAATTCACAGGTTGTTAGGTCAGATTCAGGGTTACCTTGTTAACGGAACTTGTCAACAAAGCTCTCTCACCCAAATTTGCTGCTAAACTTAGTCTGAGGCTATAGTGAGGAGATCCATCTAGATATGTTTTAGACCCCTCCATTGTGCAAGACCTTGATTGGTTGCTGACGAGATAAAAAGATCAATAACCTGCAGTCCTTGCCTTAGAGGGGCTTGAAGTCCAATATGAGGGATGAGAGAGAACAAAAAAGTAACAAAAAAAGTTCTATGAAGTCTCCATTACTTGCAGTTGTGAGAATATGAGGCAATTTCATGAGGGAATTCTAATGTGAGCTTTGATCATAATTTGAACAAGTTCAGAAACAAAGATATTGTAGGTGAATTATTTCAGTTAGAGGGATTGGGAATGTTTATCTTGGAGAAAAAAGGATGAGAGGAGGTGAAAGCAATCATAACGGACATCTTTGAGTATTGGAGATCTTGGCATGTAGAAGAGTGGTAAGATATTTCATTTGGTCCCCGAGATCATAAAATAGGGGAAATGACCAGCAATGAAAAAGGCAAATCTAGTTCTGGTGTCAAGAAAATTTCTTAAATAAATACATAAATAAATAAATAAATAAATAGATAGATAGATAAATGAGTGGATAAACAAATGAATAGACAAGTAAATAAATTAACAGATGAATAGATAAATAGATGAATAAATAAATAAATAAGTGAAAGGATGGCTAGATAAAGCAACTTCTTAGTAATCAGAAATATCCAAAAGTAAAATGGACTGCCTTGAAATATTGTGGATTACCCCTCATTGGAAGATACATGACCACTCATCAGATATATTATATTTGAGAGTTCTTTTGGAGTATGGCCACTGAAGTCCTATCCAATTGAAATCCTGTTATCCTGCCAATGCTGTAAGCAAAGATGCAGGAATGGAACAAGGGACAGGTTTAGGGAATGGGGTGTAGTTTGGTTTCTTAAAAGTAGAGAGGTCATGATGTACAAAAAATAATAAAAAAAAGATTGTAAAGTTATATTGAAGCTACACTGTAGGGGCCCTGAATTCCAGGCTCAGATGTTTGGCTTTATATTTCAGAAAATCCCATGCCTCTTTCCAGAGTCTCACTTTAGCTTGAAGGATCTCCTTGCAGATAGTAAGGCCTGGATTACGATACTGATAAGGACTAAAAAATGACCATTAGATTTGGCAATGAATCAGCTTCTCCTTCTTGTTCTCTTTTTTCTAGGTTTTAGAAACACCTCTCTCTCCTAATTTTCTTTCTGTAAGAATTCCTCCTTTGCTGTATCTTCATCCAGGTCATATCCAGTAACTTTGGGTGCCTCCTAAATCTCTGTCCTGGACCCTCTTCTCTTCTCTTTCTATACGTTTTCATTTGGTTATGTAATCAGATCCAATAGGTCTAATGATTATCTCTATGCTGATGATTCTCAGATGTGATAATCCAGCCCTAACCTCTTTCCTGATTGCCAGTCTCATGTCTCCATTTCCATTACCTATTAGACTTTTCAAATTAGGTGTCCCTCAAGCATCTTAAACTTCATATGTTCAATACTGAACTTATATATCTCCCCAAATCCTTTATTCTCCCATACTTCCCTGTGACTGTTGAAGATATCACCATCCTCCCAGTCCTCCAGGCTTACAACTTAGGTATCATTCTAGGACTCCTCACTCTCTCACTTCTCATATTTAATCTCTTGGCAAATCCTGTGAATTCTACTCTTGCATCTCTTATATATCTATATCTGTGTCTATATATTTGTAGAGATCTCTCTCGTTATATTTATAAAGATATCTATAGATATATATATATATATAGATGGCTGTAGATAGACTTATAGATTATAAATATAATATATATAGTAAATATAATATAAACATATATAAATAAATATAATAGAGATTATAAATATAATATAAATATAATAATATAAATATAAACATTTGTGTCTAGACAGACATAAATATATATGTCTAACTAGACTGAAATGGTTCTATAGATATTTATTTACAGATTTAGCTGGATAGAGATATCCTTCCTTCCCCTCTCTGACACTGCTACCACCCTAGTGCAGGCCCTCATTTCCTCACACCTGAACTATTACAGCAGTATTCCTTCTGGTTGGTCTTCCTGCCTTAAGTCTTTCTTCACTCCAGTCCGTCCTCGAGGAGTGCTCAGTCTTCAGAGAGATATTTCTAAACTATGGGTTTGACCAAGTCATCCTCCCTACCACCACCACTCCACATTCAATAGCTACTTCATTTGTTGCTTGTTGCCTCCAGGATCAAATAGAAAATCCTCTGTTTGACCTTTTTTAAATGAATTTGTTGTTTCTTTTCAGTTTTTAACAATCCCTTCCATAAGCTTTAAATTTTCTCTCCCTCCCTCCTCATGACAGCATGCAATCCTATATGAGTTCTACACATACATTCTTATTAAATACATTTTCACATTAGTCATATTACATAGAAGAATTAAAATGAATGGGAGAAGCCATGAGGAAAAAAAAAAACAAAGAAAACACTAAGAGAAAATAGTCTGATTGGTTGTTCTGATTCCATAGTTGTTTGTCTGGATGTAGAAAATCATTTTTTTTTTTTTGGAGGTAATCAGGATTAAATAATTTGTCTTAGTTACACAGCTAGCAAGTATCTGAGGTCACATTTGAACTCAAGACTTCCTGACCACAGGACCATTACTTTATCCACTATACCATGTAGCTGCTCCTCTGTTTGACCTTTAATGCCAAGACCTTTAAAGCCATTCTTAACCTACCCCTCCCCACCCCCACCTTTGCAGTCTTCCTTCTTCCACACACTCTGTGATCCAGTGGCATTGGCCTCCTTATTGTTCTTTCCACAAGATACTACTTTGTGAATTTTTACTGGCTGCCCTTCCCATCCATGGAAGTCTTTCCTTTCTTACTGAGATCTCACATTGCATCCTGGGCCATCTCCAGTCATCCTGACGAATATCTGATCACTGGATTCAGATGATCCCAGAGGAGAAGTGAGTCTGGTGACCCTGCACAGCCCTCCCTCACTCAAAACAAAGTCAAGTGCAAGTCATGTCATCATTTCTCTGATGGCATGGTCTTCTTTGTCAACAAAGGATGAACACAACAACCACAACTGTACCGATACATTGAGCCTAAGTGTAGGGACTCGGGGAAGTTGAAAATGAATTAGTTGTATTGGCATTAATACTGGCTTCCACTCATGGTTTGTTTTCATGCTGATCTGATGGTGTCCTAGAGTGTGACCTGATCAGACTAAAGCAAGAAAAGCCTAAATAATAATATCTAATAATATCTAGTATTACTATAGTACTTTGATGTTTATAAAGTACTTTGTATATATTGGTTCCTTTGAGCCTCTCAGGAACCCTTTGAGATATTATTATCATCTCTATTTTACAGATGAAGAACTTGTCCCTGAGAGAAGCTAAGTGATTTACCCAGTGTTGCACAGCCAAGTAAATATCTAAGGCAGAATTTGAAGCCAAGTCCTCCTGACATCAGACTCAGCCCTCTACCCATTTTACCACTGGAAGTGCTGCCCCTCTCCAGCCCTACTCTCACCTCTTGGAACCCTCAAATAAATTCTATAACTTCTACAGTGGAAACTCTAATCATTATATAATTGCTTATGGACGAAACCTAAACACAGTCATAGAAGTACAATCAGATCTTTTTAATTACTCTTATGCTGATTCTGCCTTTGTTTCTTATACCTCCTTTGACATACTGTTGTCTTGCATATGGAAGAGACCTTAACATGGTTGCAGAGATTCTGGATTACATCTAGCAGATGATGGAGGCTCTGACAAGTAAACAGGTCACAGAATTTCAGAGATGGAAGGGATATCACATGCCATTTAGTCTAAGTCATACCTGAGCAGGAATGTTCTCTACAAAATACCAAACAAGTGATTATAAAGTGTCTCAATGAAAAACCGTACTAAAGGTTAGTCCCCACATGTTCCATTTTAAACAGCTCTAATTATTAGGGAACTTTATGTTTGTTTGTTTTTCCTGCTTACATGAAGTTGAAATTTGCCTCTCTCTTTATTCTAAATTCTATCTTTCTGACATTATGGGACCAATTATAATTGCTTCTTCCCATTTTAAATTCCCAAAAACTTGAAGGCAGCTATCATGTCTTCTCTAAGTCTTCCATTTTCAAAGCTAAAATTCCCCAGGTCTTTCAATTCACCATTGTATGGAATGAACTCAAGCTCTTTCACTATTGTAGTCACCCTCATTCTATATTTTCTATTTCTATATTCTATTTTTAACTGTCTGTCCTAAAATGTGGTCCTCAGAATTATTAAGAATCCCTGCCCTTTCTCCCTCTTACTCTCGATGTCTTCTTTGTGATCCTCTTGAGGCCAGTCACTGCCCTTTGCTTCTTCTTGCATCCCAGCAATGCCTAGCACATTTGCTGTTCAGTCATTGCAGTTGAGTTTTATCCTGTGTGACCCCATTTGGGATTTTTTTGGCAAATCTCCTGGAATGGTTCACCATTTCCTTCTCCAACTCATTTTACTGATGAGGGAACTGAGACAAACACAGTTAAATGACTTTCCTAGGGTCTTATAACTAAAAGTATCTGAGACCAATTCAGATTTAGTCTTCCTGATTTCAGGCCCATTGCTCTCTCCACATGTACAACTTAACCTAGCACATAATAGTTGATTAATAGATGCTCATTGACTGAGCAGAAGATGGAGGGTAGTGTCTGTCACCTCAATGGATTGAGACACTATGATTTTATCTCACACCTAAAATGTTAGTAAAGAGGACAGATGATGGAAACAGTCAATGTTGGGGGGATTATAGAATCATAGATTTAGAGCTAAAAGACACCTCAGAGGTCTGGGTGATAATTCCCCTCGTTCTATAGATACAGAAACTTCTGAGGCTCAGAAAATGAAAGCTACTTGCTGAATAATTTCATAGATAGTGCAAGTGGCAGAATTTGAAGTTAATTTCTTTCTGAGTCCCATACTTTAACCAATACATCACACTGCCGGAAGACAGGCATATCATTAACTGTAATAAGACAGTACATTTCACTTACCACAATGGAAAGTGATTTAGAACTATGCTTTAAAAAGGGGAGGGATAAAATATGCATATCTTTGGACTGAGAAACACCAATGATAATCATATATTCCAGGAACAGAAAGAGAGTATCACACATACACCAAAATATTGATAGCCACACTTGTTTTGGGAAATAAGTAGATATGCACAGATTGAGGAATGGCTAAACAGATGATGAATATGATGGTAATATTAGGGTACCATAAGAAACAATGAATTTGAAGAATTTAGAGAGAAATGAGAAGACTTGTGTGAATTCATATTAATGGAAGCAAACAAGATGAGGCCAAATACATACACATGCACATATGTGTATATCAATAAATACATACATGTATATACTTATATACATATGGCTACACACAGACACATGGACACACAGACACACAAAGGTATACACACACAAATACATGTATATATGTGAATATAATATAGGGGCAGCTAGGTGGAGCCCCAGCCCTGGAGTCAGGAGGACCTGATTTCAAATCTGTCTTCAGGCATTTGTTAGCTGTGTGAACCTGGGCGAATCATTTAACCCCTATTGCCTCTAGAATAAATATACATACATACATATATATATATATATATGTGTGTGTGTGTGTGTACACACACAATATTCATATATTTATGTATATGGATATATACATACACATATATGTACGTGTATAGAATACATACATGTATAAATATGCACATGTGTACAAAACCACAATTATGACAACAACGCAAACAGATAGAGTAAAAACAAAGCTGAATGTTGTATGATTATGGAGATCATGTTTGGTTACAGAGTACAGACAATGAAATATAATTCCCTTCCTTCTTTGCAGAGGTAGAGGACTATACTGTGCAACATTTCATATTCTGTCAGACTTAGCTAATGCATTGGTTAGTTTTGACGAACTGTTGCCATTGCTTTGTTTTTTTCTCCAGAATGAAGTTGCTAGACACATGATTAATTGATTGTCATGTGAGCATCAAAGTACTTTCATTGATAGTTCCCTCTGCAAGTGGCATTGTGTTTCTAGACACTAAGTAAATACTTGCTGAATTTAACTTATCTATTCTTCCTTTTATGGTCCTGAAGAACTTATATTGTACCTGTGACCATTTTCACATACAAATTCTTTGGCAAAAAGCTCCTATTTCAGTACTAATTTGTGGGTCAGATTTTAGTTAAGAAAATAGAATATCAGAACCATTTCAGTGTGTTTACTCTAACCAAGCTAACTAGTCCTCACCTTAGTTCAAAAGACATTTCACAGACTCAAAGGATGAGCAAATTAGCTGGTGCTGACTGAACTGTTATTTAAGCACAAGTTCCTTGTAACACTTATCATATCCCTCCAATACCAGGCTGAGTTAAAGCATCCCAGTGTCTCAATGGAGGAGAAGGAATTCGGTAGGGTTACAGTGAACTGGTTCTTTTCATTTCATGAACTTAAGATCAAAATAGAAAAAGACCAGGTAAAGTTGTTGTAGCTGGTAAATAGTCACCAAAGTCATTTTACTTTCTGTACTTGCCAGGTAATATTTTTACATATGCTTTGTTAACATCATCATTAATTCTTCAGTTGCCACTCAGCTGTGTGACATTGGGCAAAGCACTTAGCTTCCAGAACTCATTTGTCGTTTGTATACTCATTTGTAGAAGGAGGAAAATGATAGCTTTGCTTCCTGGGCTATGACAAAAAGATAGTTGTAAACATCCAATGATAACAGCTAATATTTACATATCACTTTAAGACTTCCAAAGTATTTTAGATAAATACATTTTTCTCATAAGCCTTTTAATAATCCTAAGGTGAATATCACTATGCTAAGCTTTGCACAGTGCCTTGCACAAAGTGGGTGCTATATAAATGCTTGTTCCTTTTTCCTTCCCTTTCCCTTATTTTACCGATGAAGACCCTAAGGCTCAAGAAGTGACTGCCATAGTGCAGCGTTGTGGTGATCATTTTTTCAGTTGTGTCTGCCTCTTTATGACTCCATTTGGTATTCTTGGTAGAGATACTGATGGTTTGCCATTTCCTTCTCCAGCTCACTTTACAGATGAGGAAACTGAGGCAAACCAGGTTAAGTGATTTGCTCAGGGTCACACAGCTAGTAAGTGCATGAGGCTGGATTTGAACTCAGGTCTTTCTGACTCTAGACTCTGCATTTTATCCACCACACCATCTAGCTGACCACCCAGTATCACACAGTTAGTGAATGCTGGAGTTAAAATTTGAATTAAGGTTTTCCTGACTCTAGATTCAGGAATCTATTATGCCATACACAACCTAATTATATTGTAAGTGGCAAGAAAAGGTATTTTGAAAAACAGAGTATGCTATGCACATGTAAGCTTTAATTAAATGTTATTGTTGTGATTTTATGGCTCTATATTCCTCTTAGTTTAACCTTGAAAGCATCTTTGACTCTTCCCTCTGTCACAAGGGAGGGATGGAGTTGTAGGGAGAGTAATTAGATGCCGCTTCTTTGAATTTTCCAATTCCACATTTGTTTTGGCTATCACCAGATCACTGTCCCCTGTGCCCTGTTTAATTCATCTTCACCATGGACCAAACACTTCAATGTCCAATCTTGCTGTTTAAATTGTAAACTCTTATTAAAGAACGCTTGCTCATCATGAGTATTTATTTTTACTTTGCTTCCACAATCATCACTCCCTTAATTGATCTTAAATTACTTATTCAACCAATATCAAAGAGGCTATGTTTGTAATATTAAACAGCAATCTGTCTCAACATCTCTCAGGAAGAAGATTCATAGAACCTCAACTACAACATACCCAAGGCAGCACGTGCATTGGGTTTGGAGTGGAGCTCTTAGATGTTTAACAATTCCCAAAATTAAATAGATAGATAGATAGATAGATAGATAGATAGATAGATAGATAGATAGATAGATAGATAGAAATAGATAGATAGATAGATAAAAGTAGGATGACATACTCTTGATTTTAATTAGCATTATTTTCATTTTCTCTATCAAGTCTAGATAATCAAGAAAACAACATATCAAGCCCTGCTTTGTAGTGTTTATTGACTTTCGATGTGTAAATACTCATAATGAAAATTTTAGTTTCTGGGAGGCTGTTGGAGCTGGCTCTGAGGGAGGTCCCTCACAGCTCTAGAATTTTGTGATCTTATTGACTATGAGGCTTCATGAGGATGCAGATAACCATCATTTTGGAGGACAAAATAAGATTCAGAACAGTATCCTGACTGCTGCTACTGATGCTAGAATGAGCAGTCAGAGGCCCATTTAAGTGATAGTTATATGAGTACAAAAATGTAGCTAGGTTTTAGGGTGTGTAATGGTAATTATGAGAGTTAAAGATCTTCCCCACCCATTAATGGGTCTGCCATTAAGGGAAGTTTGATTTGGGGAGATTTGTTTTGTAGGAAGGCCCAGGCAGGAAATTTTGTTAATTTCTAATAAGTCACTGGTTCTCAAGGGTTGTGATGCTCTCTGGCTCTAAAAAGTGTATAAATACTCTGAGGTGAGGTTTTATTTTGGGGCTTAGTTTTTGGAAGGTTTGTGTTGCAGATAAATCTCTGGAAAGCCAGTAAAGAAACCCCCATGGCTTTGAAAACAAAACAGATATTGGTGCTTCTCTCTCTGGTAACTGTGTATGTATTCAGTGATCAGACAGTTGGATGTGTCTATTGATCTGTGATGTGTGTATTGCTTATGGTCAGACAATTGGAACTCTGTTGATTTTTATTTCTCTGTATTTTCTCTGAAGTTCAGAGCACTGACTTTTCCCCCTCAACTAAATGAATGATATATGTGCATGATTAAAGTAGAATGTTGACCCCTCAAAAGTTGCTTTCCTTTTAGAAAAGCAGATTTAATATTCTGCAAAGTAAACCCTCCTGTGTATGCTGGAGTTCTTGTTGTTACAGGGTATAAGAGTGTTGCGGTTGTACCTGGAATTACTGAGAAGTCAGAGACTTAGACCATGAGAGGCTGGTTTCAGTGAAGAAAGTGACTTGGTAAATGCTACTTTGAATGTGGAGCTGGAGAATTCAAAACCCTTCCATTTTTTTCTATCATCAAGTTCCCCTGTCATCAGTTCAACTCTCTCATTTTACAAATAAGGAAACTCAAAAAATTGACTTTCATCAACCTATGTATAATAAGTTCTGTATAAATAATAGCTATATTTTCTTATAGCTCTAGGTAAAAATCTTAGTTAAATAAATAAACTAACAATGAAAACAGTTAATGGATTTTTCAAAAATATCTGAGCACAAAGGACCAGGGATGATCTTTTTGCCTTTCCTTGAATCTCCATCACAGCACGGTATCTGTCACATAAACAATTAAATGATTTCTCACTGTCTAATTTTGGATTTCTGAACAATTGACCAAAAGGAAATAGGTCTGTTTCATCTGTATTTAAAGGGCATGGCCTTCCCCAGGGTCTATTTCTCTAGAAGAATGTGGTATTGAAATGTAGGTACATTTTTTGGATTTCTGTATTGTGAACACTGTTATTACATCTTTAAATCAAATTACAATTTGCTTCTCTACAGAAATAACAAGAAAAATAAACTATGTTTGCATTCTTTTTAAGTCCAATATTTACTGGCACCAAATTCTTTTTCCAAAATTATTTTTCACTTCATTTAGAGTATAAGAAAATAAGATTATGTTTGTCAAATTTTTAGAGTGTGTATGTTCTGCAAAGGGAAGACTTCTTACATTTAATTAGCAAACTGCTATTGCATTGTATTTTTTCTTTCTGGATAAATGATATTTTTCCTCAGTGTGTATCTATATCTTCCTCCCACCAGATTAGAACGTCCATGAAGACAGAAACTGTGATTTCCCCATCACACTGGAAGTTCCTCAAGAGCTGAAACCATTTTTTCTCTTTTGTAATGGACCTTACATAGCAAGCAGAGAGCCATACAGGATCAGTCATTGCTGTGGTCTATTTGATTGATGAGGCAAATCACAAAAATTTCCCTCTTGGCCTATCTTCCTTGAATGCTTTGTTCAAAACGGTTGTGCCTACTGTTTCCCATGATCAGAATTTCAGAACTTCTTAGGCTGAAGTATTTTAAGAATTCGGATTCGGATTTCCTTGGTCTTGATGCTATAGACAATGGGATTGAGCATGGGGGGAACAAGGAAATGCAGGTAAGAGAGAAGCATGTAGACCTGGGCCGGCATCTTTCTCCCAAAGCGATGGATCATAGATAGGCTGACTAGTGGTGTGTAGAAGAGCAAGACAGCAAAAATATGTGAGATGCAGGTATTGAGGGCTTTGAGTCTTTCTGCATTAGAGGCAATGCTCAGAACAGTATAGAGAATCAACACATAGGAGAAGAGGATCAGCAGAGCATCAAGCCCCAGGGTGGAGAGCATCACAAAGAGTCCAAGTGCGCTATTGACCCGAGTGTTGGAGCAGGCCAACTTCAGAACATCAGGGTGGACGCAGTAGGAATGAGAAAGGGTGCTAACGGATCGGAAATTTAGGTGGTTAAGGAGAACAGGTAGGGGCAGATGAAGGGCAGTACTTCGAGTGACAATAGCCAATCCAATGATACCAATGCGCCAGTTGGTAAGGATGGTGGCATAACGCAATGGCTCACGAATGGCAACACAGCGATCAAAAGCCATGGCGAGAAGCACAGCAGATTCAATGACTGAGAAGGTGTGGATAAAGAACAGCTGTGCAAAGCATGTAGCTGCATTCATTTTCCTATTGCCCAAAAGGAAGACAGCCAACATGGAAGGTAATGTGGATGCAGAGAGACCCAAGTCTGCCATTGAGAGCATGGAGAGGAAAAGGTACATGGGGGTGTGGAGGGTAGGCACTGATTTGACAATGTACATAATGGCAATGTTGCCTAGGAAAGAAAGGAGGTAGATGGAACAGACTGGAATGGCAGTCCAGTAGTGGGCATCTTCTAGCCCTGGTAGGTCCATCAAGATGAAGATGAAGGAGCTGCCATTGCTGATGTTGGAAATCAACATGGTGAGCAAGAGTATTGTTGATCTTGAACAAAATTGTAAAATCAGGTAAATTGTCTTGTTGGCCCTTCTCCTTTCAACAAAGCAGCCAAGGATCACAAATAGTGGCTCTTAATAGATCTACTCTTCTTACCTCCTCTTCCTCCTTCCTAATTGATCATCTACCCTTGTATTCTTACCTATTCCTTCAGATAGGCAAGTATACATAATGGTTTAATGTATTAGATTGCTATCATGAAGTAATTGTAAAACATATTTAAGTTTTGTTCAATATTCTCTTCTGTGGGGACTTCAGAAAAAATTCTGGTGAATTTTCTTAATGAAGAATCTTATAAATGTTGTAAACTCTTGAACAATGCTGGGACAACTTAATTGAAGGCCTATTAAGTAAATAATTAAAGGTGTTGTACAAATGACTCTGATAGTTCCTGACCTGAAAGGTAAGTGTGGACAAAGCCTTCTTCACATCTCTTCTGAAAGAAAGAAAAAAAATTAAACGTAAAACTCAGAAAATTTTTCATTAGAAATTGGGAACAGTAGTGGGAGAAGGAAGGAATAAAAGATTGCAAAATTGGGTAAATTGTGTTGTTAGTCTTCTCCTTTCAACAAAGATAAGTATTAGTATAAATTTGCTGTGTCTGGTATCCTATTGATCCTCTTTTTTCATTGCTGAATGTAAAAACAAAAAATAATGGAAGAAAAGAGAATATAATAAAGTATCTTAAACCCATAGGCAATTACTACAATCATGGACTGAAATATGGTAATCAGAAAAAGCAATTCAGATTCTGAAATATATATAATTACTAAACAAAACAAACAAACAAACAACAACAAAACGAAACAAAAAGGTAAATTTTGGCCCAAAGTCACTGGAAAGATTAAGGGCAAGCCACCCGGAAGATTTTTAACTACAAGGCAAAAGAGTTAGGGGGATTTAGGAAGTTTTCCTTTCAATTAAATGGAAAATTAGTTTTAAAAGGTGTTTATAGCTGTTAGACATTAGTGAGAATGATCCAAAATTATACCTTGAACTTTTTCTTACCATGGAAATTGCTCTAAAACAGGAATTTTCTTTTCTTTTTTTTTGATGTGTATCATGGGACTACCTTTTGGCAGGTAATCTATGGAAGGCCCCCTGCTCAGAATCATATTTTCAAATGCCTAATATACAATAAACAAGATTATAAAAAGTTATAGTATAATATAGTGCTCAAAATATTAAACTCTGCATTGACCCAAAACCCAAGACGTATTCTGAAGCATTATCCTAAAATATAACAGCTGTTAACATTGAAGTTGACCTGTTTGTACAATTTTATATCTTCAATTTTTTAACGAAAAAATAATTTCTTCTATCTCAAGCAAAATGGATAGGGTTTATATCTTCTCCTTGAATCATATGACTGTAATGGGACATCACTGTAATCTAGAAACAAAGTACCTCAAACTACAGTTTCTGTTTTAATGTGGGAAATATAAATGTGTGTATACATACATACACACAAATATATAATATCTGCATAATTTATGTATGTATATATGTATTTGTGTGTATATTTGTTTGTTTAAAGGTTGAACTGACTCTGCAAATTTTAGGAAGTAAAGCAAAGTGCCATAACACACATACTTGACCTCAAGGAAGAAATGTTGATGGGAACTTTCTGGTGCCTGAGAGTCACCTTTTAATGAGAATTCTTTCAATGACCATTTAACAACACTTTTAAAGCATGAGACCCATCTGTCTTTCCACCAGACCAGACCTCTTAAGGGGAAGGGGCATGTTCAGCAGACAGACCATCAAGTAGATCAGATGTGTGCTCTACTATGGTCACAATGATAATGGCAAGTTCAGAGTTCTGTGAGAGAATTGCTCCCAAAATGCTGTGATTACAATTTCTATTTCTAATGCTGTAAAAATATTTCTCTTCATTCACTTAGCTTGGATAAGATGTTGGGGCAGGAAATGGTGATATAATTATTACTAATGATGGTGCAATCATCCTGAGAGTGCTAAAGGTACAATATCCATCCTGTCACTAAATTTCTCTGTGAATTCGATGCTCTGAAAAACAAAGAAATTAGTAATAGGACAACTTTATGGTTGCCAGGAACATAGGTAAAATCCAATGGTAATATTATTTATACTTTTTGGTCTGTAAGTGATCTAGATGGGTTTGAGGGTTTGGAAATCTATGGAATCCTCAAGGCAGTCTGAGATAGAAAGAGACTTCTCTTTGGCAGATACATTCCATTTTACTCCTCCATAATACTACTCGTAAATTTCAGGGTATGCTAAGAGACAAGATCTATCAATGAATAATGATGATAATAATAGTTAGCATTTTTATAGTGCTGTAAAGTTTGCAAAGATCTTCATAAATACTATTTCACTGATTCTCATAACAACTCTGGGATGTAGATAATATTGTTATCCCCATTTTACAGATGAGAGAACAGAGGCAGACAGAAGTTGAGACATGCCCAGTGTCACATAGCTAGCAAGTATCTGAGACTGGAGTTGAACTCTGATCTTTCTGAGGTTAGGCTCATAACTCTATTTTCTCTGCCTCCTCTATGCCTCAGTGAAAACACAGTAAGAGATGGAAATACATGAAAAAAACATTCCTTTAGCAGGGGTAATACCTAAACATGGCAGTCAGGAAATTACGGTTGATATCCAGAGAATGGTCTTCTTCTAGATTTTTGACTTTAATTAAAAGACATTTACCTTATAAACAAATATTAGTCCTTTATGGCTTGAGAGGCAAGAAAAAATAGCCATTGTTAGACCTACAAAAGTTCTTTTGTTGACTTCTTTATTCTTTTTTTTAAAAAAATAAAACTTTTATTCCTCACTTGAAAATAAAAATTTTAATGTAAAAATACAGCGAAGAAGTAGCACATTTGTGCGGATATTTTCAAGTATAGCATCAATGAGTATAAGAGGGGATAGTAGAATCTTCACTGTTTTCATGGGGTGATATTGGTGCCAGGTTACAGGTACTGGTAAAAAGTTAGTATATCATTGAGGCTAAGAAAGGAATCAGGGAATTCAGATTGTAAACACTGGAGTAAAAATTTTCAGTTTTACTGATGAAATGACTGCATGGGATGAACAGATTTCAGAATAAAGTAGTACCTGTCTTGTATGTCTCTCTCCCCAAACAGACTTATGACTTCAGAAAGTAGACACTGTAAATAAAGGTAGCTACATAGAACACTGAATAAAGAGATAGACTTGGAGTCAGGAGAACCTGAGTGCATATCTCACCTTGGTTTACTAGCGATGTGATGCTGCCACTTAAACTCTGTCAACTTAAGTTTTCTCCTCTGTAAAATGGGGGTGATAGTAGAACTTATCTCTGAGAACTGTTGTGAGGATTAAATGTGATTACATTTGTAAAGGCTTTTACAAGCTTTGAAGAGCTATATACTGGTTATTATTATATGATCTCCTTTTTGCCTTCATGGATCAGAGGCTAGTATTCCATCTCAGTAGTACCTTAATAAATATTTGTTGAATTGATAAGGATTAATATATAGTCTAGATCTGTGGTTTAATTGATATAGGGAAGTCCTGGGAGGGGAAATCTACCAAATGGACATCATCTTTTCTGTCATTTACAATTTTAGGGAATTGTTTAGAAGAGAGGTGCCCAATGCTCAGCAGGTCTCTAGCACCTCCTAGTGTGTCATGAATCAAATTAAAATCTAATCGGTAAATATTTAACAAAATACATAAAAATATAATAGTACATAGATGATAATAAGTGGTATTTTGTCCTTAGAGTTGAGTGACCCTGTTTCTATTTGAGTTTGGCCCTGCTGTTCTCAAACACTGAGAAATGACTTGCCCATGAGTTCACATCCAGTATGTATAAGAGGCATGTGAATCCAAGCCTCCCTGGCTCCAGGGCCAGCTCTATTCATTACTCCAAGGTATCACTTTCTGAAGATAAGGCACACTTTGTGCCTATTGTCCAGTAGTTTGACTGTGCTCAGTATCTCATTGGAGTAGCAGAATCAGATAGGGGCTGATTTTCAAACATTGGAGTTAACAATTAAACCTAATTGTGTGGTGACAAGTATACAAGCAATAAGAAGACTAAAGATGGAAAACAGCAGACTGTTAGAACAAGCGAAGAGAAAGAGGTGGAAAGTAAAGGTGGCAGCTAGGTAGGAGTAGGCACAAAGCAACAAAATAAAGCTACTACATGGAGACAGAGAGGGAAGCCTGATCCTGAGTAAAGTATCAAAGAACCAAGTGGAAAAGTCTCAGGAGAATTGAGTAAAAGGCCTGGGTTGGACAGGGGTTAGGCTGAGATCCAGGGTAGGAGATAAACCTATCTCCTGAATAGGACAAACTGCTTTTCTCTCTGACACTGTAATAGGACCGTGAGGTTCCAATTCTAGGAACAAACCCTGTGTAGTTATAATAGAGGCCAGAACCTGATGATTCATTGTAACCTCTCCATTGGGTTTGAGCAGTACACATGAGACAAGACTCATACCTCTAGGATAGAAAACAGATACCTCTACATTCCTCCAGAGTTGGAAAGAAATCTGAGGTCTAGAATGGCATAATAACAAATTTGTTAGGTGTGACTCATGGCTAAGAAGTCTGGGGCAGAGGGAACTCTGTGGTCTCCATTCTCTTCAATCCAAGTATAGACAGGGGGAACATTAGTTTTCAAATCAATTTATAGCAGCCTTTTAATTTTCAAAGGGGTATCTACATTCTGACTTTGGTATACTGAGACCCTGTGGTGGCTAGGTGGAAGGGAATGGGTTGCTATAGAAGTCAAGAGTAGTAGTAGAGATCTAGGATATACTGTTTATGCAGAATCTTGAGTAAAAAGTATCAAGTTAGTCATCAAAATCAAGAAAGGCTGGTGAAATAAGAATATGACAAGAGATGGGAAAATGAGTCAAAATTCCAAAGGCTATATGGAACAGGGACCTGAGTCTTTAATCAGGACTGCAAGGTTAGGAGGGACAGCACAAGTCACTCCAAGAAGCCTGGTTGTGAAATCTAACCACCAATAGCTCTGACTGATTCCACATTCACAGGAAAGGTCAATGATGAAGGTTATATCATCTTCCTTCCCTTCTACCAAGAAAACCCTAATCTTCAGAAGCAGGAGATTCACCCAAACCCTTCAGTTTCTTAGTTGAGACAATGGACATTCTGGTGCCCCAAGAATTAAGCTTCCCATAAGTTCTTCTTGAGTGTTCCCCAGTATTTACATGTATATGTAAGTGTGTACAGATATATACAAATATGAGTATATATGCAAATGTCTATGTATATAAATCTTTGTGTATACACACATACACATACATATGTGCATATACACAGACATACACACATACATACACAATTCTGCAAAATTAGAGCTCTGACTTTCATTTTTCAAACTCAAAGATTTGAAGGAGAAATAATGTGATGAGAGATTTTGCTAAAGTACTAAGCTTAGACTCCTCCTAGATACAGAGCACCCAAATGGAGTGTGTGGGGTATGGGGAGTTGCCTCTGTCTAGAACTTTACAATATCCTTCTCCATGACCACCTTGGAAGCTTCTTCCTCAAATGGTCTCAGAGCCTTGGTGAAAGCAAAGAAAAATACAAAAAAGAAACAGAAAACCAGTGACTCACACACTCACCTCTGGAAACCACCCCTCCTCACTCCCTAGCTGTAGAGTGAATGAAGGACAAAGTACCATTGGCCTGGAAAACATCCAGGGCTTTCAAGGCTGTGAACCAAACAAGTTTATGCTGTCCTGGTGTTTCCCTCTAAGGAGACTCTCAGATCTAAGAGTCCCAGGAGACTAACTCTGTACTCTAGAGGCATCTGGCTTTACAGCTATGTTAACTGTGTATGTACTAGGCCAGACAGGTTGATTCAAACAGCCTAGTGTGTGGGTGTTAACTAGATGACAGAGTGGATAGAACATCATGTCCAGAGTCAGGGAGATCTGAATTTAAATCTGGCCTCAGACACTGACAATCTGTTTGATCCTGGATAAGTCAATTAACTTTTGCTTACTTCAGTTTCCTCATCTATAAAATGAGAATAATGATAACACCAACCTCACAGAGTTGCTGTAACCCTCAAATGAGACAATTGTTAAGCACTTAGCACAGTGCCTGGCACATAGTAAGCACTAAATAAATGTTAATTGTCATCATCACCATCATTAGCTTGATCTGTCCCAACCTTGTCTCAGACATTAAGGGGTAAAAGAGCTAACACCCAGGAAATGTGGACTTAGTTCTGTGGGCTTCATAGTCTAGTTGGAGAGACCAGATTCACTCAATACCTTAATTGGAGAAAATGGTGGCAGAAAACATTAATGTATTGGAGTAAATGCCAAGGTCCTCAGTATGGGAGACAAAGAAGAACGAATGAAAAAAAAAAATAAGAACTTACTCTATCCCAGGCACCATACTAAATGTTGGAGATACACATATAAGCAATCAAGATAGACCTTGCCCACATGAAGTTTACAGGGGAAGACAATATCAGAGAGACGTGGTCATCAGGCAAGAATATTTTGGCCTTGGAAGTCACAGGGATAGTGAGTGGAATCACTTACTTATCCTTTCCAAGAATTATGGGATTGTTGGTTTGCTTTCTTTCCCCAGAGCTAGAGGTAGAAAATGTGAATGTCAAGGGGAAGGGAGGGTAAAAAGAGGTGAGCAGGAAGTAAAGGAGTGGAGCTAAAGATAGCCAGAAACTAGCATGGAAAATTTAGGTTAAAACTAGATATGGTCAAATGTAATGAATCAGAATCCTAGCGCCTCAGGGCAGGAGCTGGGTTGGGAGAAATTTGTGGGAGAAAGAGCAGTTACAAGAGACAACGACTTGAACCAAGTAAGATGCTCAGTTTACTCTTCAAAATTAGCTTCACAAAGACTCATATGAATTGATGCTGTGTGAAGTGAGCAGAACTAGGAGAATATTGTATACAACAAGGGCAACATGGTGTGAAGATTAACTATGATAGACTTGGCTCTTCTAAGCAATACAATGATCCAAGAGAATTACCAAAGACTCCTGATAGAAAATGCTAGCCACATCCAGAGAAAGAACTATGGAGTCTGAATACAAATTGAAGCATAATTTTTTTTCACTTTTTTTGTTCTTTCTTTCTCATGGTTTTTTCCTTTTATTCTGATTCTTCTTTCACAACATGACTAATGTGGAACTATGTTTAGCATGATTGTACATGTTTAAACTATATCACATGGCTTGCTATCTTGGGGAAGGGAAGGAGGGAAGGGAAGGAAGAAGAAAAAACTGGAACTCAAAATTTTACAAAAACTGAATGTTGAAAATTATCTTTACATGTAATTAGAAAAAAAATAATACTATTGAGGAAAAAAAAACAACACAATATGGAGCCTGTACAACACATGAAGAGTGAAACCATGATTATCTATAGGACTGAGAAGGAATGGGACTTAAGGATCAGAGTATGACGCATAATGGTATTAGATCTGAAGGACACATAGAAGTCTCCAGTGACTCTTATGTCTCCTTAACTGCTCACTTCAATTTCTGCTTCTGTGGAACATTAACAAAATAAAAAGAGCCAGCCCCAAGTTTGGGTGGCAAGGATTAGGCTCTCAATGAGAAGGCCCAGAGATGTACTAGGAAATGTCACAAATACTTGCACAGTGAGATGATCCAAACCTCCCTTGCCCCTAGTTTTCCTTTGACCAAGCATCTCCTAAGATAGAATGTCTCTTATTTTGGTCTTCAACACTATACTTTACCCTTTGCCTGAAACTTAGGAATTTCTATGCTATAGCTGTTCATGCTCCATTCATTGACAACCGGGCCTCTCTGGAGGACATGAGTTATATGTACATAGATAGATAGAGAGATAGAAAGATAGATAGAGAGATAGATAGATAGATAGATAGATAGATAGATAGATAGATAGATAGATAGATAGATATAGACAGATAGAATACATATAAAATAGGTGGAAGAAGGTACCATTAAAGGAGAAGGCATGATTAAAAAAAAAACATCGGTATATAATGTATCACTGGCAGCCATAGCCTCTCAAGTCTCCTTATTTTATATTGGGTTCAAACGGAACACCATTTTATAGGCCCCAAGCCTGATCTCAACACCAAGAACTGCTCTGCCTTCCCCATTCACACCACCTGAACTCTTCAATCCCAAGTCTTGGTAGTAGCAATGAAGATCAGAAACTTAGCAATTCATGGAAAGCTCTTACTTGGGCTAATATAGTATCCAGGTGACAATTGTTATGTAAAAATTTTATTCAATATAATTTGGAAAAACTTCTTTTTCAAAAAACAGTTCTATTTAACTTACTAATATTATATATGTGTATATAAAATATATATGTATATATCTATCTACCTATAGAACTTAGAAGTCACTAAATCCATACCAGTGAAATATCAAGTAAGCAGAAATGGAAATGATTCGATTCAACAAGCATTTATTAGGTATCTACTATATACCAGAAAGAGACAATATAGTCTAAAGAATTGAGAGTTGTGCTGGGAGTGGGGAAACCCTGGGATCAAGTCCCATATCTGATACACACTGGTTATATGTATACAAAAGCAAATATGGAAACAATCCCTACTCTCTCAACTCTTACATTCTGCCTAGAAACAGAACTCAGGTATTCTGATTATCAGGCAAATACTTTTATATTGCACCATGGTAGCTATCTGTGGGTCCTGGGCTTTGCAGGGGTTCTCGTAGGAGGAACTGTCAGTTTCTATGAGAAGTTCACCTAAATGTGGGATTAATTCTCTGTGCTAAACACCATAAAACTACTACTCTCTGGAGGTTTTCATGACTTTGACATCAAACCGTTTACATTTTACAATTGTCACTGATGTTTCTGTGTTGTTCCATTGTTTTCCATTCTGCCCAACTCTTTATGACTCCATTTGGGGTTTTCTTAGCAAAGATGCTGGAGTAGTTCGCCATTTCCTTCTCCAGATCACTTTTCAGATGAGAAAACTGAAGCAAACAGGATTAAGTGACTTGTCCAGAGGCACACAGCTACTAAGTGTCTCAGGCCAAATTTGAACTCAGGAAGATGAGTCTTTCTGACTGCAGACCCTCACTGCAACACTTCACTGCCCATACTGACACATTACACAATACTATTAAAGAAGGAGTTTTCTAGACTTCATATTCATGCATACCATATTCTCTATGTCTCCTGAAATAACCCTTGTGTAAGTGATTTGTTCTCTTTATCTGGAAGGTACTGGATGCCAAGGCAGGGACTAAGGTAGCCCAGGGACTGAAGAATATATGGAAGGCACTGGGAGTTTAGAACTTGATAAGCATATAGTGCATATAAATATATATTTATATATATAAGCATATATATAAGCATATAGTGAGCACCTCCTACTAGTAACCTTTATGTTACAGGAAAAAAAACTGGAGTACCATGGAATGATTGACCAAAGTTACATAGTCATTCATCTATAGACCTGGGACAAGAATCCAGGTCTCCTAACTATCTTTCCTCTGCTTTAAAAATAAGTTATCAGCATTAATCATTATTACAAATAATTACTTTATAGTTGTTTAGATCTAAATTGAAATAGGTTCTCCAAAATATCATAACTTTTCATTCACTCCAAGTGTTGATTGGGATTCATTCCCATTCATTTTTCCTCTATTAAATGGTAAATGTTCAATATATCACATTTTTTTCTATTTCTATTTTTTTTTTCAAACTGACACTTCTACAAAAGACTTTCCATATTTTCTTTTGGTCTTCATCCTTGACAATTTTAATATTATGGTATTCCACTACATTAATATACCCTAATTTACTTACACATTTCTCTCTAATCAGGTCCTTCAAGGTTTTCCAGATTCAGTACTTATTTTTAATGCGGCTTTGAATGCCTTTAAAGACATACAATGTTGTTTTAAATGCTCAAATGTTTTAAATAATACTTTATGTTATGTCCCCCAAAATGAATTAGTAAGCCAAAGGATGCAATTATTTTTTAGAACTTTTGCTATTTATTGATAGATTATACTCCAAAAGCTACAGAAATGTAGCTTACATGACCATAATTCTTAGGTTTTGTGACTTCTAAAGAACCTCCAGCATAGAGATATCCACTGACCTCAGATAGTTCTCCCCATAGACACAGTAAGAACAATCCTGGGATTATGAATACTCTAAGGAGGTCCCTTCTTTTCTCCCACCTCCTGCTAAAGGGGACCAGGTGGGGATGTAAAGTTCCACTCCCTGTTAACAGTCACTGGAAATCATGTCTTAGAGATTGGGAACTTCTCTTTTTTCTCCTCTGATATCTAGTTAAATTTAGAACTTTTCATACCTGACTCTACAGGTAAGTGACCTATCTCTCACCAG
Organism: Notamacropus eugenii; assembly: GCF_028372415.1. Classification (NCBI taxonomy): domain Eukaryota; kingdom Metazoa; phylum Chordata; class Mammalia; order Diprotodontia; family Macropodidae; genus Notamacropus; species Notamacropus eugenii. The sequence continues at coordinate 92,195,331 of NC_092876.1, forward strand.
GAGATAGGACCTATCTCCAGATAGTGATATACCTGAGGGGAATAGACCTTTCCATTCAGAAGACCTTCCCTCAGTCCAAGTCCAGGTAAGGGAGAGACAACTGGAATCTCAACTGGGATAGTTAATAATTCTAGTGTTTAAATTCCTTATAATAAAACATGTTTATGCCTTGAAAATAACCTATAGACTCTTATGCTTACACATGGGTGTGAGGATGTTATTAATTGACATATATAGAGGCAGCTTGGGATAATGGAAGAGGGAAGGAGGACCTAGAGGGAGAGAAGACTTATGTTTCAGTTCCATCTGTGATTGTTAGAAGAATAATTCTCATAATATAAAAAAAAAGATCCAGTGCTGGAATGGGTTTTGGAATTTAACCTTAGAGGAGATTAAAGCTCAAAGAGATTAAATAACTTGCTCAGGGTCATAAAGGTAGTAGAGCAGGTGACAAAGAGGATTTGACCTAGGTCATCTCATTCAAAATCCAGAGTTCTTCCTAATAAACACTGGCTATTGCACCTTTCATGTATCTCAGGGACATGAAATTGGCTTTATTTTATTTTTTTAGAATCATCAAATGTAAAAACAAAAATAAAAAATGAATGAATGTCAAAATATTTATTATTTGCTAACTATGTGCCAGACTCTACTAAACCTTGAGGATACAAATACAAGTAAACAGAATAGTTCCTGCCCATAAGTTCTAAGGTGGTCTAAATTTCAAGGGGAAAGACAGCATGCAGTTTGAAGAGGTTAGGGGAAGTGAAAGTATAATAGCCCAGGCAGAGGAATTACTGAGAAGTGGCATGGTAGACTTGAGTAAGGGCAAAATTAGGTGGAAGCTCATCAATCACAGTCCAGGGTTCCCATCATTCCTGGAGGAAGAGCAGGAAAAAGCTAGAGTGAAAGATGCATGGCATTCACCAGTGAGGAAACTGAGGGAAGAAGGGATTTACCTAATGTATTAAAACAAGTCAAAAATAGATGCAAGGCCTCACCCCTTCATTTTGCACATGAAGCAGTGCTCAACAAGGTCCTGTGACTTACCTGAAGTCATACAATTAAGAAATGGAAGGATGGCACAAAATTGGGATCATTTTTGATTATTAATTTAAAGATTGGGAAAACAAATATTTCAACAGGCAAAGAGCAAAAACAAGTACTATATAAAATTATGAACTTATTTTTTGTTCAGTTAGCTTTTCAAATGTATATTAAATTGAATAAAGTAGAAAAAAAATGTTCTCCTTTGTGTCCTCTTCTGAATTTGCTTTTCTTCTGTGTGTGTTAAAATATTTTTATGACATTCAACAAATACCCCTCCACATACACACATGCGTGCGCACACACACACGCAAACACATGCACACACAAAGACTAGGAGCCCTGCATCTTGAGGTTAAATGCAGTATTCACATCTCCAGTGTGACAAGAAACACAAAAACTTAAAACGAAGACTACCTTAGTTGCTTCTAGGCAATTGGTAGGGACTCATTAAATACATTTGCCTAAACACACTCAAGTCTGAATACTTGCCTGACTCCTTGGAGGTGAATTAACTGTTTGCATGTCCAGAATTAGTGGATCTTCTGGTTCAAAGCTGTCAAACTTTCAATAAGCCTTCCAAGAGTGATGAGTGGAAAGGTGAGAACTTTATCCTACCTTCTCTCTTTGTCCTCTTTGTTTACAACTAAATGTAGGCCCAGAGCTTACAATGTAAAAGAATTATATTGAGTCATATCGCAACTTTTATCATGTTTCCATCCTTCTAGACTACTCAGCTCGATTTTGCCTTTGTAATAAAATGGAAAAGGAAATAAGAAAGACAGATGTGGTTGTGGAAGGCATATAGGCTGCTTAGGAGTTGTTAGCAGTGAGAAATGAGTTTGTGTAAATTGGGGTCGGGATAAACTACTAGTACAAAGACTAGAAGTGTCACACTCCATGAAATCTAATTATAACCCTTCAGTCAGGGGGATGAAAATCATTCAGTGAACATCAGTGCATCAACAAATATTTATTAAGCACTTGTTTTGCTTTTGGAACTCTGATAAATACTAAGAATACAAAGAAATGCAAAGCAAAAAACAAGTAAAAAAACTCAAAGTCTTTGTGGACTATAAAGGAGAAGGAGTGAGATAGAAAAGGGTTATGATTAAAGGAAATTTGGTTGATAATGGTACTAATTATGTTCCAGAAGATACATTGTGAGGTAGATAAGGATTCCAGGATTTACCTATGTAGTAGCATAGGGTGGAATTTGCATATCAGTGGCAAGAGATTCTAAATCACTTGGATGGTGAAGAGCATAGTGGGTGGGATTATGCTAATTACTGAATAATGATTCTAAGCAAAATATCAGTAGCTGGGTAAAGGGCCACTGGAAGAGGCAGGAGACGATACTTCAAGGTCTTCTCTTCAAGTGAAAGCTCATGGCAGGTAGCGATGCTATTTTTTGTGAGACCCTGAAAAGTGAGCTTCATAGGAGAAAGAAATGGAAGGCTTAGCCTGGGAAATATGAAAGCCCTGTTATGAAATAGGAAGCTTCTGTGAAAGGTAGGCCCTTGGGAGCTAGAAACCAAGCAGTGCATAGTGGGGTGTTGACATAGCATTAGCTCCCCTAGGCCTAGTGCTGGAGAAGGTGCTGGGGACAGACAGCAAGACAATATCCCCCAACCTTCGGTAGACAATACAATTCATGTTCTTATCAACTATTGATTCCCTAGGGCCTGTGGTTACTGTCCTTTTTCTTAATCCTTATGTAATATAAGATAGCCCATTGAAGTTAAGGTGAATATCCATCATACTATATGAATCTCATTCTTATGAATTGCCAGGCTCCTAGATAGAGGTCTCTGGAGCCTAAAATAGAATTTGATTATTATTTTTTCTTTTTAATATTCAGAAAGATAATATACAATGTTCATAGAGCTTCTTCCTGGAGAAAATGAGTAAGTTACAACACAATACTCTCAGAGGAAGGTGAATTCAACTTCCTTTTCATAATGGGTTTACATAATCAGCAAGAAGATACTGTGAAAGTTTCAAAGAATTGTTCACCCTCTTGTGAAGGGATATCTATTTACAGATTATGAGAAAAGCTTCACATTTCTAAAGAAGGCAAAGTTTCTTTGTCTTTTTAGGAAGTTCTCTCTTTTCTTCTGACTAATTTAATGGGAGAGAATAGATATATTTACCAAGGCTACATAATAAGTTAATGAATACAAGAGAGAGATATGAAAAAAATTTCAGGTACATTAGCAACATAGAGAAAAATATTTTTATTGGCTGAAGATGTCAACAATGGAAAGATTAAATTCATTTATTAAATAAATTCCTCTCATTAGCATTTAAAGCTCTTTACAATCTGTCTCCAGCTTTTGTCCAAGTTAATTGAAAATTATTCACCTTCATGTACCCTGTGATCCAGACAAATTGTCCTGGTTGCTGCTCCTTATGTACAACATTCCATCTTCAACCTTGATGATTGTGCAGAGGTTATCTCACAAGCTTAGAATACTCTCCTTCTGAGACTCTTGGAATGACTATCTCCCTCCAATGCTTAGCTCAAATTCTACCTCTTTCCCGATTTCCCTAGTTACAGGTAATAGTCCCCACCATTACTCTGGTGTTGTTATTATATAATCTGTATTACCTGTGAAAAGAGTATCAACACTCCTCCCCCTGCCAGGACTGTGTAGGCTCTTTGAGGTCAGGGAATGTCTCACTTTTGTATTGCTATCCACTGATTAACACAATATCTTGTACACAGAGGATGCTTAAATGCTTATTGCCTAATTGAATATGTAATTTGGATAAGACTACAAATTATAGGAAAATGAAATTTGGTTTTCCTTGTTGTCTGCAGTACTTATTGATCACCTACCTGTTTTTACCAGTGTACTTAGCTCACAATTAAGCTTTGACAGCATAGGAATGGGCATATCTATATGGTGACAATCACAAAGCCTAACACAAAAAGATGGCAAAGAAAGTCTGCTTAGAAAAAATAATGATAATAAGGTAGACTAAGTCTGACCTCTCTTACTCTAGGGACCCAGGACTTAGAGAATGCTGCACTGACATCTGACTATAATGACCTTATTCAACAACAGTCACTTTAGACCTTTTCTTCTGACTGGCTTTCCTGGCTTGGAAGCATTTCATCCACAGATATCTATAGTGTTCTGCTTTCTTTACTTGATTGCCATTGTGGGCAATGGCACCATTCTTGTAGTGATCTGGGAGGAGCAGACACTACATGAACCTATGTACCTCTTCCTTTCCATGCTAGCGGCCAGTGACCTGGGCATCTGTGCTACCACCCTGCCCACCTTGCTCAAGCTCTTCTGGTTTAATGTTAGGGAAATCAGTTTTGATGCCTGCCTTGTGCAGATGTACTTCATCCATGTCTTCTCCCTCATGGAGTCAGGCATCCTGGTATCCATGGCTTTTGATCACTATGTGGCTATCTCTAATCCTCTCCGGTATACAGCTATCCTGACCAGTGCCACCATTACGAAAGTTGGTTTAGGCATATTAGTTCGGGCTGTCTTAGCAATCTTCCCAGCACCATGGCTCATTAGGCAGATTAAATTTTGTAAGGTCAATGTCCTTTCTCATTCCTATTGCCTGCACCCAGACATCATTAAGCTCTCTTGCTCTGACAATCGGATCAGCAGCATCACTGGTCTCATTGTCATCATCTTCACTTTTGGAATAGACTCTCTGTTCATCCTTCTTTCCTACCTGAAGATCTTCATCATGGTGTTGGACATTGCATCTCAAGAGGAGCAGCTCAAGACCCTCAATACCTGTGTCTCCCACATTTGTGCTGTGCTGCTGGTCTACATCCCCATGCTGGGTGTATCCATCATCCACCGCTTTGGGAAATATGTCCCTCCTGTGATTCACATCCTTATGGGTTATGTCTACTTGCTGATTCCCCCTGTTCTCAACCCCATTGTCTATTGTATCAAGAATCATGAAATTCGCACCCATGTCCTTAAACTCTTTCAGCCAAAATAGGAAGAAAAGAAAGCAACAGTTGTTCAGAGCAGGAGAGAAACTTAAGCTAATAGCAATTATTAGCAAATAGTCTGATTCACTAAAATAGTAACCTAGCAGAAAGGAAGGAAGGCATTGAAGATAATGATGATATCATTGTTATTTCCATGATTGTTGGTATTGATAAGTGATATACCTATCTATTGGATTATACAAATTTCATAAAAATTCCATTTGAGAGACCTACTTATCACTTGACCATCACGTTAGAATTTTGCTAGTTCAATGATTGCTACATTTGCCATCAAACATTATGGTAACAATCTAACATCTCTGATTCATAGATAGCAAACAGATCATTAAAACTATAGCATTTTATTAGTGAATAATGAATTAATCATTACTAAACCATTTGATTCTGTGAAATCTTAGAAGTAGACTTACAGTAAAGCAATCCTTGTCAGAGAAAATGTTAAGGGTACTTTAAAATACTGATGAATGAGACCTCAACTATTGGGAATGCCTTACCTTCTTCCCATTCAATTTCAGAAATTTCTGAATTTCACCATGTGAACACAGGGAAAAAAATGTCTCAACCCCAGTGTCTCTATCTATTCCATGTGCATATGTAATTGAAATAGTCCACAATCATTTTCATGAAAGGCTTCATGCTATTTTATGTAATTAACAGGTCGAGATCCTTGGGAATGAAGAAATTCTACTCTGCACTGCGTTTCCTTTTCCACTGTGCTACACACATTGGTCTCATAAGCACCCTTGGGTTTCTGGGTCTGTACTGATTCTGATTTTGTGGTCCTTGTAGTCTGGTAAGAAGAAGACAAAAGCAGAAATAATTATAATAAAAAACAATCTGTACTATATTGAAGTAAATATATTGGGATAGACCACATTTGTAGGTCACCCCTCATCTTGCCAGTTGATCTGTTACCATATTTAATCTTGTCAATCTGAGGTATAGAATCTTCTAGTGGTTGTACTTTGATTAGGGTTCCCTGACCATTTTTAAAAGACCACTGATAGCTCTCTTGAATTCACTTTGTCATGCTACTTGTGATTGAGTCTTATATTCGCTTTGGATCATCTAAAACAAAGATTCTTAATATTGAATCAAATATTTTTTCTATAAAAAATGTTGAGTAGATTATTTCAAATAAATTTACCTTCTTTTTTGATTCTATTTATTTATTTTAAGCATTTGAAACATTATTCTTAGAAGGGGTCTATAGGATTCACCAGAATTCCAAAAGGGCCCATGACACAAAACAGTTTAGAACAGTTGCTCAGAGCTTGTCCTAGAGATAGTTCTACCTAGACATACCTGGGATTCCTAAACTTTCTTGGGTCTATAGCACTGACCTATCCATTCATAACTCTTATTGCATGATTAATCCATCTTATTGATCAAACATACATTTCAATATCCGAAGAAACATGTTGTTTCTTGTACTAAGCTGCTGTTATAAATATCTTGTAGTGTCCCTTTACCTTGTACTCTTCTATTGCCCTCTGTATCAGTTGCAGATATGAATTTTCAAAGATGATACTTCAAGATACAGCATCACCATGAGAACATATGTCTCCTTTAAAAACTTTATATATAATTATCCTGATTATGCATGCATATTGTTACATGGAATGGAGATAAATGTTTTCCTATAATTTATTTCAGATTATCACCTCTTGAGGTTGAGGGAAGCTCTCTCTGTATATTAATCCATTCTATTCTGGTTAAGATGATGGTGCCTGAGAGCATTACTTGGCTTTCTGTATTGTGACTTAAAATATGGAATTGCTGACCAAGGAAGGAGAGCTAAACAAGAATATCTTTGCTTGGAGTCTTACAAAGTTAACAAGAAGTATTGAATATGAATATAACAGGAAGAAATCTTCCTATATAAAATCTACCAAGATAAATACTATAGAGAGTATAAAAGATGTGAAAAGAAAAAATTATAGTAGAATGTCTGAGAATTTATTTTTCCAGAAGAATCTCACTGATTATTTTTTTTGTTCCCTTTTGTACCATGAAGGCAACTTCAACAATGATGGAAGATGGGCCACAAGAGAATCCAGTAATTAATGAATTGGGGGTGAGGGAGAGACAGACGAGAGAGAGAGAGAGAGAGAGAGAGAGAGAGAGAGAGAGAGAGAGAGAGAAGAGAAGAGAAGAGAAGAGAAGAGAAGAGAAGAGAAGAGAAGAGAAGAGAAGAGAAGAGAAGAGAAGATATAAGAAGTCAGAAGTTATAATGAAGGTATGAGAGGTAGCAGGGCCAGATTTGAAGGAAAGCAAATGGTTAGGGCTTGGAGTCTCCATTTCACTTCATTTATCATTACTTTGATTATTCAGTGAACATTTATTAAATAGCAATTGTGTACATAGCACTGTGCTAAATTTTAGAGAAAATATAGTGGTAGATAACACAATGGACCCTGATCTCATGATCCTTACAGTCTGGTAAGAAAAGGACAAAAACAAAGATAATTATTATTACTACTACTAGTAATAATAAAATATATACCAAATTTAAGCAATTTTTGGATTGACCACACTTCACTTGTAGGTCACCTCTCACTCTTTCACTCGACTTGGTCCCACATTTAATCTTGTCATTTTGAGGTAGACAATCATCCAGGATTTATGTTTTGTTATTTTATCATTAATGAACAAATTTGCAGCACCTTTTTCATTTGTTCATTTTTATTTCATTTTCACTTGAACCCCATCTCAATTTTTATTATAAACTAGAAAAAACTTCCTGTCCTAATAGTATTCTATCTACATATTAAATTCTTTAATCTCTTGTGATGAAAAATTACATTTGCTAAATATATACCTTAACAACATATGAAATAAAAATGAGATAAAGACATAAGTTTTCACAATATTTTACCTGTACAAAAGATCACATTCAGAGTTATCTTTACCCCTTAGTATAAGAGCAAATGGATTCATTCACTTCTAGAAATATAATTACATGATTTCAGTTCATTCAAGATACCAGTTAAAGTCTCTTAAGAATACTCCTGTTTCTCCTCAGGAATTAAATTTATCCTCTCTCAGGAAATAAGTTACCTAAATCCTTTATTTCACACCTCTTCAGCCATCATTAGGAACTTTCCAAAATATACTATACATTGTCAATTTTTCACAGACTCTAAGTAGAGCTATTGATATTTATCACCCAATCAAAATTCTGGTAGCTACTGTCTACAGACACCCAGACTACTCTCTTTCCTCTATCAATTTGGTTCTTTACTCATAATTCTTCTTTCCTCCCTACCTCCTGCCCTCATGCTAGGAAACTTCAACATAACCTATTTACTTTTTTTCTAAAACTCCCTAACTATGCAGTGCCTCAGCCTATTCACTTCCTTTACTCTCCGTCAGCCTGACAGAAATGTGAGCATACCCTTGATCTTGCCATCACTTACAAATATACCACCTCCATGTATGAGACTGAGTAAATTCCCTTGTCTGACTATGATCTATTGGCTTTTTACCTCCCCATCTGTTTTCCCTTACAAAATTCTACTTTTCATCCACACTGTAACCTTGGATCATTTGACTCTTAAATTCTCTCCCTAATATCTTCATTATATTAGTCACTTTCTCTTTTCCCCATCTTGACTCCCTTGACTCCGTATTGTTGCCTCCTCTTTTGAATCTTTAACTTCCCTCATCATCCTGCCAAACCCCACCCCTGGATCATTGCAACCATTTACTTCTTTTGTTCCTTTTACATTATGCTGCATAATGAAGGTGGAGAAAATTGTGTAAACATTCTGCCTGGGTTCATATATAAATTTATATTATACAATCTCAACTTGCCCCCCCCCCCCCCCCGCATCTAGTTGGTATAGATAAACTAGACAGCACTAAGAATAGTACTATTAGGATTGAAAGTTTTTTTTCTATTTTATTTAATAAAAAATTGAGATGGAGTTCAAGTGAAAATGAAATAAAAATGAGCAAATAAAAAATGGCTGCAAATTTGTTCATTAATGATAAAATAACAAAACATAAATCCTGGATGATTCTCTAACTCAAAATGGCAAGATTAAATATGGGACCAAGTCAAATGAGAGAGTGAGGGGTGACCTAAAAGTGAAGTGTGGTCAATCCAAAAATTGTTTGAATATGGTATGTGTTTTATTATAATTATTATTAATAATAATTATCTTTGTTTTTGTCCTCTTACCAGACTGTAAGGATCACAAGATCAGTGTCTGTTGTGTTACCTAGTATTGTATTTTCTCTAAAACTTAGCACAATGCTATGTACACAATTGGTATTTAATAAATGTTCATTGAATAAACAAAGTAATGCCTCAATGCCAGAGAATTTGATCTGTCTAGCCATAGCCTTCGTTTCCAACTAGGCTCAATTTGGAACCTGAATTCCCTATCCTTCCGCAGGAACCACATTCCATTCTCTATAGCAGAAAGAGTACACATGTTAATCAATTCACTGTTGCTCTTGCACATTTGTATCAATTAACCAATTTCCTTTCGTTGTTGTCATCTAGTTGTTTTTGGTCAGGGTATTCAGTGGGGAACTCCCTTTCAAGAGTAATTCCTTAGCTGATGATTTCCTCCTAGATACCATTGAAAAGAAAAGTTGAATTCAAATCAGTTCAACAATTCAATAAACAGAGAAGCAGAGATAAAATCCTGGAGTAAAGGTAGAAACTCTCCTGAGTTCTTCCACAAACTCTTCCAAATACCTTTTAATAATGACTAAACAAATTCTCGAGTGTCAGAAGCCACAGGAAGGAGGAGTGAAACAATTTTGAACTCCAAGACAACTTAGAAGGTTGGCAAGAAAAGTTCTGTTGCACCAGGGCGAAAGAGGAGCACAGTCTAGTGCAGGCACTGGCACTGTAGACCAGGCTTTAGCAAACCTGAAGCAAGGCTCAGGGTAACTGAATCAGTGACAGCTGTGTCTATTTCCAAGCTTCTTAACCACAAATGATAAGGGTATTGGACAATGGGTAAGAAAATGATTTACAAGCGTCCCTTTGTTAGCACTGGAGGAAGGACCCTATTGCATTGCCTATATAGGGATCTGAGTCTCAGTCCTCGGTCTCAGTCCCAGGGCAGGAAGGAACACTAGCACAGAAGAGCTTGTAGCTACAGGAGACCCAGGTCCCTGGGCACACTACCACAGTTGAAAAGAATGTTTGTGATAGCTCACAAACCAGTATACAATACAGAAGAAAAGTAAATACCTCTTACTAGACCATACCACCTTGGAAGAGCCAGAAACTTAAAAGTATCCAGAATTACCTCTGAAAACAGTTGCAAAAAAGATAAAGAACCGGAAGGTTGGAACAATGCCCCCTCCACTTGGGAAGTGGAGCCCCACTTTAGCATAGAGTTAAAAATCAAGAAATAGGTGGAAAATAAGTAAACAACAGAAAAAAAAAACTGACCATAGAAAGTTACCACAGTGACAAGGAGGATCAATACACACACTGAGACAACAACTAAGTCAAAATTCCTGTATTCAAAGCCTCAAAGAAAAATGCCAATTGTTCTCAGACCATGGAAGAGCTCAAAAAGAATTTTAAAAATCAAGTAAGAGAAGTAGAAGGAAAAATGGGAAGAGGAAAGAGAGTGATGCAAGAAAATCATGGAAAATGAGTCACCGATTTGGTAAAAGAGGCACAAAACAATACCGAAGAAAATAACACCTTAAAAAAAAATAGGCCAAATGATTAAAGAGACAAAAAAGCAAAAAAAGAAAATATCTATAAAAGCAGAATTGGTCAGATAGAAAAAGATATATAAAAATTCACTGAAGAGAACTCCTTAAAAAAGTTGACTTGGCCAAATAAAAAAGGTGGCACGAAATGTTACTGAAGAAAATAATTCTTTAGAAATTACAATTGAAAAATGGAAACATATTAATTACATTAAAAAAGAAAAAAACATTGTAAACTCAAATATTAAAACAAATACAAAATAAGAAACAAAAAACATTGTTATGTGCACAACTGAATTCAAGAGGGTTCAAAATATGCAGCAAGAAATTAACATTTCAAGAAAGTCTGTGTAATAAATACTAAAAAAAGAAGCTACAATTGAGCAAGTTAAAGCTAATGACTTTATGATACATCAAGAAACAATAAAAAATCAAAAGAATGAAAAAAATAGAAGACAATGTGAAACATCTCGTTGGAAAAACAACTGACCTGGAAAATACATCCAGGAGAGATACTTTGAGAATTATTGTACTACCTGAAAGTCATGATGAAAAGAAGAGCTTAGACATTATCTTTCAAGAAATTATCAAGGAAAGGTGCCTGATGTTCTAGAACCAGAGGGTGAAATAGAAATTGAAAAATTTCATTGATCACCTCCTGAAAGATATCCCAGAATGAAAATTCCAGAAATATTGTAGACAAATTCTAGACATTCTAAATCAAGGAGAAAATAATGCAAGTATGCATTATTTACATAATGCATATTATATAATGCAATAAGAAACAATTTACATATCATGGAGCCAGAGTTAGGGTAACACAAGATTAAACAGTTTCTACATTAAAAGATCAGATGGTTTAGAATGATATTCTGGAGGGCAAAGGAGGTAGAGTTACAAGCAAGAATCACCTACCCAGCAAAACTCAGCATAATTCTTCAGGGGAAAGTGGATTTTCAATCAAATAGATGACTTCCAAGCATTTCTGCTGTAAAGACCAGAACTGAATGGAAATTTTGACTTTAAAATACAAGATGCAAAAGAAACATAAAAAAACAAACAGTAAAGAAAAATTAAAAGGAATTTTATGAGATTATACTGTTTAGATTCCTATATGGGAAAATAATATGCATAACTCGTTAAAACTTTTCATTTATTAGGGCATTTAGGAGAGAGTATACATAGATAGAAAGCACAGGTGTGAGTTAAGTGTGATGGTATGATTATCTAAAAAGAAATGAGAAAGAAGAATGCAGTGGGAAAAGGAAAAGGAAGAATTAGAATGGGACAAAGTATCTGACATAAAACATCCCTAAAAGAAATTTCATAGCAGAGGGGAAAATAGACAAAGTGGGGAATGGATCATATGAACTTTACTCTCATCAGAATTGACTCAAGAGGGAATAATACACAAATTCGTTAAGATATAGAAATCTCTTACTATATTGAAAGATAGAAAGGAAGGAGATAAGAGAAGGGAGGGCTGATAGAAAGGAGGGAGGTAAATGTCAGAAACAAAACACTTTTAAGAATGGATATGATAAAAGGAAAGAGAGTAGGATAAATGGGGAAAATAAGATTTAGGAAAATACATAGTTGGTAATCAATACAGTGAAAAAATATTATAGCGAGTTTCTCTGATAAAGATTTCATTTCTTAAACAGAGAAGATTGAGTCAAATTTATAGAAATAAGATTCATTACTCAATCCATAAATGTCAAAGCACATGAAGAGTCAGTTTTCAAAGTAATCAAAGCTATCTATAGTCATATAAAAATGTTCTAAATCACTATTGATGAGAGATATTCAAATTAAAATATCTCTGAGCTACTACCTCATACCTGTCAGATGAGCTAATATGACAGAAAGGAAAAATGACAAAAATTGGGGGGATTGTGATGGCAATCAAAATAGAATCTCTTGCTGTTTTTATTTTAGTATAATCAAGTGCCTCTGATTGAATCTTGATTTTATAAATCAAGAGTCTTTATAAGGAGTAAAGTACAGAAACAAGAGTTTCTTTAAATAGAAACACTGTATATATTTGTACTGTTAATTATTTTAATGTGATTAAAGACCTCTCTCACTCACTGATGGATCTGGATTTGTTTTGTAGGAGGGTGCCAAGTACTTTTTAATTTTCTATTGAGGCACTGGGGAAGGGTTGTGATTCCCTCTGGCTCTAAAAAAGGTATACATACTCTGAGTTGAAGTTTTACTTTGAGGCTTAGTTTTTGGTGAGAAGATTTGAGTTCCAGATGAGGATTCTGGAAAGCTGCTAAGGACTCTCCCTCCCTCCTTCCCTCCTTCCCTCCTCCCCTCTACCCCCCAGCTCTGAGAGCCCAGATGTCATGCTTCCCTCTCTGGTAATTATGGTCAGACAGCTCTACCTGTATGTTGAATCATAGTCAGGCAGAGGAAGCCATATCTGTTGATTGTTTTGGGGTTTACTGACTGGAAGTGTTTGTTTGGCCAGATGAGAACTCTGGGAAGCTGCTAAGGAGCCCCCCAGATTTGAGAATCCAGTTGTTGCATTTCTCTCTCTGGTAACTATGGTCAGACAGTTTGGGTTCAATTGTCTGTTGAATTCAGTCAGAGAAAGCCATGTCTGTTGATCTTTTGATTTCTCTGTATTTTCTTTGAAATTCAGGGTGCTGACTCCCTAAGCTAACTGAATGATATGTATATCATTCATAAGCACTTGTCATTCCTTTAAACAAGTAAAAATATACTTGCTTAAAGGAATGACAAGTGCTTGATTAAAGTGATTGTTAACCCCTAAAAAGTTGTTTTCCTCTTTTGAATGCAGATCTAAGAACCCATGAGAACATCCCTACACCCCATGCATGTTTGGGTGCTTACTGCTACAGGGATGTGGGAAAATTAAAACACTAATGTTCTATTGATGAAGTTGTACACTGATTCAACCATTCTGGAGAACAATTTGGAACTGCCAAAAGGGCTATGAAACCATGCATACCATTTGATCATGCAATACCACCACTAGTTCTGCATCCCAAAAAGATTTTTTAAAAAAGAAAAGGATCTATGTGTACAAATATAATTATAACATCTCTTTTAGTGGTGACAAAGAATTGTGAATTGAGGGGATATCCATCAGTTGGGGAATGACTCAACAAGCTGTATATGATTGTGATGGAATACTACTGTGCTTTAAAAAATAATGATCAGGATGTTTTCAGAAAAATCTTGAAAGACTAACATGAACTGATGCAAAGTGAAATGAGCATAACCAAGAGAACATTGTACACAGTAACAGCATATGATGATCTACTATAGTTATTCTTAGCAATGCAATCATCCAAAATAATTCTTTAGGACTTAGGATGAAATGTGCCTTCAATTTCCAGAGAAAAAACTGGTAGTCTGAAGGCCGATCAAAGATACTTTATCTTTCTTTATTTTTCTTGGGTTTTTTTTTGTCTGTCTTTTGCTTTACAGAATGACTTACATGGAAAGGTGTTTTACATGACTACATATGTATAAACTATGTCAAATTGCTTGCCTTCTCAATGAGGGGGAGGGGAGAATTTTGAACACAAAATTTGAAAAAAAATGTTAAAATTGTTTTTGTATGTAGCTTGTGGAAATTAAATATTAAATAAGATTGAAAATGGAGAAAATATCTATTTCTACAAAAAATATACATGGCAGCTCTTTGTAATGGCTAAGATCTAGAAATCAAGGGGATGTCCATAAATTGGGGAATGACTGAAGTGTCATATATGATTGTGATATAATATTGTACTATAAGAAATGACAAGCAGGATAATTTCAGAAAAAAATCTGGCAAGATTTACATAAACAGATGTAGAGTGAAGTGAGAGGAATCAGAAGAACATTGTACACAATAACACCAATGCTCTTTGATGAAAACTTATAAGTGACTTAGGTATTCTTAGCAATGCAGTGATCCAAGACAATCCCAAAACACTCATAATGAAACATGCTATTTGCCTCTAGAGAAAAAACTCATATTGTCTGAATAAAAACTGAAATATTATTTTCCACTTCCTTTTTTTCTTGCATTGTTTCCTTATAATTAGATTCTTCTTATGCAAAATGACTAATATGGAAACGTTTTACATGATTGTACATGTATAACTTATGCTGAATTGGTTATTTTCTCAGGGAGAAGAGAAGAAAAAAGACAAGGAAGGAAGGAGGATAGAATTTGGAATTTAACACATTTTTAAATGTTAAAAATTGCTTTAATGTGTAATTTGGAAAATACAAAATATTAAAAAAGGAAAAATAAAATGGTTCAAAAAGAATCTATTAAGCACCACCTATGTGTAGGGCATTATCCTAGATGCTAGATATACAAAGAAAAGACCGACAAATTGTGATGCTTCAAGGACCTTACATTAGTGTTACAAGGTAACACTATTGACATAGGTAAAGAAATACAAAACAATTTGAGCATGGAGTAAGCAGTAAGAACTTGGGGGATCAGAAATAAAATCTAATAAGTTACACTAAGTCAGAAGGAAAGGAAGAAAGAAGAAGCAAGGAAGAAGCAGGCTTCTAAGAGTGGAAGTGAAGAGGGAGGAGTTTCTAGGCAAGACCAATGGGTCATCCAAAGGCAGAGAAACAAGAGTTGGAATATTGAGTTCAGGGAAGAACATGTGGTCTTGTTTCATAGTAAAAGTAGAATGTATCAGGTAGAGTATCATAGCTTTTTAGAAAAGTAAATTGAAATCCAAATGTGATGATCTTTAAAAATCAAGGTAAGGAGTTAATATTTTATCTTAGAGACAATAAGGAACCACTTGAAAATTCTTGAACAAGGGAACAACATGATCATATCTCAACTTTCTAAAGACTGTTTTGGCAGTGGCATAGAAGATTGACTGGAAAGGAGAGATATTGAAAGCAGCGGGGAAAAACAACTAAATATGTGAATATTGATAAGATTAGGACAGCTACGTGGTACAGCGGATGGAACTCTGGCTGAGTAGTTAGAAAGACTTGAGTTCTAATATTACCTCAGGTACTTCCTAACTATGTGACCCTGGTCAAGTTACTTAACCTTGTCTGCCTCAGTTTCCTCAGTGTAACATGAGCTGGAGAAGGAAATGGGAAACCATAGCACTATATTTACCAAAAACTGAAATGGAGTCAGGAAGAATCAGACACAACTGAAACGACTGAAAAACAACAAAAGAGATATTATCTAAATGAGGACCTAAGTTAGAACCCTCTGTGAGTGGAGGGGAAGGATCTATGTGAGATATGTTGTGGAGGCAAATTAAACAAGATTTGACAACTATTTGAACATAAGAGGCCTGAAGGAAGGTCAAAGAAAAAGAAGGTTCTTCACAGGAAAGGGATAACATTTCATTAGATGACTAGCACATGGGACAGCAAGACGCCTGTTCCTCCATGAGGAAGTTTTTATTCCAGCAGCAGAAAAATGAAAACAGGGGAACAATATATAGATAATTGACTATTTAAAGTTGACTTAATTCATCTCAGTTAGAGCAATCAAATGATCACAAACAGTTTTAATGTAGGATGGTGACTGATGAACTGGCTAAGTAAGTGAAATTGTGTGGGTGTTATTTTGTTTTTGTCCCAGTGTCAATAGCCAGGAGGCTTCCTTTCTGCAAAAAATTTTCAATAGGATCACAGATTTGGACATGAAAGGGACCATATGCAATCCAGAGAAATTAAATGACTCTGCCATGATCAGCCATTTAGAAAATGGAAGATCAAAGATTCCTGCTGATTTCTGCTGCCTCTAAATCCAGCACACTTTCCATTGTAACTGCTCACATCCTGATAATAATATCTGCTGCTTTTCTTGAGTTCCAGAAACCCTATTAGAAGCAAATGTTTTGCCATTACCCAACATAATTGCTCCAGAATCTTTCATCCACTCTATACCGCCCTAACCTAGCTAGGTGCAATCTCTCTTGGCTTAACAGAATTAAAATCATATAACTTTGTATTCAATTTATGATCACAAAGCACTACAGCTTAACTTGACCTCAAAAGGCACCAAATCCAATTTCCTGATGCATGAATGAATCTTCTTGCTAATGTCCCCTGATGTTTTATATAATCCTATATTACTACATGGATTAATGATCATAAGGGAAACAACAGAGAGCTAGAAAGATCAAGGCAAACCAACCACACAAAACAATAAAGCAGGAAGAATGACTATTTCATTCTTCTCATCACTGAATTGTAGACTCTTAGGAGTTTGAAGAAACATCAGGGGGCCTTTAGTTAAATCTCTCAATCATTCAAGAAGTGGGCTACATTAACCAGAACACAGGATGTGCATTCAGAAGACCTGGGATCATATTCAACCTCTGATGCTTTCTCTTTGTGTGACTTCAGTCAAGCAATTGAACTTCCTTAGGCTTAAGTTTCTTCATCCCTTCAGTCTATTAATGCAATGATCAGATAATCTTGGCATAAAGAAAACTCTTGCCCTTACAAGGGCACTTTATAAATGTTACTTAGGACTCTTCTGGTCTCTTTCTATGAAAGATCCTAATGATCCTATCTCGGATTTGCTTGGTCTTCAGCACATAGACGATGGGGTTCATCACAGGGGGGATGAGGAAGTGCATGTTAGCCATGAGTACATACACATGGGAAGGAAGCTTTGGCCCAAACCTGTGCAGCATGGACAGGCAGATCATGGGAGTGAAGAAAAGAATCACAGCACAGACATGGGAGATACAGGTATTGAGGGCCTTGAGGCGTCCCCCATGGGATGTGATGCTTAGCACAGTCTTTAGGATCAGGACATAAGAGAGGAGAATGAGAAGGAAGTCAAGGCCCATGGTGGAGAGGACAACAAACAGGCCAAAGATGCTGTTTATCCTGGTATTTGAGCAGGAGAGTTTGATGATATCTGGATGTAGGCAGTATGAGTGAGAGAGCACATTGGAACGACAGAAGTGAAGCCTCCTCAACAAGATGGGAAGAGGGACTTGCACTGCAACTGTTCGTATCAAAATGGCCAGCCCAATCTTCAAGATCACCCTACTGGTAAGGATGGAGGCATAGTGCAAGGGTTTGGAAATGGCTATGATGCGGTCAAAGGCCATGGCCAGAATCACAGCTGACTCAAAATCCTGGAAGGTATGGATAAAGAACATCTGGATGAAACAGGCAGGGAAACTCATTTCCCGGGCCTCCAGCCAGAAGATCCTTAGCATAGTGGCGAACGTGGAGAGGGACAAACCTATATCTGAGGCTGCCAACATTGATAGGAAGAGGTACATAGGAACATGGAGGCTTCTCTCGTTCCAGATAACCAGCATGATGGTGATGTTGCCTGTCAGGGTCAGTAGGAACATGGCAGTAAAGGGAATAGAAAGCCACATATGCATAGCTTCTAGTCCAGGGATTCCTGTCACTAGGAAGGTGGAGAATCTGAACTCTGTTGCATTCAGAAGAGACATCACAGCCACTACGTGTCACTAAATTCTGTATTTGTTTCTCCTGGGAGGGGAAAAAGATAGAATGTTCTTGAGTCACAGGCATTGGAACATGATGCAACAATGTTCAGCCTTGAAAAAGACTGACAAATAAATTAAAATAAGTATTTTAAAATAAAAAAAAAGTATTTATTGATAACCTGCTGGCTCAGAGTCACAGAGTCAGTAACGATCTGAGGATCAAGAGACTGAAGTTGAACTCAGGTCTTCCTAACACCAGACCCAGTGCTCTATCTACTGGGTCACCTACCTGCCTCATGTACTGTTGATTTTGGGAAACAACCAATATTCAAGTGTCCTTTCAAGCAGATATTAATTGACTGTTACCTCCTTGGGGGCAGTTTCATTTATATCTTTGTGTTCCCAGTGCCTGACACATAGTAGTTGTTGAATAAAATCTTAATGACTCATTGATGAGTATGATACAAGACAGAAAATCTATTTTATGATTCTGGAATTTTGAAACTCTAGGAGTGACTTCACCTAATCCCATTCATCATTGGTCATTTCAGTATTGGTCATGAGTTCAACTCCCTAACCCTGACATATCAAGTCAGTATAGATAAGCCTAAAGAATAAATAAATTCGCTCCTTACCAGGAGGAATGTGAATCTCAGTTTCTTCATCTGCTACATTATCTCACAATGCAATTGTGCCAACAGGCAGCTAGGTGGTGCAGAGGATAGAGTTCTGGGCAGGTCTAGAGTCCGGAAGACTCATTTTCCTGAGTTCAAATCTGGCCTCAGACACTTAGTAGCTGTGTGACCCTGGACATATCACTTAATCTTGTTTGCTTCAATTTCCTCATCTGTAACACAAGCTGTGAAAGGAAATGACAAACCATTCCAGTATCTTTGCCAGGAAAACCTCAAATGGTGTCATGAAGAGTCAAATATCTTTGAAATGACTGAAGAACAAATTGTGAGGGAAGTCTTTACAAAGCATGATATAAATTGCTATTAATATTTAATTATTTAGATATTATTAATAATAGCCTATGGATTAACCTGGATCATAACATCACCACCTTAATTGAGCTCCTACTTTCAGTAACTCACAAATCCTGCACAAAGGTGACAAAATAATCCTAAAGCCAAAGTGCAAACATGCCACTCTGCTTTGTAAGAATCTTCAATGACTTCTTATTACCTTTAGTATAATACATATATTTCTCAGCTTTGCATTTCAAGCCCTTCAAAGTTTGGCTTTGACCTCCCTTCTTTAAATGATTTTACATCATTCTCCTGAATATATTCTATGGGCTAACCAAATTGGACTGCCAGCTGGTCCTCAGATTTGGTATGCTATATCCTACCTATGTGATTTTCCATTGTCTGCCCTGTTTTCCCCTTTTGTTTATATTCTAATGCTTAATGCAGTGATTGGCATATAGGAAATCTTTATTAAGTGATAGCTTAGTGACTAAAAACCTGGGTAGAGCTACTCTCTCATATTTACCCTCTTGGTATTCTTAGCAGCTTCAAAGGGGCAACTCAGGTACCACTTCTTACTAGAATCCTGCTTAATGCTCATATTTTGGAGCCCTTTTCTCCCTCAAGTTATGTTGAATTATAACTATTTAAATGTCTTTTACACGTAATTGGAGGAAAACATATTTTAAAATAAATAAATAAATGATAGAGAGATAGATAGATACATAGATAGATAGACAGATGAATCAATGGTATATATCTATAGGAGAATGTAAACTTCTTGATAACAAGGGACTCATTTTTCTTTTGCTCATAGTACCTACTGCTGTAATATGTACATTTAGGGTTTTAGAGTTTCAGATCTATGAATCCATCAGGTTCAGGTACTCTCAATATACAAACTACATCCACTGATGCCTGTAATTTAGAATCTGAGAGATGTTTGGGTTGCCCTTGCAACACAGCGAGTTTGGGTAGGAGGTAGGAATTAAATTGAAATCAATAATTCTTAGGAATTAAAACAGCCCCAAAGTGGAATGAGCTGACTTGAAAGGTAATGGGCTTCTCCTTCATGGAGGAGTTTAAGCAGAGCTTGGATGACTACTTAAGTATTAGCTATGTTATAAGGAGGACTTCTTTCTGTGATTCTATGATTCTATCTCTCTGATTCCATGCCCACTGAAACATGCTGCACAAAGGGAATACTTAATCTATTCTTACTGAACAGAGCAAGAATAAATAAATAAACATTTATTAATGCTTATTATGTGACAGGTACTGTTCTAGGTTTGGAAGATACAAAGAAAAATAAAGTTAGTTCTGCTCTCAAGGACTTTGCTTGATTTTATTAGGGGCAATAAAATTTACACATAAAATTCTACACAAAAATACAAGGTAATAATAGATGGAACAAGGAACTAAAAATGGGGGGAGAGGGTGTTAAATAAAAACCTCAGGGAACAGATGTCACTTCAGTTGAGAGTTGAATGAAACTGGTCATTCTACAAGGTAAATGTGCTACAAGGAGGCAGCACATTTTAGGAAAACAGGATGGCTTCTTTGAAGGCACAATGACTGGAGATGGAGGATCTCATAAAAGAAACAGCAAGCATAGTTTGGCTGAATCTCAAAGTGTGTACAATAATAAGTAACAAATCTGAACAGATAGATTGGATCTTTGTTGTTGTGGGTTTTAAATGCCAAATAAAGGATCTGAGAGGGAATAGAGAGCCACTGGAGCTTTAATGAGCAGGGAAATAAAGCGAGTTCTATTTGCTCCCAGAGAGTAAAACCATCAGAAGCTCCTTGGTGGCCTTCAAGCAACCCTAAACAATTTCTTGTCAAGTGTGTGAAAGTAAGAATTCTTTTGTATGTGGATTGGATTAGCCATGGCAACTCCCACATCCTATAATTCTGTGCCTCAGGAAGATCATTTTGTCATTTGTGAGAAGTATGAATTGAAAAGGGAAGAGATTCAAAGTTGAATGAAGATTGGGAGGCTATTGTACTAGGCTAGGAGGTCCAATACTATTTAGAGTTTTTTAGTCAAATGATTATGTAGGAAAGAACAGTATTGCTAGTGAAGAGAAGTAGAAGCAGAGAGAAAAATGATATAAGAGCGAGCACTTCTTGCACAACTCTGTTATAAGAAAGTAGAGGTGTCTGTGTTCCTTTTTCTTATACTTTAGAAAAAAACATAAAATTAGAAATAGAAGTTAAAAACAGCATAATTCAATTCATTATTTATGAAGCACGTTAGAAAGAATACATATTTAGAGAAGGAAGGACAGATTTAGGGAATAAATATTTCTCTCAAAGGGAACTCGGTATCGAGCTCTGAATTATAAGAAAATAAAGCAGAAGAGAAAAAAAAGTGCAACAAAAGGTCTCAGAGGGAGGTCCTGAGGAACTCACTATCTGAGTCCATCTCGTACATGAATTGAATTGCTATATTACAAGAAACAATGCATGAAAGCAAATCAAAGAAACATAGGAATATAGATGAACAGATGCAAAGTTCAATAAAACAATACACATAACTAACAATAAAAATTGTTAATTATTTAATTAATAATTCAATTAATTGTTGATTAAAAAATAAAAACAAAGACCAACAGTCAAACAACAGAAACAGAATTACATGCAGTAATGAAGACTAAGGTTCTCCTCAAAGAAGCAGCATGAAAAAGTACTAGCACACTTTATTATGGAGGTGATGGAATATGGGTGTGGAATCCTGAATATAATAGTTTTTTTTTTTTAATGTAGTAGTTTCTTTTGCTGCCCTTTCTTCACTTACCCCCCTTTATTCTTTATCATTAAGGAATTGTCCTCTGGAAGAGTGATGATGAGATACGTGCTGGGAAATGTAGTTAAATCTCTCTCTCTCTGTCTCTCTGTCTCTGTCTCTGTCTCTCTCTTCTTCCTCTTCCTCCTCCCTCTATCCATCTTCTTTCTCCTTCCTTCTCTCTCCTTCCCTTCATGGAAGCTTCCTTTTCCTGCAGACTAAAAAACTCAGAAATTCACTTTTGTTTTACTCCTCACTAACCAGGAATATCAACACAACCCACAGGAATGATTCAAAAGAACATCCAGGAAAAAGAATATTTTTACTGCTTTCTCCTCTCTTACAGATGTTTTCACTGCAGTTGTATTTTCTACACCATTTGCTTTTCTATTTGATTTTATTTATACTTTATTCTTTCATCTGGGTATCCTGCTTCTCTGAAAGATTATGCTATGTTTTGTTTACTTATTTACATTCAAACCTGACATTTCACAAATATTCATATAAATATTCATAAAAATAAATTTAAAACTCAATAATGTAGATAAGCACTTAAAAATTAAATTTATTATTATTATTGTAATATAGAATCTTAAAAAGTTCCCAGAGCACTGAGAATTAAGAATTGGTCTTCTGTCTAACAGGGTGTCAGTCCATTAAGACAAGCTGACTCTCATGCTTTAAGTTGCCATTAGCTGATTCTTTTATTGTTCCAAAATAACTTTTAATTGAACTAATTTTCTATTAATGGGTAGTGGTTTTCATTTTTGTATTGGAAGTCCAATTTCCTGAAAGTTATCGATTTATGATTCAATTCTATCTGCTTAACAAGTTCGCCCATATTTTCAGTGAAAGGCCTTCATGGGGGTGAACATTTCGGTTGAATTTGACAATACTTTACTCTACTGAAAATATGACAGTACATAAATGTCAACCTCAGTAGCTTCAAAGTTCATATTACTGCTTGAAAGAAATGAAGGCAAAGTCATGTATATGAAATGGGGCTTTATAATATCACTGACATGCACATTTACTTTGCAACCAACACAGAACTCACGTAAGCCCTCTATCTCCTTCCAAAATGCATGTACATAGATTTTATCCCATACTTTGAATGCTTTTCCTCATGTTGGAAGTCCTTAGTCCTTTCAAAACTCATGAGACTTTTCTTTCCTCTTCCCAGCCCCTACACATCCGAAAAACTTTGTATTTACTTATCTTTACATATTTTGTTTCCCTCCTGTAGCATGCAGGGTACATGAGGTCCTGGAGCTCTTTCCTTTTTACCTTTGTGGACACTAGGCCTTGCTTAGTTTTTATCAAAATAGTCCCTTAATAAATGCTTGTATGGGCCCGCAGTGGGTCACATGTGCAGAGACTTCCTGGGGGAGTATTCCTAATAGTTATTCCCCTGAAAGGAAAGGGAAGAGCAAATTGGAAGTCCCTTCTATGGTATGCTAGTCAACATTCTGTTTAATGGTATGATTATACCTTTTGGACTGAATGTGCCTGCAGGGACAGAGAAAAACAGACACAAATCTTTTGATTCACATGTCTCTAAGTGGACCAAACTACAGTCAGGCCAGGAAAATCTGAGGATTTTAAAGGTTTTCAAGTCATAAGTACCCTTAAGTTTGCTTCTTCCCCTGAGATGAAAGAGAGAATTAAGGAAAAATTTTCTTTCCATCCCTAAGTGAAATAGATTATTACGAAATATGAGTACAAGACATTAGATCCCTCTCTGCCTATGTTCTCTATATTCATTTCATTTTTTATTCAGTTTCACAAGTCCTGAGCACACATGCAAAGAAATTACTCATAAGGAATCTCTCTATTAGATTAAAAAAATATTCACAAAACTGGAAAGCAGTCCAAAAGAAATCACGTTCAGACCAACACCTTATATCCACGATGTATTCTAAATGGATATCTGATCTTAATATACAAAAAGATCATTCTATGTCTGTTTAAATGAGAGAGATGTAGATATTATGCCTTTAACAGATATGGGAAGGAAATATTAAGCAGTTAAGTGATAGATAAAATGAAAGATAAAAGTATGTTATATTAAACTCAAAGGCTTCTATACTTAGGATTAAAAGGTAATCATTCAAATAGGGAAAAAAATCTATAAAAATTATCAATAAGGAATTTTTAAGAAAGATATATAAGCAATTAACACACACATATAAAACCATCAAACTATTTGCTAAACTGTTTTATATGAATATATAAAGCTATGTATTTCAAATATATTTAAATTTATTTGTTATATGTATATGTGCATAATATGTACGTGTATAAAGTCATTCATTATATATATTTAAAAGCATTTGCTGTATGTGTGTGTGTGTGTGTGTGTGTGTGTGTGTGTGTGTGTAGTATGTATATGTATAATAGTTATTCGCCAGTAGGTCAAAGGATATGAACTAAGACTCTGAAAAGAAAAAAAAACATGACAGCATACTACAAATCATTAATATCAAAATAAGTAGCATTCAAAAGTTCCCTGAAGTTTTGCTTCACACCTTAAAAATCACAAAAATCACACTAGTGTTAAAGAAATAAGAAAAAGGAAATGTTGCAAAATTACGAAGAATAGTGTGACTGAAAGGAAGAGATGGGAAAGTATGCTCCCAGCTTACTCTTTGGTGGAGGAGGGGATTCATAGGTCTTGATGCTGAACATGTTTTCAGATTGTTTCAATGAAATAATTGGTTCTGGTGATTTATTCTCTCATTTTTGTCAATAAGAATTCATTTTGTTAGCTAGTGATGGCTCTGGGGATGGGGTCAGGTACTGGAAAAAAATATGATGACATTTTAAAAGACATCAATAAAAGCAAAAAGAGTGAAAAAGTAAAAATTGACATGCAATTTTTGTCTCCAAATCCAGAACACTTTTCACTGTACTTGTTCATACTGTAAAAATACTTTCTGTTTTTCTTGAGTAGTAGTAACACTCTTATATTCAAGTGTTTGATTACATTCCAACATAATTACTCTAGAATTTCTCATCTACTTTGTTACTTCCAAAGCAATACCTCCTCTTTCTTGATTTAGAAGTGGATCATAACTCTAAACAAACTATAATCATAGAATCACAGGAGGCAAATTTTGAAATTTGTCTCAAAGAGATTGAAATAGAATTTCATGAAAGACAGTTTAGTCTATTCATCAACACCATCAGTGTATAACCCCACACTGGTGTATTTAGAATATTTGTCACCTGGAGAACATCATCTTTTCACAACTACCTTCTTTGTATGACAAAACCATTTCCAGTCATAATCATGTAACAAAAAAAATAATAAAAACAGAAATGTAGTTAAAGTTTTCTTTTATTGAGCTTCTTAGATACAGTTATCAGAGGAAAAATTAAATCAAGCAACTATTACAATTGAAAGAGAAAATGTAACAAATTGTAGCCTGCCAAGGTCACTAGAAACATTACATTAAAGAGAATAGAAAATCCCATATGGATGACCTCTAGTCCAGGGATTTCTATTACCAGGAATGCAGAATGTGAAGTCCAAACTATTGAGAAGAGATATCATGCTCATAGGTTGTCACTAAACTGTGTATTTACCCTCTCTTCAAAAAGAAGGAATCATCTGGATTGAAATTTGGATACTACAATGCTCATCTTGGAGACAAAATGACCACTAGACTTGTTCGAATCAATTCAATTCAATTAAATTTTAAAAATGGGAGGCGGAGCCAAGATCGCGAAGTAGAAAGACGCACATACACATAGCTCCGAACCCACAAACCACAGAACGGCTAGAGGGGACCAACCCAGGGCGAATTCTGCACCCAGAGACCACGGAATATTGGAGCGAGGGAGATTTCTGTTCCGGAGAGACCTGCAAACCTCTCGCGAGGGGTCCTTCGCGCCGTGGACTGGGCGCCAGGACGGGGAGCAGAGGGCAGCCCTGCCGCGGCCACGACACCGTGAGGAAAAGATCCAAGAGGGCTACGGGGACGGGATCTCCAGTGGCCACGCGGGTACCCCCACCCACAGAGGGACCTGCAAACCTCTCGCAAAAGGTCCGTCGCGTTGCAGATGCGGAGCCCAGCCCGGGCCTTCAGCGGCCGCGGCTCAGAGAGGCACAGATCTGAGAAGGCTCCAGAGACGGAATCTCCAGCGTGGCACAAACCCCCCCACCAACAGGTGACTGACGGGGGTAGGTGAGAGAGTCTCTTTGGCGGGTTGAGAGGGGAGTGGGGTGCCCCCATGGCTCGGGCCCCCCCAGGAGATAGAAACTGAGAGGCGGCTACAGACAGGGGCTCCCCAAACAGGCGGGAGCCTGGATCCATTGTGGAAGGTCTGTGCATAAACCCCCTGAGGGAACTGAGCCAGAGAGGCGACCCTGCCCCTGAACCACCTGAACTTAATTCTCACACTGATTAGCAGCCCTGCCCCCACCAAAACCCCTAAGGCGGGAAGCAGCATTTGAATCTCAGTCCCCAAACGCTGGCTGGGAGGACCAGGAGGCGAGGTGGGTGTGAGGAGAACATTCAGAGGTCAGCTCACTGATTGGGGAGAATGCCCAGAAAAGTCAAAAGAAATAAAACTATTGAAGGGTACTTTCTCAGAGAAAAGACACTTCCTCCCTTCCTTTCTGATGGGGAGGAACAATGCTTGCCATCAGGCAAAGACACAGAAATCGAGGCTCGGGCCATGGAAGAGCTCAAGAGGAATTTTGAAAATCAAGTTAGAGAGGTGGAGGAAAGACTGGGAAGGGAAATGAGAGGGATGAGGGAGAAGCATGAAAAGCAGATCAGCTCCCTTCTAAAGGAGAACCAAAAAAATCTTGAAGAAATTGGCACCTTGAGAACTAGCCTAACTCAGTTGGCAAGGGAGGTGCAAGGGGCCAATGAGGAGAAGAATGCTTTCAAAAGCAGAATTAACCAAATGGAAAAGGAGATTCAAAAGTTCACTGAAGAAAACAGATCTTTCAAAACTGGAATGGTAGAGATGGACGCTAAGGACTTTATGAGAAAGACAGATATCTCAGAACATACCGCGCAGATTCGAAAAATGGAAGATAATGTGAAATATCTTATTGGAAAAACAACTGACCTGGAAAATAGAATCAGGAGAGACAATGTAAAAATTCTGGGACTACCTGAAAACCATGATCAAAAGAAGAGCCTAGACATCATCTTCCATGAAATTATCAAGGAAAATTGCCCTGAGATTCTAGAACCAGAAGGCAAAATAAATATTCAAGGAATCCGCAGAACACCACATGAAAGAGATCCAAAAAGAGAAACTCCTAGGAGCATTGTGGCCAAATTCCAGAATTCCCAGGTGAAAGAGAAAATATTGCAAGCAGCGAGAAAGAAACAATTCAAGTATTGTGGAAATACAATCAGGATAGCACAAGATCTGGCACCCTCTACATTGAGGGATAGAAGGGAATGGAATAGGATATTCCAGAAGTCAAAGGAACTAGGACTGAAGCCAAGAATCTCCTACTCAGCAAAACTGAGTATAATACTTCAGGAGAAAAAATGGTCTTTCAATGAAATAGAGGACTTTCAAATTTTCCTGATGAAAAGACCAGAGGTGGAAAGAAAATGTGACTTCCTAACACAAGAATGAAGAGAACCATGAATAGGTGAACAGCAAAGAGAAGTCATAAGGGACTTACTAAAGTTGAACTGTTTACATTCCTACATGGAAAGACAATATTTGTAACTCTTGAAACATTTCAGTATCTGGGTACTGGGTGGGAGTACACACACACACACATGCACACACGCACACACACATAGAGACAGAGTGCACAGAGTGAATTGAAGAGGATGGGATCATATCTTAAAAAAAAATGAAATCAAGCAGTGAGAGAGAAATATTGGGAGGAGAAAGGGAGAAGTTATATGGGGCAAATTATCTCTCATAAAAGAGGCAAGCAAAAGACTTATTAGTGGTGGGATAAAGAGGGGAGGCAAGAGAAAAACATGAGGTCTACTCTCATCACATTCCACTAAAGGAAAGAATATAATGCACACTCATTTTGATAGGAAAACCTATCTCATAATACAGGAGAATGGGGGACAGGGGCACAAGCAGGGTGGGGGGGAGGATAGAGGGGAGGGTAGGGGAGGAGAATGTAATACGAGGTCAACACTCATGGGGAGGGAAAGAACCATAAGAAAATAGAAGTAATGGGGGACAGGATAGGATGGAGGGAAATATAGTTAGTCCTATACAACACAACTAGTATGGAAATCATTTGCAAAACTAAACAGATATGGCCTATATTGAATTGCCTGTCTTCCAAGGGGAAGGGGTGGAGAGGGAGGGAGCTAAAGAAGTTGGAACTCAAAGTGTTAGAACCAAATGTAATGTTCTTACCACTGGGTAACAAGAAATACAGGTTAAGGGGTCAAGAAAGCTATCTGGCCCTACAGGACAAAAGAGAAGATGGAGACAAGGGCAGCAAGGGAGGATAGAGGAGAGAGCAGATAGGTCACAGGGGCAATTAGAAAGCTGGGTCTGGGGGGGGGGGGAGGGGATAAAAGGGGAGAAAATTTGTAACCCAAAATTGTGTGAAAATAAATGTTAAAAGTTAAATAAAAAAAAAATTTAAAAATGAGAAATTTTTTAAAATCTACTAGTGAAAATCATAATGCTTTTTCTTGGAGATGGTAAGGCACACAAACAACAATCTCTGCCTTTGGAAAAAAAAGCCAGCAGCAAATTATATACTATTCTCATTGTAGCACATGATATAACATGCACAAAAGTAATTTTCACAATTTTTGAAATGAGTCAGAGCTCAAACTGGAAGAATTTTAATAGAGGAGGCAGTGATAAAACTAGGGCATGATGGAAGGCAAAGATCTAGGAATGTGGAGATAACAGGAGATGGAATTCCTAGCATGTAGGACAAGCTTTGTGCATGAGAGATGGAACAGTGGGTCTGAGAAAGATCTGGTTGAAAAATATCATTTCGCACAGAAATCAATTGAACCTAAATTCCTTGAGGTCAAAGACTCTTTCATTTATGTTTTTGTGCCTGACTCAGCGCCTTGAATATGCTATTCATCACTGGGAGAAATGCTCAATATGTGAACCACCTCCACTAATCCTGTGTATGTAGTCTTAGAGATCTGCCTAGGGCAATGAGAAAATAGATGATTTGCCCAAGATCACACAGCTAGCTTGTATCAAGTTGAACTCTTCCATACTAACTGTTCCAAAGTCAAATGAACTGCCTTTTGAGACAAGAGATTCTCCTTGGAGTTCCTCAAGTAGGGTTTGAATGATCACATGTCATCTATGTTACAGTGAGGATTTAATTCATGTTTGAGTTGGACTAAATAGTAGCTGGGGTTCCTTTCAATTCTCAAGTTCTGTGATTTCTGATTATATCTTTCAGATTCTAAGGCAAATTAACCATGACACACATTCAGGATACTTAATAAATTCCAATTGAATCAATAAACAAACATTTATTAAGTACCTACTATGTGCCACTCACTGTTCTATGTGCTGGAAATACAAAGAAAAGATAAAACTGACTTTGTTTTCAAGAAGCTTGCTTAGCTCTATGAGCAGAAAAAACATGTGTTTATAATTATACACAAAATATACACAAAAACACAAGGTAATAATAGATGAGGAAGGTCTTAATGAGGCATAAGAGCAACCAAAGTTCTCAGAGAAGAGGCAGAGTAAAGAATACAGGATAGGTAATCCAGCCTGGCTTGCAATGCACAACGAGGGAGAGAGAGAAGGTAGTATGTGCCAATTCGTTGAACCTCTACCACCACTTTAAATACTGTCTCTCAGACTTTGAGGCAAACCACTCAGTAACATGAACACAAGAGACTTGGGAGCAGTAGTGTCCCCCACACCACCAGAACTACTTTCAGATGAGCCCTTGAAGCAATCATTGAGGCAAGAGATCATTGTAGAGTAAGGACCAACTTCTTCATCACTATATGTGACAACTTCATCTGGCAGAATGGGTAAATAAAAAAAAAATATATATTCCAAAAGTCATGAAGACAGTTGAAGCAGGCAATGTGGAGTGCCTAGAGCTTAGTTAGACACCAAAGATGTCAAGGTCATTCACTGCATCCTGAGCCATTGCCAGCTATCTTGACTCTGTCCTGCCACTGGATGATGATGGCTCTGGAGGAGAGACTGAGGCTGGTGACTTCTTGCAACTCCGCCTCATTTAAATGCAATTTGTGCACAAATCAAAAGACATCACGCATACCATTTTACTATTACGCCTCAAAGTCCTATGGCGACAGGAAACTGATAAAACAGCAGGTGCAGATACTCTGGGAGCTGTAGTCACAACCCTGCACACAGGCAGTCCAGGTCATAGGGTCATTTCTCACTGGAAGCAGCAGTGGGACTTGGCAGCCCCTGGGTGCATCTGAGAAGTCTTCTAAGGATTGCACTGCTCACCTCTGGGTTGAGAGAAAGGGGCTAGAAAAGGTGCCCTAAAAATTGTCTGTTTACCTAACCCTGGCATGATTTACTGCAGCAGGCAGGGAATTCCACTATGTGGTCAAAACACAAACAAATGTACAAAATGTACAAAAGCATCTGCAAAGATGATTCTACTCACCATCAGCACATGGAACGTGTGCACACTTATAAACAACACAAAATCCAGTAGATCTGAAAGAAGAACTGGTTTTGTTGCAAGAGAACTCAACAGGTATTGCATCCAAAAAGCAGCCAAGAGTGAAACAAGGCTGGAAAATGAAGGCTAGCTTAATGAAGTTGGAGCTGTTTACACATTTTTCTGGAGTGGCCACTGTAAAGGGGAGTACCATAAGGCTGGCATAGATTTTGCAATTAAAACTAATCTAGTCAGGAAGCTGGTATGCTTGTCAAAAGGAGTGAATGACAGGCTCATGACAATACAATTGTCACCTGCAGGAAAATGCCATGCCACTATCATCCTTGACTATGCTCCCATCATGACGAACCCTGATGATGTCAAAGAGAAATTTTATGAAGACCTAGAGGCCCTTATCATGAACATGCCAGAAAGAAGATAAGCCTATCATTCTGGGTGACTTTAATGCTAGAGCACGCTCAGACAATCATATTTGGCAGGGAGTCCTGAGGAGGACTCAATTCAACAAATGTGAAAACTACTTTTGTGTATGTTATATCATATGCTGCAACGAGAATAGTATATAATTTACTGTTGAAGACTTGTGCATCACGTGACCTTTTCATCACCAGCACTGTTTTCTGTGTACCTAAAAGCAATAAAAATTCATGGATGCACCCTTGCAGCAAACATTGGCATCTAATAGAATATGTAATTGTAAGAAGAGACAGGATGTGAGAGTGACAAAGGCAACGTGTAGTGCAGAGCGCTGGACTGATCATAGACTTATCCTTTCCAAGCTAACTATTTTGCATTCCTCAAAAGTACCGGCCCCCCAAAAGCAAAAAGACTACCAGAAGAATTAATGTCAACCAATTACAGCTCTCCTCTGAGTGTGAACAGTTTGTTGCTAACTTGGAGGAAAAGTTGAACCAACACATGGCTGGCAACAGTGGAGCAGAAAAGGAGTGGGCAGATTTCAGAGATTTATTGTACAGCACTGCATTTGCTCATCTAGGTCAAAACACTGGCAAGCAACAAAACTGGTTTGATGAAAATTATGGGGAAATTCAAAAGTTGCTAAATGAAAAGAAAAATGAGAATTCCACAGGCTCTACCATGAGGATAGTTCCTCCATCTCTAAGAAGGCAGCATTTAATTCCATCAAAAGGAAAGTACAAGCAAAGTTTAGAGAGATGAATGATTCTTGTCTCAGTAAAAAGGGAGATGAAATTCAGTTTTATGTTGATACTAACAATTCAAAGTGCATTTATGATTCCTTTAAAGCTGTTTGTGGATCAATAACCTATGGTTCATCACAACTGCTAAGAGCTAATGGAGCCACATTGATTAGTGATAAAGACATGATGCTAGAGAGATGGCCTGGACACTTCTATAATGTTCTCAACAGATCATCATCAATCAATGCTGAGGCCACTGACCATTCACCTCAGGTTGAAGTCAATCCCTCTTTAGCTAAACTTGCAATTGAATAGGTGGTTTTGAGGGTCATTAGGCTCCTTTCATGTGGCAAAACACCTGATGCTGATTATATTCCAGCTGAGATTTACAAGGTAGGGGGACCATTGCTTATACAAAAGCTGACTGAAATATTCCAGGTTATGTGGCAAGAGGAGGTTATCCCTTAGGAGTTCAGGGATGCCTCCATTGTCCATCTCTATAAACATAAAGGGAATAGATTGTCCTGCAAAAATCACATGGGGGCCTCTCTTAGTCATTGTTGGCAAGATTCTTTCTAGTCCTCCTTAATAGACTGATCCTTCACCTGGAAGATGGTCATGTATTGGAGAGCCAGTGTAACTTCAGAAAGGATTAAGAAACAGTCAATATGGTGTTTGCTGCTCAACAACTCTAGGAGAAATGCCTGGAGCAGAACAGATGTCTGTATACAGTGTTTGTGGATCTGACCAAGGACTTTGACAATGATAGTCATGAGGGCTTATGGAAAATTGTCAAAATTTGGTTGCCCAGAGGTCATCAGCATTGCACATTAACTTCATGATGGCATGTTTGCCTGGGTTCTGGATAGTGGACAATGCTCTCATGCCTTCCCAGTCACCAAGAGAGTGAAACAGGACTGCGTGCTTGCTCTCATGCTTTTTAGCATGATGTTTTTAGCCATGTTGTCAAATGCTTTACAGCATCAAAGTCAACTACCAAAATGATGGTAAGTTCTTCAATTTGAAAAGGCTACAACACAAGACAAAAGCGAAGGGAGTGTTGGTGCATGATTTTCTGTTTGCAAATGACTGTGAACCCAATACAGCCTCTGAAGTTGACATGCAACAAAATATGGATCAGGTGTCTGCTGCCAGTTCTAATTTTGACCTAATAATTAATACCAAGAAAACACAGGTGCTCCATCAGCCACCACCACACCATCCATATGTGGAACCATTGGTTACAACAAATGGAGAAGTTTTGAATGCTGTGAATAAGTTCACTTACCTTGGTAATGTACTATCCAGGGATATATACATTGACAATGAGGTTAATGCACCCATTGCCAGAGCTAGCTCATTGTTGGGAAGCTCTGAAGAAAAGTTTGGGAGAAAAGAGGTATTAGATTGACTACCAAACTGAAGGTCTACAGAGCCGTTGTGCTGACCTCATTGTTGCGTTCCTGTGAAACATGAACAGTCTACCAGCACCACACCAGGAAACTGAATCACTTCCATTTGAACTGTCTTAGGAAGATTCTGAAGATCACCTGGTAGGATAAGGTACCAGACACTGAGGTCCTTGCTCGAACTAAACTGCCAAGCATTCAAAGTATGCTTCAGGGAGGGCAACTCCGATGGGTTGGCCATGTTGTTCAAATACAAAATGTACACTTGCCAAAAGTACTGTTTTATGGAAAACTCTCATGGGACAGGCCATCACATTGTGGTTAGGACACTCTCAAGGTCTCTCTCAAGAACTTTGACTTTGATTGTGGGATATAAGAGACACTGGCACAGGACAGCTCAGCATGGTGTGCCCCCATCAGAAAGGGTTCTGTATTCTATGAGCAAAACAAAATTTAAACAGCACAAAGGAAACATAGGATACACAAATTTGGAATAACCACCCCAAATGTTCACATGGACTATCCATGTCCAATCTGTGGTATAGCATTCCAAGTTCATGTTGGTCTGATCAGTCACAGTCATACACATTGAGACATCACTTTATTATGATGATGTCATTTTGGTTCTCTTAGAGACAGAAAGAACGACCAGTGCAACAACTGCAGGCCAACTGCCTCCAAAGCATAAGATAAGCATAGGAGCCTTGTGCGTGGCAGAAATCATTAGACCACTATTCTGTCTTCTAGCCCAGCTCTCACAATCATCATCTGGACATTTGAATACAGTAGAGAAAAGCCACTTGGCTGCCAACGGAGTGGCAATCTCGGGCCAGAAAAGTCAGCCTAGATACGAGAGTAGGTTTTGCAGAATGAAATACAGGTATGTTCCAGGTGGGTTATACCAACCTCATCAGCTTGATACCCATCTCACTTTTAGCTCTGCTGGAAACACATCAGGATCGTGAATCCAAGAACCTTTGGAAGAACAATGCTTTCAGCACACTGACTATAGCCATTACGCTGAGAAGCAAACCTATGAAGATTCTTTTTAAGGTTCTATAGGCACAGCTACTGACATTCAAGAGAAGGAAGTTTTGTCACTGAAGTCCTTGGCACTGTCAGATGGCTCAACATCAGAAAATGATAGGATTTTATCAGTGATAATGACATTAATGAAGACAAGTTAGCATCTTCTTTGCCGCTGATTCCTAGGGACCATGGGACTCTTCTATATGACTAACAGATGAAAAATATATCCATATGTATCTATAGACATGTGCATGGGTATATATGTGTGTATATGGACATATGTATAACATACATATGTGTGTACATACACATGGATATAGATATGTATGTGAGCTTCTTGAGAGCAGGGAACTATCTTGAACTGTCTTAATTTCTTATTTGTAGTTCCAGTCTTAACACAGTGATTTGTACTTGTAAATACATGCCAAACACAAGTAAATATTTGATAACTGATAAATTTATTCATTCTTTTCTATTTTCTTTCTCTCCACACACATATATAAGGTGTTTATTCTCTGCATGTTCTCTCCACACACATATATAAGGTGTTTATTCTCTGCATGTTCTCTCCACACACACACACACACACACACACACACACACACACACACACACACACACACACCCCTGAACTTTTGCCCTTTTTTTTACTCTTTCTTATTAAAGGGTGGTTCCCTGAGATTGTAAGGAGTGTTCCACTGAAAAAGATAGGCTATGAACTACCGATTTTAAAAAATAAATAAATAAAAATAATCTTTTGGAATGATTTCTGTCTTTCTCATACACATGCGCATGCAATTGCTCAATTTCTAATTTTTTTTTCTATTGAAGCTTGTTTCTTCTTTATTCTTAGATTAAAAAGCTAGGGGGATGACACAGTCCAACGAGGGCCACCCCTGCACAGACAGGACCTGAGCAGCCCTTGGAGGGGACTCAAATCTCGGCACCTCTGTCAGTTTCCAGACTTCACAACCCCAAAACACCGAGGACAAATTTGAAGGTTAGTGAAAAAAACTGTCAGACCTGCTTGAGAGAGTACAGTGATCCAAAGAGGGAGTGGAGGATCCCACAGCAGCCACAGAATCAGCAGGGGCAGCAGCAGCAGCTCTTTCTGGAGATCTAGGCCCATAGATTGTGGGGGAATTGAGAGACTGACAATATACCCATCACCCCCACTGGAAGCAGAGAACAACCTTGACAAAGAGCTCAAAAGTCCACTAAATGTTTGGGGAAATGAGCAAAAACTGGAAAAAGAATCAGACTATAGAATCTTACCTTGGTGAAAAGGAAGATCAAAATAAACAAACAGAAGAAGACAACAAAGTCAAAACTCCTGCATCCAAAGCCTCCAATAAAAATAAGAATTATTGTGGCCAAATTCCAGAATTCCCAGGTGAAGGAGAAAATATTACAAGCAGCTAGAAAGAAACAATTCAAGTATTGTGGAAATACAATCAGGATAGTACAAGATCTGGCACCTTCTACATTGAGGGATAGAAGGGAATGGAATAGGATATTCCAGAAGTCAAAGGAACTAGGACTGAAGCCAAGAATCACCTACCCAGCAAAACTGAGTATAATACTTCAGGAGAAAAAATGGTCTTTCAATGAAATAGAAGACTTTCAAATTTTCCTGATGAAAAGACCAGAGCTGAAAAGAAAATTTGACTTCCTAACACAAGAATGAAGAGAACCATAAAAAGGCGAACAGCAAAGAGAAATCATAAGGGACTTACTAAAGTTGAACTGTTTACATTCCTACATGGAAAGACAATATTTATAACTCTTGAAACATTTCAGTATCTGAGCACTGGGTGGGAGTACACACACACACACACACACACACACACACACACACACACACATGCACACACGCACACATACATAGAGACAGAGTGCACAGAGTGAATTGAAGAGGATGGGATCATATACTAAAAAAAAAAAATGAAATCAAACAGTGAGAGAGAAATATTTGGAGGAGAAAGGGAGAAGTTATATGGGGCAAATTATCTCTCATAAAAGAGGCAAGCAAAAGACTTATTAGTGGTGGGATAAAGAGGGGAGGCAAGAGAAAAACATGAGATCTACTCTCATCACATTCCACTAAAGGAAAGAATATAATGCACACTCATTCTGATAGGAAAACCTATCTCATAATACAGGAGAGTGGGGGACAGGGGCACAAGCAGGAAGGGGGGGTGGATAGAGGGGAGGGCATGGGGAGGAGAATGCAATACGAGGTTGACACTCATGGGGAGGGAAAGGACCATAAGAAAATAGAAGTAATGGGGGACAGGACAGGATGGAGGGAAATATACTTAGTCTTATACAACACAACTAGTATGGAAATCATTTGCAAAACTAAACAGATATGGCCTATATTGAACTGCCTGTCTTCCAAGGGGAAGGGGTAGAGAGGGAGGGAGCTAAAGAAGTTGGAACTCAAAATGTTAGGAGCAAATGTAATGTTCTTACCACTGAGTAACAAGAAACACAGGTTAAAGGGTCAAGAAAGCTTTCCGGCCCTACAGGACAAAAGAGAAGACGGAGACAAGGGCAGCGAGGGAGGATAGAGGAGAGAGCAGATAGGTCACAGGGGCAATTAGAAAACTTGGGTCTGGGGGGGGGGGAGTGGGAAAAAAGGGGAGAAAATTTGTAACCCAAAATTGTGTGAAAATAAATGTTAAAAGTTTAATTAAAAAAAAAAGAAAAAGAAAAATAAGAATTAGTCTCAGGTCATTAAAGAGCTCAAAAAGGATTTTGAAAATCAAATAAGAGAAGTAGAGGAAATATTGGGAAGAGAAATGAGAGTGATGCAAGAAAATCATGAAAATCAAGTCAACTGCTTGCTAAAGGGGACCCAAAAATGCTGAAGAAAATAACACCTTAAAAAATAGACTAACCTAAATAGTAAAAGAGATCCAAAAAGCCAATGAGAAAAATTCCTTAAAAAGCAGAAATGATCAGATACAAAAAGAGATCCAAAAGCTCAAAGAGATTGAAGCTCAAAGAGGTTAAATAACTTGCTCAGGGTCATAAAGGTAGTAGAGCAGGTGATAAAGTCAGGATTTGACCTAGGTCATCTCATTCAAAATCCAGAGTTCTTCCCAATAAACATTGGCTGTTACACCTTTCATGTATCTCAGGGACATGAAACTGGCTTAATTTTATTTTTTTTTGAAATCAACAAATGTAAAAACAAAAATAAAAAATGAATGAATGTCAAAATATTTGTCATTTGCTAACTATGTGGCAGACTCTGCTAAATTTTGAGGATGCAAATACGAGTAAACAGAATAGCTCCTGCCCATAAGTTCTAAGGTGGTCTAAAATTCAAGGGGGAAAGACAGCATGAAGTTTGAAGAGGTTAGGGGAAGTGAAAGTATAATAATAATTAGATGGAAGCTCATCAATCACAGTCTAGGGTTCCCATCATTCCTGGAAGAAGAGCAGGAAAAAGCTAGAGTGAAAGATGCATGGCATTCACCAATGAGGAAACTGAGGGAAGAAGGGATTTACGTAATGTATTAAAGCAAGTCAAAAATAGATGCAAGGCCTGACCCCTTCATTTTGCAGATGAGACAAAGCTCAACAAGGTCCTGTGACTTACTTGAAGTCACGAAATTAAGAAATGGTAGGATGGCACAAAATTGGGATCATTTTTAATTATGAATTTAAAAATTGGGAACACAAATATTTCAACAGGCAAAGAGCAAAAACAAGTACTATATAAAATTATGAACTTATTTTTTGTTCAGTTAGCTTTTGAAATGTATATTAAATTGAATAAAGTAGTAAAAAAATATTCTCCTTTGTGTCCTCTTCTGAATTTGCTTTTCTTCTGTGTATGTTAAAATATTTTATGGTATTCAACAAATACAAGTGCTTGCACACACACACACACACACATACACACACACACACACACACACACACACACACACACACACACACACAAAGACTAGGAGCCCTGAATCTTGAGGTTAAATGCAGTATCCACATCCCCAGCATGACAAAAAATATAAAAACTAAAAATGAAGACTACCTTAGCTACTTCTAGGCAATTGGTAGGGACTCATTAAATACATTTGCCTAAAGACACTCAAGTCTGAATGCTTGCCTGACTCCTTGGACGTGAATTAACTGTTTGCATGTCCAGAATTAGTGGATCTTCTGGTTTAAAGCTGTCAAGCTGTCGAATAAGCCTTCCAAAAGTGATGAGTGGAAAGGTGAGAACTTTATCCTACCTTCTCCCTTTGTCTTCTTTGTTTACAACTAAATGTAGATCCAGAGCTTACAATGTAAAAGAATTATATTGAGTCATATCCCAACTTTTATCATGTTCCCATCCTTCTAGACTACTCAGCTCGATTTTGCCTTTGTAATAAAATGGAAAAGGAAAGAAGAAAGACAGATGTGGTTGTGGAAGGCATATAGGCTGCTTAAGAGTTGTTAGCAGTGAGAAATGAGTTTGTGTAAATTGGGGTTGGGATAAACTATTAGGACAAAGACTAGAAGTGTCACACTCCATGAAATCTAATTATAACCCTTCAGTCAGGGGGATGAAAATCATTCAGTGAACATCAGTGCACCAACAAATATTTATTAAGCACTTGTTTTGCTTTTGGAACTCTGCTAAATACTAAGAATACAAAGAAATGCAAAGCAAAAACCAAATAAACCAAAAAACTCAAAGTCTTTGTGGACTATAAGGGAGAAGGAGTGAGATAGAAAAGGGTTATGAGTAAAGGAAATTAGGTAATTTTGGAAATTTGGTAATGGTACTAATTATGTTCCAGAAGATATATTGTGAGGTAGATAAGAATTCCAGGATTTACCTATGTAGTAGCATAGGGTGGAATTTGCATATCAGTGGCAAGAGATTCTAAATCACTTGGATGGTGAAGAGCATAGTGGGTGGGATTATGCTAACTACTGAATGATGATTCTAAGCAAAATATCAGTAGCTGGGTAAAGGGCCACTGGAAGAGGCAGGAGACAATACTTCAAGGTCTTTTCTTCAAGTGAAAGCTCATGGCAGGTAGTGATGCTATTTTTTGTGAGGCCCTGAAAAGTGAGCTTCATAGAAGAAAGAAATGGAAGGCTTAGCCTGGGAAATATGAGAGCCCTGTTATGAAACAGGAAGCTTCTGTGAAAGGTAGGCCCTTGGGAGCTAGAAACCAAGCAGTGCATAGTGAGGTGTTGACATAGCATTAGCCCCCCTAGGTCTAGTGCTGGAGAAGGTGCTGGGGACAGACAGCAAGACAATATCCACCAACCTTCGGTAGACAATACAATTCATGTTCTTATCAACTATTGATTCCCTAGGGCCTGTAGTTACTGTCCTTTTTCTTAATCCTTATGTAATATAAGATAGCCCATTGAAGTTAAGGTGAATATCCATCATACTGTATGAATCTCATTCTTATGAATTGCCAGGCTCCTAGATAGAGGTCTCTGGAGGCTAAAATAGAATTTCATTATTATTTTTTCTTTTTAATATTCAGAAAGATAATATACAATGTTCATAGAGCTTCTTCCTGGAGAAAATGAGTAAGTTACAACACAATACTCTCAGAGGAAGGTGAATTCAACTTCCTTTTCATAATGGGTTTACATAATTGGCAAGAAGATACCATGAAAGTTTCAAAGAATTGTTCACCCTCTTGTGAAGGGACATCTATTTACAGATTATGAGAAAAGCTACACATTTCCAAAGAAGGCAAAGTTTCTTTGTCTTTTTAGGAAGTTCTCTCTTTTCTTCTGACTAATTTAATGGGAGAGAATAGATATATTTACCAAGGCTACATAATAAGTTAATGAATACAAGAGAGAGATATGAAAATAATTTCAGGTACATTAGCAACATAGAGAAAAATATTTTTATTGGCTGAAGATGTCAACAATGGAAAGATTAAATTCATTTATTAAATAAATTCCTCTCATTAGCATTTAAAGCTCTTTACAATCTGTCTCCAGCTTTTGTCCAAGTTAATTGAAAATTATTCACCTTCATGTACCCTGTGATCCAGACAGATTGTCCTGGTTGCTGCTCCTTATGTACAACATTCCATCTTCAACCTTGATGATTGTGCAGAGGTTATCTCACAAGCTTAGAATACTCTCCTTCTGAGACTCTTGGAATCACTATCTCCCTCCAATGCTTAGCTCAAATTCTACCTCTTTCCTGATTTCCCTAGTTACAGGTAATACGCCCCACCATTACTCTGGTGTTGTTATTATATAATCTGTATTACCTGTGAAAAGAGTATCAACACTCCTCCCCCTGCCAGGACTGTGTAGGCTCTTTGAGGTCAGGGAATGTCTCACTTTTGTATTGCTATCCACTGATTAACACAATATCTTGTACACAGAGGATGCTTAAATGCTTATTGCCTAATTGAATATGTAATTTGGATAAGACTACAAATTATAGGAAAATGAAATTTGGTTTTCCTTGTTGTCTGCAGTACTTATTGTTCACATGCCTGTTTTTACCAGTGTACTTGTCTCACAATTAAGCTTTCACAGCATAGGAATGGGCATATCCATATGGTGACAATCACAAAGCCTAACACAAAAAGATGGCAAAGAAAGTCTGCTTGGAAAAAATAATGATAATAAGGTAGACTAAGTCTGACCTCTCTTACTCTAGGGACCCAGGACTTAGAGAATGCTGCACTGACATCTGACTATAATGACCTTATTCAACACCAGTCACTTCAGACCTTTTCTTCTGACTGGCTTTCCTGGCTTGGAAGCATTTCATCCTCAGATCTCTATAGTGTTCTGCTTTCTTTACTTGATTGCCATTGTGGGCAATGGCACCATTCTTGTAGTGATCTGGGAGGAGCAGACACTACATGAACCTATGTACCTCTTCCTTTCCATGCTAGCGGCCAGTGACCTGGGCATCTGTGCTACCACCCTGCCCACCTTGCTCAAGCTCTTCTGGTTTAATGTTAGGGAAATCAGTTTTGATGCCTGCCTTGTGCAGATGTACTTCATCCATGTCTTCTCCCTCATGGAGTCAGGCATCCTGGTATCCATGGCTTTTGATCACTATGTGGCTATCTCTAATCCTCTCTGGTATACAGCTATCCTGACCAATTCCACCATTACGAAAGTTGGTTTAGGCATATTAGTTCGGGCCGTCTTAGCAATCTTCCCAGCACCATGGCTCATTAGGCAGATTAAATTTTGTAAGGTCAACGTCCTTTCTCATTCCTATTGCCTGCACCCAGACATCATTAAGCTCTCTTCCTCTGACAATCGGATCAGCAGAATCACGGGTCTCATTGTCATCATCTTTACTTTTGGAATAGACTCTCTGTTCATCCTTCTTTCCTACCTGAAGATCTTCATCATGGTGTTGGACATTGCATCTCAAGAGGAGCAGCTCAAGGCCCTCAATACCTGTGTCTTCCACATTTGTGCTGTGCTGCTGGTCTACATCCCCATGCTGGGTGTATCCATCATCCACCACTTTGGGAAATATGTCCTTCCTGTGATTCACGTCCTTATGGGTTATGTCTACTTGCTGATTCCCCCTGTTCTCAACCCCATTGTCTATTGTATCAAGAATCATGAAATTCGCACCCATGTCCTTAAACTTTTTCAGCCAAAATAGGAAGAAAACAAAGCCAGAGTTGCTCAGAGCAGGAGAGAAACTTAAGCTAATAGCAATTATTAGCAAATAGTCTAATTCACTAAAATAGTAACCTAGTAGATAGTGAGGAAGACATTGAAGATAATGATGATATCATTGCTATTTCCGTGATTGTTGATATTGATAAGTGATATGCCTATCTATTGGATTACACGAATTTCATGAAAATTTAATTTGAAAGACCTACTGATCATTTGTTCATCATATTAGAATTTTGCTAGTTCAATGATTGCTACATTTGCCATCTAATATTATGGTAACAATCTAACATCTCTGACTCATAGATAGCAAACAGATCATTAAAACTATAGCATTTTATTAGTGAATAATGAATTAATCATTACTAAACCATTTGCTTCTGTGAAATCTTAGAAGCAGACTTATAGCAAAGCAATCTTTGTTAGAGAAAATCTTAAGGACACTTTAAAATACCAATGAATGAGGCCTTGACTCTTGGGAATGCCTTATCTTCTTCCCAAATCAATTTCAGAAATTTATCAATTTCACTATATGAACATAGGGAAAAAATATCTCAACGCTAAGTGTCCCTATCTATTCCATGTTCATATGTAATTGAAATACTCCACAATCATTTTCATGAAAGGCTTCAATCTATTTTATGTAATTAACAGGTCAACATCCTTGGGAATGAAGAAATTCTACTCTGTACTGTGTTTCCTTTTCCACTGTGCTACACACATTGGTCTCATGGTCACCCTTGGATTTCTGGATATGTACTGATTCTGATTTTGTGGTCCTTGCAGTCTGGTAGGAAGAAGACAAAAGCAGAAATAATTATAATAAAAAGCAATCCATACCATATTGAAGTAAATATATTGGGATAGACCACACTTGTAGGTCACCCCTCATCTTGCCAGTTGATCTGTTATCACATTTAATCTTGTCAATTTGAGGTATAGAATCTTCCAGGGGTTGTACTTTGATTGAAGTTCCCTAACCATTTTTAGAAGACCACTGATAGCTCTCTTGAATTCACTTTGTCATGCTACTTGTGATTGATTCTTGTATTCTCTTTGGATCATCTAAAACAAAGATTCTTAATATTGAATGAAATAGTTTTTTTCTATAAAAATATGTTGAGAAGATTATTTCAAATAAATTTACCTTCCTTTATGATTCTATTTATTTATTTTAAGCATTTGAAACATTATTCTTAGAAGGGGTCTATAGGATTCACCAGAATTCCAAAAGGGCCCATGACAAAACAGTTTAGAACAGTTGATCAGAGCTGGTCCTAGAGATAGTTCTACCTAGATATACCTGGGATTCCCAAGTTTTCTTGGGTCTATAGCACTGACCTATCCATTCATTACTCTTACTATATGATTAATCCATCTTATTGATCAAATATATATTTCAATGTTGTTCAAAGATGCATGTTGTTTCTTGTACTAAACTGCTGTTGTAAATAGCCTCCCTTGACCTTGTACTCTTCTATTGCCCTCTGTATCAGTTGAAGATATGAATTTTCAAAGATGATACTTCAAGATACAGCATCACCATAAGAACATATGTCTCCTTTAAAAACTTTATATATAATTATCCTGAAAATATGTGCATATTGCTACATGGAATGGAGATAAATGTTTTCCTATAATTTATTTTGGATTGTCACCTCTTGAGGTTGAGGGAAACTCTCCCTGGATATTAATCCATTCTATTCTGGTTAAGAAGATGGTGCCTGAGAGCATTACTTGGATTTCTATATTGTGAGTTAAAATATGCGATTGCTGACCAAGGAAAGAGGACTAAACAAGAATATCTTTGTTTTGAGTCTTACAAAGTTAACAAGAAGTATTTAATATAAATACAACAGGAAGATATCTTCCTATATAAAATCTACCAAGATAAATACTATAGAGAGTATAAAAGATATGAAAAGAAAAAATTACAGTAGAATGTCTGAGAATTTATTTTTCCAGAAGAATCTCACAGATTATTATTTTTATTTTCTGTTCTCTTTCCTACCATGAAGGCAACTTCACCAATGATGGAGGCTGGGTCACAAGAGAATCCAGTAATTAATGAACTGAGTGGGTGGGGAAGACAGAGAGAGAGGGAGGGAGGGAGGGAGGGAGAGAGAGAGAGAAAGAGAGAGAGGGAGGGAGAGACAGAAAGAGAGAGACAGAGACAGAGAGAGACAAGAGAAGATATAAGAAGTCAGAAGTTATAATGAAGGTATGAGAGGCAGCAGAGCCAGATTTGAAGGAAAGCAAGTGATTAGGGCTTGGAGTCTCCATTTAACTTCATTTATCATTAGGTTTATTATCTAGTGAACATTTATTAAATAGCAATTGTGTACATAGCACTGTGCTAAATTTTAGAGAAAATATAGTGGTAGATAACACAACGGACCCTGATCTCATGATCCTTACAGTCTGGTAAGAAAGGGACAAAAACAAAGATAATTATTATTACTACTATTAATAATAATAAAATACATACCATATTCAAACAGCTTCTGGATTGACCCTACTTCACTTGTAGGTCACCTCTCATTCTATCACTTGACTTGGTCCCATATTTAATCTTGTCATTCTGAGTTAGAGAATCATCCAGGATTTATGCTTTGTTATTTTTTCATTAATGAACAAATTTGCAGCACCTTTTTCATTTGTTCCTTTTTATTTCATTTTCACTTGAATCCTATCTCAATATTTTATTAAATAAACTAGAAAAAATTTCCTATCCTAATAGTATTCTATCTACATGTTAAATTCCTTTATCTCTTATGATGAAAAATTACATTTACTAAATGTATACCTTAACAACATAGGAAATAAAAATGAGATAAAGACATGTTTTCACAATATTTTACCTGTACAAAAGATCACATTCAGAGTTATGTTTACCCCTTAGTATAAGAGCAAATGGATTCATTCACTTCTAGAAATATAATTACATGATTTCAGTTCATTCAAGATACCAGTTAAAGTCTCTTAAGAATACTCCTATTTCTCCTCAGGAATTAAATTTACCCTCTCTCAGGAAATAAATTACCGAAATCCTACTTTTTTCCCACTTCTTCAGCCACCATTAGGAACTTTCTAGAATATACTATACACTGTCAATTTTTCACAGAATCTAAGGGGAGCTATTGATA
Organism: Notamacropus eugenii; assembly: GCF_028372415.1. Lineage (NCBI taxonomy): Eukaryota > Metazoa > Chordata > Mammalia > Diprotodontia > Macropodidae > Notamacropus > Notamacropus eugenii. The sequence goes on from NC_092876.1 coordinate 92,240,278, forward strand.
TTTACCACCTAATCAAAATTCTGGTAGCTACTGTCTACAGACAAACAGACTACTCTCTTTCCTCTGTCAATTTGGTTCTTCACTCATAATTCTTCTTTCCTCCCTACCTCCTGCCCTCATGCTAGGAAACTTCAACATAACCTATTTACTTTTTTTCTCAAACTTCCTAACTGTGCAATTCCTCAACCTATTCATTTCCTATAATCTACTTCTTTACTCTATGTCAGCCTGACAGAAATGTGAGCATACCCTTGATCTTGCCATCACCTACAAATGTACCATCTCCATGTATGAGAATGAATAAATTCCCTTGTCTGACTAAAATCTATTGGCTTTTTACCTCCCCATCTGTTTTCTCCTACAAAATTCTACTTTTCATCCACACTGTAACCTTGGATCATTTGACTCTTCAATTCTCTCTGTAATATCTTCATTGTTGACTCCCTTGTGAACTATTGAACTCTACTATTGCCTCCTCTTTTGAATCTTTAACTTCCCTCATCATGTAATCAACAATGTCTTGCCAAACCCCACCCCTGGATCATTGCGACCATTCACTTCTTTTGTTCCTTTTACATTATGCTGCATAATGAAGGTGGAGAAAATTGTGTAAACATTCTGCCTGGATCCATATATAAATTTATATTATACAATCTCAACTTGCCCCCCCCTCCCCTGCATCTAGTTGGTATAGATAAACTAGACAGCACTAAGAATAGTACTATTAGGATTGAAAGATTTTTCTAGTTTATTTAATAAAAAATTGAGATGGAGTTCAAGTGAAAATGCAATAAAAAGGAACAAATAAAAAATGGCTGCAAATTTGTTCATTAATGATAAAATAACAAAACATAAATCCTGGATGATTCTCTACCTCAAAATAGCAAGATTAAATATGGGACCAAGTCAAGTGACAGAGTGAGAGGTGACCTACAAGTGAAGTGTGGTCAATCCAAAACTTGCTTAAATATGGTATGTATTTTATTATTATTATTAATATTAATAATAATTATCTTTGTTCTTGTCCTTCTCTTACCAGACTGTAAGGATCATGAGATCAGGGCCCATTGTGTTACCTAGTACTGTATTTTCTCTAAAATTTAGCACAATGCTATGTACACAATTGGTATATAATAAATGTTCACTGAATAAACAAAGTAACACCTCAGTGCCAGAGAATTTGATCTTTCTAGCCATACCCTTCATTTCCAGGTAGCCTCAGTTTGAAACTTGAATTCCCTATCCTTTTGCAGGAACCACATTCCATTCTGTATAGCAGAAAGAATATACATGTTAATTAACTCACTGATGTTCTTGAGTGTTTGTATCAATTAACTAATTTGTTTTTGTTGTTGTCATCTAGTTGTTTTCAGTCAAGTTATTCAGTGGGCTTTTCTTGGCCAAGATACTGGAGTGGTCTGCCATATCCTTCTCTAACTCATTTAACAGATGAGGAAACTAAGACAAAGTAGGTTGTGACTTGCACAGTGTCACATAGCTATATGTCTATGAGGCCAGATTTGAACTCAGGATTTTCTGACTCCAGTCCTGGCACTCTATCCAACTCTCTCCAATGCAGCAACTGACTGCCCCACTTAGTTAATTAGCTCTATGCAAGTTAACTTGTTTTTGTTTCCTTTCAGTGTGTTTATGGCAGTGTAATATGTGTATATATACACATATTACACTGCCATAATATATATATTTATATTATTATATTTATATTATATATAATATTAATAATATATTATATATATATTTATATAAAATTTCTTGGAAACGACTTATAAAAACCAAAAATGGTTCAGTATTTGAGCCTCAGACCCCCAAAAAGGAACCTCTCTCTCCTAAATATACATGCATGCATTTATATGTATGTAGTTATACATATATACTTATAAAATCCAATGTATTCTATGAATTAATCATTTTAAGTGAAGTTATGAAGAATAATTTAGTTGATAGCTGGCAGCCAGGTGGAGTGAATAGAACTCTGGACCTTGAATTGGGAGGACTTGAATTCAAATCTCACCTCACATACTTATTAATTATAGGCATAACTATTATTTTTCATTTTATACATTTGTAAAATGCAGATTATTTTTATTCAACCCCTATAAAGGACTTTTGGAATATGTGTGGGTATTCTATGACTGCCACTGACCCACTTCTCACATGGTAAAGCAGCTCTTTTTGATCTACATCAGAGCTAGAAATGAGCATGCATATAGAAGTCCATGTAAAGAATTGCTCACTTCAAGTTCAGCATACTCTGTATGCTTATAAAGGTTGAACTCTCATTGACCTGTCCCCTATCACATAGTACACATAATAATAAATAACTTGGAAATGATGAGGTGAGTGATTATAATCGTGACACCTACAAAATCTTAAGATTAAGTCATTAGGGAATAAGCACCAAAGTCATCCCTTGAACCCAGGAAATCTGCTTCCAAATCAAGGGCTTTTCCTCTTAATGCAAATACTTATGTTTAAGAAAGGAGTCTCCCCAAATGGAGAGTGAACTTATAGTAAGTACAGGAACTTCAGATCATGCCTCAGTGCCAGATAATTTGATCTCCACAGTCACAGCCTTCCTTTCCACTAAGCTAAGTTTGAAACTTGAATTCACTATCCTTTCGCAGGAACCACATTCCATTCTCTATAGCAGAAAGAATATACATGTTAATTAACTCACTGATGTTCTTGAGTGTTTATATCAATTAACTAATTTGTTTTTGTTGTTGTCATCTAGTTGTTTTCAGTCAAGGTATTCAGTGGGGAACTCCCTTTCAAGAGTAATTCCTTAGCCTAGATACCATTGAAAAGAAAAGTTGAATTCAAATCAGTTCAACAATTCAATAAGCAGAGAAGCAGAGATAAAATCATGGAGTAAAAGTAGGAACTCTCCTGAGCTCTTCCACAAACTCTTCCAAATACCTTTTCATAACGACTTAACAAATTCTAGAGTGTCAGAAGCCACAGGAATGAGGAGTGAAACAATTTTGCACTCCAAGACAACTTAGAAGGTTGGCAGGAAAGTTCTGTTGCACCAGGGTGAAAGAGGAGCATGATCTAGTGCAAGTACTGCCACTGTATACCAGGCTGTAACAAACCTGAAGGAAGGCTCAGGGTGACTGAATCAGTGCCACCTGTGGCTATTTCCAAACTTCTCAGCCCACAGATGATAAGGGGATTGGACAATGAGTAAGAAAATGATTTACAGGGGTCCCTTTGTTAGCACTGGAGGAAGGACCCTGTTGCATTGCCTATATAGGGATCTGGGTGTCAGTCCTTGGTCTTAGCCCCAGGGCAAGAAGGAACACTAGCACAGAAGAGCTTGTATCTGCAGGAGAACCAGATCCCTGGTCACACTACCAGAGTTGAAAAGAATGTTTGTGATAGCTCACAAACCAGTATACAATACAGAAGAAAAGTAAATACCTCTCCCTAGACCATACCACTTTGGAAGAACCGAAAACTTAAAAGTACCCAGAATTACCTCTGAAAACAGTTGCAAAAAAACCAAGAAAAGAACCAGAAGGTTGGGACAGTGCCCCCTCCACTTGGGAAGCAGAGCCACACTTTAGCATAGAGTTAAAAATCAAGAAACAGGTGGAAAATAAGTAAACAACAGAAAAAAACTGACCATAGAAAGTTACCACAGTGACAAGGAAGATCAATACACACACTCAGAGAACAACTAAGTCAAAATTCCTGTATCCAAAGCCTCAAAGAAAAGTGTGAATTGTTCTCAGACCATGAAAGAGCTCAAAAAGGATTTTAAAAATCAGTTAAGAGAGGTAGAGGGAAAAATGGGGAAAGGAATGAGAGTGATGCAAGAAAATCATGAAAAATGAGTCACCAGTTTGGTAAAAGAGGCACAAAACAATACTGAAGAAAACAACACCTTATAAAACAAAATAGGCCAAATGATTAAAGGGGCAAAAAAAGCAAAGAGGAGAATATCTATAAAAGCAAAATTGGTCAAATAGAAAAAGATATATAAAACATCACTGAAGAGAACTCCTTAAAAAGTTGAACTGGCCAAATAAGAAAGGTGGCACAATATGTTACTGAAGAAAATAATTTCTTAGAAATTACAATTGAAAACTGAGAACATATTAATTACATTTAAAAAAAGAAAAAAAATATTGTTAACTCAAATATTAAAACGAATACAAAATAAGAAATAAAGCATTGTTATATACACAACCGAATTCAAGAGGGTTCAAAATACACAGCAATAAACTAACATTTCAAGAAAGTCTGTGTAATAAATACTAAAAAAAAAGAAGTTACAGTTGAGCAAGTGAAAGCTAATGACTTTATGAGACATCAAGAAACAATAATAATGCAAAAGAATGAAAAAAATAGAAGACAGTCTGAAACATCTCATTGGAAAAACAACTGACCTGGAAAATACATCCAGAAGAGATAATTTGAGAATTATTGTACTACCTGAAAGTCATGATGAAAAAAAGAGATTAGACATCATCTTTCAAGAAATTATCAAGGACATTCTAGATCAAGGAGAAAATAATGCAAGTAGCCAATAAGAAACAATTTACATATCATGGAGCCAGAGTTAGGATAAAACAAGATTCAACAGTTTCTACATTAAAAGATCAGATGGTTTGGAATGATATTCTGGAGGGCAAAGGAGATAGAATTACAACCAAGAAACACCTACCCAGCAAAATTGAGTGTAAGTCTTTAGGGGAAAGTGGATATTCAATCAAATAGATGACTTTCAAGCATTTCTGGTAAAAAGACCAGAACTGAATGGAAATTTTGACTTTAAAATACAAGATGCAAAAGAAACATATAAAAGCAAACAGTAAAGAAAAATTAAAAGGAATGTTATGTGGTTAAACTGTTTAGATTCCTCTATGGGAAAATAATACGCATAACTCTTCCAAACTTTTTAATTATTAGGGCATTTAGAAGGGAGTACACATAGATAGAAAGAACAGGTGTGAGTTAAGTGTGATGGTACAATTATCTAAAAAGAAATGAGAAAGAAGAATGTAGTGGGAAAAGGAAAAGGAAGAACTAGAATGGGATAAATTATCTGACATAAAACATCCCTGAAAGAAATTTCATAGCAGAGGGGAAAACAGACAAAGTGGGGAATGGATCATATGAACTTTACTCTAATCAGAATTGACTCAAGAGGGAATAATATACAAATTCATTTGGATATAGAAATTCCTTACTGTACTGAAAGATGTAAAGGTAGGAGATAAGAGAAGGGAGGGCTGATAGAAAGGAGGGAGGTTTAGGGGAGGAAAACGTCAGAAGCAAAACGCTTTTGAAAATGGATATGATAAAAGGAAAGAGAGTAGGATAAATGGGGTAAATAAGACTTAGAAAAATACATAGTTGGTAGTTATTACTGTGAAAAAATATTATAGCGAGTTGCTCTGATAAAGATTTCATTTATTAAACAGAGAAGACTGAGTCAAATTTATAGAAATAAGATCCATTACTCAATTGATAAATGTCAAAGGACATGAAGAGCCAGTTTTCAGACAAAGTAATCAAAGCTATCTATAGTCATATAAAAATGCTCTAAATCTCTATTGATGAGAGAAATTCAAATTAAAACATCTCTGAGCTACTACCTCATACCTGTCAGATGAGCTAATATGATAGAAAGGAGAAATGACAAAAATTGGAGGGGATTGTGATGGTAATCAAAATAGGATCTTTTGCTGTTTTTATTTTAGTATAATCAAGTGCCTCTGATCAAATCTTGACTTTATCAATCAAGAGTCTTTACAAGGAGTAAAGTACAGAAAGAAGGGTTTCTTTGGATAGAAACACTGTATATATTTGCACTGTTAATTATTTTAATGTGATTAAAGACCTTTCCCACTCACTGATGGATCTGAATTTGTTTTGTAGGAGGGTGCCAAGTACTTTTTAATTTTCTATTGAGGCACTGGGGAAGGGTTATGATGCCCTCTGGTTCTAAAAAAGGTATATATACTCTGAGTTGAAGTTTTACTTTGAGGCTTAGTTTTTGGTGAGAAGATTTGAGTGCCAGATGAGGACTCTGGAAAGCTGCTAAGGACCCTCCCTCCCTCTCCCCTCCCCTCCCCCCCAGCTCTGAGAGCCCAGATGTCATGCTTCCCTCTCTGGTAATTATGGTCAGACAGCTCTACCTGTCTGTTGAATTATAGTCAGGCAGAGGAAGCCATGTCTGTTGATTGCTTTGGAGTTAACTGACTGGAAGTGTTTGTTTGGCCAGATGAGAACTTTGGGAAGCAGTTAAGGAGCCCCCCAGATGTCAGAACCCAGATGTTGCGCTTCCCTCACTGGTAACTATGGTCAGACAGTTTGGGTTCAATTGTCTGTTGAATTCAGGCAGAGGAAGCCATGTCTGTTGATCTTTTGATTTCTCTGTATTTTCTTTGAAATTTAGAGTGCTAACTCCCTAAACTAACTGAATGATATATATATTTATATATATATATATGTACTTACTTATATATATTTATAAATATAAATATATAAATTTATATAAATCATATATAAATTTATTTTATCTACTTATTTTATTTATATTTATTACATTATAGTCATGTTATTATAATTATTATTATATTATATTATAATTATTGTATCATCATATTATTATATTTAGTTTATTTATTATATTCAGTTTACTTAGTTAATTTTTAAATTTATATGTATATATATATATATATATATATATATATATATATATATATATATATATATATATATATATATATATATATATATATATATATATATATATATATACTCGCTTAAAGGAATGACACGTGCTTGACTAAAATTATTGTTAATCCTTTAAAAGTCATTTTCCTTTTTTGAATGCATACCTAAGAACGCATGAGAACAGCCCTCCACCCTGGTGCATGTTTGAGTGCTTACTGCTACAGGGATGTGGGAAAATTAAAACACTAATGGTCTATTGGTGAAGTTGTATACTGATTCAACCATTCTGGAGAGCAATTTGGAACTGCCAAAAGGGCTATGAAACTATGCATACCATTTGATCAAGCAATACAACCACTAGTTCTGTATCCCAAAAAAAGATTTTTATAAAAGGAAAAGGACCTATGTGTACAAAAATAATTATAACATCTCTTTTAGTGGTGACAATGTATTGTGAATTGAGGGGATGTCCATCAGCTGGGGAATGACTCACCAAGCTGTATATGATTGTGATGGAATACTATTGTGCTTAAAGAAATAATGATCAGGATGTTTTCAGAAAAATCTTGAAAGACTTACATGAACTGATGCAAAGTGAATGAGTAGAACCAAGAGAACATTGTATACAGTAACAGCATATGATGATTTACTATGAATAACTTAGCTATTCTTAGCAATGCAATCATCCAAAATAATTCTGTAAGATTAGGATGAAATGTGCCTTCAATTTCCAGAGAAAGAACTGGTCGTCTGAATGCAGATCAAAGATACTTTATTTTTACCTTATTTTTCTTGGGGTTTTTTTGTCTGTCTTTTGCTTCACAGAATGACTTAATGAAAAGGTGTTTTACATGACTGCTTATGTATAAACTATGTCAAGTTGTTTGCCTTCTCAATGAGGGGAAGGGGAGAATTTTGAACACAAAATTTGAAAAAATGTTAAAATTGTTTTTGTATGTGGCTTGGGGAAATTAAATATTAAATAAGATTAAAAAGGGAGAAAATATCTATTTTTTACAACAATATTCATGGCAGTTCTTTGTAGTAGCTATGAGCTAGAAATCAAGGGGATATTCATAAACTGGGGAATGAATGAACTTTCATATATGACTGTGAAGTAATATTGTATTGTAAGAAATGACAAGCAGGATGATTTCAGAAAAAAAAATCTGCCAAGATTTACATAAACAGATGTAGAGTGAAGTGAGAGGAACCTGAAGAACATTGTACAAGTAACACCAATGCTCTTTGGTGAAAAACTATGAGTGACTTAGGTATTCTTAGCAATGCAATGATCCAAGACAATCCCAAAAGACTCATAATGAAGCATGCTATCTGCCTCTAGAAAAAGAACTCATATTGTCTGAATAAAAACTAAATATTATTTTCCACTTCCTTTTTTCTTTCATTCTTTCCTTTTCATTTGATTCTTCTTATGCAAAATGACTAATATGGAAATGTTTTACATGATTGTACATGTATAACTTATGCTGAATTGCTTATTTTCTCAGAGGTAAGGGAGGGAAGAAGAGAGGGAAGGAAGGAGGGATAGAATTTGGAGCTCAACACATTTTTAAATCTTAAAAATTGTTTCACTGTGTAATTTGGAAAATATAAAATATTAAAAAAGAAAAAATAAAATGGTTCAAAAAGAATCTATTAAGCACCACCTGTGTGTAGAGCATTATGCTAGATGCTGGATATACAAAGAAAAGACTGACAAATTGTGATGCTTCAAGGACCTTACATTCTACTGGAGGTAACATTATTGACATAGGTAAGGAAATACAAAAAAATTGGAGCATGAAGTAAGCAGTAAGAACTTGGGGGATCAGAAATAAAATATAAGTTACACTGAGTCAGAAGGAAAGGAAGAAAGAAGGAGAAAGGAAGAAGGAAAGGAAGAAGCAGACTTCTAAGAGTGGAGGTGAAGAGGGAGGACTTTCTAGGCAAGGAGACTAATGGGTCATCCAAAGGGAGAGAAACAAGAGTTGGAATGTTGAGTTCAGCGAAGAACATGGGGGCTTGTTTCATAGTAAAAGTAGAATGTATCAGGTGGAGTACCATAGCTTTCTAGAAAAATAAATTGAAATCCAAATGTGATGATCTTTAAAAATCAAGGTAAGGAATTAATATTTTATCTTACAGACAATAGGGAACCACTGAATATTCTTGAACAAGGGAACAACATGATCATATCTCAACTTTCTAAAGAATGTCTTGGCAGTGGCATAGAAGTCTGATTGGAAAGGAGAGATATTGAAAGCAGAGGAGAAAAAAAACTAAATATGTAAGTATTGATAAGATTAGGGCTGCTACATGGTACAGTGGATGGAACTGCGGTTGAGTAGTTAGAATGAATTGAGTTCTAATATTGCCTCAAGTATTTCCTAACTATGTGACCCTGGTCAAGTTACTTAACCTTGTCTGCCTCAGTTTCCTAAATGTAAGATGAGCTGGAGAAGGAAATGGGAAACCACACCAATATATTTACCAAAAACCCAAATGGAGTCAGGAAGAATCAGATACAACTGAAACGACTGAAAAAACAACAAAACAGATATTATCTAACTGAGGAGCTAAGTTAGAATCCTCTGTGAATGGAGGGAAAGCATGTATATAAGATATGTTGTGGAGGTAAATTAAACAAGATTTGGCAATTATTTGAATATAGGCAGCCTGAAGGATAGATAACATCTGAAGAGGACTGAAGGTGGCTTATTTTTTTTCAGTATTGGAGATTTGTATTTTGATATTTATTTGCAGAAAAAGTGATGTTGAATATGCAGGAGGAAGCCAGAGAATAAGAATGAGAAAGGATTGTATTTTTAATGTGTTTGCCTGACAGGAGAGACATTGATTCAGAAGGGTCTCAGGTAAACAGATGTCAGTTGTGGTGCCTAAGTGTCATCAGAGATGAAACAGGAGAGAAATACGTAAATCTAAACATGGCAAGAAAAGCAATAATAATTATATTGAGGAAACTGAGAAAGGTCAAAGAAAAAGAAGTTTATTCACAGAAAAGGGATAACATTTTATTAGATGACTAACATGTGGGACAGGAAGACACCTGTTCCTCCATGAGGAAGTTTTTATTCCAGCAGCAGAAAAATGAAAACAGGTGAACAATATATAGATAATTGGCTATTTAAAGTTGACTTAATTCGTCTCAGATCAATCAAATGATCAGAAATAGTTTTAATGTAGGTTGGTGACTGATGAACTGGTTAAGTATGTGCAATTGTGTGGGTGTTATTTTGTTTTTATCCCAGTGTCAATAGCAAAGAGGCTTCCCTTTTGCAAAAAATTCTCAATGGGATCACAGATTTGGACATGAAATGGACCATGTGCGATCCAGAGAAATTAAACAACCCTGCCAAGATCAGCCATTTAGAAAATGAAAGATCCAAGATTCCTGCTGATTTCTGCTGCCTCTAAATCCAGCACACTTTCCATTGCAACTGCTCACATTCTGATAATATCTGCTGCTTTTCTTGAGTTCCAGAAATTAGAAGCAAATGTTTTGCCATTACCCAACATAATTGCTCCAGAATCTTTCATCTATACCACCCTAACCTAGCTAGGTGCAGTCTCTCTTGGCTTACCAGAATTAAAATCGTATAACTTTGTATTCAATTTAAAAGAACTACAGCTTGATTTGACCTCAAAAGGAACCAAATCCAATTTCCTGATGCATGAATGAATCTTCTTGCTAACGTCCCCTGACGTTTTATATAATCCTATATTTCTACATGGATTAATGATAAGGGAAACAGTAGAGAGCTAGAAAGATCAAGGCAACCCAACCACACAAAACAATAAAGCAGGAAGAATGACTATTTCATTCTTCTCATCACTGAATTGTAGACTCTTAGGAGTTTGAAGAAACATCAGGGGGCCTTTAATTAAATCTCTCAGTCATTCAAGAAGTGGGCTACATTAACCAGAACACGGGATGTGCATTCAGAAGACCTGGGATCATATTCAACCTCTGATGCTTTCTCTTTGTGTGACTTCAGTCAAGCAATTGAATTTCCCTAGGCTTAAGTTTCTTCATCCCTTCAGTCTATTAATGCAATGATCAGATAATCTTGGCATAAAGAAAACTCTTTCCCTTAAAAGGGCACTTTATAAATGTTACTTAGGACTCTTCTGGTCTCTTTCTATGAAAGATCCTAATGATCCTATCTCGGATTTGCTTGGTCTTCACCACATAGACGATGGGGTTCATCACAGGGGGGATGAGGAAGTGCATGTTAGCCATGAGTACATACACATGGGAAGGAAGCTTTGGCCCAAACCTGTGCAGCATGGACAGGCAGATCATGGGAGTGAAGAAAAGAATCACAGCACAGACATGGGAGGTACAGGTATTGAGGGCCTTGAGGCGTCCCCCATGGGATGTGATGCTTAGCACAGTCTTTAGGATCAGGACATAAGAGAGGAGAATGAGAAGGAAGTCAAGGCCCATGGTGGAGAGGACAATAAATAGGCCAAAGATGCTGTTTATCCTGGTATTTGAGCAGGAGAGTTTGATGATATCTGGATGTAGGCAGTATGAGTGAGAGAGCACATTGGAACGACAGAAGTGAAGCCTCCTCAGCAAGATGGGAAGAGGGACTTGCACTGCAACTGTTCGTATCAAAATGGCCAGCCCAATCTTCAAGATCACCCCGCTGGTAAGGATGGAGGCATATTGCAAGGGTTTGGAAATGGCTATGATGCGGTCAAAGGCCATGGCTAGAATCACACCTGACTCAAAAACCTGGAAGGTGTGGATGAAGAACATCTGGATGAAACAGGCAGGGAAACTCATTTCTCGGGCCTCCAGCCAGAAGATCCTTAGCATAGTGGAGAATGTGGAGAGGGACAAACCTAGATCTGAGGCTGCCAACATTGATAGGAAGAGGTACATAGGAACATGGAGGCTTCTCTCGTTCCAGATAACCAGCATGATGGTGATGTTGCCTGTCAGGGTCAGTAGGAACATGGCAGTAAAGGGAATAGAAAGCCACATATGCATAGCTTCTAGTCCAGGGATTCCTGTCACTAGGAAGGTGGAGAATCTGAACTCTGTTGCATTCAGAAGAGACATCACAGCCACTGTGTGCCACTAAATTCTGTATTTGTTTCTTCTGGGAGGGGAAAAAGATAGAATGTTCTTGAGTCACAGGCATTGGAACATGATGCAACAATGTTCAGCCTTGAAAAAGACTGACAAATAAATTAAAATAAGTATTTTAAAATAAAAAAAAGTATTTATTGATAACCTACTGGCTCAGAGTCACAGAGTCAGTAACGATCTGAGGATCAAGAGACTGAAGTTGAACTCAGGTCTTCCTAACACCAGACCCAGTGCTCTATCTACTGGGTCACCTACCTGCCTCATGTACTGTTGATTTTGGGAAACAACCAATATTCAAGTGTCCTTTCAAGCAGATATTAATTGACTGTTACCTCCTTGGGGTCAGTTTCATTTATATCTTTGTGTTCCCGGTGCCTGACACATAGTAGTTGTTGAATAAAATCTTAATGACTCATTGATGAGTATGATACAAGACAGAAAATCTATTTTATGATTCTGGAATTTTGAAACTCTAGGAGTGACTTCACCTAATCCCATTCATCATTGGTCATTTCAGCATTGTTCATGAGTTGAACTCCCTAACCTGTGACATATCAAGTCAGTATAGATAAGCCTAAAGAACAAATGAATTACTTCCTTACCAGGAGGAATTTGAGTCTCAGTTTCTTCATCTGCTACATTATCTCACAATGTAATTGTGCCAACAGGCAGCTAGGTGGTGCAGAGGATAGAGTGCTGGGCAGGGCTGGAGTCAGGAAGATTCATTTTCCTGAGTTCAAATCTGGCCTCAGACACTTAGTAGCTGTGTAACTCTGGACATATCACTTAACCTTGTTTGCTTCAATTTCCTCATCTGTAAAATGAACTATGAAAGGAAATGACAAACTGTTCCAGTATTTTTGCCAGAAAAACCTCAAATGGGGTCATGAAGGCAAACATCTTTGAAATGACTGAAGAACAAATTGTGAGGGAAGTCTTTACAAAGCATGATATAAATTGCTATTATATTTAATTAATGAGATGTTATTAATAATAGCCTATGGATTAACCTGGATCATAACATCACCACCTTAATTGAGCTCCTACTTTCAGTAACTCACGAATCCTGCACAAAGGTGACAAAATAATCCTAAAGCCAATGTGCAAACATGCCACTCTGCTTTGTAAGAATCTTCAATGACTTCCTATTACCTTTAGGATAATACATATATTTCTCAGGTTTGCATTTCAAACCCTTCAAAGTTTGGCTTTGACCTCCCTTCTCTAAATGATTTTACATCATTCTCCTGAATACATTCTATGGGCTAACCAAATTGGACTGCCAGCTGGTCCTCAGATTTGGTATGCTATATCCTACCTATGTGATTTTCCATTGTCTGCCCTGTTTTCCCCTTTTATTTATATTCTAATGCTTAATGCAGTGATTGGTACATAGGAAATCTTTATTAAGTGATAGCTAAGTGACTAAAAACCTGGGTAGAGTTACTCTCTCATACTTACCCTCTTGGTATTCTTAGCAACTTCAAAGGGGTCACTCAGGTGCAGCCTCTTACTAGAATCCTGCCTAATGTTCATATTTTGGAGCCCTTTTCTCCCTCAAGTTATGTTGAATTATTTGACTATTTAAATATCTTTTTACATGTAATTGGAGGCAAATATAATTTAAAATAAATAAATAAATAAATGATAGATAGATAGGTAGATAGACAGATGAATCAATGGTATATATCTATAGGAGAATGTAAGCTTCTTGATAACAAGGGATTTATTTTTCTTTTTCTCATAGTACCTACTGCTGTAATATGTACATTTAGGGTTTTAGAGTTCCAGATCTATGAATCCATCAGTTTCAGGTACTCTCCATATACAAACTACATCCACTGATGCCTGCAATTTAGAATCTTACAGATCTGTTTGGGTTGCCCTGGGCAGCCTAGCGAGTTTGTGTAGGAGGTAGCAATTAAATTGAAACCAATAATTCTTAGGAATTAAAACAGCTCCAAAGTGGAATGAGCTGACTTGAAAGGTAATGGGCTTCTCCTTCTTGTAGGGGTTTGAGCAGAATTTGGATGACCACTTAAGTATTAGCTATGTTATAAGGAGGATTCCTTTCTGTGATACTATGATTCTATCTCTCTGATTCCATGCCCACTGAAACATGGTGCACAAAGGAAATAATCAAGTCTTATTGAATAGAGCAAGAATAAATAAATAAGCATTTATTAATGCTCATTATGTGACAGGTACTATTCTAGGTTTGCAGGATACAAAGAAAAATAAAGTCAATTCTACTCTCAAGGAATTTGCTTGATTTTATTAGAGGCAATAAAATTTACCCATATAATTCTACACAACAATATATAAAAATACAAAGTAATAATAGATTGAACAAGGAACTAAAAATGGGAGGAGGGGGTGTTAAATAAAAACCTCAGGGAACAGATGTCACTTCAGTTAAGAGTTGAATGAAATTGGTCATTCTACAAGGTAAAGGTAAGGAGGTAGCTCATTTTAGGAAAACAGAATGGCTTGTTTGAAGACACAACAACTGGAGTTGTAAGATCTCATAAAATAAACAGCAAGGATAGTTTGGCTGGATCCCAAAGTGTGTAGAATAATAAGTAACAAATCTGAACAGATAGATTGGATCTTTGTTGCTGTGGGTTTTAGATGCCAAATAAATGATCTGAGAAGGAATAGAGAGCCACTGGAACTTTACTGAGCAGTGGAATTAAGCTAGCTGTATTTTCCCCCAGAGCGTAAAACCATCAGAAGCTCCTTGGTGGCCTTCAAGCAAAGGCTAAACAACTTCTTGTCAAGTGTGTGAAAGTAAGAATTCTTTTGCATGTGGATTGGATTAGCCATGGCAACCCCACATCCTATAATTCTGTGCCTCAGGAAGATCATTTTGTCATTTGTGCGAAGTATGAATTGGAAAGGGAACAGATTCAAAGTTGAATGAAGATTGGGAGGCTATTATACTAGGCTAGGAGGTCTAATACTATTTAGCGTTTTTTTAGTCAAATGATTATGTAGAAAAGAACAGTATTGCTAGTGAAGAGAAGTAGAAGCAGAGAGAAAAATGATATAAGAGCGAGCACTTCTTGCACATCTCCGTTATAAGAAAGTAGAGCTTTCTGTGTTCCTTTTTCTTATACTTTAGAAAAAAACATAAAATTAGAAATGGAAGGTAAAACCAGCATAATTCAGTTCAACATTATTTATGAAGCACTTTAGAAAGAATATGTATTTAGGGAAGGAAGGGCAGTGAACTCTGAATTATAAGAAAATAAAGCAGAAGAGAATAGAAAAGTGCAACAAAAGGTATCAGAGGGAGGTCCTGAGGAACTCACTATCTGAGTCCATCTCGTACATGAATTGAATTGCTATATTATAAGAAACAATAGATGAAAGCAAATCAAAGAAACATAGGAATATAGATGAACAGATGCAAAGTTCAATAAAGCAATACACATAACTAACAATAAAAATTGTTAATTATTTAATTAATAATTCAATTAATTGTTGATTAAAAACAAAAAACAAAGAGCAACAATCAAACAACAGAAACAGAATTACATGCAGTAATGAAGACTAAGGTTCTCCTCAAAGAAGCAGCATGACAAAGTACTAGCACACTTTATTATGGAGGTGATGGAATATGGGTGTGGAATCCTGAATATAATAGTTTTTTTTTTAATGTAATAGTTTGTTTTGCTGCTCTTTCTCCACTTACCCCCCTTTATTCTTTATCATTAAGGAATTGTCCTCTGGAAGAGTGATGATGAGATATGTGCTGGGAAATGTAGTTAAATCTCTCTCTCTCTCTCTGTCTCTCTGTCTCTCTCTCTCTCTGTCTCTCTGTCTCTGTCTCTGTCTCTCTCTTCTTCCTCTTCCTCCTCCCTCTATCCATCTTCTTTCTCCTTCCTTCTCTCTCCTTCCCTTCATGGAAGCTTCCTTTTCCTGCAGACTAAAAAACTCAGAAATTCACTTCTGTTTTACTCCTCACTAACCAGGAATATCAACACAACCCACAGGAATGATTCAAAAGAACATCCAGGAAAAAGAATATTTTTACTGCTTTCTCCTCTCTTACACATGTTTTCACTGCAAGTTGTATCTTCTACACCATTTGCTTTTCTATTTGATTTTGTTTATACTTTTTTCTTTCATCTGGGTATCCTACTTCTCTGAAAGATTATGCTATGTCTTGTTTACTTATTTACATTCAAACCTGAAATTTCACAAATATTCATATAAATATTCACAAAAATAAATTGCAAACTCTGAGAAAACTCAATAATGTAGATAAGCACTTAAAAATTAAATTTATTATTGTTATCATAATATAGAATCTTAAAAAGTTACCAGAGCACTGAGAATCAAGAATTGGTCTTCCTGTCTAACAGGGTCAGTCCATTAAGACAAGCTGACTCTCATGCTTTAAGTTGCCATTAGCTGATTCTTTTATTGTTCCAAAATAACTTTTAATTGAACTAATTTTCTATTAATGGGTAGTGGTTTTCATTTTTGTATTGGAAGTCCAATTTCCTGAAAGTTATCGATTTATGATTCAATTCTATCTGCTTAACAAGTTCACCCATATTTTCAGTGAAAGACCATCATGGGGGTGAGCATTTCGGTTGAATTTGACAATACTTTACTGTACTGAAAATATGACAACACATAAATGTCAACCTCAGTAGCTTCAAAGTTCATATTACTCCTTGAAAGAAATTAAGGCAAACACATGTATATGAAATGGGGCTTTATAATATCACTGACATGCACATTTACTTTGCAACCAACACAGAACTCACGTAAGCCCTCTATCTCCTTCCTAAATGCATGTACATAGATTGTATCCCATACTTTGAATGCTCTTCCTCATGTTGGAAGTCCTTAGTCCTTTCAAAACTCATGAGACTTTTCTTTCCTCTTCCCAGCCCCTACACATCCCAAAGAACTTTGTATTTACTTATCTTTACATATTTTGTTTCCCTCCTGTAGCATGCAGGGTACATGAGGTCCTGGAGCTCTTTCCTTTTTACCTTTGTAGACACTAGGCCTTGCTTAGTTTTTATCAAAATAGTCCCTTAATAAATGCTTGTATGGGCCCGCAGTGGGTCACATGTGCAGAGACTTCCTGGGGGAGAATTCCTAATAGTTATTCCCCTGAAAGGAAAGGGAAGAGCAAATTGGAATTCCCTTCTATGGTGTGCTAGTCAACATTCTGTTTAATGGTATGATTATACCTTTTGGACTGAATGTGCCTGCAGGAACAGAGAAAAACAGACACAAATTTTTTGATTCACGTGTCTCTAAGAGGACCAAATTACAGTCAGGCCAGGAAAATCTGAGGATTTTAAAGGTTTTCAAGTCATAAGTACCCTTAAGTTTGCTTCTTCCCCTGAGATGAAAGAGAGAATTAAGGAGAAATTTTCTTTCCATCCCTAAGTGCAATAGATTATTACAAAATATGAGTACAAAAGACATTAGATCCCTCTCTACCTATGTTCTCTATATTCATTTCATTTTTTATTCAGTTTCCCAAGTCCTGAGCACACATGTAAAGAAATTACTTACAAGAGATTTCTCTATTAGATTAAGAAAATATTCACAAAACTGGAAAGCAGTCCAACAGAAGTCAGGTTCGGACCAGCACCTTATATCCACGATATATTCTAAATGGATATCTGATCTTAATATACAAAAAGATCATTCTATGTTTGTTTAAATGAAAGAGATGTAGATATTACACCATTCCCAGCTATGGGAAGGAAATATTAAGTAATTAAGTGATAGATAAAATGAAAGATAAAATATGTCATATTAAGCTCAAAGACTTCTATACTTAGGATTAAAAGGTAATCATTCAAATAGGGAAAAAAATTCTATTAAAACTGTCAATAAGGAATTTTTAAGAAAGATATATAGCAATTAACACACACATATAAAACCATCAAACTATTTGCTAAACTGTTTTATATGAATATATAAAACTATGTATTTCAAATATATTTAAATTTATTTGTTATATGTATATGTGCATAACATGTATGTGTATGCAGTCATTCATTATATATATATTTAAAAGTATTTGCTGTGTGTGTGTGTGTGTGTGTGTGTGTGTGTGTGTGTGTGGAGTATATATATGTATAATAGTTATTCACCAATAGGTCAAAGGATATGAACTAAGACTCTGAGAAGAAAAAAAAAAACATGACAGCATACTACAAATCATTCATATCAAGATAAATAGAATTCAAAAGTTTCCTGAAGTTTTGCTTCACACCTTAAAAATCACAAAAATCACACTAAAAGTCACAGTTAATTTGGAGGAGTTGTAGAAAGAGAGATAAACCAGTGTATTGTAGGTGAACCTATGAATTAATACAATCATTTTGGAAAACAATGAAGACTTTTACAAATAATGTTACTAAGAGGTTTGTATTCTTTGAATGAGAGATTCCATTACTGGACTTACACTCCAAAGAAGTGATTCATTATAATGACTCCTTCTACACTATAATATTTTTAGCTGCATTTCATGTGATAGCAAAGAATTGGAAACAAGTAGCTGTCCAATGACTGTAGAATGAGTAAATAACTAAATAACTGTTGGAGACAAATATAATGCAATGTTACTGCTCAGAAAAAAAAAATTATGACTGTGATGAACACAGAGGAGCATGGAAAGATCTACATGAACTGATATAGAGTAACATAAACAGGGCCAAGAAAACAATATAATTAATGACTACACTAGTGTTAAAGAAATAAGAAAAAGGAAATGTTGCAAAACTACAAAGAATAGTGTGACTGAAAGGAAGAGATGGGAAATTATGCTCCCAGCTTACTCTTTGGTGGAGGAGGGAGATTCATAAGTCTTGATGGTGAACATGTTTTCAGATTGTTTCAATGAAATAATTGGTTCTGGTGATTTTTTCTCTCATTTTTGTCAATAAGAATTCATTTTGTTAGGTGGTTATGGCTCTGGGGATGGGGACAGATACTGGGAAAAATATGATGACATTTTAAAGGACATCAATAAAAGCAAAAAGAGTGAAAAAGTAAAAATTGACATGCAATTTTTGTCTCCAAATCCAGAACACTTTTCACTGTACTTGTTCATGTTGTGTTTTCTGTTTTTCTTGAGTACTAGTAACACTCTTATATTCAAGTATTTGATTGTATTCCAACATAATTGCTCTAGAATTTCTCATGTACTCTGTCACTTCCAAAGCAATACCTCCTCTTTCTTGATTTAGAAGTGGGTTATAACTCTAAACAAACTATAATCATAGAACCACAGGAGGAAAATTTTGAAATTTGTCTCAAAGAGACTGAAATAGAATTTCATGAAAGATAGTTTAGTCTATTCATCAACACCATCAGTGTATAACCCCACACTGGTGTATTTAGAATATTTGTCACCTGGAGCACATCATCTTTTCACAACTAACATCTTTGTATGACAAAATCATTTCCAGTAATAATCAGGTAACAAAAAGAATAATAAAAACAGAAATGTAGTTAAAGTTTTCTTTTACTGAGCTTCTTAGATACAGTTATCAGAGGAAAAATTAAATCAAGCAACTATTACAATTCAAAGAGAAAATGTGACAAATTAAAACTTTTCATTGCATTGTTATGCTTTTTTTAAATAAGGGGAAATTTTAATCTACATATTGATCTCTCACAATAATGAATAAACAATCACATTAATTTCTAGGAATTTTTCAATGATTGTCAAAATTTATATTCATATTTAATACTCAGCAGAGCCAAAGTTTTCAAACAATCTTTGCACAAGTTAATTGGATAAAAAATTTAATTAATAATAATTTCAAAAAATATTCACATGTAGTAACAGAAGCATGATTAGGAAAATCTTTAAAATAGTGAGAAATTTGGGAGAGATTCTTAAGAATATCTTTCCATAGGAGTATTCTAATAAAACTGGAAAAATATATAAAAGGATGAGCTTGGAAACTAGTAAATTATTTCACTCATAATATTTTATAGTTGAACTAAGGACTTCATGTTAAATAAACAAACAAGTAAGAATAAATCAATACTTTAAGGACACTTTAATTCACTAAATATTTCATGTGCAAGCTCAACTTTGCACTGACCAAACAAAACTGTCATTCCCGTGTTTCAAACCTTGTTTTGTTCTTGTAAATTTTTAATCACAAACAATAATATTTGTTACATAGAAAATGAAGTTAAAGTAGTTTATGTTTCATTTCTTCACTTTGTTATCACTATTTATTTAGAATCAACATTCAAAATGAAAAAATGTGGTGATGGGGCAGTGGAGATATGAACTGCAACTGAAGCAACTCAAATGATTCTGAGCTTTACAGACTTACTCTGGAAAGAATGATGTAGCTGAGTTGATGTGCTGGGGGCTATGTGTATAAATGAAATGCTGTGGATTGACTTTCATTTGCATAATAATGTTAGTTAAAAAGTAAGTTTATAAAATGCTGATTTGATCATTAACTATATGCTATTGTGACTCAACAGAACCACAGCAATTGCTTAATACTTAGGCCAGCAGAAGATTTTGTTTGTTTGTTTGTTTTCTTTGCTTGTTTGTTTTTTTGAAAGCAGTATTTTGTCGTTGATATTATTCTAAATTGCCTACCTAGGGTAAAAGGAAAAAAGTAGACTGAAATTTAGGGAGTGTTATTACTGCTTAAAATTTTCTGCAGCCAAGACATCACCTTATTTTCTGCACCTTTTACTTAAAATTTCGCTGATCCTTTCTTAAGAAAGATCTTAATGATCCTATCCCTAGTTTGCTTGGTCTTCACCACATAGACAATGGGGATAATGACAGAGGGCATGAGGAAGTGCACTTTAGCCATGACGGACTTCATGCACCCCTCCACCCAAAGGATGCAATATCCAAAATGGCTTTTAGGATCAGGATGTAGAAAAGGAGAATTAGGGGGAAGTCAAGGCCAAGAGTGGAAACAACAACACAGAAACCATAGATACTGTTGATTCTGGTGTTTGAGCTAGAGAGCTTGATGATATCGGGATGTATGTAGGCAGCAGGAGATGGAAAGCACATTAGAGCAACAGAAGTGTAGCTTCCTCAGTAGGAAGGAATCTTGGATCTGCACTGCTATTGCCTGTATGAAAATTACCAGACCCATCTTAGCAATTACCTCACTGGTAAAGATGGAGGCATAGTACAAGGGTCTGGAAATAGCCACATAATGGTCAAAGGTCATGGCCAGAATAACAATGGACTCAAATTCCTGAAAGGTGTGGATGAAGAACATCTGGGTGAAACAGAATGGGAAACTCACTTCCCAGGACACTAGCCAGAAGATCCGTAGCAGAGTGGACAGTGTGGAGATAAACAAATCCAGGTCTGAAGTTGCCAGCATTGCTGAAAAGAGGTACATGGATACATGAGGGCTTCTCTCAGTCCAGATAACCAGCAAGATGGTGATGTAGCCTGCCAAGGTCACTAGAAACATGACACTAAAGAGAATAGAAAATCCCATATGGATGACCTCTAGTCCAGGGATTTCTATTACCAGGAAGGCAGAATGTGAAGTCCAAACTATTGAGAAGAGATATCATGCTCATAGGTTGTCACTAAACTGTGTATTTACCCACTCTTCAAAAAGAAGGAATCATCTGGATTGAAATTTGGATACTACAATGCTCATCTTGGAGACAAAACGACCACTAGACTTGTTCGATTCAATTCAGTTCAATTAAATTTTAAAAATGAGAAATTTTTAAAAATCTACTAGTGAAAATCATAATGATTTTTCTTGCAGATAGTAAGGCACACAAACAACAATCTCTGCCTTTGGAAAAAAAAGCCAGCGGCAAATTGTATACTATTCTCATTGTAGTACATGATATAACATGCACAAAAGCAATTTTCACACTTTTTGAAATGAGTCAGAGTTCAAATTGCAAGACTTTTTATAGAGGAGGTAGCGATAAAACTAAGGCATGATAGAAAGCAAAGATCCAGGAATGTGGAGATAACAGGAAATGGTATTCTTAGCATGAAGGACAAGCTTTGTGCATGTAAGATGGAACAGTGGGTCTGAGAAAGATCTGGTTGAAAAACATCCTTTCATACAGAAATCAATCGAACCTAAGTTCCTTGAGGTTAAAGACTCTTTCATTTATGTTTTTGTGCCTAGCTCAGTGCCTTGAATATGCTATTTATCACTGGGAGAAATGCTCAATATGTGAACCACCTGCACTAATCCTGTGTATGTAGTCTTAGAGATCTGCCTAGGGCAATGAGAAAATAGATGATTTGCCCAAGATCACACAGCTAGTTTGTATTAAGTTGAACTCTTCCATACTAACTTAAAACTGTTCCAAAGTCAAATGAGCTTCCTTTTGAGACAATAGATTCTCCTTGGAGTTCTTCAAGTAGGGTTTGAATGATCACATGTCATCTATGTTACAGTGAGGATTTAATTCATGTTTGGGTTGCACTAAATAGTAGCTGGGGTTCCTTTCAATTCTCAAGTTCTGTGATTTCTAATTATATCTTTCAGATTCTAAGGCAAATTAACCATGACACACATTCAGGATACTTAATAAATTCTGACTAAATCAATAAACAAACATTTATTAAGTACCTACTATGTGCCATACACTGTTCTATGTGCTGGACATACAAAGAAAAGATAAAACTGACTTTGTTTTCAAGAAGCTTGCTTAGTTCTATGAGCAGAAAAAACATGTGTTTATAATTATACACAAAATATGCACAAAAATACAAGGTAATAATAGATGAGGAAGGTCTTAATGAGGCATAAGAGTAGCCAAAGTTCTCAGAGAAGAGGCAGAGTAAAGAATACAAGATAGGTAAGCCAGCCTGGCTTGCAATGCACAATGAGGGAGAGAGAGAAGGTAGTATCTGCCAATTCGTTGAACCTCTACCACCACCTTAACTACTATGTCTCTCAGACCTTGAGGCAAACCACTCAGTAACATGGACACAAGAGACTTGGGAGCAGTAGTGTCCCCCACACCACCAGAACTACTTTCAGATGAGCCCTTGAAGCAATCATTGAGGGAAGAGATCATTGTAGAGTAAGGACCAACTTCTTCATCACTATATGTGACAACTTCATCTGGCGGAATAGACAAATAAGAAAAAAATTGTTCAAAAAGTCATGAAGACAGTTGAAGCAGGCGATGTGGAGCGCTTAGAGCTTAGTTAGACACCAAAGATGTCAAGGTCATTCACTGCATCCTGAGCCATTGCCAGCTATCTTGACTCTTTCCTGCCACTGGATGATGATGGCTCTGGGGAAGAGACTGAGGCTGGTGAATTCTTGCAACTCCACCTCATTTAAATGCAATTTGTGCACAAATCAAAAGACATCATGCATACCATTTTACTATGACACCTCAAAGTCCTATGGCGACAGGAAACTGATAAAACAGCAGGTGTAGATACTCTTGGAGCTGTAGTCACAACCCTGCACACAGGCAGTCCAGGTCATAGGGTCATTTCTCACTGGAAGCAGCAGTGGGACTTGGCAGCCCCTGGGTGCATCTGAGCAGTCTTCTAAGGATTGCACTGCTCACCTCTGGGTTGAGAGAAAGGGGCTAGAAAAGGTGCCTTAAATATTGTCTGTTTACCTAACCCTGGCATGATTTACTGCAGCAGGCAGGGAATTCCACAATGTGGTCAAAACACAAACAAATGTACAAAAGCATCTGAAAAGATGATTCTACTCACCATCAGCACATGGATCGTGTGCACACTTATAGACAACACAAAATCCAGTAGACCTGAAAGAAGACCTGGTTTTGTTCCTATTGGGATTGGAAGCTCAATTCCGTGTGGACAGTCTCGGGTGGGTAAAGGTGGGAGCTTCTAAATCTTAGAGCTCTCACGAGACCCCCCCCAGGAAACGGCAGGGGATCGAGGTGAGCCGAGCTATCTCGAGTAATTCCGCCTCTTCCCGTGAGAAACGTGATGGGAGAGAGATCTCCCCGCCCTCGAGATTGTCCCAGATCTGGGCACACCTAGTTACCTAACAGCATGGTATTCAGATGCAAACTATGCGGCTGAAGGTTAAGTAGGATTGAGGAAGCCTGAAAGCTCTCTTAACACGTGAGGAGCCAAGAGGACAGTAGGCTCCGCTTTCTTCTTTCCTCTCTCCCCTCCCCCTCTCTCCCTGCTTGTACTTCTACTTCCAATCCCCTAAGATCTTAGCCTCCTTAGGAAATCTCCCCCTCTTCCTCCTAAGGAAGACCCCCCTGCACTTGTAACCGAGACCCTGAAATAAAGCTCAACCCTTGTTCGACTCTGGAACGTCCTTTCTCTCATATGAGCATCCGGTTTTGGCCAACCGAAGACCTCGGAGGTGAGGTAAGAAGACTCGGATAGCCCACACAGGCCTCTAGGCCTGGCATGTTCCAAGAGAACTCAACAGGTATTGCATCCAAAAAGCAGCCCTGAGTGAAACAAGGCTGGAAAATGAAGGCTAGCTTAATGAAGTTGGAGCTGTATACACATTTTTCTGGAGTGGCCACTGTAAAGGGGAGTACCATAAGGCTGGCATAGATTTTGCAATCAAAACTAATCTAGTCAGGAAGCTGGTATGCTTGTCAAAAGGAGTGAATGACAGGCTCATGACAATATGATTGTCACCAGCAGGAAAACGCCATACCACTATCATCCTTGACTATGCTCCCATCATGACGAACCCTGATGATGTCAAAGAGAAATTTTATAAAGACCCAGAGACCCTTATCATCAATGTGCCAAAAAGAAGATAAGCCTATCATTCTGGGTGACTCTAATGCTAGAGCAGGCTCAGAAGGAGGATTCCATTCAACAAGTGTGAAAATTATTTTCGTGTATGTTATATCATATGCTACAACGAGAATAGTATATAATTTACTGTTGAAGACTTGTACATCACATGACCTTTTCATCACCAACACTGTTTTCTGTTTACCTAAAAGCAATAAAACTTCATATATGGACCCTCACAGCAAACAGTGGCATCTAATAGAATATGTAATTGTAAGAAGAGACAAGATGTGAGAGTGACAAAGGCAGTGTGTAGTGCAGAGTGCTGGACTGATCATAGACTTATCCTTTCCAAGCTAACTATTTTGCATTCCTCAAAAGTACCGGCCCCCCAAAGGCAAAAAGACTACCAGAAGAATTAATGTCAACAAATTACAGGTCTTCTCTGAGTGTGAACAGTTTGTTGCTAACTTGGAGGAAAAGTTGAGCCAATACACAGTTAGCAACAGTGGAGCAGAAAAGGAGTGGGCACCTTTCAGAGATTTGGTGTATAGAACTGCATTTGCTCATCTAGGTCAAAACACTGGCAAGCAACAAAACTTGTTTGATGAAAATTATGGGGAAATTCAAAAGTTGCTAAATGAAAAGAAAAATGAGAATTCCACAGGCTCTACCATGAGGATAGTTCATCCATCTCTAAGAAGGCAGCATTTAATTCCATCAAAAGGAAAGTACAAGCAAAGTTTAGAGAGATGAAGGATTTTTGGCTCAGTAAAAAGGCAGATGAAATTCAGTTTTATGTTGATAGTAACAATTCAAAGTGCATTTATGATGCCTTTAAAGCTATTTATGAATCAAAAACCTATGGTTCATCACAACTGCTAAATGCTAATGGAGCCACATTGATTAGTGATAGACATGATCCTAGAGAGATGGCTTGGACACTTCTATAGTGTTCTAAACAGATCATCATCAATCAATGCTGAGCCCATTGACCACTTACCTCAGGTTGAAGTCAATCCCTCCTTAGCTAAACTTCCAACTGAATAAGAGGTTTTGAGGGTCATTAGGCTCTTTCATGTGGCAAAACACCTGATGCTGATTATATTCCAGCTGAGATTTACAAGGTAGGGGGACCATTGCATGCACAAAAGTTGACTGAAATATTCCAGGTTACATGGCAAGAGGAGGTTATCCCCTAGGAGTTCAAGGATGCCTCCATCGTCCATCTGTATAAACACAAAGGGAATAGATTGTCCTGTAAAAATCACATGGGGGCCTCTCTTCGTCATTGTTGGCAGGATTCTTGCTAGTCCTCCTTAAGAGACTGATCCTTCACCTGGAAGATGGTCATGTATTGGAGAGCCAGTGTAACTTCAGAAAGGTTTGACGAACAGTCAATATGGTGTTTGCTGCTCAACAACTCCAGGAGAAATGCTGGAGAAGAACAGATGTCTGTATAAATGTTTGTGGATCTGACCAAGGCCTTTTACAATGATAGTCACAAGGACTTATGGAAAATTATGTCAAAAATTGATTTCCCAGAGAAGTTCATCAGCATTGTACATTAATTTCATGATGGCATGTTTGCCTGGGTTCTAGATAGTGGACAATGCTCTGATGCCTTCCCAGTCACCAAGGGAGTGAAAGAGGACTGCATGCTTGCTCTCATACTTTTTAGCATGATGTTTTCAGCCATGTTGTCAAATGCTTTACAGCATCAAAGTCAACTACCAAAATGATGGTAAGTTCTTCAATTTGAAAAGGCTACAACCCAAGACAAAAGTGAAGGGAGTGTTGGTGCATGCTTTTCTGTTTGTAGATGATTGTGCACACAATACAGCCTCTGAAGTTGACATGCAAGAAAGTATGGATCAGGTCTCTGCTGCCAGTTCTAATTTTGGCCCAAAAATTAACATCAAGAAAACACAGGTGCTCCATCAGCCACCACCATACTATCCATATGTGGAACCAATGGTTACAACAAATGGAGAAGTTTTGAATGCTGTGAATAAGTTCACTTACCTTGGTAGTGTACTTTCCATTGTCAATATACATTGACAATGAGGTTGACGCATGCATTGCCAGAGCTAACTCATTGTTTGGGAAGCTCTGAAGAAAAGTTTGGGAGAAAAGAGGTATTAGATTGACTACAGAGCTGTTGTGCTGACCTCATTGTTATATGCCTGCGAAACATGAACAGTCTACCAGCACCACCTCAGGAAACTGAATCACTTCCATTTGAACTGTCTTAGAAAGATTCTGAAGATCACCTGGCAGAATAAGGTACCAGACACTGAGGTCCTTGTTCAAACTAAACTGCCGAGCATTCAAAGTATGCTTCAGGGAGGGCAACTTCGATGGGCTGGCCATGTTGTTCAATTACAAAATGTACACTTGCCAAAAATACTGTTTTATGGAAAACTCTCATGGGACAGGCCATCACATGGTGGTCAGAAGAAGCAATACAAGGACACTCTCAAGGTCTCTCTCAAGAACTTTGACTTTGATTGTGGGATATAAGAGACACTGGCACAGGACAGCTCAGCATGGTGTGCCCACATCAGAAAGGGTTCTGTACTCTATGAGCAAAAGAAAATTGAAACAGCACAAAGGAAACATAGGATACACAAATTTGGAGTAACCACCCCAAATGTTCACATGGACTATCCGTGTCCAATCTGTGATAGAGCTTTCCAAGTTCATGTTGGTCTGATCAGTCACAGTCATACACATTGAGACATCACTTTATTATGATGATGTCATTTTGGTCCTCTTAGAAAAAGAAAGAACAACCAGTGCAACAACTGCAGGCCAACTGCTTCCAAAGCATAAGATAAGCATAGGAGCCTTGTGGGTGGCAGAAATTGTTAGACCACTATGCTGTCTTCTAGCCCATCCCTCACAATCATCATCTGGACAGTTGGATACAGTAGAGAAAAGCCACTTGGCTGCCAACGGAGTGGCAATCTCGGGCCAGAAAAGTCAGCCTAGATACGAGAGTAGGTTTTACAGAATGAAATACAGGTATGTTCCAGGTGGGTTATACCAACCTCATCAGCTTGATACCCATCTCACTTTTAGCTCTGCTGGAAACACATCAGGATCGTGAATCCAAGAACCTTTGGAAGAACAATGCTTTCAGCACACTGACTATAGCCATTACCCTGAGAAGCAAACCCTATGAAGATTCTTTTTAAGGTTCTATAGGCACAGCTACTGACATTCAAGAGAAGGAAGTTTTGTCACTCAAGTCCTTGGCACTGTCAGATGGCTCAACATCAGAAAATGATAGGATTTTATCGGTGATAATTACATTAATGAAGACAAGTTAGCATCTTCTTTGCTGCTGATTCCCAGGGACCACAGGACCCTTCTACCTGACTAACAGATGAAAAAATATATCCATATGTATCTATAGATATGTGTATGGATATATATGTGTGTATATGGACATATGTATAACATACATATGTGTGTACATACACATGGATATAGATATGTATGTGAGCTTCTTGAGAGCAGGGAACTATCTTGAACTGTCTTAATTTCCTATTTGTAGTTCCAGTCTTAACACAGTGATTTGTACTTGTAAATACATGCCAAACACAAGTAAATATTTGATAACTGATAAATTTATTCATTCTTTTCTATTTTCTTTCTCTCCACACACACATATATAAGGTGTTTATTCTCTGCATGTTCTCTACACACACACACACACACACACACACACACACACACACACACACACACACCTGAACTTTTGCCCTTTTTTTTACTCTTTCTTATTAAAGGGTGGTTCCCTGGGATTGTAAGGAGTGTTCCACTGAAAAAGATAGGTTATGAACTACCGATTTTAAAAAATAAATAAATAAAAATAATCTTTTGGAATGATTTCTGTCTTTCTCATACACATGCGGATGCAAGTGCTCAATTTCTAATTTTTTTTTTCTATTGAAGCTTGTTTCTTCTTTATTCTTAGATTAAAAAGCTAGGGGGATGACACAGTCCAACGAGGACCACCCCTGCACAGAGAGGACCTGAGCAGCCCTTGGAGGGGACTGAAATCCTGGCACCTCTGTCAGTTTCCAGACTTCACAACACCAAAACACCGAGGACAAATTTGAAGGTCAGTGAAAAAAGCTGTCAGACCTGCTTGAGAGAGTAGAGTGATCCAAAGAGGGAGTGGAGCATCCTGCAGCAGCCACAGAAGCAGCAGGGGCAGCAGCAGCAGCTCTTTCTGGAGATCTAGGCCCATAGATTGTGGGGGAATTGAGAGACTGACAGTATACCCACCACCCCCACTGGAAGCAGAGAACAACCTTGACAAAGAGCTCAAAAATGCAGTAAATGTCTGGGGAAATGAGCAAAAACTGGAAAAGGAATCAGACTATAGAATCTTACCTTGGTGAAAAGGAAGATCAAAATATACAAACAGAAGAAGATAACAAAGTCAAAACTCCTGCATCCAAAGCCTCCAAGAAAAATAAGAATTAGTCTCAGGTCATTAAAGAGCTCAAAAAGGATTTTGAAAATCAAATAAGAGAGGTAGAGGAAATATTGGGAAGAGAAATGAGAGTGATGCAAGAAAATCATGAAAATCAAGTCTACTGCTTGCTACAGGGGACCCAAAAATGCTGAAGAAAATAACACCTTAAAAAATAGACTAACCTAAATAGTAAGAGATCCAAAAAGCCAATGAGAAGAATTCCTTAAAAAGCAGAAATTATCAGATGGAAAAAGAGATCCAAATGCTCACTGAAGAAAATCATTGCTTAAAGATTAGAATCGAGTAGATGGAAGCTAATGACTACGAAAAATTAAGAAATTATAAAACAAAACCAAAGAAATGAAAAAAATAGAAGATAATATGAAATATCTCATTGGAAAAATCACTGACATGGAAAATAGATACAGGAGAGATAATTTAAAAGTATTGAACAGTGATCCATCATAAAGAAAAAGAGCCTAGACATCACCTTTCAACAAATTATCAAGGAAAGTTCTACTGATATATCTAGAACTAGTGAGTAAAATAGATATTGAAAGAATTCACCAATTGCTTCCTGAAAGAGATCCCAAACAGAAAACTCCTAAGTAGCAACATTCTGGAGTTCCCATGCCATGGAGAAAATATTGGAAGCAATCAGAAACAATTCAAGTACTGTGGAAACACAATCAGGATAATGCAAAATCTTGCAGGTTCTACATTAAGGGATTGAAGGACTTGGAATATACTAGTGCAAAAGTCAAAGGATGTATGGTTGAAACCAAAGCACCCAGATGGCTCAGGAAGAAAAAGTGAGACTGGTGACCTTGCACAGCCTTCCCTCACTCAAAACAAAGTCAAGTGCAAGTCATGTCATCATTTCTCTGATGTCATGGTCCTCTTCGAAAACTAAGGAGGAACACAACAACTTAACACCCTAACAGCCCTATTATTTCATCTTGATATGCATCTTCTCTGAGAAAATGTTCTGCGACTTACTGTTTTGTTTTTCAAAGCTATGCATTTATGGATATATGAAACTTCCATTGATAAAACTGTTACTACCAATGTAGATAAGTATTTTGTTTTTCAATTCAGAACTTTTCCCAGGATCACATAGGAAGTTTATCTCAGAGACTAGACTTACTAGACTATGTTGTTGTTATTGCTGAATTTGTTTTTTGTCTTGAGGATCACTATCCAATGAACTAAGAAGCTTCTTAATCTGTGAATTACCATTTTTAAAAACTATTATTATTCATCATTAAGATACTTAAAATTAAGTCAACTGAGATTGATGGACAATGGTTTCCATATTTATCGAGCTAAAATGTCATAATTATCAACATATAATATCAATCTATCTGCTTAAAAAATGCATGTGTCTGTGTGATTGTGTGTGTGTGTGTGTGTGTGTGTGTGTGTGTGTGTGTATTTAGGGAAGGAATACTGCTGCTCCTTTGCCAGGCCTAGAGGCCTGAGGGCTACCCGAGTCTTACTTTACCTGTCCCAGGTCTTCGGTTGGCCAAACCGGATAAACGTATGAGAGAAGAGACTTTCCGGAGTCGAACAAGGGTTAGGCTTTATTCAGGGTCCTGGTTACATGTGCAGGGGGAGCTCTTCCTTAGGAGGGAGAGAGAAATCTCCCAAGGAGGCAAAGATCTTACAATAAGAGATTGGAAGCAGAAGTGTAAGTGGGGAGAGAGGGGGAGGGGAGAGCGAAGAGAGGAAAGAGGAAAGAGGCGCCTTCTGTCCTGTAAGGGCCCCTCCCGCGCTAAGAGCTTTCAGGATTTCCTGACCCTAATTAAGCTCTCCGGCCGCGTAGTTTGCACCTGAATACCATGCCTGTTAGATAACAATAGGTGTGCCCAGATCCGGGACAGTCTCTAGGGCGGGGATGCCTCTCCCATCACGTTCTCACGGGAAGAGGAGGAAATACAAGAGATAGCTCGGTCTCACTCCTCGATTCCCTGCTGTTTCCTGGGGGGCCTCATGAGAACTCTAAGATTTAGAAGTTCCCACCTTTACCCACCCGAGACTGTCCACATGGAATTGAGCTTCCACCCCCAACAGTCCTTCTTTTGGTATAATATACTATGATGAATTATTCCCAAACTCAGTAGCTCTTAAATTCAAGTAAGAAAAGCAGATGTGTGTGCTAAGTGGAGCTTCATACATAGTGTATACACACTAACACCGCATCCAACACCCAGCTCACATGCATATCACAAACAAGTACATGACACCATTTCCCAGTTCCATGCTTCATGCAGGCTGGCCCCCATGCCTTGAATGCATTTATTCTTCACCTCATCTTTGAAAGCTTCACTCCATCAGGTTTCAAATTAAATTCCCCATCCTCTATGAGGCCTTTCCTGAAGCCCCTACCCAGTTGTTTCTGCTCATTCATTTTCAAATTACCTTATATTCACTTATCTTTTGATAAGTTGCTTCTCTCAGGTAGCATATACAATATCTGTTTTCTTTATCTTTTGTAGACCCAGCACCTTGCTTAATACTAGCCAAATAGTAGGTTTTTAATTGGTATTGCATCCAGGTTGTCCAGCAGATAGAGTACCAGGCTCAAAGTCAGGAAGATTCATATTTGTGAGCTCAAGCCTGACCTCAGACTCTCACTAGTTGTGTGACCCTGGGCAAGCCTCTTAACCCTGTTTACTTTGGCTTCCTCATTTGTAAAATGAGCTGGATTTACCAATGAAATGGTAAATCACGTCAGCATCTTTGCCAAGAAAACCCCAAATGGAGTTACAAAGAGTCAGATATGATTGCTCAGCCATGCAGTGGGACAAGTATTTGGGGATATCATCTTGTTGAGCTATTCCTGTGAGAGAAAAGCGGGGTGTTAATTAGAATTCTCTCTACAGCTATGACAGCTAACGTTTTATAAACTATGATTTTGCTCATTGTATTCAATACACTTTCATCTTGCTTCCCTAGAGATCTCATAAAAATTTATCTTTGAGAGAAAAAGGCCCTTTTCTTGAATTGATCTGAGATCTCATCTTACTCCAATATAGACATTTCCTTCACTTTGTATATTTTCTGGCATATTCAAATCTGTATAATATGTCTGATTCTTTTTTTACCATTTGGTTGGATAAAGGGGTTTTCTTGCTTTTGTTATTTGTGATGATCTCCTATATAACTAGCTTTTAGTAGGATAGGATTCATCTTGTGGGTTTAAATTTGAAATACGCTTTTTCTCTTTAGTGGATAATTGCCAGAAGACTGTCTTTTGTTTTGAATCTATTGTATCTGGTCAGAAATATTCAGGAGGGGGGATTGACTCAAAAGGATTTTCTTCACTTTCCCTTCAGCTGCAATAACAGCTCTCGTCATTTCAGAAGTGGTTCAGATATAAGAACTTATCTATCATTGTCTGCCACCTGTGTTATTTTGACAAACCAGAAGAACATATACAGTCTGCCTGGGCTATAACACACCTTACATTTCCTTCATTTTCTTTGTATCACCAACCCTTAGTGGAATCACTTCCTAAGCTCTCTTTAAACTCTTTTTTACCCCCAAACGTGTCTTTCTGCCTTACGATGTGATAGTACTCTGCTTATTTCACTCTTCATTATTTCATGTAAATCTTTCCATTTTTTTCTAAAGTCAGTTAGCTCATTTCTTATAGCTCAGTAGTATTTTATAGCAACTATATCACACAACTTGTCTAGCTATTCCCCAGTTGATAAACATCGCCTCAATTTCCAGTTCTTTGCCACCACAAAGAGAGATGCTATGAATATTTTAGAATATATAGGTTACTTTTCTTTTTCCCCGAACTCCTTGGAAAACAGACCTAATAGTGGTAGTGCTGGGTCAAAAGTTAGAGGCACTTTTTAACTCATTGGGCATAATCACAGATTGCTCTCCAAAAGGACTGAATCAGTTCACAGTTCCACTAACAGTGAGTTAGTGTTCCATATACCCTCCTACATTTGTTACATTCCCCTTATATCTTTTTAGCCAATCTGGTAAGTGCAAGAAGATATCTCATAGTTGTTTTAATTTGCATTTCTCTAATAAATAGGGATTTAGAGTATTTTTATATATAGATACATACATATATATATCTATCAATCTATAAAGCTATCTATCTATCTAGTTTTTATTTCTTCATTGAATAACTCCCCATCCAGAACTTTCAACTGTTTGTCAACTGATTTGTATTCCTATAAATTTGACGAAGTTCTTTATAAATTTATCTGAGAACGTCTATAAAATTTTTCTTCAAATTTTGTTATTCTTCTAATCTTAGGTGCACTGGTTTTATTTGTATAAAACACTTTTATTTCATTGTAATGATATCCATTCTATACCTCCCAATATTCTCTATCTCTTCTTTGTTCATAAATTGCTCTCCTATCCACAAGTTCGATAGACCATCAAAAAGCATTTCTTAAGTACCCAGAATATGCCAGACATTGGGTAAGATGTTGGGAACATACAAATACAGACAATGAAACAACCTCTACTCATAGCAATCTTGTTTTCTCATAATGTGATTTCTGTGTAAAATTATTTCAATTAATGTTGGTATCTTTACTATAACTCGTTATTTACTTTCTTTATCAAGTATTTATTTAAACATCTCAGAATTGAGTTGTTTTAACTATAAGCCCCTTCTTTACTCATTAATATGTGTTTTTTTAATTGATTTTTACTAATTCTGATCTTAACCCTGCCAAATCAGTCAGGGGTACTATTACAGAGATATACTTGATTTGGGGATAACACCAATATCAATGACAAGACTTTTCTTTCTTTTTTTTTTTTTAACTTTTAACATTTATTTTCATAAAATTTTGGGTTACAAATTTTCTCCCCTTTTATCCCCTCCCTCCCCAATCCCAAGCATTCTAATTGCCCCTGTGACCAATCTGCTCTCTCTTCTATCCTCCCTCTCTGCCCTTGTCTCCGTCTTCTCTTTTGTCCTGTAGGGCCAGATAGCTTTCTTTACCCCTTAACCTGTATTTCTTATTTTCTAGTGGTAAGAACATTACAGTTGATCCTAACACTTTGAGTTCCAACTTCTTTAGCTCCCTCCCTCTCCACCCCTTCCCTTTGGAAGACAAGCAATTCAATATAGGCCAAATCTGTGTAGTTTTGCAAATGATTTCCATACTAGTTGTGTTGTATAGGACTAACTATATTTCCCTCCATCCTATCCTGTCCCCCATTACTTCTATTCTCTTATGACCCTTTCCCTCCCCATGAGTGTCGACCTCGGATTGCATTCTCCTTCCCATGCCCTCCCCTCTATCCTCCCTCCCCCACCCTGCTTGTGCCCTTGTCTCCCACTCTCCTGTATTGTGAGATAGGTATTCCTATCAAAATGAGTGTGCATTTTATTCTTTCCTTTAGTGGAATGTGATGAAAGTAGACCTCATGTTTTTCTCTTGCCTCCCCTCTTTATCCCTCCACTAATAAGTCTTTTGCTTGCCTCTTTTATGAGAGATAATTTGCCCCATTCAATTTTTCCCTTTCTCCTCCCAATATTTCTCTCTCTCTGCTTGATTTCATTTTTTTTAAAGATATGATCCCATCCTCTTCAAATCACTCTGTGCACTCTGTCTCTATGTATGTGTGCGTGTGTGCATGTGTGTGTGTGTGTACTCCCACCCAGTACCCAGATACTGAAATGTTTCAAGAGTTACAAATATTGTATTTCCATGTAGTAATGTAAACAGTTCAACTTTAGTAAGTCCCTTATGACTTCTCTTTGCTGTTCACCTTTTCATGGTTCTCTTCATTCTTGTGTTTGAAAGTCAAATTTTCTTTTCAGCTCTGGTCTTTTCATCAAGAAAATTTGAAAATCCTCTATTTCATTGAAAG
Source organism: Notamacropus eugenii (assembly GCF_028372415.1). Classification (NCBI taxonomy): domain Eukaryota; kingdom Metazoa; phylum Chordata; class Mammalia; order Diprotodontia; family Macropodidae; genus Notamacropus; species Notamacropus eugenii. The sequence continues at coordinate 92,275,204 of NC_092876.1, forward strand.
ACCATTTTTTCTCCTGAAGTATTATACTCAGTTTTGCTGGGTAGGTGATTCTTGGGTTTAGTCCTAGTTCCTTTGACTTCTGGAATATCCTATTCCATTCCCTTCGATCCCTTAATGTAGAGGGTGCTAGATCTTGTGTTATCCTGATTGTATTTCCACAATACTTGAATTGTTTCTTTCTAGTTGCTTGCAATATTTTCTCTTTCACCTGGGAATTCTGGAATTTGGCCACAATGTTCCTAGGAGTTTCTCTTTTTGGATCTCTTTCATGCGGTGTTCTGTGGATCCCTTGAATATTTATTTTGCCCTCTGGTTCTAGAATCTCAGGGCAGTTTTCTTTGGTAATTTCATGGAAGATGATGTCTAGGCTCTTCTTTTGATCATGGTTTTCAGGTAGTCCCAAAATTTTTACATTGTCTCTCCTGAATCTATTTTCCAGGTCAGTTGTTTTTCCAATAAGATATTTCACATTATCTTCCATTTTTGCAATCTTCTCGCTATGTTCTGTGATATCTGTCTTTCTCACAAAGTCCTTAGCGTCCATCTGTGCCATTCTAGTTTTGAAAGAACTATTTTCTTCAGTGAGCTTTTGAATCTCCTTTTCCATTTGGCCAATTCTGCTTTTGAAAGCATTCTTCTCCTCATTGGCTTTTTGAACCTCTTTTGCCAATTGAGTTAGGCTAGTTTTCAAGGTGTTAATTTCTTCAACATTTTTTTGATTCTTCTTTAGCAGGGAGCTGATCTGCTTTTCATGCTTTTCTTTCATCCCTCTCATTTCTCTTCCCAGTTTTTCCTCCACCTCTCTAACTTGATTTTCAAAATTCTTTTTGAGCTCTTCCATGGCCTGAGCCCATTGGGTGGGCTGGGACACAGAATCCTTGATTTCTGTGTCTTTGCCTGATGATAAGCATTGTTCTTCCTCATCAGAAAGGAAGGGAGGAAATGTCTGTTCTCCAAGAAAGTAGCCTTCAATAGTTTTATTTCTTTTCCCTTTTCTGGGCATTCTCCCCAGCCAGTGACTTGACCTCTGAATATTCTCCTCACACCCACCTGGCCTCCTGGTACTCCCAGCCAGCGTTTGGGGACTGAGATTCAAATGCTGCTTCCCACCTTAGGGCTTTTGTCGGGGGAAGGGCTGCTATTCAGTGTGAGAATTAAGTTCAGGTGGTCAGGTTGGGGCAGGGCCACCTCTCAGGCTCAGTTCCCTCAGGAGGTTTATGCACAGACCTTCCACAATGGATCCAGTCTCCCGCCCGCTTGGGGAGCCCCTGTCTGCAGCTGCCTCTCAGCTTCTATCTCCCGGGGGGGGGCCGAGCCATGGGGGCACCCCACTCCCCTCTCGACCCGCCAAGGAGACTCTCTCACCGACCCCCGTCACCTGTGAGTGGAGGGGCTTGTGCCGCCGCTGGAGATCCCGTCCCTGAAGCCTGCTCAGATCTGTACCTCTCGGGGCCGCGGCCACTGCAGGTCTGGGCTGGGCTCCGCGTCTGCAGCGCGACGGACCTTTTGCGAGATGTTTGCAGGTCCCTCTGTGGGTGGAGGGACCTGCGTGGCCACTGGAGATCCCGTCCCTGAAGCCCGCTCGGATCTTTTCCTCTCGGTGCCGCGGCCGCTGCAGGGCTGCCTTCTGCTCCCAGTCCCAGCGCCCAGTCCGCAGCGTGAAGGACCCTCTGCGAGAGGTTTGCAGGTCTCTCTGGAACAGAAATCTCCCTGGCTCCAATGTTCCGTGGCCTCTGGGTGCCGAATTCACCGTGAGTTGGTCCCCTCTAGCCGTTCTGTGGGTTGTGGGTTCGGAGCTATGTGTATGTGCGTCTTTCTACTCAGCCATCTTGGCTCTGCCCCCCCGACAAGACTTTTCTTATCCTATTAAACCATAATCATTTTCATTTTCTCTCCATTACCCATCAACTACACTTCTTTTGGACTTTTTTATAGAATTCTGAAAAATGCATTACTGCCCCCAGGAAACTAATCACTGACAAATACCATTATCTTACAAATCTGAATCATCCCTGGTATTCATAACTTCTTAGTACCCTTTGTCCCTCTGATTGAATTTTCTGACTGGAAGACAAATTTGTGATCTCCAAAAACCTTCATTTATTAAGAGAGTAGGAAAGCCTTCTCCCCCATTTCCCTCCAGTTGTATTGCTTTAGCACTGTTTTGGATTTTTCCTGCATATTGCCATTCCAGTTAAATTACTGTCATTGTTGTATGTATTGTTCAATTTCTGCTCACTTCATTCTACAGTAGCTCATACAAATCTTCCTTTGATTTTTGTATATTAGCAATTTCTTAAATTATATTAATATTTTATTACATCTATGTAACAATTTATTCATTCTTTTTATTTAGCATTCTTTTCTTTTCGGGTTGTGTTTTCTTCTTCAGCATGGCTTATTTGGAAATATGTTTTGCATGACTAAACATATATAATGTATATATTTATGTGTATATATATATATGTGTGTGTATATATATATATGTGTATATATATATAGTTCATCAAATTGCTTACTTTCTCAAGGAAGGAGAGGGGAGAGAATGTATTCAGACTCCATTAGCTCTCTTCTGGAGGTGGATAGAATTTTTCATCATGAGTCTTTTGGAATTGTCTTGGATCATTGTACTGCTGAAAATAGTTAAGTCACTCACAGCTGATCATCGTACAATATTGCTATTACTGTGTGCAATGTTCTCCTGCTTCTACTCACTTCATATTTCATCAGTTCATTTAAGTCCAGGTTTTTTCAATGAAGATTCCTGCTCATTTTTTCCTATAACACCATAGTATTTCATTAAAATCATAGGCCAAATCTTGTTTATCCATTTCCAAATTTATGGGCATCCTCTCAACTTCCAATTATTTGTTAACATAAAATAGAACTGGTATAAATATTTTGTACATATTGGTCCATTTCTCCTTTTCCTTTGATCTCTCCTTTGGAATATAGACCTAATGGTGCTATTGCTGGGCCAAAGAGTATACATAGCTCTATCACCCTTTGTGCATGGTTCCAAATTGCTCTCCAGAATGGTTAGATCAGTTCACAATTCCACCAACAGTACATTAGTGTCTCAATTTTCCCAAATCATCTTCAGTATTTGTCATTTTCCTTTACTGCCAAATTTTACAATCTGTTATGTGTAAGATGGTGCTTCATAATTGTTTTCATTCTCATTTCTCCAATCAATAGTAATTTGGAGCATTTTTACATGTAATTGAGAAAAGATAAAATATTCTTAAATTTTTAATAATTACAATAAGTTTTCTTAATTGTAAACTGACTATAGCCAAACATTGTTTAACATTTTACTGAAGACTCTCTTCCAAAATGACATCAAAACATTAATGACCATTCTGAGAATGACAAAAATTACATTACTCTGCATCTAACTGTATTTTCTTGCTTTCTATTTTTACTTTAAGTATATATTTTACTGATATTTCTGATTTTTATTTCACTTATATTTCCTCTGTATCCTTGTCACCTACTCCCACAGAGCTGTCCTTTAAAACAAATACTTTTAAATTTAAAAAAAAGAGAAAACATTGGCTAAAAAACAATCAAAATATTTTTGTAAATGAAAATATATGAAAATCCACACCTATGCCTTCCTTACAAGGAGTGGGAGGAGGTATTATCTCATATTTCTTCTTTTTAATTTGAATTTTAAAACATTCTGTTTCGACTTCTTTATGGTTGTTTCAATTTTAATTGATTTTATCACATGTTGGCTCTCCTTATTTTGTTTTGCATCAGTGTGTGCACATTTTTCTATGCTTCTACGTAGTATAATATTCATAGATTTTAACTTTTAACTTTTCTTCCTAAAATATGGCATCCAGAGCTGGACTCACCAAAACTGTCACAACCTTTGTCCTAGATATTTCTCATGGATTAACTTGTATATCCAAGGAAATCATGAGTCTAGATATCAGAAAGGCCTGAAGTTTCTGAACCGGGTCATCAAATTGGACAACTCAATATTCCTGCAGTACAATATTTAATTTCCATATTCCACCCATTCACCAGTTCTCTCAGCTAAAGTAAATAAAGTACACATATGGCCTTTTTTTTTTTTTTTCCTTGGATGACACCAATCAGGATTTACATTTTTAAGGACAGCGTTAAGGTTTACAAAGTATTTTCCTTACAGTAACCCTGTGAGATAAGTAGTACAGGTAGTACTCCCATATTATACATGATCAAAATGAAGCTCAGTATAGGTAAATTATTTTTCCTAGGTCAATAAGGCAACTAATATTTACAAATATCTACTGTGTGCTAGACATTGTGTTAAGTACTGGGGATATCAAAAGAAGTTAAAAACAGTCCCTGACCTCAAGAATATTATAATCTAATGGGGGACACAGTAAGTAAACAAATATGTTCAAACAAGCTATACACAGGACAAAAAGATAATAATTAACAGAAGGAAAGTGCTGGAATTAAGAGGAGTTAGGAAAAGATTCCTATAAAACATATTTTAGATGGGCTTTAAAGGAAGACAGGGAAGTCAGTATGCATAGATGAAAAAGGAGAGGGAGTCACATCACCATTACCTTTTGGAGTTAGACACTAAAATTAAATGCCTCTTGACACCAAGTAAGGTAATCCTCCAAGGGCCTCCCATCTAAAAGAGTGCCCTGAAGACCAGTGGCTCCTCCCCACAATATTTCTGGGTAGTTCATTGAATATAAATAACTGACGTGTGAACACTGAAAACTCTTTGCACCAGTAAGCCTTCAGTTAATCTCAATAGAACCCCCAAGTCTCTTGGGTAGGTTCTGTCTCTATCTTCCATCCTGCCTTTCATTAAGCTTCAAATAAGGTCCTGCCTATCTGTGGTAGGGAGTTAGTTCCTTAATAGAGGAGATGTACTATCTGACACAAAGTGGATCATGGATTTACAGGAGAGTGAAGCGGTTAAAAGAAAGCAAGTAAGGGTTTCTGAGATTTGAGAGGTGGTAAGTGAGAAGATGAAATAGGAAGGTGGAGTGAATAAACATTACTGGGCTCAGGAGGTAAAGAACAGAGCTTTGAATATGCCTCAGAATAGTAGGATCAGGTGTGAAGGGGAGTAAGAGAGAAGAGGAAGGCTGATAAAAATGGGAAGTTCAGCGACTGGGCACCAGTGTTTTTCTCTGGGCAACAGTTTGTTTTAATTTTTATTTTCAGGGGTAGATGATGTGATGCTGTTTTTTTGTCAGTTACTTGATTTTAATTATTTACTCTATAATGTCTTATTAGTCAATTAACAATGTTGTGCTAGGCACCAGTCATTGTATCCACATATCTATGAGTGGGACTTTAACATCTAGATGGTGAGCAACCTGAGATTTGAGAGTACCTCTCTATCTGTATAACCCCAGTACCTAGTCTGGCAAGAGCATGGAGTGAGACTTAAGAGGGCAATATTCTGGTTGTAGCGGAAGGACAGACTTACTGTGTGATATTAGGCAAATCACTCCTCTCTGAGGCTGTCTTCTTTTTTTATTTTTAAAAGGAACAGTGGGGTGGGGTGGGAGGTATTGATAAATGATTTATAAATTCACTTCCAGCTTTTCCATATTCTGATTCTTTTCCCAACTGACCCAGTTTGTTATTTTTCTCTTAATATTCATTTACCATCATACACATACTTTTTGTTAAATTCTATGATTTTTCTGAGAAGTCACTACAACTCACCAGGATTTCTCACTCCATGTCCCAGGTAAGTAACAGCATGCATCACAGTCCTGACCAATGTCATGATCTGTAGCCATTCTAAAAATATTGAATAGGATTGAGGGTATATTTTTTTTATGTGTGACTCTCAGGAAAACAGGGAAAATGGCTAGGAACATATTTATATTCAGTAATCCAACAATATGTTTACTGAGCCCCTATTGTGTGTAAAGCCCTTTTGTGGTAATGGAGGAGGTAGAAAATTTTGGTAAAGCATGACCTTTACTCCTATAGACGTTAAAGTCTAGAAGGGGGACATATCAATACAAATAATTGCAATATATGATAAATGCCTTTGTGTGGTGCACAGTCATTCTTGTGTAGTGTCCAAAGGGAAAATCAGTATTGACTGAGGGACTCAAGGAAGGACAGCTTCATGAGGAGTGAAGTCTGGGTTGGACTTTCAAGGATGGATAATAACATATCATTCAAAAAAAGAAGAGAGGGATGTCCTGGCACTGCAAACAATGTAGACAAAGGCATAAAGGTAGATCACAATTCTTGTTCAAGAGGCTACCTAAGCATGTCTATAAAGTAATTGGAAATGAAATGATGGCAAAATGGAGAGTAAAATCAACAATAATATAATTTTCTGTACTGCTTTGAAGTGGGAAAAGTTCTTTCTTCACAGGAAAATGGATGTACAAGTGTTATGATCACTATTTTACAAATGAGGAAATGACCCTCTGAGAGTTTGTGTGACCTGCACATGTCAACGGAGTTAGTATTTGCATGAAATTAAATTTGAAAACATAAATTACTTGCTGGTAGTCATCTATACACTGAGTAGTTATATACCTGGGGTCATCAATAGACTGATGGTTGTTGTAAACCTCAGGAAGAACACACAGATCTCCAGCTTTGAAGGTATAAAGGAAATATCATATGTCCCTTACTTCATGTCTCTCATATCTTAAAAAAAATTATTGATGTATTTCATGTTTACATTACATTTACACATTTACAGATTGTTTCTACTTTGTGAGAGATTTCCTGTAACAGCATAAGCAGGGAAGTAAAATTGAATGTACAATAGAGTCACCTGAAAGTTCATGAAACAATTCATATCTGTAGCATAACTATACTTTCTCTATTAAAAAAAGTAGCAAAAGTTTATTTTTCACCTTTTTAGCCTCTAATCCATTGAGGGGGAGTGGGAGGAGAAAAATAAATACACATATTCAATATTTAAGAAAACCCAATTGTATGTGTGTGTGTGTGTATGTGTGTGTGTGGGAGAGAGAGAGAGAGGGAGAGAGAGAGATGGAGAGAGAGAGAGAGAGAGAGAGAGAGAGAGAGAGAGAGAGAGAGAGAAGAGAGAGAGAGAGAGTTTTCTTTAATTTATTTTTGTTTATGAGCCTAGCAGTGGTGTAGTTGAATGAAAGGTCATACATTATTCAGTAACAGTCTATATAATTTCAAATTAATTTCTAGAATTTTTAGAACTATATCCAGGTACTCTAAGAGTGCATCCACGTGCCTGTTTTAACATAGCTCCTCCAACATTTATCATTTTCCATTTTTGCAATCTTTGCCACTCATCTTTTTTAAAACCTACTAAAATGTCACTTCCTTCAAGAACTCTCACTTCCTCTGACCTTTCATTTTTCATGAATCAACCAGTTATCTGCCCCTCACCATTGTGGACATTAATTTGATTTCTCGCTTTGCTAGCTTTATGCACCTCTCTTTCACCATTCATCTGATATTATTTCTCTCTGTGTGAAGACCATGCAGTTCTTTGCTATACCCTACTGTTAGATATTGGAAAGCAGGAATCATGTCTTTGAATCCTTCTGTATTCTTCCCAGCATAGAACACAACATACTAATGGAGATTGGGTCCCTATATATCTTTGTAGGCCAACTTCATGAATTGCTGACCCCTCAACTTCATCAGCTTTTGTGCACCCTTCTAACATATGACTCTCTGCACTTGGATAGAGTAGTACTGGGATAAGAGGTAAACAGTATATTAGTAGACATGAACACAAAGCTTTACTAGCTTGACTGGAACATCTAGAGACTGTGTCCTATTGCTATAGTCTTCAAGAACTTAGTGCTACCATCATGCCATGATTATGCATAGGAGTGAATCAAGTGAAGACATAATGATGATGATGATGATGATGATGATGATGATGATGGTGATGATGATGATGATGATGATGATGATGATGATAAGCAATTCAATAACATGGTGTTTTGATTTCTGGGTGCTTTGTATCCATTATTATGTTTAATTTTCAGAAAATCCTTGGAGAGAAGATAATGCAAGTATAATTATTCTTTATTTATAGAAGAACAAATGGAATCACAAAGAGATTTATGACTTGCCTGAATGGCAGGGCAAGACAATCCAAATCGTTCAAATTTCACATCCAGTGTTCTTTCTACGTGCTATTTGAGCGCTCCTTGCTTTAAGCAAATTAGGTAGAAAGGACAGTTTGGTGCAGGGAATAGAGAGCTAAGTCAGGAAGATCTGAGATTAAGTCCTGCCTCTGACACCAGTTATGTAGCCCTATGAGAGTAACAGAACCTTTCAATGCACCAGGCAATTTTCTAAGACTACAAATTACAGAGAAGATTTCAATCTGTAATGGTAGAGGGATATTTCTTATCTAAAAATTACTTATAGCAAATGAAGTCAAAAATTCATGCTCTACATAGATTAGGCAATGTGGTATAGTAGAAACTTCTGGATACAGAGCTAGAAATCCTGGCTTCTAGTTTTGGTTTCAAAACTGACTCACAGCTTGGTCTTAAAGTCTCTTAAACTCTGGAGTTTCTGTCTTCATCAGTCAGTAATCCTTGCCGTCCCTTTTCACAGGATAATTGAGAGAATCAAATAAAAGAGGTGTAAATTTGTCTTAGAGTGAGATATTGTGTTTAAAGTTAAGTTTTGAGTTCAGGTTTGATTCTTTTACTAATTATCATATGTGAAATCCAGCTCGGTGACACAGTTGAGAGAGTGCTGAACCTGGAATGATGAAAACTTGAATTCAAATCTGCCCTTAGACATTTCCCTAACTGTGGGACCCTATGCAAATCACTTAACCTTTCCATGCTTCCATGTAAAATAGAGATAATCATACCTCTTGAGGTTGCTGTGAAGATCAAATGAGAAAATATGTGTAAAGCACTTTGTACAATACCTGTCATATAGGAGATGGTTAATATACGCACATTTCCTTCCTTGCTTCCTTCCTTCCTAACATCAATAAATCCTATATTAGATTACAGAGACGACGAAAAAATTTATAAACACAGGCAGCTAGCCTCATGGAACTCACAGTCTAGCCGAAAGATAGAAAAAATTACTTAAATTAAATTACATACTTAAATTAAAAATACTATATACAACAATGCACACCATAACATACAATAATGTATATTGCCTGGCACATTAATATAAGCACACAATAAATGCTTCTTGATAATGGTAGTATAGTTAGTACTAATGGCTGTTTGGATATGATGGTTTCTCACAAGATTCTTCACAAGTCACTTTTTCATAGATCTCCATCCTAATGGATGCACTATCATTTGTTTATAAATTATATCTACAACCATTTGTCCCAAACCACATGTAATTTTCACTTCCTTTGCATACCTTATCTCCCATTAGAAACACAGAAGGCATTTTGCTGTAGTGAAAATAATCATTCATTTAAAAAGCACATACTAAATCATGATACTCTTCTAAGGATTTGGGGATCCAAAAAAAATCACTTTCTGATTTCAAGGTGCTCATATTCTAATGGAAATAAAACATGCAGATAACTGTTCACGCAAGATATGTACAACGTAAATAAGTAGAATTTGATGTCAGAACGAAAGTACTAGCTATTGGAGTGGGTGGTTGGGGGATGGAAAAGTCATTAGATTTAGATTCATGAGACTTAGATTTTAGTTTTAGCTGTCATCCCGACTTGGCCTTTGACCTTAGGTATGCGAAACCTTTGAAGTCTGACTTCACCTCCCAGGCCTCAACTTTCTCTTCTACATTCTCTGATTCCATACTTGCTTAAAGTGGAGGACCTCTGGAGGTGGCTCTCTCTGTAGCTTTCCAACATGCTACATCATCATTACTGATTATCCTAGCTATGGAGAGAGCTCATCCTTTGTTTCCCTCCCTTCAAAAGAATGGGATACCCTGCAATATAATGTTAGATTTACTGGAATCTTGAAGAGCAGTTCCTGGAGAAAAAGTGAGAATTGAGGAAACTATATGTCTTTAACTGTTTTCCCAGAAAATTGTGATAATTCTGATAGCATCTGAGTTCAATGACTACTTAAACCTCCTTTGAGTAGCATTCTCTTACCTCATTACAACCCCTACAAGTTAGAATTGTCTCCAAAATACGTTCAATTTATTATCTTTTTGGATCTCTTACTCGTTTTTTTCAGGTGTTGGAACTTTCTAACGCCAAGTTCTGATTGGCAGTCACCATGCTGGCTCCCAACAACATTACTGATAAACAGCCTGCCTTCATCTTCATTGGAATTCCTGGACTAGAAAACTTACATATCTGGATCTCCATTCCTTTCTGCCTCCTATACTTCATGGCCCTCATGGGAAACTCTGTCCTCCTTCTCCTTGTTAAGACTGAGCAGAGCCTGCATGAGCCCCAGTTCTACTTCTTAGCCATGCTGGCTCTCACTGATCTGGGCCTCTCCCTATCGACATTGCCAACTGTCCTGGGCACCTTCTGGATTGGTGCCCCCCAAATTGGTCTGCCTGCCTGCCTGACCCAGATGTTCTTCATTCACACACTGTCCTCCGTGGAGTCAGGAATCCTTGTGGCCATGGCCTTTGACCGGCTGGTAGCCATCTGTTTCCCACTGAGCTATCCCCGTATCCTAACTAGTCATGCCATTGTCTGCCTCAGTGGGGTTGCCTTCATACGTGGTGCTGTCCTGCTGGTTCCACTCCCCTTCTTCCTCAGCAATTTTTCCTTTTGCAGAGACAACATTCTTTCCCACTCCTATTGCTACTACTCAGACCTGCTGACCCTGGCCTGTGGGGACATTACATTCAGCAGTGCCTACGGGATGATCTTTGTGCTTTGTACCTTTGTGGTGGATGCACTCTTCATCATAATCTCCTACCTGAAAATCTTGATCACTGTCCTGAGGTTAGGAGCTAGTGACAGGGGCCTGCGATCTATGCAGACTTGTGCCTGTCACCTATGCACTGTGCTCATTTTTTACCTCCCTCTCATCAGCCTGGCTGTGATGCACCGCTACACCCCTGGAACACCCCCACTCCTCTATGCTACCATGAGCAATATCTACCTCCTCCTTACACCACTTCTTAACCCTCTGGTTTATAGCCTCAAGTCCCGGCAGATCCAGGCCACTCTACAGAGACGATTCTGGGTTCAGAGGGTCACAGCAGGAGAATGAACTGAGCTTTGAGAGACAAGTGGAGCTGTAGGTAAATATTTGTGAGGAATGAACACTATGGTCTAGCTTTGGGAGTCAGCTTGCACCTATAGCCTCTGATATGCGGGTCTCCAGGGTTATGCAGGAAGACTTTCTTCCTCTTGGTCTTATGGAGAAACCAAAACACCACCATATTTTTGATATTCTATATAAATAAAGCAAACATATGTGGAATCTCAACTCACCTAGGGTTTTTTTTAGTCTAGAAATTCAATATATCTTGTTACTTACATTCACAGAAGAAACAAAATTCTTTTGAAAATGAATTCATACCAGAGTAGCTAGGGGGTGCAGTGGATGCAGCACTGGCCCTGGAGTCAAGCAGACCTGAGCCCGAATTTGACTTCAGATACTTAGTACTTTGTAGTTGTGTGACCCTGAATAAGTCACTTCATTCCAATTGCCTTGCCAAAAACCCGAACAAACAAAAAATGGATCCACAAATAGGAAAAAGTAAGGGTGTTATCAAGCTTTTCTGTTCCCATTCTTACTCAGAACATATTTTGTTTTACTCTGTTCTAGGAATGGATTGCTTAGATAAACTGTGGCAAGACACCAGCCTAAAGAGAATGACCTTCTCCCTTTTCTTATCCTCATGGGATTGGGAGATGAGAAAGTGTTTCAGATTAAGAAGCTTTCTTTCAGGAGTGCAGAGATGAAAGAAATATGGAGGGAAGCTAACATCAATAAATAATTGGCGGAGTGCGTGATGTCAATCACAACTGACGGGCTTACTTCTCTCCTGGTTTCTGTCTACAGTTGGTCAGGGGAATAGTCACCCTGTTGGCATGCTAGAGAGTATGTTTCAGGATTGCTCATTCAAGAGGAGGGAACTAACTGAAATGTAAACACTCAGAGAAATCCCTAAGTGGTGGATTAAGAAATCAGCCAGACAGATATTTTATCGGTATTGACTGTATTCTTCCTGGTGTTAGACACTGAGGAGGGTGCTGAAGAGATGTGTAATATGCATCATGAGAAAAAGAGTTTTGGATCTGAAGTCAGAGAGGAATTGGGTTCAAATCTTTGTTCTCCTTTACTAAATACTTGTTACCTTTGGGATACATAATTTCCTTTCTCTTGTTTTCTTTCTATACTCTGAAACGTAATTCAGGAAAGTCTATTACATATGTTCAATCCCAGGTCAGAGATTGAAGAATATATAAGAAGTAGAAAACATAGCACCTTTCACCAAAGGGCTTTCAATCAACTTGAGAAGAAAAAATTGATACATATAAAACTACCAGATAATTTTATACATCTCTACCTGCCAAAATTTAAGCCTTTTGATATTTCAAATGCTACCTCTTCCAGGAAGCCCTCTCAGATACCACTAAACTCTAAAGCTGGAAATGATCTTCCTCTCTGAACAATATAACATGTTAAACATTTCTTATTGCGTTCAGCAAATGAATCTTTGATATAGCTAATTAGTAGCTAGCAAATGTTTGTTGAAATGAATGGATTTGAATTTATGTCTGTCTTATTTTCCCAACAATATCTCAAATCCCAGAATACTGACCACCCTGTTTGATGCCTTTGTGTTCCCTTCAGTACCAAACACAGAATTGTGAAAATAATATGAGTATCTTTAAAGAATTACAGAATAACTGAATGAATGGATGAGTGAAGTGATTAATTCAGTATCACCAAATAGAAGAATAGTTGAAACAGAGAGAATAATTTAATCACAATGAATCCAGTTTCACAGATAGATCTCCTCAGGGCAGAATGGTACAAAAATAACAGAAATCTTCTTATGAAGGAACCATTATTGTTTTCTGGTTTAAGATGCATCTTGGAAACATTCTGAGGATATGCTGTGTGATCCTGGACAAGTCATTTCAACCTGTTTACTCCTCATATGTAAAATGAGTTGAAGAAGGAAATTCCAAACCACTCTAATATCTTTGTTAAGAAAATCCCAAATAGGCATCGCAAAGAGTTAGATGTGACTAAAATGACTAAACGAAAAAAATAGAAGCAGGAATCTCCTCTATGAATGCTACATATATAAACACATAACCAATGTGCATGATGCATCCAAATACATTCAGAGACATAGACATACTTATGTAGATATATATGCATGTGAATATAATTTGCACACATCAGCAAAATCATGTATACATACACAGATAATTATATACATGTGTGTGCATACATATCCACACAGAAAATATTTTTGGTGCATACCCACGAAATCACACATCATGCCTATATACGCAATGCACTTAATGTGTGCGTATGTATGTAGATGTGTGTATAAATACACATACATATATGCATATATTTATATAAATACCTTCTTTGCACAGTAATATAAACATGCCCACATGTGTAACTATGTATATATATGTACATACACATACATGTGTATACAAACTGGGTCAGATCAAGATTATTTTAAAATATAATTTATTTTTTTCCTTTTTTGGCCAGGCAATCGAGGTTAAGTGACTTTCTTGGGGTCACATAGGTAGTAAGGGTTAAGTAAGTGTCTGAGGCTGAATTTGAACTCAAGTGCTCCAGAGTTCAGGGCTGTGCTTTATCCTCTGCATTACCTAGCTGCCCCCAAGGCAATTCTTAATGAAGCCTGATTTAAGAAGTTTGGTTGCACCCTATTTCTAAGGAAAGGAAATTCTACTTTTCAGTATGTGAATCAAATGACCCTTCCTCGCACTTGTTATCATAGCTCATACACTGAAACCAGAATGATGCAAAAGTAATTAGCATGGCCCCTGCACTTGGATGACATGCAAATTCTTTAAAATTCAACATTTTACAAAATTAAAAAAATAAAAAGACCTTCCCATATAGTGCTCACATAGTCCTTCTGGGACCTGTCCCTGTGTATGAATAGATGAAAGAGGATTTGTTGAGCCCTACTATGTGTCAAGCACTAACATAAGTACTTGAGATGCATATATAAATGTAAGTCTTCCTCTAACCTCAAGGAATTTACATTATAATGGGAGAAATGGCAAATAAAGAGAAAATTATAGCCAGGGTAGACTGTTTTCATTTGAAGAATTACAGGGATGACGAGTATGCCTATAAGACAACTGATCAATAAAATATTTCTATTATCAGTTTCAATATTAATTTACTTATAATTCCCAAAGGTGGAAAGATTAGTGGGGAGGGGTGCACATGCATAGTGCTCTCTGAGGACCAGAGCAAGTATGTTATTTCTTCTAAGCCATGGTCTCTGGAGGTCTGCATTTTAGGAATGAGTGCTGTGAGGTGGGTTGCAACAACAGAGAAGACAGCAAGAAACTATGTCCATTTTCATGGAAGGGGTATGTCATGGAGACTATGAAAGCAATATATGATCAGGTATTTCCCCTGGAACTTGATCCTCAGTGAACAGAAAGAATGTTAGAGCTAATGATGTGCCAGATGTTGGCCCAGCCTGAGAAGCCAGAATAGAATTTCCTACTGGTAGTGGGGGGAGGAAGAAATGTTGACAAGGCAAGGAGAAGAATTTGGTTTTTGAGCAAAGTGAAACTTCTGCAAATGGCAACATAATGAACATAATGTAGTGTACACGTACACACACAGGCTTAAAGGCATACTCTCCAAAACAAATGCTGCATATGCAGACACACCTGATGATGAAGTATTGTCATATGAAGATTGATTAAATGAACTGTGCATAATATTTAACCTGCAGAGATGAAGAATAAATTTGTACGTAATAACTTTCTTCAAGAGTCTGAAGGGCTGTCATATGAAGGAGGACTATAAACTCCTGTGATTTCATCTGAGTGGGCACTAAAAATATCGGCAGAGCAAAGGGAGAAAGAACACAAAATATGGAATGAAAGAGGCCTGGAGTCAGATAGAAATTCCATTATTTAATATCATATGTCCTTGAGCAAGTCGTTACCTCTTTGTGAGCCTCAGTTTCTTTATCTGTAATCAACAATCAATCAACCCACAAATATTAATTAAGTAACTACTATGTTCCAGGCAAGATGTGAGGCACTGGATTAGACAATCTTTCCCTACTCTTCTGGAGCATACATGGTGATGGCGAAGACGATAAGTACAACAGTATGAGAATATATAAACAAAAGAAGAGAAACACAAAGTAATTAGGAAGAAAAGGCCAAAGCAGATAGGGAAATCAGGAAGCATTTTCCGTAGATGGTTGTGTTTGATCTCCAATTTGAAGGAGATTCTCATTGATGTATGAGTGACAAGGGAGTGTTTTTCAGTCATTACCCAGTTCAAGGGCTCCAAAATGGAATATGTAGTGCCATGTGTGAGGGACAGAAGAAAGGCTACATTGGGTACATAATAGAGAGTAGGAAGTGGAATAATGAATAATAAGGTTCCAAATAAGCCCCTCCAAAAGAGGAGCTTACATTGTATTCTAGAGGCCATGAGGAGCTATTGGAGATTATTGGGTAGGGATGTATTTGGTCAGATATGTACATAAAGGAAACCATTTAACAAATATAAGAGGACAGAGCAGCCAAGGGGAAAGACTTGAGTTGTGGAATATGATTAGACAGCTGTTGTAATTTTCTAGACAAGAGATTATGGGCACTTTAACAAAGGTGGTGATGGTATTATAGGCAGAATATGTCAGATGTAAGAGATGAAATAAGCATGTCAAAATGGCTCATACTTATCCTTTTTTTGTACCATGTACTGTTTTGGCAGTCAGGCGAAGAATATGAATTCTCCGGAGTAACCCTTTAAGGGCACAAAATAAAATATAAAAGAAACCAATTACATTGAAATTCATTTATCAAAATATTAAAAGTTACAATTTCATGGGACTCCTGAAATCTATCTATGGACTTCTTAGAAGCCCACAGTTTAAGAACCCATAGACTAGAAAATCTCAAATTTTCTCCTAGATTAAAAATTCTGTGAATTATGAATTTTGAAGGATGTATATCTCTTCGCAGATAGAAGAGAAAGGATATTCAGAGAGAAATAGATGGCTCCCCATTCTTCTTCTCCAATTCCCAGTGAATTCCAAGAGAGTAACTTTAATGATCACTTTAATGACAGACTGCTTTTCCCTTTCCCGTGTCTTCCCTGGTCTTGAACAACCTGAATAAAGCAACTCTGATTTGTTTTGTCTTCATGCTATACACCAATGGGTTGAGAACAGGTGTAAGGAAAAGGAAAATATTAGACATAGTGACATGGGGAAGGGGGGAGTGGTACTTGCCAATTCTGTGGATCAAGGCCAAGGCAATGAGTGGCACATAGAAGATGAGAACAGTGAGGATATGTGACACACAGGTGTTGAGAGCTTTGAGTCATCCCTCTTGGGAAGCAATGCCTAGAACTGTCTTCAGGATGAGGGCATAAGAGAGGACAATGAAGACAGAGTCAATGCCAAAGGAGCAAAGGACCAGGGCCAGGCCATAGATAATGTTGACCCTGATGGAACCACAAGCCAGCTTCATCACATCAGGATGGAAGCAGAAAGAATGTGAAAGAATGATGTTTTTGCAAAAGGGCAGTCGCTTAAGTAGTATGGGCAAAGGTGCCATCAGGGCCACACCCCTCAAAACAGCTGCCAGTCCCATTCCAATGATCCGAGAATGGGTCAGAACCATAGTGTAGTGCAGTGGGTTGCATATGGCCACAAAGCGATCGAAGGCCATAGCTAGAAGAATGGCAGACTCCATGGAAGAGAATGTGTGGATGAAGAACATCTGTGCCAGGCAGCTGTGAAACTCAATCTCTGGGTGATTAAAGAGGAAGACATTAAGCACTGTGGGCAGTGTGGATACAGACATGCCCATATCTGTTCCTGCCAGCATGGACAGGAAGATGTACTGGGGCTCATGCAGGCTAGGGGTTTTCTGTATGATGTAGAGGATAATGCAGTTTCCCACAAGAGCAATCACATACATGATACATAATGGGATGGAGATCCAGATATGCATGGACTCCAGCCCTGGGATGCCAGAAAGAAGGAAATGGACTGGCTGGTAGCGGGTAACATTGAACATCTGCATGACACTGAATCTAAAATGAAAAGAAAGTCAGAGAAAACTTTTAAGAAGGCAGATTATAGAAAAATACAAGTGCATGTGAGTTCACTAGTAGTTTTTGATTGAAATGGCACTGATCAAGAAAGCTTTAATACCATGGCATACGGAGTTAACTAAGAACAGCAACCACAGTCAAAAACAAAGAAAATTTCTAATCTGTTCATGTTTGTATAAGAGAAAAGCCCTTTTCCAGTGTTCTTTTAACGCAATTATTTAAAAAAGAAGGTCCTTTTTCAACTCTGTGATGAGAGTTCAGCAAGCTAGCAGTCATCATGTGTGTGTATGTAGAGGGAGGCTCAACATACAGAGGCATTAAGATAATTTTTTTTAAATATGCATGTTTATGTGCATATTTTGACATCAAATATCATGTTTTCCATGGCACTAAGGTCTCATTTTGTGAAGTCTGCTCACTTACACTATAGTGAAGACTAAGAGCCTTTAGCATATAGTAAAATAACAGTGTCCTGATTTCAAATTTTGCCTAAAGTTTTATGAGATTTAGAGTTATTCTACTGAAAATAGCCTCTTAATTGGTCTCCCTACTTCAGTTTTTCATTTGTTCTATTCATTTCCATATAGATACCTTACTGGTTCACTTCCAGCTCATGAAATTTTAGTGACTTTTTATTGTCTCTGGCATAAAATATTTGCCTTTGAAAGTAATTCACAGTCTGGCTCCTCTCTGTATTTCCAGACTGATCTTGCATACTCTCTGTCAATGTGTCTATGTCCCAGCCAAACTGGTCCTCTTGTTTTTTTCCTACACATGATATTTCATCTCTCATTTCTTAGCTTTTGCAATGTCTGTGCCTTACACCACAATGCCCTTTCTCCTCATTCCCTAGATTTCTTCAAAGCATAGCTCAGGTAGCCCGCAGATCTTTCTTGATCTCCTCTTGCTCTCATCTTCATTCATATTTACTCTGCATAGTTTTGTATATATTTATCTATGTTTGTGTTATTTTCCTTAGGTATGATATAAAATCCTTGAGGACAGGGACTGTTTCATTTCTTTAAGGTATGTATTTATTGAATTGAATTGAACTGAACTGAAGAGACCTCATGTATCATCTAGTCAATTTTCTTCATTTTCTTAACCCTGCTCTTCATACTAGAGGCAGCTAGATGGCTCAGTAGATAGAGTGCTAGACTTAGAATCAGGAAGATCTGAATTCAAATCAGGCTTCACACACTCACTAGCTGTGTGACCTTGGGCATGTCACTTAACCTCTCTTCACCTTAATGCACCAGAAAAGGAATAGGCAAACTTTTTCAGTATCTTGCCAAGAAAACCCTCATAATGGGGACACAACTGAAGGATGGAATAGCAACATTCCTCTTCTCAGTTTTTATATAGCACTTTAAGCTTTAAATCATTTTGCACATGTATAACCTACATATGACTGCTTGCTGTCTTGGGGGGGGGGAGGGGAAGGAGGGAGAGAGGGAGAAAAATTTGGAATTCAAAATCTTACGAAAAATGAATGCTGAAAACTATCTTTGTATGTAATTAAAAAATAAAATACCATTAAAAAGTATAAATCATTTTACATGTTTTATTTTATTTGAACCTTAAGACAACTATGTAAGGTTGCTGGTATTATCTTCCCATATCATATATAAAGAAATTGGGGCTTAGAGAGGTTACATGATTTGCCCAGGGTCTCATAATTATGTCAGAGGTGGAATATGAACTCAGATCCTTGTGATTCCAAATGCCTCACTCCACCAGATATAGTAGAAAAGACCAAGGTAAGTTAAACAATTTGTCCAAGGTTATGTAGGTAGCCAGGATTCAAACCCAGGCCATTAAATTCCAAATCCAGAGTGTGTTGTTTCAGTTCTGTCTTCTCCAAACACCCAGAACCAAGAGCAGGAAAGGACCACATAAGTGTTTTCTCACACACTTGGTGAGTATGCAGGGATTTCAGTATACAATCTCCAACATCTAGTTCAAGGGGCTTACCAACAGCTAATAAATTTTCGTGGAGCATAACCTCAGCTGGCCCCCCTCGGTGATGCTCAATAATCCTTTGGCTCTTGTTAGCTTCCTCTTTGATTTTCTATAGTGATTGTGCCTTCTCACCTTAAGAACCCAGGTTCATTATTATTAATAATAGCTTAATTAATATAGCTTTTTACATTTTGCAAAGTGCTTTTCAGTATATCTCATTTGATCTCCAAAACAACTCTGTAAGGTAGGTACATTATTATTCGTATTTTATGAATAATAAAGAGAGGTTACAATATTTTACATAATATGTCATAATTATAATATTACAATGCATAATATAATAATTTATCTCATCATAAATAACAAAACTTATATTTATTATAAGTAATAAACAACTGAGGTTGTGAGAAGTTGAGTCCCTTTCCCAGAGTCAAAGAGCCAGCAAGTGCCCAAGGCTGGATTTGTTCTTCCTGATTCCAATTTCATCATTCCAACCATTGTACCACAAATAGTCAGGTAGGTGATTTCTCAAAAATCTCCTGATCATTATATCTAGTGTCCCACCCTTTTTTTCAATTTCCATACCTCTTGAATCCTGTCTAGCATTTGAGACTGCTAAGTACCTTCTCCTATTAGATGATGCCTCCTCTCTAGGTTGCAGAGATACCAAAATCTCCTGATTCTCTGGCCTCTTCCTTCTTTGTCTCCTAGTTTCTCATCCTCTTCCTGGCCACTAGATGTGAGTGTTCCCCCAACAGCTGTCTTAGTCTTCATGTCTTACTGTTCCATCTTCTCTTGCTTAGTAATTTCCTTAAGTTACGTAATTTCAGGTACAATCTTTCTTCTCATTATTTCAGATCTATAAACAACATTCTCTCACTTTTTTTCTCAGGATTCCCATTTCAAAATACTCAACAAGTAGTTTTATATATATTACTTTTCATTCCAGAGAATTTTTTTTCTCATTTGAACCTCTTATCAGTCGTCTGAGCTAAAATTAGGCAAATAATGTTAACTTAATAATAGAATATCAACAAATAATAACAAATTATAATTAATTGTAATTGATATTAAAGAGTCTCAAATAGATGGGCAGAACCAGTACTAAAATTCAGATCCCCTGATTCTAGTTCCCCAATGCTCTTGTACACTATCAACTGATTAAAAATAATTTTATAAATTCATAGACTTAGAACCAAAATGGAACTTAGAGGCCAACTAGTCTAACTGTCGAATAACTGATGTACAAAGAGGTTAAGTGGCTTACCCTAGGTCATAAGTGGCAATGTTGGATTTGAAACACATGCCATCTGATTTCCAATGTAATAATTTTTTACTGTTTTGTGCTGCCTAGTAGGTTTAGCATCAGATGAACATTAGAGATGTTAGCAGGCAATAAAGCAGTATAGTAAATGGAGGAATGAACTTGAAGCCAGGAATACCTGAGTTCCAATCCAGCCTTAGACACTTCCAAATCATTTAACCATTTTCTGCCTCAGTTTACTGATATATAAAATGGAGAAATAATAGCCTCTACCTCTTTGGGCTATTGTTATGAGGATTAAATGAAATAATACATGTAGAACCCTTTACAAATCTTAAAGCACTGTACACGCTAATAATCATTTTTATGGATTCACTCATTCTCATCAAAGAAGGGAAAAGAAAATAAAAACAGGAAAAGAGGGCTATAGGAACAAAAGATATGGAGAGCTCAATTATGAAGACATGCATCTTTTACAGAAGAACATAAAAGAGTCCTAAGTAGAGAAGAAAGAGGAAAGCATAAACCAATTCATTGGGATGTGTTTATTTAGCATCTATTAAATGATGAGCCTTGTGTAAAGCCCTCTCTGAGATATAAAGAAAGATGCTGACATTTTATTTGGGAACTGAGGAATATACATGTGAAAGAGGTATATACATAATTGCATTTGAATTTTGACTTTTCTAGTTAAGAGAAGAGGGAAAGAAGTAAAGGCAAGTGTAGTTTTCTTCATGGATGTAGCATAACTGGAGGATGTGGAGTAGAGGGAGAGGGGTGGAAGAGGAGGAGGAAGAAGAAGAGGAGGAGGAGAAGAAGTGTCAGGAGGATAGCATAATGTAAAAACAATTTTATTTTCATGTGAGATGACTTGAGTTTGAATCCTGGCTCACCTGCTATAATCCCTGAGACCTTGCCTTGAGCCAGTTCTTATCTCTCCATAAACTACATTTATCTCTAACATAAAAGAGTTTGACTAGACAATCTCTAAGTTTCCTTACAACGCTAGATCCTATGTTCAACTATGTTTCTCTTTAGACATTCTCAAAAATCCAAATGATTCCTTTCCAATCAATTTCCAATTTCTCTCCCATTCCCCAAAGCCTTCAGTTTTCATGCCTCTCACTCACCCAAGTTGTGCAATACAGAGATTTCTAGTCACAACTGGAACCCACCCCTGAATTCAAAGGAGAAGGCAAGGTTTGCCAAGATTCCCTACAACTTGGAGGATTTATCTCTTCTGGATATTCCCCTGTGCTTTCTACCTCCCCACTGCCCCAGGAGGGCAGTCAAATCAACTAGAATTCTCAGAGGATGAGAGAAAAGCAAGGAGACTAGAAATGGTTGGGTAGGCTGATTTTGGGAATATATTTGCACATAGCTAATTACTTCTTGTTTTCCTAACAAATTAATCCCAAGCAAGAAGAGACTTTATGTAAATTAAATTGATGCTTATGACTGTTATTGTTTAATAACAAGGGTCTGGCAGTTATCACTGTAATCCCTGAATTCTTCACTTTCCATTCTTATAATTATTCTCCATTATATTCCTGAATGGCACTTTGTTTAGACATTTCATCTACATTGTTTCCAGTTCTCTACGACCTAGATAAATGGCACTATGAATATGTTTGTTCTTCAGTACTGGATTCTATGCCTAGCAGTAGAAACTCTGGATCAAAGGGTATGGACTCTTTGGTCATGCTTGTCATGAATTCGAACTGTTATTCAGAAAGATTAAATCTACTGAAAACTCTCCCAATACTACATTAGTGAGTATATCTTTCAGCCCTCCATTTATCATTGTTGCAAATTGAAATGGATGTAGTGAGACCTGAATGGTTTCAATTTTCATGCTGCTTGTTATTTACAATAAGCAATCTTTTAGATGACTTAAATTTTTTCAACTTTTGTTTTGAGAACTGTCTTTTTTTAAAATATCTATTGGAGAAAGAATTTTCTTTTACATTTGACAAATACGATATCACAACAGTGAGTTGTTAGGAAAACTAGAACAGGTGAAGAAGAAAGGGTCCATGGAGAAGGTGCTGGAAAGAAGATTGATGCAATACAAAGAGAAGCCAAGATGCTTAAGTATTGGATTAAAATCATGGTGTTGCAATTTACTGGTTGACCTTAGAGACATCATGATACTGTGAAAATAATGCTTGATTTTTAGTAAAAGGAATTTTAGTACAAATCCCAATTCTGTCACTTAGGAAATATTTCCCTGAAAACTGAGAATGTATCTTTTCCTTGAAGGATAAATATGAGTTAGACATGCATAAATGATGGAGGAGGGCATTCCAGGAAGGAATATAAAAGACTGGGAATGTTGGCTGATGGAACATCAATAAATATTAATATAAGGCTCTACGTTTCATAAGAGACTTTTATCTCAATAACCCTATGTTGTAAGCAATACAAGTAACGTGTTATTGCCTCCATATAAAGAAACCTGAATATTTAGGACATATATATCTAGGATGACATGATTCAATGTTGGAGACAAAACATCTACCCAGATCTCCTGAATCAATGTCTAGTCCTTTTCTCATTACAATATGTGGCTTTTTCAGACATCAGGTTGAAGAATCTGTTGCATAGATGGAAGGGACTGTTAGAAGGGACTACATTTGCAGACAGTTCCTCAGAAGTATGGAAGATAAAGATGTCAAGTGAAGAAAGCTAGTAAAGAAGAATCATAGTAAAATAATATTTCAAATTTGAAGAAACATTAAAGAACCTCTTTTCTAACCCTAAACATTATAAGTACTACAGTCAGCAAGTAAGCATCCAACATTTCCTTAAATCCTGTCACTGAAAGTGATTCCACCATTTTCCAAAGCATACCATCTTATTCTAGGATAACTCCAATTGCTAAGGATTTTTTTTACCTTTAAATCATGGCAATTTGAATGCATCAAAGTTCTCTCTATTTCCCTACTTAACTTGGTTGACAATTTCAGTAAATTGCAAAGCTTATTTGATGACACTAAAGGTTTTATTTCCCCAGGAATAAGAAAAGGTTCATCTTTTAATACCAATATTTCAAGTGCTGTTTTTTTAATAACTAGGAATTATGAAGCACTCTAGTCTCAGAAATATATGACACAAATATTAATGGAGAAGTGTATGATAGATGTGAACATGTAATAACACATAACAAGTAAGGGCCTGAAAAGAATTATAATAAATGATGATATTAAAATATACATGGTCAAAAATGATGGATTGGTTATGTGGGATAATGAATGTTTACTGCACTGAAATCTTCAGTATGTCAGAAGAGAGGTAGACAATCCTCCTAAGTATTTGGGTAGATCCTCTGTGGCAAAATTTGTAAGAGACACAGACAAAGGGTTCCATAGTATGGCCAGGCATAGATGGGTTACAATCTCCATCAGTGAAGGGACCATCCTCAAGAAGGAGTTAATTTGAGTATCATTTGATTCATTTAGTCATCAAAACTGCTAACCATTTATTTTGATCTTTCTAATAAAAAGACTTTTTTTAGCTGAGAACATGGAAGAAAAAATAAAATTGCAAGAATCAAACAGCTGTTTCCAGAAATCATTGTCACATCCAATGCTTTGAGCTATCTTTGATGCTTGTCTTTTTCACTAAGACAATTAAAAGAACATATTTTGTCATTCTTAGCCTTCTCTAATCAATGCCTATTTTGAGCTTTGGTACTCCTGAAACTATTAAAGCAGTGACTATATTTTCGCAATCATCCCCTCTTCCTTGACCTTGTTCCCATTATATATATATATATATATATATATATATATATATATATATATATATATATATATGTGTATATGTATATATATCTGTCTTTCCCTCTCTTTTCAATCTAAGCTTGTTGGTAAAATTCCTTGTGCATCCATATTAGTTTCTTTAGATGGTTCTTCCTGTCTTCAGAACTTTATTGAGAAAATTTCATTCCTCCTGGGCTGACAACCTACTCTATCTTAAAATCTTTTGAAGTCTGTTTTCCCAAGTTCAAGGTTGCATATCAGATAAGCATTGTCTTTTCTTTCTCTATTACAAAATCTAAAATGAAATGGTTATTTCCACCAAATTCCCCATAGTTTCATTCTAATAACCATTTTAGAAGAAGAGGCAGAAGTAGCAGCAGCAGCAGCAGCAGCAGCAGAAGAGGAAGAAGAAGAAGAAGAAGAAGAAGAAGAAGAAGAAGAAGAAGAAGAAGAAGAAGAAGAAGAAGAAGAAGAGGAAGAAGAAGGAGGAGGAGGAGGAGCAGGAGGAAGATAAAAGGAAGGAAGGAAGGAAGGAAGGAAGGAAGGAAGGAAGGAAGGAAGGAAGGAAGGAAGGAAGGAAGGAAGGAAGAAAGGAAGGAAGGAAGGAAGGAAGGAAGGAAGGAAGGAAGGAAGGAAGGAAGGAAGGAAGGAAGGAAGGGAAGTTTTTCTTTACATGGAATTAAATTCTGCCTCTGAACAAGGAGAGGAAATTTAAATTCCTTTGAATACCAGAGCCAACTTAAAAGAATCCTTGGCACTTTGCTTATTTTCCTCCCTAGAGATACAACAATGAGCTGTTGGCACCAGACGCTAGACAGTCAGTGTTTGCTGATATTTAGCTCTTCCTAAGGGTATAAAATATCACACTGAAGATTCAGGAGCAGCCAGACACCACTCTTTCTTTTCCCTTGGGTCTTTTTTTTTTCCTTTTCTGCCTCTATCCTCTACTAACTTAGTCTCATGTCAAATAAATTCTAGTTTTATCCCTTTCCCAGACTATTGATAGATTCTCCAGTGTGATTGCTGCATATGGAGTCAGTGTTACAATCTCTACTCCTAGATTCCCCTCCCTCTTCTTTTCTTCTAGCATACTCTTGGGATCTCAGCTGGTGAAAAGCATGAACAAATATTTCATCATCCAACCCAATAAATCTTTCAAATAGATGTCAGAAATGGATAGAAGTGGTACAAGTGGCTCAGCTACTCTGAAAGACTTACAGGTAACTTTCTGTATTGTAATATTTGATCATGGGTGACAGAAATTAGGCACTATCCTTACTGAAGTAAGAAATGGGAATAGGGAGAGCTGTTATTCCTGATTCCAAGCAACTTCCCTAAGGGTTGGGATCCAATTGAAGAATCATTGATTTTAAGGGTTTCAGCCACTTTCAACTCCTTGGGTAGTCCTATAGATTTTGTTTCTAATTACTGTGTAGTAGAATTTCCTACCATCTGTTTCTATAGACAGGGCTTATGTTTTGTGTCCCAGAGAAAGCAGGCAGTTAGTCACAGAGGAACCTGGGGAATCAAGAAATTTCTCCAGCACCACTCAGACATCATCCTGTATAAAATTTCAATGACTAAGTCTTCTGAGCTAAAGAGTGAAATCTGTACAGCTTCATTTGTGAGGGGAGGGAGGAGGAATGGGGAAAACAGGTGAAGGTTTTTTCACTGGTCAATTCAATCAATCAGTCAATCAGCAAGATTGATTAAGTGCTCACTATGTTTCAGGAACTGTGGTGGGTACTGGAGATGTAAAGACAAAAGAGAAACAATCCTTTCTTCTAGGAGCTTACTTTCTGTCAGGTAGGATAGCCCTTAACAAAACAAAAAATATACAAAATAAATATAATTGAAGAGGGGAAGCTCTAGAAGCTGGGGTGAGGTGGTTAAGAAAGGCTTCCTGTAGGAGGCAACATTTGAGCTGAATTGGGAAGGAAGAATTCTCTAAATTATCATGCTGGTGCCAGTAGATGAAATTTAGATGGTACATTGTTACAATATGTAAAGTATAAAGTACTCTACATAAACAAATTGTGTGATTTTATCCTTACAACAGACTTAGGAGGAAAAAAATACAAATATTACTAACTCTCTTTAACAGATGAGACCACTAAGGCTTGGAAAGTTTAAGTGCCTTGCACAAGATCACACAGATATTTGGACACCACGTTTGGTTAGGGTTCCTTCCACTATACCATGTAATAATTCATATTTACAGTGTGTATACAACAAGCTTTTATGAAGCATCTATTACATTTCATATTTTCAGAGCCAGAAGGGGTCTTAGAAGCATTTGGTCCAACATTTTAATTTAACAGAAGGGTAAATTGAAGTCAAGGAATGTTATATAACTTACCCAATGTCACAAAGTTAGCAAGTAGCAGAGCTGACTTTTAGAGTCGATGTGGAATAAAGGAAAGGGTTCTAAATGTTCACAGATTCTGAGACTTTGGAAGAAACTTCACAAGGTCTTTATTTCTATCCAAACCAGAAAAAAATTTCCTCTATAATATCCCAGATAAGTATTTGCCCAGCAGCTAAATGGTGCAGTAAATAGAGTACTGGGCTTGAAGTCAGCAAGACCTAAGTTCAGATGTGGCTTTACTAGCTGTGTGACCCTGGGCAAATCACTTAACCTCTTATTGCCGGCATTTCCTTACCTGTAAACTGGGCATAATACAGCAGTCACTTCCCAGGGTTGTTTTGAGGACCCAAATGAGATGTTTGTGAAGTGCATAGTGCCCAGAAGGTTTGATATTCAGTCATTTCAGTCAAAATTGACTCTTTGTGACTCCACTGGGTTGTCTTGGCAAAGATGTTGGAGTGCTTTGCTACTTCCTTCTTCAGCTCATTTTACAGATGAGAAAAGTGAGGCAAATAGGGTTGGGTCGTTTATCCAGGATCACACAGCTGACACAATGTTTGAGGCTGGATTTGAACTCCAGTCTTCTTCACTCCAAGCCTAGCATTCTGTCCACTGTGCTAGGTGGACAAATGGTGCCAGGCACATAGTAGGCACTTAATAAATGCTTTCCTTTGTAATCCCAGTCTCAAATTTCTCTGTTCTCTATGGAGACACCAAGAGAAGAGGAACCCATTGCTAGAAGGCCTGAATCTGAATTTCAGATTTAGCACTTTCTTGCTCTGTGCTGATGTTTTCATGTGTTTGAGCCTCAATTTTCTCATCTATATAACTGGCATAATAAAAATGCATAATTTAACTACCATACAAAGTTTTTGAGAAAAATGCTTTGCAAGTCTTAAAGCGCTGTTTAAATTTGAGTTATTATTCTGGAATCTTAGCATGTGAGATTCTTAGTAATGTATGAAGAATGTAATAACTAAATAGTAATTGTTTCTCTTTTACCCAGGAATCCTGAGAGTCTTCCCCTCCCAGGTTGATTTTTTTTTTTTTTGATTAAAGGAACCATCCCTTGATTAACTTAAAGAAGCCTATTCATTGAATGGATGTGTCTCACTCAAAGTGAGAATGTGATAAGATAGCCTGAAAGGACCAGGGTCTTGCCTTGCATACTGGGCCATCTCCAATTGTCCTGATGAATATCAGGCCACTGGACCCAGATGGTTCAGGAGAAGAAAGTGAGGTTAGTGACTAAGCACAGCCCTCCCTCACTCAAATCAAAGTCAACTGCAAGTCATGTTACCATCTTGATGTCACGGTCCTCTACAAGAATAAAGGACAAACACAATAACAAAAGCAGAGCTGAGGATTGCCTACAGAAATTTTATCTTCAAATTAATTGTTCTAGACTTCCACTATTATAGACTTGTAAATACGAAGACAGAGATGCAAAAAAATAGTCCCTGTTCTTAATGAGCTTAAATTCTCTTGGGGAGATACAAATAAGTATATATAAGAGAACTAGAGATAAAGAATCATAAAAGAGACATCAGAAAAGGCTTCCCTTGAGACATGGTGAGATAGTATATGAGTTCATCCTTGAAGGATGCTAAGGATTCTAAGAGGTAAGGAGGGAGTACCTTATAGAAATAGAAGATGATCTATGAAAAGTAATGCTGGTGGGAAATGGAATGCTGGGTTAGATAACAACAAGAAAGATAGTTTGGCTTTTAGAGGGTAAAGAAGCAGAATTAATGTTGATTCAGTCTGAAAAGGTAAACTGAATTCAGACCATAATAGGCTTTACATGCCAAGCTCAAGATTGTGTTTTTTACCCTACAAGCATTAGAGAAATATTCAATGTTTTGGAAAAGACAAATGGCATGGTCAGCCCTATGTTTTAGGCAAATTATGTCATCAGTCATATTATCTAGAATGTGTTAGAAATCAGGAGAAATGGGAGGAGATAAAACAATCAGACAAAATAATATTATAATTTATTTGAAAAGAGGGGTAAGAAATTGAACCTTGAAGATAGTACATGTGAAAAGAACATAGGCGAAAGATGATCTGAAGGAAGAAGTGACACATTACTTAATTTTATATACACAAGAATTCTATGAGCTATAGAAACAGAGAATCTCAGATCTGGAAGAGATCTAAGAAACTATGTAGTCTAGCTCCTGTCTGTAATATGATTACTTGACTCCGTATCATTAATGAAAGAAGATATTATCTATATTATTTGCTATCTGTCCCCATGTTCTAGTCATTCTTGATTGGGCAACATCCAGACACTAAGTGACAGATATGTAATAATTAAAATAATATTAATACCTACATTTATGTAAGATTTCAAAGTCTACACATTTGCTATATATTTCCTTTAATCTTCATAATAATTCTACGAGGGTGGTATTTCAAGGTATTGTTCTCTCCATTTTACAGAGGAGGACACTCAAGTTCAAAAAAGTTAAGGCTCTGTTGACTCTAAGAAGAGTCCTTCTTTTTAAATACTTCAAAAATTCATGATTTTGTAAATGTGGGCTCTTCCTCCACTAACATAGCTAGCAATACCTTCACATCCTAATGAATTTCTATTCAATATGATTTCATATAATTTAATTCAATAAAATGCAAATCAATAATTATATGATTTTCATTTTATTTTTCTCAATTACATGTAAACTAAAAATTTTAACATTCTTTTTTTAAAATTTTGACTTCTACTTTGCTCCCCTCTCAACTTCTTGAAAAGGCAAAAAATTTAATGTAGATTATATATGTGCAGTCATGCAAAACATTTCCATATTAGCCATGTTGCAAAAGAAAATGAAGATAAAAAAATCCACAAATAGTAAAGTGAAAAAATAAAAGTTTGCTTCAATTTGTATTCAGGCTCCATCAGTTCTTTCTCTGGTGGTCTTGAGCATATTTTACTCTAAGACCTTCAGAATTATCTTGGATCACTGTATTGTGAAGAATAGTTAAGACATTTACAATTGATCAACATAAAGCTTTGCTGTTACTGAGTAAAAAGTTTTCTTTGTTCTGTTCATTTCACTTTGCATCAGTTTTAAGTCTTTCCAGGTTTTACTGAAAGTATCTTTGTCTCTATTTTTTTAATAGTACAATCATATTCCATCACAATCATATGTCACAATATGTTCAGCCATTCCCCAGGCGATGGGCATCTTCTCATTTTTCCTTTCTTTTTCACCACAGAAGAGTGCTATAGATATTTTTGTACATATAGGTCATTTTCCTCTGTTTTTTTTTTTTACCTTTTGAGAGGGGATGCAGACCTAGTAGTGGTATTGCTGGGTCAAATGGTATGCAGAGTTTTATAGCCCTTTGGGAATAGTTTCAAATTATTTTCCAAAATAGTTGAATCTAGTCAGGACTCCACCAGCAGTTCATTACTTCCTGTTTTTCCACATCCACTGCAACATTTGTCATTTTATTTTTCTTTCATATTATCCAATCTGACACATGTGAAGTGGGACCATAGAGTTGTTTTATTTTGAACTTCTCTGACCAATAGTGATTTTTAGGCTTTTTTTTCATGTAGCTACAGGTAGATTTGATTTCTTCTGAAAACTGCCTGGTCATATCATTGATCATTTATAAATTGGGATGTATATCCTTATTAGTTTGACAAATTTCTTTATATATTTGAGAAGTAAGAACTTTATCAGATATACTTGCTCTAAAAATGTTTTCTCAGTTTCCTATTTTCCTTCTAATCTTGGCTACATTTGTTTTATTTGTGCAAACTTTTTAATTTAACATAGTTCAAATTATTCATTTTACATTCAGTGATGCTCTCTATCTCTTATTTGGTAATAAATTCTTCCTTTATCCATAAATGTGGTTGGTAAAATATTCCATGCTTCCTTAATTTGCTTATGAGATTACCTTTTATGTCTAAATCCTGCACCCACTTTAATCTTATAATGGTATATAATGTTACATATTGGATATCTCTTTTCTGCCAAATGCATATCAGTTTTCTCAGCATTTTTTGTCAGAAAATTTTGAATGTTTGGGTTTGTAAAATACTAGATTCCTATGGCCATTTTATGGTGTATTGTGTATGTCATAAATTTCACTGATCTAGCATATATTCTTACCAGACTGTTTTGCTGATTGCTGTTTTTGTAATAAAGCTTAAGATATGGTACCGATAGGTACTGTTAGACCAAAAGTGTGAAGACATTTTTAAATTGATTACCTTGATGTTCTTGAACTTTTGTTCTTCCAGATGAATTTTGTTACTTTTTCTAGTTCTACAAAAAATGGTTCTTGTTTTGTAGCTTGATTGGTATGACATTGAATAATTAAAAATTAATTTAAGTAGAATTATCATTTTTATTATATTGACTTGGCCTACCCATCAGCAATTAATATTCCTCAAGTTGGTTAGTTGATTTTATTTGTGCGAATAATTTTGTAATTGTGTCCATGTAGTTCCTGAATTGGTCTTGGAAGGTACACTCCTGAATATTTTATATTGGCTACATTTATTTTAAATGGAAATTTTCTTTCTTTCTCTTCCTGATGAACTTTATTGATTTATATGAGTTTATTTGATAACCTACAACTTTGCTGAAGTTGTTCATTATTTCAACTTTGTCTTTTTAGTATTCTTTAGGATTCTCTAAGCATACCATCATATCATCTGCACAAAGTGATAGTTTTGTTTCTTTTTTGCCTAATTGAATTCTTTCAATGTCTTTTTTCTCTTATTACTATAAATTATATTTCTAGTACAATATTGAATAACAGTGGTGATAATGGGCATCCTTGATCTTATTGGAAAGATTTAACTTAATCTCCATCATAGATAATGTTTGCTGGTAGTTTTAGATAGCTACTATTTGTAATTTTAATGAAAGTTTCATTTATTCCTATGCTTTGTAGTGTTTTTAAGAGGAATGAATATTACATTTTGTCAAAAGTTTTTTCCGTATCTATTGAGATAATCATGCAGTTCCTGTTGGTTTTGTTATTGATATTGTCAATTATGCTCATCATTTTCCCAATATTGAACTACTCTTTATTCCTAGTATAAATTCCAGCTGATCATAATATATGATCTTTGTGATATATTGCTGTAATCTTACTAGTATTTTTTTTTAATTTTCCATCAATATTCTTTTGGGAAATGGATCTATAGTTTCTTTTTTTTTATTTTTGTTCTTCCTGGTTTAAATATCATCACAGTATTTGTGTTGTAAAAGGAATTTGTTAGGATTCTCTTTTTTGCCTATCTTTTTCAAACAGTTTATATAGTACTGGAATTCATTGTTCTTCAAATGCTTTGTAGAATTCACTTGTGAATCCATATGGTCCTTTCTTATGGGGGGGAGTACTCATTTACTCTTTTTCTAAAATTGATTTATTTAAGCAGTCTATTTCCTCTTCTGTTAATCTAGGCAATTTTCTATTTTCATAAATATTCACCATTTTACTTAACTATCAGATTTTTTGGTAAATAATAGGGCAAAGGAACTCTTGCTAATTGCTTTCATTTCATCTTCATTGGTGGTGAATTAATTCTTTTCATATTTGATAGAAGTAAATTGGTTTTCTTCTTTCTTTTGATTAATCAGATTAACCAATGGTTTATCTATCTTGTTGAGTTTTTATTTTTATTTATTTATTTTTTATCACACCAGCTCTTAATTTTACTTATTAGTTTAATGGTTTTCTTTCAGCATTATTAATCTCTCCTTTGATTCTCAGGATTTCCAATTTGGTATTTCATTTAATTTGTTCATTTCCTAGTATTTTGTAGTTGTTTGTTTAATTCTTTGATCCATTCTTTCAATATTTTAATGCTATAAGCATTTAGTGATAGAAAATTTCTCCTATGCATTGCTTTGTTTGAACCCCTTAAATTTTGATAAGTTTTCTCATTCTTGTCATTCTTTTTAATAGTATTATGTATTGTCTCTCTGATTTTTTCTTTGGTCCACTCATACTTTAAGATTATATTATTGTTTCCAATTAATTTTTATCTATGTTTTCATGGTCCTTTTATGAATATAGTTTATCACATTATGGTCATGGAAGTATGCATTTAATATTTCTGCTTTTGTGTAATTGGTTATGAGGTTTTCATGCCTTAATTTTGTTCCTCAGTCATTCCAGTCAAGTTCAACTCTTGGTAACACAGTTTGAAATTTTCCTGACAAAGATATTGGCATAGTTTGACATTTCCTTATCTAGCTCATTTTAAAGATGAGGAAAATGGGGCAAATAGAGATGTGATTTGCCCAGAGGCACACAGCTAATAAGTGTCAGAGTTTTTATTTGAATTAATGTCTTCCTGACTCTAGGCCTAGAATTCTATCCTCTATACCATCTAGTTGTCTATTTGTGCCTTAATATGTGGTCAATTGTTTGAAGGTGCCATGAATATTTGAGAAAAAGCACATTTCTATTCCCTTTCAATTTTCTCTAAAGTTCTATCATAGCTATCTTTTCTAAAGTTCTATTCATCTCTAACTACTTTCTTATTTTATGGTTAGATTTATCTATTTCTGAGGAGGGAAAGTTGAGATGTCCCACTAGCATAGTTTTATTGTCTATTTCCTCCCATAACTTATTTAATTTATTTTTTTATTAATTCGGAAGCTATGCCATTTGGTGCATAATACCTATCATAATTTTAGCAAAATGTAATTTCCTTCCTTATCTTTAAATAATTTTTTTTTTATCTTTGCTTTATCTGACATCATGCTACCCCTCCTTTTTTTTTTTTTTTTTTAACCTCAGGTGAAGCATAATATATTCTGCTCCAGCCCCTTGTTTTTACTCTATATGTCTCTGTTTCAAGTGTTTGTCTGGCAAACATCATAGTGTTGGATTCTGATTTTTAATGCATTCTCCTATCTATTTCCATTTTATGGGCGAGTTCATCTTATTCACATTCACAGTTATGGTTCTGAACTGTGTATATTCCTCCATCCTATTTTCCCCTGTTCATCCTTCTTTCTTTTTCTTTTTACTGTGTTCCTCTTCAAAGGTCTTTTTTGCTTCTGGCTACTTCCTCCTTCAATCTGCTTTCCAGTCTATTGAGCTCTTTTCTATTCTCTTATTCCCTTTCCCTCCTGTTTTCCTGTGGGGTAAGATAAATTTCTATACTGAACTGAATATATATGTTATTCGTTCTTTGAGTCAATACCAATAAGAGAACAGTTTAAGTATTGCCCATCCATACATTTTCCCCTTTGTTGTAAAAGTTCTTCCTTTTGTTCCTTTTTTATATGGAATAATATTTGCTGTTCTTCCTCTCCCTTTCCCCTTCTCCCTGTGGGTTCCTCTTTCTCCTCTTTATTTTTTTTTTATCCTCCTTACTCAACTCATACACTTGCCTTCTTTCTACATATACCCCTTTCAACTTTCCTGATATAAGGTACTTAGGCACTGCAATGAGCATTTTCCCTTATAGGAATGTTAACATTTTAAAATTACTGATTCTTATGATTTCTCTTTCATATTTACCTTTTCATGCTTCTTTTGAGACATGTATTTGAAAGTCAAATTTTCTGTTCAGCATTAGTGGGATTTTGTTTTTTGGGGGATTTTTATGGTCAGGAATGCATGAAAGTCCTCTATTTCATTAAATATTCATTTCCCCCAAAGGATTATACTCAGCTTTGGTGTGTAAGTAATTCTTGTTTGTAATTCTACCTCCTTTGCCTTCTAGAACATCATGTTCCAAACCCTCCATATCTTAATGTGGAAACTGCTAAATCTTGTGTTATCCTGACTGTTGTTTCAAAATATTTCAATTGTTTCTTTCTGGATGCTTGCAATATTTTCTCCTTGAACTGAGAGCTCTGGAATTTGGTTATCATATTCCAGGGGGTTTTCATTTTAATATGTCTTTCAGGAAGTGATCAGATTCTTTCCATTTCTATTTTACTCTCTGGTAAAGTTCCTGAAAGCAGCTTTCCTTGACATTTTTTTTTTTTGTTTTGCCCTTTTAATTTCCATTTATTTATTTTTGTAAGTAGCATTTTTTTCTAATTACACATCAAAATAGTTTTCAACATTCACTTTTTATAAGATTTTGAGTTCCAAATTTTCCTTCCCTTCCATATCCTCTCCCCAAGAGAGAAACCAATCAGATGTAGGCTCTGATGTGCAGTCATGTAAACATATTTCCACATTAGTCCTTGACAGTTCCTTGAAAAATGATGTCTAAAGTTTGATTTATTTCACTTTTTAATGTGGTTATCAGGTAGTCCAATAATTCTTAAATTATCTCTCTTGCCTATTTTTTACATAAATTATTTTTCCAATGACATACTTCATATTTTTTTTTATTATTCTTTTGATTTTTTTTATTGTTTCATGGTGTCTCATGGAGTTATTAGCTTCCACTTGCCCAATTCTAATTTTTAAGAAATTGTTTTCTTCTGTAAGCTGTTGTACCCCATTTTAAAGGAGTTCTTTTCTTCTGTTGATTTTTGTGCCTCTTTTGCCATTTTGACAATAATTTTTTAAGGTGCTACTTTCTTCCCTATTTTTTTGTTCCTCCTTTACCAAGCTATTGACTCTTTTCATATTTTTCTTTCATCTTTTTCTTTTTTAACCCAATTGTTTCCTCTAACTCTCTTATTTGATTTTTAAAATCCCTTTTGAACTCTTTTGAAAATTTTTTGCTTGGCCTGTGACCAATTCACAGTTTTTTTTGTTGTTTTGCATGCAGCTATTTTGACTTTGTTGTTTTTTCCTAAATTTGTGTTTTGATCTTCCCTGTCACCACAGTAACTTTCTATGGTCAGGTTCTTTTTGTTGCTCTTGTTTGCTTATTTTTTGGCTTATTTCTTAACTTTTAGATTTATGTTAAAGTTGGGCTCTGCTCCTGTGTTGGAGGAAATACTCTCTCAAACTTTAGGACTTCTGTACTTCTGTTTTCAGATATAGCTCTGATGGTCAGTCTATAAGTTTCTTTGGTGCTTCCAACGTCATACAATCTAAGGGGATGTGTGGTCACTTCTCTCCTGGCCTATGTCTTTATCCAAGCAGGATAAAGTTTGTTTAAACCTGTTTCCCTATAACCAACAGCACTAGTACTCCTCCTGACTTTGTTACTGTGGTCAGATTCCTCTGCTTTCTTGTAGCCACAATTGTCAATTCTCCCTCCATTTTGGAATTGAGACCAGAGTTCCTATTTGTCCTTGAGTACGAGTACTCTTCCCCACTCTGGAATCAAGATTAGAACACCTGTTCCCTTGTTCCAAGTGTAATAACTCCTTTTTGTCCTGTATGTGAAAGCTGGAACTGTGTATAGGCAATGCAACAGTCCTAAACCTAGTGCAAAAGAGTCCTCTTCTATCTCCTCCCTATCAGTTGTTTCCCCATTCCCAATATCTGTAGGCTGACAGCTATAGAAGCTGCTGCTACCGCCACGGTCTTCTTCACATGAAGGATCCTTAAGCCCATCTCATGAATCCAATCCATTTCTAAGCTGGGTCCTTTCCTTCCTTTATTCTCCACAAATCTGTGTTCTTATTTTACTTTCAATCCAAGATAACTTCTGTCTAATCACCCCTGCCCTCTGGAAGCAGTATATTGCCTGTTTCTTTAGATTCTACTTCTGAATTTCGAATGATGGTTTCCCAGTTCTCGTCCCCTTATTTCCCTAAATTGGAGGTTTCTCCTTGTCCCCAAAGAATAATTCAAAAAATGTGTTGTCTCTTTCAGTGAGTTTTACCAGCTTATTTCCAAAAAATAAAAATCATAGCTAATATATGATTGTTAAAGTTTATAAAATGCTGTCCATAAATAATTTTATTTGATCTTCACAGCAGTCTTGTGAAGTAGACACTATTATTTTCCCCATTTTACTGATTAGGAAGCTGAAACTGAAAAATTATGAGTGACTTGCCAAGGTCACACAGCTAGAAGATCTTTCTGTGATTTCATCATTCCATCAGGCTGCCGAAATATCTGAGTCCTTCCCATCTTGCTTAGGGTTATGACTATTCAACCTGCTTGTTGGTAATCTCAGCACAAATATAAATCTCATTGGAATTCATGGATCGCAAGAATATTCAAAAGGCCTCTATAATGTGTGTATATATATATATATATATATATATATATATATATATATATATATATATATATATATTTCCTTATAGTTTGCGACCTGTTTTCTCTCCATTACTTACTGAATAACACCTCCCTTCAGGTCAGCATTCAGAGGTAGCTCTGTACATCCTCAATATTTATTTGGCATAATCTTTGGATGTTCATTCACATCTAACTTCTTTCTTTGCTTCCCCATCCAGTATCCATGTCTTGGAATTACTCTGAGAAGGACCCCTCCCATGACATTTTGCTGCCATACAATAGTACTGACTTTCAGCCTTCTGTCTTCATCTTGACTGGTCTCCAAGGACTGGTAGGGACCCGCATGTGGCTAAGCCCACTTTTGAGCCTTATGTACATCATCACTCTGGCTGGCAACTGCACATTATTATATCTGGTCAAGATTGAGCGCAGTCTCTGGGAGCCCCAATATCTTTTTCTCTCCATGTTGGCAGGAGCTGACATTGGCCTGTCCATTTCAACATTGTCATCAGTGCTTAAGGTTTTTATCTTCGGGCATCATGAGATTGCATTTGACGGCTGCCTTAGTCAGCTCTTCTTTATTCACACCTTCTCCTCTACAGGATCAGGGATTCTCTTATCTATGGCCTTTGATCGCTTTGTAGCCATCAGTCACCCATTGCATTATACCACAATCCTTACCCATCCACGCATCACTAAAATGGGTCTGGCAGCTTTTTTGAGGGGTATAGCACTCATGACTCCATTGCCCATCCTCCTCAAGAGATTGCCTTTCTGCAAAGGCCAGACCCTCTCCTACTCCTACTGCCTTCATCCTGATGTCATGAAGCTGGCCTGTGGTCCTGTCAAGATCAATATCTTCTATGGTCTAGTCTTGGTCATCTGCTCCTTTGCAGTTGACTCCTTGCTCATTGTCCTCTCCTACACTCTAATCCTTCGATCTGTGCTGGGAATTGCTTCCAGAGAAGGTCAGCTCAAGGCACTGAACACCTGCCTTTCCCACATCTTCATTGTCCTCATCTTCTACACGCCACTCTTAGCAATAACATTGTTGCATCGTATCAATCAAAAGAGTTCCCCTTTAACCCATGCTGTCCTAGGCAATATTTATCTCTTCATGCCTCCTATGTTCAATCCAATTATCTATAGTCTGAAAACTAAACAAATTCGTGCTGCTCTGCAGAAGTCCTTTGGAAGCTGGACAAGGTGAGGAGATGATTTCTAGTGTTTCCTGAAATATGTTTGTTCTAGGAAATGGAAACCAAGGTTCTGGACCATGGACTTAAGCAGAGTGAGTGTCCTTGGTTATTTTTTTTTATTGTGTCTCCTTATCTCATCTAAGTTAGAAGTGAAATGGCCTTTCATTGGCCCAATTTCACCATCTGTCCATACTCAAATTTTGTCCTGTTCTATTTCTGATCTTCTCTCCCTTGTTACATATTGGGGCTGGTTGTTAGCTCCATTCGATCTCAAAACTACAAAGTCCTATCAAATGATTACAAACATATACATATACATATACATACATGTATATGTATATGTGTGTGTGTTAAATATATATATATATAATACATCATACCCAGACCCTCAGATATCCTCTCTATATGTTGATAATCTTCCTGTATCCACTTAATCTTTCACAGAGATTACTTTTCTGAAATTGGATAAGTGAAGGAATGGGACCTTGTAAATTGATGTAAGGATGCTTTTCAATTCTCTTTGTGTGTCTGTCTCTCTTTTTGCTTTTTACATATCTCTCTTTGTCACTCTCAGTCTCTTCTATGTGTCTGTCACTTTGTTATCTTTCCAAGGAGTTTCCACTTCTTTCCATCCTATCATTGCCCATAAATAAATATTTCCCTTTCTGCCTTTGCACAAAAGCATCGGGATAAAAAGTTTTAAGATCCCCTGACCATGAAGTAATTCAATTTAACATTTATCTAGTGCCTCCTATGCATCAGACACCACGCTAGTTACCTAAACACTACAAAGTTAAAAATTAAATATCATTACCCTCACTCATTGTCATCAACGAAATACAAAGACAAAATCAAACAGTTAATGTTTAAATTGGATTTGAAGGCTATAACCTGAATATGAGGATGCAAATAAAATGTATACAAAATAATAGAGAGTAATTCCATGAGGAAGCATGTACTAAATAAATGGGAAAGGGTAAAACGGGGTGGGGTTAGGAAAGTCCTCTTGTAGGAGGAGGTAGGTGTAGGAGGAGGTGCCTTGAAAAAAGTCAGAAATTCTCTCATCTCTGCCTACATTTTCTTGTCTTACTACAAGTCTCAGATAAAGTCCTACCTTCTATAAGAATCTTCCCCAGTGCTCTTTAATCTTGATGCCTTTACTCAAAGACGATATCCACTTTACCCTGTCTATTTAGTCATTTCTACTTAATTATTTGCATGTCTCTCCCATTAGAATGTGAGTTCCTTGAGATCAGGGACTGTTATTTGTTGCTTTGTTTTGTTCTGGATTTTCTTGTTTACACAGCACATAACACATAATAGAGGTTGAATAAATGTTAGTTGACTATCTTTCTGGCAGAGGTACAGAGTGGTGCATTTCAGACATATGGGATCAATTTTTTAAAAATCACAAAGTCAAGGATCACATATGATATATTGGAAATAGCTTTTAGACCAGTTTGAGTGGTCAAGTGAGAAGACTACATATACTCTATTCTGGGAATCTGGTTGGGTCTCTTAACCCAGTCCATTTTTTTATCGATTTATTCATTCAATTTATTCATTGTATAAATTGATTAAATGATTTTAAAGAAATTAATAATAGTTTATATTGGTGTAGCCCTTTTGAATCTTCAAATTACTTTCTTATTTATTGTCTCTTTTATTTTTTTTGAAACATCATTTTTCTTTTTTTGACATTTTCCAGACAATTGAGACCCAGACAGATTACGCAATATTTTTCCCAAAATCACTGAGTACTTTCCTAGAAAGACAAGAATATCTAACCTAAGTATCCTGACACCTCTTCCAAGGACCCTTACATTACATGACAGTACTCAATCTTCCTTAGCCTAGTCACTTGAGCCCCACTGGTCAACTAATGCGTAATAAAGCTAGCTCCATCCCTTCTCTGGAAAGAACTTTTACTGCTAGGTCTTGGTTAGTGAGAATGATGAATAAACTGAAGTGGTCAGATTATTCAAATTCACAATCTATACTTCTGTTGGGCTAGAATCAAAGACTTTATGTTACATGATCATTTCTTCAAATATTGTGAAGACTACATGTTACATGATTATTTCTTCAAATATTGTGAATTTTAATTTACACATGTGACCATTTCAGGGTATTCCTTATTCACACTAATCAGGACCTAGTTGTACTCATTTTTATTAGAATCCACAGTGATTGCTACAAACCATGCCTAATCTTTGGAAGATTCTATCCTCACTTTTGCAAACATCCCCCAACTCTTCAGCAGATCATATCACAGATATTAAAGATATTCAGTGCAAGCTTCTTTAACTCTCTGTTTCCTCACTTCAAACGTATTTTGTTATTTCACCTTCCTTCCCAATTGTAGAGGAAATTTTCTCATTTCCAAGGCTAACCCTTATATTTGTGGTACCCACAATTAGAACTAGAAATAATCGACTGTATTATATTATGTCATTTTATTTTAACCTACTCTAATTCACACTTGATATATGAACCGTAATGTAATATCTTAGTAGGGGCTCTATTTTTTCTGTTTAATATTTTCTTTTCTTCCCCAATTACAAGTAAAAATAATTTCAACATTTGTTTCTTTTTTATAAAGTTTGAGTTCCAAATTCTCTCCTTCCCTCCCCACCCATTTAGAAGGCAAATTATTTGACTTAGGCATCTGTATAATCATGCAAAACACATTTCCACATATAATTTTATTTAAAGACTCTCAATCAGAGAATTCATTATCCTCCAAGTTGTCCTATTTTATTTTTGGTGTTAGAAATATTTTTCTTTTACTGTTGATTTTTTTTCCTTTCATTAGCATCTTTTCACTTATCTTAATTCTACCTGCTGAGACCAAGAAACTAAATTCTAATTCTATTTCCACTTGACAGTCCTTCTGATATCTGAAGGTAGCATCGTGACCCTCACCCCTAGGTTTCTTACAGCTATCAACTCTTATCAACATAGGTTCCCTCTTCTAAATATGATTTAAACTCTTAATTTTGTTCCTTAAAAAAAGAAAAGTTGTAGCAAAAAAAAGAACACAATACTTCAGATGTGTGACCAAGGCAGTAGGCAAGGTGACTCTCTATCTCATTCTCAATATTAGATTTCTATTAATACACTTCACTATTGCATTACTCTTTTTTTCCTGCAAATCGTGTGGAATCATAAATTTGCAGAGCTGGAAGAGACCTCATAGGTTATTTAGTCCATTATATAATAAAAACATATATGTTCTAGAAAGAACAATGAATCTGGGTTTTATTCTTTGCTTTGCTATTTGTTTCTTGTGTGACCTTAGGCAATTTGTTTAATCTCCCTAGTGCACAGTTTCCTTTTGTACAATATAAAGGATAGCATACATCATCTCCGATATCTCTTCAAGTTCTAAACTTAAGATATTATGGTCATCCAATCTTTACTAAATATGACCTATAATAGGTATTTCATTAGCTCCCAGTCTAGAATTGGATAACCTTAACTGCTCAGAAAATGTTCTTACACAGAGCTAAAATATGCCTCTCTACAATTACTTTTCATGACTTCTCATACTATGGTCTATAATCAAGCAGAATAAATCTGACCTCTTTATGATAACTTGTTAAATATTTAACAATAGCACTTCCCTAAGTCTCATGTTTTCTAGCTTAGAAACCCTAGTTGTCCATGTTATTGAACAATGTTCACTGTTTTTTTTCTTTCCTCTGTCTGGTACAGGGATCATTCCTTTTGCTAAGGAACTTCACCTTAGATTATGGAACTATCCCATGCACTTCCTAAACTTTCATCTCTGTGGGCTATTGTACAAACAGAACAATGGGTATTTGCCTAAATATTACCAAGTAACACTCAACTTCATGGTCCTGTGGGTCTGAGCTTTAAATCTCTCCTCTCATAAAAATGATCAGAAGATACATATTGAGACCATCCATGTTGAGCAGGAGATTGTTCAACTCTATTCCTGACCTTTTAAGGATAAATAATGCAGCCAGGAGACAGTTTAATTTTTCTCATTCTTCTGACATCGTCAAGTATACCCATTCCATTTTGGTTTTGGTACTCCAGGAGGTTTTGACATTGAACTGTTACATTCATTTATATATACACACACACACACACACACACACACACACACACACATACACACACATACACATGTATGTGTATACACACACATGTATATATGTATACATACATATATAATATATTAATAATGATATTTACTGATTATATTATATTATGTTAATATAACTATTATATTAATGCTGATGCTTAGTACAGTGTCTGATATATGTTAAGTACATAATATCAATTTATAGAATATTTGTAAAGCCATTACCACAGTGCTTGGTCCACATCAGGTACATAATGCTTATTTTTAAAAATGTTTATATTGTTTGATATGTAAACGTGGCCTTTCAGTGTCTCTAAGGGCTTGTATCTCCATGCTACTAATTTTTTTTTACTTTGTAGCAGATCTGTGATTTCATTAATATAGGGAGTTCCTGGTGGAGAAATTCCCTTTACCAATGCAGATCTATATCTGTTCTGAAACTTAGATCTTAGAGAGCTGCCTGAAGTATTGAAACTTACATGACTTACCCTGGGTCATTCAGCAAGTCTGTGTCAGAGGCAAGTCTTGAACTGAGGTCTGCCTGATTCTAAGGCCAGGTTTCTATCCATTATGTCTCTTCACCTATGTCTTTAAATATCCTGCAAAAGTAGGCACGCAAAATGTGTATCCTTATGAATGCAAGTACTCAGGCTAACAATGCATCAAATCTAGCTTCTTTTCACTCAACAGAAAACACAAAAGTCAAAGGAATCATATCAGGACTATAAATCAATAAAACTACTTGCCTTTCTCAATAGATCCCCACCTTGCCCAGGACCTATACATTCATTCAGACTTATATGGGGGAGGGTTCCATATAATTTATTTTCATTCTCATTGATGGTTTTTAAACCACCATCCTTCACTGCATAATTTTGATTTGCTGTGGTATATTCTTTTCTAGATTATTTGTTAATATTTACTTCTCTCTGGATGAGTCTCACTATTGCCTTATTTGCTTGGATGTTAGAATTACAATTAACAGTCTTCTTATCTTCTGGCCTTTCTGTTCTTTATAATGTAGTTTTATCAAAAGCTTGAATACCATACTTTAGAATTATTTCGGGAGAGGTGGAACAAAAATTATTTAATTTCTCTAGCACACAGAACTCCCAATAAAGAGATAGCCTTTACCCATTCAGATCAGCACCTACTCAACTAGTTGCAATCTTAGAAATTTGCCTACGGGATTGAGAGGTTGTTTTTAAGGGGATTTTTGTTTGTTTGTTTGTTTTGGGTTTTTTTACGTAGACTACATTTTTTGATGTAGACTACATTTATGGCAGAGGTAAGACTTGAAACCCAATCTCCCTGACCATGAGGTCACCTCTATGCCATCATAATAAGCATTCTATGTCGTTGCCTCATAGTAGGAAATAATGCAGGGAAATTATCTGTAAGTATTAGAAACATATTGTAAAGTTATTGTTCCTTCATTTTCAAGGAGGACCAGTGACATTTTGATGATTGGTGATATTTTGTCTCATGAGTGAATTGGATTTAAATAAGTCATAGTTGCACAAAGTCGTCGTCTCACACTTTTTTCCAATTCCAATGGCAAGGCAAAAGTCAGGATGACTGGTGATGGCCCAGGATGCAGTGGATGAATTTGACATCCCGATATCTGACCAAGAACTAATCACACCCCAGCACCTGCTTTAGCTCCTTTCATGGTCACTGGAATAAATTGCTTTCTCTGCCCATTCTGTTTGTTGAAGCCTTCACATGCTTGGGTAGACATCCTCCTAACTCACCAATGGGTATGAGGTCTGTTGGTTACCCTCAACCTGGGTTA
Source organism: Notamacropus eugenii (assembly GCF_028372415.1). Lineage (NCBI taxonomy): Eukaryota > Metazoa > Chordata > Mammalia > Diprotodontia > Macropodidae > Notamacropus > Notamacropus eugenii. The sequence continues at coordinate 92,318,966 of NC_092876.1, forward strand.
GCCCTTCTGATGGGATGGTTTACTAGGTAAGGTCACTGTTTATGCTGCAGGTTCTTGGAGCCACAGGTGAGAGCTGGGAGAAAGCAGGATACCAAGTGGAAACGAACAGCCCTGCAAAGGCACACCAGAAGTGTCAGTCTTTCTGGAACACCTTATAAACCCAGAAAAATAAATAAACAAACAAACGTTTCCTATAAAAACATTCCAAGATTCTTCTCATTTATTTTTTCTGCTTGCTATATTTCCATTTTCATTCTTAAGTATCTTTAGAAAATTTTGCTTATTCTAGGTTTCTTCCTAAGTTTTCTATAACAATAATTTATTGAAAGCAGCTGTATTTAGTGCTACATTAAATATAGGCCATAAACTTCTTTCTGATTTTTATTCATTTATTTAAGATTGTTATCAGTTTTACTTTTGCCCTAGTACATCTTTAACAAGTCATTTCCTGTCCCTCTTTGATGGGTGTGTGTGTGCGTGTGTGTGACGTTACTTGCTCTTTCTCCTGCCTAGCACGTTTCAATTCTTTTCTCAGGATAGTGCATCACTGCATTAAAGTCAGCCTATTTCAGAATGTGCTGATGCAATTTGGACTATTCCTCAAGTTCATTGCACATTTTCTGGAAAAGATGTTGTAGGTGTGGAGCATGCGGGTCCCTTGACTCCCAGCAGTGAGCTCGAAGCTCCGGGGAATCTGCCGCGCCCCGCCCCCTCCCCGCATGGTCCTCGGTATCCTGCCCGCCGGGTGCTTCTTCCTCTTCCTCTGTTGTCCTTTTCCCCACTCCCTGACGTGCGCACACGCTGGCTCAGTCCTCGAGAGAAGATGAACTTGGAGCCGCTGCGGAAGCGCGTTCGCCAGTACACAGATCAGCAACGATATCAAAGTGCTCTATTTTGGGCTGACAAAGTAGCCTCATTGTCTCCAGAGGAACCACAAGACATTTATTGGCTGGCCCAGTGTCTTTACCTGACTGCTCCTTACCATAGGGCAGCACAAGCTCTGCGCTCACGTAAACTAGACAAGTTATATGAAGCATGTCGGTATCTTGCTGCTAGGTGTCATTATGCTCCAAAAGAACACCAGCAAGCTCTTGATAGCCTTGATATGGAAGAACCAATTAACAAAAGATTATTTGAAAAATACTTGAAAGATGAAAGTGGGCAAAAAGAACCTTCTAATGATTGGGAAATGTCCCAATCTTCAATTAAGAGTTCTATTTGCCTTTTGTGAGGAAAGATCTATGATGCTCTGGATAACTGCACCTTAGCAACTTATCACGACAAAGAAGCCTTGAAGCTTGATGTCTACTGTTTTGAAGCATTTGATCTTTTAACATCACACCACATGCAGACAGTATAAGAAGAAAAAGATCTGCTTTAATCTCTACCCTTGACAAGCAATGCACAGAAGAACAAGAATTGCTGAGTTTTCTTTTTGAGAATAAGTTGAAGAGTATAATTAGCCTAGTGAAACTGTCATTCCTGAATCTGTGGATGGACTGCAGGACAGTCTAGATGTGGTAATGTCTTTGGCAGAAAGAAATTATTGTAATTGTGACTTCAAAATGTGCTACGAACTGACTTTGGTAGTAATTAAAAAAGATCCTTTGGATGCAAATTGTTTTCCTGTGCACATAGGGACTCTTGTGGAACTGATTAAAGTAAATGAGCTTTTCTATCTCTCTTATAAATTGGTGGATTTATACCCTAGCAATCCTGTATCTTATACCCTAGCAATCCTGTATCTTGGTAATATTAAATAGTTCGACACAAAAATGAACATGCCAGAAGATATTTCAGCAAAGCCACAACACTTGAAAGAACCTATAGACCTGTATGGATAGTATAGGGACATTCATTTTCAGATGAGGTGAGCATGACCAAGCAATGGCGGCTTACTTTACAGTAGCACAGCTCATGAAAGGATGTCATTTATCAATGCTGTATATTGGATTGGAATATGGTTTGACCAACAATGCAAAGTTGGCTGAAAGATTTTTCAGACAAGCTCTAAGTATTCAACCTGAAGATCCTTTCCTTATGCATGAGGTTGGAGTAGTTACATTTCAAAATGGAGACTGGAAAACAGCTGAAAAATGGTTTCTTGATGCATTAGAAAAAAATAAGGCCATTGAAAATAAGGTAATAGTTAACAAATGGAAACCTTTGTTGAACAGCTTAAACAGACAACTTAAAAAGTAAGAAGAGGCACTAGAGTACCATGGTGAAGCCGTGGTGTTGATTCCCCAGGATGCTTCTACCTATTCTGCCATAGGTTATGTACACAGCCTAATGGGCAGCTTTGAAAGTGCAGTTGATTATTTTCAGACAGCTTAGGAGAGATGATACATTTTCTGTTCACATGCTTGGGCATTGCATTTAAATGTACATTGGTGATTCTGAAGATTATATTGGTATAGAGATCAAAGACAAATTGAGGTGTTATGACTTTGATGTACATACAGTGAAGACACTGAAAAACATTATATATAGAAAGAAAGACTCTGGAAGAGACTGAACTTATACCATTTGAAACATTAGATCTTTCAAGGAAGAACACAGATTCTAGGTCTCCATTGGAAAAAACCTTTGAAATTGAAATAATGAAAGTGACATGATGTTAGAAACAACCATGTCAGACCATAGTACATGATTCAGAGCCCTGGTTAAAATTTCATTTTGTCCAAATATGTTAGTATTTTGTCACATTCTTTTCATGTTTGAAGAAGTTGCTATTTTTTTATATGAATCCAAACTACATCTCTACATCTAGCAGTGAAGAACTAATGCCTGCCTTAAAAGACTGGATAACATACTTTCACAACAGATGGTTTTCCAGTTTTACTGATTACAAAAAAAGTTACATATTATGTAATAAAGGAGGTAAACCATCTTATGTTTTTTAAAGTAATGAAACCCTTTGCTATTAAAACTGATAAATACTAAGAAATTAATATGAAATTGTTTATAGTACATATCAAAATTAATTTAAAACAGCTAAAAGTTGTTATAGTGTTAAGGCTACCAGATTTATAGCCTACCAGTGAAGGATATTTTATGATTTTAAAAAAGCCAAAAGAATTATAGGGAATTTTAGTGTAAAATTAGTATTTTGTTCTTTAAAATAAATAACTTCAAAGTAATCAATTGATCTTTTTAACTTCTATGTCCCAGCACATAGGAGGAAAAATGTGTTTCATCTCATCTCATTTTTGCATATTAAATTGATGACCAAATCTTTAACAAAAAAAAAATGTCATGTTAGCCACAATTATTTTCACTTCAGTCTTTTCCTGCAAATAGGAGGACAGCACCATTCTAGGTACCAGTTCACTGGCATAAGTGAGTACCTTCTGAGAGATAGTGGTTTTCTATTACTGCCCTTGCTTTCTACAAGATTCACAGTGTCATACTCCTCCAGTGTAAGTGCAGCTGTCAATAGGTTAAGTCCTTGCTGGGTACACAGTTTATGTATAAAGTCAGAGAAAGAAATTAGGGTAAATAAAAATGTCACCTTCAAAATGGATCATCTAAGTGACTCTCATCATTGGTAGAGAATTACTTTTTTCAATTTGGGGCTTGGTGCTGGACCTCCCATGACAGTGGCAAATGTCATTGGAGAGCATATATATCCCGTTTATGGATTGCTTCATATTAATTATCGGTAGGTCTTTAAACAAGGATTTTCTTTTGTTAACAAGTTTCCAAAAACCGAAAACCACCTTTTTAAATTGAATCTTTAAAATAGTATTTAGCTCCACATCAAATGTTTTTGTTGTTTTTACAATTAACAAACAAATTGAGATCTTGTTTGTAACATAATATTCAGTATATGTAATGGTAAATATATGATATCATGTGTAATATATACCTTGAAAAATCATGCATGTTTCTTTCTAATACCCTTATCAAAAGTTTTGTGGATACAAGTGTATATTGTGTTCATGATTATGCAAACAAGAAAGAAGGCATAATGTTGATAGCTGGTGATTTTCTCTGTGTTGTATTTTCCAGAGAATTGGCAAAGATATAAATATTCAATGTTACAGGTTTTGGAGAGGTTAAGAAAAGGTGCAGAGGAAATGTGAATTGATAATAATCATTCTGAAATCTGGTAGTTTAGTTAAGCAATATGCTAATAAAGTTACAAAAATGTATATGCTTTTTTTTTTCAGCTCAGAAATTGCACTGCTAGGTATATATCCCAGACGGTCAATGATAAGAAAGGTCCCATATACATCAAGTATTTATTGCAGCATTTTCTATACTAGCAAAGGATTGGGGGGGGGGGAGGGGAGTACTTGTGTATAGATTGTGAATGGCTGAACAAGTTCAGTGTTTGAATATAATGGCACATAACTTCATATTTGGTTGATGTGTTGATTAGTTATGTAGAACTCTCTAAAAATGTTTTGGCTGTTTTGCTGGTAGAGGTTTATACTAAGAAACATTTAAAATAAACATTTTTAACCATCTACTTCTATATTCTATGAGATAATAATGCTCACAGTCTTCCAAAATGCTTATTTATGAAATTTACAAATGAATTTTTATTATAATGTGCTATCCTTGGATACTAAATCTATTCACTTGGTCAGAAAGACTTTTTACACTTATTAAGATATTTTTAAATATTAATTTGATCATTTAAAAGATTCATATTAAGGCAATTAATTTACATCAGTAAAATTAAACTTCTATATGAAATTGTTATAGCCAATGCTTGTGTCCTTTTACTTTCCATATCTTATATTTAATTTTTTCTCCACCAACAACTTATTTGAATAGTTAGAATGAAATTTTTAATAACATGCCATATCTTTTATTATTTTTCTTTTCTTGTACAACTTTATACAAATTCTCATTTTCCTTTTAGTAAACCGATATTCTGCCCACATCCACGGGCAACTGATTGAAGAATGACTTATCTACTGGCAATAGCTCATTTCACATATAGTAAAAATTCTATTTCTTGTGTGTATGTGTGTGTGTGTGTGTGTGTGTGTGTGTGACAGAGAGAGAGAGACCTTAGTCATTGCTTAAGAAACTGAGTGGCTCCTTATTCTTTCATGCCTTCAAAGTGTGACCCATTTGCACATGGGGAAAAACAACATTACCTAAGTCAATGGTAGAAAAGAGTTAAATTTATAATAATTCTATCTAGAATATTATATGTCTTTTTTATTTATTTGTATAGATAATTTATATCTTGCTCTAAAGTGAGCATTTACCAAAATATAGTAATCTTTAATAAATTATTAACTGCTTTAAAAATATTTTAAAGCAATATCATTAAAGGGAAAGACATGTTATAGTCCATGTTTCAAAGTTGACCTTACCCCTGGGAATCCTGGTTGTTCAGACCATAATAAAGGGTCAGAGTAAGAACTACTTTCAGACACAAGCAGCCTTTAGATATCCAGCTAATAGCAGCACAGGCCAAATATAGATAAAAAAATGTTGGAAGAAATAAGCAGATTCATGAAATTTAAACTCAAAAACTAAAATCTAGGAAAATGAAGCTTACATCACAGACACAGACATCAGTGGACTGATAATCAGGCACATGTTTATGTTCCAAAGACAACAATGGACTTCTCGGCTCAACTGACTCTTCTCATGAATACTTTCTGCATGGCAAAGCGGATCTGTTTGGTTTTAAAGCTATAGACAAGAGGATTTAGGACTGGGGTTAGGAAAAGGAAAAGGTTTGCCATAGTGACATGAAAGAGAGGTGAAGTGAATGTACCAAATCTGTGAATTAGGGCCAGAATAATGAGTGGCACATAGAAGATAAGGACTGTGACGATGTGGGAGATGCAAGTGTTGAGGGCCTTAAGGCGGCCCTCACTTGAAGCAATGCTCACAACTGTTTTCAGGATTAGGGCATAGGAGACAACAATGAACACAGAGTCAACTCCAAAAGAACAAAGAACAAGAGTCAGTCCATAGATTATGTTGACCTTGACAGGTCCACAGGCCAGCTTCATGACATCAGGATGGTAGCAATAACCATGAGAGAGGATGACATTCTTGCAGAAGGGTAGGCGTTTGAGCAGGATAGGCAAGGGTGCCATCAGTGCTATGCCCCTCAAAATAGCCACTAGTCCCATCCCAACAATCCGAGGATAAGTAAGAATCATGGTGTAGTGTAATGGATTTCGGATGGCCACAAAGCGATCCAAGGCCATAGCCAATAGGATGGCAGACTCCATGGAGGAAAAGGTATGGATGAAGAACATCTGTGCCAGGCAGCAATGGAACTCTATCTCTCGGTGGTTCAGAAGGAAAATATTGAGCACTGTTGGCAATGTGGATATAGACAGGCCAACATCTGTAGCTGCCAACATGGACAAGAAGATGTATTGAGGTTCATGAAGGCTAGGAGTGGTCTTAATGACGAAGAGAATGATACAATTCCCAAGTAGAGCAATCACGTACATAATGCACAGAGGGATAGAGATCCAGATGTGTGCTGCCTCCAATCCTGGGATGCCTGTCAGGAGGAAGAAGGGTGGCTGAAATGAGCTACTATTCAAATTTAATACATAATGATTCTTTGGAAACTGAGTCATATATACTGCCAGGCCATTATCCTATAGGGGAGAAACAACATGGTAAATGAGTTAGAAGGAGGCTCTGTGTCTAGCTTCACAATGGAAAACAATCAATTCCAGTATTCTTCAAGTAAAATAACTAGATGCTAAGAATTGTCTGTAACTTTTTCAAAGGCAGAAGGAAAGAGAAAAGTTGTTTGTTTGGATTGAGAATCATGAAACAGGAGGCAGACTATTTGTGGACCAAAGCTTTGAAACAGAACAAAGATGGAGAGATCAAGATCAAGAACTAAACCTACCTTTGGATGGAAACCAAGGAATGCTATTCCAAGGAACTGAAGAGACCAGTCATAGACCAGTCATAGAATCTAAAAGTTACAGAAGACTCAAATGCCATCTAGCTCAGCCTATATGTGTATAAGAAACCCTTCTACAGGATTTCTAAAAAGTGATAGTACAAGCTCTTGGTGACCATTCACTAAAGAAGAACCCTTCTGAGGCAAGTCAATTCTATTTTAAGACTGCTCTAATTGTTAGAATGATTTGTTTGACATAAAAGTTTAAATCTGCCTCATTTCAACTTCAACCCATTATTCCTAGTTCTGCCTCTTGAGAGATAAGTAAGAGAAAATCAAATCCTTTTGTATATCCATAAGTCTTTTGCATACAGATGTTAAGTAGTATGATCTGAGACATAGGGGCTACTACAAACACAAAACTATAATTAAGAATTTCATTATCTAGGGCTAATATCATGAAAATATTACATGTCCTTTCAAATCATTTATGGATGTGGAGAACTTGACTATGAACCTGTAGGGAGAGATATCCTGGGAACCTACCTGAGTAGAGGGAGAAAAATTTTGGGATATCCCCTCACCACCACCTTCCCCCATATGAGAGGAAACTCTGGGAACTTAGGCTCTCTGCTCAAGAGTCTCTTGATGGGGAAGAAATATGATCAGGGACAAGAGTTCAAAAAGATCACCTACTTTTCAATCCCCTGGTTGCCCCATCCTACTTATGCCTCTCAATGCATTCTTACATACACACACACACACACGCACATATGCACATGCACACAAACATACACTCTTCCTATCTCTGTTTATTCATACAGAGTACTACTGTAGGAATGCCTCTGCTATCTCAGTACTCTACTCTTTCCTCCTTTCTTCATCATGTCCACCAACATCATTTGCATAATAATATTATCCCCATCTACTTCATAATTATTAACACCAGGAATAGTATTATCATCACCATAACTAACTAGCTTCATTTTCTTCAACATAGCATAGGGTTAAAATGTTAGATGATGAATCAAGAAGAACTGAGTTCAAGTTATGCCACTGATACACATTAGTCATTTAATCGTGGGTAAATCACTTAACTCTCTGAGCCTCAGTTTCCCCATCAGTCAAATAGTAAAAATATCTTCCTCATAAAGTCATGGTAAAGACAAAATTATATAAAATACAATGCAAACATTAAAGTGCTATGTAAAGTTTAGTTATTACTCTTATCATGCTCCTTGTCAAGACTATGTGTATGTCAGATCCCTTACCATAGAGGATGAAATTCCAAGGCTATTCAAGAATTCTAGTCTCCCTTTGAAGTCTGTATTTCATAAGAAATAGCTTTCTCAAACAATCTAGAAACAATCAATGCCTGATGTGTCTTGTGACTCTACTAGGCCACATAACCCACATCATATAGAGACATGAATTTTTACCTGTTTCTACTATCTAAACACTTCCCATCTGATAAAGAAGCCCTTTCTCCTTAATGTGATCCTCTTAAATTCTGTATCTTCTTGATCCTTAAAATATATGTTTCATTCTTAATTTTCCCAACAAGGGCCCCTATCATATCCTTTGTGTTACTCTCCAAAACAATTCTTCATTCAGATGTTACTTGTCCCCATCAAAGCCTGCCTTATAGCCCTCTTCCTCCAACAAGCTTCCATGACTACTGTAAGACAATAGTCTATCCCAAAGCAAGGTGATTATGCTGGCACTGACACTTAAATGAAATTTAGCAAACACTGTTGTTCCTTGTATGCCCTCCATTGGTTTCATGTAGTTGGGTTTTCTCTTAACACTTGAACTGTGTGACCTCTTCAAAGGCAGGGACATGACTTCTTCTTTTGCCACTAGAAAAAAACTAGCAAGATCAAATTCATAAGAAGTTCTCAGGATATTTTGCTTAATGAATGACCAAACTTATCCTGTAGGAGAAGAAAATTTTGTATTTTTTTAAATTTTAAAATAATATTTCATGTGGAAATAAAGATGTCTAGGAAAGCAGACTTCTTTTCTCATTCCAGCTGTGTGCATGTGCACGTGTTTACAAGTGTGAGTGTCTAGATAAACGTGAGGAAAAAAAGATTCCCTCCATGACAAAATACTAGATATGACCTAGAAAGACAAGAAAAGGGCTCAGAATCAGTTGGACAAGGACTATTTTACCTGTCTTCCCTTCTGACTATCCCCTTCCTCAGTACTGATCAATCTCCAACAAAAATCTTGGACTCACTGCCAACATCAAGAGAATCCTTCAGTCTTCCTATTGTCCCTGCCCTCTCCTTGCTCTTCTCCATTCAATGCTCCCTGGCTTCAGTCTTAAGCTGCATTTCTTAAGGACTGACAAAACTCACCATGAAATTTGTGCTCCCTCTGATGAAGGGAGCTCAGTTGCAAAATCTCTCTCCAATTGCAAACTCTACTCCTTGGATTGAAAGATTCAGGGCTTAGAGTGCAGAAGCAGAAACAAAGTATTTATGGCCATGTAAAATGAATGTGACAGAAAGGCAACTGTGCTCCAACTACCCAAGGGAGCAATGGTTCTAGGACTTGCTCTTGAGAGTGAAGCATTCACCAGAGGGAAAATTAAAAACAAAACAAAACACCCAAACAAGACAATGCAAGCAGAGCTCGCTCCAGCATCCTTCTAAAACTTCTAACAGCTGTTGTCACCCACATTACCTCATGAATTTGCCATCATCAAGGAATAACAATGGAAACAAAAACAAGTCATGTTTATGTAGTATTTGGGGGTTAATCAAACATTATGGAAAGAGTTATTCCACATGAGTAAACATCTCTTTAATCACCTATCATTTTTATTTTAACAGTGTTGAATGGAAGTCTTCTTCAGTTAAGTTGATTATAGCTTGCCCTCTCACACAGAAGATACTGAATATCCTTTTTTTTCTTTAACTTGTTTTCTCTTGATGAACTAGAGCTCTCTTCATGAGCATTTGGCATTGATTTGTGATTTGGCTATGAGATTGGAGGGGTACAATGAGATCTGTTTTATTTCTTGTGTCTGCTTCTAATCCCAGTATACAAAGATAATCAAGGATAAGAGCAAGCAATCACAGAGATTATCTAGTTCAATGTAATCCTGATTAAGAATTTCTACTGCAAAAACATTAAAAAGTAGCTATTGAGTTAGTGATCAAAACACATAAAAATTGGAGAAAAGAACTATATGTGTGTACATATATATGTATATATGTGTATGTATATGTATACGTGCACATGCATATACACATGAATACATATGCACAGAGATATATGTACATGTATACACATATATAGTGTATGTATATGTATATATGTATATCTTGGCATTAGTGTTGGCACATTTTCTCATGTTACTTAATGTTTCCTTCCATTAATGTTCTTTCACTAGAGTATGTTATTCTCTATGATGTCTGACATATGTGTATATACATGTATATATTAAATCTCTGAAGAAATGAATTTAGAGTTAACATCACTTTTTATGTGATTCTCAATATGCTAAGGATATGCATCTGTATACATATATGCATGTATATGTGTATATATTTATACATTATCTACAGAAAGAAAGGCAGATTTGTGAAGTGAACAACTAGTTTAAAAAGTGGCATTTTAAAATCTGATTTTTATCTTGAGACCTCAACATAGAATGTATATGTATGTGTACATATACACACACACTCACATATTGCAAAAATGGAGTCCTATAGATATTAAATGTTAAAAATAATGTCAAATAGAGAAAATATATTTGTTAGTTTTGCTAAACTGTTTCTCCATGTGATCTGAACTGTACATCTTCTTCTTGGCCATGTTGGTATTCACTGACTTGTGCATGTTTTGGGGATACTGTGGAGGCTCAGTCAGGAGATCAACCTGGATGCCTGTATCTCTCAGACCTTCTTTATTCCCGGTCTATCAATCATGGAGCCCTCTGTGTTTCTCACCATGTCTTTTGACTACTTTGCTGCCAACTCCAAACCACTGAGGTATACAACTATCTTGACCAATTCTAGGATCATCAAAATTGGGCTGGTCATACTGGGAAGGAGTTTCCTGTTTATCACCCCTCCCATTATACACCTGAAGTTCTTTCATTACTGTTACCCCCATTTCCTCTCTCATTCCTTCTGTCTACACCAGGACCTGCTCTGACTAGCCTGCTCTGATGTCCATCGTACCAGTTTCTATGAACTAGCAGTAGTGATCTGTACTATGCTGTTGGACACTGTGATCATTCTCATCTTCTACATACTGATCCTTTGCACAGTCCTGGTCACTGCATCCTAAGAAGAGTGGTTCAAGTCCTTTCAGACCTGTGTATACCACATCTGTGCTGTCCTGGTCTTCTGCATTCCCATCATTGATCTAATAATGGTTCATCACTTTGATAAGCAATTTTCTTCCATGGTACGTGTACTTATGAACAATATCTACATCCTTTTCCCACCTCTGATGATCCCCATCATATACAATATCAAAACCTAACAAATAAGAAGAATCCAAAAGCTCTTATTCTTAAAAAGATTTGGAACTGTTGACAAGCAATGACTCTGAAGATCTTTACTCTTGCTTTTTAAAACAATGAAGGGTTGCAGAATCATAGAATTTTAGGTCTGTAAAAAATCTCAGATAGAGAATTAATTCAGGCGCTACATAAAATCAGGAGAGTAATAGTTGCACAATTTTCTAAACAGTCTTGACACCTAATAGTCCTCTCTGAATAACCTTGTAAAAGTTAATTAATCCTTTAAGAATTAGTTTCCTTATCTATAATATGAAAATACACTATGTGCACTGTGTCTCACAACCTCTTTGTGAGGAAAATGTTATGGGCTATGAGCTGCCACTGACCTATATCTCTACTGTGACCATTCAAAATATATACTGTGATAAGTCACAGATACACTACAAGCTCAGCTTCTTCTTGTCAAATCCAAAGTTTTTGAATTAGCATAGGTTGGAGAGTGACATACCTGGAGCCAAGAAGACCTGGTTTACAACTCACCTCCTGTCTTCTATGGAGCAAGTCACTTCAGGTTCCCATTAGGCATATATGCAATTGCTTTTCAATTTTCAAGTTTTCCATAAGTTTTTTTTTTTCCTGTGCCCATTCTATTGAAAGATATCTCCTTTCTCAGATTATCCATGGAGAAAAGAGGCACAAATGGTGACATAGTAGTGATAATATCGATAGCTAGCATTAACATAGGGCTTTAATCTTGCAAAGTACTTCATATACATCAGTCCACATTTGATATTTTGTTTTGAGTTTCTTTTTTCTTTCTTTCTTCCTTCCTTCCTTCCTTCCTTCCTTCCTTCCTTCCTTCCTTCCTTCCTTCCTTCCTTCCTTCCCTCCTTCCTTCCTTCCTTCCTTCCTTCCTTCCTTCCTTCCTTCCTTCCTTCCTTCCTTCTTTTTTTTCTCTTTCTCTCTTTCTTTCTCTATTTCTTTCTTTCTTTCTTAATTTTTTTCTTTCTTTCTTTTTCTTTTTGGGGGCAATTGATGTTGTGATTTACAGAGGCAACATAGCTAGTAAGTGTCTGAGGCCATATTTGGGCTCAGGTCCTCTTGACTTTAGGTATAGTGCTCTCTCCACTGCATGACCTAGCTGCCCAATCTTCGTTTGGTAGTAACAGCAACCTAAGGAAATAGGTGCTATGTTTATTCTGACAGTAAGTGACTGAAGAAGGATAAGAACTCAATTTTTCCTGATGCTAATTGTAACACTTTATCTACCTAGTAGCTACACCTTTCTGACCTCCCAGTCACAAGCTATAGGATTATCACAGAAAAAAATAGGAACATTTCCCATCTACAATACAGGAGAATAGCTTAGTGCAGCAGTTAACAAACATTTTCTGTAAAAACCCAGAGAATAAATGCTTTAGGTTTTGTTATATAGATACTTATACAACAAAAATAAAAACAATTTTCCACGACTTTTTTTGCTAAAGAAAATAAAAATATATAAAAAATTGAGTCATCCCCAATCCATGTAGCCCAAACCCAACACCATTCCCAATTCTGCTCCCACTCCCATGGGCCACACAGTTCCCAACCCTGCCTCCACCTTCTTGGGCTTCAGGAGAAAAGCAAATTAACAGTCGGATTCCTGCAGTACCAGCTGCATCAGATATCTCCAAGCTCTGCCCCTACCTCAGCACAATACCAGGCAAGCCACCAGGCCTCCACAATGCCTGATACTGAAAGGGTCCCACACTTGTCTCAGAGCAACACCAGGCATACAACCAGATGCCAGCATGAGGTTCCCCCATGGGCCTCAGTGCAACACCAGGTGAACCACCAGACACATCTGGCATGGTGCAACATGAACCACTCCCAAACCCCAGCTCCTTCACTTAGCAGGTGACCCATCAGACTCTTGCATAAAAATAAAAGTAAAAAAAAGTAAAAAAAAATGAGAAAAGATGCACAAAAATTTACTGAAGAAAACAATTCCCTGAAGTGTGGAGTTGGCCAAATGAAAAAGGAGGTTAAAAAAAGAAAACTAACTGAAGAAAATAACTCTTAAAATTGAAAGTAGACAAGTGGAAATCAGTGATTACATGAGACATAAAGAATCAAACAAAATCAAAAGAATATAAAAAGAAGAAATTTTAAAATATCTTATTGGAAAAACTACTGACCTGGAAAATAGATCAAGGAAAGATAATTTAAGAAGCATTGGGCTACCTGAAAGTCATATCAATGAAAAGAATAGGGAAATCATACTTCAAGAAGTTAGTAAAGAAAACTGCCCTGATATCCTGGAATCAGAGTTTAAAATAGACATTGAAAGAATCCACCAGTCACCTCCAGAAAGAGTTCCCAAAATACAAACTCCTAGGAATATTATAGTCAAGTTCTAGACTTTCCAGATCAAGGAGAAACTATTGCAAACAGCTAGAAACAATTGCTCTTAGGTCTAATAGCTTTAAAAATCAAATAAGAGAGATACAAGATTGGGAAAAGAAATGAGAGTGAAGCTGAATTCTAGAGCTCCCAGATAAAGGAGGAAAGTTTGCAAGTAGCCAGAAAGAAACAATTTATATATCCAAAAGTCACAGTAAGTATTACACAGGATTTAGCAGCTTCGATATTAAAAGATTTGAGGGCATGGAATATGATATTATAAAAGGCAAAGGAGCTAGGACTACAACCAAGAATTACCTACCTGGTGAAACAGAGCACAATCCTTCAGCGGATAATAATTCAGTGAAATAGAAGGTGTTTGAGTTTTCCTGAAGAAAAGAACAGAGCTGAACAAAAAAATTGCTTTTACTTTCAAGACTCAACATAAACATAAAAAGGTAAAATGGAAAGAGAAAACATAAATGACTCAATAAGATTAAGTTGTTTAAACCTCTACCTGGAATGACAATACTTATAATTCTTATGAATTGCATCACTATTGGTGCAGTTAGAAAGAATATACATAGTGAAGAGAGTGTGGATATAAGGCAACTTTGAAGAGATGATGTTAAAAAAAGGTATGAAAAAGAGCATTACATTGGGAGCCAAAGGAAGGGACAGGCAGAATAAGTAAAATGATGAGGCATGAAAGATAATACAATGGAGAAGAAGAGGGGTGGGTGGGCTGTGGGCATTGCATGAAACTTACTCTCATTAAAATTGGCTCAAAGGGGGATGATCTACAGAATCACTTGGGTATAGAAATATAATTTCCCTACAGGGAAGTAGGAGGAGAAGGAGGTGAATAAAGGGGGAGGATTGACAAATGGGAAGGAAAATTGGGTGAGATGGTGGTCAGAATCAAAACACTACTGAGAAGGGAAATGGTAAAAGAAGAAAGAGATAAATAGGAGAAAAAAATAGGATGGAAGGAAATACACAATTAGTGGTCATAACTGCGAATGGGATAAAAACTCCTATAAACAGAAGTGGATAACAGAGAGGATAAAAAACCAGGATACTACAATATAGTGCTTACTAGAAATACACTTGAAGCAAAGAGACACACACAGAGCAAAAATAAGGGACTGGAGAAGAATCAAGTATGCTTCAGCTGAAGTAAAAAGAAAAAAACAACAAAAAACCGCAGTAGCAATCATGATATTGGACAAAGCAAAAACAGATCTAATTAAAAGAGATAAGGAAGGAAACGAAATCTTCCTAAAGGGTGCCATAGATAATGAAGTAATATGGGTACTAAACATGTGCACCAAATGATAGAAAACTTTTTCTTTATTTTTCTTGGATTGTCTGCATTTTCTTTCACAGCATGACTTACATGGAAATGTTTTCTGCATGACTACAAGTGTTGTTTGCCTTCTTATTGTAGGATGGGGAATAGGGAAGGAGAAAGAAAGTTGGAATTCAAAATTTGAAAAAAAATACAAAAATTGTTTTTACATGTAATTTGGTAAGAATAAAATATTAAACTAAAATGGGGAAAAGGTTTACAGCAGAGAACAAAAGAAAACTGAGAAGAAAGCACAGAAAAGCAGGGTAGCTACAAAAAAATGATACTTATTATGCATTTTTTAAAATTTATTTATTGAAGTTTTCAACATTCATTTCCACAAAATTTTGGGTTCCAAATTTTCTCCCCATTTCTCCCCTCCCCCCACCCCAAAACACCGAGAATTCTAATTATCCTTATCACCAATCTGCCCTCTCTTCTAACAACCCTCCTTTCCCTTATCCTCATCTTCTCTTTTGTCCTCTAGGGCAAGATAACTTTCTATACCACACTACTTGTATTTCTTATTTCCTTGTTGCAAGAACAATACTCAAAAGTTGTTCCTAAAACTTAGAGTTTCAACTTCTCTTCTTCCCTCCCTCCCCACCTGTTCCCTTTGTGAAGTCAAGCAATTCAATATAGACCATATCTGTGTAGTTTTGCAAATGACTTCCAGAATAGTCGTGTTGTGTAAGACTAACTATATTTTCCTCCATCCTATCCTGCCCCCTATTTCTTCTGCTCTCTCTTTGGACCTTGTCCCTCCCCAAGAGTGTTGACTTATAATTGCTCCCTCCTCCCATTGCCCTTCTTTCCATCATCTCCCCCTGCTTATCCCCTTCTCCCTCACTCTCCTGTACTGTAAGATAGATTTTCATACCAAAATGAGTACTCATTTTATTCCTTCCTTTAGTCGAATGTGATGAGAGTAAGTTTCATGATTTTTCTTTCACTGCCCCACTTTTTCCTCCCCTGAAAAGTCATTTGCTTGCCTCTTTTATGAGAGATATTTTGCCCCATTCCATTTCTCCCTTTCTCTGCCCAATATATTTCTCTCTCACTGCTTGATTTCATTTTTTAAGATATGATCCCATCCTATTCAATTCACCCTGTGCTCTGTGTGTGTGTGTGTGTGTGTGTGTGTGTGTGTGTGTGTGTGTAATCCCACCAACTACCCAGATACTGAAAAAAGTTTTCAAGAGTTACAAATATTGTCTTTCCATACAGGAATGTAAATACTTCAATTTTAGTAAGTCCGTTATGACTTCTCTTTGCTGTTTACCTTTTCATGCCTCTCTTCATTCTTGTGTTTGAAAGTCAAATTTTCTTTTCAGCTCTGGTCTTTTTATCAAGAATGCTTGAAAGTCCTCTATTTCATTGAAAGACCATTTTTTTCCCCTGAAATATTATATTCAGTTTTGCTGGATAGGTGATTCTTGGTTTTAGTCCTAGTTCCATTGATTTCTGGAATATTATATTCCACAACCTTTGATCCTTTAATGTAGAAGCTGCTAGATCTTGTGTTATCCTGATTGTATTTCCACAATACTTGAATTGTTTCTTTCTAGCTGCTTGCAATATTTTCTCCTTGACCAGGGAACTCTGGAATTTGGCCACAATGTTCATAGGAGTTTCTCTTTTTGGATCTCTTTCAGGAGGTAATTGGTGGATTCTTTCAATATTTATTTTGCCCCCTGGTTTTAGAATATCAGGACAGTTTTCCTTGATAATTTCATGAAAGATGATGTCTAGGCTCTTTTTCTGATCATGGCTTTCAGGTAGTCCCACAATTTTTAAATTGTCTCTCCTGGATCTATTTTCTAGGTCAGTTGTTTTTCCAAGGAGATATTTCACATTGTCTTCCATTTTTTCATTCTTTTGGTTTTGTTTTGTGATTTCTTGGTTTCTCATAAAGTCATTAGCCTCCATCTGTTCCATTCTAATTTTGAAAGAACTATTTTCTTCAGTGAGCTTTTGGACCTCCTTTTCTATTTGGTTAATTCTGCTTTTTAAAGCATTCTTCTCCTCATTGGCTTTCTGAACCTCTTTTGCCAATTGAGTTAGCCTATTTTTCAAGGTGTTATTTTCTTCAGCATTTTTTTGGGTCTCCTTTAGCAGGGTGCTGACCTGCTTTTCATGCTTTTCTTGCATCTCTCTCATTTCTCTTCCCAGTTCCTCCACCTCTCTCACTTTGTTTTTCAAAATCCTTTTTGAGCTCTTCCAAGGCCTGAGCCCATTGAATATTTATTTGGGATGTTTGGGATATAGAAGCCTTGACTTCTATGTCTTTATCTGATGGTAAGCATTGTTCTTCCTCATCTGAAAGGATGGGAGGAGATATCTGTTCCTCAAGAAAGTAACCTTCTGTGGTCTTATTTTTTTTTCCCTTTTTTGGGCATTTTCCCAACCAGTTACTTGACTTTTGGGTCCTTTGTCAAGAGTAGGGTATACTCTGGGAATCTGTGAGATCTCAGTTCCTCCAAGGTGGCACAATCAAGTGTATACTGGTCTGGACTCAGAGAGGGATCTTTATGCCCAGAATTTTAGCAGTTACCTCTTCACAGCCACCTGGCCTTCAGTTCCCAAGTCAGCACTGGTGGCTGATTTTCAGATAAGCTGGATGGGCAGGGCCAGCATTCAGTGTCAGACAAAGATCAGCTCTCCCAGGGCCTCCACCCAGAGCTGAGGTAAGACTCAGCTCTTCAATGCCCCCAGGGGTTTTTATGCTCCAACAATGGAGCTTCTGTACAGGCTGCTGTGCATGCTCTGTGGCTGCTGCCTGCTGCTGGAGCTATGGGAAGGACCTTCTCCCTTCCTGACTTGCGGATAAAACTCTGTCACTGACCTTTGGTGCCTGTGGGCCAAGGGATCTGAGGACCCGCTACTGTGACTGGAGATTCCACTCCTGAAGTGTCCTCCCAGAGTCTCATCACGTTGTGCCACTCAGCCAAGGCTGGACTAGGCTCTGCGCTCGTCTCCTCATCCAATACAACCAACGTTTCCTTGGGCCTTTCAGGTCACCGTGGGCTGGAAATCTCCTCCACTCTGTTGTTCTCCACTTTTGCTGCTCCAAAATTTGTTGAGAGGCCCTCTCTGCAGGTATTTTATGGGCTGTGGGGAAGACTCTGCGTAAAAGTGTCTTTCTAATCTGCCATCTTGGCTCCACCCCCAGAGGTAAGTTCATGAAGTTTTGACTTCCGTGTGAATCCTTTCTCACACTCATCACATGACTAGGGTTTCTCTCCAGAGTGGATTATCTGATGTCCATGAAGATTTGACTTGTCTGAATCCTATCCCACAAATATCACATATATAGGACTTCTCCCTAGTATTGAATTTTATGATGTTCATGAACATTTGACTTTTTAATAAATTCTTTCTTACATTCCTTGCATGAGTAGGGCTTCTCTGCAGTGTGGACTTTCAGGTGATAATGAAGCATTAACTTGCTACTGAATGATTTCCCACACATTATATTTATAGGGTTTCTTTCTAGTGTGAATTGTCTGATGAGTGTAAAGTATTGACATTTGGTTGAAACCCTTCTCATGCTCATTGCATTTAAAGGACTTTTCTCTAATGTTAACCTTCTGATGATCATTAAGCTTTGATTTATAAATGAATCCTTTCCCACACTCCTCACATATATAAGGCTTCTCTCTACTATGAAATCTCCCATGTTGAAGATTACCAACTGAATCCTTTCCCACACTCCTCAGATATATAAGGCTTCTCTCTACTATGAAATCTCCCATGATGAAGATTTCCAACTGAATCTTTTCCCACACTTATCACATATATAGGACTTCTCTCCTCTATAGATTATCTGGTGAACATTAAATTTTGACTTCTGAATGAATCCTTTACCATGTTTCTTACATAAACAGGATTTCTTTCCTATATGGAAACTCTGATGAACAGTCAACTGTGTCTTATTACTAAATATTTTCCTGCTGTCATTACATTTCTATGTGCTCTTTCCTCTGTAATATCTGATATTCTTAGAGTTGCAACTTGTGAGAAAAATGTCTCCAACAAGTGGATCTTTTATGCAATCTTTAACACAAAAAATTTCACTGGTGCATATGTCCATACAATGAGCAAATGAAGAGTTGCTTCTCTAGATTTCCTTGGCTTTCTTACTCAGAGTATTTCCCTTTTGACTATCTTGCTTCATTTTCTTACCCTTGTCCCATGGAGTAGCTTGTTGGACAAAATAAGACCAATGTTCTCAGTCAATTCTCTGAAGATTGCAATGATTTTCTTTATTTTAATCTTTGCACCAATTTCTCATGGCTTATGCAATGGTCTTTATTTTCCTATGAGTATTTCTTTGAAGTCCTGAGAGAGTACCTTTTCATAGATCTGCCAAGGTGTAACTTGATGTTTATATTCTCTGTTATTTTGTCTTGGATATTCAGCAAAAAAGTTTTATGTCCTTGAATGTTCTTTGCCATTTGTCCCTAATCATGAAAATATTGAAGTTCTATTTCTGAGAGGTCCCTGTCTTTCTCCCTTGAATAATTTTCATATTTATTCTAAATGCTACAATTTTCCATAGCCTTTTTTTCTATGTATTGCAACTTGTTCCTTGTAGAATCACAATTTTATTTAGATTATCGTATTTGTGAATGTGCTCTCATCTGTCAAGTTTGTAATATGGAATGGCAGTGTTCTTTCTCTATCTTCATTTTTGCCTCCTTGATAAATTGTTCTGGATATTTGGGTCAATTTCTTGAAATTAAGACAAAAAAGTAACGATTTTCTTCAGATTCTTCCAAGAAACCTCTTCTGTGACTCATGACATAGGTACAAGTATAACAAAATAATAAATACTGAACCAATTAGATTCAGTAAAAATTGTTGACTGAAATTGTTTATTACTGAACAATTACTGAATTGTTTATTTAAAAGTTGTTACCAATCTGTGGTCTAATGAGCATTATTTCCTGTATTCTAGGGGAAATCAGAAGATAAATAAGAGGCAGTTTCTGTACTCACAAAACTAATAGATGTTGGGGATTAAAAGATAAATGTTGGAAAAATGTATAATAGAAAAGCAATCAAAAGCTGATAAGAGGTCAAATAATAATTGTGTGTTGGAGAGAGAACATTTTAATGATAGAGGAAATTGGCAAAAAAGGAGGAAGAGACAATTCATATGGCTACATAAGTTTTATTATCATGAAAATATTTATTTCATGCATAATATTTGCTTTCAGCAAGAACAGGAAGCATTTAAAACTAAGGAAATTAATAGGACTGTCACATATGATAAGAAAGTGAGTTATTACATAATACGTTTTTGATCTTGATATTGAATTTTAAGTACCCACCATGCTTCACAAGCATTTGTTGAACCACATTGCAAAAATTTGATGAAGTAGGAGTTATTATAGTTGTGGCATCTCCTTTGGGTTCATTTTCACTACTATCATTCCCATTTGAAGATAAAGTACCAAGAAAATGGATGATGACTTCTCTCCTCAAAGTAGTAGAGGTAGGTTGGGCTTTTTGATATATTTCTTCAAGAACCTTCATTTGCTAAGCTTACCACTAATTATTAACCAGCCAGTATTGATTAACTTTTCAATATGGAGCGTTCACTAAGTATAACAATAATATTTGTTACTAAACATTTGCCCAAATGGGGTCATGTGCTTACCTTGTGCACACAATATCACTGGGTATAGTCAGTTCAAACAGAGCCATCATCTGGAAAAACAGTAAACTTATAGCTTCTGGTTCTTAGAAATACCTCTCTCCCTTATGAGAATTCACATCCATGAGATACACTTAAGTTGTCTTTAGGTGCAACTCATAGATTAACTTCAGTAGTTGATGCCCTTGTAAAGACTTGCTTTTCTGAATTTATCTCATCCTTATTGTGTATCACAGCTGCCAATACTAATGCTACTATCAGCTATTAATGCTCAGGGACAGATACTGAAGCAAATGGGAATCTCATATATTCCAAATTTCAAGGTTCACAAGGTTTTCCCCTGACAAACGGGGAGCACACTTTGGGCAATGCATTTTCTGGGCTTACTACAACACAACACTCCTAAATACTGCTCTCAATTATAGGAGCAAATATATACTTCTTCAAGTATTTCTGAACTGTACAAGCTCCAGAGGCATTGGAAGCTCCTGCTAGAATTCTCTTCCTGAAATTATGATGCTAAAGACCTCCTATAATACAGATAGATTCACAGATGTATCTGATTCTTTAATCAGTTCTAATATATTTTCTGTGTAACTTCATTCGATTTTATCCAATGCTCAGTGTACATTATCCTTTCAGATAAAGGGTTTATTTGTTATTCGTTTAATTGATTCAATAAAAACATTTAAGAGTTAATTACCTCCATAGTTCTATGTAATAGAACTCCCTAGGACTTGTGCATTTCTGTTTTGAAGAGGATAAACCTGAAATAACTAGGGATAAGAATATGTGAACCACTGAGTCTTATTATCTGAACTGTGTTAAAACCTATATGGCCCACAACTGATGGTATTACTTTTCTGTACTCTGGGTCAGCCCCAGCCTGGAGTCACAGACCTCTGCTCACATCTTGTCTTGGGCAAGAAAAATGTCTCACCACAGTCTTTTGAAATCAATGCTACTCCAGAATTCTATCTGACACATTATTTGGAATTTTTGGAGCACAATGTTGGGAGAGTCCAGCTGCTATACTCTCTCTCCAATTCTAGACAAGAGAGAAGTACTTGCAGATGCAAGGGAACAGGGGCCCTGGTGGCAATTCAAGGGTGGAGAAAGGAAAGCTAGCAATTAGACTTGCAAAAGAGCAGAGGCCTTCTCTGGGTAAGGAGTTGAAATAATCAAATTGATTCTTTGATTTTTTTTAAATGTTGCTATTTACAATTAATTGATTTTGTCCTGTAATTACCTAAATCATGATTTTTTTTCTCTGAATTCAGAAATTTAGCTGACTTACAATAAGTTAAATTTAGAAATCCAGTTCTTGATAAGAAAAAATGAGCAAGATGCCTTCAGAAAAATCTTGGAAATATTTACATGAATTGTTGCAAAGCAAAGTGAGCAGAACCAGAATATTGTACGCAGTGACCAACTAGCAATAACTTAGCTATTCTCAGCAGTACAATGATCTAAGAACTTAGGATGAAAAATGCTGTCCACTTCTAGAGAAAGAAAAACTCATGAAGTCTGTATACAGATTGAAGCATACTTTTTTATTTTACTTTAGTTTTCTTGAAATTTTTTTTGCTCTGTGTTTTCTTTCATAACATGATTACTATGGAAATATGTTTTGCATGATTGCACATGTATAGCCTATAAAATCTGTTTGCCTTTTCAAGGAGAGGGAAGAAGAAGAAGGGAGGAAAGGAAAAAAAGGTAGGAACTCAAAATAAAAAATTAAATTAATATTTTGAACATCTTCAGAAATTTGTACCTCAGTTTACCTTTATTAAATCCTATTAAAAGGCAGACCAGAACACCTATCCCTGGATCACACCACCTTGGAAGTACAAATAATTTATAACACTAACTAGTTGACCAACAAAAAGGATATGCACCTTCTATGTTTCATATTGACTAGATCGCCACTGAGGTCCCTTAAAACTCTCAAATTCTGCCATTTTGTAAAATAAGGTTCCATTACTGCCCCACAATTCATTTAAGTTTATCAATATTGTTAGTCATTTAGATTCCTGGTAGGTGTTCATAGATGTTGGCAAATGTTTATTGATGGATTCATTGACTGATATAGAGGAAAGAACTGAAACAATACTATGATATTTTATTCATTGAAATGTATCAAATTATATGTGAAAAATTACTGGGCAAACAACTGGATTGAAATTAATCATTAAACTAAGAAAAAAATTACTAAAAGTAAATAAATCTGCCTTATCTAAATTCAAGAAGCCTGGTAGATTATTGCCAGGTTTCCTCTCACTCACTTCTGAATTCCTAAGATAAAATTGCCACTTTTCCTTTTATCCATCATTTCTCCTTCAATAATCAATTCTTTAATGTTGTTTAAAATCAGATATAAATGAACAGTTGTACTTCTTCTTTTGGTCATCATTTGAGAGACAAAGCTACTGTTAAATTAAAAAAATAATTACTATAAATGTATAGCATATGCACATGCACATGGGGAAGAGAAATTGAGGAGCAGATGGAGATAGAAAAAGAGAAATAGAGACACACGGAGAAAATATATCCCCCTTCACTACTCCATGGCAGATTTTTTATCTGCTTCATGAATTGTTCACCTTTTTCCTCTAGTGTCTATAATATCACTTCCATTTGAGCTGTCTTAGGAAGATCTGAGGATCACCTGGCAGGATAAGGTACCAGACAATGAAGTCCTTGCTCAAGCTGAACTACCAAGTATTCAAACTATGCTTCAGAGAATGCAACTCCAATAGGCTGGCCACATTGTTTGAATGCAAAATGTACGATTGGAAAGAAGATTGTTTTATGGAGAAGTTGCATGGAGCAGGCAATCACATAGTGGTCAGAAGAAGAGATACAAGGAAACTCTCAAGGTCTCTCTCAAGAACTTTGGATTTGACCATGCAATTTGGGAGACACTGGCACAGGACCACTCACCATGGCATGCCCACATCAGAAAGGGTGCTGCGGTCTATGAGCAAAGCAGAATTGAGACAGCACAAAGTAAACGTAGGATGCACAAATTTGGGATATCCACCCCAAATATTCACACAGACTATCTGTGCCCAACCTGTGGTAGAGCATTACAAGCTTGTTTTGGTTTGATCAGCCACAGTTTGACACACTGAAATTTCACTTTATCGTGATGATATCATTTTGGTCCTCTTTGAAGACAAAGGATAACAACCAACCAACCAATAATATATTCTGATAATGTCTATTTCTACCCCTGTTTAACCATACCAAAGTACTCTTTAGTTTTTGTTTAATTATTACATGTTTCTGAAATTCAAGTAAAATCTTCCCCAAATCCTTTGCCCTAGTTGTTAATCAACTTACCCTGGTACTTTTCATATCAATGTTTTATATTTCTCTTATAACCATAACAGATTACATGTTTACTTCTGTTTATTTTTTCATTCTTTTTGTTTCAACTCCACAAGTGCAGGCACTAAGACTTAACTAGATTTTTTTTACCCTTTTTCCACATACTCTTGTGTAAGAATATGACATCTAATGAACATTTGGTGGAAGAATAGTCAGTTACTAAATAATACAAAGTTATTTCAATAAATATGTAGCATCATCATTAAAAAAATACGATCAGAAGGCAAATGACTTATCTTTTAGGCAGGCTTATCATTATGGGTGGCTTCCAGGTTATTAATGACTCCTCTAAAAATTTTATACAATAAGAAAGCAAATATTATCTCTTGTGTCATAATATAGGATCCTAATTAAGGAAGAAATTATATTAAAAGGAAACATTGTGTTAAATATGATGAAATGAGGGGCGGAGCCAAGATGGTGGAGTAGAAAGACGCACATACACATAGCTCCGAACCCACAACCCACAGAACAGCTAGAGGGGAGTAACTTACAGCGAATTCTGCACCCAGAGGCCACGGAATATTGGAGCAAGGGAGATTTCTGTTCCAGAGAGACCTGCAAACCTCTCGCGGGGGGTCCTTCGCACTGCGGACTGGGCGCTGGGACTGGGAGCTGAGTGCAGCCCTGCAGCGGCCGCGACACCGTGAGGAAAAGATTCGAGTGGGCTACGGGGACGGGATCTCCTGCGGCCACGCGGGTCCCTACACCCACAGAGGGAACTGCAAACCTCTCACAAAAGGTCCGTCGCGCTGCAGATGCGGAGCCCAGCCCAGACCTGCGGTGGCCGCGGCTCCGAGAGGTACAGATCCAAGCAGGCTTTAGAGACGGGATCTCCAGTGGCGGCACAAGCCCCTCCACCCACAGGTGAGGACGGTTGGTGAGAGAGTCTCTTTGGCGGGTCGAGAGGAGAGTGGGGTGCCCCCATGGCTCGGGCCCCCCCGGGAGATAGAAGCTGAGAGGCGGCTGCAGACAGGGGCTCCACAAGCGGGCGGGAGCCTGGATCCATTGTGGAAGGTCTGTGCATAAACCCCCTGAGGGAACAGAGCCTGAGAGGCGGCCCTGCCCCTACCTGACCACCTGAACTTGATTCTCACACTGAATAGCAGCCCTGCCCCCACCAAAAGCCCTAAGGCGGGAAGCAGCATTTGAATCTCAGTCCCCAAACGCTGGCTGGGAGTACCAGGAGGCGAGGTGGGTGTGAGGAGAATATTCAGAGGTCAAGCCACTGGCTGGGGAGAATGCCAAGAAAAGGGAAAAGAAATAAAATTATTGAAGGGTACTTTCTCGGAGAAAAGACACTTCCTCCCTTCCTTTCTGACGAGGAAGGACAATGCTTACCATCAGGCAAAGACACAGAAATCAAGGATTCTGTGTCCCAGCCCACCCAATGGGCTCAGGCCATGGAAGAGCTCAAAAAGAATTTTGAAAATCAAGTTAGAGAGGTGGAGGAAAAACTGGGAAGAGAAATGAGAGGGATGAAAGAGAAGCATGAAAAGCAGATCAGCTCCCTGCTAAAGGAGAACCAAAAAAATGTTGAAGAAATTAACACCTTGAAAACTAGCCTAACTCAATTGGCAAAAGAGGTTCAAAAGGCCAATGAGGAGAAGAATGCTTTCAAAAACAGAATTAGCCAAATGGAAAAGGAGATTCAAAAGCTCACTGAAGAAAATAGATCTTTCAAAACTGTAATGGTACAGATGGACGCTAAGGACTTTATGAGAAAGACAGATATCTCAGAACATACCGCGCAGATTCGAAAAATGGAAGATAATGTGAAATATCTTATTGGAAAAACAACTGACCTGGAAAATAGAATCAGGAGAGACAATGTAAAAATTTTGGGACTACCTGAAAACCATGATCAAGAGAAGAGCCTAGACATCATCTTCCATGAAATTATCAAGGAAAACTGCCCTGAGATTCTAGAACCAGAGGGCAAAATAAATATTCAAGGAATCCGCAGAATACCGCATGAAAGAGATCCAAAAAGAGAAACTCCTAGGAACATTGTGGCCAAATTCCAGAATTCTCAGGTGAAAGAGAAAATATTGCAAGCAGCTAGAAAGAAACAATTCAAGTATTGTGGAAATACAATCAGGATAACACAAGATCTAGCACCCTCTACATTAAGGGATCGAAGGGAATGGAATAGGATATTCCAGAAGTCAAAGGGACTAGGACTAAAACCAAGAATCACCTACCCTGCAAAACTGAGTATAATACTTCAGGAGAAAAAATGGTCTTTCAATGAAATAGAGGATTTTCAAATTTTCTTGATGAAAAGACCAGAGCTGGAAAGAAAATTTGACTTTCTAACACAAGATTAAGAGAATCATGAAAAGGTGAACAGCAAAGAGAAGTCATAAGGGACTTAATAGAGCTGAACTGTTTACATTCCTACATAGAAAGACAATATTTGGAACTCTTGAAACATTTCACTATCTGGGTACTGGGTGGGAATACACACACACACACATGCACACACGCACACATACATAGAGACAGAGTGCACAGAGTGAATTGAAGAGGATGGGATCATATCTTAAAAAAAAAAATGAAATCAAGCAGTGAGAGAGAAATACTGGGAGGAGAAAGGGAGAAGTTGAATGGGGCAAATTATCTCTCATAAAAGAGGCAAGCAAAAGACTTATTAGTGGAGGGATAAAGAGGGGAGGCAAGAGAAAAACATGAGGTCTATCCCATCACATTCCACTAAAGGAAAGAATAAAATGCACACTCATTTTGATAGGAAAACCTATCACATAATACAGGAGAGTGGGGGACAGGGGCACAAGCAGGGTAGGGGGGAGGATGGAGGGGAGGGCATGGGGAGGAGAATGCAATCCAAGGTCGACACTCATGGGAAGGGAAAGGATCATAAGAGAATAGAAGTAATGGGGGACAGGATAGGATGGAGGGAAATATAGTTAGTCCTATACAACACAACTAGTATGGAAATCATTTGCAAAACTACACAGATTTGGCCTATATTGAATTGCTTGTCTTCCAAGGGAAGGGGTGGGGAGGGAGGGAGCTAAAGAAGGTGGAACTCAAAGTGTTAGGACCAAATGTAATGTTCTTACCACTGGGAAATAAGAAATACAGGTTAAGGGGTCAAGAAAGCTATCTGGCCCTACAGGACAAAAGAGAAGATGGAGACAAGGGCAGAGAGGGAGGATAGAAGAGAGAGTAGATTGGTCACAGGGGCAATTAGAATGCTTGGGTTTGGGGGGGGAGGGGATAAAAGGGGAGAAAATTTGTAACCCAAAATTTTGTGAAAATAAATGTTAAAAGCTAAATAAAAAAAATAATATGATGAAAGGGATTAATAGTCATTAATACAGAATCATTAATCAGGCATCACTTTGAGTCTGCTCTATAGTTATATGTAGATAACTTGAATAAGGGCCTTGGTTGTCTTCATCTATACCCTCCCTCTATCCTCTCACCTTTTCTATCTCCTTTACTAACAGTCAGTTGCCCACAAGAGTCAAGAGAATTTCTTTTTCTTTCTTTTAAATTCTGTTTTCCAAATTATCTCACATGCACTAAGAAGGCAAGCAATTGATATCAATTATACATGTGAAGTCATACAGGGGATGTTTTTATATTGACCCTATTTCAAAAATAGCAAGAAAAATGAAGTTAGAAAATTATACTTCAGTTTAAACTCAGAGTTCATCAGATCTCTCCTTTGTTTTTCACCATGAGCCCTTTGGAATTGTCTTGGAGCATTTTATTGATCCAAGTAGCCAAGTATACAGTTGATCATCATTACAACATTGCTGGTACTGTCTTTGATGATCTCCCTGTTCATTTAATTTCTCTTTGTATCAGTTTATATAGTACTTATCATGTTTTCCTGAAGCTATCTCCCTCATCATTTCTTATTGCACAATAATACTCTCCAATCGTATGTCACAAGCTATTCCACTTTTCCCAAATTGATGACTATCCTCTCATTTTTCAATTCTCTGCCATCACAAAAAGAGCTGCTATGAATATTTTTGTACATATAGGTCCTTTCACTTCTTCTTCTTTGCTCTCTTTGGAATACAAAACATGTAGTGGTATTGCTGGATCAAAGGGTATGCATAGCTTTACAGCCCTTTGGACATAGTTACAAACTCTTTCCCAGAATGGTGGGACCAGTTCACTATACCAGTAGTAATTTATTAGTGTACCTATTTTTTTCCCTTATACCATCCCACATTTGTCCTTTTTGAGAGGTGGAAAATGGTACCTCAGGCTTGTTTTAAATTGCTTTTCTCTGATCAATAGGGATTTAGAGCAACTTTTTTTACAGCAATAGATAGTTTTAATTCCTTCTGAAAACTGCCTGCTTTTAGGCATTTTATTCTTTGCCCATTTATCAGCAGGAGAATGGCTCTTATTGTATTTTAAATTTGATTCAGTCCTGTACTCAGTAGATATAGAGATCTTTATCAGAGAAAATTGCTGTAAAGTATGCTTCATATTACTTATTTTGTATGATATCTTTTAATAAAATTTAGTTTTTGTGATTACCCCATTTAATTAGATATATTTTTGTTTTTGCTTTATCTGAGAACTACCTCTACTTTTTTTGGTTCAGCTAAAACATATATTCTGCTCTAGTCCTGTAACTCTCTGTGTCTTTGTATTTCAAGTTTGTTTCTTATAAACAGAGTATTTCTGGATTCTGGTTTCTAATCCATTCTGCCATGTGCTTCCATTTTATGAATTAACTCATTCCACTAGTATTCACACTTCTGATTACTGTGTATTTCCCTCCTTCCCATTTTCTTGTGTTTCTTCTTGTCTCATTTTATCCTGTCCCTCTTCAAAAGTCTATTTTGCTTCTACCAATATCCTCCTTTAAATCCACCCTGTCTTTTATGAGCCCCTGCCCCTTTCTTTTGTCCCCTTAATTACTTATTTCTTTATTTGGTATGTTACATTTCTATACCCAGATGAGTGTGTGTGTGTGTATATGTGTGTGTGTGCGTGTGTATGTGTGCATGTAGTCTTCCTTCTTTGACATTTCCCTCCATTGTAAAAGGTCTTTGTTGTGTGTTTATGTGAGGAAATGGTTCTAAGAATTTTATAAGGGCTTGTGCCTGCCATGCTGTACAACATGCTGGTCAACTGTACGCACATGGAGCACTCCTACACTGTGCTCTACCTGTACTATGTGCTGTACAAGCTGGGCCTCAACTGCTGCCTCTACCTGCTCCAGAAGGAGCTGCCTGCGAGAGGCGGAGCGTGACAGCCTGGTGCTCAATGCTTCTGTCCTGTAGGGTCCCCTTGCTGCCTGCATGGTTCGCTGCTGGAGCAGCTGATGTGCTCCAAGTTCAGGTGTGGGACCACATGCTGCAAAGAACATTGGCGCTGCAGGTTTCAGTTCTTTAGCCTACAAAGGACTCTTCTAAAAAGATTTGTGTTGAAAACACTCATCTCAACCAGCATCCAAGAGGTAAGTACATTCGTCTCATTCAGATGGCAATAGCTTTTACTCACTTTAAACATGTGACACATGATCTGTATTCTGGCATCCTTGTTTCATTTTGAGGGGATTTAAGCAGCACGTCCTCCACAGGAATGTACAGTTTTGTCAGCACAGGCAGCATCTCTGAGGACCATGAAGATAGGGCTTCCAATGGCAAAGAGGAGCCCACAGTATGTCTCTCACCTAGCCTTTCAGATCAAATAGCACATGTGGTGAACTTGAGTACACTAATTATGTGGTAGGGTTCCATGGATGTCTAAATTATGTTTTCATTGACTTCACTGCATTAGTGGTGAAACAGGTGATATCAATGCCAAGTCATGCAGAAGTTACCAGCCATCAGGTCTTGGCCAGTGTCTCACACCCCTCTGATCACATAACCCTTATTTGTGATTTTAA
The DNA here is from genome assembly GCF_028372415.1 of Notamacropus eugenii. Lineage (NCBI taxonomy): Eukaryota > Metazoa > Chordata > Mammalia > Diprotodontia > Macropodidae > Notamacropus > Notamacropus eugenii. Next base: position 92,348,983 of record NC_092876.1, read on the forward strand.
GTGGAAATAGATTGGACCTCAGCATGACAGGCAGTTGTTGAGTCAAGACAAGGAATTAAATTATTTAGGATCTAAGTGGGGCCTACATTGTAACCATGACAGGAGGGGAACAGACTGATTATGGGAAAATGTTCACACTCTTACCGTTGGCTCTGTTCTAACAACAACAAATAAAATTGTTCATTTTATGTGACTGGTCATGACATCCACATGACTCCCCTTTCTCTCTTTTTTTCAGGAGAGAGGAAAGAAAGCAAATCAATTTAAAACTGGAACAAAATTGAATGACTATATACCATTTTATGTGATTTTTAAATAGTGATATAAGAGATTATTTTGTCTTTTTAAGAACCTGAGTGATTCTAACAGGATTTGTAGAATAGTGAACCTTTTGAACATTGATGGTGTTTTTATAATTATGGAAAATATGTAGTAATCAGGTGCAAAGTGAGAGTAGCTAGAGGAGGAAAGGAAGGATTACTGTCAGGTCTCACTCCATCTCCTTCTGCATAACCACTTTAGAAAAGAAGAACTTTAAGAAGACTCTAGTTATGCTGTGATCTACAGCCATCCCTTCTTTCTGTCTCACTTCGCTAGTTCTGTAGTCAAAACACAGGATCTAGTAGGGCTTTGATTGTTGATAACTAGCCAGGGGGTCTATTCCTGCAACAATTCTAAGTTTGACCAAACAAATTAGCACCAGTAAAAAGATGGTCCCTGTTAAACCTGTGAGTTAGTAGACTTCATTCCATAGTCAATGACATGCAATAGCTTTACTTTCTCAACAATAAATTCTGTGTGACTAGAATGTTTGAATTTAATTTTATTTGGAATTTGATACTGCAGATCAGTGCTAAGGTAGATCAGATACAAGTTGGGAATCTTATTACCCTGCTGAGGTGGACTCAAGTTTTTAGATAATTTATTTAAGTTTGATGTTAGAAATGCAGTGGATAGGTTTTTTTTTGTTGGAGTATTTTTTAAATGTCATTTTTCATAGATATTTCAAAACTACCTTTTTATTATTAGTATTATTATTATTATTTATTATTATTAGATTTGTTTTCAGTGTTCTACAATTACTTCCAAATATCTTAGATTTTTCCTCTCCCTCCTCTCCTTCCCTACTACCTCCCTACTCCTTCCCTGATATGGCTTACAATTTTATATAAGTTCTACACATACATTCCTATTAAATACATTTTCACCTCAGTCATGTTGCATAGAAGAATTAAAATGAATGGAAGAAATCATAAAACAAACCAAAACATAACACAAAAGAAAGTGATCTGCTTTGTTCTGTGATCGAACTCCATAGTTCTTTTTCTGGATGTGGAAGGCCTTTTTTCTTAAGAAACCATTGGGAATTATTTAAGTCCTTGCATTGCAATGAATTACTAGGTCTACCAGAAAAATTCCTCCCACACTGTGGTTGTTGCTGTGTACAAAGTTCTGGTTCTGCTCCTTTCACTCAGCGTCAGTTCATATAAGTCTTTTAAGGCCTCTCTGAAGTCTTCCTGTTTATATAAGTTTTTCTTAATGTCTACAAATCAGAATAACACTACTAAGCATATTTGGAAATAGTTACCAGGACTAGTTAACAAAACAAAACAACCCTATGAATTATAGGAAAATCCTAGATGGAGAATTCATCTCTTGCCAAAACCTTAACAGTGTAGCCAAAATGCTCTGCTTTTTGTTAGGGACAGCTTTTTGTCTGAGATTGGCTGGTGTGTGTTTGCTGTTGATTGTATTTTTTATAAGGCATTGGCCTAGCCCTTCCCTAACTAGATGTCTGCCTCCAGGATTGCTTTTGCCCAGTTGAGGTGGTCTAGACTGTCACACTAAGGCTTTGTTGTAAAAGCTTCTCACTTCGTTTCATTTTAGTTGTTGTCAAAGGTACTAATTCTCCCAAAGCTAGAAGAGCTTGAATGTTTTCTCTTTGGGGGAAAGTAATGGCTTGAACTCTTAGTTCTAATTTGCCATCGAGCCTGGAATCTTAACAAGGAATTAGTTCTTTTGCTGGTGTTTTGTTCCTTCATCTTCTGCCTGCTGAAGATGCTAATGATTTGGGGTTATAAATTCCCAGAGGATCACGAGTCCCTACCCCCAAACTCCTGCTTTCCTAAGGACTTCTTAGAGACCTGTCATATTGTAATTCAGATTAAAATCAAAATAACCAAACCAAGAGCCAATGTGGCATCTTAGATGATTGAATCTGGAGCCAAAGGATCTGAGTTCAAATCCCACATGAATTCCCTCAGGCAAATCAGGTAGCGTCTTAGTTTCAGTTTCCACATACATAAAATGAGGGCATTGGACTAGATCCTAACTCTTGTGGGTGGACAGAGAGATTTAGGTTTCTGAATTTTTGGCTTCTAAATAAAAATGAGCACAAAAAGAGGCTTAAAATGGAAATTTCCTGTAGTACTAGCCTAGACCACTATAAATATAAATGCAGTGTCTTTGAGCTGTACACTTCCAAAAGCATGGGGAATTGGAACAGAGTAGAGAGGTGAGGTGAAATCTCTCAGGCATTTTCACATTCAGACATGTACATGGGTTACATGGGTAGATGGGGTTCTCCCATCAGGCAGCCTGCTAAACCCAGCTTTGGGTCCAACAACTCCAGCCTAGGCAGTTGTGATGGCGTCTTTGTCTAAGGAGACTTTCCAGGTAAAGCTCTCCAAGTTTATGCTCTTCTGATCCAAATTTCCATATTGTCTTCAACCTGTTTTACTCATTTTCTCCAAATTTTCCTACATGAAAACTCATTAATACATTGTGCTACAGGCAAGAGACACACAGGAAGATAACATGAAATGTCTTAACTAACACCCAGTTTTGTAGCAATAAAAAACCAAGTCCACTGCCATTCAATTTCCTATATTCCAGAGTTTACACAGAAATGAATGAAAGCTCTTTGTAGTAAGTAGGAAGACTGTTACTGGCATATTACAGATGTGCTGAAATTCTTTCTTGCCATTAATGAGTCATAATATTATTTAATAATATTATTTACAAGTTTGCTCAAAATTTATGTTAATTGAAGTCTTAAAAGTTTTATGCCTTTCTCTTACTAAATTTGATTTAATAGCATGTTTTAAATTTGAGGAGTGGAAAATCAAGTGATTACTTACAGGAGAAACTGGGTTTTATAACATCAGAAATTATTGTCATATAGATTAACTAATTAGATTTTAAGAAAACCACAACAGCAACTGTGGGTTGAATTCAAGTGTTTGAAAATGGCAGAAGATGGATTCTGTTCCTGAACCATTACAAGAAAACCAGCAATGAGCTTGGTGACTTTAAGGGAATTTTGGTGGATTATAATTTAGTAGAAAGCATAGAAACACTTAGCATTTTTTAAAATCTCAGAACTCCTATCTGGTGATCTTCAAAAACAAGGTAAAAATCAGTTCTGGGCTAAGCCAGGGTTACATAGTTTGTTCTAGGTCATTGAATTTACCAGTTCTAAGACAATTTAATTTACCAACAATATGCTGTGGATAAGTTCTCTTACCTTGGTAGTTGTGCTTTCCAGGGATGTACACATGGACAATGAGGGTGATGCATGCATTTCCAGAGCTAGCTCGGTGTTTGAGAGGCTTCAAAGAAAAGTCTGGGAAAGAAGAGGTATTAAGCTTATTACTAAACTGAAGGTCTACAGAGCCATTCTGCTGACCTCATTGTTGTATGACTGTGAAACATGGACAGTCTACCACCACTATGCCAGGAAACTGAGTCACTTCCATTTGAACTGCTTTAGGAAGATTCTGGCAGGATAGGGTACCAGACACTGAAGTCCTTGATTGAGTTGAACTACCAAACATTCAAACTATGCTTCAGAGAGTGCAACTCCAATGGGCTGGCCATGTTGCTCAAATGTAAAATGTACATTTACCAAAAAAACTATTTCATGGAGAACTCACATCGTGCAGGTGATCTCATGGTGGTCAGAAGAAGTGATACAAGGATACTCTCGAAGTCTCTCTCAAGAACTTTGGATTTGACTGTTCAACACTGGAGACATTGGCACAGAACTGCTTAGTATGGCATGCCCACATCAGAAAGGGTGCTGTGCCCTATGAGAAAAGCAGAATTGAGACAGCACAAAGGAAACATAAGATGCACAAATTTGGAGTATCCACCCCAAATATTCACACAGAGTATCCGTACCCAACCTGTGGTAGAGCATTCCAAGCTCATATTGGTCTGATCAACCACAGTCAGAAACACTGAAGCTTCACTTTATCATGGTGTTGTCATTTTGGTCCTCTTCAAAAACAAAAGACAACAACCAAATAACTAATTGAAGACATTTTGATTTATCAACAAAATGTACCTGTGGTTTGCCATCTGTAAAGCATGCATGTAATAAATACTTACATCTGTTGTTTTCTGATTTTAACTTTTCTAATAGTTGTAAAGACAAAATAGTGAGGAATCATTTCCTACTGTGTGCCTTATCTAGAAAATAGATGTGGTTTTATGATTTGGTTAATCTTATGGTACCAACTCCCAAGAAACCTACTCAAATTAACTGTTCATAAACTTTATATCCATTAAGGTCTTTTTTAGTCTTTATGTATTCCCAGCACTCAGCACAGTAGGTGCTTAATTAATGTTTATTGATTGACAAAAAAAATTTATGAGGGTTTATTTTATAACCTCAAATGTTACTGAAGTTGGAGGGAGGAGCCAAGATGGCAGAATAGAAAGATATACATATGCTAGGTCCTAACCCACAGCCCATAAAATACCTGTAAAGAAGAACTCCCAACAAATTCTGGAGCAGCAGAAGCTACAGAACATCGAAATAGAGGAGATATCTGTTCCAGAGAGACCTGAAAAATTGACACGAAAGGTCTGTCATGTACCAGACCTGGAGCAGAGCCTAGCCCTGCCTTGGCAGCGTGGCACCAAGAGGAGCAGATCCAAGCAGGCTTCAGGGACAGAATCTCCAGCAGCAGCGCAGGTGCCTCCACCCACAAGCACCAAAGGTCAGTGAGAGAGTCTTTTTGGCTGACGAGAGGGGGGTGGGGTATCCTTATAACTCAGGACCCCTGGGGACACAGCAACAGAGGCAGTGGTGGACAGGGGCTCCCAAAGCAGGCAGGAGCTCAGATCCATTGTTGAAGGTCTCCTTGTAAACCCCCTGAGGGAACTGAGCCCTGTGTGGTGACCCTGCCCCCACCTGAGCCCCTGAACTTGATCTCACACTGAATAGAAGCCCTGCTCCACTGAAAGCCCTGAGGCTGGGAAGCAACATTTAAATCTCAGACCCAAAGCACTGGCTGGGTGGATCTGGAGGCCTGGTGTGTGTGGAGAGGAAGCTGAGAAGTCAAGTAACTGGCTGGGAAAATGTCCAGAAAAGGGAAAAAATATAAGACCATAGGTTACTTTCTTGGTGAATAGATATCTGCTCCCTTCCTTTCTGATGAGGAAGAACAATGCTTACCATCAGGGATAGACATAAAAGTCAAGGCTTCTGTATCCCACACATCCAAAATAAATATTCAATGGGCTCAGGCCTTGGAAGAGCTCAAAAAGGATTTTGAAAATCAAGTGAGAGAGGTGGAGGAAAAACTGGGAAGAGAAATGAGAGAGATGCAAGAAAAGCATGAAAAGCAGGTCAACACCTTGCTAAATGAGACCCCCCCCCCAAAAAAAAAAGCTGAAGAAAATAACACCTTGAAGAAATACGCTAACTCAATTGAGAAAAGAGGTTCAAAAAGCCAATCAAGAGAAGAATGCTTTCAAAAGCAGAACTGGCCAAATGGAAAGGAGTTTCAAAAGCTCACTGAAGAAAATAGTTCTTTAAAAATTAGAATGGAACAGATGGAGGCTAAATGACTTTATGAGAAACCAAGAAATCACAAAACAAAACCAAAAGAATGAAAAAAAAAATGGAAGATAATGTGAAATATCTCATTGGAAAAACAACTGACCTGGAAAATAAATCCAGGAGAGACAATTTAAAAATTATGGGACTACCTGAAATCCATGATCAAATAAAGAGCCTAGACATCATCTTTCATGAAATTATCAAGGAAAACTGTCCTGACATTCTAGAACCAGAGGGTAAAATAAGTATTCAGGGAATCCACTGATTACCACCTGAAAGAGATCCAAAAAGAGAAACTCCTAGGAACATTGTGGCCAAATTTCAGAGTTCCCAAGTCAAGAAGAAAATATTGCAACAGCTAGAAAGAAACAATTCAAATATTGTGGTAATACAATCAGGAAAACAAACGATCTAGCAGCTTCTACATTAAGGGATAGAAGGGCATGGAATATGATATTCCAGAAGGCAAAGGAACTAGGACTAAAACCAAGAATCACCTACCCAGCAAAACTGAGTATAATGCTTCAGGGGAAAAAATGGTCTTTCAATGAAATAGAGGACTTTCAAGCATTCTTGATGAAAAGACCAGAGCTGAAAAGAAAATTTTACTTTCAAACCAAGAATGAAGAGAAATATGAAGTAAACAGCATAGAGAAGTCATAAGGGACTTGTTAAAGTTGAACTGTTTACATTCCTAAATGGAAAGACAATATTTGTAACTCTTGAAACTTTTCAGTATCTGGGTAGTGGGTGGGATTACACACACACACACACACACACACACACACACACACATTCACACAGCACAGAGTGAATTGAATAGGATGGGATCATATCTCAAAAAAATTAAATTAAGTGGTGAGAGAGAAATATATTTGGAGGAGAAAGGGAGAAATGGAATGGGGCAAATTATCTCTCATAAAAGAGGCAAGCAAAAAACTTTTTAGTGGAGGGAAAAAGAGGAGAGGTGAGAGAAAAACATGAAGCTTACTCTCATCAATTCGACTAAAAGAAGGAATAAAATGCACACTCATTTTGGTATGAAAACCTATCTTACAATACAGGAAACTAGGGGAGAAGGGGATAAGCAGGGTGGGGGAAGTAATGGAAGGGAGGGCAGTGGGAGGAGGGAATAATATCAAGTCAACACTTTTGGGGAGGGACAGGATCCAAGGAGAGAACAGAAGCAATTGGGGGGCAGGATAGGATGGAGGGAAATATAGTTAGTCTTCTACAACACAACTATCATGAAAGTCATTTGCAAAACTACACAGATATGGCCTATATTGAATTGCTTGCTTCCCAGAGGGAATGGGTGGGGAGAGAGGGATGAAGAGAAATTGGAAGTCAAAGTTTTAGGAACAACTGTCAAGTATTGTTCTTACTTCTAGGAAATAAGAAATACAAGTAATGGGGTATAGAAAGTTATCTGTCCCTACAGGTCAAAAGAGAAGATAGGGACAAGGGAAGGGAGGGATGTTAGAAGAAAGGGCAGATCGGTGATAGGGGCAGTTAGAATGCTTGGTGTTTTGGGGTGGGGGGAGTGGAGAAATGGGGAGAAAATTTGGAACCCAAAATTTTGTGAAAATGAATGTTAAAAGTTAAATAAATAAATTTTAAAAAATCAAAACTAATCTATTCAGCAAACTGGTATGCCTGTCAAAATGAGTAAATGACAGACTCATGACAGTGTGATTGCCACTTGTAAGGACTGTTAATAGCGCCATAAATGATATACTAAATGCATGTAGGGGAGGGAAAAAACAAGTCCCCTGGCTTCTAGAATTTCTTTGTGTCATAGGAGAATAATGAGTAAGGACAGACAAAGTAAGTATAAGAACATGTTGGTTGAAAAAATCCATTAAAATATTCAATCAACCAACAAGTATTTATTACTATATTTCAGGCACTGTGCTGGGTGTTAGAGATATAGAGACAATGAGAAACAATTCTTACCTTCAAGGAGCTTCATTTTATTAAGAGAGACAATATATTTTTGTGTATACACACAAAATGCAAAATGAATACAGCACGCAACAAGTTCCGTTGGATTTAATCCAACAATAATTCAATTAAATCCAATATCTGGCAACCTATGATGTACCCACATAATAGCTGAAAGGAATGTGTGATGTGTGGATGGGAAAACCCAAGTCAGATGAGGGAAATTATAGCTATTAAAAGTTCATTATATGGATGAAGGATTTCATTTGTTTGCATGTTCTCAGAGGTAAGGAGTAGAGGAAATTTAGGAAGAGTAAACAGGATATAAACAAAATTCAACTACACATAAGTAAACAAAAGTCTAACAGTGAGAGCTATTTAGTACTGGAATGGATTACATTACAACAGACTTCTTCTGGCTTCAGATAGGTTTTTAGTAGCTCACTTTCCAAGTAAAGCTAACTAGAGTCAACTAGATGGTTGCTGTGGGTTATGTGACAAGAGAGAGTGTGCAGTGGATAGTAGGTCATACTTTGTGCAGGTCTGCATTAGAATATAGTGATTCCACCATAACTGCTACTTTTCCAGCCTAAGTCAAATGCTCAGTTATCATTGATGTTGTAGCAAAGAGTCTAGATTACCTATGACTTGGACTATATAGTCAGGGATCTCTGCCAACATAGCAAATGAATGATTTCCAACTTTGCCAGAATTTTTTCCTTTTCAGCTATCAATTCTCCAAGAAGAGGGAATGGATAAAGAAATATTGTGGAACAAGAATCAACAGAAGTTGGAAACCAATTGATTGTGACAGATGAGGAAATGATACTGCTGAGGTTTTCAGCATGGGAAACTGGCAGGATGTTAAGGTCATCAGCAATACAAGGAAGCTGAAAAAATAATAACATTCATATCATTATTTAAAATTTATAAAATGCTTCACAAATACTTCATTTTGTTCTCACAACAATCCTGGGGTATAAGTGTCATTATTATCTCTATTTTACTAATGAGTAAACTTGGGCAAAAATAAAAAAAGTGATTTGCCCAGAGCCACAAACCTAGAAGTATCTGAGACAGGATTTGAATTCAGATCTTCCATACTGCAGGCCCACAGTGCCATCTGACTGCCTCTATAAAGCAGCAAGTGATTTAGGAAGAAAATGAGTTCAGATTTGATTCTGTTGACTTTGTGCATTTAGCAAGATTTTATTCTGATGGTTATGTCTAGGAAGCAATAAGAAATGTAGCACTGGACATTAGGGAAGTTAGACAGAAAAAGATATGGGAGAAGTTTGAATGGGGTGACAATTGAAACCATAAGAATAGATGAGAGAATAAAATCATAGACTAGAAAACAGAAGAGAATTTGAGGACTGTTGAATAAACACCCTCATTTTATAGATAAAGAAATAGTGGTACAGAGAATTTAAATGATACCTAGGCTAACAACAACAACAAAAACAGCATCTCTATAAGGATTTGAACCTATATCTTGTGACTCAAAGACCAGGACCCTCTCCAGTAAATCGCATTGTTTAAGCTATTGGAAAATATTAAGACATAAGAAGGGCAAAAATGAGAAATCAATGCATGGCCATAGTTTAGAGTAATAGGTAGGAAAAATTGAATCAGTTAAGGAAATTATAAAAGGGCGGATATAGGAAAAGGAGTATCATGCAAAATCAGGGAGACAAAATTATTAAGAAGGAGGCAGTGTTCATTCAATAGTGTCAAATTTTTCAGAGAATGGAAAGAATTCAAAATGAAAAATAAAATGAAAAAAATTCAAAAGAATGAGAACTGAGAAAAGACCATTGAATTAAGAGATGTGGAGATTACTGGTGACCTTGGAGAAAACAGTCTCTAGAGGGTAGTGGAGACAGAAGCAAGATTGCAGGATTCTGAGGAATAAACACATAATGAGTAACTGGCAGGTTCAAATATAAACTTTTCTTGCTAATATGGTGGCAAAGGGGGAAAAGAGGGTGATAGTTTGAGGTAGTGATAAGATCAGTAGAAATTGTGAGTTTCTTGCGTGTTTTAGGACAGGGAAATAAACACATTTATAGTCAGGGGAGAGGAAAGAGAAGGGAAGAAGGGGGAAGAATGGGAATGGGAATGAAAGAAAATGAGAATGACTATCTATGACTAATGGACAAAGGTCTTGAGAGGATCAAAAGAGATTAGATGAAGGGACTTCTTTGTTTTGCAAAGGAGCAGTCATCTCAACATAATGATCTTGGGAAGAATTGTATATGTGGGTGAGGCCAGAGGAAAGTAGAGAGGTTTTGAGACATAGGGAAAGACAAGAGAAATTATGGATTCAATGTTGTTAGAAAATAAGAGGTAAGATAGTTTGCTGTTAATAGGGGGACACAAAGTTAGAGCTGGGACTTAAAGAAAGAAGAACTGGAGAAAACTTCTAAGTACACCATGCTGGAGAATCAATCAGAAATGAATAAAATGGTTGCGGTAGACAGCTGAGAACACCAATGCAGCTACGAAATTTAGGGTGAATTATATAAGCATAATTTTATGGCTTTGTCTGGCAATGTTCAGCAGCTCAGGAGTAGTTCAAACCAGAACAGCTTAAGGGTAGGAGTGAACTAGAATTATAGGTTAGCATGTTGGAATAACAGAGAGATAAAATAGCAAGGGATTATAGAATACAGACTATTTTATTTAAATGATTGACTATAGAGCCAAGATTGTAAAGAGACTGAAATAAAGCCATAATGTGGGTGATGCAATATGAGAACAAGGAGAGAAAAATCATTATAGGGAAATGGATGGGAATTCATGAAGATGGTGAAGTACAAATTCAGAAGGAATAAGCCTACAGTAGAGGTATAAAATCGGGATATTATCAAAGTGGAATTTCATACCACAAACATTTCTTGAACCCTTACTATGTACTCAGCACTCTGGGAGATGTGTTGTGTTTTTTTTTTTTTTTTATATGTGTGAATAAAAACCTCAAGGAGCTCATAAACAAGTTGAAGAGATGAGAATAACTTTCATAATATCATAACAAAGGTAAGACCATTAGCTGTTCAACTTTGTGAGAAAGACTAGTAAACAATTCAAGAACCAAGAAATAAAAAGAATAATGTGTGCAACAGTAGTTAGGAAATTGTTAGAGGAGATGAGCATCTCTAGTTCAAGCCTGGTAGCCTGAACCGAATGATAAAATTAGCTCAACACATTAGTATTGCTGGTCTGAGGAGACAGTGCTGGCAAACGTCTCCTCCTTCTCTTGATCCCTCCCTCAATGAAGGAATGTTGTTTTCCTCCAGGGGCCTGCTTATTTCCATTCCACCTCTCCCCCATTGTAATTAAAACCTTTGGGTCCAAAAATAAAATGAGATCAATACATATTTAGGAATTTTAGTTAAACAGTCAATATCCCTACAAACCTGGAGAAGCAAGAGTTAAATGTAATAGTTTCTTCATGAAGAAAGAAACCAAGAAGATCTGACTATGGAACTAGAAGCAAACAAGTTTCTCAGCAGGGAATGAGGGGCTTATTATACTGGACCCTTGGAATGGAATATTTTCATCATTCCTTCACGGATTTGTTTGGTTTTCACTCCATAGACAATGGGGTTAAGCAAAGGTGGAACAAGCAAGTATAGGTTGGAAAGGAGAATGTGGACATAGGGGGCAACATTAAATCCAAATCTATGTATAAATGATGTGAAAAAAGTCAGGATATAGAACTGAAGAAAAACAAAGATATGGGCTGTGCAGGTATTGAATGCCTTGAGCCGGGCTTCCTTTTGGGACAACTTAAAGACAGCCCGGACGATCAGGCTGTAGGATATAAAGATGAAAATTACATCAAAGCCCAGTACTGAGAAAGCCACAAAAAGGCCATTCACTTTATTTGCTTTTGTATCTACAGCTGCCAGCCTGACCACAGCCATGTGCTCACAGTAGGAGTGGGAGATAAATGTGGTCTTGAATATCTTCAGCCTCAACTTGATGAGAACTGGGCACATGATGATGATAATGGCAGCTCTGATGGTAACAGCCATGATGATGTTAATGAGCACTTTCTTGGTGAGGATAGCTGAGTGCCTCAGAGGGTTGCAGATGGCTACATAACGGTCAAATGCCATAGCCAAGAGGATGCCTGATTCCATGCACTGGAAAGTGTGGGTAAAGTACATCTGGACCAAGCAGGAGTTAAAGTGAATCTCTCGCACTTGCAGCCAGAAAATAGCTAACATTTTAGGTGTGATACATAAGGTAAGCCCCAAGTCAGTAGCTGCTAGTACAGCCAAGAAAATATACATAGGCTCATGGAGGCTGCGCTCAGAACGGATAATGATGATAAGGAGGCTATTGCCAATCATTGCTAGGATAAAGGAAATGAAGAATGGGATCCCAATCCAGTGTTGTACTGACTCCAGGCCTGGGACTCCAATTAGGGTGAAGATGGAAGGGTTGAAGAAGGTCCTATTAAGAGACTGCATGATGAGTCAGGACTGGCCACCTTCTCAAAGCTACCTCACTATCCTAGAGAGGGAAAAGATATCAAGAATTACCTATAGAGCAATAGATACCTTACTAGCTTGGCAATTGATAGAAATTACTGTAGGGTGTTTGGTCCAACCAACTGCTTTTAAACAGGGTTGTCTCTAAAGATCTCTGGGAGTTTGTGACTGTGGAGGATTATTTTTAATCCTAAAATCAAAGTATCTATCTATCCATCCATCCATTCATCATTTTTTAGAACTATATATACTAAGCACAGGACATAAATATAAAATTGAAATCAAGAAATATTCACAAATTAATTTTCTTTTGTAATTTGTAATCATTACTGTATACCTTTTCATCTTTGTGTTTGTATTTTTTAATGGAAATTTAATCTCAAAGGCATTTGTTCTTTTCGAAATGGCTATTTCCATAAGCATCTGTCTTTCCTCTAAAACATTGTTGCTTTGATACTCACAACTTCTTATGCTTTTCACTTTCTCTAGTAATTTGTTATTTCTCTGGGAGTTATTCAGTAGTTGAACTTATTATATATTTCTGTCCATTTGGTAATATGTAATTTGTTCTGTTAAAATACTCTGAGATGGCCCATATCCCAAAGTAATGTAGTTCACTTTGAAAATAACAACAACGTGTATATAGTGACTTAGAGTTTGCAAAACATTTTACAGATATTATCATATTCCCACAGCAATCCTGGGAGGTGAGTGCTGTTATGATCCTCATTTTATAGATGAGGAAGGTGAGGCAAACTAAGGTGAAGTTACTTTCCTAGTGTCACACAATTGGTAAGAGCTGGAGGCTTCAAACGAATTCAGGGCTTCTTGCATCACTTTATCCACTGTGACACAGTTGTTCAGGTTTGGCTTGATGACAAGTTAGGTAAACCTATGAGATATTCTTATGATATGTAGAGAGCCAGTTTTGTGAAAGCTTTTTTTTATCAATCTCTCAGCTAGGATTGATAAAGACTAAGAAAGTTGCATTTAAGGCAGACTCTCGAGAAGCCGTGAATGCCTTCCTTCCATGATGTAGTTGCTTTAATAGTGTATTATTGCTTAAATAAACATAAGCATTTGAAAATAAAAGCACCATTCTAGTTATTTTAATATTTCAAAACTGAGTACACAGAAGGCCCATTCTCCATCTTCAAATTCATCATAAATTTGGGGAGATAATAATGATTCTGATTTTTTTTCTCTGTGAGTCTTTACATTTGTTTATCTTTCATGTCCGGGATGCTATTCCTCCTCACACCTGCCTTTTGAAATTCTTGGTTTCCTTTAAAACTCAGATCAAGCACCACATTAGGCAGAGGAGGTATTTAGTGCATTCATCTCCCTACTCAACACTTTCCTCCTTTAAGGTTAACTTGTGTGTATTTTGTATATACTTTTTTATGTGTATGTTGTCTCCCCCACTGTAATTAAAGCACCTTGAAAATAGAAACTGTGTCCCTTTTATCTTTTATCTTTGTCTTCCCTAGCAGTTAGCATACTTCCTCATATATAACAGGCATTTAACGAATGCTTGCTGACTCATTCACAAGAAAGTAGAAGAACACATGGAGCTTTCCTTCAAATGATAAGTAGCATCTATCTAAAACCAACAGTGAGCATGATCTGTAATGGGGATAAGATAAAAACTTTCTGAATGAGGAAATTGATGGAATGGAGAGATAAGGCAGCAAGTGGTTAATTGTGGGAATTGAGTGAACCACACTAACTCAATCCTAGAGTTAGCTCAATTTCCTTCTATTCAATTATGGATTTAATCCCACATGTTTCCTGCTCAATTGTGGGAATAGAGAAAATGTTTCCTTGCATTGCTTGAACCTAGTTCTATGTGGCTGGGAAGGTGGACCACCTCTACCTACTGCCTGGAGACCCTTAATTAAGGACCTACTTTATGCTGACCAGAAACAGATTCAAAGGTTGATGCAAGGAGTTTCTCACAATTGTACATCTCAAGCACTTTATATGTCTTATCTGAATACTGACAACATATTGATCAATCAGGTAAAAATAGTCTCCATGTTCTTTTGATTGTTTGTAGACACCAGGGGGAGTGGGATACATTTTTTTCTGAATTCAGAGAATTACATCTGTTTGCTTTTCTCCTCCCAACTTGGAAAGTCCTTAACTTTCTTTTTCTAATTAAAGTTATATTACCTAATATTATATTGTTCCCTCTTAATTAATTAATTAATTAACTGTTTTTAATGTATAAGTGTCTTTCTTCCTGCATTCAAAATCCAGGCCTAAGCAGAGGAGCCTTGGTCCTGTTTTATTGAGCAATTGGAATATATTACTTAATAAATCAAAATGCTCAGAAGACTGAAACTTTGTTTTCCTCAGATATTTCATCTGGCACCTGCCATAGCAATAAGATCGCAGATGAAGCAATGATGTCCATTATCACCACTATTGCTCTGTATTGTACTAGAAAAACTAGCTGTGTCAATGAGAGATGAAAAAGAACTTGAAGGAATTATAATAGGCAATTAGAAAAGCAAACTTTTTCTTTTTGAAGACAATATGATGATATCCTTAGAGAATCCTAGAGAATCACTTGGAAAGCTAAGTGAAATAAATAACAACCTCAACAAAGTTGCAGAATATGAAATACACTCACATAAATCATCAATATTTCTATATATTACCAACAAATTCCATAAAAAGGAAATAGAAAGAGAAATTTCATTTAAAATAATTGCGGGCAATATAACATACTTGGGAGTCTACTTGCTAAAACAAACTCAGTAGCTATATGAATGCAATTACAAAACAATTTTATAAAAGCTGTCCCTACCTTGAACATTGCTGATCTTCAGCAATTAGTCTTTTAATGTGTTGCTACATTGATATACTTATAATAAAATCCTTTAAATTCTCTTTGTCCTGAGTTTTGCCTCCTTAATCAGAGTGAAAACTCCAACAAAGAATTTTCCTTTCTGCAAGATCACACTCAGATTTCCACAGGCACTAAGGAAAATCACAATCCAACAAGAGCTGGAAGAGACAGTAAAGATCATCTATTTCAACCCATACTTCAGCATATCACAAAGGAACTATCTTCTTGAAGGTGCCCATTTCACTTTTAGATACCTCTAATAATAGGATTTTTTTTATATCCAACTTAAATCTAACTCTCTTAAATGTGTACTTATTATACTGTCTTCTGTGAACAAGAATGTATCTGATAGAATGTAGAATGTATCTAATCTCTTTTATGTAGCATATCTTCCTTCAAAAATAATTGAAATATCTATCAGACCATTTAAAAATTCTATGTAGGGTAAAAAATGAGTTATCTCAGCATGAACAGGATAGTTATATATTCTTTGTTGCTTCATTCTCTACCCTAGGTAGGGAGCAATCACTCATCCACTTGCTTTAATCAACCCTTTTCAAAGTCTTTCTATTGGAGTTCACTTATCATATACAACCAACATAAACATTTTTGGGTAATGAGGGGTGCATTCAATCTAAAGATTCTCCTTTTTATTTACTTTTCTCGGTTGGTTTGTTTTTCATTCCAGTAACAGAATCTCCTTTAATATCCCTCTTTGCTGTAATTTTTACTGGGAGTTTCAATTTCTCCATTCTTCTCAGGGAAAATTCCTTTTTAGGTTATCACTTTGTCTATACCACTCTCAGCGAAAGTATATATGTTGTGAGTAGAGGTGCTGGAATCTCAATGTGAGAAAAAAACGGAGGAAGGGAGAGAATTGGCCAGAAACACTTAAATAATGTACTTCAGTCTTCTAATCTTAGTACCTCAGAATTATGGAGCAACTCCTAAACAACAATCTACTGTTATCTCTCTACATTTTCCTCACAAAAAATGCTTAACATTAAAAGTACCCAAATGTAATTGTTAGAGGAATGCTCTTGGGAAGACCTGGGTTTGAATCTTGCCTCAGATAGAGCAACAAGGAAATAGAGACAAGTCTGCCCCATAGTCTAGTTTTTAGAATTAATTACCTATTCTTTATATATGTCTAAAATGAATTTCATGCCCCTCGGTGATCCACTCACCTAAACCTGAACTGCAGAGAAGAGATAGAGAATGCTGAGCCAGAAGTAGGGGAAAGGGGAGAGGGTAAGCACAGGAAATGTGACTCAGCTAACCTGAGATGAGGAGAAGGATTATAATATCTGAATTGATCCCTTGGGAAAAATCAGGGAACTAGGAAGCATGTTTTCTAATATCCTAGTGATCCCAAAGGTAGACTTCTGCTTGGATGACTTAGCTATCTATTTGCTTTACTTAAGATTTGTTTTTGTTGCTGTTCAGTATATGGGTAACAAATGCAAACAAGCAGTTGTTGAATACCTGCTATGTACCACATACCATTCTGGTCACTGGAGATATAAATATATAAATAAATCAATTTCTCTATATTATCTTTTTTTATTAATTCATAAAAAGTGATATATTACAATAGAGGATAAATAAGGTCATTTCTAGAGTCAGCATTAGTCGAGGTGAGAACTTGCATTTGGAAGACTAGTCAGAGATTAATGACTATTTTGAGTTTCAGTTTTTTAACCTGAAAAATAGAAATAATATGTCCAAATTAACTATTTCTTTTAAAAAGGTTGTTGTGAAGAAAGACCTTGTAAATTGTGAAGAACTATCAAAATGATAACTGACAATCTTACAGACTAGAACAAAAAGATGGGGGAAACTGGTCAGAACAGGACAATAAAGAGTGATAAAAGAAAGAGTGCAGGATTTGTAATCAGAAGCATTGGGTTCATGTTATGACTACATCCGTGCTGTGTGACCTTCAACAAATGACTAAACCTCTCTAGGCCTAAAATTAGCTTCCCTGCTTATAAAAATATATATTTATACACATATGTGCATATACATATATGTGTATACATATGTGAGAACAAAGACCATTTAAAAGAAAAACTGCAATAAATGCTTGTTCCTTTTCTCTTCACCCCCTAATACTGAGCTTACTCACGGCCCAGGTTAATTCTCATTCTTTCTACTTTTGCTCTAGAGTCTTAGAAGGATAACTCAAGCTATTGAACATTAAGTCCAGATGCTATCCCAACTAGACTATTCAACAAGAAAGAAACTCTCTCTGGGGTTGTCCCTACCCCTCTTTGAACCAAAGGTCTGCTAAATTCCTGGACATATATCTATACATATTGTGACATCCCCATCAAAACACCATCTGTATCCACCATTTGCAAGTAAGTTAATCAGAAAACATTTATTTAGTGCTTACCATGCACTAGTCATTTTGTGAAATACTGGACATAGAAATATAAGCAGAAAGAAAAAATGTCCCTGAAATCAAGGAGCTTACATTCTAGTGAAGAAAAACAACACATTAAAGGAAGTTGGAAAAGGGTAGTTGGAGGGGAAGAGAGAAGTACTTGACCAGGGGACATGGTAAAGAAAAGCCTGAGTTCCCCTGGAATAGAATGATTCATTGCCTAGCTCTAATAACTCATTATCATATGATGAAGCTCATCTTTATGGTTACAGATATTTCCACAATTATAGTTAAAATAACATAATTACTTTCTTTACAATAACTGTGAAGTAGGAAAAATTCATATTATTACTCTCACTTTACAGATGGGGAAACTGGGGATCAGAGAAATTAAGTAACACATAGTAACTAGTGGAGCCTATATTCAAATCTAGGAGTTTGAACCATTCTTTCCACTGCACAAGGTGATCTCCCCATAGACATGTATGTGTATGACATTTCTGCAACAGCTTAGAATCTAAGCTTCTTAAGGGCAAGGAGTGGTTCATATTCTGACCCATGAATCATTAGTCTTTCCCACTGAGGAAAAGAGAAGAGTAGTGACACTGGAAGAGAGCTGTGAATGGACAGAAATCAATGGCTACCAGGCAAGGACTATCCTTTGTCATTTAAGTACTCACAAGATGTATAGGCTTATCAGATCCTTGCCTTACAATTGTGTCTTTTCTTTCATCATATTACAAAGCTCAGCATATGGAACTCAAGGGGTTTCTAGTCTATGAGCACAACTCAGAAAAAAGGTATCAGGATATTTGATGTCTTTCTCACATACCCAATTCACCTAGTATTCCACCAGTTACTATAATAAATAATCAGTGTTTCAGAGCTATTACTAACCATGATCTGTGTCTGAGAACATTTGGATCCCATAAGTTTGGGATTAGATTTAACCCACAAATTCTGTACTCTTCAATTCTGCAAAGGATTCTACTGAATTCCCAGTGAATGTGCTGCTTTATGTTTTAAGCAGATTATCTATTTGATAAAATTGCTTCTCTTTAAAGTTCAAGGTATTTAGTCCATAAAGATTTTGAGGAACCTCTCTCGGATCCGTTTGGTTTTGACACCATAAATGATAGGATTCACCATGGGTGGGATAAGAAGGTAGATGTTGGCCACAAAAATATGGATATGGGGAGCAATATGATGACCAAACCTATGTGTGAGGAAGGAGAAGAAGGCAGGAGTGTAAAAAGTCAAAATGACCCACACATGGGAGCCACAGGTGCCCAGGGTCTTCAGTCTAGCTTCCTTGGAGGGTAGGCTAAATACAGTACGGAGAATAAGGATGTAGGAACAGATAATCGGGATGAAGTCGAGTCCTGCAGTAAGGAAAGCAACAGAGAGGCTGTAGGCTCTGTGAATCTTTGTCTGGGCACAGGAAAGTTTAATCAGTGCCATGAATTCACAGTAAGTGTGGGGGATGATGTTGGTCTTACAGTAGGGAAGCCATCGAAGCATAAAGGGATGGGGACTCAGTAAAATTGCTCCCCGAATGACAATGGTCAAACCTAAGTTCCTGATAACTGCGTTGGTCAAAACAGCTGAATGTCTAAGAGGATTACAGATGGCCACATACCGGTCAAATGCCATAGCTAAACAGAAGCCAGACTCCATGGTGGTCAGGGAGTGTATAAGAAATATCTGAGTGAGACAAGCTTCAAGATATATCTCTCTATCATTAAACCAGAAAAGACTGAGGATTTTCGGCAGTGTGGTGGTGGTGATCATCAAGTCTGCCACTGAAAGCATGGAGAGGAACAGGTACATGGGCTCATGCAGGCTAGGGTCATTCTTGATGATGACCAGAAGGATGCAGTTCCCCAGGATGGCCAACATATACACGAGACAGAAAGGGATGGATATCCAGATCTGAATATTTTCCAGTCCTGGAATTCCAAGGAGCAGAAAGGTTTGGGGATGCAAATTGGTAAAGTTGAGTGCTGACATCTCATGGATCTTTTGTCTTCATCATCTATTTGTGATCAAAGGTTATCATTTCTCTAAATAAATTGAAAATTAATCAGTTTTAATTTGTATTGGATAGAAATGATGTACTAATTCAATGATCCAACTCTTCAAGGCTCAATGATGCTCTAACATATGTAAACTCTAACAGATGTAAAAAAAAAATAAAAGGTAATCAGTGTTACTTAATTTGGATGTATATCCTAAAGATTTGTAAAGATAAGGATCTTCTCCTAGTAAGGAATATAGTTTATACTTTAGAGTAGATTTTTGTTTGTTTTATAAAGGAAAACTTTAGCTAATTTGCATTACAGTTAGATCTGGGTTGTGGTGAGGAACTTCACACATCTTTTATTATTTTCTAAAGTATACTAAGTCCAAGGGCTCATTTTGCATATTTAGTAGATAGAGGGAAAAGCTACTGGTCATGACTCTTTATTTAAAGATGTCATAACCTCTCTCTATACCCCATTCCATGTCAATTTCTCAAGCAAACATGTTAGAAAATCCTTTACTCATTCCATGAATTGAAGTGAAGGTAACTTAATTAGGGAAGGACTTTTGCGCTTTAAGACTCCAGGGATGGATAGATTACTTGGATACTATATTTACTATGGTGATCACATACCATTACCAAGCTTAGTAAGCTATCTAGCTTTAATATTTTCTCCACTGTCTCAGTTTCTAACTCTAGCGAGTCCCATTAAATATTTCCTCCCAATTTTTCTGGAAGGTAAGCAAATTTATGTATTCCTGGAGCTCCCACTTCAAAAAACCCCCAAAAACTAAGAAAATGCAATTCTTCTTATGAAACCGGATTAGAACATGGGTGAGAAGTTGGAGGCACGTATGGAATCCTTGACTCTGAAAGAATGGATTTGAATAACAGAGGTTATAGCTCCATAATAAATGGTACACTTCTGTCTGGTATTTGTTGGCCTGCATAAATTTGGTCTCTCTCTGTATTTCTCCATTCATTTTCTACTAGTTTGCTCTTCTTACTGTGTTCCACCAAACATGTTTCTACCTCCACCCTATGAAACCTTAGTCTCCTGGCGTTTTGGCTGGTAGAGTGGAGCTCTCCCCTTTCTCCTTCCCCCACCACAGGTATTCAAACCTGGCTCCTAAGGTGACTTTTTATTGTGTGTACCAGTCTGGGGGGAAAAAAGCTGGCTGGTGAAAATGACTGGGCTCCTTCTGCCAACATTTATACTAATGTCCTGAATTCACTGCCTCAGATTGGAATGAAACACATAGTAGAAAACTATCATTATGTCAAGAGAAAAAATTAAGATCCTTGTGAGTGACCGTGCATCTCCTATCACTGCACCTTTGCATTAGCTGTCTTCTACACCTGGAATTTGGTTCTGCTTCACCTCCAATTCAGAAGCTCTTGTTGCCTTCAAAACTGCTCTACTGATGCAGAGGCTCTTATGCTGTTCTCCTTACTAAGATTTACAAAATCAATTTATTTTGATGAAGTGGATTCTGAGAAGATGGCAGAGTAGGTCAGAAAATACTGGGCTCAACAAATTCCATCCATTACCCCCAACAACAACAGCAAACAGAACATTGCCTCAAAGTGAAAGCAGAGTAGCAGAAATAAATAAAAGTGCAGTAAAGCAGTAGTCCTAAGACAGTTTGAGAGGACTTCAGAAAAGACTCAGCCCTAAAGGGCAGAGTCCTGCCCAACTGAAGAGCAAATACCTGCTGGTAGACTCCACTGAGTCAATAAATAAGTCCTGGAGTTATCTGGATTAGAGATTCAGCCTCAGCAGAAAAAAATTTCACTGTATGGACAGTGTTGGGGGTCAGACAGCTGAACAGAGTAAAACTGAAGGGCTCTTTTCTATCTCATGATACCTGACCAAGCTATGCTAACCAGACATTTCCCAGGCTGCAATTGCAAGTGAAAAGGAATGAGCACAAGCCTGACAAGTGTGGTAGCAGAGGAGTAGGGATCCTGTTAGCTGTGATCACTTGCAGGAGAGCAGAGTCCTTGGCTTTAGTTCCAGAACAGAAAAGGAAGTGGAAATTTGTAGACACAGGGAAGACTATGGAGAACAAGAGCATTTCCAGCACAATGTGACTGGGGGGCTCTAACCATGGCTTAGGGTTGGAGAGAAGTGTCCAAGCTTGACCCTGGCAGAGAAAAAATAATAGTAAGAAAGACCTGAGGCATAAGGCACCACACCCCACACCTCAAAACTCAAACCTGACTATAATCAGCTGCTAGAAAAAAATTAAACAGAAAACAACCTGACCACAGAAAGCTAGTAGGAGGATAGAGAAGATCCGGGTTCATATTCTAAGGAAGAAAGTGAAGCCAAAATAACCACTCCTACTCTAAAGAGAAATGACAAATGGTCACAAAAGCAAAAAGAGTTCTTGGAAGAACTTAAAAAAGGACTTCAAAAATCAAATAAAAGAGACGGAGAAAAAAATAAGACCAAGCCAAGAAAATAAAGAAAATTATGAAAAGAAAGATATCTAATTGGAAAAAGAAATCCAAAAACTTCAGAAACACATATAATTCTTTCAAAGCTAGAATTGAGCAAGTGGAAGATAATGAAGTTATGACACCAACAAATAATAAACAAAATCAAAAGGATGAAAAATATAAGAGAAAGTAAAACATCTCATTAGAAAAACAACTAATCTGGAGAACATATCAAGGAGAAACAATGTAAGAATTGTTGGATTACCTGAAAGTATGATCAAAAATGACAAGAAATGATTAAGGAAAACAACCCTGAAATTCTAAAATGAGAGGGTAAAGTTTTGAAAAGCAAAAAAGCTGAAATTGCAACCCAAAATAACTTAAACAGCAAGCTGAGTATAATCCTGAAAAACAAATGGACATTTAATGACCTGAAAGAATTTCAAGTATTTGTGACAAAAAGAAAATAATTCAATGTATAAGATCCAGGAGAGACATAAGGTATATATAAAAGACCAATTAGAAAGGAATCAATAAGGTCAAGCTATTTACCTGTTATAGGTGAAAATGTTATCAGTCATCATTACATGGATAATTCGAAAGAAAGACTTGGGCTGAGCTGAGTATGATGGGTGGATTCTAAAAAATAAAACTAAGTAGGGATAGGTTTAAAAAGGAGCAATTATCTCATACAAATGAGGTATGAAAAAAATGGATGTAGAGGAAGCAAGTTGGGGTGGAGGACTGGTAGTACTAGAACCTTACATGGAAACTAGGTTAAAGAGAGAATAACACTTCCAAATTTGTAAAGAAATTAGAGATTAAGGGAAGAGGAAACAAGGATTTATGAAGAGTGAGGGGAGAAGGTAAATGATGGACTCTTAGAGGGGTGGGTATATTAAGGAATAGGATGCAAGGTAGTAGTTAGAATTAAACAGGTGAGGAGAAACAGGGTAAATATACTGAGGATAAATAGGAAAAATAGGATAGAGAGAAATGAACTAAGAATTATAACTTTAAGTGTGAGTGAGATGAACTCATTCATAAAATGGAAATGGATAACAGAATGAATTGAAAATCAGAATACAACAATATGTTGTTTGAAAGAAGCACAATTAAAAATTAAAGATATATAAAGAGTTAGAGTAAAGGGGTACAGTAGAACTTATTATGCTTATTTAAAAAAACTGATATTAAAAAAAACAGGGACAACATATGAGCTCAGATGCAGTTAAAGCTATAACAGATTGAATTAAAAAGGATGAACAGGGAGACTATACTATATGTAACCAATGTTATTCAATACTGATTTGGAAATTATAGCAATAGTGATAAGGGATGAAAAGAAACATGAATGAATAAGAATGGAAAATGAGGTAATAAGTTATTTCTTTCTGCTGGTGATATGATTACATATTTGGAAAATTCTA
This sequence comes from Notamacropus eugenii, assembly GCF_028372415.1. Classification (NCBI taxonomy): domain Eukaryota; kingdom Metazoa; phylum Chordata; class Mammalia; order Diprotodontia; family Macropodidae; genus Notamacropus; species Notamacropus eugenii. Next base: position 92,372,424 of record NC_092876.1, read on the forward strand.
AAGACTCACTTAAAAATTAGTTTAAATAATTAATAATTTTAAAAAAGGAGTAGAATATAAAATAAAACTACATAAATCAGCAGCATTTCTATATATTACCAACCAAATCCTGCCAGTAGTGATGAGAGATGCCACATTAAAAAACATGTACATAGTGTAAAGTATTTGAGAGTATAACTGCTAAAACAAATCCAGAGACTACATGAACATAATTATAAAATAATCTTTATACAAATAAAGTCAGATGCAAATAATTGGAGAAATATTAATTGTTCGTGGGTAAGCAAAGCCAGTGTAATTTTAAATGACAATTTTACATTAACTATTTATCTAATGCCATTCCAACTTAATTACCAAAAAAAAATATTTTATTGAGTTAGAAAAATAATACAATTCATTTGAAAGAATAAAAGGTCAAGAACTTGAAAGAAACTAATTGAAAAATATAAAGGAAGGAGGTTTAGCAATATCAGATCTTAAAGTTAATTATAAGGCAATAATTATTATAAACTATCTGGTACTGGCTAAAAAATTGATCAGTGGAACAGAGTGGATATACAATATACAGTAGTAAATTATTATAGTAATCTTGTGTTTGACAAGGGTAAACACTTAAATTTGGGGAATAAGAATTCATTATTTGGTAAACAGTGTTGGGGAAAGTAGTCTGGAAGAAATTGTGCATAGTTTAGTGTTTTAAATCATTTACCAAGATACGGCCAAAATGAATATATGAATATATGACCTAGATATAAAGGGAAATATCACAAGAAAATTAGAACATATAACATATTACTTGTAAGAGTTACTGAGAGGAGAACAATTTAGGTATAAATAAGAGATAGGGATCACTGGGAAATGCAAACTGATTTTGACTGTGTTAAATTTTTAAAATGTATAAGTGAAACCAATATAGCCAAAATTGAAAAGAAAAGTAGAATATTTAGAAAAAAATACAGACAATGTATCAGATAAAAGTCTCATTTCCCAAATATATAAAGAATTTTGTATAACATATAAGAATACAAGTCATTCCCCAATTGTAAAATGGTCAAATGATATGAACAAGGACTCTTTCAAAAAAAGAAGTCAAAACTAGTTATATGAGAAAATACCCTAAATTATTATTCATTAGAGAAATGGAATTTAAAACAACTTTGAGGTATTATCTACATCTGCCAGAATGGTTAAAATGATAGATGCCTTTCACTTGGGAGAATGGCTAAAGTAGTTCTGGTATATGGTTATGATGGAATACTACTGTGCTATAAGAAATAATGAGGTGATTGAGTTCAGGAGGAAAATGGAAAGACTTCCATTAAATAACAAATTAAATAACAAAAAGTAAAATGAGCAGTACAGATGAATGTTATACATAATAATAGAAATTTTGTCCTAAGACTAACTTTGAATGACTAATTCAGTTTGAGTATCATAAATACTCAAACAAACTGTAAAGGACCTATGAAAGAAGATGCTAACCACTCCCAGAGGAATAACTAGAAATATATATATATATATATATATATATATATATATATATATATATATATATATATATGTATGTATGTATGTATGTATGTATGTATACTATGGTTTTACATATATATGTATGTGTTTAATTGTAGCCTTCTCTAAGGTGGGGTGAGGAGGGAAGGAGGAAAAAAAGCAGAAAGTGCACAACAGAGAACAAAAGAAAGCAAAAGGAAGCACAGAAAAACTGAGTAGCTTAGTATACAATGTATAATACTTATATAGATTTTAAAAAGTGAATAGTTTGAAATGGAAATTCATGGTTATATATTGAATCCTCTCTCTATGTTATACTGCGTGCAGGGGGATGGTTTATTTTTGTCTTTTTGTATTTAAATTTCAAAATTAATTTAAAAAATTGGTAACCATACTTTAGTATAATTAATTTCCTTTGTAATGTTATGCACTTTATTTTGTACATTTTAAAACATTGTTCTTAGAAGGGGTCAATAGGTTTCACCATTCTGCCAAAAAACTCCATGCCAAATAAGTTAATAATGATAATAACAGTAATAATAAAGAATCGTTTCATGAAAGTTTTACCACTAACCCAGCAGCTAGTGTCTTCCTCTTCCATTTGGTAGATTTTGTTTATGTGTGTGTGTGTATGTATACATATACATCTATATACACACATGTATGTATGCATACATGCATATACATGTATGAGTATATGTATATACGTACATATACATACACATATATGTGTGTGTTGTATATGCCCAACTGTTCTTGCCTGCTATAATGTAAGCTGCTTTTCAATAAATAATGCTTTTCCTTCGTCTTTGTACCTCAAATTTCCAGCATAGGTCTTTGCATGTAAATTGATAAATATTTAGTGATTGAATGATTATTTTGACATCTTGCCATCTGTCTTGTCAGTGCCTCTTCTTCCCCACCTTAAATAGCCATACTTTTGACTTGGTACCTGAACTCCAAGGATCGGCATCTTCCTCTTATCAATGAGGTAGAAATTTTACCAAATTTCAGATTTGTGGAATTTTTTAAAGAAAAAATAACTACAAAATTTTACCTGTTTCATGAGTGGGACCGGAAAATTATTACCCTGATTTGTTAAATTCAGCTAACTTTGTCCTTCTTACATTTTAATTTTCATATTATGTGTTGTATCTTTCCCTGCTCTGATAGCCATTAAAATCAAGTATTTAAATAAACTGAGCACAGAATCTGACTATTAAAACACTTCATCATAAAATGCTAAAACTATGATTTCCGAAAGTAATGAAGGGTATTCAATCACATTCAGAAAAGCTTTTTGAAATGTTAAAAAAGATTTAAAATTATTTTAAAACATTATTTTATTCCATTATTTTTAAAATGTTTGCATATATTGTAGAGTGGGCATATATTATATAATATAATGATTCAGTAATATATGCACATAATTTTTAATTAGTGTATATGTGTGTGCTTGAAATTTTTGCTATTTGAGTGCATAATCAAAAAGAATACTTGGAGAGTAATGATATACAACTGAAATTATGCCCTGGAAGGAATTTTCAGTCATCTAGTTCAGGATTCAAAATGTATTGCTGATTCTATCTAGTGTATTTTACTGCCCTGCCATGAAGGAGAATTGATGAACACATTCTTGAAAATATCTATCCACCCAGAAGGGTGCCCTGCCCTGCTCATAGCACTCCACTTTCAGGAAGAAGCCTATACCCCAGTTGCCTACTTTGATCTTAAGTTGTTCCACATTGGTATTCCTGCTTTTCCTATTCAATCTCCACTCACACACATACATGCATGAACTTCAGAGCCTCTTTCATGTCATAACCACTTCATCTTCAACTGGAATATCATCCCTGTCCTAACCATTCCACCACAGGGAACACACTCTCTTGACCATCCTACCCTAAAGCAGAGCCACCATCACCTGTACTTCTGGGCTATTTTAATGGTCTCCTGCTTGATTTATCTGCCTCAAATATCTCTCCACTTCAATCCATCTCTCATACATCTGTCAAAACATTTCTAAAGTTTGGATCTGACCATGTCCCTATCATATTTATTACTTCTAGTGGATTCCTATTACCTCCAGGGAAAAATATAATCTCCCATCTATCTCCCATTCATGCCTAGAATGTCTTCCTCTTTCTCTCTGTTACTTAGATTTCTTTACTTTCTTCAAGACGTGATTCAAACACCTTCCTCAGACACTCCCTAGGATCTCCATTTCCTCATGTATAAAATGAGGATACTAGACTAGATGACCTATCAGGTTGTGTTTTTTTTCTAAAGTTGTTATTTTATGACACTACTATGACCCACTGTTCACTTAGAAGATCAAAAATGAGAGGAGAGGTGACTGTGCCTTGACTGGAGAATCTACTTTAGCTGATGAGCAGTTTGTCTTCTATCAGCCTGAGATCTGAGATCTAGTCCTATTCTCAGAGGTAAATCCATAAACACTTATGCCAATTTCAGAGATGTGATTTTTCAGGGACCCACCTTTTGTATATGAAGATACCTCATATTGTGGCCTCAAACTCAGATTTATAGAGGGTGATACATTTGAATTTTCTATTTGGCAACAAGCACATGAAATCATGACTCCATAGTCTAGAGCAAAAAGTCTTAATGTTTTTTTTTTTTCAATGTCATCTACCTCTGGCAATTTAGTGAAGCCTATATACCCTTTCTTAGAATAATGGTTTCAAATAAGTGAATGAAACTATAAATTTCAATTTGATGCTAATGAAAATAAAGAAGGATTATCCCATCTAAATTCACACTTTTTGTTAAGGGATGCATGGACCCTAAGTTAAGAATCCCTGATCTATAAAGACCACCCCCTAATGATCAACTCATCCTTGCCTGCCTTCACATTCTCATTGTCAACTTCAAAATGAATTCCAAAGTTCTCCAGAAAGTTTATTGAGCCAGCCTTTTTAACCTATTTCTCTTGAACAACTTCCAGTTTTTATCTTTGCCTTAGTCCCAATTGTTGCCTCATGATCTGAGAAGATCAACTCAGAGTTGTAGAATCATTAGTATCAAGAAGCTTTCCTTGTCAAATAGTATCTCTCTTACTGGACCGTTCCATAGGTGATTAAACAAAGCTATTTCTCTCAATGAAGATAATTTTACAGCCTCAGTAAAATCTATCAGTTCTCACAGCAAATGCAGCAATGTCTTGCCAGACTCATCATTCCAGACCTATACATAAACATCTTACCTTTGCACATCTTACCATTGTACCACATCCTTGGCTGCCACTGAAGAGGGTTTTATACTGAAAAGATCCTTTCTTTCTCCCTCTCCTAGGATACTCGATGTTTGTGAGAAAGGTCCCCAAAGATATTAACTCTAAGGGCTATTGGCAGCAGCCATGAAAAAAAAAAATGCACTTCTGGGACACTAAAAGGTCTCAGCACAGCTGGGTGTTCCCCTAAGAGCCCAGCAGAATGTAATCCAATATACTTTCTCCTTGACAATCATAGAGAGAGACCTTTCAGAAGCTGGAATACTGGTGTTTTCATAGTTGGACAAGCACTGAATGAAATACAAAGTTTGTGCATGTGAAGAAAAGATAGATCTTCAATTACCACCATAATTCCTATATTGAAACAGAGCAAGTAATCAGTAATCCCAGCTCAGACACTTACAAGCTGTGTGATTTAGGGCAAGTCACTTAAACACTATGTCCCAGTTTCCTCATCTGTAAAATTAGCATCATATTTCTATTTACCTCAAAGGATTGTTTCAAGGCTCACATGAAATAATATATGACAAGCTTTTCTCAAATATCATAAAATGCCCCCCTCCAAATCTGTTGTATACAAGAAACATAAAAAATAAGGCCACATATATGAAACGAAAATTAGAAGATGGATAAAAATGACCCTATGTATCAAATGATTCCAAAGAAATAGATATTTTAATTTGCAGTTTTCTAATCAATAGTGAATTAGAGCATTTTATATGACTATAGATAGTTTTAATTTCTTCATATGAAACTACCTGTTTATATCCTTTGAAAATTTATCAGTTGAGGAATGAATTGTATTCTTATAAATTTGACTCAGTTCTCTAGACACTACCTATAAAAATTGTTTCCTAGCTCTCTATTTCCCTTCTAATCTTTGTGAATTGGCTTTGTTCAAAACCTTTTTAATTTAATGTAATCAATATTTTTCATTTTGCATTTCATAATATTCTCTATCTCTTATTTGGTCATAAATTCTTCCATTCTTCATAGAGGTGACATGTAAATTATTCTTTGATCTCCTAATTTCTTATATCACACTTTTTATCTTACCTAGGTACTCATTTTGATTTCATCTTGGTATACAATATAATATGACTGCCTATTCCTAGTTACTGCATACTATTTTCCAATTTTCCTCCTAATTTTTGTTATATAGTGAGTTCTTATCCCAGAAGCTGGAGTCTTTGGTTTTATCAAACAGTAGATTACTATTGTCATTGACTGCTATGTCTTGTGTACCTGACCTATTCCACTGATCCACCACTCTATTTCTTAGCCAGTAAGAAATAGTTTTGATGCTTGCTGATTTATAATACAGTTTTAGATCTGGTACAGTATAATGGTAATTTGAATTAGAAAATTTTTTCTATTCATTAACAGGCCCATTAAATCACATGGGAGCCTAAGGCACAGGTGGTAGGAGGAGCTTGCTGAACAAGCAGAACAGGAAGGGTGAAGCAGAACTGAGAGGACAAGAGTGAGCACCATGCAGGCAAAGGGAAGAGGAGGCAGGCAGGCAGGCTTGCAAGACAAGCCTCAGGCTTATGAGTGCTTGCTTGTGAGAAGACCCTGACTGAGGCAGGGAGGCTTAGGAATAGCTGTGCCCCCACAGTGATCATATTTATTAACTTCTTGGTCACCATGATGGATTTTGCTTTCTGTTTCTGGGATTTGGCTTTCTGGTGTCTAAATAAATGTTTTTCTTCTGCATTCTATATGGAGAATCTTTTATATTTTGGAGTTGAGAACTATGTTGGCATATTCATAGTCACCATCAGTGCTGTGAATATTGCCTTGGTGATACATACAGCTAGGCCACTTTCCTTTGAATTTCTTTTCATTAATTCCCTTGATATTCTGGACCTTATGGTCTTCAAGATGAATGATGTTACTATTTTTTCCAGTTCTATAAAATATTTTTTATGGTTTGATTGGCATGGCACTGAATAAGTAAATTAATTAAGGTAGAATCACCATTTTTATTATATTAGCTCAGCCTACCCATGAACAACTGATATTATTCCAGTTATTTATATCTGATTTTGTGTGAAAAGTGTTTTGTAATTGTGTTCCTATAATTATTGGGTTTGTTTTGGTAGGTATTTTTTATTGTCTACAATAATTTTTATTGTATTGTCTAATTATTTTTTATTTTATTGTATTTTATATTGTCTACAGTAACTTTAAATGGAATTTTTTCTTCTATCTCTTGCTTTTGGGCTTTGTTGTAATACATAGAAATATCAGTGACTTGTGCGGATTTATTTGATATTCTGCAACTATGTTGAAGTTGTTTATTATTTCAAGTAGGTGAGTTGATTCTCTAAGTATACTATCATATCATCTGCAAAGAGTGATAGTTTTGTTTCTTCTTTGCCTATTCTAATTCCTTCAATTTCTCTTTTGTCTTTTTTGTGATTTTTAAATTCATTTATTTATTTTTAGTTTACAACAGTTAGTTCCATAAGCTTTTGAGCTCCCAATTTTTCCCCATTTCTCCCTTATCCCTCCCCAAGACAGCATACAATGTGATACAGGCTCTACATATACATTCACATTAAACATATTTTCACATTAGTCAGTCATGTTGCAAAGAAGAATAGTAACAAATGGAATGAACCATGAGGAAGAAGTAACAAAAGAAAAGAGACAGAACAAATATTATGCTTTAGTCTACATTCAGACAACATATTCTTTCTCTGGATATGGATAGCATATTCCATCATGAGCCTTTTTGAACTTGTCTTAGAACCTTGAGTTACTGAGAAGAGCCAAGTCTATCAAAGCTAGTCACTGCACAATAGGACTGTAACTGTCTACAATGTCATATTGGTTCTGCTCCCCTCACTCAACATCATCTCAGATAGGACTATACAGGTTTTTTCTGAAGTCCAGCTACTCATAATTTCTTATAGCACAGTAGTATTCCATTATATTCATATACCACCACATGTTTATCCAGGATACCCTCAATTTCCAGTTCTTGACCGCAAGAAAAAGAGCTGCTATGCATATTTTTGTACATGTGGATTCTTTTCCCATTTTATGATCTCTTTGGGATACAGCCCTAGAAATGGTATTGCAGGGTCAAGGGGCATGTACATTTTCATAGCCCTTTGCCTATTTCTCCAAATGACTGTCTAAAGTAGGTGTATCAATTCACAGATCCACCAACAATGCATTAATGTTCCAATTTTCCCACATCTCCAGAATTTATAATTTTGTTTTTCTGTCATGTTAGCCAATCTGACATGTGCAATGTGGTATGTAAGGATTATTTTGATTTGCATTTCTCTAATCAATAGTGATTTGGAGCATCTTTATATGACTAGAGATACCTTTGATTTCTTCCTCTGAAAAGTGCCTATTCATTTGTGAATTGGAGAATGACTTATATTCTTATAAATTTGACCCATTTCTCTATATATTTGGATTCTATATCATTTGGTACATATATGTTTAATATTTACATCACTTTATTGTCTATGGTTTCTTTTAGCAGAATGTAGTTTCCTTCCTTAGCTATTTTAATCAGATCTACTTTTGATTTTTCTTTGTCTGAGATCAGAATTGCTACCCTGCTTTTTTTTAATTTCAGCAGAAACATAATATATCCTGTTCCAGCCTTTCACCTTTACTCTGTATATATTACTCAGATTCAAATATCTTTCTTGTAAAAGAAAAGAAAAGAAGAACATGTTGTAGGAGTATGGTTTTTAATCCACTCTGCCATCTGCTTCCATTTAATGGGGGAGTTCATCCCATTCACATTCACAGTTATGGTTACTAATTATGTCTTTCTCTCCATCCTATTCTGTCCCTTCTGTTTATACCTTACCTTCACCTTTCTTCCTTTCCCCCCTCACTAGAGTTTTGCTTCCAACCACTGCCTCCCTCAATCTGCCTTCCCTTCTATCAGTCCTCCTCCCTTTTCTTCTTTTCTTTCCACTTGCCCTACTACTTCTTCCCTCCCTTTTGCCATTCCTTCTACTCACCGCCCCTGTCCTTTCCCTTTTTCCCTCCTACTTCCTATAAAGTAAGATGGATTTCTATACCAAATTGAGTGTGTATGTTATTCCCTCTTTCAGCTGAATCCAACGAGAGTAAGATTCAAACAATGCTCACCTCATTCCCCCTTTCCCTCTCCTGTAATAGGTTTTTCCACCATTTCATGTAACATTATTTACCCTTTTCTACTTCCTCCTTTCCTCCTCTCCCATACAATCTTTTATTCACATATTAATTGATTTACTTTATTATCACATCAAAATCAACTTATACTCACACCTTCTATCCATGTATACCCTTGCTAAATGTCATAATAAAGATAGGGTTCTCAAGAGTTACAAATATCTTCCCATGTTGGGAGGCCAACAATTTAACCATAGTGAATAACATGTTTGGTGGATTTTTTCTTCTTTTTGTGTTCACCTTTGTGTCCTTCTCTTGAGTCTCATACTTGAAGATCAGATTTTCTGTTCAGCTCTGGATTGCTCATCAGGAAAATATGGAAATCCCCTATTTCACGGAATGTCCATCTCCTGCCCTGAAAGTTTCGGTTTGTCTGGGCAATTGATTCTTCATTGCAATGCAGGCTCCTTTGCCCTGTGGAATATCATGTTCCAAAACCTTCAATCCCTTAATATGGAATCTGTTTGATCTATGCAATCCTGAATGTAGTTCCATAATATTTCAATTATTTCTCTCTGAATGCATGCAATATTTTCCTGATAATTCTGGAATTTGTCTATAATATTCTTGGACTTTTCATTTTAGGATCTGTTTCAGATGATCAGTGGATTTTTCAATGACTGGTATGCCCTCTGGTTTTAGGATCTCAGGGCAATTTTCCTTGATAATTACTTTTTTTTTAACAGCATTCACTTCCACAAGTATTTGAATTCAAAATTTTCTCCCCATCTCTTCTCACTTCCCACCCCAGGACAGGATACATCCCATCCACCCCTTACTCCAGTCTGCACTTCCTTCTATCACCCACTGTTCTTTCATCATCCCCCTTTCCCTCTATTTTCCTGTAGGGCAAAATAGATTTCTAGACTCTGTTGCTTGTATATCTTAATTTCCAGCTGCATGCTAAAATAATTTTTAACATTCATTCCTAAAGCTTTGAGTTCCATATTCTCTCCCTCCCCCTGCCACGCACCCTCATTGAGAAAATAAGCAGTTCAGTATAGGTTATATGTGTATAACAATGCAAAGCCTTTCTGTAATAGTTATGTTGTAAAAGACTAACCACATTTCCCTCTGCCCCATCCTGCCCTTCATTTATTCCATCCTTTCCCTTGACCTGTCCTCTCACAATAGTGTTTACTTCTGATTATCTCTTTCCCCAATTTGCTGTCCCTTCTATTATTTTCCCTCTTCTATCCCCTTCCTCCTTGCCTTCCTTCAGGATAAAATAGATTTCCATATCCAATGAAGCAAGTACTATTCTCTCCCTAAGCCAAATTCCATGAGAGTACAGTTCAGTTATTTCCTTTCATCTCCCCCTTTTTCCCCCTCCATTGTAAAAGCTCTTTCTTCTCTCTTTTATGTGGGATGACTTTCTACATTCTACTTCTCCCTTTCTCTTACTCCTAGTAAATTATATTCAACAGTAAATTCTATTTTCTAGGTATTCTCCCTTCATATTCAGCTCACGCTGTGGTGTATGTATGTGTGTGTGTATACATGTGTATATGTACACACACACACACCCATATACATATGCATGCCTACACATATATAATGTACGCATATATATACTCATACACATCTATACATACACACACATACACACACACACACACACACACATATCCCCTGTAAATACCCTAATATTGAAAAAGGTCTCAAGAGTTACAAATATCACCTTTCCATGTAGGAATGTAAACAGTTCAACTTTAATGAGTTCCTTAAGGTTTCTCTTTCCTGTTTACCTTTTCATGCTTCTCTTCATTCTTGTATTTGAAAGTCAAATTTTCTATGCAGCTCTGGTCTTTTCAACAGGAATGCTTAAACGTCCTGTCTTTCATTGAATTTTTTGCCCTGAAATATTATACTCAGTTTTGTTGGGTAGGTGATTTTTGGTTTTAATTCTATCTCGTTTGACCTATGGAATATCATATTCCAAGACCTTCAGTCCTTTAGTGTAGAAGCTGCTAAATCCTGTGTTATCCTGATTGTATTTCCACAGTACTTGAATTGTTTCTTTCTGACTGCTTGTAATATTTTCACCTTGACCTGGGACCTCTGGAATTTGACTACAGTATTTTTAGGAGTTTTCCTTTTGGGATCCCTTTCAGGAGCTGATCAGTGAATTATTTCGATTTCTATTTTACCCTCTGGGTGTAGAATATCAAGGCAGTTTTCCTTGATAATTTCTTGGAAGATAATGTCTAGGCTCTTTTTTCGACCATGGCTTTCAAGTAGACCAATAATTGTTAAATTATCTCTCCTGTTTTTATTTTCCAAGTCAGTTGTTTTTCCAATGAAATATTTCACATTGTCTTCTATTTTTTCATTCTTTTGGTTATGTTTTATAATATCTTGGTTTCTCATAAAGTCATTAGCTTCCATCTGCTCCATTCTAAATTTTAAAGAACTATTTTCTTCAGTAAGCTTTTGAACCTTCTTTTGCATTTGACCAGTCCTGCTTTTTAAAGCATTCTTCTCCTCATTGACTTTTTGGGCTTCTTTTGTCATTTGGGTTAGTCGATTTTGAAAGGTGTTATTTTCTTTAGCACTTTTGGGGTCTCATTTAGCAAGCTGTTGACTTGCTTTTCATGATTTTCTTGCATGGCTCTCATTTCTCTTTCCGATTTTTCCTCCACCTCTCTTAACTGATTTTCAAAATCCTTTTCTGAGCTCTTCCATAGCCTGAAACAAATGCATAGGTTTTGGAGGTTTTGGATGTAGAAGCCTTGACTTTTATGTCTTCCTCTGATTGTCTACCTTGTTATTCCTCATCTGAAAGGATGGGAGAAAATACCTTCTCACCAAGAAAATAACCTTCTATAATCTTATTTTTCCTCTTCTTTCAGCATTTTCTCAGCCAGTTACTTGACTCTTGAGTCCTTTGTCAAGTGAAGAGTATACTCTGGGGACCTCCAGAGCTCGAGCATATCTGTCCTTCTACTCCACCATCTTGGTTCTGCCACTCCTCCTTGATAATTTCTTGGGAAATGTTGTTTGGGCTCTTTTTTAATCATGGCTTTCAGGAGGACAAATAATTATTAAATCTTCTCTTCTGGACCTATTTTCCACATCAATTGTTTTCCCAAAAAGGTATTTTATATTTTATTTTTTTCATTCTTTTGATTTTATTTTACTGATTTTTGGTGTCTCATAGAGTCATAAGCCTCCAGCTGCCCAGTTCTAATTTTTAACAAATTATTTTCTTCAGTTAGCATTTGTACTTCCTTTTCCATTTGGCTAATTCCATTTTTAAGTAGTTGTTTTCTTTAGTGAATTTTGTTCTCATTTGGCTAATTACCTTTTTTTTAAAGAAATTGTTTTCTACAGTCAATTTTTGTCCTTCCTTTTCCAAGCTGTTGACTCCCTTTTGCATACCTCTATAGCAAGAATGCTACTAGCAGGTGCTGTGCAGGTGTAAGACCAATAACACCAGCACACAGGAGGGCTGCTAGAATAAGTTCATGATCTGCTTCTCTAATGGAAAGACAGCTACAAAGGGGTTAGTAATCTTACTTTAATTAAGCAATGAGAAAGATATGTAAGTAGAGAAAAGTGAGTATCAAAGAAAAAATATGATAGACAGGACTCCAACTATCAACAAAGTAATAGCTACCTAATCAACAAATGAGGGAGTGTAATGGTAGTTTTAAATGGGGAAATCTTTCTCATTCGTTAATAGGCACATGTGACAATTGCAGTGGGAGGAGTTTGCTGAATGAATAGAACAGGAAGAGTGGTGCAGGAGGAGGCAGAGCTAGAGCAAAACTGAGAGGAAGTTTGTCTTGAGAGCAGTCAGAGCTAGGAAGGACACAGTTTGCTGGATAGTGTGAGTGAGAGAACTTGTTTGTGATTTTGTTTAAGAGAGCCTGTTTGTGATTTGTTTAATAGAGCTGGTTTGTGGGAAACCTAGGAGGGGGAAGGCACAGGGATGGTGTTGTCCTCTGCATTGTTATTGTGTAGATTTTTATTGCTGTGATGGATTTGGCTCTCTGATGTCTGAATAAATGTTTTGGTGCTACATTCCATGTGGAGAGTCTGTGATATTTTGAGATTCAGAATTTTGCTGGGATATTCATGGCCATGGTAGGTGCTGTGAATATCACATTGGCCCTACAGGGAGCACCAATATCTGGGTTCACAAAGCCAGGGAGCCCCTTAACAACAGCTATCCAGATTCTCATCTGACCAAATCATGAAAACCTCAGGTGAACATTCTTCCCATAAGTGAGCCTCTGGGTAAAATACCAACCTTCTAGTACATGTAGTTTGCAGTTAATAGGCAAGGCATCACAAACCATGTGACTCAGTGCCTACTTGGCTCAGTGCCAAAAGGTGTGAAAGCCTGTGTAACTCATCATGGAATGTATCACAGCTGTGAAATGGGCTTGGAGTTTGAAGTAGTGATACATTCATGTTCAAAATACTTGTGTATTTCAGCCCTCTCCTCCATTGCAAGGGAAAAACAGGGAACCCATGTGATCACATAGGCCTATAAATGGACAATGAAGGTCTTACATTACCTTAACTTATCAACAACTCATTTCTTATCTCAACTTTTCTTCTATCTCTCTTATATGACTTTCAAAATTCTTCTTGAGTTCTTCCAAGAAGACTTGGTCTGGCTTGAGACCAATTCATATTCCCCTTTGAGGTTTTGCCCGTAGGTATTTTGATAATGTTGTCTTCTTCCAAGATTGTGTTTTCATCTTCCCTGTCATTTTAAAAATTGCCTATTGTGTTTGTTTTTTCTTATGATGGTTGTCTGATTCCTGGTTTTTTACGTTGTTCCCTGCTTCTTGGGTACAGGAGGCATTGTCCTAAGGTTTCTGTGCTAGAGTCCAGAGGTCTGGGCACAGGCTTTGTGAATTTGTGAACCTGGGGCTCAGGTGCAGACAGCAGGAGGCTGTAGGGGTCTATCAGCTTACCTGGTGCTGAACTGGGATTGTAGTGGTAGTGACTGGTGTGTGTTGAGGGCAGGTGGGATATTTCTGCATTTCCATAGAAATAGACTGAAGCATATGGAGTTCTGGCTGAAGGACACCTACTCACCCAAAGGCTACACTGAAGTATGGATAGGTCCACTAGCTGGAGGAACCCTGCCTGTCCAGGGCTGCACTGGTATAGCCCTGGCTAGCTAAGGCACATGGGGGGTCCTGTTATTGGTGTTTGCCTACTCCATCACCCTGGAGCTCAGGATATCCCACTTGTTTGCTGAACTTGATGCTGGCTTGCTGGAATGTTTCCTATCCTGCGCTCCCCTTTAACTTCAATGAAATGGACCTTTCTTGATGATCCTCCAAGTTTCCCAGGCTAAGAGACTGCTCCATCCCATCTTTCTGCTGACTCCACTGTTCCAGGATTTTTCCTGGTGTGTTACTTTTTAGAGGTCAATATGGGAGGGTGACAGTGAATCACTCCTTATTCTGCCATCTTGGCTCCCATTATTCCATTTTATTGTTGATTAAGGATATTGAGCATTTCTGAGAGACTTTATTTTCCAGATTATACTTATCATCTTTGTTCCCCCTTAATTTATTTTCAGTGGGCAACATGGTTTTAAACCTTTTTTTTTTTATTGTTTCTACAGGCTACATATTGATTCAATATTCTTTGAATTTTTCTTCCCATTGGTCTTTGATAGTTTTTCTCAATCAAATTCTACAATTGGGAATATCTGAAACATATTCTCATTTAAAAAAATTTTCCCAGTTACATGTAAAACAATGTTTGACTTTCATTGTTTTTATTTTTTTGAGTTCCAAATACTATCCTTTCTTCCCTCCCCTACTCACTCATTGAGGTAGTAAACAATCTGATATAGGTTATACATGTGCCATCATGTAAAACATTTCCATATTTGTCATTTTGTGCAAGACTCAAAGAAAAAGAAGGAAAAGAAAAAGGGAATAAAGACAGAAAGAAATAAAGGGAGAAAAAGAAAGTAGCAGGCTTCAAAATGGCAACATTTGACACTTATCCTTCAGCATATTTTTATTGTCACTTTCCATCCTATTGTTTTTTCCATAGCTAAAGAATCAGCACATGTGGTCATGTAGAATAGAGGTTTTAGACCCAGGCAACAAAAGGCCTGCAAAATTCCAGAGTGGATTCAAATCAAGTTAAAGTTTAATTAGGAAAAGTTTGACCAAAAAAAATAACATATTTAATGTGAATCTCCTGTTTTCTAAATCAGTAACTGGTAAGCAGGAATCCATTTCTATTCAAGACTGGTACTACTGACAAAGAGAAACTGAAATATGTTTTTACAGCCATAGTCAAATATGAAGGGAATGAATTTTCATCAATGATGATTCTAGCAGATAAAATTATTTTTTGAAGTAATTGGTTTTTTTTTTGGGGGGGGGGGGTTATAGTTGGTCTATTATTTAAATGCTTGTTACTAAACTCAAAAAGGTTTTCTCCCCCAAATTCCATCCTATGTATGAGGAGCTCATCTACAAAATCATTCACTATGTCAACGTTATTTTTGCTGTCTCTTTGATCATTAAGTAAGATTTCTAGAGCTTGAATTAAATGAAGGTTTTCAATGTCTACAATTTATTTAGCTTTGCTCTTTAAATATTTAGGTAATTCCACTATTTATATTCTCATTCCACTTAAATAGGCATTACTCAGTTGCAGTCATGTGCAACTCTTCATGACCCTATTTGGGGTTTTCTTTGCAAAGATATTGCTATATAGAAATATACACTAGATGGTGGAGTAGAAAGATGCACATATCCTAGCTCTTACCCCACAGCCCATAAAATACATGTAAAAAAGAACTCTCAATAAATTCTAGAGCAGTAGAAGCCACAGAACAACAGAGTGGAGGAGATTTCTATCCCAGAAAGACCTGAAAGACTGATGGGAAAGGTCTGTCATACACCAGCCATGGAGCAGAGCCCAGCCCTGCCTTGGGCACATGGCACTAAAAGGAACAGATCCTAGCAGGCTTTAGGGACAGAATCTCCAGCAGCAGTGCAGATCCTTCAACCCATAGGTGCCAAAGGTCAGTGAGAGGGTCTTTTTGGCTGACCGAAAGGGGAGCAGGGTGTCCCCATAACTCAGGACTCCTCAGATAGCAGCAGTAGAGGCAGCAGCAGATGGGGCTCCCAAAGCAGGCAATAACCTCCATCCATTGTTGAAAGTCTCACCATAACCTCCCTGAGGGAACTGAACCCTGTGTGGTAGCCCTGCCCCTCCTGAGCAGCTGATCTTAATCTCACACTGAATAGCACCCCTGCCCCTGCCTAAAACCCCTGAGGCTTTGGAGCAGCTCATCTGAATCTCAACCACCAAGTGCTGTCTTGGCAGAACTGGAGGCAAGGTGGTGGTGGAGAGGAAACTCAGAAGTCAAGTTACTGGCTGGGAAAATGCCCAAAAAAGGGAAAAAACATAAAACCATAGAAGGTTACTTTCTTGGGGAACAAGTGTCTCCCCCCATCCTTTCAGATGAGGAAGAACAAGGCATACTGTCAGAGGAAGGCAAGACCTCTGCCTCCAGGGCCTCCAAACGGAACTTAAACTGAGCTCAGGCAATAGAAGATCTTAAAAAACAAGTTAGCAGCTTACTAAAGGAGAACCAAAAAAAATGCTGAGGAAAATAGCTTTAAAATAGCTTTAAAAAGAGGCTAACTCAATTGGAAAAAGAGGTCCAAAAAGCCAATGAGGAGAAGGAGATTTTAAAAAGCAGAATTACCCAAATGGAGAAGAAGGTTCAAAAGTTCACTGAACAAAATAATTCATTGAAAGAGAAAAATGAGTTCAGGGAAATGAATGACTATAAGTTAAACCAAGCAGTTAGTAAACAAAAGCAAAAATTTGAAAAATTAGATGATGATGTGAAACCTCTCACTGGAAAAACAACTGACCTGGAAATAGATCCAGGAGAAATAATTTGAACATTATGGGACTACCTGAAAGCCATGATCAAAAAAGAGTCTAGACATTATTTTCCATGAAATTATCAAGGAAAACTGCCCTGATGTTCTAGATTCAGAGAGCAAAATAAATACTGAAAGAAATCACCAATTGCCTTCTGAAAGAGACCTGAACAGAGAAACTCCTAGGAATATTATGGCCAAATTTCAGAGTTCCCAGATCAAGGAGAAAATACTGCAAGCAGCTAGAAGCAACAATTTGAGTACTGTGGAAATACAATCAGGATAACGCAGGATCTGGCTGCTTCAACGTTAAGGGATCAAAGGGCTTGGAATGGGATATTTCAGAGGTCAAAGAAGCTGGGATTGAAACCAAGAATCACCTACCCAGCAAATCTGAGTATAATACTTCAAGGGAATAAATGGTCATTCAATGATATAGACGACTTTCAAGCATTCATGTTGAGGAAAAGACCAATTTGACTTCCCAAGACAAGAATCAAGAGAAGCATGAAAAGGTAAACAGGAAATAAAAATCATAAGAGACTCTCTAAAGCTGAACTGTTTACATTACTACATGGAAAGAAAATATTTTTAACTCTTGAATCTTTTCTCAGTATTTGGGTAGATGGAGAGATTGTACATACATACACACACACATACACATATATGGATAAAGAGTACAGGGTGTGTTATATCAGAAGAGATGATATCCACACACACAAAAAAATAAAATAAAACAAAAATTAAGGGGTGAAGGAGGAAAATTCTGGGAAGACAAAAGGAGAAATGGAACAGGGCAGTCTATAACTCATAAAAGATAAGAAAAATCTTATTCAATGGAGAAAAAAAGGGAGAAGGGGAGAGGGGAAAAATGAAGCTACTCTCTCCACATGTGTCTGAAGGAGGGAATAACATGCTCACTAAATTTGATATGAAAATTTATATCACACCACAGGAAAGTAGGAGAGGAGGCAACAAGTGGGGTGAGGGGAATGTTAGAAGGCAGGGCAAAAGGGAGAAGGGAATCACTAGAAATAAACACTTCAAAGAAGAGACAAGGTCCATTGTGGGGGAAAAAATAAGGGGGGATAGAGTAGGACAGAAGGCAATATAATTAGTAATACACAACATGATTATTATGGAAGTCTTTTGCAAAAGAACACATATTTAGTCAGTATTGAGTTGCTTCCTTTCTCAGTGGGGCTGGGGAGCAATGGGGGGAGGGAGAGAAGTTGGAATTCAAAGTATTAGCAACGAATTGTTGAGAATTTTTATTGCATATAACTGAAAAATGAGAAATACAGGGAATGGGGTATAGAAATTTATCTTACCCTACAAGAAAAGAGAGAACATGGGGATAAGGGAAGGATAGGGTGTGATAGAAAGGAGGGTACATTGAAGGAAGGAGTAATCAGAATGCAAGGTATTAGGAAGTGGGGGGAGGGGAGTGTTGGGGAGAAAAATTGGACATGTTATGAAGTGAGGTAAAAGCAATTAGTATTAAAATAATTGACTGAATTAATTACTGAGAATAAACCAATAACATCTTTAGTTTGGGGAAAAGAATTTCAGTCTAAATTTCCTAGAGGAAGGTAGCCTCGAG
Source organism: Notamacropus eugenii (assembly GCF_028372415.1). Lineage (NCBI taxonomy): Eukaryota > Metazoa > Chordata > Mammalia > Diprotodontia > Macropodidae > Notamacropus > Notamacropus eugenii. The sequence continues at coordinate 92,390,878 of NC_092876.1, forward strand.
TAAAATTTGGTATTGATGGAAAAGTTAAGGTTTTAATGATAAATTTAATTTTATGATTGCTATTTAATCAAGAATTAGAACGTGTATAGAAAGGCATGTAAGCCACTTAAGACTTGCCTCAAAAGATATTCCTTAGCCAAAGTGAAATTATAATCATGTTTAAAACCTGGTTATTGGAACTTGCCATTTTTAGATGCTATGGGACTATTAAGTGACTGTTCTTCTGAGCCTAACTCCAGGTATGGGTAGCAAGAAAGGTGATCTGACCCTCTAACCCATAATGTCAGTAAGCTGGTGAGATGCTGGTATGAACTGCAAAAGGTGATCTCATGGGAAGGGTGGGACAGTGGCTGTTCAGCCTGGGCTGAGGTAGGATTCCCCTGACTCGATTTCCCCGCTGACACCTGGCAGACTTTAAGCCTGACTGAATGCAAGTGGACAATCTAATTCTGCCTGGAATTGACATGAATTTGGAGAGATATTGTATCCCTGCAATGTCCCTACTCTTGGTGGCAATTTCCTATAGTCAAAAAGTTTGTAAGCTTAATACAAGATCTATTAAATTATAGATTATTAGTAGGCAAATATCTGACGTTAAGTCTAAAATTAAGCTATTAGGCATAGGACTTTAGACCAACAATAATAAGTGAGGGTGCTTTAATTCTTGGTAATACTGTGGAGACAATTAGGTCAAGAGCTTGTGAAGTTAGCAACATAAATATTATTTGTGTCTCAGTAGGTTAATGTTTTAAAAAAAAAATCCTTTTGTGGTCCATATTGTAAATGCTTTAAAAAGAAGTATCACCTGACCAAAAGTTAAAAAAACAAGAAATATACGTGAAATTATTTCTTAATATTGTCATACATTAGCTTGGGATACACTTTTGTGTGTTTGGGAGCTAAGGATTTTTTTTAAATAGTTATTTTTAACATTCTTTTCTTTTTAAATTTTGAGTTTGAAATTCTTTTTCTCCCTCCCACTGCCTCCCCCACCCACATGTGAAATCATACAGAACATTTCCATATTAGCTAGAAAAAAAGCAACATAAGAAAGTTACACTTATTCTGCACTGAAAATTCATCAGTTCTCTCTCTGGAGGTAGATATTAAATATATATATGTATGTATGTATGTGTGTATGTATATGTATATATAAAATGCTTATATATAAGATCAACATTGATCTTACTATGTAAAATGTTCTCTTGCCTCTGTTTATTTCACTTTGTATCCATTCACCTAAGTCTTCTGAAGTTTTTCTGAGAGCATCCTGCTCATCATTTCTTATACTACAGTAGTATACCATCACAATTACATACCACAACTTCTTCAGTCATTCTACTAATGAGTAACCTTTTAACTTCCAATTTTTTGCTACCACAAAAAAAGAACTGCTTATAAATATTTGTGAATATATAGGCTATCATCCTTTTTTCTATGATCTCTCTGGGATAAAAATCTAGTAGTGGTATTGTTGAGTCAAATGATGTGCACAGTTTTGTGGTCTTTGGCAGAGTTTCAAATGATGTCCCATAATTGTAGGACCAGTTCACTATTCCACCAACAGTTCATTAGTATTCCTATTTTGCTCTCATTCCCTAAAATATTTTTTTTCATTTCTTATAGGTGTGAGGTGATACCTCAAGTTGTTTTAATTTGCTTTCTTCCAATCAATAGTGATTAAGAGAAGTTTTTCATATGACCATAAATAGCTTTCATCTCTTTGCTTTTCTGAAAAATGCCTGTTCATATCTTTTGCCCATTTATCAATTGGGGAATGGCTCTTATTTTTTTAATAGTTTGATTCAGTTCTATGCTCAATATATATTTGAGAAATTAGGTATTTATCAGAGAGACTTGTCGTATTTTTTTACTTCTTTGTCTATGGTACTTTTTAGCAAAATGTAGTTTCCCTTATTATCTCTTTTAAGTAGGTCTATTTTTGTTTTTGCTTTGTCTGAGATCTTGATTGCTTCTCATTGCCTTTTCTTATTGTAGCTGAAGCAAATTAGATTCTACTCCAGCCCTTTACTTTAATTCCATGTGTGTCTTTCTGTTTCAAGTTTGTTTTTTTAAATCAACATATTGTTGGGTTCTGAAGTCTAATACATTCTTCTATTTGCATCCATTTTGGGGTGAGATCATTCCATTCACATTCACACATTTAATTACTGTCTATTTCCCTTCCCTTCTTATCCCATTTCTCCTCCTCCTCCTCCTCCTCCTCCTCCTCCTCCTCCTTCTTCTTCTTCTTCTTCTTCTTCTTCTTCTTCTTCTTCTTCTTCTTCTTCTTCTTCTTCTTCTTCTTCTTCTTCTTCTTCTTCTTCCTCTTCTCTGTCTCTCTGTCTCTGTCTCTCTGTCTCTGTCTCTCTGTCTCTCTCTGTCTGTCTCTCTCTGTCTCTGTCTCTATCTCTCTCTGTCTCTGTCTCTCTCTGTCTCTCTGTCTCTCTGTCTCTGTCTCTGTCTCTGTCTCTCTCTCTGTCTCTCTCTCTCTGTCTCTCTGTCTCTGTCTCTCTGTCTCTGTCTGTCTCTGTCTGTCTCTGTCTCTCTCTCTTTCTCTCTCTCTCTCTCTCTCTCTCTCTCTCTCTCTCTCTCTCTCTCTTTCTCCTGTTTCTCTCAGAGTCTATTTTGCTTCTAGCCATTGCCTCCATTAAGCTGCCCTCTCCTTTATCACCCTTCCTTCTCTTATCCCCTTCCCATCCTATTTTGCTATTGGGTAAGTTATATTTCTATACTCAAATGAGTGGATATAGTATTCCCTCTTTAAGCCAATTCCAATGACAGTAAAGTTCAAACATTACCTGCCATTCCCTCTGCCATTTCCCTTTCACTGTAAGATCTTTTCCTTGTGTGACTCTTGTGTGAGAAAATTTTTCCCCATTCTACCTCTCCCATCCTTCTTCTCCCAATGCATCTCTCTTTCTCTCCTTCTTTATATTTAGAGATCATTCCAACATAATCAACATATTCATGCCCTCTGTCTATGAAAACTTTTTTTAACTGACTTAATAATGATAAAGTACTTAGGACTAAAATTTAACGTCTTCCCACATAGAAAGGTAAACAGTTTAACTTTATTGAATCCTTTATGATTACTCTTTCATGCTTACATTTCTGTATTTCTCTTGAGTCTTTTTGAATGTCATTTTTTATTCAGCTATGATCTTTTTCATCAGGAATGATTGAAAGTCCTCTATTTCATTATATACATACACCCCACTCCCTCTAAAGGCTTACACTTAGTTTTGCTGACTACATGATTCTTTCCTGTATTTCTACCTGCTTTGCTTTCCAGAATATCAAATTCCAAGCCCTCATCTCTAACTTATAAGCTGCAAAATCTTGTGTGATCCTAACTATGGTTCCATATTATATGACTATTTTTGGCTGCTTGAATTATTTTCCTTTTCACCTGGGAGCTTTGGAATTTAGCTGTAACATTCTTTGAAGTTTTCATTTTGGATATCTTTCAGGAGATGATTGGTTTTTTCTTTCAATTTCAATCTCACTCTCTGCATCTAAGATATGATGGCAATTTTCCTTAATAATTTCTTGAAATATCATGTTTAGGCTCTTTCTTTTATTGTATATTTCAGGTAGTCCAGTAATTCAGTTTTTTTTTCTTGGTTTCTTGTATTTTGTTTTTCATCTTTTTTCTTTCTTTCATTATTTGTTTTTTTTGTTTGTTTTAAATTAATTACTGATAATAAATCAATGACATCTTTAGTTTGGGGAAAAGAATTTTAGTCTAAATCTCCTAGTGGAGGATAACCTAACAGGCCTAGCATTATTCTTTGCTTTGGTACAGTGACCAGGGCCCTTGCTCCCTTATAACCAACCCCCAACGTTTTTATCTGGAATTATGACCCAGAAATATATATATATATGTGTGTATGTATATACAAAAGTCGACTATAATCACTTTCTGAGCAATTGTCTGACCCACTTATTATCTCTGGAGCTCCTGAAGCTCCTGTAGTAACCACTATTTCAGTTGCTATATGTGTGGGCTCTGGGTCTTTTCCTAACTCTTCACATCTCTTTGTAACCTATATGGCATTAACCAGGATTCTATATGGATATTTAGCTTTTAAGTCTTCTGAATAAGGTCAATGAAATTTCTGGTTCTGCCATGCTCCTAACATTTAGAATATACTTTATTCATCAAAAGTTTCTCAGTATTTTCTGAGGCTAGATGACATAGAAAAAGACTGAGGAATGGAGAGAATAAGTGACTTAAAATAATCACAAAGGCAGGAAGTACCAGAGCTGGGAGTGGATCCTATTTGTTGATAGTTCTACAATTCAAGATAGTGTTAACTATAATAATAATAATAATAATAATAATAATAATAATAATAATAATAATAATAATAATAATAATGAATAATAATGGTACCACTATAAGGTTTGAAAAATACTTATAAATATCATCAAATTTCATCCTCATAACCCTGAGACACAGAGGTAGATGCTATTAATATACTTATTTCACAGTTGAAGAAGTTGAGGCAGCTAGAGGTTAGAAAGTTAGTAAGCTTCTGAAGCAAGATTTTTAACTCAGGTTTTCCTGACACTCCTCTTTTATTCTACATGCTACACAAGTAGCTACACTTGAAGCATGAGACATTGATCAGATCCAGGACACAACTGATTTTGCATAAGAGACACTTGGTCTGAACTCACATAGGAATGAATAGAAGTTTATGGAACAAAGCAAAAAGCTGAGCCTAATGGCAGATTTTCTACATTCACCTACTCCCTAAGCTAATTTGTTTTAGTTTGGGTGTTGAGTCTGGAGCACATGAACATCAAGGAATGGAATACAGGATGAGAAGGTACTGGGAATAGAGTCTTGAGTGTCAATGAATATCATCTTAGCTGCCTTCTTTGATCCTTTCAGTTAATTCTAGAGTCTCTAGGTCACTTCTAGGTGGGATATGTCCTGGCCTAAGTTAAGAAAGCATGAGCCTATGTGGTCTATTCATTTTGAACAGAAATTGGAAAGATAGCATCCTTATCTCTTCTACTTTTTAAAGTTAAATTTTATTGATATCTCTTATTTTTCCATAACCTAAATTTCTCGATGGGAAACTTCCCTTCCCATTGCTAAAGAATAATTTCTTATAAATATTTTTAAAGAAAGAGAGAAATTATGGAAAAATACAGAAAATACTTCACCAGTATCTCAAAAAAAATATGAGTGCTATGTAGTGTTCTACATCTGTAGATCTCCCCAACCTATGCAAAAAAGTTGAGGAGATGTCATCTAATATCTCTTCTGTGGAGCCAAGCTTTTTCTTTGTAACTTTGCATGCTTGCTTTTCTGTTTTTATAGTGGTTGATCTTTCCATTTATGTTGATGTAGTCATCATGTGTATTGTTTTCTTGTACGTCCTTACTTCATTTTTCATTAATTCATTTAGGCCTTTCCCTGTTATTCTGCTGAGTTTCCTTGATTTTTGAACATGTATACTTCTGGTAGAATTGGAAGGACAAAAAAGTGGGATTCCAGGAAAACCAGTCAGAGCAAAGAAGGTAGTATCTTAAATTTCTTTTAAGATCCCTTCACTGATAGCATTCATCTCATGCTTGAGATGGGTCAAGGTACAATTAATCTTGAGGAAGTTCTGGTAGTTTTAGCATGCTTAAGGTCAATATTAATCAATTCAAATTAATTCCACAAATGATTACTATATACCTACTATGTCCAAAATGACACAGTGACACAATAATTCCAATAACCAAGTCAATAGACTGTGTTTAGAGATATGATGTCATGAACCAGGATGGTAATAATCTCATTGGAATCCCCTCTCCTCCAAAATGTAAGAAAGAAATGGGTTGGATGTGAATCAATTGATTAGTGAAGACAGCCAAGAGTTTCATGTGGTATTATGAAAAATTCTGGAACCGCTGACTCAGGGAGTTATGAAGAAGACATTTTTCTTTTTATAAGCATTGGTACATGTGGAATCTATAACAGGCAACATTAACAGATGAAACAGCCATGGTAACATAAGCTTGGGTTTAATGTTTTGGGATTCAAGGAAGCCCTCATTTTGTACCTGAAAACCATCATTATTGTCATTGTGAACACCATCCTCATGGTCATCATCATCATCAAATTCATTACCACCTGTTCACATTTATAGAAGTACTTTTCTTTTACAATATTCTTTTCTTATTATAACCCACTGAAGAAAAAGAGAGAGAACTATTGCTCCCATTTCACACAAAATGTAGAGTAAGGCTTGCAACCTAGTTCTTTATATATTAAGCCAAATGATATTACTGCTACACTCAGCAGCATGCTTATGGTTGGCTATATAACAGGTCTATGACCACTGCTTACGGTACACCCAGTATTTTGCCTCATAATCTCCATCATGTGCAGAGAGTGATGCACATAAACCATATACTTGTTGACACTACACTGATTTTTCACATAAAATTATCTTTGAGATCAATGGAATAATCTGACCTTTTGACTAGAATTTCAAATTCTCTTAAAGGTCAATAAGACTGAGCACATTTCCTGTGGAGCCTTAGGGGATCTCCTCAATAAGGGTACCAAACAGTAAAGGTGACATTTATATTTTAATCCATCCACTTCTATAAGGTACACCAAGGATTCCACCATCTATTGTCAACATAAATATCTTAGCTGACTTGCACCATGACAGAATGGCATTATTCCTATAATATCATTTATTTACTTAGCTTATGAGGTAAATCCAACATATTTTCATTTTAAGTCTTCTAACCTGTGAAAAATTTAAGGAATTTTTCCCGTATCTGTTTAGTTTTGACCCCATAGATGATGGGGTTCACCATGGGTGGAACAAGGACATAGATATTGGCCACAAAAATATGGATAGAAGGAGCAATATGATGTCCAAACCTGTGAGTGAGAAAGGAAAAAAAGGCAGGAGTATAAGAAATCAATATGACCCATACATGAGATCCACAGGTGCCTAGTGTCTTAATTCTGGCTTCACTAGAGGGTAAGCGAAACACAGTGCGCAGAATGAGGACATAGGAACAAATAATCAGTATGAAGTCAAGTCCTGCTGTTATAAAGGCAACAAATAGGCTGTAAGCTCTGGGGATCTTGGTTGGGGCACAGGCTAGCTTGATCAATCCCATAAACTCACAGTAGGTATGAGGGATGATATTAGTCCTACAGTAGGGAAGCCACCTAAGCATAAATGGATGAGGACCAAGCAACAAAATTCCACGGAGAAGGATAACCAATCCTAGGCCCTGAATAACAGTAATGGTCAAAATGGTTGAATGTCTAAGTGGGTTGCAGATGGCCACATAGCGGTCAAAAGCCATGGCCAGTATGATCCCAGATTCCATATTGGACAAAGCATGTATGAGAAATACCTGGGTGAGACAAGCTTCAAAGCAAATTTCTCCATCATTAAACCAGAAGAGACTGAGTATTTTGGGCATGGTGGTAGTGGTAAGCATTAAGTCTGCCACAGAGAGCATGGATAGGAATAGAAACATGGGTTCATGCAGGTTGGGATCAGTTTTAATAATGAAAAGAAGGGTACAGTTCCCCACCAAAGCCAATATATACACCAGGCAAAAAGGGATAGATATCCAGATGTGGGCAGCTTCTAGTCCTGGGATGCCGAGAAGAAAAAAGCTGGTCGGCTGAAAATTGGTTCTGTTGATAGCTATCATTATGGAGATCTTGGATCCTCCTCACTCTTATCTCAGCAGAACACATAAATGCTCTAAATAAAAAGGACTTCGATTAATAGTTTCTGCAATATGCTAGAAAGAAAGGTATAAGTTTAATGATTTAATTATTCAAGGAAATTTACTACTATGACAGAGACTGTTCCTTATTGATTACCTGAAATAGATTGCCAGGACTTAGTCTTACAATTTAATCCTGCCCCTTTACTCCCTATCTCATTCAAACTCATTCATTTTGTCTTGTAAGTAACTTGTTTTCCCTTCATCAGTGAAACTGGGACTTGGCTGATGCCATTCATTGTCAAGATACATCCTACCTTGTCTGTGTTCTCTACTACCAAAGATGTCAAAGAATCAAGGAGACTGGATAGATTTCTTACTCTTCTCCTTTAAGCATGTAGGATTTTATATATCTATACATATCTATATCTACTATAGATATAGATATATATGTGTATATGTGTGTACATATGTATATATATACTTATGTATGTATATATATGCATATGTATGTGTGTATATGTATGTATGTATGTATATGTGTATATATGCAATCATTTTATACTGTCCTAAATAATTAGATAACAGTTTTTTAAGAACTCAATATTGGCCAATCAATACATTTACAATGCAGATGAAACATATAAAGGTTGCAACACCTAAAGTTAGTCACACAACTTCTCTTTGTTCCATTTTCTTCATGTGTAAGAGAGAGGATAAAAATATTTTATAGATTCAGAGCTATAAGTAGTTTTAGAATCCCTAGAGCCAACTACCCGCACTTTACAAATGAGAAAAGTGATGCTCAGAAAGAACAAGTGACTTGACTAGGCCCAGACAGAAATTAAGTGACTGAAGGATTTAAAGTAGGCCTTCTTGATTCCAAGCAATTGCACCAACTAGTTATCTCACAAGAATATTTGTAAGAGTTAAATAAAATGACATATAAAGAACTATTGCATTCCAGGGGAGAGACAGTCACCCTTGAAATCAAGAAGACCTGTGTTCAAATTTTGCCTCTGACATTTACTGCCTGTTTAACTCCAGGTAAGCAACTTAGCTTTTCAGTGTCCCCAGACCTGCAAGAGAATAAGTTACAGAATAGGTGCCATCTTCATTGGTGCATGATATTTCCTTATTGAAAATTCTTGATAACAAGATAATCATATAATAGATTTAAAAAATATGAGGTGTAGTAAAGAATAAAGAATGAGTGCCCCAGATTCAAGAATACCTAGGCTCAAGCCATAACTCTGACTCATACCAATTGTTTGACCAAGGGTAGATCATTATACCAAGTAACTCTCTACAATTCCCCATAACTGCAAACTACAGAAGAGTTGTATTTGTGCATTAGAAGCTTTTCTGGCCAGGAGTCCAAGCATTGATAAAATCACGGATGTACACATTCAATGCATGTAAATATCACTTGGGTACCTTATACTACAACAATGTGTAAATATACAGCATTGGTGAAGTAAGAATAGAATTTCCTTTATCTACAAGGTTCTCACAGCTGCATGCTGGTCTTAAAATATGATTTTTCTTGGGAATTCTCACTTTCTAATATTTCTGACTAATATTTTCGTTAATAGTAGTTCAATTATTTTCTTCATGATTTGAACTGAGGCAGGCAGATTCTTAGGTCACATCCTTGCTGAATTGTCTAGTCCATTTTAAAACTAGGATCTAGGTATTGGATGTCTAGGTAGCTCTCTCTTACTCATTCTGAAATACCAGTCCAGATACCTGAAGAGCTCCCTCCTCCTTCCACTATTCCAACCACACTCAAAGAAATAACTTCCATATATTGTTTTTCTTTGTAAGTTTTCAGTCCTTGGAACACTTTACTCATCCATTAGACATTCACATTCTTTGGTCTCTGGAACATATTTTCTCACTTCTAAATTGATTCCTAGATTATATTTGTTCAATTTTCTGGGATGAAAAGTCTCTGGATGGCAAAATCTCCTTCCTACCTATGTATTGACTTATTTTCACCCTAGTTCCTGACCAACCTCAGTTCTCTCTGACACCATAAACACACAATACTCAGTGTCCCTTTTCTCTGCTTCAAAGCTCATGGAGTGTGCTTGTAACTATAAATTTAACATTTATTTCTGAATACATCCTTCCCATTTTTCTATACATTTTAACTATGAAGAATAAAACATGGAAGAGGAAAAATAATAATTCATCACTAACTGTAATCTCAACCAAGTCTAACAACATAGGCATTTGGTCCATATTCATAATCCTAGTTACTCATTCTTTGGAAGAATTGAACTGCCTAACATGACTCAGAGCCAAGAAACAATGATTATTAATTTCAGCCTCTTCTCTGTTTTCTAATGAGGCATAAATCATATGTAGAGTCCTGCCTCTTTGGTGGTGAATCCCACTGACTAAAAATGTTGTCCTTCTTGCAGTTTTTAAAATGAGTTCGTTACTATTTTTGGAATGTTCTCACCAATATTCTCCAGCTTTGTATTCTTCTTGAAGGAACACTTTGTCTCTCTTCCTCTAGAAAAGTTTTTTCTTTACTTATTCCATGTAAATTCCATAACAAGTATGCCATGATAAACAATTTACTGCCCCACAATTAATATTCTTGAGTTAATGGATCTCAGGATCAGAGATTTAGGAAGTACCCTACCAACATCCTTTTTTTTTTTTTTTGAGTGAGGAAAATGCGGCCAGATAGGTGAGGTGAGCTGTGCAAGATAACAGAAACAGTGACCAATATAGCCTAGTTTCAAATCTAGATCTTTTCATTCCAAATTAATTTCTCTTGCAAATACATGATGAGTCCATCTGCACAAACTATCCCTCTATCAAAGAAGGATTGATTGAATTATCCAGAGTGACAGCTGAGAAGTACTTTGAAGTTATCTACCAAGTTTCCTAATATTTATGTATTGATAAATTGACATGTACAAGAAGTTGTTTTCTGATTCTTTCACCTGCGGGTCTCATTTTCATAGCATTACTGCAAATGGAAGCAGTGGCTGCATCTTCCCCTTTCATCTTCATCATCTATAACATAACTGGGTATGATGGATGTATTCAATACTCACTGGGGAAATTTGTTTTATATTGGGAACAACACAAATTTCAAGAAGGAAGAAATGGACTGGCATTATAACTGGAATGGCTGTAAGGAATACCACAGACATTGAGCATGATCTAGTTAGAACAAACAGAATATCTGACATAGACTTCCAAGGGTGCACTGAACTCATTTTAAACTTTGATAGTAAAAAGGATCTTGAGAAAATTAAAGGTCTCTTAAATAAATGTTGCCCACCAGAGACGAAGAAAGAGTAATAACAAATCAGACTGGCTTAGAAGAGACATATAGTTAGTTACTTGTGAACTCTCTTGGTAAAGGTACTCAGCTAGAATGGAACTCACATCACTGACCTGGACCCAATATTTACCCCAGAAAGGATACATATGTAAAAGGAAATATTTAGTTTTGAAGGGGTGGGAAAGAATAGAATACTCTCAGTTTATCTTAGCTCCATCATTCCTAGCATCTAGGCTTGTAATACCTGAGGAAAAGACACAATTGCATTTTCTCTTTAATAATTACCTTGTGTATTCAGGACATAAAGGGAGAAGATCTCAATATCTTAGTCACCCTTCTTAAATCCTCCAAAGGAGATGGTTGAGATTTAGAATTGATAAGACAGCCCTAGCTTACTTTAAGTAGCAGCATTTTTTTCAGACCAGCTTCCAAAGGTGGTGTGACCAGGTTAGGTTTCCCCCAAGCTTATGCTAGTTCCCCGCTTCTTCCCATCTCTACTTATGGAAAACCTGAGGCTTTTTTCCTTGCAATAGCCATCCCTATCTTAGATAAAGACTTACTACTCTCATTGCAGTTCTTGCTATTTGTAATACTTTAGGAAAGAATCGTTTTTGTTTGGGGAAACTATCTCCAGGGAATGCCAATAGTAACAATGGGAAAAAGAAATTTATTCCCTTCTCTTCATGTGGACTTCTGAGATGTCTCTGTAGCACTGGAATTTCCTCCCAGAGCCTAAGCAACATGAGCTATTTGGGGTTCCATTCAATGAAAAGAAAAAATAAGAAATCTCTGAGAGTTAAACGGCTGACATTCCAATGTGTGCTCCACCAAATTAGGACTCAGATCATCATCATAATGATAACCAAACATCCTTTAAGTAAAACTATGCAAGTTGAACCTTACTAAGCATTCTAATAATTAATTTACAAAATAATCAATCACTGCATACACTTGCATATGATTTTTATGAAAACTGACACTTTTTATATAAAATTCATATATAAATTAGAGAAATCAAGATGTTTCTACCAGAAATCCAACCAAAATAAAGATAAGAAAAATAAAATGATAATGTAATAATGACTGATATCTATACAGAATTTAAAGTTTAAAAAGTGTTTAAGTTATTTCCTTTGTGTAATCCTTAAGATCATGTAACTGACATGACGGTCTTTCATTGCAATCAAATGATACACTGCAAAAAGTGTAGGATGTTTTCCTATCAATCAAGAAGAAGGAGAAGAAATGACAAGGGCTGAATATATCCTATGAATGCAAGTGAGAGTTAATCACCAAATGGCATGTAACCTCCTAGGTAGCAGCTGGAAATTGTACTTAAGGTATTAATAATAATACCCACTTTTGTGTCATTACATCTGACATCATTATCATGATCATTTGCTACTTCAAAATTATTTTTAAAAAATAACTGTATGAATCCAAAACCCCTCTATGTTTTGTGGAGGTAGGCTGTCTTTTTTGCATACTCTGTCTCTTTCTTTTATTGTACTATTTACATAATACAGTAGAAAAAGTCCTGGAACAGGATTCTGAAATACTGGAATGCAAATTCATCCTCTAATACTAGCTATCTGACCCTGCACAGGAGAATTACCCTCTATCCTTTTCAATTTCCTCATTTGTAAAATGAAGATAACAATAATATCTATATCTTATCATTGTTTTGAGGATCAAATATATATAATCAAGTCAGAGATACTTATACAATTTAGTAAATCGGAGATCACAATGTCAGTTCTACCTGTTTTTCTGTCTGATAATCCCAGTCTTTTCTATAAAGTGCTGTATACTTAGTGTATACACCATCCTGACTGAATAAGAAGCATCACTGCTTAATATAAAGTTTTCATCCTGTAATAACAAAAATGAGAAAAGATTCTGAAATTTATGAACTAGACCCCTTCCATCTCCATAAAACTCATATTCTTTGTGATTTTGATCACTATCCCATTCAACTATTATTCATCATAAAATTGTCCAATTCTGTATCCTAAGTGCTAGATATACAAACACAGTACTCACATGTGTACACACACATGCACACATGTATATACACAAACATATAGACATATGTGTTTATGCAACTAAGTGATAAGGGAATGGAGGGCCAGGCTTAGTGTCAGGAAGACTCATCTTCATGAGTTCAAATCCAGTCTCAGACACTTACTAGCTGTGTGATTCTGGGAAGGTCACTTAACATTCTTGCCTCAGTTACCTCATCTGTAAAAAGATCTGGAGATAGAAATGGTAAACTACTCCAGTATTTTTGCCAAGAAAAACCCAAGTGGGGTCACAAAGAATTAGACATTACTAAAATGACTGAACAATGAAATACTAATTGTTATAGATAGATAGATATTGATATTGATATACATGTGTATATGCACAAAAATACATATATACATACATACATATATACATGCATACATAAAAGTGAGATATATCCTAAACTCAGGGAAGTTGCATTCTTTTGGGGGATGCAGGTAAATAAAAATAGGATATGAACAGAAAAATGCAGCATGACTTTAAGATGCCAATAACAGCTTGAGGAATCAGGAAAGATATCATGAAAGAGATGTTCCTTGAATTTAGCAAAGTGTCAAAAGAGATTTAGGTGAAGAAGCAAAATATTCCATGCATGGGCAACAATTTGTACAAGGCATGGATAAAGCAGATGGAATGTCATAGGGAATTTCAAGTAGACACATTTGACTTAAAGTAGGTGTACTCGAGTCACACTTAGTCAGTGTGGAATTATAGACCTGAACTAGATTGTGTAGGCCTAGAAGGCTAAACAGAGGATTTTGTCATATCCTAAAGGCAACAGAAAACCAGTAAAACTTTGAATATGCTTAAGCAGAGAAACAGCATAATCAGATCTATGTTTATAAAATATCAGCTTGACTACTGAGTGTAGGAAAAATCTAAAAGAGAACATATGGGTACAGGGAGATTAGTTAGAAAACTTGTAATCTTCTGGATAAAGGGTCATGAAAATCTGTATCAGAATAGATATGGTGGGAGCATAAAGGGGGATTTAATGGAAAGATGTGCTCAAAGGGACATGAAGTCAGGATGACAACTCAAAACTTTTCTGTAAAAGGGTTTACCACTAAGTCTGTCCCCTAAGGTCCATTGTTAATGGGAGAATTCTAAAGAAGAAATTGTCAGAAATCCTAACTAGCAACAGAACAAGGAAAGAAAAAGAATTGGGTATGTCCTATGCTCCTGAAAACAAGTCATTTAGGTGATGCTGTGGATAGAGAATTAGAGGAGAATTCAAGAAAACTTGAGTTCAACTCTGGCCACAGACAGTAGCTATATGACACTGAGCAAGTCAATTAACAGCTCTGTGACAGTTTCCTCCACTACAAAGTCTGGTTCATAATAGCATCTACTTCCTAGGGTTGTTGTGAGGATCAAAATTATACCATTATAGCCATACAAATATACTCACGTAAGAGTTGAGGAAACTGAGGCAAATAGAGCTTAAGAGCCTCAGCTAGGGTCACACAGCTAGTTAGTATCTGAAACAAGATTCTAACTCAGGTTTTCCTGACACCAGTCTTCTGCTCTACATGCTACACTGCAGATTGATCAGATCCAGGACACAATTGAATTTGCATAAAAGGCACATGATCTGAACTCACAAAAGAAGGAATAGAAGTTTGTGGAAAAAAGTGAAAAGCTGAGCCTAATGGTAGATTTTTCTAGATTTATCTGTTCCCTAAACTAATTTGTTTTAGATTGGGTGTTGAGTCTGGAGCATAAGAACATTAAAGAATAGAATCCAGGATGGGAAGGTACTGGAAAAGGAGCCTAGAATGTTCATAGATACCATTGTAGCTGCCTTTTTTGATCATTTTAGCTAATTCTAAAGTCTCTGGGTCATCTCCAGGCAGGATATATCCTTGCCCAAGTTAAAAAAAAAACAAAACATGAACCTATATGATCTCTTCAGTTTGAACAGGTAAATAAAAAAAGCACCATCATTTCCCCTTTTATTTTTTAAAATTAAATTTTATTGATATTGCTTGTTTTTATGTTACCTAAAGTTCTCCATATAGATCTTCCCTTCCCCTTGTCAGAGAGCATTCTTATAACTATTTGTAAGGAAAAGGGAAAAACTCAGAAAAGCAAATCAATACCTTAAAAAAATATAACATGATATACAGTGTTGTACAGCTGTAGATTTCCACTCCCACCTCTGCAAAGGACTCAGGGGAGGTATCATCTAAAATCTCTTCTTTGGAGCCAAACTTTTCTTTGTAATTTTGCGTGTTTACTTTACTGTTCTCATAATGATTGATCCTTCTATTTACACTGTTATAGTCACCTTGTGTATTATTTTCTTGTCTCTCTTTACTTCACTTTGTATCTATTCATTTAAGCTTTCCCCTCATATTCTGTAGAGTTTAGGGATTTTTGAAAATACATATTTCTCTTTGAATTGAAAATGGAAAAAGAACAAAAGGGGCAAGGGGTTCAGGGAAATCAAGCAGAGCAAAGAAGCCAGTATCTTAAATATCTCTTCCAACAGATCCCTTCACTGAAGTATTAAATGGGACAAGGTACAATTAGGCTTGAGGAAGTTCTGGTAGCTTTAGCATACGTAAGGCCAATATTAATCAATTAAAATTTATTCCACATACATTTATTAAATACCTACTATGTCCAAGTCAAGATTGTGACACAATAGTCCCAATAACTAACTCAACAGTGTTTAAGGGCATGATGTCATGAACCAGGATGGCAATAACTCCACTGGTATCTCCCCCTCTCCAAAATGTAGGAAAAAAAAGTGTTGAATCTGAATTTTTAGTGAAGAGAGCCACCAGTATCATGCTGTTACTGCTACACCAAACAGCATGCCTATGGATGGGAACAGGCCTATCACCATTGCTTATGGTACACCCAATATTTTGCCTCATAATCTCCATCGTGTGTTGAGGAAAGTATGCATAATCCATATACTTCTTGACATTACACTGACTTTTCATGCAAAATTATTTTTGAGATCTATGGAATCATCTGACCTTCTAATTAGAATTTCAATTGCTCTTAAAAATCAATGAGAGGATATTTCACATAGGACCTTAGGGGATCTCCTCAAGTAAGGGGATCTCCTCAAGCAACAATAAAGTTAACAGTTACATTTTAACCCATTCTCTAATACAAGGCACTCCAAGGATCCCACCATCTATTGTCAACATAATTATCTCAGTTTAAGTGTAGTAGCAAACATGAATTTCTTTACCCTGAGTCAGATTTTTTCCCCAAAATTTTCCAAAAGAATTTGTTCCAAGCTTACATCATGATAAAATGACATTACTGTTGCAATATCATCTATTTACTTAGTTGATGGGTCAAATATTATTTGAGTTCAAGTTTGAATTTTTCAATCTGTGAAAAATCTGAGGAACCTCTCCCGTATCTGTTTAGTTTTTACACCATAGATGATGGGGTTCACCATGGGTGGAACAAGGACATAGATATTGGCCACAAAAATATGGATAGAAGGAGCAATATGATGTCCAAACCTGTGAGTAAGAAAGGAAAAGTAGGCAGGGGTATATGAAATCAATATGACCCATACATGAGAGCCACAGGTACTTAGTGTCTTAATTCTGGCTTCACTAGAGGGTAAACGAAACACAGTGCGCAAAATGAGGACATAGGAACAGATAATCAGTATGAAGTCTAGCCCACCTGTAATGAAAGCAACAAATAGGCTGTAAGCTCTGGGGATCTTGGTTGGGGCACAGGCTAGCTTGATCAATCCCATAAACTCACAGTAGGTATGAGGGATGATATTAGTCCTACAGTAGGGAAGCCACCTAAGCATAAATGGATGAGGACCAAGTAACACAATTCCACGGAGCAGGATAGCCAATCCTAGGCCCTGAATAACAGTAATGGTCAAAATGGTTGAATGTCTAAGTGGGTTGCAGATGGCCACATAGCGGTCAAAAGCCATGGCCAGTATGATCCCAGATTCCATATTGGACAAAGCATGTATGAGAAATACCTGGGTGAGACAGGCTTCAAAGCAAATTTCTCCATCATTAAACCAGAAGAGACCGAGCATTTTGGGCATGGTGGTGGTGGTAAGCATTAAGTCTGCCACAGAGAGCATGGATAGGAATAGAAACATGGGTTCATGCAGGTTGGGATCAGTTTTAATAATGAAAAGAAGGGTACAGTTTCCCACCAGAGCGAATATATACACCAGGCAGAAAGGGATAGATATCCAGATGTGTGCAGCTTCTAGTCCTGGGATACCAAGGAGAATAAAGCTGGTCGGATGAAGATTTGTTCTGTTGATAGCTGTCATTATGGGAATCTTGGATCCTCCTCACCTCTATCTCAGTAGAACTCATGTATGCTCTAAAAAAAAGAAGACATCAACGAATAAGTCCTGTGATATGCTAATAGGAAATGTACCGCTTTAGTGAATCAGTTATTCAAGGAAATTTGGCACCCTAACAGATGTTTCCCTATTGATTACCTGAAATAGTCTGCTATAACTCATTCTTACAATTTAATTTTGTCCCTCTCCCTCTCTATCTCATTCAGATTCATTCATTCTGTCTTAGAGGTAACTTGTTTTCTCTTCATAAGCCAGACTGAGGCTTGCCTGATGCTGTCCACTGCCAAGACATCAGCTAGCTTGTCTGGCTCTCTACTACCAAAGACATCAAAGAATCAAGGGAACTGAAAAGATTTCTTATTTTTCTTTCTCCTTCCAGTATCCAAGATAAAACAATATGCTATCTTTTGATGCTGTTCTAAATAATTAGATAATGTGTTTATTAAGATCACAGCACCTGTCAATTAGTACATTTACAATGCACATGAAGCATATAAAGGATATAATATATAAATCTAGTCACACAACTTCTCTTTGCTCCATTTTCTTCATCTGTAATAAGACAAAGGGTAAAAATATTGTATAGTTTTAGAGCTATGAGAAAAGTGATTCTGAGAGAGAACAAGTGACTTGCCTAGGCCCACACAGAAATTAAGTGACTGAAGTAGGATTTAAATCAGGTCTTCTTGATTACAAGCCAGCTTTATATTCACTGTGCTGCCTAGTTACCACAAAGAATGGTTGTAAGAATTAAGTGAAAGGACATGTGGAGAGGCACTATGCCCTTGTGGAGAGATAGCCACCCTTGAAACCAAGAAGACCTACATTCAAATTTTGCCTCTGACCTTTCCTGGCTGTTTAACTTCAGGCAAGCAACTTAATTTTCCAGGGCCCCAGACAATCCTGTAAGAGAATAAGTTATGGAGTAGTTGTCATCTTCATTGATATAGGACATTTCCTCATTGGGAATTCTTGATAACAAGAAAATCACATAGTAAGTTTCAAAAAATAAGATAAGTAAAGAATAGAGAATCAGAGACATAGAGTCTCTAGAGTTAGAGTTAAAAAGACTTAACTCTTAGAGTTAAAAAGACCTAACCATGCCTCAGACTCATACTGGTTGTTTGACCAAGGGTAGATCATTAACCTAAGCAATTCTCTACAACTCCCCATGACTGAAGATTATAGAAGAGTTGAAGTTGAAGTTGTGCATTGGAAACTTTTCTGGCCAAGAGCTCCCAGCACTGAAAAAAGTACAGGTGTACACATTCAATGCATGTAAAGAGCACTTGGGTACCTTATAGTACTACAATGCATGAATACACAGCATGGATAAAGTGAGAATAGAAGTTTCTTTATTTACAAGGTCTTTACTGTTCCATATTGGTGTGTGTATATATATAGAAAGTTTGATTAAAAAAGGCAGACAGAATAAATGTATATTGTTTATTCCCTTAAAGCTAGTGGTTACATGATCATGGAGCCAGAAAAGCTTCTGACTCACTAATACAAGAATGACCAGGCTTAAATCTGTTTTCGGACATTCCAAGGCTGTCTGTGTCCTTCAGTTTTATGATTTCCATGAGTGATTAACTATACCATAAGAAAGGAATTTCTTAATTGCATAGGTTGTAAATACAATAAGATAACAGAGTTGACAAAGTTTCCATTGAAATTACGACCCAGGATGTCTGTGTTTTCTTTACCATTAATATGCCATAACATAGTATATGTCCACAAACTGTTAAAATAAGGAAAAAGTCCCATTATTAAGGGCCTCATAAAGTATGCTAAGTCAGCCCCATCTGACCTTGTCAACATAGGAAGAGGTATTCTCTGAGTTTACTTCAGAGAACAAAGAGACTGTTAGGTCCAGACTCTTCTTCTGATTGATTAATTCAAGCTCTGGCCCTTATTAAAGTCCAAAATTTACATTATATGATTTTATATATATATATATATGTATATATATGCATATATATACATATATATGTTCTTAAAAATTCTCACCTTCTAAAATTTCTGGATGATATTTTCATTAATAGTAGTTCAATTACTTTCTTCATGATTTAAATTTGGTCAGCCAGGTTCTTAGATTACATCCTTGCAGGGTTGTCTGGTCCATTTTAAATATTGATTCTAGGTATTAGAAGCCTCTCTCCTATTCATTTTGACGTGCCAGTCCATATACCTGAAGAACTTCATTCTTCCACTGTTTCAACCACACTAAAGGAAATAAATTCCATATTTTTTTTTCTTCTTTGTAATGTTTCAGTCCTTGGAACACCTTACTCATCCATTAGACATTCACATTTTTATCTCTGAAAGATATTTTCTGTCTTATAAATTGGTGCCCAGATTATATTTATTCAATCTTCTGAGAGGAAAAGGATCTGGATGGTAAAATTTCCTCTCTCCTCATGGATTGACTTATCATCACCATAGTTCATAATCAACTTCAGAACTTTCTGACCCTAAGTACACACATTATTCACTGTATTGTTTCTCTGCTTCAATGCTTGTGCCATATATGCATACGTACATGCATACTATATATGTGTATATATGTATTTCTATATATTTTCACACAATTTATGTATGTATGTATGTGTGTATTTATATGTATCTATACAGTTAACATTCATTTCTGAACATGTCCTTCTTCCCTTCCCATATTACTATCTATGTTTAAAAACAAAGAATAAAAAAAGGAAAAGAAAAAAATTCAGCACTAGTTTTAACGTCAATCTAACAGTATAGGCATTTGTTCCACACAAATAATCCTAGTTATTCATTCTTTGGAAGTATTGAACTACTTAACATGATTCAGAGTCAAAGAACAATGGTTATTTCTTTCAGCCTCTTCTCTGTTTTCTGATAAGGCATAAATCATGTTTAGACTCATGCCTTTTTGATGGTGAATCCCATTGACTAAATGTATTTTTTTTTCTTCTTGCAGTTTTCAAAATGAGTATAGCATTTCAAGTTTCAATATATTTTTCACTCACCTCACTTTAAATAGTCATTCACAGTAAAAGCACCCAAATGGCACTGCTTATGCTCACTACTACTTTTGGAATGTTCTCTCCAATAATCTCCAGCTATGTATTCCTTCTTGAAAGATCACTTTGTCTTTCCTTTTCCAGAAAGTTTTCTACTTTTTCCATGCCAATTCAATGACAATTATTCTATGCCACCTATTTTTTTTTTTGCTTAATAGATCTGAGAATCAGAAATTTAGGAAGCACTTTACCAACTTCCTCTTTATTAAAGTGAGGAAAATGGGACCAGATAGATGAAGGGAGCTATACAAGGTCACAGAAATTGTGACTTATATACCCTAGATTCAAACCTAGGACTTTTCATTCCAAATTAATTTCTCTTGCAAATACATGATGAGTCCAGCTATACAAATTATTCCTCTATCAAAGAATGATTGATCGAATTATCCAGAGTGAGAGCTAAGAAGTACTTTGTAGTTATCTACCAGGTTTCCTAATATTTATGGATTGATAAATTGACATATGGAGGCAATTGTTTGCTGATTCTTTCACATGCAGGTCCCATTTTCATAGCTTTATTGTAAATAGAAGCAGTAATGCATCTTTCCCTTTTGTCTTCATCACCTATGACAAGATTGGGCATGATGAATGTATTCAATAATTACTGGAGAAATTTGTTTTATATTGGGAACAAAAGGGATTTCAAAAAGGAGGAAATGGCCATATAGATGGAATGCCTCTAAGGTATACCACAGACATTGACCATGACCTAATTAGAAGAAACAGAAGATTTGACATAGACTTTCAAGGGTGCACTGAACTCAATTTAAACTTTGATAGTAAAAGATCTTGAGAAAATTGACAAGGTCTCTTAAATCACTGTTCCCTCAAAAGACAAAGAAAGAGTAGCAGCAAATCAGACAGGCTTAGAAGAGACATATAGTTAGTTACTCATGAACTCTCTCGGTAAAACTATTCAGCTAGATTGGAGCCCACCTCACTGAACTGGACCCAATATTTACCACAGGAAGGATACATAAATAAAAAGGGATATTTAGTTTTGAAGGGATGGGAAAGGATAGAATATTCTCAATTTATCTTAGCTCCATCATTCTTAGCATCTAGGCTTGTAATACCTGAGGAAAAGATAACAAATGCAATAGTTACCTTTAATAGTTACCTTGTGTATTCAGGACAAAAAGGGACAAGATCTCAGTGTCTTAATCATCCTTCTTAGATCTTCAAAGGAGATTGTTGAGATTTAGAACTAATAAGGCAGCCCTAACTTGCTTTAGGCAGCAGCATTTTTTCCAGACCAGCTTCCAAAGGTGGTATGGCTGTGCTAGGTATATTCCTATTCTCCAAGTTTGTATTACTTCCCTGGTTCTTCCCATCTCTACTTGTGGAAACTTGAGGCTTTTTTCCATGCAATAGCCATCCCTGTCTTAGATCAAGACTTATTACTATCATTGCAGTTCTTTTTGCTATGGATAACACATATAAATAAAGTATTTTTCCTTGGGGAAACTATCTTCAGGGAATGCCAGTAGCAGCAACAGGAAAAAACATTTTATTCTCTTCTGTTCCTGTTGTTCTGGGCCTCTGGGATTTCTTTGTAGCATTGGAGTTTCCTCCCCAGACCCCAGGCAAGGTGAGGTCCTTGGGATTCTATTTAATAAAATTTAATAAAATCAATCAAACAAACAAACAACAACCAAACAAATGAACAACATACAAGACAACTCTCAGAGTCAAGTAGCTAAGATTCCTATGTGTGCTGCAATGAAATAAGACTAAGATCCTCCTCTTAAGGATAAACAAACATCCTTTAAGTAAAACTACATAAGTTGAAACTACATCCAAATACTTCATTGACAAGACAATCAATCAATTTATACACCTGAATATGATTTTTATGAACAATGACAAATAACATATATGATTAGAATAGCAATTTTCTCCAGGAAGTTTCTATCAGAAATTGAACAAAAATAAAAAATAAGAAAAATAAAATGAAAATACAATAATGAGTAATGTCTATATAGAATTTAAAGTTAGAAAAAGTGTTTAATATTTTTCATCGCTTGATCCTTAAGATCATGTAACTGGTATGATGATTGAAATGAAAAGATATCAGAGAAAAAGGGTAGGTAGGATGTTTTACTGTGAATCATGAGGAAGGAAAAGAAATGGCAAGAACTGAATATGTCCTATGAATGCAAGTGAGAGTTAATCATCAGATGACATGTAACCTCCTAGGTAGCTGCTGGAAATTGCATTTAATGTATCATCAATAAAACCTACTTTTGTGTCTTTAGATTTGATATTGTTATCATGATAGTTGCCTATCTCAAAAATTATTGAAAAAAATAACTGTGTTAGTCCAAAACCCTTCTATGTTTTGTGGAAGTAAGCTGCCTCTTTTGCAGACTCTATCTCTTTCTTTTACTTTTAGGTAGTATAGAAGATAAAGTCCTGGGACTGGATTCTGAAAGACTTTCATGTAAATCTCTCCTCAAGTACTGGCTATGCCAGTGACTTAACCTTTATCTGCTTCAGTTTCCTCATCTGTAAAATGAGGACAACAATAACATCTGCATCTCAGCATTCTTGTGAAGATCAAATATATTTATAATCAAGTCAAAGATACTTATAAAAATTAGTAAATATGAAAGCCCATTATCAATTCTAACTCCCTTTCTGTCTGGTAGTCCCAGTCTTTTCTGCAAAGTGCTGAAAATGCTTACTTTATGAACCATCCTGTTTGAATAGAAAACATCATTAGTTTTTACAAAATTTTCTTGTCTATGATATTAAAAATGGGAAATTATTCTAATATTTTTGAGCTACACCCCTTCCCTCCATACAAAACCCCTATTCTTCATGATTTTGATTCCTATCTGTTCACCTATTATTCAACAAATGATTGTCCAGTGTGGTATCCTAGGCATTAGAAATATCTATATAATACACACACTCATAAATATATACATATATGTGTGTATATAGGCATATATATTTGTATGGATGGATATGTATGTACATAGTGATATATATACCTACATACATGTATGTAGGTTTCCATGTATGCAACTAAATGATACAGTGGACAGAGTGACCTGCCTAGGGTCAGCAAGATTCTTCTTCATGAGTAAAAATCTAGCCTCAGATACTTAATAGCTGTGTGACTCTGGATAAGTCACTTAACCCTGTTTGCCTCAGTTTCCTCATCTATAAAATGACCCGGAGAGGAAAAGTAGCAAATTATTCCAGTATTTCTTCCACAAAAATCCCAAATGGGATTCCAAAGAGTCAGACATGAGTGAAATAACTGAACAATAAAATTTGTGTGTATATACAAACAAAACATACATACATAAAAATAAGAAATCCTCTAAACTCAGGGGAGATGCAGATAAATAAAAATAGGATATGAACAAAATAAATGCACTATACCTTTGAGAGTTTGGGAAATCAGGAAAGATGTCATGAGGAATATGTTCCTTGAATTCAACCTAGAAGAGAGCAAGGTATAAAAAGAAATGTAGGTGAAGAGGGAAAAATATTCTATGCATGGATAATAATTTGTACAAAGGCATGAATGTAGCAGATGAAATATCATATATGGGAAACATCAAGTAGATAAGTTTGACTGGAGCCTAAAATAGGTCTATTGGAGCCATGCTTAGATAGCCTGGAAATATAGGCTTGAACTAGATTATAAAGTCCTAAAATACCAAACAGAGGAGTTTACCATATCCTAAATGTAATATCCTAAAAGCCAGTAAACCTTTGAATCTGCTTATTCAGAGGAGCAGCATAATCAGATCTATGTTTATAGAATATCAGCATGGCTGCTGTGTGTACAAAAAATATAAAAGAGAATATTTTGGTACAGGGAGACCACTTAGGAGGCTGTTGTAATCTTCTGGATGAGGGGTCATGGAAATCTGTATCAGAATAGTTATGGTGGGAATATATAAAGGGAGATTAATGGAAAGATATATGGTCAGAGGCACATGAGGTGAGGATGACAAGTGAAAACTTTTCTGTAAATGAATTTGCCACCAAGGTTGTCCGTTGGTGATAGGGTAGTTGCAAGAAGAAGCTGTGAGAAGTCAAAGCTAGCAACAGGACAAAGAAAGAAAAAGCCCCAGACTATCAGTCCATGTCCTGTGCTCCTGAAGATAAGTCATCAAGGCAGCTCAATGGATAGAGAATTAGTGGTGGATTCAGGAAAACTTGGGTTCAGCTCTGGCCACAGACACTAACTATATAACAATGGGCAAGTCATTTAATTGCCTTGTGCAGTCTTGCAGGAGGAAATCCACTTTAATGTTATGTTTGAAAATTAGTAGTCTTCAGGTGATGGGAGTAGTTATAATACTTTAAATTGATAAGATTTGATCTTTAGGTTAACCAAGCTTCTCTAGAATAGGTAATGGATGGCGTTATGAAGTTGGAGGCAAGTACAAAATCTTTAGGAAAATTTCTCAGGGGCATGGGTGGTGGGTGAAGTTTGCAAGGGGAAGGAACTAGAAGAAGGATTATTAAATTTAACTTGACCAATCCTTTAAATGTAATGAAAATCAATTTTCAGTTTTTATACTAGAAGAAAACATAGAAATGAAGAGTATAGCTTCATTGGCCAGCTCAAAAACCCTGATAACTGTGTAGGTCATGATGTGAACTGAGTCTCTCAAGGGTTTGCAGATAACCATCTGGTGTTCACAGGCTATGATCAACATGAAAATGTATTTCACTGCAATATAGAATGCTGGAGGTTTATCTTTGTGAGATGAGGGAAAAAGCTGAAACACTGGTCATTGGATAAAAAATGCTGAGGATCTTTGGCAATGTAGTGAGTGACAGTGGGAGTCATGATGAGTATCAAATCAGTAAAAAGCAGTATTAAGGAGAGTACACAAGTCCATGCAATTTGGTATTAGTCTTAATGACTAACCCAATCAACCCTTATGTTCACAGGTGAATGCAGGAATTACAGGTGGCTGAATGCTAGTTGTAATGAAGAGTGAGAATATAAATGCTGGAGCAATGTATCAGACATTGATAATTATTGTGTAGTTGTACCAAGCACTAAATTTTACTAAGGATTCTAGACCTTGAGTTTTGGCAGGGTACAAAGAAGTTTGCCTCATTCAGACCCTGGTGCCCAGGACAAATCAATTAACTTCTTTCTTGGGGGTAACCCTGGGGCTAGGAACAAGGCTTATAACAGGCCTCAAAGCAGAGAGGAGCTGAGTTTGCAGGAATCAATTTCATACTATGCTATACTCATTGAAATTCATATTCTGAGAATGACAAACTCATGGTTTCAGAGGAAGGACAATGTTTTGAGGAGACTGCAACCTAAAGATATCACTATAAAGATTCTACTTTCATGTAGTCAGTGGTGCATATGCAAGAGCAGAAAAGGGATGGAGGTGATTTACGAAGCCATTTTGAGTTATTCTGCTCAGTTCTTCTAGGACTGTTTCTGTAGGAAGTATCTTCCAGACCACTGGAGATGTATCCTTTTCTCTTTTGCTTTTTGCCTCTTTTCTCCTTTCTCAAAATCTCAACTTACCTAACCTCTAAAGACTGGCTCATGACCATTCTCTGAAAGGCTTCCTTTACCACCCTAACTCTTCAGGATCCCTTTATCATTGAACTTCTGATAATTCCACTGTGAACCCACTTGTCACCTGAGAAGTATCTCTGTCCACATATTTATCCCTTCATGAATATTTGTTTCCCTAGCTAGGCTGCAACATCTGGCATAATCTACTCCACCAGATAGGATTTGGAAGGCAGTTTGAAGGGTTAGGAGAATGTCTGATTGGTAGTACAATCTCCATCTCTTCTAAAATCTCTCTTAACTCTATATAATAATGTAAGAGGAGTCTGCACATGGAACTCTTGGAGAAATACCTCCATGAAGTCAACATAGACTGAAGGTAATAAATATATTTGAATCCTTTCTTTCAAATATATTCTCTTCTAGGATCCCACCAGCCATCATCAGCACTATCATGTTGTTATTTGAATGTACTTTGTGCTCCAGGTCCCATATTCTACATGAATCCTTTTCCCTCATGGAGAGTACCTCCCCACTAAGACTATTTTCAACTAATCCTGTATATATCTTGCTTATTATAATTGCTTGTATGTTGTTTCCTGAATTAGATTACAATCTCTTTTAGTGCAGGGATCATTACTGCCTTTCTTTATATCCCCAAAAGCTTTGTACAGTGGCTAGTACATATTAGGTACTTAATAAATGCTAGTTGACTTAAACATTTGCTTATTGGCTTAGTATCACAGTTTTGAGGTAGATTTGACCCATAATTTTTACAAATTCTTTCTCCAAAGACTGAACATATATTCTCGGTTCAGAAATTAATGCACTGCCACCATGTTTTTGAACCACTGTTTCCCAGTTCAGGTTTTTCTTTTTAAATCTGAAAAGATGCTGAGGAATCTTTCCCAAATCTGTTTTGTCTTCAATCTATAGATGATGGAGTTCACCATGGGTGGAGCAAGGATACAAATGATAGCCACAAATATATGGATACAAGGAGCAACATGGTATCCAAATCTGTGAGTGAGAAAAGACAAGAAAGCAATAATATAAGAAATTCATATGGCCCATACATGGAAGCCAGAGGTGCCTAGTGTCTTAAATCTGACATCACTGGAGGCTAGGCAAAACATTGTACAGAGAATGAGAACATAGGAACAAATAATTATTATGAAGTCAAAACCTACTGTTATAAAGACAACAAATAGGCCACAAGCTCTGTCAGTTTTGGTTGGGGCACAGGCCAACTTGATCAGTGCCATAAATTCACAATAAGTATGGGGAATGATTTTATTCCTACAGTAGGAAACTCATCTAATTATGAAAGAGGGAAGACCAAGCAACATAAGTCCATAAAGGACAATGACCAACCCTAGGCTCTGGTGGTCAGCATAGTCAAGTGTTTAAGTGTGTTGCAAATGCCCACCAAAAAAAAAAAATGGTTAAAGACCATGGCCAAGATGATCCCACATAACACATTGGATAGGGCATGAATCAAAAATATCTGAGTTAAACAGTCTTCAAAGTATATTTCCCTATCATTGAACCAGAAGAGGCTTAGAATGTTGGGCATAATGGAGGTGGTAAATATCAAGTCTGACAAAGATAGCATGGAAGAGAAACGTGGGTTTGTGGTAACTGGAGTTAGTTTTGATAATGAAAAGAAGGTCACAGTTTCCCAGTACAGTGAACAAATACACCAGGCAGAAAGTGATGAATATCCAGATTTGGGAATCCTCTAATCCTGAAATGCCAAAAAGAAAGAAGCTGGTAGAATGTCCATTGGTCCCATCGATAGCTAAAATTATGAAGATCTTCAATCTTTGTCATATTTTCCCCAACAGAAGCCATAAATACACTAAATTCTTACAATTCCAAAATATCTTCATTGTGATGAGTTTTTATTTTGATAGCAGTTCAATGTTTGAACTATACAAGTAGCCCTGACTGTAAAACATAGTTTGCAGAAAGGTAGTCAACACTGTCTTCTACAGAATAATAGCAAAATGATCCTGCTTTAGCAAGGAGAAAGGACTAGCATTTTTGGTGCATATTAGAATAGTTAAGGGGAATTTGATTTGGTTAAGGTCTTTTTCAAGGTTAATCTGGGGTTGCTGTTAAAAACTATAGAATATATGATTACAAATTTGGATCTTCAGCAATCACCTCATTCAATCTAAGATCAAAAAATATCTACAACATCTTTGACAGTCATTGACATTTTGTTTATAACATTATTACTTTCTTAGAAACAATGCAAATCCAAACACTTCCTTTTTGTTGTCAGAATGTGGAGAGAAGATAGTCACAGTTCTTGGTCCTAGGATTTAATTCTGTGTCTATCTGTACATCTTAGTCCTATCCATGAAAGTTTCCTCATTATTCTGTGTGGAGTCAAAATTCTTCATATAGAAAAAGGAATGCTATATCTTTGGATTCCTGGAGGTTGATGTCTTCTTGTCCAGGATATATTCCAAGGCTTAAAATAATTATATACACTTCGGCAATCTTTTCTTCAGAAATCTGAAAAAGTTGTTTCATTAATCATTCATCTACAGAAGCAGGTTTCTTAACCCTGAAACAAGCCTGTATAACTCATTTGTTGCTATCGTTTAAAAATGCTCTAAATTCTCTTCGAGAAAATTCAGGTCTATGAATATTTCTGGCATGCCCCACCCCAGGAAGTAATTTAGAAAATAACATTATTCTTAGGGAGACTTTATGAGAAAAATAACCAATAGGGAAAGGTCTTGGATGATACTGCTAGGAGCAGCTCTAAACATGAAATCATTGTCTGAGCTTTAATTTCCTCAGGTGTAATTAGACTAGTTTCTGAGTCCTGAAGTATCTCAGGACTGGTGAGGTTTCCTTCAGAGCACAAATTGAGAAAATCTGTATTCTCTGCTTAGCCTCAGAAGAATTTCTGGTCCAGACATCTGGAAATTTTGTTTGTGCTATTGCACAAGAATGAGGTCAAGATGAAAGTTCATCTACTTTCATAAAATAGAAGATATTTTCAAGCAGGGTAGAAGGTGGTCACAGTCCTTGCTAGGAAGTGAAGAAATAAGGGGAAGATGAAAATTGTGAAAACAAGTGTCAGGAACAAATGTAATAGCATCTCTCCTTGAGGATAACTAGGGAAAAAACTTAGATTAAAGGAAGTATTTAATCAATTTTTTTTTTCTCAGCAAAATAAATGAGCAGATTAGCTTTCCTGGTGAAAGAGGAGGTATCACAAGTTGAAATTGCTCATTTCAAAACCTGAGTCTTTTCCTTATTTGCCACATCAATTCATATAGAATTTATATATGATAAGCGTAAAACTGTTGTTGCATGAGTTCTAGACTGTCTCTCTAATTAATGAATGGATGATAAGGCCTTGGGCCCAGTAAATGATAAGTGGATATAAAGGTCTGAGATTGCTAGATTAATGTAGAATTTTCATTGCTTTTTAGTTTTCAGTTTTATTAATTTATTTTAAAATTAAATACTGAAACAAATACACAATAAGAAAAGAAAAAACAAATTATAAACTTAAATAATAAAATATGAACACAAAATATGAAAAGAAAACAAAAGCATTGCCATGTGCACAGCAGAATGTAAGAGAGTATTCAAAATATCTAGCAATAAATGTCCATCTCTTCTTCCTTGTAAGTTTTCTTTTGTTTTCTGCTGTGAATTTTTTGCATTTTAATTTCTTTCCCTCCTTCCTCTCCCATCCCTCCACCCCTCCCCCCCACCCCCCAGAAGCTACAAGTAAGCACCAATGAATTGTCTGGGGCTGGTCAGACTGTCACTCCCAGTCTCTGATTATTTTGTAAACATCCCAACTATAGCTTGGTCATTCCCTCTGACAGACATCTAAATGCAGCATATGGCTTGGATTTGTACCCAGTCATTGTAGTGACTTGTAGTATGGATTCATCTGCAAGGATATGGGCACTGAGGACACAAGCCAGCGTATGCACATTGGTGGGGTCTACAAATGCAGTGGCTGCAGTGAAACAATTTGATTAATTCACATTCCTTTCTAAATCTAATTCTCCTCTGTTTCCTATGCAACAAGACACCCATCCTATTTCATGATGATGAAAATCATCCAGCTTTAGCTTTGCTGTGGAAGCTAGGCGTCCCTCAGAACTCCACGTTGGTTGCCCTTCCTATATCTGCAGAGGAAAAAAGAGAATGTTCTAGCCTCTCTGGGATAGAAAGAAGCCTTGCTTCTCCCAACAAACTCCTATAATTCCAAAGCCATTGTTTTCTCTTAGTCCTTTCCAAAATTCCCCTCCAAACTCACCTCTCTGCCACCCTGTCTTATCCTCCACTTTTTTTTAAAGCTTCCCTCTGCTGCCTGGTATCCAGGGAGGATTCAGTGGGAGGATGAACACTTAGGGATAATGAGAATGTACTGAATTCATTCCTTAATGATTACCATATTGTCACCCAGTCATTCAGGACAGGTAGGTGACCCAGTGAGTAGACACATGATGGAAAATGCTATCTACATCCAGAGAACAACAAAGGAAAACCACAAGAAAATAAAAAACAGAAAAAGGTGGAAATAGTATGCTTCAATTCACATTCCAAATCCATAGTTCTTTCTCTGGAAGTCTTGACTCCCTCCTAGTAGATGGCAGTTGTCTAGTCCAAAGACCAGAAAAAGTGAAGCTTGGACCTGTGTTGGCCTACCCAGAGATTGAGATCCTTTAATGAGTCTGGCTGTGGGATCATTTGGTCAAAAGCTCAGAAAAAGCTTGAGTCTCACTTTAAGTATTTTTGTTGTTTAGTCATTTTAGTTATTTTTAGTCAATTTTAGTCATTTTTCAGTTATATTCAACTCTCCCTGACACAATTTGGGGTTTTCTTGGAAAAGCTTCTCAAGCTCATTTTATATATATATATACATATAAATACGTCAAACAGAATTAAGTGACTTGCTTAGGGTCACATGGCTAGTAAGTATCTCAATCCAGATTTGAACTCATAAAGATAGTTTTCCTAAACTGTAAGACCAACTAGCTACCTTGTTACTTAATACTTAACTACTTACTAAGTACCTACTACCCTTACTAAGTACTTTACACTTAGTAAATGATAAGAATACTGCTACCATTAGGAAACTCCCTCTTCATTGTTTCTGAGGAGTGAACACTGATAGATTCAGCAATAGTTTCACAATTCAATATAATTAAATGAGGTGTTAGACTGGAATTGTAGTTAACCACAGAGGAGTGGTCCTGAGTGAAAAGGAATCAAGGAATTTTTCTACTCTACCACTCATTATGAGGATTCACACCTTCAGTGAATAGAAAAGGGGTGGAGACATCAGGGGACAGTTTATAAACACCCAATAATGGCTCAGTTTGAGAAATCACTGCTCAGAGCCTAGACCTCAGCTGGAGCTGTGTTCCTCACTGTAACAACTAACAGGATATCAAAGGTAGGTTTCTTCCTGGGGAAATATCCTTTTCTTGCAGATCTGGGAGGGAGTTGCTCTGCTGAGGGCACTTGGTGTCACTAGAGATAGGGTGTTTGCATCAGAGCCTGTGACCTGGTCAAAATTTCATGACCAAGGTTGTTTCTTCTTTTGTCTAAATTTCAGTTTGGTCATCTGTAAATTACACGTATGTTATTATTTGTAAATAAGTCTTGATGTTGGCCTAATATTTAAGTTAGATCAGACCATCTCAGAAGGACAGTAGTGTCCTAATTCTGATTCAGTGATATATTGGTCTGAACTGTGTTGGCTAAGGAGATGGGATGTACTTGAATTCTTGGAAAGGTCCTAAGCCAGCATTCCAAAAGCAATGGAGTGATTCAGCAACAATAGCTTTCCTTGGCTGGACCTGCATCTGTACTCAATAGGAAGGCAGTCAGTCAAGAAGCATCTATTAAGCACTCAACTATGTATTAGGCAGTGAGTAAAGTGCTGGGGATGCAAAGGTTCCATCTTACTTCTGATGTCTATCTCATTAAGGGAAGGAAAGGAAGGACTCCAAACTTGATATCCAAGTCTTTACCTCTTTGCCACCAGCTACCACAATGGGCACACATAGCACTTAATCAAGAAAACCCATTTTTCCAAATTAGTGGCCAAACAGAAATTAGTGAAGGTATACATTGGAGAATATAGAAACTAAACAATACAAAGTGGAGGATCTCTTCCCACTGGCAGTGAGATAACTCAGCTCAGCCAAGAAGGAGAGTGCAAAGGAGATGTTCCCCCAGATTTCTAGTATCACTATACTAGATATCCTTGTATAGTGTAATGGTAGCAATATTGCACTTGGCAAAGATACTAAAGTGGTTTTACATTTCCTTCTCCAGCTCTTTTTACAAATGAGAAAACTAAGACAAACAGGATTAAGTGAATCTCCCAGGGTGACTTAGCTAGTAAGTGTCTGAATGAATTTGCACTCAGATTGTCCTGACAAGGTGCATTGCTCCATTCTTTGAGCTACCTAGATGCCTTATCAGTTCTTCTTATCTTCTCAGAGTGTTTTCATTCAGCAGCTTGAAGAGAGGTTGACCTCATCCATCTTCCCACTTGAAGCTGAAAGCCAGAATTTCCTGAATTGACTCAAAGCTTCAAAAACTACTCCAATAAAATCTGAAGGTATCTTTGATTTTGCCAGCCTCACTCAACTTTCCCCCAAAACAGATATATGGGGGGGGGGGGGCATTCACCTCCACCAATAAAGAGTCACAAAACAAAGGGCTTTGGGAGAAGTGTTACAAAAGCAAAATAGAATGAAAATATGACAGGTTTTCTTAATGCTTCAAAAGTTAAAGTAATCCCAAATTAATAATAATTATTTCATTCCTTTTCCCAGTGACATTTGCCACATAATTTTGTTCAAATTTTGAGACCAATTAACTGTATTCTCTCTTCAGATGCCCCCTCCTTGATTTCCCCTTTTGCATAAAAAGAAATGTATAGTGTTTGCTTCCTCTTTCTTACCTGTAATTTGTGTTTCAGCATTGTATAACAACTGTTGACCTCTCCAAATGATAAAGAACATATTTATAAAATTGTCTTTTTCTAAACTAAATTTTTATTGATATCTTTTGTTTTGTCCATCTGTTGGTTCCCTCCAGCAGTTAGTTGGTTGATGCCCTACTGGCTGTGCATGGCCCATTTGACTTCCCTGCCCCAGGGCCTAGAGCTCCTGAGCAGGTTTTGACTCCCTCATACTAGATAATAATTGTCTAGTATAAATATCAGTAAAAGTGGACCTTGATTGTCTTACTCAGACACCTGGAGCCTTTCAGTAACATGTGCCATCATTGGGCCAAAAAAAAAAAAAATTGTTCTCTTCACTGCAAAGATTTGAAACCTTTCTTTGTCTAAGTACTTTACACTTAGTGGGTGCTTAGGGGACTGGTGTGATTAATTCATCCATCATTGTTTCTGAGGTATGAGATACTCAAGATGTTTTCAGAGGTAATTGGTAATTAAATGAGGTGGTAAGTAGAGAGCTGGGAGGGTAATCAAGAATTGAGAGGTAGGATTGGTGACAGAACAAAAGGATTTTTCTGCTTCACCATTCACAACAGGTTGGAATTCATACCTTCATTTATGTAAATAAAAAAGGGGAGGATAACCTTGAGAGGAAAAGGGACATAAAAGGCCAGTGTTGGTTCAATTTGAGAAGTCTCTGCTCAGAGTCTAGATTCTAGTAGCTGCTTTATTTCTGACTGAGAAGCTTCCTAGCTGTACATCCCAGGTAACTATTTTTTTTTCCTTGAGAAAATTACCTTTTCCTTGCAGATCTAACAAAATGGAGAACTGACTATTTGAAAAGATTTAGAGCCAGTAGGGATTTAGGGTTTACATCAGTCCTTATGACATGGTCATAGTTACATGACCCTGGCCAAGTTTTTAAAACTCAGTTTTCCTATCTGTGAAATAGGAATTTTAATAACTGCAATATCTTTACTCAGAATATCAAATATCCAGAGACTGATAATAAGAATATTGTGATATCAGCTCAATGATACCATTTAGATCAGGCCCATTCAGAAAGGGAATAGGATCTTCTTTTTGATCCTTGGTTATGTTGGTGTGGACTATCTTGGCTAGGGAGAATGGTTACAGTTAAATTCTTGGAGAGGTCCTAAGCTAGAAATCAAAAGATATTAGAGTGATCCAAGACTGATTGCTTTCCTTAGTAGGACTTACCTGTGTACTTAGTAGGCAGTTAATAAATATTTATTAAGCATTTACTGTGGGCTAGGCCAGGGGTGGGGAATCTTCTGGCCTTGAGGCCATGTATGACCTTCTGGGTCAATGTGAAGGTCATTTGACTGAATCCAAATTTAACAGAACAAACTTTTTATTAAGAGGATTTGCTCTCTGAAATTTGAATTCAGTCAACAGATTGCACTTGAGGACTTAGAAGTCCACATGAGGCCTCAAGGCCAAAGGTTCCCCACCCTGAGCCAGGCATGTTGCTAAATTCAGGGGACATGGGTCAGTAATCAGGCAAGATGACTAAGAAAGACCAGTGAGACAAGTCAAAGCAGAGTTAGGGGAAAACAATCTTCAGAGCATCAGGTAAGGTTGTTTTTTTTTTGTTGTTGTTGTTTGTTTTAAGGATGGGGAATTCATAAGTTGGTTTACAGGTAGAATACAGAAAGCTATTAGACAGAATCTGAAGATTAAAGAGTTTGGAGATAATAGAATGGACAGTCAACTATAGAAGGGGAGTCGTCTTGACATCAAAGATGCAAGCAGAAGGATTTCCCTTAGCAAGAAGAAAACCAGGTGATAGAGATAATGGGGGCAGGGAGAAAGCTAACTGATAGAAGATGACAAGACAGACCTGTCCAATGGTTTTGTTTTTTTCAGTTAAATATGAGATAAAATCCTCAACTGATGGGATAGAGATAAGGGGTACTACCGGAAGGCTTGAAAGTGAATAAAAATGTTTGTAATTGCCACTGTGACCAGAGGGAAAGTAAATCAATTAGGGAGATTTAAAATGGATTGCCTTTTTGAAACAAGGGCCAAATTGAGATTATGTAACACCAAGTGATAATAGATCCAGTAAATTGAGTTTGTGATTTTTCTCCAGCTTCATTTATCAATACAAACACAGGAGCAAAGCTGGGAACCTAAGTGAGAGAAAGCCAAAGACTGGCATCAACAAGGCATGACCTGCAATAGGACAAGGGGCAAGGCATTCAGACCGAAAGGATTAGGTTCTGAATGTACTTGAACTTCTAATGTCCTTGAACTGAGCTGGCACTCTCTGCTCATTCAGTTATCAAAGACTCCCCACATTTCTTTACCATTCCTTGTAACTAAGAAGAAGGCTTTTCCCCATCACAAATGTGATATCTTCTTCCAGTGTTGCAGTCTAGAGGCCATGAAGGTCACCTTGGCTTCCTGGGACTTCCTTTCTCACTTGGGAAGATCCAGACACTTGAGATCAAGTAACTTGAGCTAGGACACTGGGAAACACAGGTGGCAAAGTTCCATATGTGTACAAGGGATCATTTTAACTTATAAGCACAAGCTTTGCTGTGATACTGACTCTAAAGATCAAAAGAAAATCATAGAATGGGAATTCTAAAGAGATCAAAAACATTTAGAGACACTTGAATACTAAGGAAATGAGAGGTACACAGAGAGATGAATTGCTCAAGTCCACATACTAAATGGCAGAACTAGTTTCAAATCCACTTCTGTCCCCAAAGCTCTTTTCTGATGTACTACACTGCTTCCATTACTGGTTTAAGTGAATTCATACATAAGGAAGCCTTCCACAAAGCTGGGCATCCTCTACTGCTAACTGGCTTTTGGAGGCTTTTAGGGGAAAGTAAAACATTTTCTCCAACATTTTTCATGTTGACCTCTCTCTGAATTACTTAAAAATATTTTAAAAAAATATTTAAAGTATTTTACAGAAGTAAAATATAATGAAAGTTTTTTTTAATGAATAAAGAATTTGGAAGTAATTCAAAAGTAATGACAATTGCATTTAGTTCCTTTACAAAATATTTTCCACAGTTTTAATAAAATTTTGAGAACATTTGTCTTTACTTTCTCCTAAAATTATCCACTCTATATTTTTTTCCCTTACACAGTCCAGCTTTTGGAAAAAAGGAACTCAAAGTAGTTGTTTACACTTTCCCAACCTGGAAGCTGGAAGCTCTGTTTGAGATAATACCTAGAGAATCTGTGAAAAGAAGTGAACACGTTTTGGAAATGGTAGAGAAAAAGGAAAAAGCACACAGAAAGGGTAAATCAAGAAGCCAAACTAAAGACAAGGAAGCAATACCTTCAGGCTTCCTTCTGTTACAAGATTTTGCCATGTCATCAAGCGACACTGATAGCAGTTCATATGAATATAGTTCTGATGAAGAATTCATTCAGTTTCCTTTCCAAGCCCATATTATTCAAGGTCAACTTGACGAGTTGGAAGATTCTTTTGTATATTCCACTTTCCCACCTGCATCCCAGGCTGTTGAAGATGATGAAAGTGAAGACAAGAGCAATTACAATGGTGGTGAAATCAGTGATGAAGCTGTTAATAGACGTAATGATAATTACAATGACATTGATAGCCATATTGACAACACCAAAGTTGATGACGATGTTTACGACCAAGACAGTGAGGAAAATAACACTGATAGTGACAGTGATGACCACAATAATGATGACGATGATGCCAAAAGTTTCAGTGATCATGATAGCAATATTGATAATGAGAACCATGATGTTACCTGCAATGGTGTTGGACGTAGGACTGATAACAATAGTGAAGGCAAAAATGCGGATGGTAGTAATCTATTTGAAAAAAGTAATGATAAAAGAAACAGCAATGAGGATAAAGAGAATAACTCCAGTAATGCTGCCAGTAATGATGATGATGATGACGTACAAAGTTGGTATATAGTAATCATTCTGATGCTGTCACTAATGATAATGATGTCAGTGATGATGCTGATGCCTTTTGTGAAAATCACACTGAAACTATAGCAATACCAATGCCAGCGATAGTGATCACATTTATAACAGTGCCACAATACCATTGACAATGCTGATATCCATGTTTAGGACATTGCCAACACTGACAGCAATGGCACTGGCATGAAACATACATAGAACTGAAGTAGACTAATAAAAATGGTGACAGAAACAGAATATGACTTTGGTATGTTATTCTTATCTAGTTCTCTCATGACAAGTCACTTATTTTTTTTCTTTAGTATTTGGATACCCTTTAAAAAGGCTACATTTAAAAAATGTAGACATTTTTTAGGCATAAGAATATATTCCCTCTATCTTCAACTTCTTTGGGAGCATTTCAATGACTGATTAGGGGTATTGATTCAATTTTATTTGACAAGAAAACATATGAGAAGAATAATGGCAAAACCATAAAACTGAATGTTGCAAAATGACAAATAACAAGGATATTTTGAAGAAGAGAGATGAGAGGCCATCCCAACCTTATTCTTTTGCAAAGGTTGGAGGGCCACAGATGTGAGACATTACATAGTTTACAAATGTTTAAAATGAACCGATGAATTTTGCTGGTTTTTAAAATCTTTCCTTTTTTTTCATCTGGAATAAATATTTGTTTTATGGTATGACTCTTGCAGAGAATAAATCTGGTAATGGAAAAACAAAGGATACAACTGTCTGCTCTTATGTCTTATAATGTTTTAAAGAATAGATGACAATTTGAATCCATGCTAATTCTGTGTACAGTGTTCTCACTTTATATAAATGGATCATTCTGCAGACTTCTACATAACATTATTATTATACAATGCAAATTTACCTCTATTTGCTTGTTTAGCCTATATAACAAAGGCATACACAAAGCAATAGCTATATGCAAGTAATAAAATGTTTTGACAAGTGAAAAACCTGACAGACGTTTTTAGGTAACTAATAATCAATTTCTTGACTGGCTAGCCAGCAATCACTACATTGATGGTCAGTGGGTTCTTTCAGCAATCAAAGTTGCAAAGGAAGACCCTGAAATTCCATAAATCTCTTCTAAAAGAGGGCCTTCTTTGACAAGTGAAAATCAGTCCTGATGGCTGAAAATTTAATGAGGTGAACCAAAAGTCTTCAGCTCTTTTTTTTTTTTTTATTTTGTAATGTTTAACAGTCACTGCCATACAATTGTGATTTTATCCCCCCCACCTACCCCCCACTCCCCCCCTCCCTCCCCACGACTGCATACAATTCTGTATAGATTCTACATATACTTTCCTATTGAGTATATTTTCACTATAGTCATGCTATGTAGTCAGACTAAGATAAATGAAAGAAATCGTATAACAAATCAGAACATGATACACAAACACATACACATACACAAACATGATCTGCTGCAATATGTGAGTGACTTCCATATTTCTCTCTCTGAGTGTGGCAGGCATTTTGCCTTGAGATCCTCCATTGGGATTTTTTTTTTTTTTTTGGTAAGAAGTTCTTGTGTTATTACAAAAATCTAAGTCTACCAGAAAAAAACTCTCACACACTGTGGTTGTTGCTGTGCATAAAGTTCTCCTGGTTCTGCTCCTTTCACTCAGCATCAGGTCATATAAGTCCTTCCAGGCCTCTCTGAAGTCTTCTTGTTCATCATTTCTTATGGCACAATAGTACTCCATTACATTCATATACCATAATTTATTCAGCCATTCCCCAATTGATGGACATCCCCTTGACTTCCAGTTTTTGGCAACTACATAGAGTGCTGCTATAAATATTTTTGTACATGTGGGACCCTTTCCCATTTTTACGATCTCTTGGGGATATAGTCCTAGTAGCGATATTGCTGGGTCAAAGGGTATGCACATTTTTGTAGCCCTTTGGGCATAGTTCCAAATTGCTCTCCAGAATGGTTGGATGCGCTCGCAGCTCCACCAACAATGAATTAGTGTTCCAACTTTCCCACATCCTCTCCAGCATTTATCATTTTCTTGTTCTGTCATGTTTGCCAATCTTATAGGTGTGATGTGGTACCTCAGAGTTGTTTTGATTTGCATCTCTCTAACCAATAGTGATTTAGAGGATTTTTTCATATGATTATAGATAGCTTTAATTTCTTCCTCTGAAAATTGCCTGTTCATATCCTTTGACCATTTATCAATTGGGGAATGACTTGTATGATTGTACATTTGGATCAGTTCTCTATATATTCTAGAAATGAGGCCTTTATCCCCGAGCTTAGCTGTAAAAATTCTTTCCCAATTTACTACATCCCTCCGGATTTTGGTTGCATTGGGTTTGGTTGTGCAAAAACTTCTCAGTTTAATGTAATCAAAGTTATCCATTTTGCATTTCATAATGCATTCTATCTCTCCTTTAGTAAAGAATTCTTCCCTTCTCCATAGATCTGATAAATACACTATTCCTTGCTTCTCCAGTTTATTCATGGTATCAATCTTTATACCTAAATCATGTACCCATTTGGACTGTATTCTTGTGTATGTTGTCAGGTATGGGTCTATGCCTAATTTCCGCCACACTGTTATCCAGTTTTCCCAGCAATTTTTGTCAAACAATGAGTTCTTATCCCAGAAGCTGGGGTCCTTGGGTTTATCAAACAGAAGGTTGCTATATTCCTTGCCTACTGCATCTTGAGTGCCAAGTCTATTCCACTTGTCTACCTCTCTGTTTCTTAGCCAATACCAAGTGGTTTTGACAATTGCTGCTTTATAGTACAGTTTGAGGTCTGGTAGCGCTAGGCCACCTTCCCAAGCATTTCTTTTCATTAGTCCCTTTGATATTCTGGACCTTTTGTTTTTCCAAATGAATTTTGATATTATTTTGTCCAGCTCTAGAAAGTAATTGTCTGATAGTTTAATTGGTATGGCACTAAATAAGTATATTAATTTGGGTAGAATTGTCATTTTTATTATATTAGCCCGGCCTACCCATGAGCAACTAATGTTTTTCCACTTACTTAAATCTGACTTTATTTGTGCAAAAAGTGTCTTGTAATTGTGTTCATATAATCCCTGGGTTTGTTTTGGCAGGTAGACTCCTAAGTATTTTATACTGTCTACCGTAACTTTAAATGGGATTTCTCTTTCTATCTCTTGCTGTTGGACTTTGTTGCTAATATATAGGAATGCAGAAGATTTGTGTGGGTTTATTTTGTACCCTGCAACTTTGCCAAAGTTGTTTATTAATTCTAGTAATTTTTTACTTGAATCTCTGGGATTCTCTAGGTAAATCATCATATCATCTGCAAAGAGTGATAACTTAGTTTCTTCTTTGGCTATTTTAATTCCTTGGATATCTTTATCTTGTCTAATTGCTACAGCTAACATTTCTAGTACCATATTAAATAATAGTGGTGATAATGGACAACCTTGTTTCACCCCTGATCTTATTGGGAATGCATCTAGCTTATCCCCATTGCATATAATGCTTGCTGAAGGTTTTAGATAGATACTGCTTATTATTTTATGGAAAGTTCCCTTTATTCCTACATTCTCCAATGTTTTTAGTAGGAATGGATGTTGTATTTTGTCAAAAGCTTTTTCTGCATCTATTGAGATAATCATGTGGTTTTTGTTAGCTTTGTTGTTGATGTGATCAATAATGCTAATAGTTTTCCTAATATTGAACCAGCCCTGTAGTCCTGGTATGAATCCTACCTGATCATAATGTATTAATCTCGTGATAAGATGCTGTATTCGTTTTGCTAGAATCTTATTTAAAATTTTTGCATCTATATTCATTAGGGAAATTGGTCTATAATTTTCTTTCTCTGTTTTGTCTCTTCCTGGTTTGGGTATCAAAACCATATTTGTATCATAGAAAGAATTTGGGAGGACTCCTTCTTCCCCAATTTTCAAGAATAGTGTATGTAGTATTGGAATTAACTGTTCTTTAAATGTTTGATAGAATTCACTTGTGAATCCATCTGGCCCTGGAGATTTTTTCCTAGGGAGTTCATTGATGGCTTGTTCAATTTCTTTTTCTGAGATGGGGTTGTTTAAGTAATCAACTTCCTCTTCTGTTAATCTGGGCAATTTGTATTTTTTAAAATATTCATCCATCTCATTTAGATTATCGAATTTGTGGGCATAAAGTTGGGCAAAGTAGTTTCTAATTATTGTTTTAATTTCCTCCTCATTGGAGGTGAGTTCACCCCTTTCATTTTTAATATTAGTAATTTGGTTTTCTTCTTTCTTTTTTTTAATCAGATTGACCAAAAGTTTATCAATTTTATTAGTTTTTTCATAAAACCAACTATTGGTTTTATTTATTAATTCAATAGTTTTCTTAATTTCAATTTTATTAATCTCTCCTTTGGTTTTCAGTATTTCTAATTTGGTATTTACTTGGGGATTTTCAATTTGTTCTTTTTCTAGCTTTTTCAACTGCAAGCCTAAGTCATTGATCTCCTCTTTCTCTATTTTATTTATGTAAGCATTCAGAGATATAAAACTTCCCCTAATAACTGCTTTTGCCGTATCCCATAAGTTTTGGTATGTTGTCTCACTATTGTCATTCTCTCGAATGAAATTGTTGATTGTTTCTATGATTTCTTCTTTAACCCAACCCTTCTTTAGAATTAGATTATTTAGTTTCCAATTGATTTTTGGTTTCTCTTTCCATGGCCTTTTATTACATGTAATTTTTAATGCGTTGTGATCTGAAAAGGATGCATTGATTATCTCTACCTTTCTGCACTGGATTGTGAGATTTTTATGTCCTAGTACATGGTCAATTTTTGTAAATGTTCCATGTACCGCTGAGAAAAAAGTATATTCCTTTCTATTCCCATTTAATTTTCTCCAAAGATCTATCATATCTACCTTATCCAGAGTTTTATTTACCTCCTTAACCTCTTTCTTGTTTATTTTGAGGTTGGATTTATCGAGTTCAGAGAGGGGGATGTTGAGGTCCCCCACTAGTATAGTTTTGCTATCAATTTCTTCCTTCAACTCCCCCAACCTCTCCTCTAAGAATCTGGATGCTATACCACTTGGAGCATACATGTTTAGTAATGATATTGCTTCATTGTCTATGGTGCCTTTTAGCAGGATATAGTTTCCATCCTTATCCCTTTTGATTAGATCTATTTCTGCTTTTGCTTTGTCTGAGATTAGGATTGCTACTCCTGCCTTTCTTACATGAGCTGAAGCACAATATATTCTGCTCCATCCTTTGACCTTTATCCTATGTGTATCCCCCCGTTTCAAATGTGTTTCTTGTAGGCAGCATATTGTTGGATTATGGCTTTTAATCCATTCTGCTATCCATCTCCGTTTTATGGGAGAGTTCATTCCATTCACATTCACAGTTATGATTACAATCTGTGTATTTCCCTCCAACCTCTTTCCCACCATTTGTGCTTTTAGCTCTCCCGTCTCCCTTCCCCTCCTCAATAGTATTCACTTTTCTCCCCCTCCTCCTGCAGCCTTCCCCTCCTTCTTTTGACCCCCCTCCCTTTTAGTTCCCTTTACTCTTATTGCTTCTTTCCTCCCTTTTAGCCACCCTCCCCTTTCTTCCCCCTTCCCCTCCTACTACCTATAGAGCTAGTTAGGCTTATCTACTTAAGATTATTGTTCCCTCCTTTGAACAAATCAGATGAGAGTACCTCTCAAACAATGCTCATCTCCCTCCCCTCCTTCCCTCTACTATAGTTTTGTACTTCTTCCTGTGATATAATTTGCCATTTTCTGCTTCCCCCTTTCCACACCTCCTATTACATTCCCTTCTCATACTTAAATCATATTTTTGACATGACATCATTTACTTTATGCCCGTTCCCTCTACATATATCCCTTTTATCATAATAGCTGCACAGTTCTCAAGATTAACAGGTATCATCTTCCCTTATAGGGAGGTAAACAGTTTGCCCTAATTGAGTAGCAAGTTTTTGTTTTTGTTTTTTTCCCTCTGTTTACCTTTTTATGATTCTCTGGAGACCTGCATTTGAAGATCAAATTGTCTATTGAGTTCTGGTGTTTTGGTCAGGAAGCTCTGGAAATCCCTTATTTCGTTGAATGACTTTCTCCTTGCCTGAAATGTTATGCTGAACTTTGCTGGGTAGTTGATCCTTGGTTGAAGTCCCAACTCCTTTGCCTTACGGAATATTGGGTTCCAATTCTTTCGATCTTTTAATGTAGAAGCTGCAAGGTCCTGTGTGATCCTGACTGTGTGTCCTTGATATTTGAATTGTTTCTTTCTGGCTGCTTGTAGTATTTTCTCCTTCACTTGATAGCTCTGGAATTTGGCAACTATATTTCTTGGGGTTTTGAGTTTGGGATCCCTTTCGGGAGGGGAACGGTGGATTCTTTCGATGACTATTTTGCCTTCTGAGTCTAGTACTTCTGGACAGTTTTCCTTGATGATTTCCTGGAAGATATTGTCCAGACTCTTTTCTTCATCATGGGTTTCTGGCAGGCCAATAATTCTTAGATTTTCTCTCCTGGATCTGTTTTCCAGGTCAGTTGTTTTTCCAATTAAATATTTTACATTTTCTTCTATCTTTTCATTCTTTAGATTTTGTTTGACTGATTCTTGTTGCCTCGTTGAGTCATTAGTTTCTACTTGCCCAATTCTAATCTTCATCGTAGTGTTTTCTTCAGTTAGCTTTTCCATCTCCTTTTCCATCTGACCAATTTTTCCCTTTAAGGAGCTATTTTCTCCATTTAATTTTTGTACTTCTTTTTCCATTCGACCAATTTTCCCAGTTAGGTTTTGGGTTTCCTTTTCCATCTGATCAATTTTCCCAATTAGGTTTTGGGTTTCCTTTTCCATTTGATTAGCTCTTCCTTTTAGGGAATTATTCTCTCTAGTTAATTTTTGAACTTCCTTTTCCATTTCTTCAATTTTCTTTTTCAGGGTGATGTTCTCATCAGTGAATTCTTTTTTTATAGTTTTAAAATCATTGGCCAGTTTTTCTTTTATATCCTTCTTCAGACGTTCCAGGTAATCTAGTTGTGCTTGCGAGAAATTCATAGTCCCATCTGAGGTTTCAGATGGAAGTACAGTCTCAGCTCTAACCTCTTTGGTGTTTGTGTTTTGGTCCTTATCCCCATAGAAAGATTCTATGGTTTTTTCACTTTTCGTCTGCTTTTTCCGATTCATGATGTTGGCTGCGTGTTGTAACTTTTGGTTCTTTCAGTCAGAAGGCACAGATCTTTAAGTTGAGCTGATGTGTGTCTAGGCTAAAAGCAGGCTTTTGTTTTTTGTTTCCCA
Source organism: Notamacropus eugenii (assembly GCF_028372415.1). Lineage (NCBI taxonomy): Eukaryota > Metazoa > Chordata > Mammalia > Diprotodontia > Macropodidae > Notamacropus > Notamacropus eugenii. The sequence goes on from NC_092876.1 coordinate 92,435,074, forward strand.
GATCAACCCTGGAGTTAGCTTGTTAGGTGTGTGGGAGGTGTGGTCTGGTCTCAGGCTATCTCCTCAGCTGACTTGAGGCAAAGGCAAGGTGAGGGGATGGTAATCCCAGCTTCCGTATTGTCTTCCCCTTTCCCCTGGAGGGCTGCGGCACGCCTAGAAGCTAACGCGTGTTCCCGCCCCTCCTGGGGCTCGTCTCCTGGCTCTGAGGCTTGCCTGGGTCTCAGTACGAATTTTCTCTGCCCTGGGTCGTCTGTCCCGCCAGATCGCCTCCACCACAGTAGGAAGAATCCCCCTTTGCCACTTTTCCAGCCTCTGGTGTTATGAGACCACCCGCCCCCTTCTTCTGTTCCCGCTGATCCAGGATTAATCTGGGGAAGAATTTTATGGTTCCCTCAGGGTCATCAGGGGGGAGGAGAGAGCACTTACTGATCACTCTGCCATCCCAGTTCCTGGAAGTTCAAGTAGTGACCCACCGAAGTCCGTCTTCAGGCTGAAGATTTCAAGGACTGCTGCGCTGATGTCTGGCACTCAGCGGCTCTCACCGGCTCGGCCTGGCTTATCTCCTGCTCCGCTGGTCTTGCCCACCACTCTCGGGCTCCTCTGGTCCCCTCCGCCCTGCCGCGCTGACCGCGCTGCGCTGTGCGCCGGGGTCTTACCCCCGCGGAACAGATCCCTCCCGTGGACCCTCCGGTCCAGCCTGGGCTCCAAATCCGTCAAAGTCTGTCACCCACTGGATTTTACACCTCCAAAGTCTGGTCAGACTCTCCCCCCAGATATATCCAGAGGAGTTTTTCCAGGAGCTTAGGTGAGTCGTTGCTTTCACTCCGCCATCTTGGCTCCGCCCAAGTCTTCAGCTCTTACTGCTAAAAACAAGGTTTGATCATGAGACTCAGCAGCTGCGAGGTATATGGGCAGGGGAAGTCATCTCCATTTCAACCTCTCTGGCTAGTTTCTTTCTTTATGAGCTGAGTTGCCCTAAGCTCTGAGATTGGCCCAAATATTTATTGGTGCATATTGTTGACCTGAAAACTTGGTTAAAGAAAGGCAGCAGGCTAAATGCATACATTTTATGATTTAATTAATTAATTGATCAATTCCCCATAAAGAAAAGTTACATAATGCATTATGGAGCCAGAAATGTTCTGGCTACCCAGTGCAGAAATCTTCTGGCTTATATACATTTTGCCGTGAGAAAGGAACTCTCCTAACTGAGCAAATCATAAATTCAGTGAGACAGGACAATTAACAAAGCAATATTGGTCAGGCCTTGGGATTCCAAGCTGGGTAAACATATGTCTCAGAAATCCCACCACTAGTAAGTGGCAGGCTTCCTGCCCTAAACAGATAACTGACATAGGAAAGGGTAAACAAAGTTCAATAGAAATTACGACCTAAGATGTCTGTGTTTTCTTTACCATTAACATGCCATAACATAGTGTAGGTCTACAAATATTAAGATATGGAAAACGTCCCATTATTCAAGATAGTGTCTTAGGTTAAAGGTCTCCTTAAGGAATGTAGAGTCAGCCTTGGCTGGCTTTTGCTGACATAGGAAGAGACACTCTCTGAGTTTGCTTCAGAGAGAACAAAGAGATTATTCCAAAATTTTATATTAAACATTATCAATATCAATGGAAAAGTGATGGGCTGGAAAAATTCTGGATGCAGGCTCAGGTCATGAGAGGCAGATTTTGGCCAGTTCTACTAGAAAATAAAGATTTGAGAAAGCTAGGCGGTGATAGAGTGCTGGTCTTGGTATCTAGAGAACCATGAGTTCCACTACTCTTTCAGATAGTTATTAGCCATGATGACCTGGGCAAGTTCCTTAAGGTGGTTACATGACTAAAGTGAGTATAATAGAATTGATGTAATTTAGAGGGTACTAGGAACCCCAAAATGTCAGGGTGTAGTGTGGCATCACCTGGAATGAATTCATGCCCTCAAACTGTCTTCTAGTTAAGTGACAAAGTTTATTATAACTTCAATAAAAGTTCTTAGGGAACCTGAAAAATAATTAGGATGATCCAGATGCTTATATACAAAAGGGAAAGTGAAGGAATCTATGTGGGATTAAGGAGCAGGTAAGGGGTCTGGGGGTGGGCCAGGTGTGATAGTGAAAGGAATGCCAAGTAGACTAATTAGATAATCTAAGTGGAATTAAGGAGTGGTCAGTATATGCAAGTATATGCATATACACTGGGTGGGCCAGGTGTCTTGGCTGAGGCACCAGTGGTCTGGGTTGCTGGAATGTATAGGAAAATGCAGGGAATCAACAGAAATAGGCTTATTAAAGGGGTTACATAGAAGGGTTTGCTAGAGCATGGACCTTGGGGGAATCAAGAGCATCCCTGAGCCTGGACTGATAGTCTTTATCTGAGGAATTACAGGGTCAGATGCGTATATGTTTGCAGTAGGAGACATCTTTTTCCTTTTGGGGTACAGGTTCCATCACCCATTTACAACCTTTCTCACAGTTTTATAGGTTCAAAGGAAATCATATATAAAAAGGGTCTTTAGGAAAACCTTACAGTGTCATGTAAATGTTAGCTATTGTTATTTTGACTACCCTTAGGAGGAGGATGAGAAAAATGAGCTACTGCTTTGTATTCTGCCTTGAAATGGTAATGACACTAAAAGGTACACAGATGTGGCTATCCACATGCTGCCCTAGGAGCCTAGACTTTTGTATCCTTCATTTCCTTAAACTGAATCCTGCAGCCTACCACAGAAACCCAGCTAGCTAGCATTAGCATCTCTGTCTAGGACTATTCCTGAGCCTGGGGTAAGCAGCTCTTTTTCTCTTTGTTCTTCTAGTACTTTGCTTCTGGAGGTTATAGCCATGCTGAATGTGTTAGAAAACTTCATTGAACTCTTTGAACCTAGCCCTGCTTGTCTGAGAAGCTGAATCACATATACTTTCTGTTTAGAGACCCTTAACTAAGGACCTAGGTTACTTTGACCAAAAACCAAGTCAGATCCAAAGACTGATGGAAGGGGTTTTCTCCCAACTATCTTTCATCTGATAATATTTAATATAAATTTTGGACTTTAATAAGGGTCAAAGCTTGAATTAAGAAGAGTATGGACCTAATAGTCTCCTTTGTTATCTTAAGTAAACTCAGAAAATGCCTTTTGCCAGCAAAGCAGATAGGGCTGATTTAGTAACTTCCTCAGGAGACCCTTTTCCTAGCATGTTAGTGATAAGGAAAAACACAAATGTCCTGGGTTGTAATTTCAATTGAAACTTTGTTAAATGTACCCTTTCCAGTGTCAGCAGGATGTTTGTCATCAGAGTGGTGGGATTTTCTCCTTATCTTAAGTCACAGAGACTTATGCTACAGAAAGGAAATTCACACACCTTGGGATCATAAATCCCAGGTGACACTACTTACTTAATGGTCTTGTCTTACTAAATTTATGATTTGTTCAACTAAGAGAGTTCCTTTCTCATGGTAAAATGTATACAAGCCAGAAGATTTCTGTACCGGGTAGTCAGAATATTTTTCTGACTCCATGATGCAGTATGTTATCGTTTTCTTTAATAGGGAATTGCTTAATTAATTAATTAAATCATAAAATGAATGCATTGAGCCTGTTGCCTTTTCTTTAACAAAGTTTTCAGGTCAACACGTCCTATGAGAAATCAAATTACCTAATTTTGCATCCTGATTAGTTGTTTAATTTTAATTAAGAAGTCTTATTTATTATTTGTTTTTAATACATAAAAATCTGTCTCCCTCTATATACATGGTCCAGTGTGAAAGCTGAGGAAGGCCAGTGGTGCCAACTTGTCACGCAATTGCCATTCATTGCTTAATAAATTGGTATTCTCAGAAGTTCAAACTTTTGTTTCCTGTCATTCTATCTTTTGCCTGCCACATATGGTCCATCTGACTTCCCTGCTCCAGGCACTATAGCTACCCAGTGTTAGAAACATGCTCACTTTAAATAAAAAACAACACTCATTATGAGGCCAGGAAAGCTCTCATTTTATTTTAGCCAATTATTTTACATTCTTAGTGAATGAGTCTCTCTTGAATGCAGGGCACACTTTGCTTCAGACAACTGCTAGGCTTAAATGCCCTGCTATCAATGCCCTGCTAAGAGAGAGAGAGGGATAGATCTGTGGAATAGATTAGGTACACAATGTTAGAGATGAATTTGACACACAAAAAGGTGTCAAGCAAAATTTATTAAAATTGAGTTCACAGGAGAGTGGGCCTTCCACTTTCCTTCCCTTGAAGGAATGAGTAATGTCCAGGATGGCTACTGGAAGCCTACAACAAGGTCAGAATAAGGCAGGCTTCTTACAGATTTATGAAATTTGAATCTCTCAGTCCACTATCCTCTGGCCGTGTGACTTCATGTTCTCCTCTCTGATAAACTTCCCCTCATACAGCTCATCAGACCTGCACAGTAGTTTCTAACTTTTTACCTGACCATCCTAGGTCATGTGACTGTGGAAACAGAACTTCTTTGTTTCCCACAATAAGACACAGTAGTAGTCAATGACTATAGCATTCTTCTGTTTGATAAACCCAAGGACCCCTGCTTCTGGGATAAGAATTCATTGTTTGACAAAAACTGTTGGGAAAAGTGGAAAATAGTATGGCAGAAACTCAGCATCTGACCAACATCTGACACCCTATATCAAAATAAAGTTCAAATGGCTACACAATTCAGATATAAATGCTAATACTATAAACAAATTACAGGAGCAAGGAATAGTTTATCTGTCAGATTTATGGGGAACAGAAGAATTTATGACCAAATAAGAGATAGAGAACATTATGAAATGCAAAATGGATAATTTTGATTACATTAAATTGAAAAGGTTTTGTACAATGACAATGCAACCAAGATTAGAAGGGAAGCAGGAAACTGGGAAAGAATTTTTATAACTAGCGTCTGTGATAAATGGCCTCATTTCTAAAATATATAGAGAACTGAGTCAAATTTACAAGAATACAAGCCATTCCCCAATTGATAAATGGTCAAAGGAAATGAACAGGCAGTTTTTGGAGGAAGAAATTAAAGCTATCTATTGTTATATAAAAAAAGCTCTAAATTACTATCAATTAGACAGATGCAAATCAAAACAAGTCTGAGGTACCACATCACACCTATCAGATTGGCTAACATGACAAAACAGGGAGATGATAAATGTTGGAGAAGATGTGGAAGAGTTGGAACACTAATTCATTGCTGGTAGAGCTGTGAGCTGATCCAATCATTCTGGAGAGCAATTTGGAATTATGCCCAAAGGGCTATAAAAATGTGCACACCCTTTGACCCAGCAATATCACTTCTAGGATTGTATCCCAAAGAGATCGTAAAAATTGGAAAAGGTTCTACATGTACTAAAATATTTATAACAGCTCTTTTTGTGGTGGCCAAGAACTGGAAATTGAGGGGGTGTCCATCAATTGGGGAATGACTGAAAAAGTTGTGGTATGTGAATGTAATGGAATACTATTGTGCTATAAGAAATGATGAACAGGAGGACTTCAGAAAAATCTGGAAAGCCTTATATGAACTGATGCTGAATGAAGTGAGCAGAACCAGGAGAACATTATATACAATATCAGTAACAGTTTTTGATATAGTTAGCCCTTCACAGCAATGCAAAGACCTAAAACATTTCCAAAAAACTCATGATGTAAAATGCCATCCACATTCAGAGAAGGAACGATGGAGTCAGAACACAGAGTGAAGCAGGGTATTTTCTCCTTTGCTATGATTTTCATTTTATTTTTCTCATGTTTTCTCCAATTCATTTTAATTCTTCTGTGTAACATGACCAATGTGAAAATGTGCTTATTAGGAATGTATGAGTAGAATCCATATAAGATTGCATGCTGTCTTAGGGAGAAAGGGAGGAGGAAAGGGGAGAAAAATTGGAACTTATCAAAGTTGAAAACAGAAAACAAATAAATGGGGGGTGAGGAGAAGAAAACTATCTTTGGTATTCACAGAGCGGAAATAATTGTCAGAGTGGAACAGAGTGAACTTTTATTTATATTTTTTTTGGCTTTTCTTTCTATTGTTCATCTCAATAAAATGAATTCTTTGCTTCCATTTTGGTTCAACATTAGCAACAACAGGTCTTGAAATCATGATGTAATTCACAGAGGCAGATAATGATATAAGAAAGTAATCAAACCTCTTGTATTCTGAAGAGAACTGGAACATATTGAAGTGATTGTTCCCTCCTTGACCAAAAAAAAAAAAAGTTAACTAATAGTATTTAATTAGTTCTCTGCATTTTCATTAACATACATAATTAAATTACCTATTTAAAAAAAATCAATCTATCTTCTTTAAACATCTCTTACATGTACAATACTTTCACTATTTCAATTCAATAGTTTAAGTAATTTTCCATTCTGAGTCAAACAGCAATTTAAACAATACAATCAATCTACTGAAAGTGATGGTCTCTTTAATTTTTGGAGGTCAAATGAAATAGTAATCGGAACTGCAACAACTATTTGGCAATCTTCCAATATAATGTGGACTAAACCATGAATAATAAAATTAATCTGGAAGAAAAAAAGACAAGAATCACAAAGTATTTTTTTTAAGTACAAATGGACCTAAGATTACTTCATCATAAACTTGAATACCTAATTGAATTATACTTAAAAACATGATTCAGCCATTTCAGTCACGTCCATCTCTTTGTGACCTCATTTGGAGTTTTCTTGGCAGACACTGCAGTGTTTTATCATTTACTTCTCCACTTGCCATTACCTTCTCTACTCATCATTTATAGGTATTTCATAAAGTTACTGTTTATCTTCATGGACTCCTAAATGTTTTTATATATTTGTAGTTATTCAGAATGATTTTATCTCTTCCTATTGAACTTGTTGGTAATCATAGGAAGGCTGATGATTTGTATTGACTTATTTTACACCATGTTACTTTGCTGAAGTTATTAGTTGTTTCAGTTATTTTTCAGTTGAATTTCTGATACCCTCTAAGTAGAATATCATAACATCTACAAAAATAAACAACTTTTTTTTTCTCTTTGCTATGCATGTTACATCAATTTCCTGGTCTTATTGCAAAAGCTAGCCATTCTAGCACTATATTAAATTATAGTAGTCACAATTGATGTGGTTAAAGGTAACATCAAAATAGTGAGATGCAAGATGAGTGTGCTTGGCAAGTCTCAAAAGTTTGGCAGCATCTCCTATGAATTTGCTCAGGATGTCTCTTAAGGGGGATATCCATTAGGCAGTAGAAATTAGGGATTGTTATAGAGGAAAACCTGCTGTGGGTGGGAAGATGAGATAATTAAGGACAGAAGTTCAGAGTTTGGGGCATTATATATTTTTATTACTGTTCAGTTTTTCAACCATAGGTCCAGGGGCTTGGGGTCCCAGTTATTTTCAGTATTTCATTGACCACACATTTAATCTCATTGTCTCCTAAAGTGGTACTTGATAATGACTTCTCACTGACCACTTGATTTGAATCTTATTCTCTTCCCCCTCAAGAAGTAGGTACCCGCATTCATTTGGCAAAAGGGACTAGTTTCATGCATTCCTTATTAACCCCCCCTCATACAATGAGGTCTCAAAGCAAAGGTCTCATCTTCTGGAACTACTTCAGGCTGATAAGTGGCATAAATTGTCTCTGTCAATGGGTCCTTGTGGGGGAGACAGGACAGATGAGGGGGTGATAGGTTGGCTGGAACCAAGCATAGGCCTTCTCCAGGGGATGAGGGATGGGCATGGGTTAGAATCCTTTGGACAGGGTCATCTGAAGTCTGAGGTTAGCCTGGAGGGCACAAACTTAGTTATGTTGTGGCTTGTGTTCTGGGAACTCCCAAATATAAGGATACAGGGGATTTTGCCTAGAAAGAATTCAAATATTCAAGCCTTCTTTCAGTCAAAATAGCCAGGTTTACTATAACTCCAGTTTGGCGGGCAATATTCCTAGTAAATCTTACATACAAAACAAAAGAGGGAGGGAATATCAGTGAGAAGATCTGGATGGTACTGAGGAGTGTTAAGTAGTCTGGAATGGCCAGGTGTAGACAATGAAAATAGTTAAGTGGTCAGAGAGCCACAGTGAAAGGGCAGTTAAAAGGATTATTGAGTATCTAGGTGGACTAGGCTGGGCCAGATGCCTCAGGTGAAACTCCAGGAACTGGGCTGTATGGGAAAGTTCAGGGACTGAGCTGCTTTAAAAGTCAAGGTCTTTTCCTTTTAGGAGTCTAGGTCCTAGCATCACATCATTTAGAAGGTTCAGAAGGCAAGGTCTGAACATCAAAACCAACAAGGCAATAAAAAAGTGGGGAAGGGAATCAGGAGTGGTAACAGGAGAGTTAAAAAGTTAAAAAAAATAGGAACTCCAGCCTGGTGATCCAGGGAGCTGTGGATTTCCTTCATCCACTGGACATTTTTCATGATGTTCACAACTCATGTCCCATTGTGCTTTAAATTTCTGATATAAACACAGTATGATGTATTAACAAGGGCACAGACTCTGTCTTTATAATGGTGAACAAGAGGGCTTGTTTTTCTCAGATAGGATTATTTAGGTACTTTATTTCTTATTTTAATATGAATAATTTATATTTTTAGTAAATATTCATCCATTTCTCTTAGATTGTCAGATTTATTGGTATATAATATAAAAGAGCTCCTAATTGTTGCTCTAATTTCATCTTTATTGGTGGTCCCTTTACACTTTTTATTGTTGATACTTGTAATTTATTTTTTTCTTTTTTTAAATCAAATTAAGTAATTTTCCATCTATTTTGTTGGTCTTTTTCATGAAACCATCTTTTAGCTTTATTTAATCATTTAATGGTTTTCTTTAATATTATTAATCTCTTCTTTACAATGTGGTGCTTAATGGGAATTTTTCATCTATCTTTTTTTTAGTTTTTTTCTTTTTAATTGCATATTTAATTCTTTTGATTTGCTCTTTTTCTATTTTATTGGTGTTTAGAGATAGAAAATTTCCCCTAAGTACTGCTTTGGCTGCATGTCATAAATTATGGCATGTTGTTTCTGGTCTCTTTTCAAGTCTAAGTTTTGGTGCCATCTTGTCAAAAAGGAAGTTTTGATTCTTAACTAATTATATGAATTCTATTTACTGTCATCTCAGTCTCCTGCAAATTACATTACTTTCTCCATAAAAATAACCAGTATCCTATTAACAAATTTTTACTGAGCCAGACTCTAACCTGAGAGTGATGAAACCACAGGCCAGAAACAAAAATGCCAATAATCAGGTAACGTTTTAATTAGTTAATTTCATTATGAGGAACAGATTTGCAAATCAGGAATTCTGATCAGAATTCCACCTTGCTGAAGGTAAGACAGAGATTACATAAATTACAAGTGGGAAGAGAGAGAGGAAGGTGGACTACCAGCAAGTGTTCCCAGGGTCAGAGTGGTTTCCCATGACACCCACAAAACCCACAATAACAACAATTCTGGAGTCCTGTGGGGGCAATACTGTTCAATTCTTTTGGGGTGGTTACTTAGTGGGTCACAGGACCAGAGTTGTATGACAGAAACAGGTTCTGCAGTCTTTGATTTGCTTCACTTCAAGTACACAGCAAGAAGGATGCCAGTGATTGTGAGCTTTGTCAAGGTTTGATTGAACAGTTGAAGCTACTTTCTGAGTCTGACTCACAAACTGGGAAAGACAATTCCGCAAAATCTAATCTATTAGTATATTCATTACACATATACACATTATACATACTGATTAACATAAAAATCAGAATTCCCTTCACACCTGTATGTAGCTTTCTTTCCCTCCACAGTCCCTTTGTTTAGAGATTACACTCTAATTTAGACTCATTGTACTACTTTGTTATTTAACAACTATGACTTATTTTTCCCGTTTAGGCTGGAAATCTTTGGAGGCAGAAACAATTCCTTCTCAGTATGTTTCCAATCCCTGGGAGTACTTTTCATAAAACTATTTTCCAATTTATTTTTTTTTACTTTTTTAGTTCACTTTTATTTACACATTTGAACTTTAACATTATAGCTATACTAATGACTTAAAAATAGAAATTATAGGGATCAAGAAGCCCAAGGAAAATGACTAAATACAAGCCAGATTCCTGACATGTCCAAGCATTTATGATTCCTTTGAATCATGAATATAACACCCTTTTTGACCCATACCAACTGCCTTGATGATCTGAAAGAGGCATTGCAGTTTCCTGTGGAATCTGTCATTATCCAAGGACATGGTACATAATGTGTTATGGTAACAGATAATGGTGTTTTTTTTTTCAGCTATAGCAACTAAGGAAGATCTGTTATTTAAAGAAAAAAAGCAATCATTAACCATTAATGTTAAAGTTTAGACTCAGGGACACCAAAAACTTTTGGGGTTTCATAATGTGTTATGGTGGAAGAACTCAAAGAATTCAGAGTCAGACCATATCTAATCCAAGTATAGGCATTTGTTGAGATTGACACCTCTCATGGAGTGGGCTAAATTCCAAGAGGAACTAGAACTGTAGAGAAAGCAAGATGGATTTTTATAGGGTAAAGTTGCAATTACATTACAGAAATTTACATAGAATATAGGAATATGATTAACACTAAAAAGGCAGGAGGAGTTTGTTAAGGGATTAGCTAATGGAGGAGAGGTCCCCTCTATGGTTTGGTGGTTAAACTTTCTGGTCATGCTGCCCTCCAATTGGCTAGCTACTGTAGTCCCGTCTGGTCAAGACAGATAGTTAGGTATTGTGGTCCTGTCTTGGGCTAGATGAATGATGTGATTGTGATTGACTACAAGAACACACCTGTTTCTGTGGGAATGGGTCTGGGGATAGTAGGTAAAGGTAGTGGATGGGCTCACATCACATGGGCACACATGTGCTCTGTGGGAACTAAGAGTTCAGGGACATACTTGTCCTAGTGAGCAATGAAGAAGTTAGGACATTGGTGGGTTGGGGTGGGGGTAAGCTAGGTAGGTACAGTAGGCCTGTAATGAAGTTAGAATATTGGGAATGGGGGCAGCTCTATTAGTGTCCCATTACTAATATTCTAGTCTTGGTAGAGTATTGTGTTCGGTACTGGGGACAAACAAAGTTTTGCTAAAGCAAAGTCCTTCCTTTTCTTTATGGAGGTGATAATTAATTAAACCAGAAAAGGAACCAACCAAATGCATTTATGGAATACATGTCAATATCACATGATCAAAACACTAAAATATTTATATCAACAATTAAACCATGAGGAAAGGTATTCTCATCTCACTTACAAAAGATTAAAAACAGAATCAGAAAAGTTAAGAGCTGTATTCATTATTGCATAGTTAGTAAATATCAGAGCCAAGACTAGAATTAAGTTCTGATTGCTACTCCAATATTCTTTCTGTTACATTATATATCACAATCTTCTATCAATTCTGTACGGATTTTATGTGAACTTCTGTGTCACATACATGAGCACATACAATGTACATTTTTGAATATATATCTAGTATTATATGTATATGGTACCCCTTCCACATTAGAATACAAAAGCTCCTTAAGGACAGGGACTATTTTTTAAAAATTTTTCTTTGTATCTGTGATACTCATCATGTCTAGCTTAATATTTGATTGATACAGAAACAAAAAGAAAACTCATTATACTGGTCTGTTTTTGGATATGCATGTATGTGGTCTATATTGGCAAGATTAAGATGGAAATAAAGAAGTGGGACAGAGGAAGCCAACGATTCTAAAGAATTGTAGAAGGATTTCTGATCATGTATGATTAAGAATCTAGGATTACTTAGGAGGGATTCTACAACTATGTTAAATATACACAAATAATCAGTTATCTTCATTTCTACTGAGGCCTGGACCAAAGAAGGGACAATTAAATGGGACTAATAAGGGTTAGACACAAAAATGAACTTTCAAACAGTATGAGTTGTTAAAACAACAACATGAGCATGAGAGACCATGGAATCACTTCCCTTAGAATAAAACAAAAATTACCTTGACTTGGTTATATTTTCTAACAAAGGCATGGTCATGGGCAAGATGATTATTGCTAGACTCCCCAGGCAGAGGAGAGTCAGTTTCTAAAATCATGCATCCCATACACACTGATGAGCTTACTACTTACTACTTGAAAAGGGACTGACATCTGTGCTATTTTGAAATTCTCTGTTTAATGGATGATATCATTCTAACAGAAATGAGGATATTGTCTCATGCTGAGCCTCGAGACTGTGTCTCAATCAGTTCTAGGAGGACTGGATGACAAAGTTTTAATGAAGCATCCCATGACCCAGTCCCTATCAATTGCCTTGGGAACTGCTCACTCTTCAGGGAGGCTCAGGAATTCCAAAGAAAAGGTAGGACAACTGAGACTCTATAACTTATCTGATCAGGGGTAATGCTGCTGGCAAAGCTGCCTCAACTCCTGGATCCTCTCTATGCTTTTCATTCCCTAGCTTCAGCTAGCATTTAAAACTCCTTTAGGTGAGTACCTTTCCTTGTAGGGGAATAGGTACACGGAAAGGAAACAATCTATGCTTTATACCTAGAACACATGAGTTACTTATCCTGTTCTATTCTGTCTTTGTCAGAAAACATCTGGAATATTAATATCTAGGTCTGAACACAGAGACCAGTTGGATAACCAAGTAAGAAAGGAAAGGGTTGTGAGGATGTTTGACACAATGTTTGAGGCCTCAGCAAGTCTTTTAGAGGAATTTGATGTATTTAACGTGAAAAAAAAAAAAGAGACTGAGGAAAGAGCTTGGAAAGGGACTATTCAAGTTTGTGGAAGAAGGGTTCCATTTGTTCTCTCTTGTCCAAGAGATCAGGATTGAGAAGAATGGGTATAAGTTATAGAAAATTACATTTTGATGTAATGGAATAGTTACTAACAATTACAAAGGTGCACCATGAAAAGGACTGTTAAATGAAATCATGGATTTTCTTTCACTAGAGTTCTTTAAAACAACGGCAGGATGATCACTTGGTAAGGATGAAAAACAGATTCCTGTTTTTGGTTAGACCAGTTAATGTCACATTTCTCTTGCAATTCAGAGGTTGTCTGCAATATCACTTCTTTTGACTCAAGATAAGGAGAAAAAAGGACCAAGTGGGAATCATCTGAGGAGAGATCCTTATTTTGAGATGAATATTAGAATTTTTAGCATTCCTCCTTCAAAAACAAATGAAGAAAACATCAAAAATTTATGAACCTTGATCAGGGAATCAACTTAAACTGAGAATAATACTTGAAAAATACTTTAATTAAACTTATATTGAGTGTACATTTAATTAAACTTTCACCTTTAGAATTAATTGAATCCTCCAAGTTTTTATTAAATAGTTTCTATAAGCAAGACACTGCAATGGGCATACTGCTAGAGAAAGAGGAAAAATGGAAAAGTCTCTGCCTTCAGAAATGTTACACTAAAATTCTACTCCAGGAATTTAATATGCACATAGATAATAAAGTCAAATTATCTTTAATATAAGTACAACAGTGCTTAGGGGGAAGGAAGAATATTAACTGGGAAGGATTAGAAAAGTCTTGTAAGAGGTTCTACTTGGGGTTGTTTTGGAAAGTAAATAAAGGTTATAAGAAAAGGAGATAAGGTAGAAGAATATTCCAGGCACAAGAAAGGCATGTACAGATTCATATAGATAGGAGATGTTATGTCATCTCTCTCTGAAATATCAACTCTGCCAGTTCAACTGTTACACAAAGATGTGTGTGTGTGTGTGTGTGTGTGTGTGTGTGTGTGTGTGTGTGTGTACTAGGGGGTGAAATTATAATGTGAAAATTATGTGGAAATATAGATTGGATCGATATTGTGAAGGAGATTAAATGCCAAATAGCCTACAAGTTCTGTGGATCCTGATCTGGGCACAGAGCACATTAATCATTAAAATGAATAGGAAATAAATTTAAGGATGGTGCTGGTCTTCCATCTGTGCAGTTACCAAAGAATGAAAAATTGAAGATGATGTAAGACAAGTCCTGGAGGAAAAGATATCATCTTTAATATCCAGTGTCCTCCATAAATCAGGATATTTAAGAGCCTGAGATGCTTATAGGAGGTGACATAACAATCAAGGCCATAGTCACAATGATTTTAAATCAAAGGCTGACCAGAGCTCTCTATGGCTGACTCAATATCACTACTATCACAGTACCAAGATATTAAATTTCATCTCATTCAAAGAGAGGGAAATATACTTTGAAGCCTGAATCATCCAGATATTCCCATTTTCTCTCTGGTCAGCCTTTGATTTAAAATCATTGTGACTATGGCCTTGATTGTTATGTCAGACATACTCTAGAAACTATGGGTAAGGGATTCCTCAATCTAAAAAGAATGCACTTCATTTGCCCCACTCTGTGGTCCTAAGCTTAAACCTTGAAAGGTAGACTTTCATTTCCTCTTCCTTCAGTAGCAAACACAGATTTCTAGCCTGAAAGGGCTCTGGCTCTCCTTATACACATAGTTATACATAAAAAATTCCTAGTCTCTAAAGAGTTACACTATTCTCATTTCCTACTTTGTCCCAACCCACTTCAAAAATCTATTTCAGCTTTACAAGGAAGGCAGCTGCATACTCTTCAATCTTACTCTTCACCTCAGCAACTAACTATAACATTAGTGATACTTAATAGGATCTGGTGCAAGAGATAAAGATATGATAGAGTCAGTGTCTAGGGTCCCCAGCAACCCCACAGCTGATTTAGTGACATTTCCTTCAATTCTACAGGGACATGAAATGACTTCACTAACTGATCCCAAAGATAACAAGAGTTTAGTAACAACTAAAGATCATATTCAATCAGTCAACAAACATTTATTAAGCATATACTATATGCTAGATACTGTGGATAAAATAAACAAATTGAACATGATTGAATGAATTTTGTGGAGCACATGCTCCATGAGTGAGGCAATAAGAACAAATGCCAACATATACACAATAATTATGAATAGAATAAATATAAATAAATCACTTTAGAAGCAGGATCAAACATCTAGTGAGGAGGAGAAAAGAGGACCATGAGACAGAAATATCAATGGGAAAAGTGTTATGATCATCTAAGAAGGAGATAATAAGGAAAGGTGACTTTGGAGTTCATTAATGTGACTGTAGTGAATGTGGTATCCATGCCAGTCAGTTTCACTTATCTTAACTGAAGCAGAGTAACCTGGTAGAACATGTAGTTCAAGCTTTTGTTGAGTAATTGGAATATGAAAACACTGGGAAAGGCCAAAGGGGTCCCCAAAATTAAAGAAACAGGTGGAAGAGTGAAGGGTATGAATAGCAACAGATGTGAAATGCTTTATGCAAATTTAGATAAGGTCATTGTTTTATTAGTTTTCTGTTTACTTTGTTGTAAGAGACCTTTTCCAAAGCAGGAAAAATCTGTAAATTCTTGTGATGTTGTTTTAAAGTTTAGTTTTGTTTTTTAATATAAAGGACACTTGATAGAGGTCTTCAGTCAACAGCTACTAAAGATAGTTGTCTCTGATTTGCACTATCATTTCTCATGAAATGGGTAACATTTATTTTCTATTTGAAGTTTTGTGAAATGGTTTATATATACTATTTCATATAATCCTTACTGCCAACCTGAGAGGCAATGGGAAATTGTCCCATTTGAAAGATAAGAGAACTAAGCATCTGAGTTTAGTGATTTGTCCAGGGTCACACAATTAAATTCCTAAGGTAGAATGCAAACGTAGTTCTTGTTATTTAATACTGTATGCATCTTCCTTAAATGGTATCCTCATTCCCCCACCCCCACCCTCTGGCATAGTTAAGAAAGTATCCCACAAGTTTGTGAAATACTCACCTGATAGTGTCACAGTTCCTCATATGGTGAGGAAGACAGATCTGTGTATTTGAGGCTTCCAAAGAAATACTGTGCTATGGACATACTAGCAACTCCTAGAAGGATCAAAGCATCCTATCACAGTCTTAATGGCCCATAAGTACATAATTTACTTTCGAGTGACCTTAATTTCATATATCATCATGTTCAACATGCACTGTTATTTTCATATTTTTGCTTCTTCAGAGAAGTATGAAGGGAAAAAAACAACAACTTTATACATGAAGTATCATGACAGTTAGAATCCAAGGAGGATAAGGCTTAGATTTAAACATTATTCTCCCCCAGGGTGTGTGGAACAATGACAAGAAAGAGAAAATATCCCCACTTGTCATTCTTTTCATGTTGAATTGGATCGTCACCACATTAAAGAGAGGAGGTCTTGTGATTTCATCTGTCACACTGGCATACTAGTCATCTGGGAGAAATGGTACACAAGAACATAATATTAAATTCCCATTTTTTGTCAGTCCACCAGTAATTCTATTACATTTTGTTTGAGTTTCTTTGATGCCAATATACAGAGAATTCAAAGGATATGTCAGAGTTCCTACAATCATTTATGATCCTAATTTGACTATAGTACTGGTGGAAAGGAAGTCCACTTGATTAAAGGACTGAATCTTTTCTAAGAGAATATCACCACTCCCATGACTTGTACAACATCTTTCAAGGATTTTTTTATCTGTTCCCATTTTACAAACTGCCATCTACACCTCAGATCATGAGGTATTTTTTTTAATGGAGATAAATTCTAATGGAAATAAATTTTAATGGAGATAAATAATTATTTATGTGTGTGTGTGTGTGTGTGTGTGTGTGTGTGTGTGTGTGTAATACCATAAATCTACAAGATTCAGAGCCAGGAGATGGCAGAGATCAATGGGGTGAAAATAAATGGAGGTAGAACCCAGAATGATTCTTTCATCTGAGTATATCCATGAGATCCTTGGCAGAAAGAGAATCTAGATGATCTTCACAAGCATGTCACATGGTGCGGAGTAGGATTACTCAAACAGTCTGTGTCTGTGTGGTGGATGCTTTTGGCCATCTGGATAAGACTATGAACCTTGGGGAGAGATAACTAAAGAGACCAATGTGGATACAAAGGGAACTCACCAACTATCTCAGATTTAAAAATAAAAGACTTGCATAGAAGATCAAAGTTAAGAACAGGTAACAAAATAAATACATAAGGGTAAGAAAGATTTATTAGAATATTGTCGAGTATCAAATAGCAGGATGAGCTAAAGTTGACGATGATTGCTGAAAATAAAAACAAGTCATTACTCCTTTAGCTACATTGAGGAAAAAAAGAAGAACAAAGAAAAGATAGTTGCTGCTGCTTGTGATAGAATGATTACATGAATCAATAAATTAGTCAACATGTACAAAGCACCTTTTGTGTTCCAACCACTGTGAGGAGAGTTAGGGATAAAGAGATAAAAATATAGTGGTCCCTAACCTTAAGGCAGCAGCATTCTGTAGGAAACACAACATGACCATATACAGGTATACTATAAATAAATTCAAATTACAAAATGCAAAATAGCACAATTTTTTAGGCAAGGGAGTAATAACTGGAAAGATCAGGCAAGGTCTCCTATTGGAGATCTTGTTCAGTTTAGGAAGGGAGTGAATTGTAAACAAGTTGTATAGCTTATTCAGAGGCATGGAGATGGGTATTAAAAATGTTATGTGTGAAGAAGAATGAAGTCTGGCAGACTGGATTGTGTGTAAAGGAGATTTGCAAGCCTAAAATTTAGAATGTAGCCAGAGTGGGAAGAACTCTAAATGCTAAATGTAAGCATTTGTATTTCGTCCTACAGATAATGAGGAGACATTAGTGACTGAGTAGGGAAATGACATCTGACATTTTAGTAAAATCATTTTGGAGGATGTGTGAAGAATGAGTTGGAAAGGGGCAAACTTGAGGGAAGGAGAGAAATTAGGAGGTATTGCCATCATATGCAGAAGAGCTAATTAGACCTTAATCTGGCATGGAGGCTTGATATTCATAGAGAACAGGATAAATATGAGAAATGCTGTGAAGGTAAAATTGGAAAGTGATTAGATATGAGATGAAGGAGAATGACATTTTGAGAATGAGTTCAAGGTCTGAACCTGTATTATTAGAAGGAAGATAGTTCTCTTGACCAAAAGAGCAAAAACTGAAAGAGGGGTGGGTTTGAACAGGTTGAGATTAAAATGGTTATGGGATATCCAGTTAAAAATACCTTACAGGGAGTTGCTAGTGTTATACTGGACCTGAGGAGAGAGATTGGGGGATGAATGTGTACACCTGAAATCAATTCCCCTAAAGAAAATAATTAAAAATGGTTTCCTAATGAATAACAGAGAGTATGCACTGGGATAAACATTCTGCCAGCCATTGTTTTCTAGTCTTCATTTCTTCTTTTTTCTTTTTTTTCTTCCTTCCCTCTTTCCTTCCTTCTTTTTTTCCTCCATTCCTGCTACCTTTCCTCCTTTCATCCTTCCTTCCCCTTCTCTCTCTCTCTCTCTCTGTCTCTCCTCCTGTGTCTCCCTTCCTTTTCTTGTCTGTCTGTTTGTTTCTTGTCATACATCCCATGAATTTGATTAATTCAAGAAAATGAGGAAGACAATAAGATGACAAGTACATTAGTAAGTACTATGACAGTGGGACCTGCAACGTGTTGTATGTTTTATCATGCAAAAAAGACATACCAAGGTTTCTGCCCTCAGCCTAGTACTATTCAATATTTTCATTAATGACTTGGAGAAAGGCACACATGGCAGTTTCTCAAATTGGTGTGGTACATAAACCTGAGTGGAGGTATCTGATTATTGGATAACATTAATCAGGAACTCAAAAGCCTAGACAAAGTGTTAAATCTAATAACATACAATTGAATAGGGAAAAGTGTAAAGTCTAATAGCCTAAGATATGAAGTGAAGGATATGAAGTAAAGGACATGGAAATTGGTAAATTTAATGCTTTTCCCATTTTATGAAATACTATAGCCATTTTATCCTTGTCATTTTAATGGTGTTCATTAATAAAGCAAATAATATATTTAATAAAAAGTATATGTTGTGTTGTTGTCTCTAATGGGATTTATCCATGGTTTTCTATGACTTCTGTTTTGGATATACTTCAGGTTCAGATTGCCTTTGAGCTCTGAAAACACAAAAATAATTTTCTGAGAAGAGAAAGCAGCATTATGATGATCCTGGTCAATGCCTCCCAATTTTCACCATCCACATTCTTCCTAATGGGCATCCCTGGCCTGGAGCACCTGCATACTTGGATAGGGATTCCTTTCTGCTCCATGTATATAGTGGCTGTAATTGGAAATGTGACCATCTTGGCTGTGGTTCAAGCAGAGCAAAGCCTACATGAGCCCATGTTTCTTTTCCTGTGCATGCTTTCTGTCACTGACCTGGTGCTGTCAACCTCCACAATGCCCCGCATGCTCTGTCTCTTCTGGTTTGGTTCCCATGAAATTGCTTTTGATGCCTGCCTAGCTCAGATGTTCTTCATCCATAGTTTCACAGCCATGGAATCTGGCTTCTTCTTAGCAATGGCCTTTGACCGTTACGTGGCCATTTGCAACCCACTGCACCATACAACTGTCCTTACCCACATCCGCATTGCCAAGATAGGCGTTGCCATGGTACTTCGAGGTGTGGTTTTTTTCTTCCCACATCCTATTCTGCTTAAGCAACTGCCCTACTGTCAGACTCGAATAATAGCACATACCTACTGTGAGTTCATGGCCTTGGTCAAACTTGCATGTGCAGATGCCGGTGCTGCCAAGGGCTACAGCATCACCATGGCTGGTGTCTTTGGCTGCTGTGATGCCTCCTTTATTGCCATCTCCTATATCCTCATTCTTCGTGCCGTTTTCCATCTCCCATCCCATGAGGCCAGACTTAAAGCCTTGGGCACATGTGGCTCCCATGTTTGTATCATCCTTGTCTTCTACTCTACAGCTGGTTTCACATTCCTAACTCATCGCTTTGGCTTCAACGTGCCCCCTCATGTCCACATTTGTATTGCTAATATGTACTTGCTAGTGCCTCCCTTCCTTAACCCCATTGTTTATGGAGTCAGGACTAAAAAGATAAGGGATTATGTTCTAGGGGCATTGAGGATAAAGGTTGTCTGAGTATGATTTCAGAAATATCAGAGATAACAATAGAAACACCTTAACCCTAGAGCTGAGATAAAGAAAGGAACCCATGTTCTTCTCACTCATGGTGAACTTTGCCAGTGAGTCCCGCTCTTTCATGACAAGTTGGATAATGTAAAAAAGGGAGCTATGCTGTATAATCATTTTTATACATCTGAGTTTTAAATCTTCCCTAAGGAAAACTTGGATTCGTTTTCCTAGTGAAATACAGCACAGGTGAAATATTTCCCTGTCTTCCTGCTTCCCTTTTCCCCTGTATAAAGCATATCTGATAATCAGGGAACAGTTGAGAGAAGAAAATGAAGCTGAAGGTGCGCCCCAATCTCTTCACTGAGAATTGGGTGCTAGAAACGTGAACTGTGCGAATCTGATGCCAAGGAAGTTGCAAATAAGGATAGAGGTGGAGTCCTTGCCCTCTTTGATCACATTTTCTAAGGCATGTGAGAAGTCAATAAGAAGAGATACAAAAATACACAAAGAAGTTTTTGTATTAAGTTGTGATGGATTATGAATGAGTCAAGTACACAAATACATATATAAAAACATGTAAATAAAAATACCCACATATTTGGTTGGGCATGTTTGTTCTCTTGAGTGCAAGTGCACACACATACACACACACACACACACACACACACTGTATTGCCCAACTGGGTAGTTCCAGTTGTGTCCCCAGTGGGGTAGCTCATATTACTTACAGGGTTATTGTTTGTCCTTCTGTTCTCAAGGAGGACCATGACATCATAGAAGTAATGCCATGACATGCAAGTGAATTGGTTGTAAGAGAGAGAGATGAGCAAAGTCACCAGTGTCACTTTTTCCTCCAGAGTCATGTGGGTCCACTGACCAGAAACACATCAGGATGACTGGAGATGGTCCAGATGCAGTAGAAGACCTTAGTCTTTTAAAGTTAAGGTCTTTAGCAAGTCTCAGTTTGACTGAGGCAACTCCCATTCAGTAACTAAGGCTAGGATCACACATGTGCATGCAAACACACACACACACACACACACACACACACACAATGTTCTCCTCCCAGGGTTAATAACTCTGCGAGTGCTAAAGAATAGCTTCCTGACAATGATAAAAGTGAAGGAAGGATAAACTGATCATGTTGATGATAGTGTTAACGGTGATGTTGCTGATGACAGCAATTATGGAAATAACAGTGATGAAATTATGATATATGTGTCACCGCTAATGTATGATAGGGTGAAGAAGAATAGGATATTGGTATTAATGTCTGATAGATCATGTTTTTGATGTTTATAGCGTTTTGATGTTTATATTTATACTCTCAATGGTGTCAGTAACAATCATAGTGTTTGTGAGGTGATGCCTCTTTCATCTACATATCCCTCTCCCTGATCTATCTTTTATTATCTTACTTTTTAATAATTAATTAAATCAGTCATTGTCATGGAACTTATAAGTTATTTAATACCAATTCAATTAAACTAAAGCATTGATATGTAAGGCTTACATTTCCTTATTATTTATGTAACTCTTGTGCTTCTTGTATGACCTTTCCATACAAATACCTAGCTCATCATAGGAGATGCCTGAAAATGTTGAATGAACCTGTTAGGTGCTGTATAATGTTTTACCCAATGCAACTGAATGATAATAATGATACATATCATAAATATATACACCAATTGAAGGTTTGCAAAGCATTTTACATAAATGATCTCATTTAACTGAGCTTTCATAATTGAAGCTTGTTGACAAGGATGGGGAGGAGTAGAAGAAATAGATGAGCAAGGTAAAGTTAAGATCACTTATCTCTATCTCACTTGACTGAGATATTGTCCTCAGAGCTCTTTACATATTTTCATAAAGACAAAGAGTACAGGAGTAATTTCCTTTAAGACACAGTCCTAGAGAAGTGAGCAGGCAAGACACAAATAGACTTACCTGAAGTCTGATTAGCAGAGAAAAAAAGAAATATGAAAGAAAAAGCTTAAAAACATGTCTAAACATTGAATTTGTATTAAAGACTTCCATGGAGATAGCAGCTTCAGGAAGCTTCAATTTCCAATAGATATGAACAGAAATATGTACAAATAAATATAGTATCATATTGAAAGAAAAAGCAGGTGACATCCCAGAAAAAATAAGGTAAGCAAAATTTTCCATGTCTTATATTTTCTATTTTCTAATGTAGCATGATATTTTATTATATTCTTACCCCTCTGATTGAAGGGCCAAAGGGAAGAATACCAAATTCCTCACAATGCCTTACTTTAAAGAGAGAAGAAACTGCACTTTGGTTCACTCCACTCTGCATTTGCTGCTCTGTTTGGATTCAGCTACATAGAACAAGATGCCTCCATGCTGGGTACTCCCTGATCTCACCATCCCCCATTTTTTACTTTCCTTTTGTGTTATTCTATACCCCCCATTAAAATATTATTTATTTTTAAGATTCTTTTTTTTTTTAATTTGGAGTCCCAAATTTGTTCCCTTTCTCCAACCCGTTACTCACCCATTGAGAAAGACAAGCAATATCAGTTATAGATATGAAATCATGCAAAACTTATTTGCACATTAACTGTGTTGCAAAAAAAAAAAAAAAAGAAAAAAAGTGAAAAGTTATACTGAGATTTGTGCTCAGAGCTCATCAGTTCTTTTCCCTGGTGGTAGCTAACATTTTTCATCATTAGTTCTTCAGAACTGTCTTGGATCATTGTATCACTGATCACAGCTGCTAAGTCTTTCAGAATTGATCATTGTTACAACATAGCTATTTTGTGTACCATTTAGAAGCTGCTAAATCAAATGTGATCCTATATCTCCATGATAGTTGAATTGATTCTTTTTGGCTTCTTGTAATATTTTCTCCTTGACCTAGGAATACTGGAAGTTGTCTATATATTCCTGGGTCTTTTCATTTTGAAATCTCTTTTAGCAGATGATCAGTCTATTCTTTAGTGTATCCTGTTGTTCTAAGATACCAGGGAAATGTTCCTTTATGGTTTCTTTAAATATGAGGCTTATGCTCTTTTTTTTTTTTTTTTGATCATTGCTTTTAGGTAGTAAAATAATTTTTAAATCTTCTCTCCTTGATCTATTTTCCAATTTAGTTCTTTTTCCAATGAGATGTTATATTTTCTTCTATTCTTTTTTCATTCCTTTGACTTTCTATTGTTGTTCCTTGGTTTCTTGTGAAGTCATTCACTTCCATGTGTCCAATTTTAATTTCTGAGAATTATTTTCTTCAGTAAGCTTTTGTACTTCTTTTTCCATTGGTCAATTCTGCTTTTTTAGGAATCTTTTTCTTCAGCAATATTTTCATATCTCTTTACCATGCTGCTAATTATCTTCTTAATTTTCTCATTTTTCTCCCCAATTTTTCCTCTACCATTCTTACTACTTAACTTAGTTCTTCCAGGAATTCTTGTTCAGCTTGTGTCCAATTTGCATTTCCCCCCTTGACATTTTGTTTTGGCTGCTTTCATGTTTTTGTCTTCTGAGTTTCTGTCTAGATCTTCCCTGTCATCATAGCTTTTTATGGTCTGGCTTTCGTTTTGTTTTTGATTTTACTTATTTTACCTATTTGTTGACATTGAACTTTATGTTAAAGTCAGGCTTTGTTTACCCTGGGGAGAAAGTGGTCACTGTCTCAAGAGTCACACTTTTTTGTGCTGTTGTTTTCAGTGCTAGTTCTGGGGGTCCTTAAATTTTCATCGTTTCCAAGATATTTTGATCTGGGGAAAGGTGTGGTCACTTTTCTCTTGGTCTACACTATGGTCTTTACTCAGTAAGACTTCCTGCTCCCCTGAAGTCACAATTACTATTACTCCTTTTAGTCCTTGAATTGTGATTAGTGCTCCTCTCTGTCATGGAACTAGGAAGAGAAACTGTACCTGCATCTGTTACAGTTACCTCTGAAACCCATTGCTAATGTTGCCACCATGTGTACAGACCCCTCATTTCAACTTCCTAATTTATCTAGGGTAGGAAAAATGTCTTACCCTTATCTTTTGTTGGCTGCATCACCCTAGAATTTCATTTGAAGGAGTTTTAAAGTGTTTTTTTGGTGGGGTATTTGGAGAGAGTTCAGCTGAGATGCTGCCTTTATTCTACCTGCTCCATTAGATTGTAAACTCCTTAAGAAAAGAAACTGCCTTCTTTTTAATATTAAGTGTATCCACTGTACTTAGCTCAGTGTCTGACATAAAATAGATACTTAATATATTATTATTATTGAGCTGAATTGGCTCTTCATATACCACAATTTGTTAAGTCATTCACCTAACAACTGATGAGTAGCCATTTAGGTTTCAGTTCTTTGGTAATTGAAAAAAAAAATGCCACTGCCAATATTCTTTTACTTTCTTTCTATTCTTTCTGTCCTTTTAGATATATGCTTAATCATAAAAATAAAGTGAAACTCAGCAATACTGCTACTAGGTCTATTTCCCAATATGATTAGGTAAAAAGGAAAAGAATCTATATGTTCTAAAATGTTTATAGCAGCTCTTTTTGTGTTGGCAAAGAAGTAGAAATTGTGAGGATACCTATCATTTGGGGAATGGCTGAAAGAGTTGTGATAAATTATTGTTGTGCTATAAAAAATGATGAACTTGATGATCTTATAAAAACATGGATTGACTTGCATGAAATAATGGACTGAAATGAACATAAAGACAATATTATATAAAGTAACAGCATTACTGTTTTAAGAACAACTTTGAGTGAATTATTCAAGTTGATTACTATAAATACCCAAATTAACTACAGATGACATATAAAGGAAGATACCATTTGCATTTAGAGGAAGACATGATAAATAGGAAATTGTTATAGAATACACACACATATATATATACACACGTGTGTGTACGTATATACATATACGTATTTGTGACTAATAGTATCCATCTTTAAGGTAGGGGGAGGGAGGGAAGGGGAAAAATAAATTTTCACGATAACTTTATTATATATTTAAAATGTACAGCAAGTTGTACATCATAGATTTGCAGTTATATGTGCAATCTTTTTATTACTGTTGTACTGTTATGTTATGAAAATGCTTGCTTTATTCCATAATTTTAAAAAATTTTCATATATAATATGTATATTACATGTAACATATATTAACATATAACATACATAGAAATAATACATATAAATTTATATATACACCTCCATATATGTATATATCATATATGTGTGTATTTTAAATTGAGCAGAAGTTAACATTTTCTTATAAAAAAAGTCTATCGCTCTATGAATTTAAACGCTTGTTTATGATTACTTTTTATAATAAGAAAATGTATTTTTTTTATGGTATCTTCCTTTATATGTCATCTGTAGTTAATTTGGGTATTTATAGTATTTTATAGTATTTTTTTTTTTTTTGAAAAGGAAAAGCATGAGGAAAGTCCAGGATGATTCTGATATCTCTAGCAATAAAGTACCTGGAATAAAACACAAATAAAAAATGCCACAGTAGTTCACTGTCAACACAAAGAGCAAAGGACCTTAATTTCGGCAAAGAATTAAAGGGGGATTTTCTAGCACTCTGCGCTATGGTTTATACCAGCGACAAGTAATATCATTTTTTTCAACACCTAATACTTGGTTAACGTCACTGCAAAGGGCTGAGAAAGGTATTTGTATACTTTGGTTTCTTAGAAAGAATTCAGTGTTTCCTGACAGTATGGAAGACGCTCCTGGCTCGGGCTCCGCAAGAAGAATGCGGCTGCCCCGGGTCTGCAGAGCCTCCTGAGCCAGGCGGGGCACCCCACTTCCGCTTCGCGTTGGGGCCCAGAGCCTGCCCCGGGACACGGGTGGTTCAAGGACAGGGACGTCCAGGGACACGCCTACCTGCAGGACGTCATCTCGCAGGGGCCGCAGCGCCCCCGCGTGGCGGCCTTTGGGTGCCAGCAGGAGTGCGCCAGCCTGGACGCGCAGGAGCGCCACTACTAGCGGACGCTGCACGCGCACGTGTGCTCCGTGTGCTCCGCGTGCCGGCGCTCGTGCCGACCTGCCGCACGTGCCCCTCCTCTGGTGGGAGGACTTGCTCTTCCAGCTGCTGGGCGAGCAGCCGCGGGACTGAGCATGCGCCAGTGCCTGGTGCAGGGCTGCCCCGGCTCTTCCTCAGCAGCCGGGAGCGCCGAGAGCACCCGTGCCCGCACTGCTAGCCCCCGACTCCCCTTGGACCTGCCCGGGAAGGCCGGGGGTCGAGGCGGCTGGCCGCTGCGCCCGGAGGGGAGGAGGCCACGGAGGTGGGCCCCAGAGAGGCCGTGCAGAGAAGCGGACCTACAGCCACCGGATCCCGGCCACCGTTTGCTTGGGCCAAGGGGCCACTCGAGGATTTTAAAGTGCCAAGAAGAGAAGTGACCGTCGCTGGGCCACCTGTCAGGGGAGCGGCGTTGGACAGAAGCCCCCGAGGTGCCACCGCTCTGGGAGCGTGCCCGCATCTCGCCTGGCACTTAAGGGAACGTGGGAAACCAAGGAAGAGCAAGGAGAAGGAAAGGAACGCGAAGGACCCCAGGCATGGGTGTGCATTTAAGGCGTTTCCAGAGGAGCCTCATCGCCCCCCACCCGAGGGGACAGTGGGAGGAAGCACAGGAATCCTGGCACAGCCTCCGGGATTCCCCCAAGCTGCCAGCATGTGTCTACCCAAGCGCTGAGCCCCCAAAAAGGATGCTGAAGGTGGTGGGTCATTTAATTTTACTGTTACCAAGCAGAAGCAAGCTTCCCCAAAGGCAGGACAGACACGATAAAATGCCAACAGTCTGAGCTTGTGGCATTGCGGGCTGACCCGGGCACCACTGCTGGCTGAACAAGGGTGTCAGCTGAAAAGGATGCAGACAAACGCTGACCCACTCATACGGGCTCACACTTCCCCCACCCCTTTCTCCACTTGCTCCTTGGACTGGGTGAGGCCACGGAGGACAGACTCTGGTGGGGGCCTCTGCACCACATGTCACCATTCAGCTATAGAAAACAGAAGGCTTCCTGGTAGGGGGAGGGGGCCTGAAGTGGCTGGCCTCATGTGGTGCCTTTTCCCTTGCCACTAACGCCCAGGCTGGTCTGAGGTCACAGAGCCAGGATTCTAACTGATGTAAGGGATCCCAGTGCCCAAGCAGGTGGGCAGCACTAAGCTTGGATGCCAACTTGGAACATCCTCTCACTCAAAGCTGGGGTTTTCAGTTCTGCCTTGCTGAGGAGGGAGGCCCTGGGCATGCAGGGCACCATAACTGTACTTAAAAGATCTGTGGTGCCTGACTGGTCCTGGGGTACCTCTTCATTTCCTGAAATAGTTGTTCCTCATCAAGGAAGGAGGGAAGGAGGGACATGAGAGCTGCCCTCAGCCTTTGTGCCACCAGTCCCTCTCCTGTCCCTCTTTCCTTCCCTCCTTCCTGCTGCCCCAGGTGTCCTGTGGAAAGGCCACACACACTCACATGGAGGGAGAGCAGTACTGGGTGGTATTCAGACATGATCCATGTGTGACAAATGGACAGATGGATGGATGGATTGACAAGGACAAGCCACCTTGGGAAACAAAGTTCACCATTAAGGTATGTTTGGCTTCAAGGATTAAGGCCCAGTAGCTGTGCCCCCTCCTTGAAGGGCCCCAGCTGTCCCAGAATGGTGCTCAGGGCCTAGACTCTGGTCACCTGGCCTTCCCTGGATGGAATGTGGTCCCACCTCTGCAGGGAGGGCTTCTGGGGTGGGGACAGTGTTCATTTGGCAGGGAGGCACATGGGCCTGCTGCCACTAGAGTTTTCTTATTTCGATACATAGTTAATGAATAGTTGACATGTCAGAAACACTCTGACCAGCAGTGTGAGTTAAGGAGAAACCTTTCTGGTACCACCTGTACAAAGACTTTTTTTAGAGCCCTGAGGTTCCTGGAACAGAGACTGCAGGTTGCAGGTGAGTAGGGCTCAGTTCTTTGCGTCTGGCTGCTGCCTTCTGACCCCTCCCCCCTTCACATGGTATGTGCTGCCTTCTCCACTGAACTGGGTCCTCCCTGCCCTCGCCTTTTTTGGCATTCCCAGAAACTGACCCTAGGAGTACTTTAGGACTGACTGATCCTGCCTGATGGGCAGCTTGACAAGGGCAGAGTTGGTCAGTCAGTAAACATTTATGAAGCATTCCTGGGTGCCAAGCTATGTGCCAGGCTTTGGGGATACCAAGAAAGGCCAAAGACAGCTCTCCCCCTCTCCTGCTCACCTGGGCTGCTCCAGTGACCTCAGCTGCCCCTCTAGAGTTCCTGTTTGCTAAGGAACAACACCCCCATAGTGGAGAGGGTAGGCTTTGGAAGCAAGGAGGCCTCAGTTCAAAGTCTTCTGATGTGGCCTACTGTGTGACCTTGGGCAGGGCTTGTAACCTTCCCTGTCTCAGGTAACTCTCAAACATCTCAAAATACAAGAGAGTTCCTTTTGCCTTGCTAGAGGGCATCCTCACACCTGAAATCTCACTGCTAGGAAGAACAACAAAAGCCCAGATTTGAACCTCTGCCTTTAGGTGTGAAATTCCACCTCCTTTCAAAGCCCTGGGGCCTTCTCCCACCCTCTCTGTCTGAGCTGGGCTAGTTGGACCAGGCAGAATCTTAGGAGGCTTGATCTGCTTGGGAGTCACCTTTCTCCTGTCACTGCACTTGCTTGGAGGCCCAGCTCATCTAGCCTAGCCTACTTACTGGGTCAGGTCCTTGGGGGACTGGAGGTGGTGGTGGAGGTTGGAGTCATTCCAGACTGGCTTCCTTCATTGTTAAATGTTCAGGTGAGCAGTTATACCTGTAGGCTAACAGGTCTAGGCTTTTCTCTTTATTTAGATTTAAGTAATAATAAAGTGAAGAAAGCATAAAAAAAAAATATGGCAGGAATAGAGAAAGCAAAAAAAAAAAAAAGAGAAAAAAAGTGCAAAGGTTAGACTAAAAGGATTTAGGACAACAGAACTCTTGGAAGTACTTGGGGGTATTGTATTTCTGAATGGCACTGAATCTTCTGAGTGTTTTTCTAGGTTCACAGGCATCTTCTTCTGCCTCAATGAATATTGATAGAGATACTTAAGTGCTACTGACAGATTGTCCAGTAGCTGATCCCAGGAAGATGAAATGCTAAGGCAACATATAATCAACACCAGCTATGTACAATAGCAGACGCTGCTAATCTTGGGGTATATATCTGGAATGTGACAGCTCCACCTAATGTTTCATCATGTTCCATGATTGATTTACTTGAAGATATCTTCATAGCATGCAGTAGTAACCCTATCCTGATTCCCATTTCTCTTACTATCCGTATTTTTTAAGTAAAGTATACCCTTCTAGAACTATATTCCAGCTAAATATATGTACTACTTGCTTAAAATGTATCCTTTCACATCTGGATCCTTACATATTTTTCCTCCATACTTTGTAGGGGCATACATATTGTTATAAACATGCTTGACACTGAAAAGGTATCAAGGAAAATTTATTACAGCAGAGTTCAGAGGAATTGAATGTTTTGGCTAAAGTGGAACCCACCCCTCTTTTCAGAAGGAGAGAGTGGCAGATATAGAAGCAAGGACATTCTTATAATGTTAGTTCAGGACAGATTCTCTCATCAGAGGACAGATTGGTCCATTCTCCTTTGGGTCACAAACTCTTTGACATGCTCTCCCCTCCCAAACATATAGGACCCATAATCAGAAAATAGAGGGATAATTTTTTTATATGCATGAGTTTCATCAAGCAGATTCAGTTGGAATTTTAGGTCACCCTGTCATTGACCCCAGCTGGTTTGAGCTGAACCAGCCCTTGTCCAGTTTTTCTGAAAGCCGTATTTTCTGATTGGTCAGGGCCACCTTGCACTTTGCTATCTTATCTGCCTTTCAGCAACTTTAGGGGCTAACAACCTTTGTGGATACTTAACTGTTTGCTGTTTCTTACAAGTTTCTGATCTTTTTTGCCTCACCATGCTAGGTCACCACTCTGATAAACTGTTACCACTCAAAGCTGGGAGTTTGGACCTGGTGAAAATAGAACTCTTTCCTTTGTTTCCCACTATATATAATATACATTATTTATACACATATATACACATACATGCGTGCATATATCCATACATATACACATTTCTGTCATTGTCTCTATTTTTCTGTCTCCATCTGTCTGTCTCTATCTCTATCTCTCTGCCTCTCTCTGGATCTTTGAACTATGGGATTTAATCTTGATGTGGTGATTGATATTATTCATATCTGGAATTTTGACATGAATTATTGAGTGGCAGCAGCCAAGATGGCAGAATAGAGGACACTCAGCTGATCTCTCCCACTGTTCCATTCTATAGTGCATTAAAACAGCACCTTGAATCAAATGCTGGAGATGCAGAGACAACAAAAATTTGATGTGAGACATTTTTCCAGCCCAAGGAGGTTGGAATTTGAGAGAAATGATTTGAGGAGATTCAGAGGCATTCCCCCCTTTTCCAAAAGTCTTGATTTTTAAAGTTCAGTTTCTTCAAGGATATTGCTAATAATGAGATTGAACTCCTTTTCTTGTTCGGACCCCACCCAGATAGGATAGCTATTGTGTTCTGCTTAGATTTGGGTGGGGCATAAAGTCTTTGAATAGATCAGTCAAGTCTGGGGTTAACTTCAGAAGCAAATGACTTGGGGCATCTAGGTGGATGGAGTATCTGCTATGGAGTCCAGAGGACAAGAGTTCAAATTTGGCCTTAGACACTTGGCACTTACTGGCTGTGTCACTCTGGTCAAGTCATTACCTTGCTGAAACAAAAAAGTAAATGACTTTAAGTTCAGGTCCAACCCTTCATTGTAATATCCATTCTCTCATTAACTGTTAACCAATGGGCATTGATTACCACCCTGGGGACCATGCTCTATACTATATAAAATTATGAGCCCTCCGCCATGATCATCTTTGATTTAAGAGAGAGCCAAATTACCATCCTATTACTAAAATTCTGATATTATTAATAAAATGATTACATTACCCAGAAATTATGTCTCTCAAATCTTTTTTAAATGCCACAAAGGAGAGATCTGGGACATGGGAGTAGAGGATGGTTTAGAGCCCACATGGATGAAGCACCAGTGGTAGGGCTAGATTTGGTGACAGAAGCAGTAGCAGCTTCAGGAACTCCCAGTCCAAAGAATAAGAACAAGGCAGGATCATCAGGAATAGTATCACTTTGGGTCACAAGGGATTAAGGACCTTGAGGAATAACAGCACTTCTGATCCCAATGGAATAGGGACCCTGTGGAGCAGTGTGAATTAAAATCCCAAGGGATCAGGGTCCCTTTCTGGGTAAGGATCAGAGTGCAGACCTGGAGAGCAGTAACCACACCTATTCCAAAATCACACTACCTTGGAAGCACTAAAATCTTCCAAACCCAAGAACTGACTCTGAAACTAACCTGAAACTTGAGAATGTACCCCACTCACTCCTTATTAATATAAATTTCAAAGTCAAGAAATAAAATGGATAAATGAGGAAACAACAACAACAAAAACCTGATCATGGAAAAGCAATTATATTGACAGGGAAGACCAAGACACAAATTCAGAAAAAGACAAATGAATTTTTTATTGTCTTTTTTCTTTTTTGTGTCTGTTTTCTTTTGCAACATGGCAAATATGGAAATAGGTTTTTCATATCTTCATGTGCGTAATTGATATTATATTACTGGCTTTCTCAAGGCATGAGGATAGAGAGGAAGAGAATTTGGAATTGAAAGTTTTAAAACATAAATGATTTAAAAATATATATATTTGTGAAATATTTAATGAAATAAAATATATTTCTAAAGAAATTAATTACTGAGTCATTTATTTATTTATTTATTTTTATGATGTAAATGCTCTGAATGAAATATATTTTGGTAAGTAAAAGCAGTGTTTTGACCACTTCATGTATCAGCAAGGACCCTGGCATATACAGAAGGGCCTGCTATACAAGTTCTTAGATCTGCTTTTCTAAAAGGAAAGCAACTTTTGAGGGGTCAGCAAACTACTTTAATCAAGCACATATATCATTCACTTAGTTCAGGGGAAAAAGTCAGCATCCTGAACTTTAGAGAAAATACAAACAGAAAGACTAACTGACAGGACTTCCAACTGTCTGACCATAGACAATACATACATCGTTGCCAGAAGTGGAAGCACCAACATCTGGCTTTTCAAATGCAACTGGTTTCTTAGTTGCTACTCAAAGTCTCATCTGGCACATCAACCATCTTCCAAAAACTAAATCGCAAAGTAAAACCTCACCTCAAAGTATATATACACTTTCCAGAGCTGGAGGGCATGACCCTAGTGACCCATTACCTTACTAGAAATGAACAAAAGGTTTCTTAGACCTATTAATGGATTGGGAAGATCTTCAACTCTTCTCCCCCCCCCCCATTAACCTTAAATTAACATTACACTTCATAATCAATTTTAACTAATTTTTCTCTGTGAGAATCTAGAAAAATACCACTTGCTCTGTCTTTTAAGGTATATTTATTCTTATTGTTCAGTTGTTCTGTTATGTCCAACTCTTCATGACCACATTGACCATAGCTCTCTCGGCCTTTCTGTTCTTCATCATCTCATGAAATCTGTCCAAGCTCATATTGTTATTATTGTGACAAAAAAAAAAAATGGAGTCGAAATCTGAGAATTCCTCTTGAGGAGTAGTCTCCAGGGAAGGTTGTCTCTGGTTCTTTGCTCTTTTTAAGTCTTCCTAGATTTTAGTGATATTATAACTCAAGAGATCAGAGTTGTTGTTCTAAGCAAAAGTCCCAGGGCATTATCCCCATGCCTTTTCTGGTCTCTGTGGAGAGGCTTTTCTCACCTGGATGTTGTCAAGGCTCACGAGAAAAAGGAGCTTGGAATTATAAGGGTAATTTGGCACATTTTCAGTCACTATTTGTGATGGCAGGGACTGAAGTCTATCCTTTTTTTCATCAGGTGATCCCTCATTTCCAACCGTGAAATCCTATATGACAGGTGAGGTTAGAGCAAGATCCGCACCCCAGAATCCCAAAATGATTTTGTCACACAGGTTTGGGGTTTGAGAAAAGGGTTTGGTTATTGGGGAGGGGGAGGCAAAGTAGTCAGAAAACAGGAAAGATGACCACAGGACTTAAAAGAACTGTGGCCTTGACCACTGAAGAAGCTATATCTGTGGCTAGTAATAGGGGGAATTTGGACGTCTGAACATCTCATTTTTTTCTCCTCAGATTATTTCTCAAACCAACTATTTTGACCTCATCTTAGTACTTCAGTTTTTTTCTACCTAGAGAGGACTGAGAAGGGAATTCTCCTGGAATATAACTGCTCTCTAAGTGACACTACTATGATTAATAATAGCTCATTTTTGTATATTTTCCTATGGTTGCATAGCAACCCTGAGGGAAGGCAGAAATGTTATTATTATTCCTATTTTGCAAATGAGAAAGATTAGACTGAGAGAAGATGAGTGACTGCCCAGGGTCAGAGCTAGAGATTGTCTGAGGTTGGATTTAAACTCAGGTTTTCCTGACTCAAAGTCCATCACTCCATCCATTATGCCACCAGGTTGCTTCAAGGGCAGACAGAGTCAAGCTTATTCTCCACTCAATTCTTTTTCCACTGTCTATGTTAAAGAGAATTTTTGTTTCTCAAAGCATTTTTGAATAAGGTAGTACCTCATAATATCACAATAATCTGATAACATAGGTAGTTAAGGCAGATACCATGGCAACACTGAGACTTACAGAAATGATAACTTCCCCAAGAGCACAAAGAAAGTCAGAAGCAGAGCTGCCTAAGATGTCAGGACTAGGCATCTAATGCTTAGATTAAGCATTAAGTATCTTACTATCTGTCTTAAGTGGACGGAAATGTCCTTTCTGTTTACTTAAATTTTTCTGTGCAACAGTATGAGGGGTTGTCCCCCTCCCTGCTGTCTCCTGCCAAATGAAGTGATAAGTGGATAAATAAAAAAAAGAGTATAAAGGGAGAAGATGAATATTCTGGAAGTGAGGTAGAGGAGAATCACCCAAATCTGTAGCCCTTCCTTAACCTGAAGCAGTTTCATTAGGTTTGTGGATATCAGCTATTTCATTTAGTCTCAAGAGATAATGATATTTCATCCTCCAAATGAGTTTAGGGTTGTCCATTGTTGTATAGGAGACCCTACAGATCTTCCAGTGTTCTGTATTCTTCTCATACTTTTCCATAATAATTATGTTGATATTTTAGTAAATCTGTAATTTCATGATATGCACATTTTTTCCACTGATATTAATTGTAACCAATTTGTGCCTACCCATCCTGTGTGACATGCTATGTGATTTGCTATTGAGTATTGGATGTAGAGTCAGGAAGTCATGAGTTTAAATCGAGATTCAGATGCTCATCAACCATGTGACCTTTGGCAAATCACTTAATCTTGGCCTGCCTCAGTTTCCTTGTCTGTAAAATTAGGATAATAATAGCACCTGACTCCCAGAGGTGTTGTGTTAATAAATTGATATATAAATGCTATTATAAATGTTCTCTTCTACAACTATATTCAAATTCTTTTGAAATTTTGAGGCAACCAATACAGCATATAGGATCTCTATCTTTCATTTCATGACCAGTCTCAAAAGATAATAAATAGGTGTTTTGATAGCATTTTAAAGGTTGTAGAATGATTTGTATATATGATTTCATGTTTCACTTAATTTATTCAGCCTTATACAGCAAATAGAGAACAGTCTCTCTAGTTAGAAAGACTTGCTTTCATATTCTGATTCGAACAGACTGCCTGTGTGACCCTGACAAGTCACTTAACCTTTTATGGTTCTAAGCACCTCTCTAAGTGATAAGGAGGATGTTTATTTGCATTAGCATGAGGAGATTATTTTTTCTTTGTTTTTACTTATGAATTCTTAGTTAATAAAACCATTGGTCTGTTCTTTATTTTTATCCCCAACTCTCACTATATTGCCTCTAATATCTAAAAAAAAAAAAAATCTAAATAAAGTGATTAAGAATAGAGATGTGGGTGCATGTACGGCAAGAGTCATTAAACTGGGCTACATGGATCCCTAACAGTCTATAGATTGATTTCAAGGGGTCTATGAAATTACATGGAAAAATAGTTTTGATAACTATATTTCAGTAAAATTGATTTCCTTTGTAGTTCTAGGTGTTTTTAAGTGTCCATCACACACAGACACACACACACACACACACACACACATACACTCACTCACACTCACTTAGGAGGGTACTAATAGGACTAGAATTATAACATGAATTGATGTCATGATAAAAAGTTCTAGAACCTATTAGTGTTATGAACACTAATATTAGCTGAAGCCCCATGTGTGTTTCAGACCGCAGTTTAAAAAGCACCTTTAAATTATTCTGGTAGGTCAGTAAAATGCTGAAATTGACAAAGTACATTGCTGGTGCCTTCTTAATACTGCTTTAGATATGCAATACAGTGATTTGCACACAGCAAGACCGTTAGATCAGAGATTTAGAACTGTAAGGAGTCTATGAAGGTGGTCTGTTTTGTAAGCTCTTATTTTACAAATGAGGAGACTGAGACTCAAATAAGATTGCTGATGATTGCACAGATAGTAAGTGGTAAAGCCACAATTCCAACTGAGGTTCAGTCACTACTGTTTTGATGGGTTTTCTGCTATCCCTCTACCTGTCTCTCAGTAACTGCTTGTTGGATGAATGCAAAATAGTGAGAGTTTGCATTTAGTTGGTGCTTTAAAATAATAGATGGTACAGTAGATGGAATACCTGGCCTGGAATCAGGAAAACCTGAGTTCAAATTCAGCCTCAGGGACTTTGTGGTTATGTGAACCTAGAGAGGTCACTTAATTTTGTTTGTCTCATTTTTCTCATCAGTAAAATGTGGGTTTTCTCTACCTCTTAGTGTTCTGGTGAGGCTTGAATGAGATAATACTAAAATGTTTAATACAGTGCCTGGCACATTCTCAGTTACTATATAAATGTTAGCTATTATGTAAAGTTTACATAGCATTTTTTTTCCTCACAACACAGTTGTAGCCAATTGCTATGGTGTTGGTCCATCCACCCTACAAAGGAGAAAGCTGAGATTAAGAGACACGGTAATGTGCTAACTCTATTGTGGAAATTTGGGGTCATCTAACTCTTCGTATCACAACAAGTTTGATTATCCGGAGTATAAAAAAAGGTTATTCCTAAAAGGTCTGGCCAAGGATATTTACTTCTTAAGTGGGGGCAAAGTTGGGACATCATAATTTTGAAAACAATTAGGTTTTAATCATTAAAATCAAAGAATTTTAAACTAAATGATAGGTTGTGTAAGAGAGAGGACCAGATATCCTGCTCTGTGCCTCTCCAGTCAAGCCATAAGTGCCAAGAATGGGACTAAATCCTTTACAAATATACCTTTTGTGATCCTCATAAGTACCCTGAGAGGCAGGTGCTATTATGATCTTCATTTTATAGATGAGGCAAACAGAAATTAAATGACTTGTCCAGGATTACACAGGTAGTATGTGTCTTTGAACTCAGATTTTCTCAACTCCAGCCTCAATACTTTACCCATAGTACCACCTAACAACTTTCTGATGCTATCTGGTGTATTACTTCATGCCTCTCTTTTTACAATATGTTGAAAGAAGACAAGTATCCTTTCATTTCTCATGTCTCAGAATATTGAATTCATTTCATTCAAATTTTTAGGCTTTTTGAAGAAATGAATTTAGGGCATCATTTATGAAATTGGGCCCTGTGAATCAGGTTTATAGTGAATAATGGAATGTCCTTGGAATTCTTTCACTATATTCTGGGCATCATTTAGACAGTCATTTCTTGAAACATAAGGCTTCCATGACCTGGAATGACAGTGTGGTTGTTAGTCAATGGTTCCAGTTATTTTCTCTTCTGTTCTAAGAGGAAACCTCAGTGAATAAGATTTCACTTCCTTGAGAGGCAGTCAGTCAGTCAGTCAGTTTTCAAGTAAGAGCTGATGATAAGCACTGACGTAAAGGTCCAAAAACTAATAAAAGATGAAAATGCTCTATATTTCTAAGCAACTTGGCTTGTAATGGAGGATACTAGATCTAAACAACTATGGATTTATATTTTTTATACAGTATAAATGGAAGAAAATCTCACAACAAGGTGACAGGAATTGGGGAAGGGAGAGAATGGAGGAAAAGTCTGCTGGTAAAGGTAGGATTTGAGCTAAGTACTTAAGGAAACTAAGAATGCTAGGAGTAAGAGGAGTGGGCAGAAATGAGATGGGAGAGCTTTGATTCATGAGAGAACGAACAAAGACACAGAGATGATAGATGGAATGTGCTATGTGGAGAACATACAATTTATCATTGTAACTGGATTGTAGACTATGTGTAGAATAGGAAAGTAGAAAATTGTAAAGATAGGAAGGAGCCATATTTTTATGAACTTCAAATCCCCTTAAAACATAAATATAAAATGAAATGTTTTAAATTTCATCATGAAGACAACTGGGATCCAATGAAATATTGAGTAAGAGTACAATATGTTCACACAGTGCTTTAGGACAATCATGTTGGTAGTCCAGTGGAGGTTGGATTGGTGTGTAAAAAGCAATTAATTGCAAGGCCTTTTTAAAAAATACTCTCGATTTGAAATGATGAGGGCCCAAGCTAAGGAGGTGAGCATATTAATGGAGAGAAAGGAACACATCCAAGAACTTTTGAGAGAATCAATGAAGATTTGATTATAAATAGAATATTTGGGGTCAGTGCAAATGAATAGTTAATCATGACATCAAGGTTGTGAACCTAGGTGGCTGGAAGAATAATGATGCTCTCAACAATAATAAGAATGTCTCCAATATAGAAGGGCCTGTAAGTTGTTGCTTGGCCTGATGAGTTTGAGATGGCTATGAGATATTCATTTCAAATGTGGGAGGGAGAGATTAGCATTGGATATATAAACATATATATTCATTTTTCCTTTTTTTGCCCCATTTGTATGAGATAATTCTTCCTTTTTTATTTCTCCCTACAGTTTTGTTTTTTTAGAATCACCTCATCATATTCAACTCAGCCCAAGTCTTTCTTTCAAACTATCCAAACAAAAGTGACAGTCATAAAGAATTGATAATGATTTCATATATAAGAAGTGTACAGTTTGACCTTATTGAGTCCCTTATGTGTTTATTTTATATTTCTCCTGGATGTTATATGTTGAATTTCCTCTTAAGTTCTGCTGCTTTTGTCACAAATACCTGAAAGTGTTTCAATTCATTAATGTCCTTTTTTCCCCATTCAGGATGGTCATTAACTTTGCTGGGTAAGTTATCCTTGGTCATAGCCTCAGTTCTTTTGCCCTGTGAAATAGAATATTCTAAGACCTATTGTCCTACAATGTAGTAGCTGTAAGGTTTTGTGCAATCCTTATTCTAGTTCCACAATATTTAAATTGTTGTTTTTTTCTTGCTTTCTATACTTTCTACTTAAATACATACATACTTGAAACTTGCTTATGACATTCTTGTAAGTTTTCCTCCTGGGATCTCTTTTGGGTGGTGATGAGTGGATTTTTTTTTCTATTTCTACTTTGCCTTCTTGTTCTAGAACTTCAGGGCATTTTCCCTTGATATTTTCCTATATTGTTGTGTTGATTGTCTTAATCATAATTTTCAGCCAGTCCCATTATTTCTCCTTGATCTGTTCTGTAGATCAGTTGTTTTCTGATGAGATATTTCAAATTTTCTTTTCTTTTTTTCATTCTCTGGATTTTGTTTTGTTATTTCTTTGTGTCTAAGGTTGTCATTAGCTTCTGTAGGCCCAATTCTAGTTTTCAAAGAATTATTTCCTTCCTTGAATTTTTGATTCTCTGTGTCAAGTTGGTTGACTTTGTTTTCATAATTTTCTTAGATTGCCCTTATTTTTTTTTCTATTTTTTTCCTCGATCTCTCTTATTTGATTTTTGAAGTCCCTTTAACGGTCTTCTAATAAAATGTTTTGTGCTTGGGACCATTTGATTTTTCTCATTGAAAAAAGACAGGTTTTTAAAGCTCCATTATCTTCTTTTGAATATGAACACAGATCTTCTCAATCCCCGTAATGGTTATCTATGGTTGAGTTCTATCTCCTTTGCTTGCCCATCTTTATTTATTTTTGTTTGCTTGTTATTAGTGACTAGTAGTGTGATCAAGTTCTAGTCCCAAGGCATGGAGGATGATGCCCCAAGCATTATCAGGTCTTTCTTACTATTATTTTCTGAGACATATCCTGGGCTCAACCTTGGGCTTTCCTCTTCACTCCCAGCCACAGTTGGAGCCCTAGGTCATGCTGTCCTGCAAATGATCATACTCCCACTGGTGGTGGCAAACTAAAGCTGTCCTTTCATCCCTGGAACTAAAACCAGGGACTCTTCTCCTTTGCAAATGCCCACCCTCCACTACTGCACTCACCAGATGTGTGCTAGCTCCTTCTTCTCCACAGTTGGAGCCCAGTCTGAGACATATCTGATCAGTACAAATATGATTGGCACCTGTTAGCAGTGGAAGGTCCTTCAGTCTTCTCCTCGTCAGCCATTAGACCCCCAACACTGTCTGTGAGATGAAAGTTTCTAAGGCTGAGGCTTCCTCCCAACCCATGCTACTCCTGGGCTTGCTGTTTGTTGATTAGGCAGAGTTGGCCTGTATGTGTTTGCACTTGACTCAGGCCTAACCTCTGCCCTTTGAAGTCAGATCTTTTCTGGGGTCTTCTTGGGTTGTTTTAAGAGAACAACTGCTTTCCCATGACTTTTGTTAGTTTCTGCTTCTCTATATTCCCTCTGAAGCAATGTTCTGTCTTTCTCTATGGAGGAAATTTGGAGAACCACAAGTTTTCTAACCTATACTGCCATCTTCCCAGAATAACTCTGATTCAACTCTTTCACTTTTAAAATAGATTTTGTTGTTGTTGTTGTTATGGGTGCCTCTCTTCTCTTTCATGGTCTTTCAGAGATTACTGATAATTGCTCAGTTAGAATATGGTTTATTTAAGTTCTTTGGTCTTAATGTTTTGAACTCATTAAAGGAAAGCAAATATTCTTCTGTATTCCTCTACTTATTTTGAACAAATATCAATAGAGCTAATCTTGAGTCTTTCTAATCATTGCAGTTACTCTGAGTATTATACAGCCAATCCAAGTCACTAAGTATTATCATAAACTTATTGTCTGAGTCTCTGTATTTAGTCATTTTAGGAGTTTCAGAGTTTAGATAGAACACTTTCCTTGAAGAAATACTAATAGGTTGTCCTGTGCAGACACAGGTACTTATAACATTAAATAAAATGGGAAAAAATTAGACAGGGTGGTAATTGTAAACTTTACATTGTTTGATGTTTTAATTATAATAATAGAACTCTAATATGGAGTTAGTTA
The DNA here is from genome assembly GCF_028372415.1 of Notamacropus eugenii. Lineage (NCBI taxonomy): Eukaryota > Metazoa > Chordata > Mammalia > Diprotodontia > Macropodidae > Notamacropus > Notamacropus eugenii. Next base: position 92,475,477 of record NC_092876.1, read on the forward strand.
GGCTATGTGATGCTAATGCCCATAAAGTATACAAATGCAGACAGGTTGTACTTCACTATTTCCATCTGGTAACTTGGTTTCAGGAAGATAATGCTTGCAGTTTTTGATTGGGTGAAAGTCTTGACCAGCTCTTCTGCCTTTGAGAGTTAACATTAGGTCCTTCACCAGTTTGTGGTGCCAATAAAGAAATTTCCCTACTCAAATTTCACCCAACCCTGCTATCAATAATTGACTTCAAGAATTTTTGCATCACAGTTAGGTCTTATTAATAACACTCCCTCTGATATCTGGTACTAATTACCTATTCTCAACCAAGTCCATTCTTATATATAATTTCATCTCCAAACTACCACCTTTGTTCATCTTTCCTACTGGACATATCACCCTCCCTATCATGTTGGATTATTTTCTTGTATCCATGGGAACAAACATTTGCCAGGTGATGTTGGTATAGAATGTGTGTGTTTATCCATTTGTTTGCCTGTTTGCTGCAATGCATAATGAAGCTCAGATTTATATCGGCTTCCAGAGTACCAATTCCGTATAAATTTCTGAACTCAAGTCATTGCTTAAGTGGAGACATGAGGCTAAATAAAACACAAAGACATGAAGATATATTGATATATAATTGAGAGATGACTGAGAGATGGTAAACAGATAAAGGATAGATGATAGATTGTTTATAGAGAGAAACTTGTTACATTACAGATACACACAGACATATATGTATGTGTACATACATATATACATACATATACACACATATATTATATTTACATATATATACATATAAAATAGATGTAGACATAGATGGTAGATAGATGATAGATGACTTGATAGATAGCTATCCATTTACTAAGCTCTCAATTCCTCAAATAATGCTTCTTTGTGCTTTGACCTATTCTTGATCTTTCTTTTTTATTTTAAAGGTGAAGGAATACCCTACCTTAGACCAAAATCAACTGGTAACCCCCACCATGTCAAGTTTGAATTGGACAAATTTACATCTTGCTACTTTCATTTTAATTGGTATCCCAGGGCTGGAAAGTTTTCATATCTGGATCTCCATTCCCTTCTGCTTTGTATACATGTTGGCTCTTTTGGGAAACTTGTCTCTTCTGTTCATTATCAAGACTGACCCCAGGCTTCATGAGCCAATGTATCTTTTCTTCTGCATGCTGGCAGCTGCTGACCTGATTATTTGCACCACTGCCATGCCAAAGCTTCTCAGCCTTTTCTGGTTCAATAACAGGGAAATCTACTTTGAAGCCTGTCTCACACAAGTGTTCCTGATCCATTCAATGTCTAGCATGGCATCTGGTTTCATTTTAGCAATGGCCTTTGACCGTTATGTGGCCATTTGCAAACCCTTGAGACATACAACTATCTTGACTCATAAGGTCATTGTGGGAATTGGGTTGATTATTGTCCTCCGAGGAGCTGTGCTTTTCAGCCCTCATCCTTTTCTCTTGAAATGGCTTCCATATTGCAGGACCAACATCATTTCTCACACTTACTGTGAATTTATGGCCCTGATTAAATTGGCCTGTGCCCCAACCAGAGTCCGTAGAGCTTATAGCCTAATGGTTGCTTTTCTTACTGGAGGTCTGGACTTTATATTGATAATTTGTTCTTATGTTTTTATTCTATATGCTGTCTTCTGCTTCCCCTCAAAAGCTGCCAAGATTAAGGCATTAGGCACCTGTGGTTCTCATGTCTGTGCCATCTTAGTTGGCTATACTCCAGCTTTCTTCTCCTTCCTCACTCATAGATTTGGTCACCATGTTCCTCCCCAAGTCCACATCTTTGTGGCTAACATTTATCTCTTGATTCCACCTATGTTGAATCCCATAATTTATGGGGTAATGACCAAAAGGATACGGGAAAGATTCCTCCAAATTCTAAGTCTCTAAAGTTGTAAAGGGTATCATAGATTCAGTCTCTTGGGGAAGATAATATGGACAAAAGAATAATATCTCATATGGGCAAATCCATCACATTTTCCATTAGTTATTTTTTTCCCTCTGGTCATGAAAGATGTGCCATGATTGCTTGAGTTGACCTCATGAGGCTGTTTAATGTGGAAACCTGCCAACTGTAGGCACACACATTTTAGGAGAAAGATACCTCTGATGTAACTGACATAGAAAACTCATAATAAGAAAATTCTGTATGAAATATGATCATAAATGTTCAGCAACACATAGTTTTTAAAAGTTATCTTGGACACATAGAGAAATGACATGACCCAGATAGAGAAATGACATGACCCAGATCACATGTGCAGCATGTGTCAGAGAGGCAGCTGATTACACACGCATGCACACACACATACATCAACATCTACATACATAACATACATACACATATGCATACAAACATGCATACATAGTGTTTCTTTTCATCAAGCTGAAATCTGCTTCTTTCTACCTCTTATACATTGTTCCTAGTATTTTATGACCAGAAAAGACAAATTAAATTGTTTTTTACATTTAGGAGCCCATTAAATACTTATACATTGCTCATTAAACATTTCCTAAGTGTCTGCTGTGTACCCAGCACTGCTCATGATGCTGGAGTTATTGGGATTTTTTGAATGCTCATCTGACTCAAGTTTCAATGCCTTTTCCACTCATATTTCTTGAACATTCCTCTTATAATATCACATTAATTTTCTTTCTTTAGATAAATGTACCTGAATCCCTTAATTGATCTATATATTGCATGGATACCAGTCTCACTATGCTTTTACCTTTTGATCAGATTTGGACTCACAAAATCTTTCTTAATTTTAAGTCAGTGCTGTGCCCCTGTAAGATCTAGCATGACTACTGTCCAGTGGATCCAGAGGAGCTCATGTAGGAGTCAAATTCTGCTCTAAATGCATCATTCACCATAGTGAGCTTCTACTTTCCATTCTCAGGACTGAATGGTACCTCTCTGGGATGGACCAGAAAGGTACTCATAACTGTCTCCTGTGAGTCTCAGGAAGCAGAAGTTGAAGCATCCACAAGCTCATCTGGTCAACCTTTCTGTCAGGATTGGAAATAATTCTTTGTGACCTTTGCTAATCACCTCAATGCCAACTTATTTCAGGAAACAATTTCCTATTACTTATTGAAAAGATTAGACTTTGGTCAGGCATTACTTTTTTAATAGAAATAAGATAAATGAGGTAGTGGTAAAGATGATGCTTCTTTGCACTACAACATGAGCTAACATGAACCACCTGGTAAGAAAAAAGAATAATAGCCACTTTAAAAGGGTTCTCAGGAGGGGAAAATGTTTCTTTGAGGTGTTTGTTTATTTCATGTAAATAATATAAAGCCTTAATATATCTTTTATAAAATTACTTAGTATTTTACTGTTGTTTGAAATGTGAAATAAAACAAAAACATCATTAGTATGACTTTGAGTAAATCACTGAACCTCTCTAGGCATTAGTTTCCTTATTTGTAAACTGAAAGTTTGGATTAAATTTCCCCCAAAGTTCTAGATAAGTCTATGAGCTATGATCCTGTCACAAACCTAGGTAGTATCAAGATTTTTTGATATTCAATGACAGTCATTAAAACTTTCATTTCAGGGGCAGAGCCAAGAGGGCAGAGTAAAGTGAGGGACTTGTCTGAGCTCTCCCCCCAACTCCCTCTAAATACCTCTTAAAATGACTACACAAATTCTAGAGGAAAAGAACCCACAAAAAGTTCGAGTGAAACACATTTCCAGTCCAAGACAACTTGGAAGGTCAGCAGGAAAGGTCAGTTGTACCTGGGTGAGAGTGGAGCACAGTCTAGTGCTAGTGGTGCCATCACAGCCCTGGCCCCAGCAAACCAGGAATTGTCCTTAGGAGTGACTGAATCAGCAGTGACAGTGGGTGCTTTTGGAGCTCTCAACTCACAGAGAGTAAGGGAGTCAAACAACTGGTCAGAAGAAGATCACAAGGGTCTTATTGTGAGCTGTGGGGAAGGACTATTTGGCATTGCACATATTCAGATCCATGTCACAGTCCTGGGTGGCAATCCCAGGGTGAAGATGAAGACTAGTACAACAGAACTTGTGACCACTGTGGAGGGGAGAAACTCCTCACACTTCCAGGGCAGAAAAGATTCCTTGTGATGACTCACAGACCAGGTAACAGGCCAGGAGAGTAATAAACAATTTCTCCTTAGATCATACCTCCTTGGAAGACATGAAAACTTCCAGGTCCCTGGAAGTATTTCCAGAAACACAAAACTCCTGAAGGTTGCTACAGTTCACCTTCCAACCTGGAAGCAGAGCCTTACCTTAAAACCTATCTTAACTTAAGAGTTAAAAAACCAAGTAACAGACTGGGAAAATGATCAAACCATGGCATAAAACAAAAACAAAGAGAAAAAAGAAACTTTTGACTCTAGAAAATTACTATGGTGATAATGAAGATCAAAACACACACTTAGAAGAAGACAGCAAAGTCAAAATTCTTATATCCAAAGCCTCCAAGAAAAATATGAATTTGTCTCAGGCCATGGAAGAGATCAAAAACAATTTTGAAAATCATGTAAGAGAGGTAGAGGAAAAATTGGAAAGAGAAATGAGATCAATGCAAAAAAAATTATGAAAAACAAGTCAACAGCTTCGTAAAGGAGACACTAAAAAATGCTGAAGAAAATAACCCCTAAAAACAGCCTAGGTCAAATGGTAAAAGAGGTCCAAAAAGCAAGTGAGAGGAAGAATGCCTTAAGAAGCAGAATTGACCAAATGGAAGAGGAGATTCAAAAGCAAATTGAATAAAATAATTCCTTAAAAAATTAGAATAAAGCAAATGGAAGCTAGTGACTTTATGAGAAATAAAAAAGAAGAAATAAACATAATACTATAATAAATAGATAAAATAATACTGAAAAATAATAATAAATAAAGTTGAAACAAAACAAAATAAAAAAAATTGATAGACAATGTAAAATATCTCACTGGGAAAATAGCTGACCTGGAAAACAGATCCAGATGAGATAATTTAAAAATTGTTGTACTACCTAAAGACCATGATAAAAAAACAAAAAAACTTAGACATACATTATCTTCTAAGAAATTTTTAAGGAAAATTTCCATGATATTCTGCAACCAGAGGGTAAAATAGAAATTGAAATAGTCCACCAATAATCTGTTGAAAGACATCCAAAAATGAAAACTATTAGGAATTATATAGCCAAATTCCAGAGTTGTCAAGTCAAGGACAAAATATTGCAAGCAGCCAGGAAGAAACAATTCAAGTAATGTGGAGTCACAGTCAAGATAAACCAAGAGTTTGTAAGTTCTAATTTAAAGGATAAGAGGATTTAAAATATGATATTCTGCAGGGCAAAGGAGCTAGGATTACAACTAAGAATCACATATCCATCAACACTGAGTATAATCCTTCAAGTGAAGAAATAGATATTTGATAAGATAGAGGACTTTGAAGCATTCTTGAAAAAAAGACCAGAGTTGAATAGAAAATTTCACTTTCAAATTCAAGGTTCAAAAGAATAAAAAAGTAAACAGGAAAGGGAAATCATAAGGGGCTTACTAAAGTTCAGATATATATATATGTATATATATATATATATATATACATATATATATACATATATATATGTATATATATATATATATAGAGAGAGAGAGAGAGAGAGAGAGAGAGAGAGAGAGAGAGAGGGAGGACATAGGTGTGCCTTGAAAATGAATGGATAATATCTAAAAACTAAAATAAAATTAAGGAGTAAGAGAGAAATGTACTTGGAGAAAGAAAAAAGGAGAGGTAGAATAGGGTGAATTATCTCACCTAAAGGAGTCAAGAATCATTTTTTTTTACATTGTAAGGGAAGAGGAGGGAGCTGAGGGGAAGTAAGTGAACCTTGCCTTAAAGAGGGAATAGAATGCATGTTTATTGGGTTTAGAAGTCTATTTCACCCTACAAGAAAGTAGAAGGAAATAAAAAAAAAAAAGTAGAAGGAAAGGACATAAAGGAATGGAGAGAGGGATAGAAGGGAGAGCAGTTTGGGGGAAGGGGTAGTCAGAAGCAAAACATGTTTGAGGAGAGACAGGGTGAAAGGACAAAGATAATAGAATAAACAAGAAGGGTATAGGATGGAGGGAAATACAGTTAGCAATAGTAACTGTGAAAATTTTGAAATAGATTTATGATGAAAAGTGCTATCCATCTCCAAACCAAAAAGCAAACAAACAAACTGATTGTGTCTGAGTGCAGATTGAAGCATACTTTTTTTACTTTTTTTTTTCTTTAGGGTTTTTTTTTTTTTTTTGGTCTGTTTTCTTTCACAACATGACTGTGAGGGAAGTGTTTTGCATGACTACACATGTATAACCTATATTTTATTCCTTGCCTTCTCAATGAGGGGTAGGGTGGAGGAGGGACGAAGAGAGAGAATTTGGAACTCATGGCTTTAAAAATGAATGTTAAAAATTATTTTTACATGTAACTGGGGAAAATAAAATGCTGAATACAATAAAAAACCTTTCATTTCAAAGACTAGAAGGAATGGGTGTCTTACTATTGAAGGAACAGAACTTGACTATATTTAGAAATCACCTCCCAATGTGATTTACTGAGAGTATGTGTAATGTGGCGCTGGTTTAAAAGAGTTCCCTAGGACACTAAGGCCCTAACGGAGGATGTTTGTAGGATAGTGGTGTTTACAATATAAATTATTCATTCTGAATTCAGCCAGCATATAAAACTCTTAGCAAGTATGATGGAATTCTCACAAAGATCATAATCTAAGTCACTTTTCTTTGGAGGGAATCTTGTGGGCAGTGGGGATGGAAAATACAAGTTAGATGCTTTAGTTTTTTTCCCTTATTGATTAAATCTAGTTTTGCTGTCATCCTTATTTTCACTGTAAACATTGACATTATCTTTATCAGCATCATCACCACAACCCTGAAAAACACTAACAGGATCAACATTCCCAAGTTGGTTGAATTAGCATAATATCAGAAGATGGAAGATAACAAAAAAGAAAATAATCTGCTTCACTGTGTATTGAGACCCCATAATTCTTTCTCTGCTTGTGCATGGCATTTTCCATCATGAAGCCCTTGGAATTGTGTTAGGTCCTTGCATTGCTGAGGATGGCTAAGTCTGTCAAAATCAGTCACTGCAGACTGTGACTGTTACTGTGTACAATATTTTTCTGGCTTTGCTCACTTCACTCAGCATCAGTTCATATAAATCTTTCCAGTTTTTTCTGAAGTCTGCATGCTAATCATTTCTTCTAGGACAATAGTATTCCATTACATTCATATACCACAACTTGTTCAGCCATTCTCCAACTGATGAGCATCTCCTCAATTTCCAGTTCTTGGCCACTGCAAAGAGAGCTGCTATAAATATTTTTGTACATGTGAATCCTTTTCCCATTTTTATGATTTCTTTGATATATAGTCCTAGAAGTGGCATTGCTGGGTTAAAGGGTATGCACATTTTAAAAATAGTTATTTATTTATTTTAGTCAACATTCATTTCCACAATATTTTGAGTGCCTTCCTCTGGCCTGTAAGGTGCTTCCATAGAAGTCTTATTCCCTCCCCCCACCTGAGGGGACAGCAAGAGGATCCCCTGTCTCTCTGTGTGAAACAAAGGAATCCCAGGAGGGTCCTGAATATGGGAGGGAAGGGGTGCTTGCTTGGGGCCATCTTGAGCTCCCTTTCAGATATTTCTCCCTAATCACCCCTTGAGGGACATAACTGTTCTTACAAGATCTGTAGTGCCTGGATGGTCCTCGAGTCCCCTGCATTTCCTGAAATAGATGGCTCAGGAGAAGAAAGTGAAATGGGTGACCTTACACAGCCCTCCCTCACTCAAATCAAAGTCAACTGCAAGTCATGTCATCATTTTGATTTCATGATCCTCTTCTGCAATGAATGACAAACAACTTGAAAGTGAATAGAAGTTCCTCCTCTCCCTTCCCCTCCCCTCTCCTCCTCTCCCTTTTTTCCTTGGGGTTTATTGGCTGCATTTCTTGTTCAAAGATCAAGTCTTAAACCCAATTCACTGTGGATCTCATAGAGTGGACAACATGTCCCTACCCACCTAGCACAGAGTAAGGAGTAGTGAGTCTGGTGAGCTTGTACAGCCCTCCCTCACTCAAAATAAAGTCAAGTGCAAGTCACTTCCCTTTCCTTTCCTAAAACCTTAAACCTACTACACTCTGAAGCCCATAGACTGGACAACATGAGGCCCCTGCCCAAGATTCACTTAAGAGTTGTTTTCTGGATTTTCCTGGCTTAAGACAGATTATCAGTAGTACTGTTGCTGTTTTCCCCCCAGTCTCATGTAGTTATTTTTCTTTGCCTCATTAAAGGCGGCATCCCCTGATTACTTCATAAACAGGCCTATTGGAGGCAGTGGCAGTGGAGCCGAGTGAGTGAGAGCTGCAGAGCCCTAGTTATCAGCAGCAGCTGCTGCTGTGACTATCACCCCACACATTAAATGTCTGTAAGTCACTTACTTGAACTTCTGGGAGTCGAAATGGCAGAGTAATCACTAAATGTTCTTTTCCCCTCCCCCTGTTGACCTTGAAAGAACCATAAAATATTTCCACAGAAAAATTCTGGAACAGTGGGATCAGCAGAAGGGGCAAACAGTCTCATAGCACCTGAGGCTAGGAAAATCACTAAGGAGTATTCCTCTTACTGTGGCAGAGGACCAGAGCTGCCCAAGGCAGCCCCACCTCAGAGAACTAGGAGAAGATTCAGAGCCCCAGGGGAGTGGAGTCCTCAACCACCAACACCAGGAACCCAGGAGTGCCTCAGCACTCTAGGGGAAACGGGAAGACAATGGGGCAGCTGAGATTACCAATCCCTGAGTTTGCCTTTGCTCTAGCTCAGCTCAGGAGATCTCCCATGGCCAGAAGACCCTCCCCCAGACTTAACAAACTAGCTCCAGGACTAATCCAAGGAAACACAAAAAGAAAGAATTCACCTGGCCTGGGCTTTTTGACACCAGGCAGCTCAGCAACAGGTTCTTTAACTTCTAGCTTAAAGAATCACAGACCACAACACACAAAGGGTCATCATCATGAGTTAGAAGAAGCAAAGCAATAAGGAAAAGGCCATAAGATCTTTCTATGGGGACAAGGACCAAGACAGAAATACCAAAGAGGTCAGTGTTGAGACTGTACTTCCATCTGAAACTTCAGAAGGGAGTATGAACTGCTCGCATGCTCAAAGAGCACTCTTGGAAGAGACAAAGAAGGAAATAAAAGAGTAATTGGCCAATGATTTTAAAAGTATGAAAAAAGAATTCACTGAAGAGAACAGCTTTTTAAAAAGGAAAATTGAATAAATGGAAAAGGAAGTACAAAAACTAACTGGAGAAAATAATTCCTTAAAAGAAAAAATTGGACAGATGGAAAAGGAGATGCAAAAGTTAACTGAAGAAAACAATTTGATAAAAATTAGAATTGGGCAAGTTAGAAACTAATGACTCTGAGATATCTAATGAAAAATACATTATGTTCAGGTAGAATTCATACCAGGAATGCAGGACTGGTTCAATATTAGGAAAATTGGTAGCTTTATTGATCATATCAACAAGAAACCTAACAGAAACCACATGATTATCTCAATAGATGCAGAAAAAGCTTTTAACAAAATACAACACTCATTCCTATTGAAAACATTGGAGAGTGTAGGAATAAAGGAAACTTTCCATAATATAATAAGCAGTATCTACCTAAAACCTTTAATAAGCATTATATGCAATGGAGATAAGCTAGGTGCATTTCCAGAAGATCAGGACTGAAGCAATGATGTCCATTATCACCACTATTATTCAATACAGTACTAGAAATGTTAGCTGTAGCAATTAGAGAAGATAAAGTAATTTAAGGAATTAGAATAGGCAAAGAAGAATACTATAAACAAATTGGAGAAGCAAGGAATAGTGTATTTATCAGATTTATGGAGAAGGAAAAAGTTTTGACTAAACAATAGATAGAAGACATTATGAAGTGCAAAATGAATAATTTTGATTACATTAAATTGAAAAGTTTTTGCACAGACATACCCAGTGCAACCAAGATTAGGAAGGAAGCAGAAAACTGGGAAAGTAGTTTGGCAACTAGTGTCTGTGATAAAGGCCTCATATCTAAAATATATAGAAAATTGAGTCAAATGTACAAGAATATATGTCATTTCCCAACTGACAAATGGTCAAAGGATATGAACAGGCAGTTTTCAGAGGAAGAAATCAAGACTATCTATAGTCATATGACAAAATGCTCTAAATCAGTATTGATTACAGAGATATGAATCAAAACATTTCTAAGATACCACATCACACCTATCAGATTGGCTAACATGACAAAACAGGATGATAATAAATGTTGGAGAAGATGTGGCAGAGTTGGAACACTAATCCATTGTTGGTGGAGCTGTGAGCTGATCCAGCCATTCTGGAGAGCAATTTGGAACTATGCCCACTGGGCTACAAAAATGTGCATACCCTTCCACCCAGCAATACTGCTTCTAGGACTATATCCCCAGGACATCATAAAAATGGGAAAGGGTCCCACATGTACAAAAATATTTATGGCAGCACTGTTTGTGGTGGCCCAAAACTGGACATCAAGGGGATGCCCATCAATTGGGGAATGCCTGAATAAATTGTGGTATATGAATGTAATGGAATACTATTGTGCTGTAAAAAATGATGGACAGGAAGACTTCAGAGAGGCCTGGAAAGACTTATATGAACTGATGCTGAGTGAAAGGAGCAGAACAAGGAGAAATTTATACACAGCAACAACGACAGTGTGCTAGGACTTTTTTCTGGTAGACTTAGAACTTCATTGCAGTGCAAGAACTAAAAAAGTCCCAATGGTCTCTTAAGGCAAAATTCCTTCCTCATCCAGAGAAAGAACTATGGAATTCAATCACAGATTGTAGTAGATGATTTTATTTTGTAATTATGCTTTGGTTTGTTTTATGATTTCTCCCATTCATTTTTACTCTTCTATGTAACATGAATAAGGTGAAAATGTATTTAATAGGAATGTACATGTAGAACCTATATAAAATTGTATGCCATCTCAGGGAGGAATTGGGGAGGTAGAGGGGAAGGCAGTGGGGAGGGAGTGGGGAGGTTATGTGGAGGTAGGAGAAAAAATTTAAGATGTGTGCATTTCATTGTAGAACACTGAAAATAAGTAAAAGAAAATTAAAATAAAATAATTTAAAAATAGAAAAAATAAAAAAATAGGGAGAGACTGAGTTAAATGTACAAAAATACAAGTCATTCCCCAGTTCATAAATGTCCAAAGGATATGAACAGGTAGTTTTCAGAGGAAGAAATTAAAGATATCTATACTCATATGAAAAAATGCTCTAAATCACTATTGATTAGGAACTTTGACATTGTTTCCTTCTTCTAATTGTATGTTTTGACCTTCTTTGTCACCAAAGTACAATTCAGTAAGCAGAGGTTTTTTTTTTTTTTTTTTTGCACTGTCTGCTCATTTTCCCAGCCAAATACTTGACTTTCTAACTCTTTGTCAAGGTGGGACTCTGCTTCTAGGGGGAGGACCAGTGTACTATTCCAATTGTCAGGGGTTTTATTCAGCTGTCTTCAGAGTGACTTCTAGGGGTCTGTAAATTTTCAGTACTTTCATGGTGGTATGATCAAAGAAGAGGTGTTTCCACCTTTCCTGTCCTGTGCTCTGGTCTGTGAGTGACCACACACACTCTTTTCTGCCTTGAAACAGTAAAGAAGATTCCCTCTCTACTGCAACATAAGCTCCACCACACTGCTACTCCTTCTTGCCCTAGGACTGGCACCCAGGACTGCAACTCAGATCCAAGCAAGGCAATGCTAGAGAATCCTGCCTTGGTACAAGCAAAGAGATGCCTGTAATCACTCTCTGATAAGTCCCTTGATCCCCACATCATCTGTGGACCTGTATATTCAGAAGCAGCTGCTACAACTGCCCTTGCTGCTTATACTGCCACATCTACCACCACCTCTTCCACCCCAGGGCTGGAACTGAACCATTACTCTCACTCATTCAGGTCCATCTGAGTTTTACTGCTGACCTTCTATGCTATCTTTGGTATTTGTGGGCCAAAATGTCTGGAAACCACCATAACTGCCAGCAATTCAGTCCCCTGAGGCCTATTCCAGGCCTGTCTATGCTGGAGCAACCTACATTAAATTGTGCTCCGCTCCTAGCCAGGTGCAATAGACCCTTCCTGTTGACCTACCAGTTATCTTTGCCTGGAGACTTGTTTCATTCTGTCATTTTGTGGATTCTTCAGCTCTAGAATTTGTTTAGAGTCATTTTTTCCAGGTATTTGAAGGGATTTGGGAGAGAGCTCAAGCAAGTCTCTGCTTTTACTTGACCATCCTGGCTCTGTCCCCCAGTATGTTCATTTTGATAGCCCTTTGGGCATAGTTTCAAATTACTCTCCAGAATGGTTAGATCAGTTCACATCTCCACCAACAATGAATTAATGTTCCAACTTTCCCACATCTTCTCCAACATTTATCATTTTCCTGTTTTGTCATATTATCCAATCTGATAGGTGTAATGTGGTATCTCAGAGATGTTTTGATTTATATCTCTCTAATCAATAGTGATTTAGAGCATTTTTTCATATGACTATAGATAGCTTTAATTTCATACCCTTTGACCACTTATGAATTGTGAAATGACTTGTACTCTTATAAATTTGATTCAGTTCTCTATATATTTTAGAAATGAGGCCTTTATCACAGACACCAGTTGTAAAAATTCTATCACAGTTTTCTCATTCTCTCCTAATCTTGGTTGCATTGATTTTGTTAGTACAAAACCTTTTAAATTTAATGTAATCAAAATTATCCATTTTGCAGAAAAGAAAATATGGCAAAAGAAGTGAACATACAACCGTTGTACAGATCCAGCCTAGTTGCCACAGTGACAACTGCCAGTAGAGTGTGTGGGAGGAAAATGTAACAAAGTCAGAATTGGAAAATTAAACAATGTTAGAGGGAGAAGCATGCCCAACCTAAGGCTGTAACAGAAAAACCAGAGGAAGCACAATGTTTAGGGAGAGAAATGAGGATTTTATTCAGCAGAAGATCACAGATATTTTGAGCCAGTTCACCCAAGGGATGGGAGAATTGTTAATATCTCACATGGTGAGAATCAGTGGTGAAGGGGCCATAGGTCTCTGGACCTGCCGTGCTTGACCACTAATCTACTTCGTTAGGGCTGGAGATCTCACAGCTGGCCTACCTTGTCACTGGCCTGTTGATGAAGGACTATAGTGTCTGAGTTCCTGATCTCTGCTGGGACTAGGGGCCTCCCATTACCTTATCTAGGTATTGTTTGTGCTAGGTTGCACTCTCCTTTTACCCAAGTGAGGCAGACCTTTCCTATAGTACTTCTACCTAGTCTTGGGTTGTAAAATTGTTTTTCCCCATTCTTCTGTTGCTTCACTTCACAAAGAGAGAGATAGACAAAAAGAGAGAGCGACAGAGAGCACAAATAGTATTCTTCGATCTGCAGTCAGATGCCATTGTTATTTTTCTGGATATGGATAGTATTTTCCATCATGAGTATTTTAGAGTTGCTTTATATTCTTGCTAATCTATCAAACTTAGTGCTCACAAAAGTTGCTTTTACTGTGTTCAATGTTCCTTGGGTCTGCTAACTTCACTTAGCATCACTTCAAGTAAGTTTTTCCAGGATTTTCTGAAGTCCACCTGCTCATCATTTCTTGTGGAATAGTATTTCATTGCATTCATTTACCACAACTTGTTCAGCCCTCCCCAATTAATGGGAATCCCCTCAATTTCCAATTCTTTGCCACAATAAAAAGAGCTGCTATAAATATTTTAGTACATTTGAGTCCTTTTCCTATTCTTATGATCTCTTTGGCACAGAGACCTAGAAGTGGTATTGCTGGATCAAAGGGTATGCACAATTTTATAGCCCTTTTGCCAGTTATAAATTACTCTCCAGGATGGTTGGATAAGTTCAGAACTCCACCTAAAAGCCATTATTGTTCCAATTTTCTCACATCTTTTCTAAAATTTATCATTTTCCTGTTTTGTTATGTTAGGCTATCTGATGGGTGGGATGTGATACCTAAGCGTTGTTTTGATATGCATTCCTCAAATCAAGAGTAACTTAGAGCATTTTTCTCTTGACTAGAAATGGCTTTAATTTCTTTTTCTTAAGTAATTAATTTATTTTTAGTTTTCAACATTCATTTCCACAAGATTTTGAGTTCCAAATTTTCTCCCCATCTCTCCTCTCTCCCCACCCCAAAACACCATGCATTTTGATGACCCCTTCCCCTAATCTGCCCTCCCTTCTGTCACACCCCTACCTTGTCCTATCTCCATCTTCTCTCTTTTCTTGTAGTGCAAGATAGATTTCTATACCCCATTTCCTGCATTTCTTATTTCCTAGTTGCTTGTAAAAACAATTCTCAACATTCTTTCTTAATGCTTTGAGTTTCAACTTCTCTCCCTTCCTCCCTTTCCACCCATTCCCACTGAGAAGGCAAGCAATTCATTATGGGCTATATATATGTAGTTTTGCAAAAAACTTCCATAATAGTCATGTGGTGAAAGACGATTTATGTTTCCCTCCATCCTATCCTGCCCTCTATTTATTCTATTCTGTCTTTTGTTCTTGTCCCTCCCCTAAAGTGTTTACTTCTAATTACTCCCTCCTTCCATTTGCCCTCCCTTATATCATCCCCCACCCCACTTAATCTCTTCTCCCCTACTTTCCTATAGTGTAATATAGATTTTCATTCATCTTTCTGAGTTCAAATCTGGCCTCAAACAGTTATTATCTGTGTGACCCTTGGTAAGTCACTTAACCCTATTTGCCACTGTTTCTTCATCTGTAAAATGAGCTCTTTGCTTTCTTAGAAGGACCCGCAATAAACCTGGACTCGGTTTGTTGTTTACTGTTTTTTAGTTGTTTCAGTTGCTTCTGACTCTTTGTGATCACATGTAGGGTTTGCTTTTCAAAGATAACTTCAGTGGTTTGCCATTTCCATCTCCAGCTCATTTTACCTATGTGGAAACTTGTGTATGTTTTCCATCTGTTGGAATCTGTCTGTCTCCAGTCACTCCTTTCCTGTCTGCTTCTATGTGGGGTCCTCATGCGTCTCTTCACCTTCCCTTTTTTTGCCTTAGCTCAGCCTTCTTGTCTTAGCTCAGCCTTCAATAGATTTTCATACCAGATTGAGTATGCATGTTGTTTTCTCCTTAAGCCAAATGTGAGGAGAGTAAGCTTCACTTTTTGCCTCTCACCTCCCCTCTTTTCCCCTCCATTGAAAAAACTTTTACTTGCCTCTTTTATGAGAGATAATTTGCCCCATTTCATTTCTCCATTTCTCCTCCCAATATATCCCTCTCTCATCCCTTAATTTTGTTTCTTTAGATATCATCCACTCCTATTCCATTCACCCTATGCCCTCTGTCTTTGTATATGTACATAATCTCTCCAACTACCCAAAAAACTGAGAAACGTTTCAAGAGTTACAAATACTATCTTTACATGTAGGAATGTAAACAGTTCAACTTCAAGTCCTTTATGATATCTCTTTGCTGTTTACCTTTTCATGCTTCTCTTGATTCTTGTGTTTGAAAGTCAAATTTTCTGTTCAACTTTGATCTTTTCATCAAGAATGATTGAAAATCCTCTATTTCATTGAATGACCATTCTCCCCCCTGAAGTATTATACTCAGTTTTGCTGGGTAGGTGATTCTTGGTTTTAGTCCTAGTTCCTTTGACTTCTGGAATATCCTATTCCACACCCTTTGATCCCTTAATGTAGAAGCTGCTAGATCTTGTGTTTTCCTGATTGTATTTACACAATACTTGAATTATTTCTTTCTAGCTGCTTGCAACATTTTCTCCTTGACCAGGGAACTCTGGAATTTGGCCACGATGTTCCTAGGAGTTTCTCTTTTTGGATCTCTTTCAGGCGGTGATTGATGGATTCCTTGAATACTTATTTTGCCCTCTGGTTCTAGAATCTCAGGGCAGTTTTCCTTGATAATTTCATGAAAGATGATGTCTAGCCTTTTTTTTTTATCATGGCTTTCAGGTAGTCCCATAATTTTTAAATTGTCTCTCCTGGATCTATTTTCCAGGTTAGTTGTTTTTCCCATGAGATATTTCACATTATCTTCCATATTTTCATTCTTTTGGTTTTGTTTTGTGATTTCTTGGTTTCTCATAAAGTCATTGGCCTCCATCTGTTCCATTCTAATTTTGAAAGAATTATTTTCTTCAGTGAGCTTTTGAACCTCCTTTTCCATTTGGCTAATTCTACTTTTAAAAGAATTCTTTTCCTAATTGGCTTTTTGAACCTCTTTTGCCAATTGAGTTAGCTTATTTTTCAAGGTGTTATTTTCTTCAGCATTTTTTTGGAGTCTCCTTTAGCAAGGTGTTGACCTGCTTTTCATGCTTTTCTTTCATCTCTCTCATTTCTCTTCCCAGTTTTTCTTCCATCTCTCTAACTTGATTTTCAAAATCCTTTTGAGCTCTTTCATGGCCTGAGCCCATTGCATATTTATTTTGGATGTTTGGGATATAGAAGCCTTGACTTCTGTGTCTTTCCCTGATGGTAAACATTGTTCTTCGTCATCTGAAAGGATGGGAGGAGATATCTGTTCACCAAGAAAGTAACCTTGTATGGTCTTATTTTTTTTTTTCCTTTTCTGGGCATTTTCCCAGCCAGTTACTTGACCTCTGAGTTTCCTCTCCACACCCATCTCACCTCCAGCTCTGCCCAGCTAGTGCTTGGGGGCTGAGATTCAAATGCTGCTTCCCAGCCTCAGGGCTTTTGGCGGGGGCAGGGCTGCTATTCAGTGTGAGATTAAGTTCAGCTGCTCAGGTGGGGGCAGGGCCACCACAAGGGGCTTATTTCCCTCAGGGGCTTTACAAAGAGACCTTCAAGAATGGATCTGGGCTCCTGCCTGCTTTGGGAGCCCTTGTCTCCTGCTGCCTCCACTGCTGCCTCCCGAGGGGGCCTGAGTTATGGAGACACCCAGCTCCCCTCTTGGCAAGCTGAAAAGATCCTTTCACCTACCTTTGGTGCTTGTGGGTGGAGGGACCTGCACTGCTGCTGGAGATTCTGTCCCTGAAGCCTGCTTAGATCTGCTTTTCTCAGTGCCTCATGGCCAAGGCAGGGCTGGGTTCTGCTCTAGGTCTAGTGTGCAATGATGGACCTTTCATGTCAGTTTTTCAGGTCTCTCTGGGACAGAAATCTCCTCCACTCCATTGTTCTGTGGCTTCTGCTGCTCCAGAATTTGTTGGGAGTTCTTCTTTACAAGTATTTTATGGGCTGTGGGTTAGGAGCTAGCATATGCGTATCTTTCTACTCTGCCATCTTGGCTCCTCCCCCCGTGTTTATTTTTTTTAATATACTAATCAGTCATGTGATTTCTGTGGTTGGAAGAAAAATATTTTATTTGGGCTTTTATCCTGATTAGAGATAAAACACGAGAAAAAGAGAATTAAAAGGAGTTTATTATAAATATGTCAAGGCAACAATATGTCGATTGGACAATCACTGGAGATCAGCAATGGTTTCAATGTGGGATCAATTTTTATTGGTATATTTTAGAATGAGATAAATGCAATGCAGATAGGCTAATGACAGCAAAAGAGGTTGTGTCTCATTTCCTCTTCAAGGGAGCAAGTATATGCCAATTTGCAGGTAGGGGTACAAACATCACAGGTGAGGTGTGACAAAGACCAGGTAAAGCAAAAAGTTACAGACTGGGTGTTACCTTCTACAATGGAACCTCCCCCAACACTGATCGACAAACAGGGTTGGGAACAATGAGTCACTGAGTCAACATAACTTTATATACTATCTGTTGAATATGATTACTTTCTTTGAACTCAGGGACTCCATTTATTGTTTCTATCTCCAGTGTTTAGTACATAGGAGATACTAATGTATATGTGTGTATATATACAAATATATGAGTATATATGTTATATATATATATATATGTATATATATATATATACACACATACATATTCATTAAAATATCAAATAAAAATCTCTCTACAATATCCATATATCTTCCAGGCTAAAGCTTTCAGAGGCCAAGAAGAAAAAAGCTAACCCATTTCCCAAAAAGTAGCTCTTTTGTATAATTGGAGGTAACAATTAGGTTCTCTACAAGTTTTCTCTTTTGGAGATTTTTAAGCATCCTATTTTTCTTCTTTGATTTTCAATAAAGTTATCATGTACTAGTATTATCTTTATTTATCACACTGGTATCTTCTTATTGCCACATCAAATTCTATGGGCAATTGTTCACACCTTAATCCATTCCTCTGAGTCTAATGTTCCTATCTTACTTGCAGCTTAGCACTTTTTTTCCTTTTAACACTATCATTCTTCTGATGGCTCTACAACTAAGTCCAAATTTTTGGGACAATTTTAGTCTCAGATCAGATCTCAGATCTCAGTAGGAAATAAGACACCAAGACTAATAATCAACATAAAAATGTCTTTACCCATCTGATTATTCCATCCTGCATTGCCTAAATTGTATTTCATACCTCTCCTTTGAAAGGAGTTGCACTTGCCATATGCAGTGTATTGTGGTAAATTAAAAAGACATCTCATTAATGGTTGGAGGTGTTAATTCACTGCAAGTGATTTTCCTTTGGAGTGAATATCCTTAGCACCTTGACACGGATTTCCTTAGTTTTCACTCCATAAACAATGGGGTTGAGAGCAGGAGGCACAAGGAGGTAGACAGTAGATAAAAGAATGTGGGCAAAAGGAGCAACATGGCCAAAACGATGGCTAAAAAAGGAGAAGAAAGCAAGGACATAGAATTCAAGGAAGACAAAGATGTGAGCTGTGCAGGTGTTGAGAGCTTTCAAACGTGCCTCCTTCTGGGGAAGGTGAAAAACTGTCCAGATGATTAGGGAATAGGAAACAAGAACAAAAACCATGTCAAAACCCAGGATGGTAAATGCTACAAACAACCCAAAGGATTTATTTATCTGGACATTCCCAGCCAACAATTTGACCACAGCCATGTGCTCACAGTAAGAGTGGGCTATGGTAGTGGTATGGAAGACGTGCAAACGTCTAATCAGGATGGGCAGTATGCCAACTAATACAACAGCTCTCACTGCTAGTACCAATATCATCTGGGTTAGGATGGTTGGTGTGAGTATGGCAGAGTGTCTGAGTGGATCACAAATTGCTACATAACGATCAAAGGCCATGGCCAGCAAGATACCTGACTCCATGCCTTGTAAGGCATGAATGAAAAATAGCTGAGTGAGACAAGCATGAAAAGTCATGGTGCAGGCTCTGAACCAGAAAATGGCCAGCATCTTGGGGGCTATGGCAGCACATATGCCCAGGTCAGTTGCAGCTAGCATAGCCAGGAAGATATACATGGGTTGGTGAAGATTACGCTCTGTTGGGATGATGGTCAATAGGAGGACATTCCCCAGCAGGGCTACTATGCAAAGGACACAAAAAGGAAATCCAATCCAGAAGTGCAGATGTTCAAATCCAGGGATTCCAACAAGTGTCACTGTTTTGGGGTCTATAAATGACTTATTGGAGATTCCCATGATGACTGACAACAAGTAGTGTAATTTCTGAAGTCTGCTTAAAGAAGGAAATGTTCCAGGGGTTTAGGAGTGTCCTCTGGGTGACAGCTGGAATGAAAGATGGGCAAGATAATTGTTTTTATTATCAACTCACTCTCAGAGGGTGTCCTGGTTACTGGAGATGGGAACCTGGTCTCATCCATCTACTGTTACTCCCATGCCCAAGGCATCAGTGACAGCAGTAGCTGAATAGCAAAATCAAGATAGAATTCCATAAATTCCCCTTCTCTGAACCATTTGAAGATATTCAGAAGGAATATGATTTTCTTGGGGGCTACTTAACTGAAAGATGTAGATGCTTAATGTGGAAATAAAAATAAAAATTCTGAAATATCAGCTTTTCTCCATTTCATCTAATATTCATGATCTTAAAGTTGGAAGAAGCCTTGGATGCCATATAATCTAGTCCACACCTAAACAAGAATAATTTCTACATTATCTTCAATAAGCAATCCATCTCTTGAAGATTTCAATTGAAAAGTAATTTCCTGCCCTACTGCAAGACCATTCCATTTGTGGATAGCTCTATTTGTTAGTAAGGTATTCTATACATATGTCACATTGTTTTCACTTCAATATGCACTCATTGCTCATCCTTCTGTAATTCAGGACCAACAATAATAACTTGCATAAAACACCTTAAAGCTTGTAAAGCGTCATACATATATTATTTTATTTTAACTACACAATAACCCTATGAACTTTGGTCTTAGAATTATTACCCATATTTTACACATGTAAAAACTGAGAATTAGAAATCTTAAGTAACTTACTCATGGCCATATAGCTAATTAGTAATTGTAAAATGTGGAATTTGAATTCAAGGTTTCTTGACCCAAACCCATCATTCTATCTATGACATCATGTTACCAAAAAAAAAAAAATTGAATTACAATAGAAGGCAATAGGAATGGAAAACTGAAAGAGAAGGCAGTGTGGAACAGACCATTCAAACAGGTTGATGAAATTAAGGCAAAAATACACAAATAATGATGGCTCCTTGCAAGGACACACAGAAATTTTAATGTTGACAGAGACTTCAAGGACCATGTAGTCTAAGCCATGAATGAATAAGAATATTATCTGCAAAATACTCAAGAAATAGCCATCTATGACTTTCTTTTTCTAGAAAGCCTTCAGTGAGGGAGAGCCTACTACTTCCTATAGTTGCTTATTCCACTTGATAGTACTAATGGTTAAGAATTCTCCCTTTGTATCAAAGCTAAATTTATTTTTTTTGCAGTGTTATCCAAGAAAGAGTGTTTTTCCAATGAGGCAAAATTGAACCACATGAAAAGATGAATCATAAAAATTCATTGGTACTATTTTATTTTAATAAAGTAATTGGGTGTCATGAAGTGACATGGGTGTTAGATAATTCTTTTCCTGGGTTAAACGCACAATACAAGTTTATCTTCGTTGAGAGTTTCCAACCTCCATCTGCTCCAGAGATGGAAAAATAAATAGTTATTTATTTATATGGGAACAGAGATGCATCAACAAATAGTGACGATCAATAGGCAATGTTTCTCAATCATTGAGAATGAATATGGGATGTACACTTTCAGTCCAAAGTGTTTGTAGGGGAGATTCATACATCACAGTGTAGTACTGCAAGATGAGGGCTACCAGTCTCCTTCAGGTATCCACAGGGAATTAGTCATTGTTGTATGATCTTTAGGATAGGAAGGGATTTCTCTGCTCATCAACCTCCCTCAGTAGTTCCTTAAGGAAACAGCCTTGATAAAGATATGAGAAGGAACTTTGTCTGAGCTACAGAGAAGGAATCTAACTCTATTTCTTTGGGAAGAAACCCTGAGAATATGTACTCTTGTCTGAAGTATGGTTCAACAGGGAAAAAATAAAGGAAAGGAAGAAAGGATAGTTGAGTTGGGAGTCTAGTTTTGGTGATAGTGGCAGAAGAAAGGCTGAAGGTCATAAATCTAAAGATCATAGGTTTATAGGGGTAAGGGACCTCACAGTCCATTTGGTATAGCCCTTTGCCTTTGCAGAAGAATATAAATCTGTTTAGTGAGGTCAAGCTACTTTCCTAAGGAGACACAGCAAGTAAGTCCCACAGCAGAGATTTCAACCCAGGATATCTCAGTCCAAATCCAACACATTTTCTAGTGTTTTGATGGATAAGGAAAAATCCAGCCTCCAGGACCAAGAAAGTCACCCTTTGAATCAATAAAGAAACATTTATTAAGTTCAACCATATGCCATGCACTGTGCTAATAGTAGAAAAGCAGAGAGCTAGGTGTAGACCATGGCAATCAAAATTTTCTTATATACGGGAAGGGACTGATATATCACTGAGATTGGCAATTTCTCCTTCCAGCTTTCCATTGAAACAGCATGTATACTGGGTCATGAATCTTTAATTACCTCTATTGTCTGTACTCTAAGGAGAGTGGTTCAATTTTTTATGTTAAAATTTCCAGTATTTGAGACAACTGTTAGCTGCATACTTTTTCTTTGTTCCTGATCATCCTAATAGGATTGGTACCATTGTCCCTTCTTCACAAACAAAGTCAGGATTAAAACTGAACACAGAATAAAAAAAAAGTCTATATGATTTGGACTATTGAGTCCTTCTCATCCATCCTCCTCTTTTGTTAAGCAACTATTCCATAATATGGGAAAATTAACCATTTACCATGGACACGGAAAAAAACAAAAAACAAAAAACTAGCCCTATATACAACAGGATTTTGGTGAGAATAAGGAAAGAAATATCATAGCATATGAAGATTTTAAAATTTGTAATGGATAATGGAAAAAGCTCAATAAATATCTGAGAGAAAGAAGAGTAAAATGCCTCATCTGTACCACATTAGATCTAGTTCACAAGATGGCTATGTCTAATAATTCTTATCTTCCTTTGATAATCTTTTCACCCCCTTGTCAGAGGATAGTCACTTCCTTGTTTAATAAGGTGTTTGTAAAGGGTGTGTAGAAAAGGAGGAGATAAGATGGGGCTAGTTCAACCCCCAGAAGTCATTTAGGACACAAACCAAGGCAGATGAAATGAGAATTGTCCAATGTGGGAGGAGGCTGAGATGGCTTTGAGATCCAGCTTCTAGGGAAACCACCATCAAAGGGGAAGGAGCCAAAAAGTGGGCAAGAGGGGAAAATTAAAAAAATAGAAACACTGAAATTGCCAAAGATTCCAGGAGGAAGAAAACTCAAACACTTTGAATGTAAGCAGATAAACCAACAAGGGGGATGTTAATAATAGAAAGTAAAGTGGCCTCTAGACCAGGGGAAAGAGCATAGGCCAAAGGAAAAGGAATCAATACCTGATAAAGCAAAAGAACCTACAAATCAACAAGAGAGCATGGGACCACAGAAGGATATTTCTGAATGGCTTAAAAGAGAAACAAGAATCATGAAAGCAGAGGGTAGGGCTTCTACACAGGAGAAATAATTAGCAGAATAGAAAGCAGATGAGTCTCACTAAAGAAACAGAGGATAACTGATTGGGAATACAAGTACACAGAAGTAAAGGGCAAGCTGGAAGAAGAGAATCAAAAAAACAGTAAAGTTAAAGGAAAACATGATCTCTATACAAATAACATATATCAATCTATAAGCTCAACAGGGATTATGGGTCTCCCAGAAGGAGCACAAGCCAAAAAATCTGAACACCATAATGCCAGAAATAATACAAGAGTGCTGTCCAGAATTTCTGCACACAGAAAACAAAGTGCCAATTGAAAGAATCCACAAGTTACCTTCACAGGAAACCTGTGCAATAAACTCTAATTCACAGTGATTAAACTTAACAATTCCAATAACAAGCAAAACTTCTTCATGTTACCAGGAGGAAGGCCTTCAAATGTGAAGGAAAGGAAATTGGAATAAGAACTACCAGAAGCCTTGGAGAAAATGGAGCAAGAGAGTTTTTAAAAACTTTAGTTTGTAAGAGGAAAGGAGATACCCATTGATTGGGGAATGGCTAACATTGTGGTACAGAAATATAATGAAATATTAATTCCCCTTAAGTGAATTAATGAAGAACAAAGGAAACAGAACCAGGAAAACAATATACACAAGACCTACAACAATCTAAATGGAAAAAACAGGAGAAAAAAAAACTACATGCTAAATCAACTAAATTAAAATGACTTCACTTGACCTAGAAAAGGGAGAAGAGAAAATGTAATGTCTTCTTTTCTTTGCAGGGCTTGGGGAAGATGGGAATAGGACCATGCATATATTTTCAGACTCACTTGACATGTTAGTCTGGATGAACTGCTTTTTCCCTCTCTTTGTTTCTCAGTTCTTTGTTAAAAGTGATGTCTATCCATTTGAGGGAGTAGGGGAGGAATATGTTTGGAAATGAAGGTGATGTAAAAAGAAAAGTTGTCAATAAAAGCTTTTTTAAAGGAAAAAAAAGAAAAAGAGGAAATGGTCATAATTAGAGAAGAGTAGGGGCCAGGCCAGGGTAACTAAAATATACTCTTCAATCCTCAAAAATGTCGAGATCTGAGAGAAAGGGGAAAAAAGTTTTATAATGGCTCAAGATTTTTTGTTATATACATACAGCCCATCCCACCTATGAACTCAGTCCTTCATCTTACTTTTACTCCTGTCCTAGACTTGAAATAAAAGTAATACAAATTATTTGGTTGTAAGCATGGACAAAGTCTTGAGACCTAGACAGGAGAAGTGACTTACCCAAGTGGACACATAGCTAGTCTGTGACAGAGCAGGTCTCAAAATTCCAGCTCTCCAATGCCTCAAGATAGTGCTTATTTGTTGCTCTTTTCTATATTATTTTCCATAAGTACCTAGGTCAGGAAATCATCCAGAGGGAGTAATGAGAGCTCTAGGTGACAAGGGAAAGTTGCATCAACTGAAGCAGCTCAGTTATGAGCACAACCCCTGAGGCAGGGAACTTAATAGTGAGCTCATTCCCTTTGCCCCCACCTGTAGCTACCTGGCATTTTCTGGGGAGTAGTATAATTGATAAACACTAGGCTTTGGGATGCATCATTAATCAACCCCAAATCTCCTAAGACTGAATTGACTTTATCAAAGCACCCAGGGCCATACAATAGTTTCTGATCATGGAGTTACACTTTGTTTTCTTTATTTTTTTTTAGAAAAAAATATTAGTCCTTTTTGCAAGAAGGCAGAGGCAAGAGAGAGTACAGGAAACAAAGCAGCTGAATTGTTTTTAGTCATGTCAGTCTCTTTGTGACCTCATTTGGGGTTTTCTTGACAAAGGTACTGGAGTGGTTTGCCATTATCTTCTCCAGGACATTTTGTAGATGAGGAAACTGAGGTAGATAGGGTAAGTAATTTCCTCAGAGTTATATGGGTAGTTAGGGTCTGAGGCCAGATTTTAACTCATGAGGAGGAATCTTCCTGATTTCAGGTCTGGCACACACTCTGTCTACTGCACTGTTTGACCCTCACTAAACTCTTCAAAGTCTTCTCCAAGCACCTTTAAAATATTTTCTCAAATATAGCTTTGGAGGAAATTATTTTTATTTTTTGGATAAAAGTTAATTTCTCAAATATATTGTTGACTGGGTAAAATTTATTTAAAAAAAGAACAGCATTAATTCCTTAACTGATAAATTGTGAAAGGATAAGAAAATGTTTTCAAAAGCAGAAATCAAAGCTGTCAATAGTCATATAAACAAGAAGTTCAGAATCACTATTGATTAAGACAAATGCAAATTAAAACAACTCTAGGGTACCTCCTCAGATGTACCAGAAATGACGACATGCTGGTAGAGATGAGGGAAAATAGGTACCTTAGTGAACTGTTATAGTTGTGTACTACTTCCAACATTTTGGAGAACAATTTGAAACTATGCCCAAAGGGCCATAAAACTCTTTATATTCTTTGATCCAACCATATTGCTACAAGTTCTGTTCCTCAAAACGATCAAAGAAAAAGGAATAGGACCTAAATGTACTATACATACACACATATACATAAACATATATATGTGTGTGTATAAACATATATCCACATATATGTACACATACACACTTATATACATGTACACACATATATATGTACCTATATGAACTGATGCAAAATGAAGTGAGAAGAACCAGGAGATTTTTGTGTCCAATAACAATGTTCTAATGATGGTGAACCATGAAAGACTTGACTAAACTAATCAATAAAATGATCCAAGACAATTTCAAAGTTCTCATGATTATAAAAAGAAAATGCTATCCACCTCGAGAGAAAGTTGATAAACTCTGGGTGAAAATTGAAATATAATTTTCTTTTTTCATTCTTAACACTTTTTTGGAGATATGACTTATTTGGAAATGTATTTTGCATGATTTCATAAGTGTCGTTAATATTATTTGCTTGCCTTTTCAATGGAACAGGGAAGGGTGGGAGGGACTCAAATTGAAAAAGAAAAGAATGTCACAAAGGAATGATTAACATATTTTTTTAAAAGGAAAGAGAAAAGGGGGTTAAAGCTAACCATGAATGGTTTAATCTATGTATGCATGATTGTATGTGTGTGCCTGTGGGTGAAGGAGAGGAAAGCACACCAACAGTTACCTCTCAATGTTTGTGCATTCTCTGCTCTACAGCACCTAGACAGTTGTGGGTAGTGTCATATAATTTTGTTCTTATTCTCAGTTCTCTCTGTGATTGATGTCCCTGATCCTGGTGATCTTAGTGCCAATATTTCACTATTCAGCTTCCTTGAATCTATTTTTTTAATCTCCTAAATACCTGCTATTCCAGTGATCTTCCTCTTCTACTAGTGAGAACCTCAGTGGAAATAATGCGATGTATATATCCTCTCATATAAAGCCCTGCTATCCATTAAGGTTTATTGTCTAAATAATTTCAGATCTTTTAGTTTTCCGTTTTAAATCTTATTTCCTCATCTTTCACAATCTTAAATTGATCACTGTTCTCATTTCTTTATGAAGCTATTCAGGGCAAAACAGATCTTAGAAATTTCTTTCTAATTTCTGAACACAAATCATTACAATGAAATATTATCCTTGTCAATCAGAGATGCCATATTGTTAGTGTGCTCTTATATTTTAGCAGGTTAAGTGCAGTGTGGTGGGAAAATAGCCAAAGATGGAAAACAGAAAATCTGGTTTCTTTCTTTGGCACTCACATTTACTAAGTATTCAAATATAATCCTAGCAGTTCACCATGTACTGTCACTTATATTCTCTCTGAAATGGAGAAAATAATACCTATCCTAAGAATATTATATGTATGCAAATAATTAGATGATTCTAGATTTCATTCATTTAAGTATTTCTCCTATGGAGGGATCGTTTAAGTCCATGATGCCTTAGAAGACAGCGTTTCTGAGTTGTTACAACTGACAAAACAATCCACTACCTAGAAGTCAACTTTCTAGTGGAAATCAGCTGTCTCATTTTAGCTAACATTCCTAAATGCTTTTTGTATTGAATTTTTTTTGTTGTTGTATGACCATTAGAATCATTGATTAGGACAGGCAGTGACATTAGATGTTATCTATTAGAGTCCCCTCTGTCATAAATGGGAAACATGAAGACCACAGGGATTAAGTGACTTATCCAAGTCTGAAGGGCAGAAAAAGAACTTGAATCCAATTCTTTTAACCATGTAGTTACTGTTTATTTTACTAACCAGCACTGTCATGTAATAGTATAGAGTTCTTCCATTTCTTTAATTTTATTTTTATTGTGATCTTAATAATCAACCAACATTTCAGTATACAAAGAACAATAAGAAGAAGATTATAGGAAAAACTAAAATAGATATTAAATGTTAAAAATTAAAAATGAATAAATATGACAATTTTAAGCGTATCCTAAATTTATCAAAATAATAATCTCACAATGCTTTCTTTCTACTTCTAAACTTCTTTTTGAACTTCTACACATCAATTTTTAATATTTCCTTAATGCTTCATCCTGTGGAGTACTCAAAAGATGGAGTCACATTCTGACATTCAGCAAATACTCAGAGCTTATAAAGTTTGAAAGTGTGCAGCAGAGTTTTCACTCCATCACATATGAGTAAACATTTTGAGCTGCCTCCAGGTCACAATAGTACATCCCAGTAAGTGTTCTGTGTAGTAGATGAATGGATGAAAATATATATATATATCCATGTATATGTATATATACACACACGTGTGTATGGATTCTTTTGGAAAGCTATAGTGCTATGAAAATAAATGGAATTATTATTACTAATGATCAAATCATGGTTCTTTTGAACTTCTTGATTATTTTTAGACCTTCTTACATCCCCTTATTTTATGAATCATTTTGAATTCCTTACATAGCTGATTATAAGGCTATTGATAATAAAGGAAAAAAAATCAATTAAAAAACCTCAACAACATTATTTACATGTTAGTTCTATTGAATGAACTGTCTCGGGTGTTTATTGATTACTAGGTCCCTTGAGACCCTCTTGTGTTTGTTTGGTTCACAGATTTGGCTGTTCTTTGGAAGTCAAAGTCAGTGTGCATAGCACACATCTTAGGTTTCATTCTAATGTTTTCTTATTGATTCACAGGAGAAGTGGCTATGGCTATTCGCATCAGACACAGAAGGAGAGGAAATTAAAAAAAGAAAGAAAACATTGCACCAGGTCCAATTCAGAGAAATAATCATTGAAACATTATTACTGGTTCATTTTATTGATCTCACACTGAGTGCTGTGCATAAATTCAGAATTGGTTTGAATTCTGGAAATTGGGTAGCTAGTTGGTGCAGTGGATAAAACAGCAGGTCTGAAGTCAGGAAGACTCCAATCTCTGAGTTTAAATCTGGCCTTGCATACTTACTAACTATGTCTCTCTAGACAAATCACTCAACCATGCTTGCCTTAGTTTCTTCATCTGTAAAAAGAGCTGAAGAAGAAAATGCCAAACCACTTGAGTATCTTTGCCAAAAAAAAGCCCTGATGGGGTCATGAAGAGTCAGACTTGACTGAAAAACAACCACAACTTTGTGAGGTAACAACAAGTGGAAATATCACACACAGAGATATACATATACACACAGATTCATGTTCACAGATGTAGTCACCTATACCCCTCCCCATAAGGATGAAGTTCTACTTAAAAACCCATATTCAAAAAATAAGCAAAAACAATGTATAAGCTTGTAACCTATGTTGCCAGTCCATAAGACTTCCCTGAGGGAAAATCTACCTACAAATATATAACTAAAGAAAACCATGCACAGTCTCACATTCTTAAGTTAAAAAATGCATGTAAAAGTTCCATTGTAGTCCAAGGTTAAGGTACTATTTCAAACTTGATTCTCTCTAAAGTGGGCATTCTTAACCTTTTTTTTTTTATATGCATGTAATAGGCCCCTTTGGGAGTCTGGTTAAACCCATGGATCTATTATCAGAACAATATTTTCAATTGCTAAGGATAAACTATGTAGACTTATAATAAACAAACAAACGAATGAATAAATACGAATTTAATAGTTTCCTCACCTAAGTTCATGGATGATATAACACCTATGCATGGACCACAGGCTAAGTACTACTGACACAAAATAATTACATCTAGCTTGGGAATATTTTAGAGTATGGAAGAAATTGCAGTTCTTTCAATTTTGCTGCAACTTCAGCTTAAAATTAATGCATTCTATATAGAGTATGAATTGTCACTGAAGGTAATTCCCATGCTTTGAAGAAACTGTTCCCTGTGCCAGGAATATAAGCTTCTCCTTTATACTTCTTAAAAACTTAGGTATAAAGTGTATTCAGGAAGACTAGCACCTTTAATATAAGGACTTGTTGAGCCTTTATGCAGGGCTGTTTCACCCACCTTGGGTGTCCACTTGATTCACCTAACTCTTATCTTTGTTTCCAAGATGTTGTAGCTTGCACAGTACCACAGCCAGACAAACAATCTTGGTAGGTAAGCTAAACCAGGTTGAAGGTAACTCTCAGGCCTAAAACCTGTCAGTGAATTAAGTGGATATCTACTCCAAGCACTTGAAGAATTTCCTTGGCAGAGTGGTAGGATGAGAACATTGTTTTATAATGACATGAAGGCAGTTGAAGCAGGTGCCATGGAGTGCTTAAAACTTGGTCAGGCATCTAGGATACAAAGAGCACTCTAGGTCACCTCAAGGTGTCTTGATTTTTGTGCTGCCACTGGACTTTAATGACTCATGAAGAGAGAGTGAGGTTGATGACTTTGTGCAATTCTGCCTCACTGAATTCATGTACGAGGCAAGATATCATCCTTGAGGACAATGGTCTTTAAAAACAAAAGACGAACAAAAACAACAATCACTACCTTCATTCAAGGCTCAGCATTTTCTGATTTTTATAGTTAGTATTTAATTTTCTCTCCTAAAATTATTGTGTATACCTATCCCACCCTGTTCTTCTCTGCCCCCACAAGTGGTAATAGAAATTATAAATTATAAAAGAGTATAAAGACTTAACTCTCTGTAATGTATGCAGGCACATGCTGTCCAGAGCCATGAAGTTTCTGATTCCTGTGGCGTTGCAAAATATTTTGCCTAAAATTCTGGGATGCTCTTGAAGGACTGAAAATGCAGATTGAACAAGTGTCAATTATATGCTTTCCTTGCTATGTAGTAAGAAGTAAAGTAGGAGTAAAAATATCAAGAAAGGACATGGAAGCCTGACTAGACTACAAATTGACTGTAGATAACGGGAGAAAGCAAATTGAATGAACCTAGGAATGCATTCGATACTTGATCAAGGTCACCTATCAGTGGCAGTTGGTGAGATCTAGCTGAGTCCAGTTCATAGAATGTTTCTCCCTTTTGTCCCCTAAAAATGATTCTGAGAAAAGCTTCTGCCAAGGTTTTAAATCTCCACCTAACTCCATTCTGTTGGCCTCATAATGACTGGGAAAGAGCATAAAGAGGAGAGAAATTGCATCCCTAATTTCATTTTACTGTATCCTATACTGAAAACATTGTTTCCTTAATATCAATTATTTCTCAAGTCATATGATTTTGTTTATAAATTATGTGTTTAAAATAAATAGATGAATGATATGAGTTGAGAGGGCTGAAATTTGAGAGGTGTTCCAGATAACCAAAGAATTAAAGAGAAATACAGGTACATATGCATATGGGTGTGTTCGTATATATGCACACACCCATGTACACACATATACATACATACATACCAATTTCTGGGTATTTTCATGAGTGTAATGTTCAGAATGTCAGAGAGAGAGAGAGAGAAAGAGAGAGGATACAAACCTAAATATCATATAATTGTTGCAAACTGCATTGCATTCACTCTAGCTCCTGATGACCCATAAGTAGACTAAGATTCCAATGACCCTTGAAAACTCAGGAAAAGAAGTAGAGGCAATAAGAGGGACAGATTATAAATATATGTAACAATGAATTAATTTTAAAATATTATTGCTTCTCGGGGAAGCTAGACGGCTCAATGGATAGAGTGCAGGCCCTGGAATCAGGAGGACCTGAGATCATATCTAGCTTTGGACACTTACTAGCAGTGTACTTCTGGGTAAGTCATAACCCTTATTGCCTCTACAAAACAACAACCATAACAGAACAACAACTGAAAACATATAGGTTCTAGATGACCATGCCCTAAGAAGCTTTAAAAACTGAATCTTGTGTTACTTAGTGGACTATAATCTCAAAATAAATCAAGAATGTGACATGGAAATTGAAAAAAAAAAAGATGAAAAGATTTGTACTGATACCCCAAAAATAATATTCCTCTGACTGGAATTGTTTCCACCAGCTTTTCTTACAGACTTTCCAAATTCACAAGTATCTCTTTAAAATCAGATCACTACTGTCTTAAAACTTAATTTGAATGGTAATGTAGGACTTGGAGAATATGTTCCCTAATCTGCTTGGTTCTGGCCCCATAGACCAAGGGATTGATCATAGGAGGAACCAGGAAGTAAAGGTTGTCTAAAATAATCTGGAAATGGGGAGGCATTTGGTATCCAAATGTTTGAGCCAAAACAGAGAACACAACAGGTGAATAAAAAAGGGCAATGACACAGAGATGGGAGCCACATGTACTCATGGCCTTGTGCCGTGCTTCCCAGGAGGGTATCTGGAAGACAGCTCGAAGGATCATTCCATAAGAGAGGCTGATAAAGAGTAGATCAATCCCAATAGAAGTCACAATGACCATGAGGCCATAGACAATATAATTAGAAACGTCACCACAAGCAATCTGTACCACAGCCATGTAGGCACAATAGGAGTAAGGAATAATGTTAGTTTGGAAGCTGGTCAAGGTTTTGGCTAAGATAGGGGCTGGAGTAAGCACAACCATAGTCCTTGCTATGACTGCCAGTCCCATTTTTATGAGTGAATTATTGGCTAGAATAGTGGTATATCTCAATGGATTGCAGATGGCTACAAAACGGTCAAAAGCCATGGCCAAAAGAATGCCAGACTCCATGACATAGAAAGATGGGATGAAAAACATCTGGGTAAGGCACCCATTAATGCTGATCTCTTTAGCATCCAGCCAGAAGATACCTAACATGCGGGGCACAGTTGCACTAACTAAGGACAGATCAACAACTGACAACATGGCCAACAGAAGGAACATGGGCTCATGGAGACTCTTTTCTGCATGTATGATGAACACGATGGTGATGTTGCCAATAAGAGCAATGATGAAGACCAAGAAGAAGGGCAGGGAGAACCAGCCATGATAAGACTCCAGTCCTGGAATCCCAGCCAATACAAATACCTTTGGCTGGGGAATGGAGCTGTTACAAAAGGACATCCCTCTTGGCTGCTGATTGGGAATGCTGAGGATCACTAGAAAAGAAGGCAGAGAGAAATTTGGAATAAATAGATCATAAAATAAGAAGCACTTAGGTTAAATGATATTGGTGTTTTCTTCTTGTAGTTCATCTGGTTAGAATCTATAAGAAAAAAAGAAAAGAAAAATGACTTGAAGAAAGATGCATTGGTACTGACTGAGTCGTTTCCTGTATGTATATAAGTAAATCAATTTCTATGTCCATTTCTTACTTGTATGCTTGTTAACTACATCCTAATTTGAGTTTATTATGCATATATCCTTTGGGAAATCATTAGGCATGCCGGGCTCAATTTGCATATAGTTTCCTTTTATACAGATCACCTGTCATAGTGAATAGAAAAGTGGTTCCAGAATTCTGAAGATCTGGGTTCAGTTCTTGACTCTAACTCTGATGTATTCTGGCTATGTGACCCTGGGCAAGTTGTTTATTCCATCAGTGTGCTAGGCAACACTCCAAGATTATAATCTGCAGTGAAGATGCTGAATTACTTCAGTATAGGGAATTTTATTTTTGAAGAGTTCTCTATACCAAAAAACCATAGGACCAACCCCAATTACTGTCTTCCATTTAAATATATAACTTCACATAGGAGAAGGAGGTGGTGGTATTGGGGAAACTATGTTGTATTTGGAATCAAAGGGTTTTGGTTCAAATCTCATTTCCTCTATTTACTACCTATGAATCCTTGTAGTTTCCCCATCTGTACAATAAGGAAGTTTCACTAGATGGTTTTTAAGGTCCCTTCCAGATCCTAGTCTATTGTTTTACAATTCTCTCCCAAGCCTAAACTGATGCTTAGACTCTCCTCATTAAGATTTTCTTTTTCTTGATTCTAAAGCCCACATGCTAGATTTGCTTGAGTAGTAGTTATTCTCACTATAGCTCTGCCATTTCTTGCTTTCTGGAATACTTGAAATTGTCCAGACTTCTTTGAATAGGTGTGGCCATAGCACTTTCTTCCCCTTTTTCATCTACTAGATACACTGAAAAAAGAAATGAAATGAAATATCTACTAAAGAAAGTAAACTATGATCATAGAATTACAGGACATCTTAGAAATCATCTGATCAGTCTTCTAGTTCCCCCATTTTGAAGATGGGGAAATTGACACAAAAAAGTTGAAATGACTTGTTTAAAGTCATACAACTAGCAAAGCAGAGAAACATATCTCTCAGTCTCTTAAGTCTTGAACCAGTATTCTTCATTTTATGTCTACTATTAAGTGAGTGACCCCTTCTGCACTTATCAAATTCTGGCTTCCAAATGTTTTTTCAGACATTTTTAGGATTAGGTACACAGCCAACTTTGAGTTGCGATTAAGTATTTCACTTCAATCCTCATGTAGATGCCAATTCTCTCCAATTACAGGATTACAATGTCCTCCTCAAAGAATTGAGCAAATGAAGTCTAGCCTACGGATTTTTCGAACTAAGCAAGTGTATAATCTTTTTGTGTGGACTGTAATAATGGACTAAAAATACCCATCATAATAAAGAAAACCATTATTGAGAGGGAGAGGCTAGGTCATAGAGTTATTGAAGTAAAGCAGTCTCAAAATCCATCCAGTCTGAAAACCTCATTTTAAAGATGGGGATATTGAGACCCAGAGAAATAAAATGATTTGCTTAAGATCAAGTGAGTGTCAGAGACAGAATTTGAAGTCTGATTCTCTGAGTTGTACTTTCTCCCACTACAGTGCAGTGCTACACTGGGCTGTTCAATCAATCATTCTCTAGCAATGACAACTGTTGACAAGAGAATGGAATGCTTGAAGTAAAATATAAAATAGAACTATCAAACACACATACCTGCAACACATCTGAATAGACTGAACCAGATTTAAAATCTAATTTGGAAATATTTGACAAAATAAATAAATATACAATAAAATACTGGTAATATTGATATACAGTTTCCTATGTCAATGTAGCCTGCAAGGATCCTTACGTAAAGTCGTGTGCCTCTATTTTCTATTTCAGTTTGATACTACCAATATAAAATATTTAAAGTTCTACAAAGTACTCCTATGCATGGCATTCCCCTGGAAGGATCCTTGTAGAAAATGGGTGAATAAGGGGAAAGAGAGTTTAGAAATAAGATGCATAAAATTTGCCTGGAGAAGGCTAGTGAATCTTTGAGATTACAAGTAAAATGACAGATAAAAGAATAATTCTATAATAGCACAAAAGATTGTTTTATTAGAGCAACTATAGAAGACCTTATATAGATTTCTCCCAAAGAACACTGTGTAACTCAGCAGTTACCACTAGAGGAGGGCACTCTTACCTATTTTTTTTCCTTTTTCGTGGAACCTTTTGGCAGCTTGGTGAAGTGAAAGAAACATAGCATGTCAATTAGGCATTATTGGATATATGTCTACATATCTTGTCTATATCTGATATGTATCTATATGTGTGTGTATCTCCCCATAGAAGTTCGCAATTACCCTGAAACTTATGCACAGACAGGATCTGTGGATCTCTGATTACAAACCCCTGCTATTAAGAGTTCAGCAGAAAGTACTATGTGCCCCCTAGAGATGATTCTGAGGTCATAGTGAAGTTTTTTAGCAGCAGAAAGACTTAGGAGCTATTCAGTTCAGTCCTGGAAGAATTTAAAGCTGTGGTTATACAGTGCTGTGGCTTGGGGTAGAGGTGATATAAAGGATAATGATCGAGGAAAACAGAAGGAAGGAAGATCTGTATTTTATCCAAACAGGGAAAAAATGCTTTCTAATAATTAGAGTAGTTGTTAAGGTGGAATGCACTGCTTTAAGATTATACAGTCCCATCTTGTTCATGGCCTTTAAACAAATGCTTGATGACCACCAGTCAGGAATTTCAGAGAGAGGTTCTAGTTTAGGTATAGGTAGGTAGCATTTTACCCAGAATACACATGCATATGTATGTATGTATGTATGTATGTATGTACATATATGATATGTGTGTATGTATATGTGTGTATATGTATGTATATATATTTCTTTGATTACTCATTATTTGCTCACTAAACCTTTCCTATATTAAATTGTAAAATCTTTAAGAGTATTGGTTCGAGTTGAATACATTCATAAGGCCTCGATTAAACACATCAACAATTTCTTGGCCATCCTTTTGTATTTGCCATCATTTCCATTTCATAGGCATCTCTTTCCTGCCACTGATACTAGATTTCAAGTTTCATAGTACCTTGTATTTAGAAGTGAAGCAGCTACATGACTCAGTGGGAGAAGCTCTGAGCCTGGAGTCAGGAAGACCTGAGTCCAAATCCAACCTCAGAAACCTGTTAGTTGTGTGACTACGGACAAGTAACTCAACTTCTGTTTGCCTTGATCTGGAGAAGAAGGTGCTAAAACCCTCCAGTATCTTTGCCAAGAAAATCTCATGGACAGTATAGTACATGGGGTCATGAAAAGTTGGGCATGACTGAATGACTGAAAAAAAATATTTAGAACTGTAAGGGTCTTTAAAGGTTAATTTTTAAAGTTTATAAGGTCAAACAAATTAGATACTGCTTAGACCTGCACAAGAAGTAAATGGTAGAATTGGGATTTGCAAGAAGTATACTTCAGAAGAAATCTAAGTTGAGATTGTCATTGTCCAGTGCAGGTAACTTTTTTCCAGAATTTTGCCCATGGAGATGGAGAAGAGATTTAACAGGTACTGAACTGAGAGAGAAGGTCAAAAATATACATGTAATGGAAAATAATTGATTGGAAGTATTAAGAACATCTCAGTGCATATTTGTGTGTACATACAGACACACACGATTAATTTGAGATTGATTTGTTTTGTGAAGAGGGGAAAATGTAAGTCATTCTATGAGTCATTGAGCGCTGAAGACCAGAGGTTTGATTAAGGAATGGAGAGTTTTCAGAACTTCTGACTCAGTATTTATCCCTATATCCTAAAGTATTTTCCTCTCTTACATCATTCTCCTCTTTCCCCATGATTTTTCCCCATGTTTTGACAGAAAGATGGGAGAGAGAGTTTCATTACCTGGAAGTAGAAGGGTGATGGATGAAGAGTCCAGTTAAATTGAAGCTGTGGCCCAGTTTGGAACCATCTATCTAAGATGTGAATGAAGAAGAGCAAATGATGTGTGCAGTATGTTTTCATCAGAATAACTGGTCTGGGAGAAATATTTATGCTACTGATTCTTTTCTACTCTTTCTCCCAAGGGACTCCCAATTAAACAAAAAGTTCTCATCAGCTGAATCACTTCAAGGATCAAAGTTGTCTTTTGGGAGAAGATGAGTCAGTGAAAATTAGGATTAAGATGAAAGGGAAAGAGCTTGATTTTTGTAAAGAGAGGGAAACACTACGTGTGAAGTTTACTGGGAATAAAAACATGTCTATCAGTAGGCCAAGATTTATAAGAGCAAATTATTCGTTTATCTTTTTTTTTTTGTCTTTTCCTTTTACTGGTAGAGTTTAGCAAGGATCCTAGAACAGGATAGGTACTGAATTAATGCTTCCTGACTGGCCAACTGATTGACTGAGTTAAATGAAGCAGGGGCTGAGCCACACCTAAACTTAACTTAAACAGACTCTTCTGAGCACGAAAGAAATCAGTAAAATTATTGAGCTTATGGTGGAGGTCATGATCAGACACGTACCTTACAAAAACATTTTGGTAGTTGTATGGGAAATGATTGAGAGGCAGGAAGACCAAATAGGAAGTAATTATAGTAGTCCATGGGAGACTTTATGAGAACCTGAACTTGAGTGGAGCCATGCAAGTAGGAAAGAAAATTGGAATGGATATGAGAGATAAAGAGATAACACTTACAGGATGTGGCAGGATGTGACAGTATATGAGAATGTGAGGTGAGAGAAAGTAATGATATGAAGAAGACCCTGAGGTTTTGACAACCTGTGGGATTGGAATGATGTAGATCCCCTGGATAGAAAAAGGAGAGTTCAGATGAGAGGTAGATTCAGGGGGAAAATAATGTCAAGACATTTGGGATGTAGATTATAGTCCTTTAGTACTTGTGTCATCACTATCTCATGTAAAATGAAAAGAGATACTGGATCTTAGAACGGAGGTTACCCTCTAAGGAGTATTCACATCAGCTATGAAATGCTTTAAGGGGCAAGGGGAGAAAATTTTCCTCCTGGCTCCTGCCCAGTATTCATATGGTTGTTTAGTACTGCTGGGGGAATGGGAAAAGGAGGTGATGCCCAACTCAGGAGTTTTGACAGTGAAAGAGGGGGATCAAAGAAATGTTGAGTGTTAGAGAAAGGTGTGATTACATTGCAGATAAGCATATCAGTTGCCTCTGGCAGTGAGAGTTGGGTAGGATCTTCTCCCATCTACTAACAGGTTGTATACAAAACTTTAGTCAGTCCAGTGCTAAGACCTCAGACTTTCCTTCCTTCCTTCCTTCCTTCCTTCCTTCCTTCCTTCCTTCCTTCCTTCCTTCCTTCCTTCCTTCCTTCCTTCTTTTCTTTTTTTCTTTATTCTTTTTCTCTCTTTCCTAAAACTTTAAACCCAATTCACTCTGAAGCCCATAGATTGGGACATAGTAGGTCCTTGACCAAACTCCACTTAATGACTGTTTTTTGGGCCCTCCTGGCTTACAGTGAATATCAATGGTAACTATTTCTCTTTGCAACAGCAACCTTGAGGATCTTTCCCTACCACCTCGATTTCTTTTTCTAATTAAAGGAGCCTCCCTTGATTACTTCTTAAAGAGGCCTATTCACTGAATGGGCCTTACCACACTCTAAGTGAGTACCTGAAAAAACCTTAACGTAAAAGGGCCAGGGTCTTCCATTGCATCCTGGGCCATCTTCAGTCATTCTGATGAATATCGAGTCACTGAATCCAGATAGTTCTGGAGGAGAAAGTGAGTCTTATGACCTTGCATAGCCCTCACTCACTCAAATCAAAGTCAACTGCAAGTCATGTCATCATTTCTCTGACGTCATGGTCCTCTTTGAAAACGAAGAACACAATTTAGCCTTTAACTACTGAATGGGTATTGCCTCAGACAAACTAAGCCCTGGGAAAGACCTTAGCTTAAAAAGGCCAAGGTCTGCTACTGCATCCCAGTACTAGTCATACTGATCTATATGTTGCCACTGGACTCTGATGACTTTGGAGGAAAGAGTGAAGCTCATACCTTTGCACACCTCAGCCTCACATAAATCTAATTCCCTTGCAAGTCAAGACATCATCCTCCTGATGTCATTGGTCCTCTCTGAGACTGAACAACAAACAAAAGCAGCAACCATCATGTTTCTATCTACTGCAAGGAGTAGAACTATTCCTTCTACTTTCTTAACTGCAATGTATGTGTTTATACATACATTTATATATGTATACATACATATATACACACACATATATATACTCACGTATCTATTCTTAAATGTAATATACACACATGTATGCACACTCATGTGTGTACATACACACATAGACTTACATTTATGTATACATAATATCCTTATGACTTGTCTTGATATTAATCAGCACACTCACATTGTCAAGAACTTTGCCAGTTGTCCCGACTTTTGTCTTGCTATTGTATTGTGATGATTCTGTAAGAAAGAGTGTGGCCAATGACTTTGACCAAGTCAGGCTCTCATAAGTCCAACATATCCTGTGATGTCATTGATATTCTTCAAAAGGAAGGAGGGACAATGAGAACTTCTTTTTTAAAAGGGGCTATGGCTATTGATTTTAGACTAAGTGACATAGTCATTTTCTGAAATATTTGAGATCACTAAAAATAGGGTATATAATAGACCATGATTAAATGCCATAGTTAAAACAAACAAGCAAACAAAAATCCCCGCTAATCCCCAATTTCAATTAACCATTCATTCCCCAAATATGTTTTTTTTTTTCCTTTTTAAAATGCCTACCTTCAAACTGAAGCAATGTTGAAGAAAAGAAAACATCCATTGCTCTATGGTGCTTGCTTTAATGCCCAGGATTTCATAATCCTTAGAGAGCTTTTCTGGAAACTTTGACAACATCTGTTTCCCAAACTCCTTAGATTTATTAAAGAGTACAATAATTGTTATATTTGACACATTTGAAGATCCTTTTGGTAATGCCCTAATACATACCCTTGAAATATAGAACTCCAGCTCATATGGGGTGACATATTTCAGTCCCTGAAAATATCCCCTGGCAATTTTGAAACATGATGAATATATTTTTTCCACTGACTTTTATTGGATGTACTTTTCCCAATGACAGTTGTGAATTTTTGCAGAGATCATTTCTTCAAGTAGAAGGAGATACTTTCTTCTAATAACCAGAACTCATTTTTAAGGGACTAACATCATAGATATAGATGTTCAGTAGCTCTTATTACTCCATTCCACCTACTTGATATATTCTTCTGTCTGCCCCAATGTTCATGCTAGTTAGTTTCTTACTCTAACTCTAGAGAATCATTTTTGATTTTTGAAGTCTCTTTCCGTTCCTTTAAAGGAAACAAAAAGTAAAAGTAGTACTTAGGTTTAAAAAATCAACTCCATACCTGAGTTTAAAAAAATATAACAAAAATGTAAAAAAAAATATAACAAATATATGATAGGGGAGGCATGGCTGTCCACCAGTTTTTGTGAAAGTTATTTCAGTCTTTCAGTGAACTACAAACTAAATGTTAGACAGTAGAGTAATAGAGAAGTTAGAAAGGTGATACAGTGTTTGAAAGCATAGAAAAGATAGTTTCTAGGACTAAGAAGCTATTATCCTCTCATTTGTTCAGATATCTGTAGTACTGTGATTAATTTGGGGTGTTCGAGCTTAGGAAAGACATTGGAAAGCTGGAGAATGCTCACTGGGAGGCAATAAGACTAGTGATGGCCTTGAGAGCATAACTTATATGATCAGGTAGAAGGAATTGGGAATTTTAATCATGTATAAGACTTGAGGGATATCAGAAAAGCATAATACATTTCTTCATGTATTTGACAGGTCATTATATGTAAGAGAGATTAAGACTATTGAGAGAAATTTATATTATATTGTTATATTAATTTATAACTAATTAATTAATTTGTAATGGATCTTTTTCTTCCTTTATTTTTTTTTTTGTGAGACAACACCTGAAAAAGTCAGTCAGTCTCTGAAGAGTATGACTAAGTGATAAAATTACTCCTAACCTCCAAGGCACATGTTCTTTGACTAGGTTAGGGAGAATCTCACATAACTGGGAGGGCTAATTTCTGTTTAGAACATAAATAGAAACCAGTCTGGACTAGTCCTTAACTTAAGTGGAGGAACCCCTGTCCTTGACACTCTCCATTAGAATTTAGGGCAACCCAGCTCATGAAAGTGAAAACTAAATAGAGAGGTCTGGGTGGAAATGGTTTCTCCTGCCCAGATGGCCTGAAGCTGCTGAATGTCATGACCAAATCATGTTCTCAGCAGGATGAGATGAAGACTTTTAGCCCACTTCCTCATCAAATGTCCACCAATCAGGGTTGAGTTTACTTGTCAGGGGAGTTCCCAGTCAGAAGGTACAAATATGATTAAAACATTTCAGATTCTCTATTGGAGTCAGTTATGGAAAGAAATTATTGACCAACCATTCATTGTTAGCTAGCCTAATTAATGAATTGAATATTAATTACCCAGAAATTCTGTCACTCAGGGTTTTATCCACAACAATATTTTGTTTGACTAAATTGACAGAACTAGGAATGATTTACTGAAGTTACAAAGAAAAAAAATGAGGCAATATTAAAAAAAAAATTCCTAACAATTACAGCTTTCCCAAAGGGAGATGAACTACCTTGAAAGGTAGTGATCTACCCATGGAGGTCTTCAAAAAGAAATTGGATGACATCTGTATAAATTTTCAATGGATTGGATAAAATAACTGCTGAGGTATTATCCAGCTTCCAAATAAATGTTTGATAAATACTTATTGATTGATGAATTTCAAATCTCAAATTTTCTCACTCTGTATTATCTATCCAGTCCTCCAAAAACATTCTCTATTTGAGAATAACTTGCTTTGTATACACATATAGCTATTGCTTGGAACTTACTGTATCCAAAGCACAGACATCATAAACTCTTTGCATATCATGGGACATTTCACTTTGTCCTACAGTCTTGGAGATACTTATTTTTCCACCATCCTTGATGCCAGCTGTACCTTACTCATAGTTAATAACCATCAAAAATTTTTCAAGCACTGTTCATTCTGTTGGCTATTCTGTGTCTGGGTTCTGCAACCAAGTTTTAGATATTAACAAGCTTTCCCAATGTTTCTGTGTCTTTCTCTGTCTTTCCTTGACTTATGATGCTATTTGTTAACAGAAGTTGCTTAATATATACACACACATAGTTGTGGAAATACACATGTGTAGAGACATGTGTATAAGAATATAATTTTTTCTGTGAATACATATACACACTATACATATTATCTCCTCTAATGTAACACAAGCTCTTTGAAATCAAGGCCTACTTAGCTGAACAAATTCTTGATTGATTGTCTCTTGTAATGGATATTTATTTCTTAATATAATGTTCTTCTCTGTCTGACTACCTATTATTGTTCATATTTGCACAAAATCTTCCATGCATTTGGAACTCTCAAAAGCCACAGATACTATTACTACCTCCCTTGTTCTCAACACATATAATTAAAGTCAGAAAATATACCCTCTTCTTCATAGTCCATCACGGATTATTTTTGTTTAAAGTGGATTATCGAGGATCATTGGCTTTATAATATCCTTTCTGCTACTCTCTCACATAAGCCATTTCTTAGGAAAGAGTATTAAATAGATAAGAGTTTGTCTACAGATAGAATATCAGGAAGAGGATGGATGATTTTTGCCCATGTATTCTTCTCTTTCTTAGAAGTGTTGCTACAAGATTCTCAAAGAAATAGTATGGAACTTGTTACAATGTACGTGGTTGATTTCTTTTTTCTGTCATTATAATGGCTGGTAAAATGGTAGAAATTGCTGGAAAGAAACTATGGATCACCATACATAAATAGGAAATAGGGTCTTTAGTCTTGACTCAACTCTAAGTTTAGCTGATTCTTTTGCCATGTCTATTGATAACTTTATCACAATCAGACACACTTGATCCTCAATGTGCCACTTTTGGTACTGATATGACATGCATCTAAGAAGGGAGTAATGTGAACCTAAGCTAGTACATTTTGACCAAATCAGTGAGTGAGAAATGGGAAGATAATTGTAGAAAAGAAGGCAAGGCTCCCATAGACATAGGAGCCATATTAGCGCAAGAACTTAATCTGGCTGCTTAAGAAGGGAGACAAAAAAACCACAGAGAAATCAGACATAGAAGAGAGTAATGAAGAAGCCATTACAGAAGCCAATTATAGATGCTACAGTTAAACTATAGCATTTTGTGGAATCTATGTCCACACATGCCAAATTCACCACTTCCATGAACTCAATAATAAATATAGGCAATGATGTGAGTTTGACAGTAGATTAGTTTGAGGAAAAAAGGGTGAGGAGAGAAGGACATATTCCTGGCAATCTTGGCTATTCAAGCATTGTTAAGAATGGTAGCATGATGTAAGAGTAAGCAAAGTAGGATCTTTTGCTGTTTTTGTTTTGGTGTAATCAAGTGCCTTTGATTGAATCTTGCATTTATCAACCAAGACACTTTACTAGGAGTAAAGTTATTTTAATGTGATTAAAGATCTTCCCCACCAATTAATGGGCCTTCCCATTAAAGGGAGTTTCATTAAGGAAGATTTGTAGGAAGGCCCACACCTTTTGTTAATGAGGCACTGGTTCTCAAGGGTCTTGATATCCTCTGGCTCTAAAAAAGTGTATAAATACTTTGAAGGTGAGGTTTTACTTTGGGGTTTACTGACTGGAAGTGTTTTGTTTGGCCAGATGAGTCTCTGGAAAGCCACGAAGGAGCCCCCAATTTTGAATACTTTAGATGTTGGTGCTTCCTTCTGTCGTTTTTGTGGTCAGATAGTTGGACCTGTCTGTTGATTTTGAAAACCTAGATGTTGGTGCTTCCTTCTGTGGTTTCTATGGTCAGATAGTTGAACTTATCTGTTGATTTGTGATACATGTAATGATTGTGGTCAGCCAGTTTGAAACCATGTCTGTTGATCTTTGATTTATCTGCATTTTCTCTGAAGTTTAGGGTGCTTTTCCCCCTGTACTAGGTGAATGATATATGTACTTGATTAAAGGAGATTATTAACCCCTCAAAATTTGTCTTTCCTTTTATAAATACAGATCTAAGAACTCATGATAGCAGGCCCCCTTTGTATGTTGGGGTGCTTACTGATGCACATGCCACAATGGGTTGCAAATGGTCACACAATGGTCAAAGTCCATGGCCAAGAAGAAGCCAAATTCTGTGGTTATAAAGCTATGGATAAAGAACGTCTAATTTAGATAGGCACCAAAGGCAATTTGAAGTTAACCAAGCCAAAAGAGACAGAGTATTCAGGGCAGAGTGCATGTGGAGAGGAACAGGTCAGTGACAGAAAGAATATGCAGGAAGAAGAAGATAAGATTCATATAGAATTCTATCTTCTCATATCACCATTAGGATTGTCACATTCCCCACAGACACCTCATACAGGGAACAGAAAGGTATCACTATGCAATGTGTAGATATTCCTGGTCAGAGATACACACCAGGAAGAATATGGATAAGGACTGATGTAAATTATTCATGGGAGACATTGTGCTATCTTGTAAGGACACCGCACTCTGTAATTGCAAAGACTCAAATGCTCCAGAAATATCATTGCAGTTGGAGCTTGAAAAATATACAATATCTCATTCTCATAAAAAAAAATAGGTGGATAGATATGGCTTCAATAAGAAAACAATATTCCATATTGTGAATTGGTTCAATAACTGGATTTCTACATGAACAATAATGCATTAACATTATTTCTTTGTGTCCTGACAA
Organism: Notamacropus eugenii; assembly: GCF_028372415.1. Taxonomy (NCBI): domain Eukaryota; kingdom Metazoa; phylum Chordata; class Mammalia; order Diprotodontia; family Macropodidae; genus Notamacropus; species Notamacropus eugenii. The sequence continues at coordinate 92,519,841 of NC_092876.1, forward strand.
GACTACTTTGGAATTCTGGGCACCGTGATTTAAGAAGAATATTGATAATCTAGAGAAATTTTAAATGGATGATGAAGTACTTTGTATCATTGATATTAAAAAAAAATAATTCCAATGTATTGGGAATATTACCTTTGAGAAATTAAGACTTATAACTGCCATCACCTGTTTAAAGCAGATATTATGAACTTTTTAGTGACACTGTCTCCATTTGGTAGTTTGTGAAGTGTATGAATTTTCTTTCACAACAATCTTTTTAAATGTATTATATATATATATATTATATAATACATATTATATATATAATATATATCACAAAGGAAAATAATGATGCTAACTGCTTTCAAGGATTTAAAGCAGGTATTCTGAACTTTTTTGTGTCACAGAGTATTGTATCAGTCAGGTGATGCCTAAGGACCCTTTCCCTTAATAATATTTTTGATTTTAAGAAAAAAAAATGCATAGATTTAAAAATGGAAATAATTGTATTAAAATGCAATTATCAAATAGAAAACAAAAGGAAAAATAAGCTCATAGACCCCAGGCTGAGAGGCCATGATCTAAAGAATTGCCATGTAGGTAGAGTGTAACACTTGGTTCTGGAGAGCAAAAGTAGAAACAGTGTGTAGAAGTGGAAAAGATGGACATTTTATCACATTGGAAAGAAATGCTTTCTGACAATAAGAGCAAGATGCACTTCTTTAAGAAGTATACAGCCTGGTATACAGTCTCATCTTGTTTTGGTTTTTAAACAAATACTATATGACCACTTGTCAGTAATTTAATAGAGAGGTTCTTGTTTTATACTAATCTCATTCTCCCATGAATATTAGTTATTTTTTCTCTAGCCTTTCCCTATACTAACTTACAAAATCCTGAAGAGTATGAGTTGAAGAGAATACATTCATGTGGCCTCAACTGAACATACGAACAATTTCTTAGACATCCATTTGTGTTTATCATCATTCCCATTTCATGTGTGTCTCTTTGTTGTTGCTGAAATTAGATTGCAAATGTCATAGCAACCTATATTTATAACTGAAAAGGTTTTTCAAAGTCAACAAGCCCAAACTTCCCTTTTTATGTAGGGAAAGACCCCGGATCAGACAGATTAAATTATTGTATAGGATTACACAAAAGAAAGTGGAAGAACTGAGGCTTGAAACTTGTACACTAAGTAAGAAAGTAGGTAGAGATATAGTCATCAATTGCTGCAGGTAACATTTCTAAAAATAATTTTGGAAGGAGAAGGGGGAGAGATCAACAGGTACCTGAATGAGGGTAGAAATGTCAAGAATGTAATTGTCTTTCCCCCTCTCCTTACCCAAGAAAGTTTACTATAATCCTGATTTTTAAAAAATGGATATTTAATGGATTGCAGTACTTTAGGGTAATTGTAACGAAAAGATCAATACTTAATGGAACATTCAATATATAACATCTAGGAGAATTATATTACAGACCAATTACAAAGGACTCCATAAGATCAAATTATTTACTTCTTACATGTGAAAATGTCAACATTCTTAAGACCATCATTGGTATTTAGATAGTTTATAAGAAAGGTTGGGGCTGAGCTAAGTTTGATGGGGTGATTCTAAAAAACAAAATTGAATAGGAAAATAAAAAAGTGAGCAATTATCTCATAGAAATGAAGTGTGAGAGGGAAAACTGATTCAAAGGAAGCAGGTGGTTTGGAGGGCTAGCAATTCTGGAACCTTATTCTCATCATATGAGTTAATGAGGGAACAATACATACATCAAGAAGGGAGCAAATGTCTTCTAAATTTTTAAAGAAATAAGAAAGTAAGGGAACAGGATAAGGTGGGGTTTTCAAAAGGTTATGTAGATTAAAATTTAGGAGGATAGAAAGAGGAAAATGGAGGGACACTTAGAAGGTAGAATAAGAAACAGGAGGGTTAGAGGAAAGAATAAGGGAGAGATTTATTTTTAGGTTGTGGATTAGAGAGGTAGTAATTAAGAGTAAACTAGAGGAGGAATATGGTATAAAAAAGAGAGAGGGTGAAAGGACAATAGTGACGCAAAAAAAGATGATGGTAAATACACAAACAGTCTAATTTGGAATGCAAATTCAATGTACCTATGAAATGGAAATGGAGAGCAGATGGGTTTAAAAATCAGAATCCAGCAATATGTTGATTATGAAAACAACAGATTTTAAAATGAAAGATACATATAGAGTTAAAGGGCTGTGGTGGAATTTATTATGTTTCAATCAATGCAAAAAATTCAGGGGTAGCAATCCTGATATCAGGCAAAGTTAGAGCTAAAATAGTTTTAATTAAAAGAGACAAACAAATAAATTATATGATGACAAAAGGTATAATGGAAAATGAAGCAATATCAATAGTAAATCTGCATGTACCAAATAATCTAGACTCTATTTTTTAAAAGAAAAATAAATGATTACAGGTTGAAATAGGTAGTAGTAACTCTAGCATTCTTAGAATAAGGTAAGTCTAATAAATTTAATAAGAAATAAGTCAAGAAAGGGAATGGAATTTTAGATAAGCTAGATATGATAGGTTTCTGCAGAGAACTGCATGAGAATATAAATAAATGCACCTTTTTTCTCAATGATACATGGTACCTTTACAAAGATTGACCATATCTTAGGGTATAAACATTTTATGGCTAAAAGTGGAAAAACAGAGATATCAAATGTTTCCTTTTAGATCACAACGCAATAAAAATATATTTATTAAGGGATCATGGAGACATAGGAAAACAACTAATTGGATACTGTTGGATATTAAACAATATAATCTTAAAGAATGATTAAAGAAGACAACATAGGAACAATCGGTACTTCGTTAAAGAGAATGACAATGAGACAAAACACTTTTACCCAGTTTTCCCAGGAGTCCTTGGGTTTATCAAATAGGAGATTGCTATATTCATTGACCACTGTGTCTTGAGTACCTAGCATATTTCCACTGGTCTACCCTTCTGTTTCTTAACCAATACCAAGTGGTTTTGATAATTGCTGCTTTATAATACAATTTGAGATCTGATAGAGTTAAGCCACCTTCCCCTTGATATTCTGGACCTTTTCTTCTTCCAGTTGAATTTTGATACTATTTTTTCCAGCTCTAGAAAACAATTATGATAGTTTAATTGGTATGGCACTAAATAAGTAAATTAATTTAGGTGGAATTGTCATTTTTATTATATTGGCTTGGCCTACCCACAAGCAACTGATGTTTTTCCACTTACTTAGATCTGACTTTATTTGTGTGAAAAGTGTTTTGTAGTTTTGTTCATATAGTCCCTGGGTTTGTTTTGGCAGGTAAACTCCAAAATGTTCTACCCTAGCTTTAAATGGGATTTCTCTTTCTATCTCTTGCTGTTGGGTGGTATGCACATTTGTATAGCCTTTTGAGCATAGTTCCAAATTGCTCCCCAGAATAGTTGAATCAGCTCACAGCTCCACCAACGATGAATCAGCGTTCCAACTTTCCCATATCTCCTCCAACTTTTATCATTTTCCTGTTTTGTCATGTTAGCCAATCCGGCAGATGTGATGTATTACCTTAGAGTTATTGTGATTTGTATCTCTCTAATCAATAGTTATTTAGAGTATTTTTTCATATGACTATAGATAGCTTTAATTTCTTCCTCTGAAAACTTCCTGTTCATATCCTTTGACTATTTATGAATTGTGAAATGAATTATATCCTTGTAAATTTGATTCAGTTCTCTGTATATTTTATGTATATATACAGTCCTATGTATATTTTAAAGGGACCTTTATCACAGACATTTACTGTAAAAAATTCTTCCCCGGTTTCCTACTTCCCTCTTAATCTTGGTTGCATTGGCTTTGTTTTTACAAAAAAACTTTTCAATTTAATGCAACCAAAATTATCCGTTTCTCATTTCTTTCTCTATCTCTTGTTTGGTCATAAATTTCTCTATTCTCCATAAATCTGACAAATAAACTCTCCTTTGCTTCCCTAATTTGTTTATAGTATCAGTCTTTATACCTAGATCATTTACCCATTTGGACTTCATTCTTCTGTATGGTATCAGGCATTCGTCTATGCCCAGTTTCTGCCACACTATTATCCAGTTTTCCCAGCATTTTTGGTAGAACAGTGAGTTCTTATCCCAGAAATTGGGGTCCTTGGGTTTTTCAAACAGTAGCCTGCTATAATCATTGACTACTATATCTTCTGTACCTAACCTAGTCCAATGATCTACCCCACTATTTCTTTGCCAGTACCACGTGGTTTTGATGATTGCTGCTTTATAATATTATTTGAGATCTGGTATGGCTAGGCTACCTTCCCTAGCATTTCTTTTCATCAGAAAATTCTTATTGGATGATAATCTCAAAATCAATCAACAGTATGATAGAGAAATTATTTTAAAAAGAACAAAACAAAAGCATGCTGCTAAAAAGACTCCTTACTCTGAAAATAGTTTTCCTATGACTAGAATTTTCTTCAACAGCCATTCCTACAAACCTTCCAAATCTACAAGTATCCTTTAAAATCCAACCACCCCTATCCTAGAACTTATTTTGGTTGGCAAACCAGGACTCGAAGGACACGTTCCTTAATTTGCTTTGTTCTGGCCCCATAGATTAAGGGGTTGATCATGGGAGGCACCAGGAAGTAGAGATTGTCAACAATAATCTGAATGTTAATAGGCATTTCATATCCAAATGATTGAGTCAAAAAAGAGAAAACAACAGGAGAATAAAAAAGGGCAATGATACAGAGATGGGAGCCACATGTACTTAGGGCCTTGTGCCGTGCTTCCCAAGAAGGAAAATGGAAGACAGTTCTAAGAATCATCCCATAGGAGAGGCTAATAAAGAGTAGATCCATACCAATAGAAGTTACTACAATCATGAAACCATAGACAATGTAGTGAGAGATGTCTCCACAAGAAATCTGTACCACAGCCATGTAGGTACAATAGGAATAAGGAATAATGTTAGTTCGGAAGCTGGTCAATGTTTTGGTTAAGATAGGCATTGGAGTAAGCTCGACCATAGTCCTTGCTAGGACTGCGAGCCCCATTTTCACCAGTGTATTATTAGTTAATATGATCATGTACCTCAGTGGATTGCAGATAGCTACAAAACAATCAAAAGTCATGGCCAAAAGAATTCCAGATTCCATAACATATAAAGATGCAATGAAGAACATATGGATAGCACACCCATCAATGCTTATCTCTTTAGCATCCAGCCAGAAGATGCCTAACATGTGTGGCACAGTTGCACTAACTAGAGACAGATCAACAAATGATAGCATGGCCAGCAGGAGAAACATGGGCTCATGGAGACTCTTCTCTATATGAATGATGAGTATGATGGTGATGTTTCCAGTGAGAGCAGTAATGAAAACTAAGAAGTAAGGTAGGGAGAACAAGCCATGAAAAGATTCCAGTCCTGGAATCCCAGCCAATACAAATACCTCTGGCTGGGGAATGGAGTTGTTACAAGAGGACATCCCTTTTTACTCCTGTCTAGGGGTGGAGGGAGAAAGGGATCTATTCATTGGAAGTAAGAGAGAAATTCAGCATCAATAGATCATCAAATAAGAAGCATTTAAGTGATGTGTGTTCTCTTGTACTTCATCCATTTAGGGTTCATCTGGGAAAAGATAAAAACAAAAAGAACATATGACTCAAAAGAAAGATGCATCACTGGCAAGTCACTTCCCTCATGGATAAGTAAACTAATTTATTTGTTGATTTCTTACTTGTACGCTTATGAACTGGATCCTGATTTGAGTTTATTGCTTATATTTCCTTTGGGAAATCTTTAACCATCCACGGTTCAATTTCTACATTTGCCTCCTTTTATAGAGACTCTCTGGCATAGTAGACAGAGAAGTGGCCTCAGAGGTTGGCAGATCTGTGTTTAATCGTGACATATACTGGCTGTGTGACCATGGACAGGTTGTCTAATGTATTATAGTGCTGGGCAACTTTCTAAGAGTATAAGCTGTATTGAAGAAGTTGTATTGCATCAGTATAGGAAATTTCCTTATTCAATAGTTTTCTATACCAATAAAATCATGGAATCAACCACCAATAATACTATCTTCCCTGTAAAGATGCACTTACACTTGGGAAGCAGAGGTCATGGGGGAAATTTTGTATTTTGAATCAAAGGGTTTGGGTTCAAATTTCAACTCTATTTATCACCTATGATACCTTGGAGAAGGCATTTAACCCCTCCTGTCTTCAGTTTCCGCATTTGTAAAAGGAAGAATTTGAAATAGATGATCACTAAGGTGCATTCTATCTAGGTATCAATCTGTTATCTTACAACCCTATGTAATACCTAAGCTGATGCCTAGACTCTGCCTTATTTAAGATTTTCCTTTCTTTCTTCTGGGGTACGCACCTTAGATTTCGTTGAGTAAGCACTTATTCTTTCTGTACCACTGCCACTCTTTCTTACCTCCTTGGGGATAACTGAATTTTTCAAGACTTCTTCAAGTAGGTGTGGCCATAGGACTTTGTTCACCATTTAAATTCACTAAAGATCATTGGGGAAAAAAGACATTAATGATCTACTAAGTAAAATAGAATATGATTGCATACTTTCAAGAACCTTAGAAATCACCTAATTGGTCTTCTAGTTCACCCGCTTTGAAAATGAGGAAACTTAGATGCAAAAAGTTGAAATGACTCGTTTAAGGTCACACTACTAATAAAACAGAGAATCTAATATTTGTCTCTGTCTCTTGACTTTTAAGTCAATGTTTTTCATTTTATGTCTGTTATTAAATAAGTGACCTTTTCTGCACATCCTCTCAAGTTCTGGCTCCCTGTTTTTTTTTTTTTTTCAGACCATTTTTTGGGCTAAGCAAACAGCTAATTTTTGAGTTTCAAATAAATATTTCACCTGTATCATCTTAGAGCTCTCAAATATCTCCAACAGTCTGATCATAATTTCTCTATCAAGGAAATACTCAAAGTCTAGGCTATAGATTTTGCAAACTAAGCAAGTGCATAACAATTTTCAATAATAATGTGGCAACAGACAAAATTTGCCCACCATAGTGAGGAAAGCGAGTATTAGCAGAGAGAAGGAAGGTTATAGAATTGTTGATGTAAAGCAACCTCAAAATCTATCTAGTCTAAAAAAAAGCTTATTTAAAGACGTTGATATTGAGAACCAGAGAAATTAAATGATTTGTTAAAGGTGAAGTGTCAAAGACAGAATTTGAATCCAGATTCTCTTTTTACAGAATCAGTGCTTTCTTCCACTACACAGCAATGTTACACTGGGAGTGTTATTCAATCAATCAATTTCTTACAATGAGATCTGTTCAATAAGAGAATGGACTATCTTAAGAGATAATTTGAAACTTGGGTATCCAATGCATGCAGCTGCAATACATCAGGATACCCTGCAACATATTTTAAATTTAATTGGAAAATGTTTACAAAATAAATAAAAATACAATACAACACAGATAATGTGATTGTGTGGTTTTCTCCATCAATATGTAGCATTCAATATTACTTATATAGAGTTACAGGGGCCTCTTTTCAATTTGAATTTGACAGGGCATGTAAAATATTCAAAGTTTAACAAAGTACATGTTTATACTTCAGTCCCATGGAAGGTTGATTCTAAAGGATGGAAGAAGGAGAAATAACAAATGGATTTTAAGATAAAATACATAAACATTCACCTGGAGAGAGTCATTGGACCCTTGCAATCACCACTAAAATGACAGCGTAGTGAATAATGATGCTATATCAAAAATGATTCTTTTCATAGAGCTACTATAGCAGACCTTGTACAAGTTACTCCCAAAGAACACCACTTAATCTACAGTTATCACTAAAGCAGGAAAATCTTAACTTTTTTTTTTAATGGAGTGTATTGGCAAGCTGATGAATGGAAAGATATGTATACATGCATGTATACATACATACATACATAAACACACATGGGTGTGAATTATATATATATATATATATATATATATACAAGAAATATATTTATAAATATACATGTACATATAAATATATTTATGTATATGTACACATGTATGCATGTTCGTTTCTCACTCCCACCCTGCTGTGACTACTACCCTGAAATCTATACCCAGGATTTGTGGATCTCTGCTTAAAAACTCATTCTCTAAAGTGTTCAACAGACAATGCTGTGTGCCTCTGAGATAGTACTGCGGTCATAGGGAAACTATTTAGCAACAGGAAGATTTACGGGCTATTTAACTCAATTCTGATCAAAATTTAAAGTTACTGCAGTGTGGGAAAATCTGTTTGGCATGAAAGAGGGGTAATATGAAGGATAATGATAAAGGACACAGAAGGAAAGCAGAACCTCAATCTTTATTTTCCTTCAGTTTTGACTGCCAAGGAAATGAACATTTGAAATGTAAAATGGCCAACAGGGCTTGATTCCTGTGATGAATACAGGCATGATAAGAGATCACCAAACTGTACTAGATGGATCTGAGTCATATGCCGAATTTGAACAGGACACATAAGCATTGAAAGGACTGGAGCATATGATTGCTAAGGCACTATCAGTGATATCTGAATATCATCAACTACGGGAGAGGTACCATAGGATTCGAGAAGGATAATATTCTCTCCACTTTTAGAAAATTAAAGAGAACAGTGTTAGCAAATTATACACCAGTAAGCTTGACTAGTCACTTCATGATAAAATGCTAGAATAGACTATTAAAGAAAGGGTAAGCGAATACTTTGTAAAAGAAACAGTTACAATAAAGAAATAGCATATCTTCTTTAAGAATAAGTCATACCAGACTGAACTAAGGTGAAAAAAAAAAGAGCATAGCTGTCAGACTAAACAGCCCTGATTTAGAGGATTGTCATATAGGTGAAGCATAATACTTGGCTCCAGAAGACACAATCAGGAACAGGTGTAGAAGTTGCAGGGATCTACATTTTATTACACTGTAAACAAAACAATGTGTCTAATAGTTAGGACTGTTCCTAAGTAGGATGCACTGCTTTAGGATGTATATAGTCCTATCTTGCTTGGGTTTTTTAAACAGATGCTGGATAACCTCTTGTCAGGAACTTCATAGACTAGTTCTTGGTTAGTTACAAGTAAGTAACCTATTAATCCATACTGGGAACATATTCACAAGGCTCCACCTGAACACCATTTATGTCAGGTGTGTCCCTTTGTTGCTGCTGAAACCAGATTGCAAGTTTCAGAGTACCCTGTATTTAGAACTGAGGCAGCTAGATGGCTTAGTGGATAGAATAATGGGCCTGAAGTCAGGAAATCCTGAGTTCCAATTCAACTTCAGATACTAACAGTATGGTCTTGGGCAAGTCACTTATCCTCTGTTTACTCTTAATCCACCAGTCTTATATGACTTATCTCCACTGGAGAAGCAAATGGCAAACCACTCTAATCATCTTTGCCAAGAAAATAACATGGACAGTGTGATCTATGGGGTTATTAAGAGTTAACCGTGACTAAGCAACAACAACAACAAAAATATTTAGAGCTGGAAAAGTATTTCAAGATCTATGAATCTAAACTTCTCATTTTAAGTAAAGAACCCAGAGTCAGAGAGATTAAGTGATTGTCTAGGGCTGCACGGTTAGTTAAAGAAAGAACTGGGCTTTAAAGGCACTACATTAAAAAATAAAGACTAGGTAGAGATACAGTCACCATATGGTGTAGGTAACTTTTTTTTCCAGAAAATTGCCCAAGGAGATGGAGAAGAGATGAGAGATGAACAGAAGATACCTGAATTAGTGTAGAAAAGTCACTGTGAGCCTTAGGAAGACCTGTGTGTGCATATGTATACATATATAAATATATTCACACACATACACTTATATACACATATGCATACATAAACACCTATATATATGTGCATATATGTGTGTATATAAACATACACATACATATCTGTATATATATACACATATATGTACATATACATACACATAAGATTAATTTGAAATTGATTTGTTTTGTGAAGGGGGAAATGGATGAGTCATGATAGGGGTCATTGATCACAAAAGATCAGAGAGTAGGATTTGACTGCTTAGTTAAAGAAAGATTTTCAGAACTTCTGACTCCATATCCACCCCTTTTACACTAAATTAGCTTCCTGTTTTCCTTCATTCTTTTCTCTTCCCATGATCTTTTTTCTCAGGCTCTGACAGAAAAATGGGACAGAATGTTTCATTACCTGGAAGTACAAGGGTGATAGATGAAGAGTCCAGTTAAACTGGAGCTGTGTCTCAGCCTAGGACCATCGATCTGAGACAAGAATGAAGAAGAGCAAATGCTGTATGCAGAAGTTGGGAGGATCCTTTGTCAGAATAATTCATCTGAGAGGTGGATTTATGCTACTGATTCTTCTCTAATCTTTCTCCCAGGGGATTCCCCGTTAAACAAAGAGTTTTCAAAAACCAGGGCACTTCAAGGATCAGAACTGTCACACAGGAGTAAATGAGAAAAGGAGATGTCTGTCAGTGAAATCAAAGATTAAGATGAAAGGGGAAGAGCTTGATTTTTGTACAGAGAGGAAAATATTATGTGTGAAGTTTATTGGGAATAAAAAGTTGGATCTCTAATTAAACCTAGCTCTGTAAAAGCAGGATCTTTATTTGTTGTCTTTTTTAAACCTAAAGCTTAGCATGGTGGCTGGCACATAACAGGTATTTAATAAATGCTTGTTGACTCACCACCTAAATGGCTGAGGTAAATGTATCAGGGGTTGGGGCACACTTAGACCTGACATATGTAATCTAATGTAGTTGTCTCCAAACTCATGAAACTAGTCAATAAAAATTTTGGACATATGCTGGAGAGCATGATCAGAATTGCACTTTTAGAAAAATGATTTTGACGATTTTGTGGAAAATGAATGGCAGAGTGAAGTGACTTGAGGCAGGAAGACCAAATAAGAAGCAATTGTATTAGTCTTTGGGAGAAGTCATGAGAGCCTGAATTTGAGCGGGATCCATGTAGTTAGAAAGAATGGGATGAACATGAGAAACAAGGATATTGAACTTACTGGATTTGTGAATTGATTGTATATGAGAATGTGAAGTGAGATGAAAGTGATGAGATAAAGAAGATTCTGAGGTCATGACAACCTGGGAGACTAGAAAGCTGTTGGTGCCCTGCACAATAAAGTAAGGGATAAATTCAGGGTAGGAAATAAATATATCTAGGATATAGATTATAGTTCATCAGTGTCAGTGTCATTGCTCTGTCTCCTGAAAAATGAAAAGGGTGACTGGATCTGAGCATAGAGCCCACCCTCCATTATATGCACATATACTTGTGCATATACACCCTCCAAGGGTGCTCACATGAAGCAGGAGGTGATCTAAGGGGAAAAAGGAGGGAATTTTCCCTATAACTTGTACTCATTGCTGATATGACTACCTACTAGCACTGGGGAAATGGAACAAATAGCTGATGACCAACTCAGAGCTAGGGGTACGGGAGTTTTTGCAGTGTAAAAGAATCAAGGAAGTGTTGAATATTATATGAAGGTGTGTTCATGTCAGAGATAAATTACAGAAACTTCCTCTGGCAGTGAGAGTTGGATGGGATCTTCTTCCCACTCACTCACCAACTGGGTGGACACAGACCTTTAGTCAGTGAAGTGGTGCCCTAAGTAAGCTCTCAGCCCTTCTTTGCAGATCATTTGTCTGGAGAGCCAAAGTGAAAGATTCACTCAGATGCTCCCCTTCGAGCAGACAGAAATCAGGACAAATTGTTTCAGAGTCGAAATTTCAGGTTCCTTATTGTTCTAAAATATGGAATGGATTTAGTGATCCTAAATATTCCAAATACAACATAGGGAGTTAGGAGTGCTAGGTTCCTAGCAATCTGAGATCATTGCTGAGAATCAGTTCTATCCTCAGGAATTTCTGTTTAAATTCCTTAACAAGCTCACTATAGCAAAGTTCTTATTCTGTTCTATTTGGTAGAGATAAAAAGATTAAAAAAAGGTAGTACTATCTTCATTCCCTTTTCCCACTATCATGTTCCCATCTACTATAAGGAGTAGAATTATTCCTTATTTGTTCTTAGCTATAATATATGTATATGTATCTATGTATATACATACAGATATATTTACATATGTATATATAATTGTGTATATACACGTAAATGTAATAGCCTTAAGATTTTTCCTGATATAAATTAGCACTCTTACAATATTTAGAACTTCAGTATTTCCAACAATTATCTTACAAGTCGAGATTATCCTTTTATATGGAGAATTAAGTGGTCTGCTCTGTCTACCTATCTCTTTATCTCTAATTTATTCTCAACGTAGTTCCTCTCTATACACAAAGCTTTATTTGCCACAGCATCTAATTTTTCATCAATGACAGAAGTTGTCTTCCACTTTCCTCTCTTTGGCTTTTTTAACTGAAATATCACTGTCAAATACATTGAGAGTCTTCCTTTTGCTTCTCTCTTCTTCCTGCTGATACTTCACACAATATGGAAAAATATCTTGCTAAGTTTTTATTCCAGTATGTTAAACTTGAATAAATAAACTATATTTAGTATATAAACTATATATATATATATATATATATATATATATATATATAAACTGTATATATATAACTAAATATAAAAAGTATATTTACTATATAAACTATATATTTATCTATGGTCATGGTTGGGATGATCTGAGAGTGGTCTCTGTGATAAGTGAGAGGAGAATAATGTTCTCTTCTTTCTCCTTTTCCCTGAGTAGCCCTTTACCTCAAAATCTTTATTTGTTGCAGTGGTTTTATTCTTAGCTATAAGGGCACAGAAGTAGCATAAGTGAAAGTGAACACAAGAAACAACTATGAGGTTTATATAAAAAAACTTTAAAATTATCAAAGTACGAAGATAGGGCCAGGATATTTGATTTCCTTCCTGTATAGAACTCTCAGATAACCTAATGTCCTCTATTAATGCAAGTTGGCATACTCTTTGCAGTTTATAGTTTTATAAGAGTTACCTAGAGCAATGAGAGGTTAATTGACTTGCTTAGGGTCACACAGCCAATATGTTTTAGAAACAGGTCAGGAACCGAGGTCTACTCTCTCTCTCCATTACATTCTTCCTTTCATCATATGAACATTATTCAATTTAACTGAATAAGCATTTGTTGCATGTAATATAAAAATGCATATATTTTTGACACTGCTAGGTTGTGCAGTACATAGAGAACAAACCCTGAAGTCAGGAAGACTCATCTTTCTGAGTTTAAATCTGGCCTCACGTACTTACTAGCTATGTGGTCCTGGGCAAATCACTTAACTTTGTTTGCTTAAACTTCCTCATCTATTAAATTAGCTGGAGAAAGTATTAACAAACCACTCCAGTGTCTACGCCAAGAAAACCCCAAATAGAGTCACGAAGAGTTAGACATGATTGAGAGATTACTGAATGACGTCAATTATTCAAAATTCCTCATTTTTCCATGTGTTGCTCACTTCATTATTACTCTAAAATAATCCTATATTAAATACATATATAATGTACTTTGTACTTTGCCTGAATTTTTGGCAGTATTTCTATTTCTTAGCTAACACAAAGAATACTTTTACGAGTATTTTCAGTATGCACATGATGTTTTTGTCCCCATATTGGATTTCCTTGTGGGTATATTTTCATCATTAAAAGAATCGAGTCAAAAGGTATGAATATCTTTGTTCTATTTCTTGAAAAATTTTAAATGATATCTGGAATATTTGATCAATAATTCATAACTATATAACAAATATATTTTTGTTCTTGTTTTTCTAGAGCCCTTTAAACATTTCAATTTTCCATTATATATGTCAAGTTGAACAACGAGTTTCTATTTGTATTATTTACTGTTGTTGATTTGTACACTGTTTTCCAAAACAGGTAATAATTTCAAACTCTTGCGAAAACTGTTCATAACCTTTAATCAAGTATGAAATGAGAAATATCTCATGGTAAGATATTTGTGCTAATATACTTTATCTTGGTTTTCAGATTTTTATCACTAATATTTCATTCGCATATGTTTCTAATATAGTACCTTATTCTAAGCATGTTATTTCTATGGAACATTTGTAGTTTTATATATCTGACTCTTTTTATTTTGTCTTTTCTGATTTCTCTTGACCCTTCGTCAAAATTCAAACATAACCCACCACTGCAAAATATACTTTGTTCTAATTTTCTTCCTACTATGATATTGTCTGTATGTTCATATTATACATACATTTTAAAGTTATAGTGATATATGGTGTAAGGTGTTGGTCTGAACTTCATTTCTGCCAAATATTTTCTAAGTTTATAGGAGGCTATTGTCAAAAAGGGAGGTATTTCTGTAAGGAACACTTGATTCAGGTTATATAACAGTGAGCTAATGCTTCCTTTTTTGTTTGTTAGTTTCTTTGGTACTGTGGGATTATGTCTGTTTTAATGGTTTATTTCTTTAAAAAAAGCAATATCAAATAGATTTTGACTACTGGTATGTAGAATAACTTAAAATCTGCTAATACTGTGTTCCCTTTATACATATTTTTTCTCATCATGCCTGATATTCTAGATGTTTTGTTCTTCCAAATATATTAACTAAGTGAAGTCTCTTGGTTAATTAACTTAACATTAGGTCTGCTATTTCTTTTCAAATCTGAAAATAAATTTACAGAATATCATTATTTTAATTCTCGTGGCATAGCTAAATACTGAGCAATTAATTTCTAGTTATTTGTAGGTTATTCCTTAGTTTTCATCATATAAACCTTTTATGTATCTCAATAGGTAAACTCCCAGATAGGTTATATATTTTGTGATGATTTTAAATGAAATTTCTCTAATTATTGTATTTTCAAGATTTAACCTAGTAATATATACAGAATGATGTTTTGGGGGATTTTTTTGTTCTAATATGTTACTTAAATAATTAATTATCCCAAATAGCTTATTTTCTGATTCTCTTGTGTTTTATAAGTACACTGCTATGTTACCTATAAATAATAATATTTTAATCTGCTTTTTTGCTGACATTATGACTATTATTTTTCTTTTATATTTTTGCTAGCACTAACATTTCTAGAATTATAGCAAACAAGGTGGGAGGTAGCATCCTTGTTGTCTTGTTCACATGGATAGCAAGAGGTGTTTCTTCATTTCTATGTTTTCTTTCTTGATTTTAGTATTATATAACATGTTAAATAGAGTTCCTTCTATGTCTATACACTTTTAACCTTTTACTATAAATAAGTCTTGTATTTTTTTCTGTGACTTTCACTGCATCTGTTAAAATATCTTTGTGACTTTACATAATAATTGCTATTTATATTAGTAATTATTATAATTGTTTTTACTTATTTTGAATCATATTTGCATATTTGGTAAGAATCTAATTTGATAAATTTGAATTAATTTCTAGATATTTTACTCTTGTATCCTTGTAGCAGATTAAAATATACTTTTGTAATAATAATTAATGAGATTAGTTGCAATATTCCTAATTGTATTTCCCTTATAACAAAGAAAATGATTAAGAGAAACAGGAAGACAGCAAAAATGCTATTGTCTTTTCTTCATAATGTATTTATTTTATATTTTAAAATCATGTACATGCATACATGGATTTTATACATAATGCAGCAACATATATACACACATAGAATATACATATGTGCATTTTATATATACACATGTGCACATATATGAGTGTATCCATATAAACACATATATTTACCATAATGTTGTCTTATCTGATAATATATCAGTTCCTTAAAAACAAAGTCTACTTCACTGAATAAATTTTTGATTGATTGTTTTTTCTAATGGATTCTTTATTTAATACTTCATTCTATATGTCTACCAGTGATTGTCCATGTTGGCACTTACCATTTCATGTATTTGTAACTCTCAAAGGATAGGGGTACCATTACTATTTATGTTGCTCTTGATACATAAAATTAAAGACACAAAATATACTCTCTTCTTCATGGTCCATTGTTGGTTATTCAGAAACTTATTCCTTTTAAAAATAATAGTCCAGGACCATTGACTTTATAATATCCTTCCTGCTACTCCTTTTCTATAAGCCATTCCCTAGGGAAGTATAGTAAACAAGAAGAATTCTTCTAGAGGTAGAATAGCAGGAAAAAGGAGGAATGTTTTTTGCCCATCTATTCTCTTTATTAGAAGTGTTACTTCAAGCTTCCCCAAGAAATGGTATAAAACTTTTTTAAAAGTAGGCGGTTAATTTCCTTTTCTGTAATTGTAATATCTGGCAAAATGGCAGGAATTACTGACAAAAAATCAAGGGTCCCCATGTATAAAGTGCTTCTGTTACCATGTCTGCTGATACCTCTATAACAATCAAACAAACTTGACCTTCAATGTCCCAAGGACATAGTCTCGGATCTTTTTGGTCCTGACACCATATACAATGGGGTTAAGGAATGGAGGAACCAACAAGTACATGTTCGCAATGAAAATGTGGACCTGAGGTGGCACATTGTGACCAAAGCGGTGGGTGAGAAATGTGAAGACAGCTGTAGAGTAGAAGACAAGGATCACACAAACATGGGAACCACATGTCCCCAAGGCTTTCAGGCTGGCCTCACGTGATGGGAGGCGAAAGACAGCATGGAGAATTAAGACATAGGAGATAGCAATGAAGAAGCCATCACAGGAGCCAATTATAGAGGCCACACTTAAACTATAGCGCTTTGTGGAACCTGTATCTACACATGCCAATTTCACCACTGCCATGAATTCACAGTAAGTATGGGCTATGATGCGTGTCCCACAGTAGGGCAATTGCTTGAGCAAGATAGGGTGTGGAGAGAAGAAGGCCACACCCCGGAGCACCACAGCCCCACCAATCTTAGCTATCCGGGCATTAGTAAGAATGGAAGTATGACGCAATGGATTGCAAATGGCCACATAACGGTCAAAAGCCATAGCTAAGAAAAAGCCAGATTCCATGGCTGTAAAGCTATGGATAAAGAACATCTGAGTGAGACAGTCATCAAAGGCAATTTGATGTGAATCAAACCAGAAGAGACAGAGCATTCGGGGTAGAGTAGAGGTGGAGAGTACCAGGTCAGTGACAGAAAGCATGCACAGGAAGAAGAACATGGGCTCATGTAGACTTCTCTCTGCTCGTACCACAGATAGGATTGTCATATTCCCCACCACAGCCACCACATACAGGGAGCAGAAGGGAATCCCTATCCAAGTGTGTAGGTACTCCAGCCCTGGGATGCCCACCAGGAAAAATGTGGATGTGGACAAATATGAATCATTCATAATAGACATTGTGCTGTCATGGGATGCCACCAGTAATTAGGATTCCAAAGACTCAAATGCTCCAGAAAGATCATTGCAATCAGATCCTGAAAAATATACAATAGGTAGATCAGGGAATGAAGTGCAAACCATTGCCTGAAGCAGTAACATGTGTGAAACCATTGCTTTTGTTAAGGCTTCTGTTTGGGTTTTTTAATGATCAATATTAGCTTCAATTTAAAGTGGAATGAAAATATCCATGATCTTTCAGTGAATCTCAGAATTTGAAGGAACTAATTAGAAATTTAATTTCCAATTGGTATCACTTAACATGCACTGAAAGAATGTACTCCACAGGAAGACTGGATAAGCATCTTTATTAACTTCTGTCCTTTTACATTTGGTGCATTTTTTTCCATCTGTTATTTTCAGATTTGGAATCTTTGGTTCAATGAATTGACTATCCCATTCAGATTCATGTCATCTTTTTGAAGGAGAAATTTCATTTCCTCACTTGAATGACATCAACAAAATATTACCCATGCAACAATAGACAGAAAGAAGTCCAACGGGCAAATTGAATAGTAAATGATAGAATATCCTATACTTCAAAGGTGAAGTTATGAAATATCTTTGTTAATAATACACCTTCATATTCATGCATTTCCCTAAGTGGATGCCATTAGTTACCATAAACATTTCCAGGGAATCATAAGAGTAATGGGATCCAGGCTCTTCTTTCTGCTTTCAATCTTCTGGATGTTCTCCAACTTAACCAGTCTTTGCTAAAGTGTGATGCTAAAGTCTACTCACAATGTTGCATATTTCAATTGAATAGTTACATTGTACTATTGCCTTATTCTTAGAAGCTATGTTTTCCCTAATGCAGTTTAAGATCCATTGAGTCCTTCATCTTCTTCATAGACTATTTTTCAACTTCTCAGTTGTAAGTATATACCAGTAACAAAATCATTCTGTTCCCTTGGTTATTCTTTGCTGTTCGTGGCTTCATATCAAGTTCCCTATGATGAATCTTGTGCATTGAAGATGTATTGTTGATTTACTTCAGTAGACACATGGATCCATTATTTCTGGGCATGGGTAGGCTATTCAGAAAGACAGATTAAAATACCTCTAAAATTTGTCAGGTAACTTCATAAGTTGCATGACCAAAAAAAGTCTTCACCATCTGATGAATAATTTGCTGGTTGATGACACTCTCTAACCTTCATCAGGATCATCCTCTAACAAATGATACATGCTTATGTGGGGCACTGCAACTCTGTATTTCTAGGTGTGACCTATGAGAACAAAAACTATTGTCATAATGATAAGGAGACATCATAGGATGTCTTCAGCGAAATTCAGTTAAATTATTCAATTAATTGATTTTCATAATCACATATTGAAATTCTAGATTGGCCCTTTACCACTGGCAACTGGAGTCATATCAATCTTCCTCTGTAGATTTCTCTGAGAATTTCAGTTAGAAGGAATATAAGTGGGATTCAAATTTTTTGCTCAAACATTTGGTAATATACTTTCCTCTCTGGGACAAGTTCCTGGTGAAATGTGGGGGAAATAAATAAATACAAGTCTGTGACCAAAGAGTGAGTAGAGTTCTCAGGTCCCTATAGACTTGGAGAATCCAGATGTCTCTCTGATTCTCTCTTTCTTTCTCCCTCCTCTTCCCTACCCCTCTCTCTCTGTAATCAGTGTTAAGTGGCATGCCCAGGGACACACACCTAGTAAGTTTCAAGTGTGTGAGGTTGAATTTGAATTCAAGTCCCCCTGGGGACTGAATTCCCCTGAATTCAGGGCCAATGCTCTATCCATTGCACCACCTAGCTTCCCCACTGATCATCTCATAAATGTGAAAAGGGAAAGTTCACATATGTGCTGGCATACCAACTACATAGTTACACAAAAAAACTTGCACATATATATCTATAACTATGTGATGATTTTTTTTAAAATTGTGGGTGCATAGAATCTCTGAGTCAGAAGTTCATCTACTACAACCTTTATTTTACAAGTGGTAATTAGTGACAGTCTAGACTACATTGCCAGTGTCCTAAGATACATTTACTGATGGGCATAAGCAATTGCACTGATACATAAACATACCTCAAATATAGATTATATGCGCTTATATAGACATACATCTTTAAATACATAAAAACAAAGTGAGCACACATTCATTCTTGTATTTATTTATTCAGAAAAATTTATGAAGCATTTACTCATTGTAAAACTCTGTACTAGGCAAGGCTGTGGGGAGATTCAAAATTAGACAAGGCATGATTTCTGGCCATATATAACTGAGAATGGTAAAGGGATTAGGCACACAAGGAAATCTATAACCTACTTCTGTATACAGAACCCAACATGGTACTGGTATGCAAATATTTTTGAAGTTTTGTGGTGTCATGAGACTGGGATAAACAGTGGTTATGTCTTAGTCCATGACTTTAGACTGAGCAGAGAATTGGAGCTGATATTCTAGTTCTTCCATTTGTTACCCATGTCAACTTGGGCAAAGTCACAATCTCTGCCATCAGTTTACACATCTGTACAATGAGGTGGATAAGTAAATGGCCTTCCTGATCTGTTCCAGTTCTGAATCTTTGACCTTATCACTTTGTGATCTTATATGCTCAAAGATCAGGCCTTCAAACAAATCCATAAAAATACACACAAGCACACTGTCACATAGAAAAAAACATAGAAACACATACACAAACTATCCCTGAAACACATATACCCTGTAAAAACAAACAAAAGCAGGTATACCACATGATTTTTGTCCTTGTGAAGAGAATGACCAGTCTAGAATTGATTCCAGTAACCAAATTTTTCCCCTATACTGTGTGCCCAGCAGCCAAAGCTACCTAAATTCCAAGATGAAATGGGGGATGATTTCCCTTTCTGAGATATACCCTCTTCAGTATTTCTCAGGCGTTCATTCCATAATTGTCTCTGACAGAAAGCTCTCTCACCTCCGTAGATTTTCAGAGTGAAGAATCAATCCCACCTCAATTTATCTAACCTTTAGTAATTTTAGTGTTTGCTTTCTCCAATATTTTCAAAGCTTTAAAAGGTTCTACTAAAGAGAGGAATAAAAAGGTTTTTCCATAGGTTTAATCTTCTCTCCCTAAATTTTCTATTTCTCTTCTACTATAGTCCAAATGAACTCACCCCAATTTGGAGCTGAAGGGATGCCCCAGTGCTCATGTACAACATGAAATAGTGTGAAAAGCCAGTATATACCCACAGTATGCTGAAGTTATAGCCCACTCGACCAATTCTCTTCAGAGTGCCAAGCTCAGTGAACACTTTGGTTTATTCCCAAGTCTCAATAATTAAATTATACCCTTGGGTCCACATTTAATCTCTGTGTTTCCCTGGAGTGTCTTGCTTGAGATATCTTCAATTGTTTAATGCCCTGCTATAGTAAAAGGAAAATAGCATTCTGGGAATGGTCAGAAAGGGTAAAGGCATCACAATCATAAATGGCCCCTTGGGAAAGCTAGGCTTCCCAGAGGTTAGAAAACAACACGTCTAGTCAGGAAAATTCAAATTCAAGTTTGTCCCCAAACTTTTTAACTTGGTGACCTTGGGTAAGTTACAGAATCTCTCAGTCTTAGTTTTATCACCTGTAAAATGAGGATAATAATAGCACCAACTACACAAAGTTGTAAAGATTACATGATTTATCCTATGTAAAGTGCTCTGAAAACCTTAGCATTATGTGAAATGTAAACCTTTATTATTTTTGTCCAATAGAAACCACAGTGAGTTCTCAGATGAAATATCAGGGGGAGATGTAGAACAAAGGAATAATCCATTACCAAGAGAGGTTGAGAGAGTGACAATTCTAATGGAGAATAACTTTGATCTACCTTGTGAAAATAGATAGACAATGTGAGGACTCTGTAGTTTGGACAAAGAGGACAGACTACTTTGACAACTACTCTTATTGTTTCTACTGCTTATACAGATATATCAAGGATCTGAGATTTTACCTCTGGCTATGCTTGTCACTAACTTGGATTGTCAACAATTAGGGAGGACACAAAATAATGTCAACTATTTGATGGTGAGTCTATTTATTTCCATAAGCTTGTCTTTAAAGAGCACACATGAATTATAGCAGTGGCTTCAAATTCAAATATAAAGGGAGAAGCATTAATAAGTATATAAAGGTACTTGAGGGCAGTTTTAAAATGCAATATGACATATGTTTTATTTACTTGTCTGTTTTTTTTAATATTTCCCAATTATGTTTTAATCTGATTCAGTCTCTACTATGGAGAATTATGGGTCACATGTGGCTCATAGACTCTCCATTACAGGACCCATATTCAGGGCCTTTTTAGTTTAGAAAACTAGAAAAAAATGTTCTCTATTGGAATTGAATTTAAGAATCAATGGATACCATTTCCATGCCATAACAATATATGAGAGTAGCAAATTAGGAAAGTATTAACTTATATTTCTGTTTTATTAAGAATTATGAAACACTTTGCTCACAACAATGTCATGAGGTACATATATAGTACAAATATTATTACTTTCATTTTACTGATGAGGAGACTGAACTTTAAAGTCTGCTTCACTACATGAAAAACAAAAGTTACTATGGCTCCAGCAGGTAGTTACCACTATGTAAACCAAACAACAAAGCAATTGGTTGATAGTGCTCTGTGCTTACTCTTTTATTCTTTGTCCACATTCCTTAGGATATGGAAGCATCTGTCAGTCAGTATGGAATTGGCTCATTTGACCAGAATTTAGTTCACTATAGGGGAAAAGGATAAGCATTTATATAGCTTCTATATGTCAATCACTGTGTTAAGTGCTTCACAAATACTATTCAATTTGATCTTCACAAAAACCCTTCAAGGTGGGGGCTGTTATTAACACCATTTCACAGCTGAGGAAACTGAGACAAAAGGGAATTAAGTGACATACTCAGGATCTCACAGCCAGTAAACATCTGAGACCAGATTTGAAATCATTTTCCTCACTTCACTCTCAGTACTCTATCCACTATGCCATCTGTCTTTATCTTCTGTGTCTTTATCAAATATCCTGCAAGTTCAATTTACTGGTATTTTTCTATTTAATGCACCTTATTTACCACTTTGTTCTGTTAGTTATTATTGTAGTTAGAACACTAAAATTTTATGAAGTGCCATATCGTAGTGGAAGGAACATTGAATTTAGAGTCAAAGGAATGAATTTTAAACTTTATAATCTATATAAATTTGGGTTATTTTCTTCATCTTTGGGTTTATTTTCCTCATCAATAAAATGAGAGACTTGGACTAAATGACCTCTAAGAACTCTTCCAACTCTGCAAGTATGATCCCATGGTCCCCTAAGTCATAGGGAAATCACAATCTGAATCAGCAGAGGTAGTTCTCACAGCAAACAGATATGCTGTGATGAGAGCACATATCTTATGTGTTTTAATGTTCAGGGACTCTTCATTTGTTTTATGTCATGGACCCTTTTGACAGTCTGGTGGAGTTTATTGACTCCTCAGTTTAGAAATATAAAAATGAAATGTGTGGGAAACCGATCATAGTGGAATACATTTATCTCTGTATCTATCTGTATTGATCTATCAGTCTATATACAAGTAAACAGATGCCTGAATCTCTATGACAAATAGGGATCTATGTGGCATAAAAATTAATTTATATAGAGAATCTAAGATTTTAGTGAGAGCTTTGACTTTCTTCTGGTAGAAGATACATCTCTTTTTTTTTCAAGGATTTAACAATCACTTTAATCAAGCACATGTATCATTTCTTTAACCAAGTACATATATCATTCAGTTAGTTCAGGCAGTCAGCCCCCTGAATTTCAAAGAAAATACAGAGAAATCAAAAGATCACCAGATCTGGCTTTCTCTGCCTGAATTCAGCAGATAATTTCACCCCAAGTATATGATCATAGTTACCAGAGAGGGAAGCACACATCTGGGTTCTTAAAAGCTGGGGAACTCCTTAGAGGCTTCCCAGAGTCCTCATCTGGCACTCAAACCTTCTTACCAAAAACTGAGCTCTGAAGTAAAACCTCAACTCAGAGTAACCTTTTTTAGAGCCAGGAGCCATCCCAACCATTGAGAAGCAGTGCCTTATTAATAAAAGGCTTGGTCCTTCCTACAAATCTTCCCTAATCAAACTCCCCTTAAGGGGCAGGTCCTTTAGTGGGTGGGGAAGATCTTTAACAACATTAAAATAATTAACAACACAAATACATATACTACTTCTAGTTAAAGAAAGTGTTGTTTCTGTACTTTACTTCTATGTAAAGATTCTTGATTGATAAAGGCAAGATTCAGTCAGGCACTTGATCATACTAAAACAAAAACAGTACAAGATCCTAATTTTATTTGACATTACATTAGATAAACTTTGAAATTATATACTGTAAATTTATTACATTCTGAAAAGAAAAAACAAATTATGTATAATAGAGATCCATGGTATCATTTACTTTCTTTGCTTTATTTCCTGTTTGGAAATGCTCATTTTATTGTGGCACAGTGGATAGAAAGCTGGAATGTGGAAGACCTGAGTTCAGTTCTAGCCCCAGACTTTTCTAGTTTTTGACTCTAAGTCACTTAACTTCATACTTGCCTAAGTTTTCTCTTCTGTGAAATGAGGATAATGATAGCATCTACCTTCCAGGTTCTTGTGAGATTGTTAACCTTAAAGCACTAATTCGAGTTGTTTTTAGTTGTAGTCTCCCATGGAGCTAAGGAATTGCTGGCATCTGTGGCATATTGGTAATGGATGAAGAAAGGAGGTTGAAATAATTTATTTTGCGTAGATACTATAACCCAGGGGTGGAGAATCCCTTGGCCTCAAGGCCACATGTGACCTTCATAGGTTCTTGGGTGTGGCCTTTTGACTGAGCCCAAGTTGTGCAGAACAAATTCTTTTACTAAGGGCTTTTGTTCTGTGAAATTTGGATTCAGTCAAAGGGCCAAACTTGAGGATCTAGAGGGCCACATGTGCCTTTGAGGCCACAGGTTTCCCACCCCTGCAAAACTCAACGGTCTGTATATTTATTTTGTACATTTGGCTTGGCATTTGATGCTTCTTGGTAGAATTTGACCCCAACAATGAGTGAAATTGCTTACTGACAAGCATTAGTTCTTTTGAAGAATCATTGTGAAATAATTTTGGCTTTTATAGGATCATAGATTTAAAAGTAGAAACAACCTAAAATAACTGATATGGAGAAAGGTAAAGTTCTTTGCTCCAGATCATTGTAACCATGTGTCTGAAGTGGGATTGTAGATGATCTCTTCCTTCCAGGCCTGGGCTTTCTCCATTGCTCCATTGTAACCTCATAATAATCATAGCTAACATAAGCATTTTAAAGTTTGCAATGCATTCTAGAGAAGTTATCTTTTTTGATCCTTACAGGAAACCTATGGGGAAGGTGCAATTTTCACACCCCCTTTAAAGATGAGGACATGGACAAAGAGAACTGAAGTGATGTACATAGGATCAGGGAACTAGGAAGCCTATGAGGCAAGATTGGAACTCAGGGCTTCCTGTTTTTCTAATCTCTTTACTTTATCAACTGGCTTTCTTAGCCAAGCTCTTTAATAAAATGGTCTATGCCTTTTGCCTTCATTTCCATTCTTTTCACTCTCTCGTAGACACTACATTCTGACTTTTACCTTACCTCTCAAGTGAAACTGCCCTGAAAGTTTGCAGTGAGCATACAATTGCTTTACCTGCTGACTTCTTCCCTGTTGTCATCCTTTTTGACTTCCCTGAAGTAGCCAGTAGTGTTGAACACACTCTCCTCTTGAATACCCCAATCTCTGTATTTGTTGTGGCATTGTACTTTCCTTTTATGAGTACTCTGGATCATTATCCATATTCAGTCCCTCTGTTTGGAGTCCTTTTCTCTCTGTATACTTTTTTTTTTTTTAACACTCCTTTCCTTTTTTAAAAAAAATATTTAAGTTTTCAACATTCATTTCCACAAAATTTTGATTTCCAGATTTCTCCCCATCTCTCCCCTTCCCCCATCCCAAAACGCCAAACATTCTAATTACCCCTACTACCAATCTGCCCTCCCTTTTAACATCCCTCTCTTCCCTTATCCCTATCTTCTCTATTGTCCTGTAGGGAAAGATAAATTTCTATACCCCATTACCTATATTTCTTACTTCCTAGTTGTATGCAAGAACAATACTCAACAGTTGTTCCTAAAACTTTGAGTTTCAATTTCTTTTTCTTCCTCCCTCCTCACCTATCCCCATTGGGAAGGCAAGCAATTCAATATAGGCTATATATGTGCAGTTTTGCAAATGACTTCCATAATAGTCATGGGAAGATACCTATCTTTATAATATTCCTAGCTACTCACTGATCACTTAGCTTCTTTAAGACTTCAATTGATGAAGAGCTCACTCCTTTCTAAGTCAGCTCAATTTATTTTTTTCAGCAATTGTAATGTATAGAAAGTAGCTCTTTTTATTGAGCTAAAGTTGATTTTCTTTCATATTTTCCTCATTGGTCTTAGTTCTTTTTTCTATATTTTCCAAGTGTAAAGTTATCCTCTCATCCTTATTGCTTGGTAAATATTTTTTATTAAATATTTATGCCATTTTAACTTCATAAAAAAATACATAGATTTATTAGCTCCAAGAGATCTTTAAAAACCTGCTTCATAGGTACTCATCATCAGAAGCAGTCATAATTAAGCATGGGGAACTAGACTGAGGGTGATGCCAGTATCAGGCCTCAATCACACTCTTTTTAAAAAACTTAATATCTTATTTTTCCCAATTACACGTAAAAATAGTTTTCAACATTTACTTCTGTAAGATTTTGAGTTCCAAATTTTTCTCTCTCCCTCTCTTCCCTCCCCCCTCTCCAAGATAACAAGAAATATGATATAGTGTATACATGTACAATCATGTTAATCGTATTTCCACTTTATTCAAGTTGTGAAAGAAGAATGAGAATGAAAGGGAAAACCCATGAGAAACAAAAACAAAAGTTAAAATAGTATTCTTTGATCTGCATTCAGACTCCATAGTTCTTTCTCTGAAATGTAGACAGCATTTTCCATCCTAAGTTTTTTTTTTTTTAATTATCTTGGATCATTGTGTTGCTGAGAAGAGCTAAGTCTATAATAATTGATCATCACACATTGTTGTTACTGTGTACAATGTTATCCTGGTTCTGCTCACTTCACTCAGCATCAGTTCAATTATACTCTTGATGTCCTTTCTCTATGCAGAATTTGAAGAACCAGGATAATTTTGACCTATCATGTTTCCTACCAAAAGGACCTCTATCTATCCATCTCCCTTTGTACTAGATGGAATGCCTGTCCTGAAATTTGTACAGCATTGGATTGGTATCTTTTCTTTTTACTTTTTTTATCCAGGTAGTGATTTTAATCATGATCATCCATGTTAAGCATAGCCTCCATGAAGCCACTTACATCTTCTTGACATTCTTGGCCACTATAAGTTTGCACTACAAAACTGCATCACTCCTAAAATCCTAGTTATTTTCTGGCTACAAATTCAGAAAGATATACATTGATGTGTGCCTACCCCAGAGGTACTTTTCTTATACTTTCCAGTGCTAGAAACCTAACATTCTCTTGGCCATGGCCATTGACCATTATTTGGTTTTCTTCAACCTTTTGAGCTGCTCCACCAGTCTCATCAAAAAAAAAAAAAAAGTGCTCATCATCATTCTAGTAGCCACCTTATGAGAATCTCTCTGATCATCAGGTGCTCACTTTTCATAAATTTGAGGCTGGAACTGTTCAAGACAGCCATCATTTCTACCTCATGCTATGTGCATGTGGCTGGGGTCAGAGTGGCTTCTGAGGACCCATACACTGATAGGTTCTATGAACTCTTTGTGGCTTTTCAGACCTGGGCTTTGATGTCATCCTTCTCTTCATGTCTTACAACTGATCTTCTGGGGCATCTTTAAATTGTTTCCAGGAAGAGGCACAGCTCAAAGCAGACAGTACTTGCATAGTGCACTTCTGTATCTTCCTTTTTTCTTTTTAAATTTATTTTTTTAATTTATGTGATAAAACAAACATTTCCATAATATATTGTAATAAAAACATGATTACACATGAAACTGCAAATCTATTGTGTACAACTTGTTATTCCCTTTAAATATATAATAAATTATCATGTAAATTTATTTTTTATCCTCCCTCACTCTTGAGATGGCTACCATTAGATACAAATAGGTGTGTGTGTGTGTGTGTGTGTGTGTGTGTGTGTGTGTGTAATTATTCTATACATACATCTGTCAGTTCTTTCTCCAGATGAAGGTAGTCTTTCTTTAAATGTCCTTCATAGTTAATTTGGGCATTTAAAATAAACAAAATCACTTATATTCTTAAAACAATATTGCTGCTACTGTCCACAATGTTATCTTGACACTATTCATTATTTCATGAAAATCTTTCATGTTTTTCTAAAATCAGTGACTTTATTTTTTATAGGACAATAGTATTCCATCATGATCATATAATATAACTTGTTCAGTCACTCAATTGATGGACATTCCTGCATTTTCTAGTTCTTTGCCACCACAAAAAGAAGTGCTATAAACATTTTATAACATATAAATTCTTTTCCTTTTTCTCTAATCATGTTTGGAAATAGATAGCAGTGGTATTGCTGGGTTAACAGGTATAGAAAATTTTTGTGTGTAATTCCAGATCTCTCTCTTGACCATTTTCACATTCTCCTTTCCAATGTCAATTTCTTGTCTCCTCTCCACCCCCCCCCCCCCCCCACTATTCAGTCCTATTATTTACGGGGCAAAGTACAACTCATTTGGGATGGGGTGATCAAAAGCATGTATTCCAAAAACAAAGTTTTAACTCATCAGTGTCCAATACCTTATTTTGCCAGGTGATCTTCAGAATCTTACTAAGATAATGCAAATGGAAGCAATTTGGTTTCCTGGCTGGTATACCTTCTGGGTTTTACAGGCATACAGTAAAGACATCAGCACAGTAGCTCTGTAGACCTTCAGTTTGGAAGGCAGTCAAATAACTGTTCTCTCCCACACTTTCCTTTGGAACCTCTCAAACAGTGAGCTAGCTCTAGCAATGTGTGTGTGTCAATCCCTGGAAGGTATACTGCCAAGGTAAATGAATTTTTCCCCAGTATTTCATTTGCTGCAACTGATGTTTCTATGTATCGATGGTGTGGAGCACTTGTATTTTCTTGGTGTTAATTGTTAGGCCAAAATTATAGTCTGAGTTTTTATGCTGTTTGCTTACCTCCTGTAATGGTGATTTAAATTGGAAAATCTTTCCCATTCATTAATAGGCCTATTAATTCAGATGGAGCCTGTGGTAGGAGGAGTTTGTTGAATGGGTGGAACAGGAAAGGTGGAGCAGGAAGAGGCAGAGCTAGAGTAGAGATGAGAGGAAGTTAATTTTCAGAGCAGATAA
Source organism: Notamacropus eugenii (assembly GCF_028372415.1). Taxonomy (NCBI): domain Eukaryota; kingdom Metazoa; phylum Chordata; class Mammalia; order Diprotodontia; family Macropodidae; genus Notamacropus; species Notamacropus eugenii. The sequence goes on from NC_092876.1 coordinate 92,548,612, forward strand.
AGCTAGGAAGGATGCAGGCTGAGTGAAAGGGCTTGTTTGTGATTTGTTCAATGGAGCTGATTTGTGGGAAGCCTCGCAGGGGGAAAGGTTGGGGATTGTATTGTTCTTTGTATTGCTATTGTGTGATAGATTTTTGTTTCTGTGATGGATTTGAGTCTGAATTAGTGTTTTGGTTTTGCCTTCCACTTGGAGAGTCTGTTGTATTTTAGAATTCTGAATTGCACCAAGATATTCATAGCTGCCATAGACACTGTGAATTTCACATTGACTCTACAATTGGTGACTGGGACGGGATCATGAAATATCAGACCTCTATTTGGAGACAGAAAGTCAGAAGAGATCAACGAAGAGATGGACTTTCCAGGGTTGGATGATTTACTTTATCCCTCCCTGGCAAGAGAATGGGTTGGGGACAAGGGGATTTGTGAAAGCTGGGAGCTGATACTATGGAAGAGAGAGCCCAGAGACTTAGAGGGATGTTTGCAGGGAATAACAATGGAACCAGGGAAAGAAATGGCAGGGGTGTCTAGGAGAGGCTGAGCTTTGCTAACAAGCTATTGCATTGTATGTAAAGGCAGAGATGGGTTGCTGGAGGAGAAGGCTCAGAAGGAACAGGAGCTGGCTGGTTTGCAGGAGAAGCTTTTTATCCTGCAGTATTCAAATCGCCCATTAGGAAAGGAAGCTGCAGTGTTTCAGATGGCAGAAGAGAGGACTGTTGTTGGTTTGTCTCACAGGGGTCAAAATCCTAACAATAGGAAAGCACATGTAGCCCTTGCACAGACTGGGCTTGATTTGGGCCTAAATACAGGCCAGGAGGATGTGTGGGAGGAAATGAAACAAATGAGGAGACTAAGGTTTGGCCAATATTAAGAAGAAAGCAGGAGAATCAGGGTCTCCAACAGTGTTTAGGGAGGTAATTGAGGATTTTACTCAGCAGGAGGTCACAGATATTTTTTCCATCCGAAGGATGGAAGAATCATTGGTACCTTGGATGGTGAAAATCAGTGAAGGAGAGTAAACAACCAGTGGATTCAAAGTCAGAGTAGATTGACAGAAAAGGAATCGTTTGCTTCTCTGTTGAGAGCAGGGGTGGGTTTTGGAAAAATAGATGGCATTCCAACTAATGAACTATGTAAGATATATTGAGGAAAGAGACTTGATTTTAGACTGAGCAGGGAGGTAAGAGCTGCCCAAGCAGATCATTCTGGAACATTGTATCTAAGTTCATCACATCTGCAGGGAGAATGGAAGAGAGGTCTTGGTCAAGTGCCAGCTCAAATTAAAGAGGGTGTAACTCTAGCAAGAATGATGATCACGGGATTGCAAATTGGAAAACAGTAAACAAAAGCAAATGAAGCTGTGATGGTGGGTTCATACAATCCAGAAGCATGGCTGACCCTCTATCTACCCTGCTTCTGGTTATTGTCTCCTTGCTTCTGTTTTGTATTTTTGTGTGTTTACCTTGCTTGTCAGATTTGTTTTCTGCAGGCCTAGTACCCTCTTCCTATAGATGCCTAATTGCTTAAGTCAAATGTCACCTCCTGTCTGATGTGCTGTGTCACCCCTGGACCTGGCAGCAACTAAGCTCTGCATTCCAGCTATAGAACTGATCCCTTGAATGGGACCTCTTGGGGCAGGGACAGCTCTGCATCCAGTTTCAGTAGACAGTAGCTATGGAAGAAGAAAACTTCATCCCTTACTCCAAGATTTTGGGCCCCATTTGTTCGAGGGTAGAATGATGGGGTGCTTATGCTCAAGTACCACCCTAAGATATTGTCTTATGTGCTCATTTTGTGTGATCCCTCTTATACTGTTGTAAAGTTCTATTGACATGAGTTGCCTAAGATATTGTTTTGTATGCTTATTTTCTGTTATCCCTGTTAAAGTTCTGTTCATACCAGTTGCCCCACTGACATATGTAATGAAGATGAAAGATCTTGGGGCAAAATGTAATGGTAATTTAAATTGGAAAAATCTTTCCCATTCATTAATAGGCCCACTGAGTCACATGAAGCCTGTGGTGGGAGGAGTTTGCTGAATGGGCAAAGTAGGAAGAGGCAGATCTAAAACAAAATTGAGAGGAAGTTAGTCTTGAGAACAGTCAGAGCTAGGAAGGATGCAGGCTGCTGACTAGCATGAATGAAAGGGCTTGCTTGTGATTTTGTTTAAGAGGGTCTACTTGTGATCTGTTTAATGAGGCTAGTTTGTGGGAAGCATAGCAGAGGAAGTCTTGGGGATGATGTTCCCTGCATTGTTATTGTGTGATAGTTTGTTTCTGTGATGGATTTGTGTCTTAATAAATGTTTTGGTTTTGCCTTCTACAAGGAGAGTGTTATATTTCGGGATTCTGAATTGTGCATCAATATTCAGGGCTGTCCTGGGCGCTGTGAATTTTACAGTGACACTTCATCTTCCCAGACAAGTACTTTTCTTTGTAACTCTTCTTCAAGGTAGGACTCTGCTTCCAGTGAGGGTGGGGGTGGGGGTGAGTGTACTGTCCCAAGCTTCAGAGTTTTTGTACCTGTAGCTCAATACCCTGCCTTCTGTGGGCCCAGAGCTCTGGAAGCAGCCTCAGCAGCTGTTGCCACCTCCACCTACTCCCTACTCTCTCTCCTCGCACTGGACCATGACCCTCCCCCATCTAAGTCCAACAGAGTTCTCCCACTGAACTTCCATGCTGTCTTTGGCATTTGTGGGCCCAAAAATCTGGAAACCACCACAGCTTCCAGTGATTTAGTCCCCTGAAGCCTCTTCCAGCCCCGTCTGTGCTGGCATGGCCCACACTGGACTGGACTCTGTTCCCAGCCTGGTGCAATATATGCTTCCTATCAACCTTCTAGGCTGTGTTGGGCTGGAGATTTGTTTCACTCTGTCATTTTGTGGGTTCTGTAGCTCTAGAGTTTGTTTAGGGTAATTTTTACAGTGTTTGGAGGGATTTGGGGGAGAGCTCAAGCAAATTCCTGCTTTTATTCTGCCGTCTTGGCTCCACCCCCCAGTTAGGCAAAATTAGTACAATTTAATAGAAATAATAAAGGGATTACATCTCCTTGCATCATCTTCAAAGATGGATGCAGCTTTTCCTTCATTCTCTGAAACAAGGACTAGAAAGGGAGCAGGCTCACTCCTTTCTTCTCTAGGGGTATACCCTCTATGACCAAATACTGTTCCCACCTCTTTTCCTTTAAAGTTCACAATATTTTGTCCAGATACTTGTAGTTATCATTGATGAACCTCCTTATCATTCCCCTCCTTCCCCTATATGTTCTATTTATGACTGAATATCTTCTTGCCCATTCTCCGACTCCTTTAAATACTTGGCTTCCTAGTTCTTTAAATTCTCCAAAACAACACAACACAAAGATATATAAACTATCTCTAATCTTCCACTTAGAGAAGCAGTCATATTTTAGACAACCCTTCAACATCTATCATTTTCCTATTCCACTGAATTTACCATAAGTGCCAGAATTCCTGGTTATAATGTAAGATATTTCTCCATTTTTGCCGTTTTTACTGTTATTGACCCTTATGAGATAGTTTCAATAATAATTGCTTTGTACTATGTCAAAATCTAGTAGCACAAATCTTATTTCACCAATTTCCCAAATGCCTTAATCTGTTTGTCGTTTGTCTTCCTTGTTTTGTTGTTAATGTACATTTTATGAGGTTTCTGTTTGATTCTATACTCAAACTCAATGGTATTTTTATAGCTATAGCATTAAATATGTATATGTGGCTGAGGAGTGTTGTTGTACCTACCATGCTGAGCTGGTATTTTGAGAAATATTAAGTGCTCCTTCAAGTATTTATTTAGGTCTTCCTAGATTTCAGCTGTCGTCGTCATCATCATCATCATCATCATCATCATCATCATCATCATCATCATCGCTAACATTTATACAGTGTTTTAAGGACTGCAATATACTTTGCAAATATAATCTCATTCCATCACTATAGCTTTAGAATTATTTTCATAAAAGTCATGCATTTCTATATCTTTGCTAAAGCACAAATGTTTAATATATGTTTCTGCTATTAGAATGGGCTTTTTTGGTTATTATTTTCCATTATTGCTTCTGAACAAAAATATAGATGTTGTATATGTTAATCTTCTTTTCTGAATTCGTTTATTATTTCAAATTTTTCATTCAAATGTTTGGGTTTCTTAGCTATATGATCATGTCATTTGCAAATAACAATGCCTGGGTCATTTTATTTCTGACATTAAACCAGCTAAAATGTTTTTATTCTCTTAATGCAATTGGTAGAATTTTCAAAATTGTTTCAAATAAAAATATAAAAAGTAAACACCCTTAGTCCCTGTCTTTATTTCAGTGGTAAAACTTTTGATATTTCTGTAAGACTGGAATGTGGGTAATCAAAGGAGTATGGTTTGTTGGACTTGAGTTTTTCCAAAAATCTAAGCATACACCCTGGTCCCTTTTACTAGCACATAATTTAGCTCTTTACTAAGGGATGATGTTTAACTGTCTGGATCAGAGGTTGCTTTCTTGATCCTTATAGTTAAGTGGCAGGATGGAATGACTAGTCAATTATAAGGGTAATTAAAACAAGAGCTTTGTCTTTAGTAGTATATAAGAATTCATTTTGAGTATATTGATTTAGTATTCATCCTGTCTCTCCATTGGACTTTTGGCAATCAGAGAAGGAAGTTTTCCTCCTTGTTACCCTTTTCCAGCAGCAATAACAACTAGATTTCCTTTACAATGACAACATGTGCTTCATTTAGGTGATCCTGAGATTTGGTCTCAATTTCCTGGATGCCTCTTTACGTTTGTTTGTTCTTTGTCTTGTTTTTACCCCAAGCACAGGACATTGATCCATCATTCTGAGAAACAGCTATTTCTAATTTTGGTAGTTATCTCATGAGTTGGAGTATTCATAGATTCCTGAATCAGCTCTTGCTGCCCAGTGGAAACTATTCCGCTTCTCAGAGGAGAAGAGTAGTACAGAAAAAATATTACTAGTCACTCCCCAAAGTACAAGATGTCTGGAATTTGTGGTATTTATATAGTATGGGTTACAGTGACCTTGAAATGTCTTTCCAGTGGTCTCATAAAAGTGCCTCTATCCTTTGGCAAAACATATGGTTATGGTAGTTTATTATTTTATGATTTAAGTATTTGTTAATGTGTGATTTTGAATATTTGTATTTTAAGAATTTCATATGTGGTGAAAGAAAAATATATAACTGTCATAATCGAAAACTACTTTCATATTGATTACAGAAAATAGCATCTTACAAGGAAAAAAAGAAATGGCTGTGTTTTAATAAATATATATATATGTATATATGGTATATGTTTATATATGTGTGTGTATGTATGCATACATAATGTTTACATAATATATTCATCTGAAATAATAAAAAGTCAAGAATATCAAGAGAATCAATGGAAAAAATTTGAAGGAAGGAGGCCTAGCAGTAACAGATTTCAAATATTAGAAAGTGATTAGTTGTTGTCAATTGTGTTCAAAGATGATCAAAATGATATTACTATGTTGAGTTCAAGGTATGCTATGTGATACTGTGGATTATCAGACCAATAGGAGCTTAGAAGACTGTACCACAGGTCCCCCACAAATAATACATGTGAACATTTGGAGTGCAGATGTCTCTAAATTTGTACATCTCATGGTTCTTTTGGGGTATGTATAACTCTGCTTTCCTCACAGAGCACAGCACCTTCTTTGATGTAAGTATACAATATTGGCCAATTTGGTGCCAGTATCTTTCATTTTACCCTATTGATTCCAAAATTCTTTAGATAGGCCTTGAAAGTATACTTGTGTTGCTTTCTTCTCACCTCCATGTGAGTACTTGCCTTGTGTGAGTTCTCTGTAAAATAGTCTTTTAGGCAACTGCACATTTTGGCATTCAAACAATATGGTCAGGCCACAGGAATTGAGTTCCCTACAGTAGAGTTTGAATACTTGAGAGTTTAGCTTGAGAAAGGACCTCAGATGTGCTTTCTTAGCTTGTCAAATTATCTTTAGAATCTTCCTAAGACCATTCACATGAAAACAATTCAGTTTCTTGGCATTGCCCTGGTAGACTGTCTGGGTTTCGTAGGCATGATGTCAGCATAATGGCTCTGTAGACATTCAGTCTGGTAAACAGCCTAATATCTCTTCTCTCCAACATTTTCTTTCAGAGCCTCTCAAATACTTAGTTTGCTCTGGCAATGCATGTATTAAACATATTATCTATGTGAATATTCCCAGAAAGTATGCTGCCAAGTTAAATGAACTTATCCACAGCATTCAAAATTTCTCTATTTTCAGTAACCAATGGTTCCACTTATGGATGATGTGGGGCTGGCTGATGGAGAGCCTTTGTTTTCTTGATGTTGTCAGACCAAAATTAGCAAAAGCAGCAGAGAATCAACTGCACCTCAACCTCAGAGGCTACATTGAGTTCACAATCATCTGCAAACAAAATTCATGCACCAACTCTCTCTACATTTTAGTCTTGGCGTTTATCCTTTTCAAGGTAAATAATTTACCATCACTGCAGTAGCTGACCTTGATACCCTTTTGTTCTCACTGAAGACATTTAATAACTTTGATGAAACCGTCGTGTTTAAACAGCATGGGGGCAAACACACTCTGTTGGTGACTGAGAAAGCATCATTCATTATCTAGAATCTGTGAAAGCATGTCACCATGAAACTAGCATATAATGAACTTCTCTGGGCAACTAACTTTTGCCATGATCTTCTAGAAGCCCTCATGACTGACAATATGAAATATCTTGTTCAGATCAATAAACATTGTGTACAGATATCTGTTATATTCCTGGCATTTTTCTTGGAGTTGTTATGCAACAAACCTCTACTAGATCTGTATCCCAAAGACAGCAAAGAAAAGGGGAAAAGAACCTCTTGGTACAAACAAACAAAAACATTGTGGCAGCTCTTTTTGTGGTGGCAAAGAATTGAAAATTGAAGGAATGTCCATCAATTAGGAAATAGTTAAAGAAATTGTGGAATATGATTGGACTGTAAGAAGTGATGAACAGGTTTCAGAAAAACCTAGGAATACATATGACCTGATGCAAAGTGAAGTGAGCAGAACAAGGAGAACACTATAAATAGTTAACAGTCACAAGTTAAGGATAATAAACTCTGAAAGCCTTAGCTATTCTGACAATTCCAAAGGACTTAAAATGAGAATGCTATCTACCTCCAGAGACAGAACTGATGAACTCTGAATTCAGATTAAAGTATATTTTATTATTTTTAGCTTCTTTTTCTTTTTTTGTATGGGTTTTATTTTGCAACATGGCTAATATGGTAACATTTTTCGCATGACTTCACATGTATAATATATATCAAATTGCTTGCCTTCTTGAGGATGGGGTAGAAATGGGAAGGAGGGAGAAAATTTGGAATATAATCAGGAAATACTTAATGAAATGAATAAAAATATATTTTATAAAGAATTTCATATATAATGGAGGAAAATGGTCCTTCACTGATATCAGTTGTCATATTGGATGCAAAAAATATCATCTTAAAGAAAAAGGAAACATCACCAAATCTTAAAGAAACATGGAATATTCCTTCAGACAGTTCAATCAGACTTCCTCAGTCCTCAGTAAGTAGGCATTAAAGAACTTAATTCTTTTAGTAATCTTGAGGAAAGCTAATGATTGACTTTTGATTGGGAACAAGGCACCCATAAAGTGAGAGATGATTAAAAAAATTATGGTATTTTCAATGCAACAAAATTTTCTTACTCCATACAAAATGATGGATATGAGGAACGTGGAGAGATGACTGAAGACTTATAAGAACTGATACAGAAAGAAGTCAATTTGGGAGAACTAAGAACGATAATTATATATAATTAACTTATATAGAAATATGTGTTTATAATTTTATATAACAATTTTATGTATGTATGTATGTATATCTGTATATGAATGAAAGATAGTTTTAGCATTAACAGTTTTTCATATGATCTTCACAATAACTTGCTAAGATAGATAATATTTTTGTTCTCATTTTACAGATGAAAAAATTGAAGTGGGTAGAGGTTAAGTGATTTGCCTAGGATAAAATAGATAGTGTTTGTGGTTGGATTTGAATGCAAACCTTCCTCATTCCAGGGCCCCTATTTTAGCCTCTGTGCCACTCAGATGCAAATACGTTCTTATGTATTTATATGCATATATGTATGCATGTGTATACAAATGTGTATCTATATGCATCTGTATGCATTTGTGTGTATATCTCTATTAATGTGTGTTCGTATGTCTGCATGCATACACACATAAACACATTTGCTATTGTTGTTATTCACTTATCCAGTCATGTCCAAGATTTTGTGACTTCATAAATCGTAGTACCCCAGGCCCTTCTATTCTCCATTATCTGTTGAAGTCTGTCCAAGTTTATGTTCATTTTTTTCATGATACCATCTATCCATTTCATCCTCTGCTCTCTGCTGTTCTTTTTGTCTTCAATCTTTCCCAACAACAAGATCTTTTTCAGTGAGTCCTGTCTTCTCATTATGCAGCCAAAGTATTTAAGCTTCAGTCTTTGACCATCCAGTGAATACTCTGAATTAATTTCACATGTGTACATATATGTATATATAAAATATTAAGTAAATATGTATGTCTATATATTATATTAGACAATATATACACCAAAGCATATACATGTAGAATAGATATATATGTGTGTGTATGTATGCATATATGTAAATATGTATGTGTGACAGCACAGCCAAAATGGAACTTAAAGGAAGCCCCAAAATGTTCAATTATAATGACTAATCATACTACTGAAGAACAAAAGTGGAAGTGGAAGACTGTCCATGTTTCACAGGCATATAACAATGATGTTAGCACAATGGCTCTGTGGATCTTCAGTTTGATACTCACTCTAATACCTCTTCTCTCCCAAACTTTCCTTCAGAGCCCCCCAAACACTGAGCTAGCTCTGGCAATGCATGCATCAACCTCATTGTCAATGTGTACATCCCTGGAAAGTACACTACCAACAAGTGAACCTATCCACAAGATTCAAAACTTCTCCATATGTTATGATTGATGGCTCCACATATGGATGGTGTGGTGGTGGCTGATGGAGCACCCCTGTTTTCAAGGTGTTAATTATTAGGCCAAAATTAGTGCAGGCAGTAGAAAATTGATCCATACTTTGTTGTATCTCAGTTTCAGAGGCTGCACTGAGTGCACAATCATCTGCAAACAGAAAATCATGCACCAACCCTCCCTCCACGTTGGTCTTGGCTTGTAACCTTTCCAAATTGAAGAACTTACTATCAATGCAATGGCTGACCTTGATGCTGTGTTCATCCTCATTGAAAATATTTGACAATATGGGTGAAAACATCATGCTAAAAGGCATGGAAGCAAGCACACAGCCTTGTTTCATTTCATAGATGACCGGAAAGGCACAAGAGTATTGTCCACTCTCCAGAACTGGACAGACATGCCATCATGAAATTGATGTACAATGGTGATGAACTTCTCCAGGTAACCAAATTTTGACATAATTTTACATAAGCTCTCATGACTACAGTGTAGAAGTCCTTAATCAGATCTACAAACTTTGTCTATAGACCTCTGTTCTGCTCCTGGGATTTCTTCCGGAGTTGTTGGGCAGCAAACACGATAGTGACTGTTCCCGGTCATTTCTGAAGCCACACTGGTTCTCATATGACCATATTTCAGGTGAAGGATTATCCTATTAAGGAGACTCTGGCAAGAGTTTTGCCAGCAATGACTAAGAGAGAGACCCCCATGTAATTGCTGCAAGACAATTTTACCTTTTACCTTTATAGACATGGACAATGGAAGCATCCTTGAACTCCTGGGGGATAACTTCCTCTTGTTGTATATCCTGGAAAATTTCAGTCAGCTTTTGTATGAGCAATGGTCCCACTATCTTGTACATCTCAGCTGGAATAGAATCAGTACCAGGTGCTTTGCCACGTGAAAGGAGCCTAATGGCCCTTAAAACCTCTTCTTCGGTTGAAAGTTCATGATTGACTTCAACCTGAGGAAAATGGTCAGTGGCCTCAGAATTGATTGATGATGGTCTGTTGACAACACTATCGAAGTGTTCAGTCCATCTCTCTAGTATCATGTCGCTATTATCAGCACTGAGTAGTTGTGATGCAACATAAGTTTTTGATCCATAAATAGCTTTCAGGGAATCATAAAAGCACTTTAGGTTGTTAGTATCAGCATAAAATTGAATTTCTTCTCCCTTCTTACTGTACCAGGAATCCTGCATCTCTCTAAGCTTTACTTGTACTTGTATTTATCTGACAGGATATGGCAGAGGTAATACAGTCTGAAAGGACAATTATTTTAGCATGTGTTTAGGAGTTTCTGTGCTTTCAGAAAAGAGACCATGTATTTATCTATATTAGAAAATATGGGGAACTACTGAGCCAGACCATGTCACAATTAAATAAAAGGAAGTGATTTTTCCTTAAATTTAATTGACATTCATCTCCTTCAACCATTATGCCTAGTCCTTCCCTTTATGGTCAAATCAAATAAGCTTCATCTGAATCAAAATAGGATTTAATCAAGACCCCATACAGACACTGATCATGGGGCAAAGAGATACTAAATTATGTTCCTATTATTTACTGTCATCAAATACATTGATAAACCTCTTATTTCCATGTTCACCAGTGAGGTTTCCTGCTACTTCCTTCTTGCTACTTCCTCCCTTGTTGCAAAATGTGACCTTTTATTACAAGACCTCTTCTATAACAATTGTGTGAGATTACTGTAGGACCCAATTCTCATGAAATTGTACAAACAGTAGAACAGCAACTACCTGGTCTCAGGAATCTGCTTCTTTTTCCTAAATAGAGAAACTCAACAGTCCATGCTTCTTGGTAGGAGGAAAGCCATGGGAAAAAGGAAAGGGGAAAGGTAAAGTATGTGTGATGGAGAAAGAGAAGAGGTCACCAAATGCCCTTGGGATCTCTCAGGGACTTAACAGTTTGTGAAAAGAGGAGCACAAATTTTTTAATCCATGGCCACTGTCCATACTCTCTGAGTAATTGTCCCCAAGGATGGGGAGGGAGAAGAGCTCTTTTAAAGACATAGTCTTTTTCATCTCAGACTCAGATAAAGCTGAGATGCCATATATGGAGAGGTAAGTGACTTTGATTCAGGTTAGGGATGGCTCAAGGATGGAAAATATTGAAAATATCATCCAGTTTAATGGGAGATAGGATTAATCCAGAACTTGTAATAAGCGTTAATTTTTCTAGGGGACATTTTTATGGATAGACAGCTGTGGTAGATTTTTGCTTCCAAATCAAAACTGTAGAAAATATCAAATGTAGAATCAGAATGATGGAAAGATTCAAATGCCATTTCAGTCACTGGATCTAGTCATCATACAATGGAAAGAATAGCAGTTTCAAAGTGAGAGGACAAGGCTTTGAAATGGAAGTCTTCTTTTATTATTATGTGATATAGGACTACTTCCCTAGACATCAGTTTTCTCAGAAGTCAAAAGAGGGTGGTGTCTTAAATGATTTTCACTCTTCTAGTTCTAAATATATGGTCCTGATATGATATGTTATGAGACTGGAAAACACAGTAGTGGGGGGAGGTAATGACACTTTGCAATTTTTTTAGAATCCAAGAAAATGAGGTTCTTTAAAAATTTCCTAGTAAGAATTATGTCTTGAGCAGATGGGATAACATGGTATGAGAGAAGGAGAAACCTTAAGTTAGCTTCTCACTGAGCCTCCATTTCCTCATTTATAAAAGAAGGAAGCAAAATCTGTATGGCCTCCTTGGAAGAGATGTTATAAGGAAAGCATTTTAAAAACTGTAAATTTCTTATAGGAATAGACATTGATATTAGTCAATGAATCAGTTAAAACACACTTCTTAAGTGCCTTTTATGTGTCAGGCTGTAGTTGGTCCTTCATTCTCAAAGAGGCCATGGCATCAGGAAAGTGATGCCATGTCATTCAAATGAATTGAATTTAAGTGAGAGGGAAAGTGCAAAGTCATCAAACTTACTTTTTCATTTGGAAAAACTTAACCCAATTATTCCCATTATTGAATCCTAATCCAAACCCGAGTTTGAGCCTTTCCCAGTTATGAAAAGTTTTTAATTTCCCTGATCTTTTGATATTGACCCAGATGAGAAAATTTGGACTAAGCCTCAATAACACAGCCTTTCTGTGTTAGAGGGTTTGGCCTCCAAGCATACTTGTTCCCTTAGTAATGTCATCTCTTCCAGGTCCCAAAAATAAAGACTTCAGAGTGGTCCTGGGCATTCAGAACACTAACTCCTGCTCAGACATCAACAAGAAAATAGAAGATATTCAGAATGTCAACTACCAATAAGACTAGTGTGCATCCCACCAGCTTCTTCCTCCTTGGCATTCCAGGTCTGGAAACTGCCCACATTTGGATTTCCATACCTTTCTGTCTGGTGTATATGATGGCTGTTCTGGGGAACGGTGCCCTTCTATTTATCATCAAATCTGACCATAGCCTACATGAGCCCATGTATCTCTTCCTCTCCATGCTCTCAGTGGCAGACTTGATTCTCACCACTACCACACTACCCAAGATCCTCAGCCTCTTCTGGTTCAATGATGGGGAGATCAATTTTGAAGCTTGTCTTATGCAAATGTATCTTATTCATTCACTGTCCACCATGGAATCTGGATTCATTTTGGCCATGGCTTTTGACCGCTATGTGGCTATCTGCAATCCCCTTAGACATCCCACTGTTCTGACTCACACAGTTATTGAAAGCTTGGGTCTAGTTATTTTATTCCGTGGAGTTGTATTGATCAGTCCTTATCCACTTCTACTGAGGTGGCTTCCCTATTGCAAGACGACCATCATCTCACACACATACTGTGAATTCATGGCCCTAGTCGAGCTGGTCTGTGTCCCTACCAGGATTCAAAGAGTCTATGGCTTAATTATTGCCTTCCTAACAGGTGGTATGGACTTCATATTGATTATGTGTTCTTATGTCCTCATTCTGCGTGCTGTATTTAACTTGCCTTCTAATGATGCTAGGCTTAAGACATTGGGCACTTGTGGTTCTCATGTGTGGGTAATTTTAGTTTTCTATCCTCCTGCCTTCTTTTCCTTCCTTACACACAGATTTGGGCACCACATTGCTCCTCATGTCCATATTTTTGTGGCTAATATCTATATTCTTATCCCACCTATGGTGAACCCCATCATCTATGGAATTAAAACCAAACACATCCGAAAGAGGTTTCTCAAAGTGTTTATAGTGAAAAATGCCTAAACCTAGAAATCTCCTAAATGACTTATTTGGATAAGTGATGTAGCAGCACTAGAGCATTGTCAATAAAACAGGAACTCCAGGTTCATTTTTTTGGATTAAAGATTAAATAAAATAAGTGTAAATCTCACTGATTTGTACCACTGGAACATATTCAGAGAGCACTCATGATGGCAGTACTGGTGACTGAGATGCTCTTGCTGAGGGAGTAATGTTGGGGACAGGGAACTCAAACACAGAATTCACCTTTATTCAATGTTTCCTTTATGCTGGAGCTACCTTGAGAATGCTACATGGAGACTCTTGTAAAAGTGATGCAGAGATTTCAAGTCAAATACTGTATAATCTTTCAGGTTCCCAACATACTTGAAATTTAATCTATTGGAGTCCTTCAAGAGGAACTTCTCCCTGATGGCTATGATGATATTCATTTATATTCCTCTAGTAGTGTAGTAGTTCTATTCTCCAGGAAACTGGATGTAACCCAAGGAAATAGAACGGAATGTGCATTAGCATGGAAAGGTAACAGTGCATTTTGAAAAAAAAAATAGCATCGGATTTTATGGTTAAAATATTCAAGTTTGAATTTTGTTTCTAAAATGTTTTAACTGTATTTTTGACACTCATGTTTTTCATCTACAAACTATGTAAATAATATTATTTATCTTTGGAGGAGAAAATATTTTGTATAAAATACTACATAATAATGAATTTCTTTATTAGTATTATTAAGATTAATGGCAGTAGTGGTGGCATTATCGAGAGTATTATCAATTTTATTATCCTGGAAGTTTTTTAGGGGTACAGAATTAGAAAGAAGTTGTGAAATAGAATATCTAGTCCCAGCCCCTCTTTTTATGAATATACACTTCTTGTTAGATATTATTGTATGTTTATTTATGTCATTTAGCCTCATTGATCACTACTATTCTCCTTTATAAACCTGTCTTACAGGGTTGTTATTAGTTTTAAATTATAACAAAGAAAATGAAAGCATCTGAAAATAATGAAGTGCTGTATAACTCACCGGTAGAGCCAAAGAACTCAGTGAATCAAGCACAGAGAAATCAAATCAATTACAAAATAAATTCTTAGCAGCTAGTACAATGTGTACTTTAAAAACAGTTGTGTGTTTCAAGCACATCTGGTACTCTGAGTTCCTTAATAATTGCTGAAATTTTTGCAAATTCATTTGTATTATGGACCCCACTTGCCTGGATATAAAGTTATCACAGGTATAAAACAAGACATTAACCAACAAAAATTAAATGAAAATATAGCTAACAGAGAAAGAGATTTGAATAAGCTAGATGTAGCAGAAAGTTCTATTCTAGGCATCAAGTATTGAATATAACTCAGGATTTCCTGAGAGTAAAGATAGTGGAGGAAATATGTTCCGAAATATTCAGACACTATCAGCTCATAGCCAAATGAGTGGCTCAAGAGTCTGGGGATAATGGCTTTTCTACATTTCTATATCTGTTTACCCATCAATCAAACACCTGTAGAGTGAGGAATATATAGAGGTAGGATGATTTGTGGTAATAACACCAGACTCAGATTCTAAAGCTTTGGGTTGAAATTTGAAAATTAATACTCGATAACTGTGTGACTCTATGTGTCTTGCTCTCTGAATTCATTCACCATCTATTAGATGAAGACAATATGAGTAGTACTATATATTTTACAGCATTGGTACAGTATAAATTATTTGTAAAATATAAAGCATTAGATTACATGAGAACCAACATAGTTAGTATTACGTATTCAATAACTACCTACTGATAAATTACCTAAATCTTTTGTTTTCTCTCACATTCAGACAAAAGGAGTTGGGTTGATCTTCATACATGGCCTCTTCTTCTAATCTCCCATTCTAGTCAGGGCAAGGCTAAGGGATGGAAGAATGTATTACATAGCAATTGTTCGTTATATGAGTGGGTCTTGTGTTTCTGTCTGAAAAGAGCAAATTAATATAACCTTGAGTTTCTCCTATATTGACCTCTACTGTATTGATTCTACAATTTATTTGATCTTATGCTGTATTGATTTTTGTAATTTGGTCTGCATCTACCTAAAGCCACCTCTCCATGTCCTTAAGTTAAGTTCAGGAGTTTAGTTTTCCCTCTAGGTTAGTATAAAGATATAATTAAAATAAAAGTTGTTTCTCAAACTGGCAGATACTAGGATAAATCCAGGATGTCTCTTTGATATTTTTAAGTCCTACAAGTTAACTTGGTACTGTCCCCAAAAGATATGTTGTCTTCCTTTGCCTATCTTTATGTAATTAGGGCAGTTTTATTTTCTTTTAAGGAGACAGAAATTCTGTTAGTTTTGATGCCCTAGCAAAGATTACAAGAATTAGGTAGGTTCCACAAAAAACATTAATATTCCTTAATTGTCAGAGAGGGGTGTGATTAGCCTCATCTGAATGCCAGCTCACCTTTCTCAGTATGCAGTGTTGCTTCCAAATGCAGTGTTGCTTCCCTGACTCTACAACCTATGACTTTTTCTCCTCACCTACCAAGACCCCTTCTTTGTTGTGTGTCAATAAAGAGGGCCCCTTCCCTCTCATTGACATCGATGGATTTGCTAAGGTTGGCACTCTGACTTACTTTGTTCTCAGTTATCACTGTTAATGAACTGATTTTGCCTGAACCCTGTATTTCAGACTACCTTTATTAAATTTACTCCAGACATGTCAAAAAGGACTAAGTTATGGACTCATGGTTTTCTCTGTATTCCTTTTGCCCAATTACGTCTTTAAATAGGGACTGAATGTTTATTTATCAGACATATTGTACAGGAGATACTTATTAAAAATAGGTTGGATTACATGGCTTTTGAGATACTTTTAAGATTTGATATACTCTGATTCTAATTCAATTATCCTCCTATTCATACAGTACAATGTAAGGAGATCAATTTCTTCCATAATACAGATTGATATAGGCTTCATAAATTCTGAATGTTTATATATGTATACATATATTACACATATATACAGGTGTACTCAAGAAGATTAAATTTTAACACACCCTATATCATACGTAGACATAATTATAGAAAACATATAATTGTACAAATACAAAATATATAAATAACATTTATTATGTAAAATGTATTATGTATAATTGAGGCCCTTAAGTGGTAAAGTAAATAGAGTTCTGGGCGTGAAGTCAGGAAGACTCATCTTTGTGAGTTCAAATCTGGTCTCTATATTTAGTGGCTATGAGACCTTGGGGAAGTCAATTAACTCTGTTCACTCCAGTTCCTCATCTCTAAAATGACTTGGAGAAGAAAATGGCAAACCACTCCAGTACCTTTGCTAAGAAAACCCAAATGGGTCATGATGAGTTAAACACCAGTATATATGAGCGTGTCATATTATAACATCCTTGAAAGCTGGGATGTCTTCTGCCTCTTTTTGTATTCCCAATACTTAGTGGGTAGCATATAGTAGGTACTTAATACATGTTTAATGATTTATTGCTATTATATATATGTGTATATTTTAAATTCTTCAACAATGAAATAAATTTATTTCGGTGGATCTTGACAGTATCTTTGACAAGAAGTCATTTTTTTCCAAATACAGAACTGATTGTAGTTCATAAATTTTTATCAAGGTTTAAAGTGGGCAATTATCCAGGTCAATTAGGCATGTGCATCTCTATCTCTTTGATGACTCATTAATTTTTATATTTTCATATATATATATATATATGTGCATATGTGTATAAGCACAGGCATGTATTAACATATATATATGTGTGTATTTATCTCAAGGGCATTTTGCAGGAATATTTAATTTCAGTTTGTGAATTTCTGTAATGCTGAAACAATTCAGCTTCTCCTTATATAAGCATATACGTGTTAAAAGTGATAAATATTACAAATCATGTTATCTGGTTCAAAGAGCAGAGCAGAATGAAAGGTTAAATGGCCAGAAGATTACATATTCAGATATTGAATATATCAATCACATCACATCTAATTCTTCTCTTCGCTAGACTAAAATAATTAGTTTTAATTAATTTATGAAATTGCGTATTTTTTTTTCTCTTGTGGGTTGGGACAGAATGGATTAAATACCAGACAAGAAGTCAGGAAAACTCATTTTCATGAGTTCAAATCTTACCACACATTTGCTTGCTGGTGTGACCCTAGACAAGTCACTTAATGCTGTTTGTACCAATTTCTTCATCTATAAATTGAGTTGCACAAGGAAATAGCAACCACTCCAATAACTTTACTAAGAAAACCCAAAATGGGGTCATGAAGAGTTGAACACAACTGAACAATACTACTTTTAAAAAAATTAATTAATTTATGTTTAACATTCTTTTCTTTTTCTATTTTGAGTTCCAGATTCTCTCCCTCTCAACCCCACCACTCGCATACACACTGAGAAGTCATGAAATATATCAAACATACCTGTAAAATCATGCAAGTCATTTTCATATTAACTCTTATTTACAAAAAAGGAAGATAAGTGAAGAAAATCATATTAAATTTTCACTCAGTGTTTACCAATTCACTCTCTAGAGGTGAAAAGCGTTTCTTTCAATATGTGTCCCATGAATTGTCTTGGATCATTGTGTTGATGAAAATAGCCAAATCTTTCAAAGTTCTTCATCATTACAACATTGCTGTTACTATGTACAATGATCTCCTGGTTCTTCACTTTGCATCACTTCATATAGGCATTGCCATCTTTTTCTGAATCCACTCCCTCCTCCATAATTTTTAACACCACAACAGTACTCTCTCACAATTATATGCCACAACTTGTTCAGCCAGTCCCCAACTGATAAATGTATTCTCAATTTTCAATTCTTTTCCATCAGAAAAAAAGCTGCTATGAATATTTTTGCACAAATAGATCCTTTTCCATTCTCTTTGATCTCTATGTGATACAGACCTAATAGTGGTATTTCCAGGTCAAAGTGTATGTCCAGTTTTACAATACTTTGAAAATAGATCCAAATTATTCTCCAGAATGGTTGGACCAATTCTTTATTCTAACAACAGTTCATTAGTGTATCTATTTTCCATCATTTCCTCCAGCATTTGTCATTTCTGATAGGTAAGAGTTGGTACCTCATAGTTATTTTCACTTGACTTTCTTTAATCAGTAATGATGTAGAATATCTGCCTGTTTATATCCCTTGACAACTTATCAGTTATGGAATAGCTCTTATTTTCATAAAGCTGATTCAATTCTATGCTTGGTATGTATTTGAGATATTAGGACTTTACAAAGAAATTTTCTGTAAAAATATTATTAGTTCATTGCATATGAATCTTTTAGCAAAATATGTATCCTGTGATTTTCTCTTTTAAGTATATCTATATTTTGTTTTTGCCTTCTCAGAGATCATGATTGCTACCCCAACACTCTGTAATGGAGCTTATTGGGTAATGGAATAATACTGTCAGACCTATGCTTTAGGAAAATCACTTTATCAGGTGAGTGGAGAATGGATCAGAATGTTGAAAAATTTGGAGTAGTGAGATCAACCAGCAGACTGAAGTAATATATCAACATCCTCTGGACATGATCTGTTTTCTCAGTTTCTTTCCTAAAAATTGATTTTTCATTTATTCATAATGAGGTATCACCTTTGACAAGGTCCACTTGATTTTAATTTGTTTTGAAGGTCATTCAGTCAATAAGCATTAAGTGACAACCCTGTGACAGATGCTCCACAAAGCATGGGAATACAAAGAAAGCCAAAAGACAGTCTGTGCTCCTAAAAAATCAATGTATGAGGGAGGTAGGATGAAAAAAAAAACTATGATCTAACAAGATATATAAATCTTGTCTACTGGAGTGGGAAAACACTAACATAAGAGTGGATCAGGCAAAGCTTCTTGTGGAAGGTGGAACTTTAGCTAGAATTTGCTAGGAAGCCAGAAAGTTAGGAGGTTGGGGTGAGGAAGTAGACAACTGCAGGCACAGAAGCAGCCAGTGAAAATGCACAGAAACGGAGGATGCAGTTTCTGATGTAAAGAATAGCAAGGAGGCCAGTTTCACATAGATTAAGATACAGGTAGTATTTAGAATAAAATAGAATGAAATATCTGAGTTAATCAGCAAGTTAACTCTACCTAAACCTACTAAAAACTGATTAACTACTCTCAACTTAAAGAGGTCCAGTGATAAGGAACCCACTGATTTCTCAAGTATTCCATTCTGACTTCAGATTGCTTTAATGGTTGCTAAGTTTTTTTTTTTATTATATGGTATAAATTTGTCTTCTTTACATTCATTGTGTGACACATTATACTTTGCTTTGTGGTCTATAACTGAGGCAACTGGAATGCAGAAAAATTATGAGATTATACCTTGTCAAAATCAGCAGAGAGAAAGGGTAGAGTAAAAATGGCAGATTAAAGGTAGCAACCCAATCAAACACTGCCAATATTTGCCTCCCAAACAACTATAAAATACTACAACAAATTGGTTTTGGGAGCAGCAAAAGCAATAACAGTTCAAGAAAATTTCAGAGTGAGACATTTTTCCAGGTTAAGATAATGTAAGAGTTTAGCAGGAAAGGTCTCTGAGGCCCAGAATATAGCAGCAGAACGAGCACCAGGTCTTGGAGGTGACTGTGACAGTAGCAGCAGCAATATTAGTAGCTTTGGGAACTCTAAGGCCAGAAATGGTAATGAATCAAACAACTGGTCAGAAAGAGATTAAAGAACATTACTGGCTAGCACTGGGTGAAGCTAGCCCCAGCTTGGTATAGTTCCAGGGCAGATACAAGTGTTTGTGTTTGGTTACAAGGGAACAAAGTACTTGGTCAGAGTTCCAAGAAAGAGAGGTGTACTAGTATCTTTGACTAAAAGAAAGTGGGGGACATAGCCTCAGTTCAGTCAAGAGAAGCATTAGCACTTGTAGTTGCAAGGAAGCAGGAACCATTCCTGGATAAAGACCAAGAAAGCAGTGGCTATACCTCTCCCCAGATAAAACTTTCAGACCCCAAGAACTAGCAACTGAAAATAGCAACATGAAGAAGGATGAATCTTGGGATACCACTTCCTCATCCCCAGGTAAGCAGAGCCCAAATTTAACATAAAGTTCTAAGTCAAGAAACAGGGTAGAAAAATAAGCAAAAAAAAAAAAAAAAAAAAAAAGTGGAGGGGGTGTGGAATTTGACCATGAAAAGCTATTCAAGTGATGGGGAAAGCCAAAAGATAAACTCAGAAAAAGACAACAATGTGAAAATAGCTCCAAACAAAACCTTTAAGAAAGTGCGAATTGCACCCAAACCTAGCAAAAGTTTTTGAAAACTTAGAGATAAGACTGGTAGAGGAAATTTGGGAAAATAAATGAGAGTGATACAAGAAAATTATGAAATAATTAAAAGCTTAGTGAAAGAGGCATAAAAATTCACAAAAGAAAAGAAGTCCTTCAAAAAAGTACAATAGGCCAAATGGAAAAGAGAGTACTTTCATACCTCTCACTGCAGAAAAGAACCCCTTGGAAGCAGAATTGTCCAAATAGGAAAAGAGGTACAAATTTCATGAAGCAAGTCAAAGAGAAGTCAAGTTCTCTTATAATCATGAAATTTATAAAAGAAGAAAATACTTCCCTATCCCACTGGTATAATGATATCTAACTATTGCTTTCATTTCAAACACGATCCAACAAATCAGCCTCTTCCATTAATATCTATCATGGGCTGAAGAGAAGAAATTGACTCGTCTTCTTCTATTCTGGTTAATGAGCAATCAGAGACCCAGAAATATTTCTGAGAAATCATTGTCTGAACCCACTCATGGATCTATCTGGTAAAAGCAGCTCTTTGATACATTGGACCCAGAATTGGAAAGACCTGAATTAAAATATAGGTTCAGACATGTATTAGTTGTGTGATCTTGAATAAGTCACTTAAACTTTGTCTTCTCAGTTTCCTTGCTTGTAAAATCAGGCTAAAATTAACACCTAACTCCCAGGGTTGTTCTGAGGACCAAATGAAATATTTGTAAAGTATTTAAGATCATGCCTAGCACAGGAGAGGCACTTAAAAATAATTATCAGCTTCCCTCCTGACCCATGAGCCATAGTAATGAATGAAAATGGAGCTATAACATTCAGATTAGTCAAAGGTTTAGGAGGTAGCCAGGGATGTTGTTGTCAAATCATTAAACTATGAAGGAGAAAATGCGAACGTGTATAAATTCAACGACACAGACATGGGATCCAAAGTTGTAGAGGGATTAAGAATTTTAAGAGATGAGGCAGAATACAGCTTGGAGGATCAGGATATCAGAAATAAATTGTAAGAGAAGTAGTATTCATTGTCTGAAGAAAAACTGAGTATTGTGCTGAAAGTTGCTAAGGAGGAATGGTAGGTTCTTAAGATTTTGTGTTTGGGAGGATATTTGATGCTCTTTAATCAAGTCCATTCATATTCCAGATGAGGAAATTGAGCTCTGGAGAAATAAAATTCATGTCCAAGGTCAAACAGATGGCTTTAAATTCTGATCCCTTTCTTCTACTTCCATCTCCATCTTGCTCTTTTCTTGGTATCTTCCCTATTTCTGGTGACAGCACCAATATCCTTGTAATCACTAAGTTTCACAACATTGGAAATATCTTTGATTCTTCCCTTTCACTAATTCTTCTTCTTTGATATATCTCACATAATCATCCCACCCTTAGAGAATTGCCAGCATCTTCTAAGTGGTCTATTTCCCATCTCTTTCCTCCTTATTCCATCCTTAAATAAGTAAATAAATCTGAGCTTCTATTATTTCGTGAAGTACTATTATGTTCCTTTTAAGCTTTGTTTTTCTCCAAAATAATGTGTTTATTTTTTATCCCTGGTGATTTATGAACAACCTACATGACAGAGATAAAAAATAAGGATTTAATTCTTTCTTATGAGAAGTGTATATGAGGAAGTCCTTGGCAGAGAAATGTATATACATATATGTTTGTACACACATGTCCAAACATGTACACACACATATATATGCATACTATATGTTTATATATATACATCAATACACACATATCCCTCAAGAGAGACTTATTATTCACAGTTATTGAAGAGAAGGGAGAGCAAAAGGAAGTCTTGAAGAGAAATGTGAAAATGTTAATATTTAATTGTTACCCTGAATGAGTTGAATAATTTTGTACTGTTTCCCAAAATGTGAAGGAAGGGGAATCAATTACAGATACTTTGAGACTTTGAGATAACTGTGATAGTGACATTGTTCATTACAAAAATTGTGTAGTCTTATGAGGATAAGCATAAATATATAACATGTAGTTAAATATTTTTAGTGAGTACACATGCACACATACACATACACACATATATACACAATTGGAGTGGAAACCACTAGGAGTGCTTTCTTGTGAAAAAGCTTGTGACAAAATACATCACCCACTATTTTTATTTACAAAAACACTCCAGAAAGCATAAGAATAAATGGAACTTTCCTTAAAATGATAAAAGTACCTATTTAAAATAAATAGCAAACATTATATATAAAGGAGAGAAGCCAGAAAAGTTTGGAGTTCCAACTCTATGATTTATTTCTTGAAGAACATCTTTAACACTTTCTCCCAGATCTGCTTGGTCCTAACCCCATAGATTATAGGGTTAAGCAGGGGTGGGACAACGACATACAGATTGGCCAGGAGAATATGGATATAACGAGGAACATTATAGCCAAAGCGATGAGTCATGAAAGAGAATAAGGCTGGGGTATAAAAGGCTAGAATAACACAAACATGAGAGCCACATGTACTCAGGGCTTTTATTCGGGCATCTTGGGAGGGGAGGTGAAAGACAGCTTGAAGAATCAGAACATAGGATACAGCAATAGCGATAATGTCAAAGATCAGAGTTCCAATTGCACATAGGCCATAGATCATGTTGACTCTGATGGTTGTGCAGGCCAGTCGGGCAATGCCCATATGTTCACAGTAGGTATGAGGAATGACATGGTTTCCACAGAAAGGAAGTCGAAGGATCAGGAACACAAAGGGAACCACTGTGAAGAAAGACCTCATCACCACCCCAACACACATCATGGCCACCACCCTGTTGGTGAGGACAGTGTTGTAATGTAAAGGATTACAGATTGCCACATAACGGTCATAAGCCATAGATGATAATACAGCTGATTCCATTGCAGTCAGCATATGGATAAAGAACATCTGTGTGACGCAGGCCCCAAAACTGATCTCCCTCAATCTGAACCAAAAGATTCCTAGCATCTTGGGAATTGTGGTTGTGGATAAGCCTTGATCAATGGTGGCCAACATGGCCAGAAAGTAAAACATAGGCTGGTGAAGTGTCTTCTCAGTCTTTATCACAAATAATATAGTGATATTTCCCAAGAGGGCAACAAAATACACAATGCAGAAAGGGAAGCCAATCCAGATGTGAAAAATCTCCAGTCCTGGAATGCCCAATAATAGGAAAAAAGGGGGATGGAATTGAGTGTCATTGGAATGAGGCATCTTCTTTTTTAATTGCTGATGGTTATAGTCATTGCAGACAGAATTTCAAACACTGGAAAGGATCTAAATGCTTTCACTTACTATCGCCAAATTCCTAGAATAAAATGATTTAAACACATTTACTATCACATAATCTCAGAATATGAAGGAACCTCCAAAATTGTCTTGTGAAACCCTTACCTGAATGGAAATCTGCTCAATAAAATCCTTCAAAATCCTTAAGAATATCTTGCCTCCAGGTGAAGCTCCACGGGGACCAGAAACTCACTACCTTCCAAGTTAAGCTATTCCCTCTTAAGAGAGGCCAAATTCTTAGGAAGTCGATATTGAAATTGAACCCAAATTTTCAAATCTTGAACTTCCACCACCTCTGCTTAATTCCATCTATAGACTATATATTGAATATTTTGCTCAATCCATGTGACTTTATTTTAGAAATAATATTTTAAAAATACATTGCTCCTAAAGGAGGAGAAAAAAATTTGAGATAATTTGAGTCAGTAAAAAAATAATATTTGTTGAAGTAATTGTTAATATTTGGCCTTAAAAAGTAAGAATTAGATGCTATATGAAGGCAATCTTCAACTATGTTAAGGGCTGTCATGTTGAAAAGAGAATAACTTTATTGCCTCAGAGAACAGAACAAGTAGCAGTCAATGTTAAGTGTAGATAGATTTCACTTGACTGCAAACAAGAAAACACAAATTCCTCAGATTTTGAGCTGTCTAAAGGTTTAATGAGCTTGTTTGTTTATTAGTGATTTCTCATGATTGGCAACTTCCAACTAGTAAATGGGTGATCACAGGGTAATGAGAAGAGTCCCCAGTGAGCCCAGTCTTTACAAGAATATGCACCATACTTGACTGATGCAAGCCTTGCATGGGCTTTGGAGCATGTAAAAACATTATTTTTTGTTTCTCTCATTATTTGTCTCTCTCATTATGATTTGTTTTTCTGTGGAAAAGAAAAAGAAAACCCTACTTTTCTAAGATTTCCCTGAAAATACATAGAAACATAAATATTATGCACTCCCAACACCCCATCTCCCTAACACTCATTTTTTTACATGTTCATTCTTACATAAGTTTCAGGTCACTTGAGACAATGTCCTCTGGCAGACAGAAATTTTCCATGTCTGCAATTTAACAACCCATTCCTTCCCTTTCCAAATAGAAGGACAAGGGAGACATGTTAAGAGAATAGTATAGAGCTGAAGTGATCATGGCAGATGGTAATGAATATGCTGAAAGCATAAGAAGAGTCAGGGAAACCAAGAAAGTTATGCTAGCTACTGTTTTCATTGCTACTTCCACTCTTAGAGTGAAAAATCTGGCAGTTGAATTATAGTTGAGATAATGAGGCAAGGACTACAGTCAGATGACTAGAGAGGCAAATGAAACAAACACAGTCATTGAAGAACTTCCAGCTGCTAAGAAAGAACTGGTGATTCTCTACTTTCCCGTACAAGGCTTTACTATCCCTTTTGCCCTCTAGAGAGAGAAGAGGCACTTGTGTTCTCAATATCCATTTTCCTGGGAGTCTTAGGTGTTCTGCCATAGTGTTATAGAGAATTAGTTTCTCTAAAGTAAAGTGGTTAGGTATTTTATCAGTGATCTGCATACTTCAAGTAGTGGCCAAAAGGAGATAAAGTACATGGGAAAACCACAGGGGTAAAAATATAAATGAAGAAAACATATCCTGAGAGAGGAGAACAGTGCTAACAAAAGGAAGGAGCTATTCTTTCTGTTTAGTAATTTCACCAAATGCAAAACAAAAATGGTCATCTAGACTCTTCTCTAAGCAAATTAAAATAGCTGCATTTGGTAGGGGGAGGAGGTTATGAATGAGCTGGATGCTAGTTTTACTGAGGTGGCCAGCTTGGGTACATACGTTTTTTCCTGAGTGCAATTCTAAAGTAGGTTTGTAACAGACTATTCTTCACCCTTGTGGGCTGTGAATGAGGATGCTCACCAGAGATAAATTCATGAATGACGGGAGTAGCTATAAAGAGTGGCTTTTGATGGAGGCCAGAAAAATTGAGCACTTTCCTCTCCACCAAAATAGCATATACCCACACAACAGCAAGATATGAACTTTTAAATCTATGGGTCACAAAACAGAAATGAGAAAGCCATTGATTGACAGCAGCGTCAGAGAAGAAAATAGAGGCACAAAGACCTAAATAAGAGACAGGGAGTAACAGGAAAACACCTATGGGGACCTGCCCAGAGAAATGGACAAAATAGTCACACGTGGAAAGAGGCAGAGAAAAAAAAGACATCACAATGATGGAGAAGGAAATAGTGAATCTAGGCAAAGAAAAAGACAAGGAAGAGAACCCTGATGGAACAACATGTAGCACTGTAACTATAGAAAGAAATGTAAGGAGGTAGGAATGTTGGGAGAACCAATATCTGTATGAATGATATCAGATAGAAACCAGAGTCAGTCTATATGATGAATCTATACAACTTCAATGGACAGCTCCCAAAAAGCACAGTCTTGGGGAAATGAAGAAAATTAGGAGGGAAAATAAATAATTAAAAACAAGACATATGTAAGGACGGGATTGGAGGAATAGACATGTAGAAACAGTCAAAACAATTAATAAAGTGATCATTATAATTCTTGTGGAAAAAATAGATGTCAGTTGGATGATGACTGTAATAGCAATTTAAATGGAAAGATCTTTCTCATTCATTAATAGGTCCATGTGTGTATTCACCTTTTGTTGCCAAAGAAGACCATGCCATCAGAGAAATGATGACATGACTTGCACTTGACTTTGTTTTGAGTGAGTGAGGGCTATTCAGTTCACCAGTCTCACCTCTCCTCCAGAACCATCTGAATCCAGTGACCAGATATTCATCAGGACCACCAGAGATGACCCAGCATGAAGCAATTGCGGTGTTAAGTGACTTGTGCAAGGTCACACAGCTAGTGAGTGTCAAGTGTCTGAGGTGAGATTTGAACTCAGGTCCCCTGACTCCTGCCTAACTGCCCTAATCGGCCCATGTGACCTGCTTAAATCACCAGGAAGCCTAAGTCACATGTGGTGGGAGGAGCTTGATGAACAGATGGAACAGGAAAGGTGGAGCAGAACCAGGTAGGAAGTGAATGTGCGTAGTCAGGGCAGAAGAGAGATGATGCAGGCAGGCAGACAGGCAGGCAGAAGCTGCAGGGCTGAGGCTTGCCAGTGTTTCTTTGCTTGTGAGAATGTCCTGGGGTAGGGATGGAGTGTAGAGAAGGCTTTGGAATGGCTTTGCCCCCTGGGGTGATCATGTTTCTTAGCTTCTTCTTCACCATGACACATTCTGCTTTCTGGTTCTAGAATTTGGCTTTCTGATGTCTAAATAAATGTTTTTCTTCTGCCTTCTATATGCAGAGTCTTTTATACTTTGGAATTAAGAACTATGCTGACATATTCATAGTCACCACCAGTGCTGTGAATATTGTCTTGGTAAAGCAATCATATAAGGGACATTAAAATAGGTTGAAGGGTTAGAGCTAAGAAGTAAAGATTAATGGCAAAAATGAAGTACAGAGGAAAGTTAGACACCAAGAAAGGCAGAGACACAAAGAAACAGAAAGGGGAAATGACAGAGGAAACTGACTTAAAAACCCTCCACCTATTGGCTCCAGGCATTTTCTCTGACTGTCCCCCATGCCAAGAATTCTCCTCTTCTTCATATCAACTTCCTGGTTTTCCTAGGTTCCTTTAAATCCCAGCTACATTTCTATCTTCTAGAAGAAGTCTTTCCCAAGTCCTCTTAATTCTAGTAGCTTCCCTCTGTTACTTATTTCCTATTTATCCTGTAAACACTTTAGTAATGATGGGGTTCCAACTCTGGGAATCTTCTTGACTCCCCTTGAATCTCCCCACTTAATCTGGCCTTTCATACTCAAATCAGTTACCCTTAACCTAGCCTGGCCATCTATGGTCTGTTACATCTGGATTATCTCCAGCTGTTTCCCACCCTTGATTAAATCACTAGTTACCCCAGAATCATCAAGATCGTCCTTAGCACTTCCTCCCATGCTACTAGACCACCTCTAGATCTTTCCCAAAGTTTATCAATTCAAGTGTCACAAATGGTGATGCTCCTTAAGAGTCAACACAATATGGCAAATCTTCAATGAACTTTTGTTTTACTTTGGCTGGAAGAAGGCTTGAGTCGCATTCATTCATTCATTCAGGACCCTGCATGTTGGTATTTTGGAGTCTGGAGTACCCCAAACCACATATGGTTCCCAGACCTCAACATTTGTACTTAGTTGTTTACATGTTATCTCTTCTGTTGGAATGTGAGTTTCTAGAGGACAGGGACTATCTTTTGTTGTTCTTTGTATATCAAGTACCTGGAAGCTATTAGATGCTTAATAAATGCCTATTGACTGACTGGCATAAGCCATCAAACATTGAATTGGTATATTTCTTTTACAATTTCATTTGTGTCTGTAGATTGTCTGTGGTCCACGTCAATAAACACTTGTAATAGAAGAAAATGTTTAACCTCTTACTTAGAGGAAAAAAATAAAAACAATGCTCTTATTTGAAAACTTGGTTTGGAAGAGAAATTGATAATCCAATGTCCTTCTCTAAATGAAGGCAAACTATTTTCGAAGAATGATTTACGAATTTGGAGGTAGAAGTCCTGAGTTAAAATCATGGATCTCTTTCTTATTGACCATATGATCTTAGAAAAGTAATTATTACTCCCTATGGCAAAATTCTTCTATATAGAAAATGAGGTGGTTAGATTACATGACTTCTAAAATTCTTTTCCCCTCTGAATCCGTATTTGAGGAAATACATAGATAATAAACTTATTGGAAATCCTCTATTATATTTCTAACTCCTTGCCTTTCTGTCGTAAAGTCACAACTATAAGGAAACCTTTCTTTATTTTGAGTTTCTTTTTTAATGTGTCTTTTCATAGTACTCACATTTGTTTGGGATATCCACTTTGGGGCCATGGAGGATTAGCTCATATGCTCTTTCACATTTTGTCCATGAAGTACTAAATAAAAACAAGTACAACAGAATTAACAATTTCCTGCTTTTATTCAATATCCATGACAACTTCTGTGCCCCTCCCATCTTGTTCAAAGACCTTTTTTGTCCCTACTCTTTCCACTATTTATTCCTCAAATTACTCTTAAACTCCTCTTCCTCCTTACCCCCATCCCCAAATTAATTTCCCCATATACACTTACCTATACCTCTTTCAGTTTCAGAATTAATTTCAGGGTGAAGAATTGAGAAAGCACACTTCCCACTCTTCTTTGCAGAGGTGAAGGTATGTTGATACAAGGCATTTCTTATAGTATCAGAATCTATTGAGATAGTGATTAGTTTTATTGAATTACTTTTTTCCCCTTTCTTTTAAAATTCTGTATTAAGAGGGATAAGTTACTGGGTAGGGATGTAGATAGAGATATATTTGAAAATGAAGATAAGAGCCCATTTCAATTTTTTTTTTTTAAAAAGAAGATATAGGATTAATCAGCAAGGGTTAGAAAAATGAAATGAATGAAAAAGCACATAGACTGACTTACCAAGAACGCCAGAAAGAAATTGTGCATTAGATTTCACTTGAGGTCACTTAGAATTGACTTCTGAATGTGCGTGAGAAGCAAAGCTTTATACTGTTGTGGCAGAAATTACTGAATGATCTGTGCCTTAATGCTCTCTAGAGTCTGGCCTGTGGGAAAGAGAAAAAAACCAAAATTTCCCTTAGGATGGTGTCAGTAGCCAGTGCTCTGTCCAATAGGATATCTCTGGAGAACTACCTGGAGAATGCTGAGATAGTGCCTAATTTTGAGCCAGGAGGTCCTAGTATTTCTGCAACTGAACTATAGAAAATAGGGGAGGTATCCTAGGCAAAATGGCCATGATTCGGAAAACTACTTACCGAGAATTGAAACGGCTACTGAGTGAGGTTGCATAATAGCTTCTTTCTCAATCATTTGTAGAAAATAGAACACTAGGGGACAGCTATGAATTTTTTTTAAAAGAAACAAACAAGTAGAAGATGAGGGAGGATTAACATCCATCCTAGGACAAAGAATTGATGAAATGCATGAAAAGCTCACCCCTACTAGTCCATATTTTCCTTGTTTGGGAAAGAGCAAACAGCTCAATATGACTGGAAGGTCCTCAGGCAACACTTTTTCAGGATAGCGTTAAAATTCACGGGATTCCTTGATTAATTCAACTTCAGAGAATATATGTTCAATACACTTTTATTAATTAAGATGAAATAAGTCATGAAAGCTGTAAGATAGACAGGTAGGTTTATTTCAGTGCTCTAATGGAGAGTATTTTCCATAAGATACAAATGGAAGGATTCTCTGAAGATTTTTATTTGCTCCAGATTATCCTTTATGTATCAGGTGTTTTGTTGACTGTGTCAAACCCCCAAACAGTATACAGTCAATTCAAAAAGATATATCATTAATCTAAAGATATTGGCCTATCACTCCAAATCAAAAAAAAAACAAAAACAAAAACAAAAACAAAAAACAAAACCTAAATGAATGAAAAATACATACAGTTCAGTCCACAACACACAGTTGGACAGCTAGTCAGGTCAGTATTTGAATACATATAAGCTGGACAGATACTCTAAATGAACACAGAGTTAGGCATCTAATTAGACTAAAGAAGAGTGCATGTGGGGAAACTACACTGCTTTTAATGGTACTTAGGAAAAAGATTTTTTTAAACAAATATTCATATAACAATTTTTATGACTGGGAATTTTGGAACAAATGAGAGAAACTCAAATTGTAGATTACCTAAAGACAATGGAAACCTTTTTTAAACTCACAAATATTTTATAGTGTCTACCCTAGCTTTAAATGGGATTTCACTTTCTATCTCTTGCTGTTGGACTTTGTTACAAATATATAGGAACGCAGAAGACTTGTGCGGGTTTATTTTGTAACCTGCAACTTTGCCAGAGTTGTTTATTATTTCAAGCAGCTTTTTACTTGAATCTCTGGGATTCTCTAAGTATATCATCACATCATCTGCAAAGCATGATGACTTAGTTTCTCCTTTGCCTATTCTAATTCATTCAATTTATTTATTTTGTCTAATTGCTACAGCTAACATTTCTAGTATCATATTGAATAATAGTGGTGATAATGGACATCACTGTTTCATCCCTGATCTTAGTGGAAATACACCTACCTTATCTTCATTGCATATAATGCTTTCTGAAGGTTTTAGGTAGATCCTGCTTATTAATTTTTGGAAAGTTCTCTTTATTCCCATGTTCTCCAGCGTTTTTAATAGGAATGGGTGTTGTATTTTGTCAAAAGCTTTCTTTGCATCTATTGAGATAATCGTGTGTTTTTTGTTAGTTTTGTTGTTGATATGATCGATAATGCTAATAGTTTTCTTAATATTGAACCAGCCCTGCATTCCTGCTATTAATCTTACCTGAACATAATGTATTATTCTCATGATAAGATGTTGTACTCGTTTTGATAAAATCTTATTTAAAATTTTTGTATCTATATTAATTAGAGAAATTGGTATATACTTTTCTTTCTCTGTCTTGTCTCTTCCTGGTTTAGTTATCAAAACCCTATTTGAATCATCAAAAGAATTTAGGAGGACTCCTTCTTCCCCAGTTTTCAAAAATAGTATATATAATATTGGAATTAACTGTTCTTTAAATGTTTGATAGAATTCACTTGTAAAACCATCAAGCCCTGGAGATTTTTTCCTAGGGAGTTCATTGATGACTTGTTCAATTTCTTTTTCTGAGATGGGATTGTTTAAGTATTCAACTGCCT
This sequence comes from Notamacropus eugenii, assembly GCF_028372415.1. Classification (NCBI taxonomy): domain Eukaryota; kingdom Metazoa; phylum Chordata; class Mammalia; order Diprotodontia; family Macropodidae; genus Notamacropus; species Notamacropus eugenii. The sequence goes on from NC_092876.1 coordinate 92,580,223, forward strand.
GTTCTGTTAATCCGGGCAATTTGTATTTTTTTAAAATACTCTTCCATCTCATTTAGATTGTCGAATTTGTGAGCATAAAGTTGGGCAAAGTAATTTCTAATTATTGTTTTAATTTCCTCCTCTTTGGAGGTGAGTTCACCTCTTTCATTTGTGATATTAGTAATTTGATTTTCTTCTTTCTTTTTTTAATCAAATTGACCAAAGGTTTATCAAGCTTATTAGTTTTTTCATAAAACCAACTATTGGTTTTATTTATTAATTCAATAGTTTTCTTAGTTTCAATTTTATTAATCTCTCCTTTGGTATTAATTTGGTATTTACTTGGGGATTTTCAATTTATTCCTTTTCTAGTTTTTTCAGCTGCATGCCCAAGTCATCGATCTCCTCTTTCTCTATTTTATTCATGCAGGCATTCAAAGACAGAGAACTTCCCCTAAGAACTGCTTTTTCAGTATCCCATAAGATTTTGTATGTTGTCTCATTATTGTCATTCTTTTGAATGAAGTTGTTGATGGTTTCTATGATTTCTTCTTTAACCCACTCCTTCTTTAGGATTAGATTATTTAGTTTCCAATTGATTTTTGTTTTATCTTTCCATGGCCTTTTATTACATATAATTTTTATTGCATTATGATCTGAGAAGGATGCACTGACCATCTTTGCCTTTCTGCACTGGATGGTGAGGTTTTTATGCCCTAGTACATGTTTAAGTTTTGTATATGTGCCATGTACTGCTGAGAAAATGGCATATTCCTTTCTATTCCCATTCAGTTTTCTCCAGAGATCTATCATATCTACCTTATCTAGAGTTTTATTTACCTCTTTAACCTCTTTCTTGTTTATTTTGAGGTTAGATTTATCATGTTCAGAGAGGGGGAGGTTGAGGTCCCCCACTAATATAGTTTTGCTGTCTATTTCTTCCTTCAACTCCCCCAACCTCTCCTCTCAGAATTTGGATGCTATGCCACTTGGAGCATACATGTTTAGTAATGATATTGCTTCTTTGTCTATGATGTCTTTTAGCAGAATATAGTTTCCTTCCTTATCTCTTTTCATTAGATCTATTTCTGCTTTTGCTTTATCTCAGATTAAGATTGCTACCCCTGCTTTCCTTACATCAGCTGAAGTACAATATATTTTGCTCCAACCTTTTCCCTTTTCCCTGTGTATATCTCCCCATTTCAAATGTGTTTCTTCTAAACAACATATTGTTGGATTATGGCTTTTAATCCATTCTGCTATCCATCTCTGTTTAATGGGAGAGTTTATTCCATTCACATTCACAGTTTTAATTATAATCTGTGTATTTCTGTCCATCCTCTTTCCCACCATTTGTGCTTTTAGTTCTCCTGTCTCCCTTCCCCTCCTCAATAGTTTTCACTTTTCAACACAACCTCCTGCAGCCTTCCCTTCCTTCTTTTACTCCCATCCCTTTTACTCCCCTTTTCCCTTACTACTTCTTCCCTCCCTTTTAGCTTCTCCTTCCCTTTCTTCCCCCTTCCTCTCCTACTCAGTATAGAGCTAGTTAGAACTATGTATTTAAATTTATTGTTCCCCCCTTAAACCATGTCAGATGAGAGTACCTCTCAAACAATGCTCATCTCCCTCCCCTCTTTCCCTCTACTATAATTTTTTACTTCTTCTTGTGATGTAATTTACTGTTTTCTGCTTCCTCCTTTTCACACCTCCTGTTATAATCCCTTCACATGCTTAAATTATATTTTTATCATCACGTCATTTACTGTATACCTGTTCCCTGTATGTATATCCCCTTTATATTTCATAATTGATGTACAATTCTGTTTACTTTCCCTTATAAAGAGGTAAACAGTTCGACCAAATTGAGTAACACATTTTTTAGTTTTTTTTCCCCTGTTTACCTTTTTATGCCTCTCTTGAGACCTGCATTTGAAGATCAAATTTTCTATTAAGTTCTGACGTTTTTGTTAGGAAGTTCTGAAAATCCCTTACTTCATTGAATGACCATCTCCTTGCCTGAAATGTTATGCTGAACTTTGCTGGGTAGTTGATCCTTGGTTGTAGTCCCAGCTCCTTTGCATTATGGAATATTGGATTCCAATTCCTTTGACCTTTTAATGTAGAAGCTGCAAGGTCCTGTGTGATCCTGACTATAGCTCCTCCATATTTGAATAGTTGCTTTCTGGTTGCCTGTAGTATTTTCTCCTTCACTTGATAGTTCTGGAATTTGGCAACAATATTTCTTGGGGTTTTGAGTTTGGGAAACCTTCCTGGAGTTGAACAGTAAATTCTTTCGATGACTATTTTGCCCTCTGGATTTAGCACTTCTGCGCAGTTTTCCTTGATGTTCCCTGGAAGATATTGTCCAGAGTCTTTTTTTCATGGATACTTTCTGGCAGGGATCTATTTTTCAGGTCAGTTGTTTTTCCAATTAGGTATTTCACATTTTCTTCTATTTTTTCATTCTTTAGATTTTGCTTGATTGATTCTTGCTGTCTCATAGAGTCATTAGTTTCTACTTGCCCAATTTTAATTTTTATCGAATTGTTTTCTTCAGTTAATTTTTGTATCTCCTTTTCCATCTGTCCAATTGTTCCTTTTAAGTAGTTATTTTCTCTAGTTAATTTTTGTACTTCCTTTTCCATTTGTGCAATTTTCCCAGTTAGATTTTGTGTTTCCTTTTCCATTTGTTCAATTTTCCTTTTTAAAGAGGTGTTCTCATCAATGAATTCTTTTTTTTAAATAATTTTATAATCTGTGACCAGTTTTTCTTCTATTTTTTTCTTCAACCGTGCCAGGAGAGCTGTTTGTGCATACGAGCAGTTTATAGTCCCTTCTGAAGTTTCAGATGGAAGTACAGTCTCACTACTGACCTCTTTGGTATTTGCGTTTTGGTCTTTGTCCCCACAGAAAGATTCTATGGATTTGTTGCCCTTGTTTTGCTTTTTTTTTTGCTCATGATGATGATTGTGTGTTGTGGCTTCTGGTTCTTTCAGTCAGAAGCTGCAGAACTTGGTGTTGAGCTGACTTGTGTGAAAAAGTAAGAGCACGTTTCTTTTTACGCTTTTGTCTTGTGTTTCCCGGATCAATCCTGGGGCTAGCTTGTTAAGTGTGGGCGAGGGGTGGTCTGCTCATGGGAGATCTCCTCTACTGAGCTGAGGCAAAGGCAAGCTGAGGGGATGGTGATCCCAGTTTCTCTTTTGTCTTCCCATTTCTCCAGGAATGCTGAGGCATGCCTAGATCTTAGTGGGAGTTTCCACCCCTTCTGGGGTTCCTCTCCTAGTGCTGAGGCTCTCCTAGTTCCTAGTGAAAGTTTCTACTGCCCTGGGGCCCCACTCCTTCTGGTTTGCCTCTGCCACAGTAGGAGGAATCCCCTTTATCTATTTTCCTAGCCTCAGGTGTTATGAGACTATTTGCTCCCTCTACTGTTCCCACTGATCCAGGATTTTTGGGGGGAAATATTTTATGATTCTCAAGGTCATCAAGGGGATAGGAGAGAGCATTTACTCATCACTCTGCCGTTCTGATTTCTGGGAGTTCAAGTAGGTGACTTACAGACATTTAATCTGCAGGCTGAAAGTCTCAGAAGCTGCTGTGGCTGATATCTGGGGCTCAGTGGCTGTCACTCATTCAACTCTGTTGGTCTCTCACCCTGGGCTGCCACTCCACAGGTTCTGCCTGCTGTTGCTTCAGATCTCCCTGGGGCCCTCCCACTCTGCTGCACTGGACGTGCTGCCCTGTGCACTGTGGGCTCAACCCTGTGGAAGAGATCCTTCCCATGGACTGTCTTCCCAGTCTGTCCTGGACTGTGAATTTGCCACAGTCTGTATCCTATTGGATTCTGCACCTCCAAAATTTGGTCAGATTCTCTTTTTAGAAGTATCTAAAGAAATTTGTCTAAAAGGTTAGGTGAGTAGTTGTTCTCACTCCACCATCTTGGCTCCACCCCATAGAGTCTGGAAATCTTTTTTTTTTTAAATGCAGGTGGAATGCAACATATTTCCTATGGTGATCTATTTGTAAGAAGTGATAAAATTATTATAAGTTAAGAAAAATATAATTGGGGGGGAAGAGGTGAGTAATATTAGGTGAAAGCTCAGGGATAATAGGTGGAGAGCCAGACAATTATTTTTACTCATGAAATATTTTCTTTTTTTTGAAAGACTTAGAGGAAGGCCTCCCATAGGTTTAATGGATGCTCCAGAGTAGATCTGTGAAAAAGTATGGGCAAGAATTACACAAAGTAAAAAGAATGGATAGTTTGTAATCAATAAGTATTGAGGCTAGGTAAAGATCTGCATTGAATTCAAATTTTTCATCCAAAAATAATACGCAGGATCTCAGATAAGGAAAAATCTGAGAAGTCCCCTAGTTAACTCAATATTTTTAAAATATTTTTCTCAATTATATACAAACAAAAAAATTGACATTCTGCTATGAAAATTTTGAGTTCTGAATTCTCTGCCTTTCTCTCTTCTGTCTCCTTGAGAAAACAAGCAATTTGACATTGATAATACATGTATGGTAAGGTAAAAACTTCCATATTTCCCATGCAGAAGAAGAAGAAGAAGAAGAAGAAGAAGAAGAAGAAGAAGAAGAAGAAGAGAAGAAAGGAAAGAATAGAAAGTTAAAAAAAAAAAGAATATTTCATTCTGCAGACTACATCAGTTCCCCCACCTTTCCCTGGAAGTTGATATCATTTGTCATCCTAAGTCCTTCAGATCTGTCTTAGATTATTTTATTGTTGAGAATAGCTAAATCATTCACAGCTGATAACCATACAGTGTTGCTATTGTACAATGTTCTTCTGGTTCTGTTTATTTCCATTTGTATCAGTTTATGTAGGTTTTCCCAGGTTTTTCTGAAACATCCTGTTTGTCATTATTCATTTTACAATAGAATTCCATAACAATCATATACTACCAACTTGTTCAACCATTCCTCAACTAAAAGCCATTTTAGTTTAAGGTGGTTTCTCATTTTTAAAAATATCTTACTCATGAGCAATTGATATTTCTCCAATTGTTTGAACCTGACTTTATTTAGATGAAAAATATTTTGTGATTTTATTCATTTAGCTCTTGAATTTGTCTTATCAAATAGACTCCCAAGTATTTTATATTGTCTGTAGCTATGCTAAATGGAATTTCTGTATCTCTTTCTGCTACACTTCACTGATAAGACATAGAAATGCAGGTGATTTATGTGAATTTATATGATATTCTACAACTTTGCCAAAGTTGTTAATTATTTCACTAGATTTTCATTTAATTTTTAGGATTTCCTAAGAAGAATATCATATTGTCTGAAGGAGTAATACTTGTTTCCCTGTTCCCTATTCTAATTCCTTCCATTTCTTTATATTTTTTCTTCTCTTACTCTTTTTTTTCTTCTCTTAATCTTACAGATAACATTTCTAGAACAACATTGAATCACAGTGGTGATAGTGAACATCCTTGCTTCATCTCTGATCTTATTGAAAAGGCTCATAGTCTGTCCCCATTAGAGATAAAGTTTGGTGATATTTTTTAGATAGGTACCACTTATCTTTTTAAGGAAAGCTCCATTTATTCCTATACTCTCTGGTGTTTTTAATAGAAATGAGTGCTATATTTTGTCAAAAGCTTTTTCTATATGTATTAAGAAGAGTTTTTATTTTTGTTTTGTTTTGTTATTGATATAGTTAGTTATGCTGGTAATTTCCGTAAGAGTGAACAATCATTTCATTAGTGGTATAAATCTAACCTGGTCATAATACGTGAACTTTGTAATATATTGCTGTATTCTCCTGGTAAGTATTTTGGATAACTTTTTTGCATAAATATTCTTTTGGGAAATTGTTCTATAGTTTTCTTTCTTTTTTCTTTACTCTTCCAGGTTTTTGTATCAACAGTATATTTTTATAACTTCATATGACTCTTTTTTGGCTACTTTTTCAAATATTTTATGTAGTACTAGAATTAATTGTTCTTTATTTTGAAAAATTCACTTGTGAATCCATCTGGGGATTTTTCTTAGGTGAATCATTGATGAATTATTTAATTTCTTTTTCTAAAATAAGTCTACTTAATTTTTCTAGTCCTTTTTCTGTTAATCTGTTTTTATTTTGTAAATATTCATCCTTTCACTTAAAGTGTTATATTTATTGGTATATAAATTGGAAAGGATTTGCGAATAATTATCTCAGTCTCTTCTTCTTTGGTAGTAAATTCACTCTTTTCATTTTTAACACTCGTAATTCAATTTTCTTTAACAAAATCAAATTAATGTATTTTATGTTTCTCATGAAATCAGTTCCTAGTTTTACTTATTAGTTTAATGGCTTTCTTACTTTCAATTATATTAATCAATCTTTTGATTTTTAAGATTTGTAACTTCTTTAATTGGGCATTTTTAATTTGTTCTTTTTCTAATTTTTTGGGGGGTCACATGTATGCCCCATTAATTTATATGCTCTTTATTATATCGATGTAAGATTTAGAGACATTTTTCCTCCTCAGTACTACTTTGACTGCATTACATAAATTTTGATATGTTTTGTCACTGTTGTCGTTGTCTTTAATGAAATTATTGGTTGTTTCATGATTTGTTCTTTGAAGCAATCAATCCTCAGGATTATATTATTTAGTTTCTATTTATTTTTTTAATCTATGATCCCAACACCCTTTCTTGCATGGGATTTCTATTGCATTATGATCTGGAAAGGATGCATTTAATATTTATGCTGTTCTGCATTTGGTTTGAAGTTTTTGTACCTTAATACATGATCAATTTTTGTGAAAGTGCCATGTATATCTGAAAAAAATATATGTTCTTTTCTATTTGCATTCAGTTTTTTCCAGAGGTCTATCATAACTAACTTTTCTAACATCATATCCAACTCTTTAACTTTTTTCGTTTATTTTATGATGAGTTATTTAGTACTGAGAGAAGAACATTGTGGTTTCCAATTAGTATGCTTTTTTCTCTCCATTTCCTCCTGTAACTCATTTAACTATTCCTTTAAGAAATTTGGATGCAGATCATAGAAATGGGAGAGGGCTCCACATATACAAAAATATTTATAGCAGCTCTCTTTGTGGTGGCAAAACCTGGAAATCAAGGGAATGGCCATCAATTGGGGAATGGCTAAAGAAGTTGTGGTATATGAATGTAATGGAATATTATTGTGCTGTGAGAAATGATGAACAGGAAGACTTCAGAGAAGCCTGGAAAGACTTATATGAATTGATAATGAGTGAAAGGAGCAGAACTAGTAGAACTTTTTACACAGCAACAACCACAGTGTGCAAGAAATTTTTTCTGGCAGACTTAGTACTTCATTTGAAATGCATGGACTTAAAATATTTCCAATGGACTCAAGGCAAAACACCTTCCACATACAAAGAAAGAACTGTAAAATTGGATCACAGACAGAAACAGACCATTTTCTTTTGTATTATCTTATGTTTTATTTTGTTTTATTGTTTCTCCCACTCATTTTAATTCTTCTATTAAACATGCATTCAATAGGAATGTACAAATCAAATCTATATAGGATTATATGCTATCTCAGGCAGAGAAAGGGGAAGGAGGGAGGGAGGAATAAGGGAGGGAGTGGAAAAAAAACTAAGATATATGGAAGTGATTGCCAAACACTGAAAACAAATAAAACAATTTAATTTAAAAAAAAATATGGAGGATACAAGAAAAAGAAGGAAATTTGGATGCTATGCCATTTGGTATATGTATATTTAGTTTTGATGTTACTTTGTTTCATTGGTGACTTTCAGTAAAATATAGTTTCTCTGCTTATGTCTTTTAATTAGACATATTCTTGTTTTTGCTTTATTTTAGATGATCATTGCTCATTAGTTGTTGTTTTTGTTTGTTTGTTGTTGTTTCACTTCAGCTAAAGCATAATATATTCTGCTTTCAGTATTTTGTCCTTGACCTTGGAGCTTTGGAAGTTATCTAAAATATTCCTGAGAGCTTATTAATGAATACTGAACATTTTCCAATTCAAATTACCTTTACATGTGACCTTTTGTTGTGTCCAGCATTCCAGAATTTGACTGAGACATTATTATAGAGTTATTTGGTAGGGAACTTGGGAAAATTTAGTTGAACATTTCTCTACTCTACCATTTTGGCTCTCTTCTCTCAAGATCAATTACTCAGCAACAGCAGCAACAGCAATTAAACTACTGGGAAAGACTCAATGTTTTATGGCAGAAAATACATTATAGAACAACTAGTGACAACATGTGCCAAATAAACTCAAAATGGTTACATGATTTAGTACATGCTACAAAGGGTAGCAAAATAAGCCAATGAGGGGAACATGGAATTAATTACTTGTCAGAACTACAGATAGGGGAAGAGTTCATGACAAAAAAGGAAACAGAAAAATTCAGAGGAGGCAAAATAGATCATTGTGACTACATAAAATTAGAATGTATTTTTAGAAATAAAACAAATAAGAGGTGGAACAAGATGGAGGAGTGAAAGCAGGGACTCACTTAAGCTCTTCCATAAATTACTTCAGATACCTATAGAAAGAGAATCTGAACAAATTTAGAGTGATAGAATCCACTGGGAGACAGAGTGTGGCACATTTCCAGCACAGGACAGGCCAAAAAGTTGACTGGAAAGATCTTTTGCACCAGGTTGGGGGAGCACAGAGCACGTGAGCTGCACCAGTGCAAACTCAGCCATATGAAGTGTGTTTGACTGGGGTGGATTGAATCACTAGCAGCAGTGGCAGTTCCAAGACTTCTCATTACAGGGGAGGTGTCTGGCAGAGTTGAGTGAAAGAGAAATGCAGTGCTCCAGGCAGTAGCAGTGACTATTCCTGGGACTATCAGCCCAGAGTCTAAATGGTTGAAACTCACCTACTTGAACTTCCCTTTGTTGACCTTGAAAAACCCATGGAACATTGCCCCAATAAAAATACCAGAATAATGGGGTCAGTAGAAGGGATAGAGAAGTCTTTTTGCTCAGTAGTTTAGGCAGATGAACAGGAAAGGTTCCTCTTTCTGTGGCTGAAAGTGACATGTGCAGGACTGGAGGCAACCCAGGAAGCCCCTCCTCAGTGGACCAACAGGAGATCTTGAACCCCAGCGGAGTGGAGCCAGTAAATACTAACACCAGGACCCCAGGCATATCTTAGCACAATCACAGAAATTGAGTAGACACCAGCACAGTCCTAGGGAAGGAGGAGATCTCCAGTGGTCAGACCACCCCTCACTCAGGTCTCACTCCATGAGCTTCAGTGTAACACTGGGAAAGCTCAGAAGCACTTCACCTGGCCTTAGCCTTGGCACACACCAGCCAGCTCAGCACCAGGTTAGCTGCAGAATTATGTAATATAATTTCTAGCTGAAAGAACCAGAGGCCACAGCACACAAAGCCAGTAATAAGGCCCTTAGCTCCCTATATGAGAAATGTGTGACAGAGCCCCCTGTATCCCAGAAGCATAGATCCATTTTAAAAGCCAGGAAAAAGGCAAATAACATAAGCAAGAAATAAATTAGGAAAACAATGGCCACGGAATTTTATTATGGGGACAAGGAAGATCAAAATAGGAATTCAGAAGAAGACAGCATTGACACTGTACACACATCTGAAACCTGAAAATGGAATATGAACTGTTCTCAAGACTAAAACACACACTTGGAAGAGCTCAAGAAAATTTTAAGAGGTAAATTAGAGATGTAGAAGAAAAATTGATCAATAATTTTAAAAATACAGTTGATAAAAAAAAAAAATCACTGAAGGGAACAGATAGTTGCCAAGTAAAATTGGCCAGATGGATAAGAAGATACAAAAGGTAACTAAAGAAAACAATTTGCTAAAAAAAAAAAAGAATTAGGCAAATAGAAGCTAATGACCATATGAGGCACCAAAAATCAATTAAACAAAATCTAAAGAATGAAAAAATAGAAGCAAGAGTAAAATATCTTATTGGAAAAACAAATGACCTGGAAAACAGATCCAGGAGAGGAAATCTAAGAATGATTGGTCTACCAGGAAGCCATGAAGAAAAACAAAGGAACCTGGACATTGTCTTCCAGGAAATCATCAAGGAAAACTACTGTGAGGTCCTAGAAGCAGAGGATAAAATAGTCATTGAAAGAATCCACTGATCACCTCCAGAAAGCAATTCCTAATTGAAAACTCCAAGGAATATTGCAGCTAAATCCCAGAATTATCAGGACAAGGAGAAAATTCTGCAAGCATATGTAGCGCCAGTGCAATATTCATGGCACCTACTGTGGCCATGCATATCTCAGTGCAATTATTAATTGTGAAATACAACAGACTGTCCACTTGGAAGACAGGACCAAAACATTTATACAGACACTAGAAAGTCAAATCCATTCTAGTAAAAATGACATTTACATGTAATAACAATGCAGAGGGAAAAGTGGCCCCAAGCCTTCGCCCTGCTAGGCTTTCCACAGACTTGTTCCCTTAAGCAAATCACAAGCAGGCTTATACAAACAAAATCACAAACAAACTCATTCACTCAGAACAATCAGCTGACTGCCTGCCTGCATCCATCCTAGTTCTAACTGCTCTCATGACTAACTTCTTTTCAGGTCTTCCTGTTTCATTTTCCAGCAAACTCCTCCCTCCATAGACTCATGTGACTCAGGCTTCCATGTGATCCAGGAAGGTCACATGAGCATATTAATGAATGGGAAAGGTCTTTCCATTTAAATTACCATTACACGTGGCTCCAAGAACTTTTGTATTCATTGCATAGATTGGTGGGGAAACTGGTATCAACAGAACTTTAGCAGGGATAATAGAAAATAAGCATATAAAACAATATCTTAGGCAACTCTCCTCAACAGAATTTTACAACAATATAACAGAGATCACACAAAATAATTACATAAAATGCTATTGTAGGGTGGGGCTTGAGCACAAGCACCCCATCTTTCCTGGAACTATTGGGGCACAGAATCTTGGGGAAATGAGTGAAGGTCTCTTCTTCTATAGCTGCTTCCTGCTGAGATTGCACATAGAGCTTTTCCTGCCCCAAGAGGTCCTATTTAAAGGGTCAGTTTTTTAGCGGGCATCCACAAATGGGTCAACATGAGGTCCAGGGGTGACCTAGCATACTCATGGACAGTGAGTGACATCTGGCTTAAGCAATCAGGCTTCTGCAGGTGGAGGGTACTAAGCCTATAGAAAATAAGTCTGACAGATAAGATGAATAGACAGAAAGCCAAAAAGAAAGAAGTAGACAATAACCAGAAGCAAACTAGATAGGTTCAGCTATGCTTCTGAAGTTCATAGACCCACTATCATAACCTCATTCACTGTTTGCTGTTTTCTAATTTGCGGTTTGGGGGTCATCATTCTGGCTATAGGCAGAATCTAATTTGAGCTGATGTCTGGCCAATCTCCCATTCTCCCTGCAGGTTTGATGAACTTGAATGTAATGTTTCAGAATGATCTGCAGGGGCAACTCTCATTTCCCAGCTCAGTCTAACATGAAGCCTCATCCCTTGATACATGTTATATACTTCATTAGTTGGAATGTAATGTATTCTTCCAAAATTTATCCTTGCTCTCAATACAGCATTAAACAATTCTTTACTCAGTCTATTCTGAATTTGAATCTGCTGGCTATTTACTCTTTTCTCTCAAGGAAATTTATCTTTTTCGCTGATTCTCACCATCCAACATACCAATGATTCTCCCATCCTTTGGGTGAACTGACTCAAAGTATCAATGACCTCCTATGTTGGGAGTGTAAGCTCAGTTTCATGTGGACAGTCTCGGGCAGGTAAAAGGTGAGGACTTCTAAACCTTAGAGTTCTCATGAGGCCCCCCAGGGAACAGCTGGGAATTGAGGCGTGAGACATGGGCTATCTCGTGCATTTCTGCCTCTTCCCCATGGGAAACTTGCTGGGGAGAGCATCCCACCCTTGAGATTAATCCATGGTCTGAGCACACCTGTTGTTGTCTAGCTAAGGGCTGAGAACAGGCATGGTATTCAGGTGCAAACTGTGTGGTGGGAGAGCTTAAGTAGGGTCAGGAAAGCCTGAAGGCGCTCTTAGCGTTGAGGGGCCCTTAGAGGGCAGAAGGTTCCTCCCCTTTCCCACTCCCATTCTCTTGCTGTACGATCTTTGCCTCCTTGGGAGGAGGATTCCTCTCTCCTGAGGAAGAATTCACCCTGCACATGTAACCAAGACCCTGAATAAAGCCTAACCCTTGTTCAACTCTGGAAAGTCTCTTCTGTCATATATTTATCTGGTTTGGCCGCCGAAGACCAAGAAAGGTAAGACTCGGGTTGCCCATCGGCCTCTAGGCCAGACACTCCTGCTGAATAAAATGCTCAATTACATCCCCAAAACATTGTGTAGGTCCCCTGATTCTCCTGCTTCCTTCATAGTGTTACATTCACCTCCCACACATCCTCTTGGCCTGTGTTTGTTCCCCAGTGAAGCCCATGCTGTGCAAGAGCTGTATTCACCTTTTGCTTCTTTTTGTAAGCTAAACTAGCAACAGTTTTTTCTTCTACCACCTGAGACTTTCTAGCTTACTCTTTTTAAGGACAGTTTGAAAGCAGTACCATAAAAAGTTACCAGATCTTACATTGTATTATGAAGCAGCAATAATCAGAGCCACTTGGTACTGGCTAAAAAACAGAGGGGTTGATCAGTAGAATAGATTAGATACACAAGACACAATAGTCAATGACTATAGTAATCTAGTCTTTGATAAACCCAAGAACCCCCGATTCTGGCATAAGAACTTAATATTTGAAAAAAACTGCTGGGTAAACTGGAATATAGGGTGGCAGGAACTGTGTGTATGCCTGACATTGTATACCACAATACAGGTCGAATGGGTACACAATCTAGGTATACAGGCTGGTGCTATAAATAAACTGGGGGAGCAAGGAATAGTTTTTCAGACTTATGAAGTATGGAGAAATGTATGACCAAACAAGAGATAAAGAACATTATAAAATGTAAAATGGATAAGTTTGATTACATTAAATTGAAAAGTTTTTGTACAAACAAAGCCAATGCAACCAAGATTAGGAATTTGAACTTACGGAAGTTAGTGTTGAAAGCTGAAAATAAATTAATTAATAAATTTTAGGGAGAGAAATGAAACAAATGCAGCTAAAATTAAGGTGAAAAGAAAATAGGGGAACATCTGTAGCAAATTTATCTGACTCAGGTCTTCTTTCTCATATTTATAGTGAATTGAGTCAAATTTATAAGAAAAAAAACTGTTCCTCAATTGATACATAGTCAAGGATATGGGAAGACACTTATCAGAAGAAGAAATCTTAGCTATCAGTAGTCGCTTAAAAAAAACAATGCTCTGAATTACTGCCGATTACAGAAATACAAATTAAAACACATCAGAAGTATCACTTCATACTCATCAAATTGGCTAAGATGACAGAAAAGCAAAGTAACAAAAACTTCAGGGTCTGTGGCAAAACTGGTACCCTACTGCACTATTGTTCGAGTTGTGAAATAGTCCATCTGTTCTAGAAAGCAAATTGAAATTATTTCACAAAAGTTATTAAATTGCACATATTCTTTAACCCATTAATCTTGCTATCATGTCTATACCCAAATGAGTTCTAATAATAAAAAGGAATAGAACATACATGTACAATAAAATTTACAGCAGTTCTTTTGTGATGACAAAGAATTGCAAATTCCCCATCAAATGGGGAAAACAGTGAAGAAGCTGTGCTATAGGAATAGGATAGAATAAAGGGGTATATTTTGGAAAAGTCTTAAAAGATTTTTATGAACTGATGAAAAGTGAACAGAGCAAGGAGGATAATTCATATGATAACAGCAACATTATAAATATATTCAATTTTAAAAGATTTAGCAATCTTGATTAACATGATGAATTATTATACAAAGGACCCCCGAATGAAACATGATAAGCCCCATCTAGATAGAAAGAGGATGTTCAGGGGGTGGAGCCAAAATGGTGGAATAGAAAGACTCACAAACACTAGCTGTTACTCCACAGCCGATAAAATACCTGTAAAGGAGAACTCTCAACAAGTTCTAGAGCAGCAGAAGCCACAGAACAATGGAATGGAGAAGATTTCTAGTCGAAAGTGACCTGAACGACTAATGGGAAAGGTCTATCCCACTGGACCTGGAGCTGAGCCCAGTCCAGCCTTGACCACACGGCACTGAGAGGAGCAGATCCGAGCCTGCTTCAGGGACAGATTCTCCAGCAGCAGTGCAGATCCCTCAATCCACAGATGCCAAAGGTCAGTGAGAGGATCTTTTTGAATGGCTGAGAAGGGAGCAGGGTATCTCCATAATTCAGGCCTCCTCAGATAGCAGCAGCAGACAGGGCTCCCAAAGCAGGCAGTAGCCTGCATCCATTGTTGAAGGTCTCATTGCAAACCCCCTGAGGGAACTGAGCCCTGTGTGGTGGCCCTGACCCTACCTGAGCAGCTGATCTTAATCCTACACTGAATATTGGCCCTGTCCCCACCTAAAGCCCCTGAGGGTTTGGAGCAGTTCATGTGAATCTCAGCCCTCAGACCCGGCTTGGTGGAACTGGAGCCGAGGTAGTTGGGGAGAGAAAACTCAGAGGTCAAGTAACTGGCTGGGAAAATGACCAAAAAAGGGAAAAAAAATAAGACCACAGAAGGTTACTTTCTTGGGGAATTAGGTGTCTCCCTCCATCCTTTCAGATGAGGAAGAACAAGGCATACTGTCAGAAGAAGTCAAGGGCTCTGGCTTCAGGGCCTCCAAAGGGAACTTTAACTGAGCTCAGGCAATAGAAGACCTTAAAAAACAAGTTAGCAGCTTACTAAAGGAGAACCAAAAAAATGCTGAGGAAAAGAGGCTAACCCAATTGGAAAAAGAGGTCCAAAAAGCCAATGAAGACAAGGAAGCTTTAAAAATCAGAATTAGCCAAAAGGAGGAAAAGGTCCAAAAGCTCACTGAACAAAATAATTTGTTGAAAGAGAGAATTGAGTTCAGAGAAATGAATGACTCTGAGTTAAACCACCCAGTTAGCAAACAAGACCAAAAGATTGAAAAATAGAAGATATTGTGAAACATCTCATTGGAAAAACAATTGACCTTAAAACTAGATCCAGGAGAAACAATTTAAAAATTATGGGAGTACCTGAAAGCCACGACCAAAAAAAGAGCCTAGATATTATCTTTCATGAAATTATCAAGGAAAACTGCCCTGATATTCTAGAACCAGAGGGCTAAATAATATTGAAAAAATCCACTGATCACCTACTGAAAGAGACCTGAACAGAGAAACTCCTTGGAATATTGTGACCAAATTTCAGACTTCCCAGATCAAGGAGAAAATACTGTAAGTAGCTAGAAAGAAACACTTTGAGTATTGTGGAAATACGATCAGGATAACACAGGATCTGGCAGCTTCAACATTGAGGGATTGAAGGGCTTGGAATGGGATATTTCAGAGGTCAAAGGAACTGACATTGAAACGAAGAATCAGCTACCCAGAAAATCTGAGTATAATACTTCAAGGGAATAAATGGTCATTCCATAATATAGAGGATTTTCAATCATTCATGTTGAGGAAAAGACCAGATCTGTATAACAAAATTTGACTTCCCAAGACAAGAATCAAGAAAAGGATGACAAGGTAAAAATATATAGATAGAGAGGACAGGGTATGTTGAATCAGAAGAGATGACATCCACACAAAAATAAAGTAAAATAAAATAAAATAAAAATTAAGGAGTGAGGGAGGAAAATATCAGGAAGAGAAAGGGAAAAATGAAATAAGGAAGGCTATAACGCCTAAAAGAGATAAGAAAAATCTTGTTCAATGGATGAGAAAAGGGAGAAGGGGAGAGGGGAAAAATAAAGCTACTCTCTCCACATGTGGCTGAAGGAGGGAATAACATACTAAATTTGATATGAAAATTTATATCACACCACAGGAAAGTAGGGGAGGAGGTGACAAGTGAGGTGAGGGGAATGATAGAAGGGAGGGCAAACAGGAGAAGGGAGATCCTAGAAATAAACAGGTTCAAGAAAGGACAAGGTCAATTATGGGGTGAAAAAAGTAAGGAGGGATAGAGTAGGGCAGAGGGCAACATAATTAGTCTTATACAACATGATTATTATGGAAGTATTTTGCAAAATGACACATATATAGTCTGTATTAAATTGCTTGTCTTCTCACTGGGGTTGGGGAGGGAAGGGGGAGGGAGAGAAGTTGGAATTCAAAGTATTAGCAAAGCATGTTGAGAATTTTATTGCATATAATTGGGAAATAAGAAATACAGGGAATGGGGTATAGAAATTTATCTTGCCCTACAAGAAAAGAGAGAAGATGGGAATAAGGGAAGGGTGAGGTGTGATAGACGGGAGGGTACATCGAGGGAAGGAGTAATCAGAATGCAAAGTATTAGGAAGTGAGGGGAGGGGAGTGATGGGGAGAAAAACTAGACGTGTTTCAAAGTGAAGTGAAAGCAATTATTATTTTAAAAACTGACTGAATTAATTACTGAGAATAAATCAGTGACATCTTTAGTTTGGGGGAAAGAATTTTAGTCTAAATTTCCTAGAGGAAGGTAACCTCGGGTAAAATTTGGCATTGATAGAAAAGTTAAGGTTTTAATGGTAAATTTGATTGTATGATTGCGATTTAATCAGGAACTAGAACATATATAGAAAGACAAGTAAGTCACTTAAGACTTGCCTCAAAAGATGTTCTTTAGCCAAAGTGAAATTATAATCATATTTGAAACCTGATTATTGGAACTTGCCATTTTTAGATGCTGGGGGACAATTAAGGGACTGTTCTTCTGAGTCTAATTCCAGGTGTGGATAGCAATAAAGGTGTCTGAGCTTCCAATACAATTTCCCCACTGACACCTTGCAGACTTTAAGCCTGACTGAATGCAAGTGTACAGTATAATCCTGCCTGTAATTGACACGAAGTTGGGGAGATATTGTATCCCTGTAATGTCCCTAATCTTGGTGGCAATTTCCTATAGTCAAAAGTTTTGTAAGCTTAGTATCAGATCTATTAAATTATAGATTATTGGTAGGGGAACATCCGAGGTTTAGTCTAAAATGAAGCTATTAGGCTTAGGACTTTAGACCAACAACAATGAGTTAGGGTCCTTTAATTCTATTCTTTTTCTTTTAAGTAATATTTTTTCATTTTTTTTAAATTTACTTCTTTAACTTTTAACATTCATTTTCACAAAATTTTGGGTTCCAAATTATCTCCTCATTTGTCCCCTCTACCTATCCCAAAACACTGAGCATTCAGATTGCCCCCATCACCAATCTGCCCTCTCTTCTATCATCCCTCCCTTCCCTTGTTCCCATCTTCTCTTTTGTCCTGTAGAGCCAGATAAGTTTCTATACCCCATTATCTGTATTTCTTATTTCCTAGTAGCAAGAACAGTTCTTGACAGTTGTTCCTAAAACTTTGAGTTCCAACTTCTCTTCCTCCCTCCCTCCCCACCCATTCCCTTTGGGAAGGCAAGCAATTCAATATAGGCCATATCTGTGTAGTTTTGCAAATGACTTCCATAATAGTCGTGTTGTGTAAGGCTAACTATATTTCCCTCTATCTTATCCTGCCCCCCATTGCTTCTATTCTCTCTTTTGATACTGTCCGTACCGAAGAGTGTTGACTTCAAATTGCTCCCTCCTCCCATTGCTCTCCCTCCCATCATCCCCCCACCCTACTTATCCCCTTCATCCCCACTTTCCTGTATTGTAAGATAGGTTTTCATACCAAAATGAGTGTGCATTTTATTCCTTCCTTTAGTCGAATGTGATGAGAGTAAACTTCTTGTTTTTCTCTCACCTCCCCTCTTTTTCCCTCTACTAAAAAGTCTTTTGCTTGCCTCTTTTATGAGAGATAATTTTCCCCATTCCATTTCTCCCTTTCTCCTCCCAATATATTTCTCTCTCACCTCTTAATTTCATTTTTTCAAGATATGATCCAATCCTATTCAATTCACTCTGTGCTCTGTGTGTGTGTGTGTGCATGTGTGTGTGTGTATGTGTAATCCCACCAACCACCCAGATGTTAAAAAGTTTCAAGAGTTATAAATATTGTTTTTCCATGCAGAAATATAAAGAGTTCAACTTTAGTAAGTCCTTCATGACTTCTATTTGCTGTTTACCTTTTCATGCTTCTTTTCATTCTTGTGTTTGAAAGTCAAATTTTCTTTTCAATTCTGATCTTTTCATTAAGAATGCTTGAAAGTCCTCAACTTCACTGAAAGACCATTTTTTCCCCTGAAATGTTATACTCAGTTTTGCTAGGTAGGTAATTCTTGGTTTTGGTCCTAGTTCCTTTAACTTCTGGAATATCCTATTCCACACCCTTCGATCCCTTAATATAGAAGCTGCTAGATCTTGTGTTATCCTGATTGTATTTCTACAATACTTGAATTGTTTCTTTCTAGCTGCTTGCAATATTTCCTCCTTGACCTGGGAACTCTGGAAGTTGGCCACAATGTTCCTAGGAATTTCTCTTTTTGGATATTTTTCAGGCGGTGATCGGTGGATTCCTTGAATACTTATTTTGCCCTCTGGTTCTAGAATATCAGGGTAGTTTTCCTTGATAATTTCATGAAAGATGATGTCTAGGCTCTTTTTCTCATCATGGCTTTCAGGTAGTGCCGTAATTTTTAAATTGTCTCTCCTGGATCTATTTTCCAGGTCAGTTATTTTTCCAGTGAGATATAACATATTATCTTCCATTTTTTCATTCTTTTGGTTTTGTTTTGTGATTTCTTGGTTTCTCATAAAGTCATTAGCGTCCATCTGTTCCATTCTAATTTTTAAAGAACTATTTTCTTCAGTGAGCTTTTGAACCTCCTTTTCCATTTGGCTAATTCTGCTTTTTAAAGCATTCTTCTCCTCATTGGCTTTTCGAACCTCTATTGCCAATTGAGTTAGCCTATTTTTCAAGGTGTTATTTTCTTCAGCATTTTTTGGGTCTCCTTTAGCAAGGTGTTGACCTGCTTTTCATGCTTTTCTTGCATCTCTCTCATTTCTCTTCCCAGTTTTTCCTCCACATCTCTAACTTGATTTTCAAAATCCTTTTAGAGCTCTTCCATGGCCTGAGCCTATTAAATATTTATTGTGGATGTTTGAGATACAGAAATCTTGGCTTCTATGTCTTTCCCTGATGGTAAGCATTGTTCTTCCTCATCTGAAAGGATGGGAGAAGATATCTGTTCACGAAGAAGGTAACCTTCTATGGTCTTATTTTTTTCCCCGTTTTCTGGGCATTTTCCCAGCCAGTTACTTGACTTCTGAGTTTCCTCTCCACACCTACCTGGCCTCCAGATCCACCCAGCTAGTGCTTGGGGGCTGAGATTCATATGCTGCTCCCCAGCCTCAGAGCTTTTGGCGTGGGCAGGGCTACTATTCAGTGTGAGATTAAGTTCAGTTGCTAGGGTGGGGACAGGGCTCCCACACAGGGCTCAGTTCCCTCAGGGGGTTTACGTGGAGATTTTCAACAATGGATCCGAGCTCCTGCCTGCTTTGTGAGCCCTTGTCCACTGCTGCCTCTGCTGCTGCCTCCCAAGAGGGCCTGAGTTATGGACATACCCCACTCGACTCTCAGCAAGCTGAGAAGACCCTCTCACGGACCTTTGGCGCCTGTGGGTGGAGGGACCTGTGCTGCTGCTGGAGATTCTGTCCTTGAAGCCTGCTGGGATCCACTCCTCTTGGTGCCACGTGGCCAAAGCAGGGCTGGGCCTCTGCTCCAGGTGTGGTGCACGACAGACCTTTGGTGTCAATTTTTCAGGTCTCTCTGGAACTGAAATCTCCTCCAGTCAGTTGTTCTGTGGCTTCTGCTGTTCCAGAATTTGTTGGGAGTTCTTCTTTCCAGGTATTTTATGGGCAGTGGGTTAAGAGCTAGCATATATGTATCTTTCTACTCCACCATATTGGCTCCTCCGCTTGGGTCTTTTAATTTTTAGTAATAGTGTGGAGACTATTAGGTCAAGAGCTTGTGAAGTTAGTAACATAAATATTATTTGTGTCTCAGTTGGTTAATGTTTAAAAAAATTATTTTGTGGTCCATATTGTAAATGGTTTAAAAAGAAGTATCACCTGACCAAAAGTTTGAATTGTTTTATCTGTTATAAACTGTGTTAAAAATAAAAATAAAACAAAAAAAGAGAGAGACAGAGACAGAGAGACAGACAGACAGACTGACTGAGACAGAGACAGAGAGAGAGAGAGAGAGAGAGACAGAGAGAGAGAGAGAGAGAGAGAGAGGAAGGAAGGAAGGAAGGAAGGAAGGAAGGAAGGAAGGAAGGAAGGAAGGAAGGAAGAAAGAAAGGAAGGAAGGAAGGAAGGAAGGAAGGAAGGAAGGAAGGAAGGAAGGAAGGAAGGAAGGAAGAGAGGAAGAAAGAAAGAGAGGAAGAAAGAGAGGAAGAAAGAAAGAAAAAAGTTATTAACTAACACCTGGAAACTGGACATTGCCATGAACATGGATCCTGAGAAACTAAACTAAAAAAAAGTTAACAGAATCCTCTTTATATGCAAAGAAGAAATAAACATTTTTACTGAGAAGAAAAAAAAAAGAAGATGGTCCAGTTTTGTGAAGGGAAACAAATCTTCTGCTCTTTCATTTTCCATTACTTTTTGGAAATAGATAATGTAAGATTATTTTTATTCAAATCTCTTCATACTTGCAATGAATTTTGCTTGGTCTTGACATCTATCTGGAGGAAAGGGAGAAATCAGTTCAGAAGTGAAAATAAAATAAAATTGAATTCAAAACTGTTTTAATTTAATATATTTCTTTTTAAACTTACTATCATTTCCCATTAATTCAGTGCTTCTCTTGCTTCAATATAACTGTCTCATGAAATAAATAAATAGAGTTAGACAAAACATCTGCCATGACTCCTACTCTTTGACCTATTCTACTTCTATAAGCTCCATTGATCTGCATGCTTCATCAGTATTCTTGGGTCCTGATTGTTCATTTTACATTAATCAGATCTCTGTATTCCTTTAAGAAACTTTTCCTTTACACTGTTATCATATTCATTTACATTTCTTCCTCAGTTCTATGTATTCTGTTCTGTATTACTTCATTACTTCAAGTTTCTCTGAATTAGACATATGCATAATTTTTTAGGGTATAATTATATGCCATTATATTCATACTACACAGTTTACATAGTCATTCTACTTTAGTGATAATTCATTTCGTTTTCAGTTCTTTCCTGTTACAAAATATTGCTAAAATACAAACGTTGTTGTATATTTGAGACTTTACTTAAATCTTTGACTTCATTGGTATATATGGTACACACAACCACTAAGAAAGTCAAATTTTTCTTCCTTATTATGTGATTATATCTATTAGTATAGAAATTTCAGTGCTTATTTTATGTATATTTACATGCAAATGTACTATGCAGTAGATGTACTTTTGTGCATTATATTTATTTCAGTTGAAATAATCTGACATTTTGTTAGCAAATTTTGTGTATGTGTGCCAACATGCACATATGGAAATTTGCATGTGATGTCTAGGGATATGTGTTTATTCAAGGTGTACTATGTAAAAACCTCAATTACTTATTTTTCTCTCATTGCTGAGCCCTTTTCTTTCCTAGTCTAGATACAGTACTGGACATGCTCAAATGAAAGTTGGTAACTGGTGAAACAAACTGATTCCTTTAATATTCTCTATCAAAATCTCAAGAGATGATGTTGACCCTGTTCAGGAGTGATGGTAGTCAGGACATGTCATCTGTGGGTCTCAAGTCAAAATCTCCAGGCTAAGGAAGCAGCTGGCCCTGGGAACTATTTGCTCCTTATAGACCTCAAGCTGAGCTATAAATACATTCTAAATCTAGAAGCAGAACAGTACCCTGATATTTGTTTGCTGGACCTGATTCCATCTCTGTCCAAATCAAATTTCTCTACTCTGTCCCCGAGTCCTAAGAGGTGAGTGAAAAGAATGATAACTAGCAGCCAGAATATGGTCAGTGGAGGGTGGGACATTAAAATAACTCCCTCTGATAATTGGGTCAATAAGTTATAATTAATTAATTAAACCCTACTGTTTGGGGTAATAGGACTATAGGTCTGAGATATGTTTAGCATAGCCGATTTGGAGTAAAGTACCTGAACTTAAATTGCTAAATCTCTCAGATTTTGCCTCAAAAGGATGCTCAGAGCTAATGTAGATCAACATTTCCACAGGATCAAGGAAGAGTTCTCACCTAATGTCCATTTCAATGACTTCAAGGAACCTATGCAAAATGCACTGAGGAGATATTTGTGAGGGGAAATTTTGCATTTTTTTCTTGATATATTTTAAAATTATTTATATCTTTTGTGAAACCTTAACAAAAGAACTCCAAGGATATGGAAAATAATTATCTACAAAACAGCATATTACACTTTTAAGCAGATCTGATTGTTAGAATTTTTTTCTTTATATCCATTTTTCTTTATATTCCAGTTTCCACCTTTTCATGCCATTATTATCTTATAACGCCAACACAAGGCTAAACCATCTTCCACATTATAATCTTTAAAATGTTTAAGTATAGTAGTTATGACCCTCTAAGCTAAATATCCACAGTTACTTCCACTAATTGTACACATAGCCAGGTCTCAAGTCGTGTTATAACCTTGATCAACATATTTTGGACAAGCTTCAGCTTGTTACTATTCTTTCTATGCTGTGACACCCATAACTGAACAGTTTTCTGCCTATGACCTAACCAGAGAAGAGTATACAACTATAACCTCCTTTATTCTGGATAGTATTCAATCTAAATAAACTTATCTTTTGTGACTTCTACATAAAATTCTGACATATATTTAGAGAATAACACATTAACACCACAAGTCCTTTCATATTAATTATTATTTTTAAAAACTCATCAAGTATCCTGTGTTTCCGAATTAATTTTTTAAAGCACAAGATTTTTACTTCAGCTGCATTATATTAATTTTTATTATTTTTACTTAGATCCTACTACATTGAAAACTTAAACTCTGAATGTGTCTTCCAATTTGTTAGTTCATTCTCTCATTCAAATTATCCACCCATGTGATAGGTGTGAGAAAAAATTACTTCATCCAAGTATCAATACACATAGAACAAGAATGCACAAAGGTAATAATAATAATTAACTATTCTATTTTGCTTTAAAGTGTGCAAAGAAATTTATACACATAATGTTACTTGAGGCTCAGAACAATAATGCCCCTTGATAAACACAATTCATTTCTCTCTAAGTGTACATCGGTAGTCATATCCAAAAGTTCATTAAGTATAACTGGGCCTAGTAACTTGACTATACTAAGGATTACTTAGCACTATTTTTTTTACCTTATCCTACTTTTTTAAAAAGTAGATTTTAGAAATTAACTAACATTTTTTTTTCCTCCCTCCTTTCCTTTCCCCACTTTTCCAGAAATAAAGGATATACAAGTGTATCTGGTTAGACAAGCCACATTCTCACATTGGTCTTTTCCAAAATATGTTTACTGTTTATAATTCTATGCTGACGTTATCCTTCTATCTTTTTTATTGTAAAGATATAAATAACGTATTTATTAAGCATCTACAATGTGCAATAGAGTAGGAACAGTTAACATTCGTATTTTTTATATTAATTTTATTTGTTTTCAGTGTTCTGTAATCACTACCATATAACTTATATTGTTTTTCCCCTCCCTCCCCCTTCCTCTCCCCTCCCTTCCCGAGATGGCATACAATTTTGTATAGGTTCTATACATACATTCGTATTTAATACATTTTCAGTATAGTCATGTTGTATAGAAGAATTAAAATGAATGGAAGAAATCATATAACAAACCAAATCATAATACAAAAGAAAATGATCTGCTACATTCTGCAATTGAATTCCAAAGTTCTTTCTCTGGGTGTGGAAGGCATTTTGCCTCAAAAGACCATTGCAATGAAGTTGCAAGTCTACCAGAAAAAAATCTCTCACACACTGTGGTCATTGCTGTGCACAAAATTCTCCTAGTTATGCTCATTTAGCACAGCATCAGATCATATAAGTCTTTCCAGCCCTCTCTGGTCTTCCTGTTCATCATTTCTTGTAGCACAATAGTATTCCAATACATTCATATACCATAATTTATTCAGCCATTCCCCAAAGGATATAAACAAGCAGTTTTCAGAGGAAGAAATTAAAGATATCTATAATCATATTAAAAAATGCTCTTAAATCACTATTGATTAGAGAGATGCAAATCAAAGCAACTCTGAGATACCACATCACTCCTATCAGATTGGCTAACATGACAGGATAGTTAGATGATAAATGTTGGAGAAGACGTGGGAGTGTTGGAACACTAGCTCATTGTTGATGGAGCTGTGAGCTGATCCAAATATTCTGGAGAGTAATTTCAGCATTTTTTCATATGATTATAGATACCTTTAATTTCTTCCTCTGAAAACTGCCTGTCCACATCCTTTGGCCATTTATCAATTGAGGAATGACTTGTATTCTCTATATATTTGAGTTCTCTATATATTTTAGGAATGATGCCATTATCACACACACTAGTTGCAAAAATTCTTCCCCAGTTTTCTGCTTCCCTCCTAATCTTGGTTGCATTTGACTTAGTTGTGCAAAAAGTTTTCAGTTTTATGTAATCAAAATTACCCATTTTGCACTTCATAATTCTTTCTATCTCTTCTTTAGTCAACAATTTTTCCCTTCTCCATAAATCTGATAAATGCACTAATTCTTGCTCCCTTAATTTGTTTATAGTGTTAATCTTTATACCTAGATACTGTACCCATTTGGACTTTGTTCTTGTGCACGTTGTCGCATTGGTCTCGGCCTAGTTTTGCCACACTTCTATCGAGTTTTCCCAGCAATTTTTGTCAAACAGTGAATTCTTATTCCAGAAACTGGGGTCCTTGGATTTATCAAACATTAGACTGCTATATTCGTTGACTACTGTGTCTTGAGTACCTAGCATATTCCACTTGTCTACCCTTCTGTCTCTTAGCCAGTACCAAGTGTTTTTGATAATTGCTACCTTATAATACAATTTGAGATCTGGTAGAGCTAGGTTACCTTCCCTAGCATTATTTTTTTTTTTTCATTAGTCCTCTTGCTATTCTGGACCTTTTGTTCTTCCAGATGAATTTTAATATTATTTTTTCAAGCTCTCGAAAATAATTATCAGATATATTGATTGGTATGGCCCTAAAAAAGTAAATTAATTTACCTAGAATTGCCATTTTTATTATATTGGCTCAGCCTACCCACGAGCAACTGATATTTTTCCACTTACTTAGATCTGACTTTATTTGTCTTGTAGTTGTGTTCACATTGTCCCTGGATTTGTTTTGGCTGGTAAATTCCCAAATATTTTATAGTGTCTACCCTAGCTTTAAATGGGATTTCTTTTTCTATCTCTTGCTATTGGGCTTTGTAATACATAGAAATGCAGAAGATTTGTGTGGGTTTATTTTGTAACCTGCAACTTTGCCAAAGTTGTTTATTATTTGAAGTAGTTTTTTACTTGAATCTCTGGGATTCTCTAAGTATATCATCATATCATCTGCAAAGAGTGATAACTTAGTTTCTTTGCCTATTCTAATTCCTTCAATTTCTTTAGCATCTCTAAACAGCTAACATTTCCAGTACCATATTGAATGATAGTGGTGATAATGGACATCCTTTTTTCACCTTGATCTTATTGGAAATGCATCTAACTTATCTCGATGGCATATGATACTTGATGAGGGTTTTAGATAGATATTGCTTATTATTTAATGGAAAGTTCCCTTTTTTCCTATGATCGCTAGTGTTTTTAATAGGAATGGGTGTTGTATTTTATCAAAACCTTTGTTTGCTTCTTCTGAGATAATCATGTAGTTTCTGCTAGGTTTGTTGTTATGATCAATAATGCTAATAGTTTTCCTAGTATTGAACCAGCCATGTATTCTTGGTATGAATCCTACTTGATCATACTGTATTATTCCCATGATAAGTTGCTGTATTCTTTTTGATAATATTTTATTTAAAAGTTTGCCATCTATGCTCATTAGAGAAATTGATCTATAATTTTCTTTCCGTGTTTTGTCTCTCCCTGGTTTAGGTATGAAAACCGTATTTCTATTATAAAAAAATTTGGTGGGACTCCTTCCTCAATTTTCCCAAATAGTCTGTATAGTATTGGAATTAACTGTTCTTTGAATATTTGATAGAATTCACTTGTAAATCCATCCAGCCCTGGAGATTTTTCCCCAG
This sequence comes from Notamacropus eugenii, assembly GCF_028372415.1. Classification (NCBI taxonomy): domain Eukaryota; kingdom Metazoa; phylum Chordata; class Mammalia; order Diprotodontia; family Macropodidae; genus Notamacropus; species Notamacropus eugenii. Next base: position 92,606,456 of record NC_092876.1, read on the forward strand.
GGAGCTGATCGATGGCTGGTTCAATTTCTTTTTCTGAGATGGAGTTGTTTAAGTATTCAAATTCCTCTTCTGTTAACCTGAGCAATTTACATATTTTTTTGAAAAATAATCATTTATCTCATTTAGTTTGTGGAATTTATGGGCATATAATTGGGCAAAGTAATTTCTAACTATTGTTTTAATTTCCTCCTCATTGAAGGTGAGTTCCTCCCTTTCATTTTTGATATTGGTAATTTGATTTTCTTCTTTCTTTTTTTTAAATCAAATTGACCAAAGCTTTATCAATTTTATGTGTTTTTTTTCATAAAACCAGCTCTTACTTTTACGTATTAGTTCAATGGTTTTCTTAATTTCAATTTAATTAATCTCTCCTTTGGTTTTCAGTATTTCTAATTTGGTATTTATTTGGGGATTTTCAATTTGTTCTTTTTCTAGCTTTGTCAGCTGCATGCCTGATTTATTGTTCTCCTCTTTCTCTATTTTATTCATGTAGGCATTCAGAGATACAAAGCTTCTCCTAAGAACTGCTTTTGCAGTATCTCATAATATTTGGTACGTTTTCTCATTATTGTCATTTTCTTGAATGAATTGGTTGATTGTCTCTATTATTTGTTGCTTAACGTACTCATTTAGGATTAGATTATTTAGTTTCCAATTAATTTTTGGTCTATCTTTCCGTAGCCTTTTATTACATATGATTTTTATTGCATTTTGATCTGAGAAGGATGCATTGACTATCTCTGCCTTTCTGCTCTGAATTTTGAGGATTTTATGCTCTAGTACTGTCTGAGGCAGGTCTGTTCCTCAGTCATAGTAAGGGGAATATTCCTTTGGTATTTTCCTAGCCTCATCTGCTATGAGATTGTTTGCCCCTTCTTCTGACCCCACTGATACAAGATTTTTCTGGGGAAATATTTGACAGTTCTTTCTATGTCAACAAAGGGAGAGAGAGAGAGCATTTACCTATCACTCCGCCATTTTGGCTCCCAGAAATTCAGATGGTTGACTTAAAGACATTTAGTCTGTCAACTGAAAGTCTCCACACAGCTGCTGCAGATACCTGGGCCTTCTTCTGCAGCTCTCACATGCTCAGCTCCACTTGATTTTCAGCCCAAGATACTATCCCTCTGTGCTGCCTCTTCCTCAGACTACCCTTGGGGCTTTCCTGTTCAGATGTGCAGTGGCAGGGATGCTATGCTGTGCTCTGTATACTCCTCTACCCTCCTGGAATATATTCTTCCTATTGATCTTCCAGTCTGTCCCGGACTGTGAAACTGCCACAGTCTGCCTCCTATTGAATTCTGCACCTCCAAAATTTGGTCAGATTCTGTTTTTAGAGGTATCTGACAGAGTTTGTCTAAGAGCTTAGGTGAGTAGTTGCTCTCATTCTGTCATCTTGGCTTCACCCCTCAAATTCATAATTCAATTTAAGATTTGCCAAATTATTGGCACATATTTAATTTGATAAAAGTACAGTGCAATCTATATTGATGAAGTGCTTTTCCACAGCAAGAACTCCTCACAAAGGAAAAAAAAATCAATGTTCCTTCCTATAATTCTATATTCTTACAGAATGTTAGAAGACATCCTTATACAATATCTTGGAAGATGAAAGGAGGGAGTATTAAAATCCAAGAAAATAAACCAGAAATGAGAAGATAAAGTTGTAGTTTTATTATGAAAAGGGCACTGAACTTGCAGTTATAGAATCTAAGTTTGAAAGAAAATTCTACTTCTGACAAATTGTATGATCTTAGAAAAATGATCTTTCTTCCTCATACTTTAATCTTCTAATCTGTAAAATGAGGGGATAAACCAGGGTAACTAGGAGACCAACTGTGTAGCATTTGTCATCAAATCCAATTTTCCCCCCAATTCTCATTATTTTTGATTTGTCAGTCATATTTGACATTATTGACAACACCATTCTCGATATATTTTCTTTCATCAGTTTCAATGACGTTCCACCCTAATGGTTCTCTTGGCACTATGGTCACCTATTCTCTGCCGTCTTTGCCGTTTCCAAGCTTCCATCTACCTCTTAAAAAGTGAGTGCTCTCAGTGTTGTGTTACTAACTCTCATAGATCTCTATGTGATTCTTCTAGTAATCAAAGAATCTAGCAGATGCAATAGATGTAGTGATGGGCCTTGAATCAAGAAGATCTGAGTTCAAATCTAGCTGCAGCCACTTAGTAACTGTATGTCTCTGTGTAAGTTACTTTATTTATGTCTGTCTCATTATGCTTATCTGTAAAATGGCGATAATAATAACCTATACCTCCCAGGGTTGTTTAAAGGATCAAATGAGATAACAATTTTAAAGTATTATACATAACATTTTGTATATTACATGCATTATATAAATGATAACCATTATTATTTTTGCTGTGGTTGTTAAATCCACTGATACACTCTCCTGATTTCAATCATAATCTCTATTTGGATGATTTCTACATTTGTGTCTTCATTCCCAACTTCCCCTTAGAACTTCAGTAGGGAGTTCCCAATCACTTTCCATATATCGCTACATAGATACCCTACATAGATGTATCCTCAGATTGTGCCAACGTAATTTATCTTTAGCATCAAAAAGATATTTACCTATAATTTCCCCATTTCTGTTAATGTCACCAGCAAGATACATTGATGTAATTTATCTTGAACATCAAAAAATTATTTCCCTATAATATCTCCATTTCTGTTAATGTCACCAACAAGATACACTGGTAATGTGATCCTGGACATATCATTTGTACTCTCAATCCTCTAGTATAGGCATATGTTTAAAACTATAAATTGTGGAGAAATTGTGCATCTACACTGGTAAAATGAATTTTCTCATGTGTAAATCCCCTATAATAATAAAATCACAGAACTAGTCCCTGTTCTATACTTTTTGTGACAGCACCATTTCCTACTAAAAAGAAACAAAAACAAACAAAAAAAACAGGCCTGTAACCTGGGAGTCATCCTTTATTCTTTTGTCTCTCAGTCTCTATGCCCAAGCTACATTTTATTAATTTTCATCTCTGGAACTGATCTTGTGTACACTCCCCCTGCATTATCCATTCCCACTGCAACCAACTTATTTTCAGTACTTATCTCACCTTTAGTTTTTACTTTTCACTGCTACCCAATTCATTTTCATAATGATCACTTTACTACCTTAACCAAAAATCTGTTGTGTCTCCCCAGTAACTAAAAGTAATAGTATAAACGTCTAAATTTTTCATCTTTTACAGTCTATGCCCTCTTTAAGGTAATATTAATTTAGCTTTTCAGATTTATCATACATATAACTCTGCTTTTAATTTCTGTGTTCTTATAGGATCATTTGTTATCCTTTGTCCTATTTCTGTGTTTTTGCTAATGTTGTCTCCTATACTTAGAACTGACTTCATCATCTATTCATTGAAGCTACTGCTTGTATTTAGGGTGGCTAACTTAGGTATTAGTGCTTCAATGAAAATTTTCTCAATCATTCCATTCTCCTGCTCAAGTTAGAGGTGATCTCTTGGTTCTCAAGCACATATTTAACCCTTTGCCTTACTCATTCCATAGAGGACATCATACTCTGCTTTAGAACACAGATAAGTGTATGTGTGTATACATATACATATACACATACAACTATATATATATATATATATATATATATATATATATATATATATATATATATATATGCACATTTATACATATGGATACACACACACACACACACACACACATATATATAATCTTTTAACCTACATAAGGTTTTTTAGTTCCACCAATGTAGGTGCTTTAATGCATATATAATTATATGTTCAGCATCTCATACAATGTTTAACACATAGAAGATAGTCAATAGGCTTGTACAATTAAATTCTTGAATTCTTTGGAGAGCTACAGATGTGGGGGTTATAAAGACACATTTGCGCACACAGGCTTGTTTGGTAGCAGCTTACCCTTTGCCTCTATCAATACAGGAAACTTATATGTAGGCAGCACCCTTTCTCTTTCTGGGCTTCTTATATAACCTCTGATTGCTCCATTTTGCCAATTAAGTAAATTTCACATTCCACTATTTAGCATTTGAGATTCTCCTTGGCATGACACCATCCTGCCTTATGAATTTTCTGACATATTCACTTTAAATTCCAACCAAACTGGACAATCTACTCTCTTCCAAACGTATTTTGTACTTTCATGTCTTAGAGACTTTTCTCAGGTGCTTCTGATACTTGAAATACTTTCTCTTCTGCTTTATATTCATTAAAATGTAACTGAAATGTCAATCTTGTTTTTAAGGTATTGTATTTATCATGTAATACTATATTATAGCTATCTATTTACATCTAATATTCTTTAGTAAAGCAATATAACCAGAACTTAGTAAAAGACTTTGTGCACACTGGGCATTTGATAAATATTTGTTGTGCTTGCATTTCTTAAACAAGATGGAGATGTGTGATCTCATATCAGTAGAAGCTATCGTTACTGAATAACTATCAACATTGTGAGAAGAATACATTGTCGCCTTATCCATCTGAATACTAATATGTTTAGAGTGGAAGATATTTTATAGGAAAAGGAAGCTGTAGTTAAGTAATTTCTATTCTTCACTCATGAGATTAAAGGACAAGATAATGAAAGGAGGATAAACATCTCAGTGGTTAGTTTCAAATGAAGAATCCTCTCCTTACAGATGCAGCAAGTGGTGCACACACCAGGCTTCACACTGACCTGCATATACTAAGTGTGGGACACGAAAATAGACAGAACCCCACACATAGCCAGTGGGTCTACAATGTTTGACTTTAACTCTACTGGATTCATCAGTCCCAGTACATTCATTCTTCTGGGTATCCCTGGGCTAGAGGCTTTGCACATGTGGATCTCCATCCCCTTCTGCTCCATTTATGCTGTTGTCCTTTTGGGAAATGTGAGCATCCTCTTCATTATCAAGACAGATTCCTCTCTCCATGAACCTATGTTCTATTTCCTTTCCATGCTGGCTATCACTGACCTTATTCTGTCAACATCAACTATGCCTAAGATGCTTGGACTATTCTGGTTCAGTGACCATGAGATCAACTTCCATGCCTGCCTCATTCAGATGTTCTTCATTCATGCTTTCTCTGGAGTAGAGTCAGGGCTCCTGGTAGCCATGGCATTGGACCGATATGTAGCCATCTGTAACCCACTGAGACACACATGTATACTCACCAACCCTGTGGTGATCAGGGTGGGCATGGTAGCACTTTTACGGGGCTTAATACTCATGACTCCCCACCCCTTCCTGATGAGGAAGTGGTCTTACTGCCGAACCAATGTTGTCCCACACACTTACTGTGAGCACATGCCTGTAGTGAAACTGGCTTGTGCTGATATCTCCATCAACAGCCTCTACAGCTTGGCTGTCATCATCCTGATTGTAGGCACAGATGTAACATGCATCTTTCTATCCTACATACAGATTATCCGAGCAGTCTTCAGCCTCCCCTCCAAAGAGGCACGCTTAAAAACTCTCAGCACCTGTGGCTCACATGTCTGTGTTATCCTTACTTTCTATATCCCTGCCCTTTTCTCTTTCCTCACCCATCGATTCAGTCCGCAGATCCCCCATCACACCCATATTCTCTTGGCCAATATGTACTTGCTGGTCCCCCCCATGTTTAATCCCATCATCTATGGGGTCAGGACCAAACAGATACGGGACCGAGTTTTGCTTCTGTTCAAAACTAAAACCACCCGAGAAATTTGAACCTGAAATTGACTAATAGTTTAACACCCATACCTACTGCTAACATATGAATATAAATTGTTTATCAATCAACAAATATTTATTAGATACATACGGTGGAGTAGGCATAATATTTGTTGTAATTTGTATTTGTAAATAAAAGGGATGAAGTAATTTCTATTCTCAAGGAGTTTATATTCTAACGTGACATTCTACAGGTACTACAATATAAAGTGAATAAATATAAATATGCACAAAGTAGTTAAGTATAAGGTACTTTGAGAAGGACACTACTGCCCTTTGGGGACCATAAGAAGCTTGTGGTAGCAGATGGTAGTGAACTATGTTTTAAAGGAAGAGTAGTATGCTGACGATTTATACATGTGGAATACTCAAAGTAAAGACACAGAGATGGTGATGAAGCAGATAACGAAAGTAGTTAGTAGCTCCCAAAAGGACTGAGTAAGTTTGGACACTCAAGGACTGGATTGTTTCTTCTGGAGATAGTTCAGGTCCCAACCGTGTCTCTGCTCATGTGGATTCAATAATGCAGTGTTAAAAAGAATGTTGATAGACAGAAGCTTGTCCAGGTGACAACAATCAAAATTCCGAGAATACCATGTCATCAATGAAAGTAGTATTTAGCCAAGAGAACAGGAGAACTGCGAACATATTTTATGATAAGGAATTGAAGATATTTAAAAGTCAATGGGAGTTTATCACAACAGATGTTACTTCATAAACTGCATTTATTTTTATCACGGGAAAACGTTATAGAAACAGTTAATGAAGATTCAGCAAAACATTTTAAAATCTTTCATGTCCCCCTTATGAATTATATGGAAAGTTATAGACTAGATAATAGAACATTTTGGCAGATTTGGAAGGGGTTGAATGATTGGATTCAAAGAATAACCATTAATAAGTAAAATAACTTTCTAGTGGAGGGGCCTTAACATCAGAGCTTGATCTTATAAATTTGATCTTATACTGTTCACATTTTAAACAATGTTTTGCATAAAGCATAGATAGCATATTTTTCATATTTGAAAATGGTTGGAAGGATGCCATGGATAAATAATATATTACATGGCAGGGTCAGGATCTAAAAATATCTTGGCATAGAATAATGAACTGAAGGGTTTAAGGTAGTATATATTATGGAAAAATATGAGGATCTAACACTGGGTTAAAAATCAGTGGAGACATATCTAGACAATGGGCAGTTTGGTGGTGTAGTGGAGAGAGTAACAGCCCTAGAGTCAGGAAGAGTTATCTTTCATCATTTCAAATCTGACCTCAGTCATTTACTAGCTTTGTGACCCAGGGGACGCCACTTAATCCTGTTTGCTTTTGCTCATCTGTAAAATGAAGTTGCAGAAGGAAATAGCCAACCATTTAAGTATCTTTGCCAAGAAAACTACAAATATAGTCATGAAGTAATATATGAAGTAGTCATGAAATGTAGTCATACATGGCTGAAAAATCGCTGATGATCAACAACAAATGTCTACACAATAATTTATGTGAAAAAGACCTGGGGGTTTTCAATCTGATTCAACAGTGCTACATGGCAGCCAAAAGATCCAATGCTGTTTTGAACTGCATTACAAACACAGCATTCAGAGGGAGGAAGTTCCTTTATGCTCTATGCTGATAACATTCCATATGTAGAATTATATTTGCTTCTGAGCACTTTATAAGAAAAAAACATTAACAAGTGAAAGCATATGCAGAAGTGAGCAAGCAATACGATGAGAGGTCTGAAGAGCTTGCCATATGAGGACTGATAGCTCAAGTTGAGCTTGGAATCCTATAAAATATCCAGAGCTTTTTGCTATCTAACCATACCTCTCGCATCTTGTACTTAAGGAGTATATGTTTTTGAAACCAAGAGTAATACTTTCACATTTATTCCAATGTAATTTTTATTTATTTATTTATTTATTTTTTAATTTTTATTTTTTTTATTTAACTTTTAACATTTATTTTCACAAAATTTTGGGTTACAAATTTTCTCCCCTTTTATCCCCTCCCCCCCCAAACCCAAGCATTCTAATTACCCCTGTGACCAATCTGCTCTCTCCTCTATCCTTCCTCCCTGTCCTTGTCTCCGTCTTCTCTTTTGTCCTGTAGGGCCAGATAGCTTTCTTGACCCCTTAACCTGTATTTCTTACTTCCCAGTGGTAAGAACATTACATTTGGTCCTAACACTTTGAGTTCCAACTTCTTTAGCTCCCTCCCTCCCCACCCCTTCCCTTTGGAAGGCAAGCAATTCAATATAGGCCAAATCTGTGTAGTTTTGCAAATGATTTCCATACTAGTTGTGTTGTATAGGACTAATTATATTTCCCTCCATCCTATCCTGACCCCCATTACTTCTATTCTCTTATGATCCTTTCCCTCCCCATGAGTGTCGACCTCGGATTGCATTCTCCTCCCCATGCCCTCCCCTCCATCCTCCCCCCCACCCTGCTGGTGCCCCTGTCCCCCACTCTCCTGTATTATGAGATAGGTTTTCCTATCAAAATGAGTGTGCATTTTATTCTTTCCTTTAGTGGAATGTGATGAGAGTAGACCTCATGTTTTTCTCTTGCCTCCTATCCCAATGTAATTTGATCTTATTAAATTTAGTTAACTATTTGATCAACTCATATTTTTTTTGGATACTCACTCTTATTGATTGCATTATCTCTCTCTCCCAGCTTAGTGTCATCAGTAAATTTGACAGATGTCATCTTTGTTTTTATTCAATTTAGTGTCAAAAATCTTAATGAAAGTAAACAATTTTTAATATGTGCCCCAAACAGACACTGGCAACAACTCACCACTGTTGGTTTGGAGATAGAATCAACATTGTGCTTCAGGACCTGCCATCAATAACCATTGCAGAGAAGGGAAAAAATGGAATGAAAAAGGCAGAGTAATTTTTGGATTAACTCCATCTACTTTCAGAGGAAAGTTTTTGTTCTTGTTTTTGTTTTTATGATAGTGTCAAGAAACTATTAACATTTTGGCCACCATTCTGAAAAACTCAGAACAATCAACCAATAGCTAGAAGAAAGAGAAATGTTTGCATATTGAGACAGTAGAAATCCTTTCACAGGACAGCAAATAATGTCAGAAGGGGTTGAGCTAAATCAACTAGAACAAAACAGAGATGTAACTTGGAATTCCAACCTATGGGACAAATGTTACTGAGCATTGTATAAAAGAATATACATGATTAAAAGCTACTAAGTGGGGTGGTGAGGTGACACAGTAGCACTGGGTTAGAATCAGGAGGAACCATCTTCATGAGTTCAAATCTGGCCTCAGATACTTACTAACTATGTGATTCTTGGCAAATCACTTAGTCTTGTTTGCCTCAGTTTTTCATCTGTAAAATGAACTGGAGAAAGAAATGGCAACCTATTCCATTATCTTTTTCCAAGAAATGGGTTCACAAAGAGTTAGAAGTAACTGGAGTGGCTTCACAGCAGGAGACAGAGAGGTTATAAGCATCAAAGAGGTTGAAATACTTAGAGACAAGAATATTAAAATAGAGACATAGTGAACCAGGTACTGAATTTATTGGAGTTAGAGGAAAGAGTGATCTGGACAACCCCAAGTGACAAGAAGATGACTCTGAAAAAGATGGGATCAATTTGGTAGAAGTGGTTTCTGAATGAGGGAGGTGTTAGGGTGCTAAGAGGATCTGAAAGAGGCAGTGAGAACAAGAAGTATTCAATTCTTCTTCCTGGCCCTTTCAGTCAGAAGATACAAAAGCAGAAGACAGCCTTGTAAAGAAAATCAAGAGATATGGTGTTTCCAAGGGAAAACTAAATTTCACTGAGTTCTACAAGAAAGAAAGAATGTGAGAAGAGACTTAGAATGAAGGGCAGATTGTTAACAATAGCAGAGGGTTATAGATGAAAAGGGAAGTCAAAGAAGGACAAGACCTGGAAGGGGCACAAACAAGGTTGCCATGGAAGGGGAAATTCTGTGCTGGAGATCGTCAAATCAAGTGACTTGACAGCCTATTGGACTTAAAGATCTGACATTCTATAACAGAGAAGGCCTGCACACTCTAGGCACATGAGTCAAAGAAAGAGTGCTCTTCTGAATATTGGTACTTAAAACACAAATAAACAAACAAAGAAAAAACACCCAACTCACTCTATCTAGTTCTAGCTCTGATGTGAAGTCTGAATTCAACAAGAAAACAAACGTATACACTCTCAAGATTAAGGTTGATTACTCAGTTCAACACATCCTTTCAGAGTTAAGTGTTTGGAATTCTTAAATGCCAAACAAGTGAATATGAATATAAATTCACATACATGTGTATATATATATTTACATATATACGCATATATATACATGCACAAAAACACATATGTGTATGTGTATATGTATTTATATGCACCTTATGAAATAAAGGAGGGACATATCCCTGAACTGGTAACAGAAAATACATTTCTTTGTATATACACTTGTATATAATATAATATAATATATATGTAACATATAATAACATTAATGTATATATGCACTTACGAAAAAAAAGTAGGAAAATATTCCTGCATAGAAACTGAAATCCACATGAGTGTGTGTATGTAGTCATCTGGTTGGTGTTTAATAAAGGTTATGTGTGTATCTATGTATGCATAAATACCTACATATATATTTTAATATGTGGTTTATATGTATGTGTATTACCTTTAAGTGCCAAGTGGATGACTTTATGCATACATATATGTACATATACATGTTTATAAATATAGATGCATTTATAACTCTTAACTGCCAGATATACACACACATATATATACACATCTGTACATACCCAAAGATAATATATATATACATATATATATATACATGTGTATATATATATGTACATATATAGACACAATCACACATATATTTTCAGTTTCCAAGGCAGGGACATTTTCCCAGTTTTGTTTCATAATCTGCAGCTGCTTGATATTTAAGGCAACATAAAAGCTCAGGGGTAGGGCCTTATGGAAAAAAAGTAGGGAAAATTTTGTAAAAAATATTTTGGATTATGAGCATTGACTCTTTCTGGTGTCGTTTATGTAGGAATGTCTATGTCAGGAAGCCTGATTTTGCATCTTTAATTAGGAATGCTTTCCTATATCTTCACATCTGCCCTCTCTCTTCCCTTCAGCCTCACTCAGGTATGACTAGTGAGGAGAATGTCATAGATGTATGGGAAAGGGAGAATTATTGTCCTTTTGAGAGAAGACAAACAGTGCATGTTTAAAATTTCAATAAAATCTCATGAAGCAATTATGTGTGTGTTGCTCACCTAGTACATTAGTGAATTCATTGAGGATCACATGCCTGTAACTGATTCAAGTCAGTCCTGGGTATCTACACACAGTATGCCCACAAGATACATTGATGACTGACTGATAAAGAAGGGAAATCTACTCAAACTATTCCTTTAGCATTTGTTGTCTACTGTAGTAGTAATAGCAATATTAGTAATAATCAGTAACTGTCAATCCAGCAACACATTTTATTAAGGATATATTTTGTGCCAGATACTGCTAAATGTTGGGGAGACAAAGAAGGACATAAGCAAGCGAAAACCTTCTCTACCCTCAAGAAATTTACATATGAAAAGAGGAGACATCATATAAGTAAATAAATAGGTGAGTACCAAATACTTGCAAAGTAGAATGAAAATAACAATTGAAGGGAAGGCTCAAGTGACCATGGTTATTGGGAAGACCTTTCGCATTTGAACTGAATATTGAAAGATACCAGAGTTGCTGAGATGTGAAGGAGGAGAAAGAGAACATTCCAGGGCTATAGTAAAACCAGAGCAAAAAAACCATAAAGAGGAGATAGATTGTCATGTATGAACAACAGCAAATAGGATTGCAAGAGTTCCTGGAAGAGAGTTGAGTATAAAAAGTATGACATAAGTGTAAATTACAAAAGATTGAGGTTGTTTAGACTGTCAAATTCAAAACAGATGATTTTAAATTTAGTCCTCAATATAATAGAGAACAACTACATTTTGAGGTGGTTCTAATCCTGGAGCTGGAGCTGGGCCAGAGGTATTGATAGGAGTGAGCTTTTAATACTTAAAATAGTTCTATTAATAAAAATAGAACAAAAATGAAAATGACAATCTTCCATGTTGATAAATACTTAGTGAAATTAATTGGATTTAAAGTAATGTAACTTCACAGAGCAGAAATAGGAAGAGAATGAAGACTTCTCACATCTAAAAAGGAAACCAAGGAAATGATTGTGTTCTAGACAAGAAAAAAGAGATTATTCATTGGACTGAGAACCAGAACTGAGGTGACTCTGAGACTGAATTCTTAAGCTAGGTTCAGCAGGACTCCACCAAATCTTTGTGTGAAATATTATTTCCTATTCACTATTCAGTCTTGTATTCATGCCAACTAGCTTAAAAGTGTGCTGTTAGCTTTGCAGCAGAGAGGAACAGGTCATCATGAGACAGGGTCATCTTCCTAAAATTCTTCCACCCCCAAATTCTTAAAATGGTGATAGCAATAATTAGGGTAAGGTCAAAGTGCCAAAGAACCCAATGGGAATGGGCCTTTCCCCAAACTACGTACTGAGTTCTCTTCTGTTCACCCAAGAACAGAAGCATATGTTTAACTCAGACCAGAAATTTAACTGTAGGAGTGAGAGTCACTTGCCCCTGTACCCACTGCGAGAATTAGCAATGCCCTTTATTAATCATCAAAATGAGGATCTTCTCTTATAACACAGGAAAGATTAGGCAAAATGGATATATATATATATATATACACATAGAGCATATATATATATGAAGGCTCTGGAAAGGCAGGTACTGTATATGAATCACTGGGCTAAATCAGAGCAGTATAGTAGGAGGGGCTCAGCTCACTCCCTTCCAATGATGAGCCTTTTGTCTATCATATTCCTGAGTAAACAGATTTGACAAAGTGAGCTGCTTTCATTCTGAGGGATGATCCCACAACGTTTCTCTCATTCTAAGAATATGCTGTCTATTCTTTCTGAACAAATATCCGTAGCACCCTTTCCCGGATCTGTTTAGTCCTGACTCCATAAATGACAGGATTAAGGGCTGGAGGGATGACCACATAGAGATTGGCCAGGAGGATGTGAATGTAGCGAGGGACATTACGGCCAAATTGGTGGGTCATGAAGGAGAAAAATGCAGGTGTATAGAAGGCCAGAATGACACAGACATGGGAGCCACAGGTGCTGAGGGCCTTCAGTCGTGCATCCCTGGAGGGGAGGCGGAAGACAGTTCGGAGTATCTGGACATAGGAAAGGACAATGATGATCAAGTCAAAAATGAGGGCAGCAATTGTGAACAAGCCATAAATAATATTTACCCTGATGCTAGCACAGGCTAGCCGAGCAATGCCCATATGCTCACAGTAGGTGTGGGGGATGATATAATGACCACAGAATGGCAACCTTTTAAGGAGGAAGGAGAAAGGAAGGACAAGAGTAGCTGGCCTCCCAACCACCACTGAAGCCATGATGGTTACCACCTTGTTGGTGAGGATCGTGGTGTATCTCAGTGGGTAACAGATAGCCACAAAACGGTCAATGGCCATGGCTAACAACACCACTGACTCCATGCCAGTGTAGGTGTGAATGAAGAACATTTGGGTGAGGCATCCTGCAAAGCTGATTTCCCTGAGGTCGAACCAGAAGATGCCAAGCATCTTGGGGATGGTGGATGTGGATAGTCCTAGGTCAATAAAAGAAAGAAGGGCCAAGAAATAAAACATTGGCTGGTGAAGGCTCTGTTCTGTCTTGATCACAAGCATAATGGTGATGTTGCCCACAACTGCAGTCAGATACACAATACAAAAAGGGAAGGCAATCCAGATGTGGTAGGCTTCTAGCCCTGGGATCCCCAGAAGTAGAAAAAATGCAGGAAGAGGGCTGGTTTCATTGGAAGATGACATCCTGACCAGGAGTTATGACAGATGACTGATGCACCACAATTTTCCACAGTCCTGATGACTGATGCACCACAATTTTCCACAGTCCTGACATGAAGCAAAGGGAAGGTATGATCCACTCTGCACCTAATCAATTCCGTTTGGAGATTAATGAAATCCCAAGTCATCCCAAAGAAATACTTCTGGAGGGAGCCAGAAGACTGGGGGAAGTCTCAAAGAAACAGAGAAAATTTTCATAAAGGGTTTAATGCAGGAATTCTTACCCTTTTTTGTATATCATGAATTTTTTGAGCCGTCTGCTAACACCTGTTTTCAAAATATTTTTGTTACATAAAAAGCACAAAAGATTGTCCAAAGGAAACGAATTATATTAAAATAAAACAATCAGTCATGTATGTATATGTATGTATGTATACACACTCACATATATATGTATATATTTGCATATTTATATATATACAGTTTTCAGACCACCAGGTAAAGAAATCCTGGTGTAATGGAGTCTCACTGTTGGGCAAGTACTGATAGATATGATACACTTGACTCATTTGAAGCTAACTGGGGAACTATAACAGCTACTTACATTGAAGCATATATGGTAACTGATAAATGCCAACTCGTCCCTTTTATATCTTACCCTTCTCTGTGAATGGCCCTTTCTCTTCTAACATAATAAAAACCTTTCCTTCTATAAGGTGAGATAACTTAAAGATCATAAAAGCTTGAGAACCTTCCATTTTAATCTCTACTCAAAAAGAACCCCCATCTACAGTACTCCCAACCAATGATCATCAGGCTTCTACTTTTCTAATTTTAGCATTTAGAAGCTCTTTATCTGAGAAGATAATCCATTCTCTCTTTGCATAGTTCTAATTCTTAGAAAATCCTTCCAAATCCTGTGCTGAAATTTCCTTTCCACTAACTCCGGGTTACTGGGTTCCTGTTGGCTAGAACCAAACACAATTATCCTTATGTTCTTTCAAGAGAAAACTTTTCACACATTTAAAAACAACTTTCATGTACTCCTAAGACTTCTCTTCTACAATCTAAGAATTTCTACCATCTATCTGTCACACAAATGGGCAATTAATAAATCCTAGTCAGTTGACTAAGTGCAAGTGAGCTTTGCACATTTCAAGTACTCTCTTAATCTAGAGATCTTCTCTTTTGTTGGTTGCTTCTCCCCACAAACTTCAGTTTAAGGAACACATTCAGGCCACAATAGTATTCATTTTTCTCCAGGCTACACTGTCTCTATCATTTCCCCACCCTATGTCCCTTCAATTCCAGACCACCTCTTCCAGCTCCCTTTTCTGTATTGCATTCACGAATTAAAATATACACTCCTTAAGTTCAGAGGTTTTCTTTCTCTGTCTATTTGAACTTCCAATGCTTAGCACAGAGCCTAGCATAGAGTACACTCTTTAATAGATGCTTTTTGATTTAACTTTGTATGGCAAAAGGCCATGGCATGGACTCCAATCCTGATTACCACCTTTTACTTCTCCCCTCACTTTTGTACTTGCAAAAAAGGTGATGTCCAGGACTGACCATAATTCTTCACATAATCAAGATAGAATGGAAGAGCCTATTAACTCCTTCACTCTGGACTATATAAGTCATTTAACATAGCATTGTTGCTGTCTTTGTTTTCTGGGACATGGAAAGAAAGAGATCATATAACAACATGGGGGAGTTAAACAGGGAGGAAAGTACAGAAGGAAATAGGAAAGTATGTGATCTGGGGGAGTCAATAAGACATCTATTTGGCTCAATTCTCCATCACACCTGAGATTTTAGAGAGGCAATTGCACAAATCTTATATCCACTGTTTACTGCCTCTGTGACCCTTGTACCAATCCCTTTACCTTCCTGAACCATACTCATCTATATTTATTAACATTAACAAATATAGTTTTAATAGGAATATGTATAAAATTTTTCACCAGAGGTAAAAAAAAAAAATCAACCTTCTAACTACAAAGTTGGTAAAGTGTAGCTACCTAGGCAGCAATTTATCTGAAAAAAAAGAAAAAACTGGGAATTTTAGTGGAAGAGGTCTGTATTGAATCAAACATAAGCCACAGTGGCCACAAAAGCTAAAGTGATTTTAAGATGCATTAGGAGAACCACAGTATTCAGTAATAGAAAAGTAATATTAGCTATACTCTTGCTCAGTCAGGTCATCTCCAGAAGAACTTCAATTCTGACTACAACTTATGTTAAAGACTTTGATAAGCTGCTTAGTACCCAAAGGAATGGAGGCAGAATGTCATGAGGACATGAATTCATGACACATGAGGAATAAAGGTTTTTGTGTTGGGGGTTTTGTATTTTTGTTTTGTTTTGCTTTTGTTTTGTTTTGTTGTTGCCTTGGAAGAAATAGGAACAATGGATTGACATTATAAAGAGCCATGTTCAGGCGTGTCAAAATAAACTACTTCCTAATCATTAGAAGTACCTGAAATTGGAAGAGGCTGACTCACATTGGGTGGATTTGTCTTAATCAGAGACTTAGTACATATGTATCCTCTGAGGTCACTTCTAGTTCTGAGTTTCAGTAATTCTGTGAAATGGAATGGGATTCATTAGAAGTTCTGAAACCCTTTTCACTGGATGTCTTTGAGCGGGGTTGGGGCAATAAGTATTTCTAGCACCTACTAAGTGCCAGCATTGTGTTAAACGCATGACAAAAATTATCTCATTTGCTCACCATAAGAATTTTGCAAGGTAGACGTTATTATTCCCATTTTACAGTTGATGAAACTGAGGCAAACAGTGATAAAAGTGACTTGTCCAAGGTCATGCAGCTAGTGTCTGAAGCCATATTTTCACTCAGTTCTTCCTGACTCTAGGACCAGTGCTCTATCTGCTGTACTACATACGTTCTAGCAGGGGTTACATTAAATCATGTCAGGAAAGCTATAGGAGGTCTTCTTTTCTTGGGTAGCGGGTTGGACCGTGTCTTTTGAAGTTCCTTCTAACTTTAAGATGCTATGATTCTAAGCAAAAGTTTTTTACAAAAGTTATTGAACCCTGAGAATCTGGAGGAAAACATACTCAGGTGTTTTTTTTTTTTAAATGTACTTTAATCCTGCTCTAAATTTTATCTTCTGTCTTTAAATAATTGTTAAGAATCATTCAATCACTCTACCCACGCCAACTGGCATTCTCTGCTACTTATAGTTTTAAAGAGTTCTCTGGGCTCCTAAGACGTTAAGTGACTTGCCAGATATAACCAGTGTATATTGGTCAGAGGTTGGGCAGTAATCAGCTTTTCCTGATTCTGGAGTCCATTCTCTATCCAGTATACAAAATTGAATCCCTAGTAATTTTTATTTTCTTTAATTGATCCCCATGCTTCATGGTTTCCACCTCTTTCATAACTACTCATTCTTCTCTGAGCACTTCTGCTTGTCAATGTCTCTCCTAAAATGTAATGATCCAAAATAAACATATCAATACAAACATTGTTTAACCAAGATATAATAGAATGGGATGGCTTTCTTAATTCTTGAAACTATGACTCTCAATTTAGAATAGATATAACAACCTCGGAGAATAGGGGAAAAAACTTTACACTTACATGGTGTTTTAAGGTCTTTGTAGTGTTTTATTCCATTTCTATTTTCAAAACTGTTCCACGGTTAGTATTACAGTTATAACTAGCCTCATTTTATGTATAATTACCCTGAAACTAGGTATTATGTGATGTTCCCAGGGTCACACCGTTAGTAAGAGTCTGTAAAGGCATTTGAAAACATATCTGTCTAACTTCAAACCCAGGAGTCTACCAGTTATGCCCTATTGCAACTTGACACCTCTTTTTTGGTGAATGTATTTTAATCATTTTGGTTTTTTTATAAGGAATTTTTTTAGCTCAAAAGAAACTGGAAGCCTGTTCTTCATTTCAGTTCTTCATTTTATATACACGAGCACAGAGGGCAAGTCCAGTTGGCCTATACGAATAGAACCAAGTAATCAGTGTTCACTTTGGAGTAAGTAAAAGAACTGAAGTCATAGTGATCAGAAGAACATCACTTTCATAATTTTGCTCTTGCATACGTAAAACTATTTACTATAGCTTGGTAAAGTCCACATACCCACACCCAGGAGAACTGGCCAGGCAGTTGCATCTTTTATGAAAGAAGAGGTAAACAGTATGTCTCACTGTTTTCAGGAAGTCCCCACCAACGAGACTGGGAAGACAAAGTTGTTGAACATGCAAGGCAAAATTCTGGACTCATGGGAGAGTATCTGTACATGCTCCAGATACACTCAATCCTCTGTTGCCAAAAGGAGGAAGAGCAAATGAGCAAACACCATATCTAAAGTGGAAGGAGGTCTGCTTATCAGCTCTTTCAAGACAACTATTCAGATTCAAGATTCATGAATATTTCTAAGAACTAGACAGCTTTTAAAAAATGTCAATATAGGAGAACATACTTTGAGGTCAAGACATACTTTCTCCATGCCTGGAATGCATTCCTTCCTCTGCTCTGCCTCATATAACGCCTAGCTTCCTTTGGCTTCTCCTGATTTGCTCTTCATCCACTAGTTATTAACTCTCTCTTTTGTGTGAAATTATTTTATATTATTTTTCTATAAACACTGTGCATTTAATTAGTTGTATAGACGAATGAAAACTTCTTGAGAGCAGGATTATTCTACTATTTATCCTCATATCCCCAGTGCTTTGTAAAATGCCTGGCAAATATTAACCACTCAATTTTTAAATTGAATTGAATTTCTATCTTCTTGCAAGTATATTTCCCTTCCTGTAGTTGATAGTCCATGGTCTTCATTCTCTGAATAAGTCTGTATTCTGTTGTTTTTGTTCTGTGTAAAGCTTTGAACACCATTTTTGTTTGAATTTGCTGCTGCCATGTTCATCATCTATTGTTTCAGTGCCCATGAATTCAGACAGAACAATTTGGTTTACTGCAAAGAAGTGGGAGAGAAGACATCTATGTTCTCAGCTTAGATTTGATACAGACTTGCTGTGTGGCCTTTAAAAGGTCACTTCACCTCTCTGGTAAAGGCATCTTCATTTTTTTTAAATGAAGAGGTTGAATTATTTTTTTTAACATCACTATTCAGTAACTCAGTCCCCCTTCTAAAATAAAAGCCCCTTCATTTCAACAAAGTAAGTATAATATCAAATATTTTGAACTTTTCCTCTATGTCCTCCAATAATTTAACTCTACAGGGTCCCTTTAACGTGCCATGACAACAAAAGTACAATAAAATAAGTGAATATATCAATCATTATCATATATTTATAAAAATGTATGCTTGGTTCCAGAGATCTAGCCCATTCTATTTCAGAAACCACGTAGGAAGAATATTTTGGAATTTGAAGGCCTTTGTGGTCTCATTTAATAAATATTAAGTTCATACTGTAAAACTTTTGAGTGAAAAGATATCTTAACTTCTCTTAGGATCTAAAGTTACATGAGCAGTCACATTACAGCTGAATTTCATCAGCAGTATCATTATTATTATAATCATTTTCATCATCATTACCTGAATGTCAGCTAGTAGTTGAAAAGACATTTTTAAGGGATGAAGGTAGTTACAGTAATCGAGCCTACATTTCTCTATAATTATTAAGGTGCAAAAAAGGCTAGCAGCTTTGACTTCCCCAGGAGAAATAAATGTTTTTGAGTTACCAAAGAAAAATACCATTCATCAAAGAATGGGAGGCAGAAGAGAGCAAGAGAAATAAGGGGAAAATAAACTAAATTAAGTAAGTAGTAGCAGGGATAAGGGGGAGAAAGGGCTTTTTCAGGAGCCTAGGGCAGAGAATCTAAGCCTTAATCAAAGCAGAAGCAGATTGGAAATAGAAATACAAGAGACTTCTTGAAGAATATGACTACAATAAGGAGCTTGGACTTAGCATGAGCAGGGTTCATTTTGCTGAACAGAGGCATCTAGAACCAAAAGTCTCTAAATTCTGTCTGCCTCTTGATCTGGGACAAATTGGTCTTCATTATTACTACCATGTGACTAATTTCCTGTCTGGATAGATTTGATTTACCTTGATAGTGCTCCTAGCTTGTCTTTATGTAATTTCAGTACACTCCAAATGCTTAAATTGAAAGTTTGTCACCGTAAGAATTCACTCAAGTTCACTTTTGAAGATGCTCCCAACAAACCTGTTTTTTTCAGATACTATAGGCATTATCCTCCTCATTTTATGAATGAAGACACTGATAGTGAAGAGCTAAATGACTTGCCCAAGTTACACATCTTGCAATTGCGAGCAACATAAAAGCAAAATCAATGAACCAAATTTCATAGAGCACACATCCCTGACTCTACAGAATATCATTATCCTGCTTCTATGAGAGCAGTCCACTATTCTATACCCTCTCTCTTGGGGCAAACTCACTGACTTCAGCTGAGGTCCCAGATCCTCTCTCATAGATTGGGCACTATACCCTGCTCAACATTTTTTTAAGTGCATCTTGTCCTCTCTTATCTAAAGAAGGAGAGCTTCTACTAGCTTTGCTGACCTGTAAGGACTGGTGCCTTGTAGTGGACTCTGCAGGGAGTGGTTAGACATGAGAATCTCTGAGGTAATGATCTCAGAGCTCTGAGACTTTTAAAATGAAATTTGGGCACAGAGGCACAGGAATTCCCTCTAGTCACCAGCAAAGGAGAAGGGCTCCTAGAGCTGTTGAAACTGTTACTTCTTTTACTTCTATGGACATAACCTCAAGGATCTGGATTTTCCTTATCACTCACCTTAACCCTGTAACTTCCACATTTTGCTAGTCACCACATGGCAGTGATTCTATAGACACATGTGACAATAGATGGAAAATGTCATCGAAGATAACTTACTAAGTACAAACGAAAGGAGAAGAAGGGCAAGAAGGGCAAGATTTTTTCTTCTCTTGAACTCCTCAATGAAAAGAGTAGGAATATATGTGTATAGGCTGTGGAGGTCTAGTACTGCCCAGAACCAGGGACTTATTGTAGGTAGATTCTTGGAAAAGATTGGCAATCAGAAGAGATCCGGTGTGTCACCCTTTATAGCATGAAAGACAGACAATGACCATGACCACATAGCTGCCCTATATATCAAATGCTAAGAATCAGCTGCGCTGAGCCACCCTCACTGTCTTACCTGGTTGCCCCTTTGACTACTTGAACTTGTCAGGTATAGAGTCCAGTGTGTCAATAGT
This sequence comes from Notamacropus eugenii, assembly GCF_028372415.1. Lineage (NCBI taxonomy): Eukaryota > Metazoa > Chordata > Mammalia > Diprotodontia > Macropodidae > Notamacropus > Notamacropus eugenii. The sequence goes on from NC_092876.1 coordinate 92,627,336, forward strand.
GACAGTAATTCATCTGTTAAGAACCTAGAAATGTTCTAGTGTCTCCATTAGATCTCAGTCTATTGCTAGGAATAGGGGTTCATTTATTAATGATCTTGATTGATAAAGGGGAGAGTTATCTTTAAAGCCCAGAACACTGGCTTCAGACCTGGCTATCTGATACACATTGTGTGTCACAGTGCCCTAGGCAAATCTCTAAGGCTGTGCTTTATAAATAAGGTGATGTTCTATATACATTGGTATATTTAGTTTCTTCACTCAGGATTTCCCTGTAATGGTGAAATCAGGAGTCTGGTCTCTGTCCCTAGCCTACAGATGATTGAGGTACCAGAGTTAGAGATCAGTTTTGTGGAGGTTAAGGATTAATGTATGGCTACTGTAGTTGGGGTTAGATTGTGCTCAAGATATAGTTTGAAATCAGGTGGAGAAACAATGATGCCAACCAACCTATGTATGAATAATCCAGTTCTCATTCACTTTGTACTCACTCACCTTTGGTAAACAGCTAGTGATTATCCTAATGAGTGGAGGGTTATTATTCCTATATTATGTCTCTATTATCTGACTATTTTATCTATATATCTATTTACCTATCCCCACATTAATTACTGATTCATAATAGCAAAACATTTACATACCATTCTAAGGTTAGCAAAGCACTTTACACCGATGAACTCATTTTATTCCTCAAAACACCCCTGGGAGGTGTTATTTTTATCCCCATGTTACAGATGAGGAAACTAAGGCCTATGATCCCTTCTAGATTTAATGCTTTATAGTTCTTCTTGAACAAGAAATCTGTAACTCAGACTCAACTCATCTTACAACAGTGATGCAGGAGAGTCTTTACCTGGTTATTTCAGAAATTGACAAATTCCCATTATAATTGTATGTAAGAAGTAAAGGAAAGAGAAAAAAAGTGAAGGATATAATTTCATTACTTGGAGCGTTCAAACTTCCTTATCATCATGAAATTTATAAAAGAAGAAAAGTCTTCCCTACCCCAGTGGTGTCATGGAGTACTACTTTTGCTTTTGTTTCAAACCAAGCATGATCCAATAAATCAGCCCTTATCTATCAATATATTTCATGTTCTAAACATAATGAATCAACTGATTCTCCCTGTTATGTTCTAATTAATGAGGAATCAGAACCTAAGAACTATTTCTGAGAAATCATTCTCAGTACTGAATCCTGGATCAGGCTGATGGAGGCACCTAGTTGGCACAGTACAGAGAGCATTGGGCCCAGAATTGGGAAGTTAAAATACAGAGTCATACACTTATTAGTTATGTGACCTTGAATCAATCCCTTAAACTTTGTTTTCTCAATTTTCTCATTTGTAAAATGAAGATACTAATAACAACTAACTCCCAGGGTCATTCTGAGATATTTGTAAATCTTTTAAGAGAGTGCCTAGCACATAGTATGGGTTTGATAAATGCTTATCAACTTCCTTCCTGACCCATTCATTGTACTGAATGAAAGTGAAACTATAACATTCAGATTAGTCAGAAGGATTAGGAGGCAGCCAGTGGTATTGTTGCTGAATCAGGATATTATTAATGAGAAAAATGCCAACATGTGTAGGGTCAACATGACCCAGACATGTGATTCATAGTTGCAGAGGGTTTTGAACCAAGAATCTTCAGAGGGGGAGCAGAATACAGTTTGGAGGATCAGGGCACCAGAGATCAAATTGGGAGAGAAGCAGCATCCATTGTATGAATAAAAATTCATCAGCTTGTCTGCTGTTGTTGCAGCTCATACTGAATCGAAGAATTTTGAATTTTGCAGGACCTTCACTGGTTCTTAGGTTCAATCCATCCCCTAAAAAGAATTTCTACTAGAACAGATCACATAAGTGTTCGGTCATCTAGCCTTTGCTAAAAGCTCTCCAGTGAGGGAGAACTTACTACCTTCTGAGCCAAAGCATTATAATTTTAGACAGTTTCACTTGTAACACTTCACTGTTTCTCTGTGTTCAAAACCATCCCCATAGTGATCCTTCAACCTCAAAAAGACCTCACTTGATCTAGTCACTCACGCTACCTGTCATCCTTTCTCTCTCCTCCCTTTCATGGCTCCTTCCTAGAAGAGACTATTCACACTCTTACTTTCTTTTTTTAAATTTTTTCTCTTGTCTTTCATACAATCTTGTTATGCCCCTGAAGTTGCTCTCCCCAATATCACCAATCACATTTTAATTTGCAAATCTAATGATGTTTTCTCAATTCTCTATCTCAAACTTTTTGCCCTATAGACATCTTAAATTCAACGTGTCCAGAACTCATCATCTACCTCTTTGAAACCCTACTGTCTTCTCAGCTCCACTGTAATTGCCAAGGCTACTACCATCCTCCTAGTTGCACAGATTCACTACATATGCATTATCCTTTTTCCTCATACTTTCCCACCCCCATAACCAACCAGAGACCAAGATGTATTGATTTTATCTTCATAATATTTGTTATTTTTGCTGCTTTATGTCCTCTAACACTGAAATCAGCCTGGTGCAGGCCCACATTTTCAATACTTGAGTAGTACAATAGATTTCTGGTTGCTCTTCCTGCAACCTTGCTGTCTTTCAAATTCCTCTTTACTCTCCTTTAAGATATCAGATAGGTATTCTTAAAATGCAGGTCTGATCATGCCATAATTCAATTTTTCCAGTGTTTCCTTTTTATTTTCAGTATTAAATATAAAATCCTTATTTTGAATTTTAAAACTCAATAACAGGTTCCCTTCCTTTTTTCTCTAATCTTCCTATAGTTAATTCCCCTCCAAATACTTTGTGATTTGATGATAATATTGTTTGCTCGCTCTTTTTTCATAAAAGATACTCCATCTGATGAATATGCATTTTCATTGACAATCTTTCACACCTGGAATGTAGACAGTGACTGTCTAATTAATAATAAAATTAAATAAATTAAATAAATATTGTTTATGTTTAATAATAAAACAATGAACATAGATAAACAGAAAAAAACATGCATCAATTTTATTAATGAATATTGATGCAAAAATTTTAAATAAATTATTAACAAAGAGATTACCACAATAAATCACAAGAGTCATTCACTATGACCCAATGGCATTTATACAAGGGATGCAGGGCCGGTTTGATAGTTAGAAAAATATCAACATAATTAAACATATAAATTAAAAAACCCAGCAGAACTTATGTGATTCTTTCAAGAGATGAAGAAAAAGCTGTTGAAAAAATATAGTACCAATTCCTATTAGAAAAAAAATTGCACTGGAAAGTTATGAATAAATGGAACTTTCCTTAAAATGATAAATAGTAATTATCTAAAAATATGAGTGACCATTATTTTTAATGAGAATAAGCTAGAAGCCTTCCCAATGAGATTGGGGGTTAAATGAGGATGTTAAATATCATCATTCTTATTCAATATTATACTAAAAAACCCCATTAATTATAACAATAAGAAAAGGAAAGAAAAATCAAGGGGATTAGAATAGGCAATGAAGACACAAGACTACCACTCTTTACAGATGATACAGTGGTATACTTACAACATCCTAGGGAATCAACTGAAAAAAGTAGTTGAAATATTAAAAAAATAGCAAAGTTATAGCATTTAAAATAAATCCATATAAATCATCAGTATTTATATATATATTACCAATAAAAATCAGCAGCAATTGATAGAAAGAAAAATTCCATTTAGAATAATGATAGACAATATAAAATACTTGGGATTCTATATGCCAAGAAAGTCAGAAACTATTAGGACAAAACACTTTTCACACAAATAAAGTCAGATCAAAACAACTGGAGAAAAATTTAATAGCTTAAGGTAGGATAAGCCAATATAATAAAAATGGCATTTCTATCTAAATAAACGTACTTATTCACTACAATATCAATCAAACTACCAAAATATTATTTTATAGAGCTAGAAAAAATAGTAATAATATTTATCTGGAAGAGCAAAATGTCAAAAAATACCAAATAAATTAATAAAATATGTGAAGGAAACCACAGCAGTTCTTAAACTGTATCATAAAGTAGTAATCATCAAAACCATCTGATACTGGCAAAGAAATAGAGTAGTGCATCTGTGGAATAGATTAGGTACACAACACACAGCAGTAAATATCCATAGTAATTTAGAATTTAATAAACCCAAATATCCAAACTTTTGAGACAGGAACTCAGCACTTGACAAAAACTGTTGGGAAAACTTGAACAAAAGGTATGGTAAAAACTAGCTGTGGACCAACATCACACACATTGTATGCCAAGAAAAGGCCAAAATGGATACATGATTTGGACATAAAAGATGATACCATCGGGAAATTAGGGGAACATGGAAGAGTTTACCTATAAGATCTGTAAAGGGAAGAGTTTATGGTCAACCAAGACACAGTAAGCATTAACAGATATAAAATGAATAATTTTGATCATATTACACAAAACTATTTTGCACAAACAAAGCCAATGCAAGCAAGATTAGAAGGAAAGAAAAAAAAATGGGGGTTGGAGAAGGGGTGGACTTAAGTATCTTTGATGAAAGCTTCATTTCTCAAATAAACAGAAAACTGAGTTAAATTTATATGAACACAAGTAATTTCACAGTTGATAAGTGGTCAAAGAACATGAAGAGGCAGTTTTCAGATGAAGTGACTAACGGTGTCAATAATCATTTTTTTAATAAAAAAATGGTCTAAGTCACTATTTCTTGGAGCAATTCGCATTTAACTAACTCTGAGGTTCCACCTTACATCTGTCAAATTGGCCAATATGACAGAAAAGGAAAATGATAAGTGTTAGAGGGAATGTGAGAAAATTGAGACACTGTACATTTACTGTTGGTGGAGTTGTGAACTGAAGAACAATTTGGAATTATGTCCAGTTTAACCCAGAATGTGTGTATATATATATATATATATATATATATATATATATATATATATATATATATATGTGTGTGTGTGTGTGTGTGTGTGTGTGTGTGTGTGTGTGTGTGTGTGTATCTTTATAACAATTCTTTTTTGTGAGGCATTGAAATGGAAATTGGGAGGATGTCTATCAATTGGGGAATGGCTGAACAAGTTGCAGTATATTATTTTGATAGAATATTATTGTGCAATAAGAAATGATGAACAGGATTCAAACAAAAGAACTGGGAAGACAGAAAAACTGATTCAAAGTGAAGAGAGAACCAGGAGAACATTGTATACAATAGCCTCAATATCTAATTGTGGGTGCTTGTGAATGATGACTCTTTTCAGAAATACAATGATCCAGACAACTGCAAAACACTCAAGAAAAATGTTATCTACCTCCAGAGAAAGAATTGATGTAGTCTGACTGCAAATCAAAGAATACTGCTTTTCACTTTTTTTTTAATTTTTGGTCAGTTTCCTTTCTTAGGATGACCAATATGGAAATATGTTTTGCATGATTACACATGAATAGACTACATCAAATTGCTTACTGTCTCAGGGAGAGACTAGAGAAGGGAAAGAGAAAGAGGACCTCAAACTCAAAATTAAAAAAAAAAATGAACTTTAAAAATTGTTTTAAATGAAATTGAAAATAAAAATATGTATTTTAAAGCTTGTTTCTGTCATAAATCTACTGTGAGATTTCATGGTATAGCAAGGTGCCTACAACATCAATCACAGGAGGAATCTACTTACACTTTACACATTCATCAGTGCCTACACATAGACACATAAACACATAAACACATACAGAGATTGATATTTAGTTTTTTATAGTCAGTCAAATGCGCTATGAAAATCTATCATCACCCCTTTCATTATCTTCATGAAGATGTTGTTGTAAAAGTTGGTCAGTTGTGGTGAGGTGGGTGTGAGGAAAATATTCAGAGGTCAAGTCACTGGCTGGGAAAATGCCCAGAAAAGGGAAAAGAAATAAGACTATAGAAGGTTACTTTCTTGGCGAACAGGCATTTCCTCCCTTCCTTTCTGATGAGGAAGAACAATGCTTACCATCAGGCAAAGACACAGAAATCAAGGCTTCTGTGTCCCAGCCCACCCAATGGGCTCAGGCCATGGAAGAGCTCAAAAAGAATTTTGAAAATCAAGTTAGAGAGGTGGAGGAAAAGCTGGGAAGAGAAATGAGAGACATGAAGTCAAAGCATGAACAGCAGATCAGCTCCCTGCTAAGGGAGACCCAAAAAAATGTTGAAGAAATTACCACCTTAAAAACTAGCCTAACTCAATTGGCAAAAGAGGTTCAAAAAGCCAATGAGGAGAAGAATGCTTTCAAAAGCAGAATTAGCCAAATGGAAAAGGAGATTCAAAAGCTCACTGAAGAAAACAGTTCTCTCAAAATTAGAATGGCACAGATGGAGGCTAATGACTTTATGCAAAACCAAGAAATCACAGAACAAAGAGAGAAGAATGGAAAAATGGAAGATAATGTGAAATATCTCATTGGAAAAACAACGGACCTGGAAAATAGATCCAGGAGAGACAATTTAAAAATTATGGGACTACCTGAAAGCCATGATCAAAAGAAGAGCCTAGACATCATCCTTCATGAAATTATTAAGGAAAACTGCCCTGAGATTCTAGAACCAGAGGGCAAAATAAATATTCAAGGAATCCACAGAACACCGCCTGAAAGAGATCCAAAAAGAGAAACTCCTAGGAACATTGTGGCCAAATTCCAGAGTTCCCAGGTCAAGGAGAAAATACTGCAGGCAGCTAGAAAGAAACAATTCAAGTATTGTGGAAATACAATCAGGATAACACAAGATCTAGCAGCCTCTACATTAAGGGATCGAAGGGCATGGAGCAGTATATTCCAGAAGTCAAAGGAACTAGGACTAAAACCAAGAATCACCTACCCAGCAAAACTGACTATAATACTTCAGGGGAAAAAATGGTCTTTCAATGAAATAGAGGATTTTCAAGTATTCTTGATGAAAAGACCAGAGCTGAAAAGAAAATTTGACTTTCAAACACAAGAATGAAGAGAACCATGAAAAGGTGAACAGCAAAGTGAAGTCATAAGGGACTTACTAAAGCTGAACTGTTTACATTCCTACATGGAAAGACAATATTTGTAACTCTTGAAACATTTCAGTATCTGGGTACTGGGTGGGATTACACATGCACACACGCTCACATACATAGAGACAGAGTGCACAGAGTGAATTGAATAGGTTGGGATCATATCTTTAAAACAAAATGAAATCAAGCAGTGAGAGAGAAATATATTGGGAAGAGAAAGGGAGAAATTGAATGGGGCAAATTATCTCTCATAAAAGAGGCACTCAAAAGACTCATTAGTGGAGGGATAAAGAGGGGAGGTGAGAGAAAAACATGAAGTCTACTCTCATCACATTCCACTAAAGAAAAGAATAAAGTGCACACTCATTTTGGTAGGAAAACCTATCTCACAATACAGGAAAGTGGGGGATAAGGGGACAAGCAGGGTGGGGGGGATGATAGAAGGCAGGGCATGAGGAGGAGAGTGCAATTCGAGGTCGACACTCATGGGGAGGGATAGGATCAAAAGAGAATAGAAGTAATGGGGGACAGGATAGGATGGAGGGAAATATAGTTAGTCCTATACAACACAACTATTATGGAAGTCATTTGCAAAACTACACAGATATGGCCTATATTGAATTGCTTGCCTTCCAAAGGGAAGGGGTGGGGAGGGAGGGAGGAAGAGAAGTTGGAACTCAAAGTGTTAGGATCAACTGTCGAGTAATGTGCTTGCCACTAGGAAATAAGAAAAACAGGTAAAGGGGTATAGAAAGCTATCTGCCCCTACAGGACAAAAGAGAAGATGGAGACAAGGGCAGAGAGAGATGATAGAAGAGAGAGCAGATTGGTCATAGGGGCAATTAGAATGCTTGGTGTTTGGGGGGGGAGGGGATAAAAGGGGAGAAAATTTGTAACCCAAAATTTTGTGAAAATGAATGTTAAAAGTTAAATAAATAAATTTAATAAAAAAAAAAAAAAAAAAAAAAAGTTGGTCAGTTGAGTAATTGCAGTGATTATATAAGCTCTATGGTTAATATCCTATCTGTCACATTCTCCATAATAGGGGAAGTACTGGTGCCAAATAACATTTTCATATGATCCTCCACATTTCCTAATATTCTACTGGCAGATGCTTCCATGTCTTATGTACAGTAAGTGCACCAAAAATAGTGTCTAAATATTTTGTTATCATCTAATAAGCTTGACCCATGACCACCACACCACTTCCTTGTCTTTTCAATACATATGCCTTCCTAAATCTACCCATTTTAGCTCTGAGAATGGTATTGAAATTATACCCTACCATTCCTAATAAGGACATGTCACTCTAATAATCTTTGACTTCAATCACCATTCACTCTGATTTTCCTGTCATAAATCTCCCTAGCTACCTTCTTGAAGGTAAGGACTGTCTTGCTTGTTTGTAGCTGAACTCATACCATCTGATACTGTGTTTGGTTCACAATGTTTAACAAATATTTTATTAAATAATTTCATCATATTGTATTAGCCTATTTAAATATCAAAATAAATTGGCAAGAGCTGAAATAATTCGTTCTTATTACCTTTCTGTCTCATTCATGAAATCATATGAGTTCACAAATTGTTATGGATGCCTTGATATTATTCCTAATTCATTTAATTTATTTTATAAATCTATCTATTATGTGATTCCTGTTTGAGAAAAATAATTTGGAAAATGATTTGACCAAATTTCATCAAATCAAGCCCAGAGTCAGTCCTCTAAATAGCAGGGTTATAAGCTATTTCTAGAGTAACGTGTGAAGGACACACTCCCTGCTCTGTTTCATCCTGACTCTATAAATAACAAATTTGAAGGTGCAAGGAACGTATAAATTGAAAAAGAGGATATGAATATAGTGGGAGACATAGTGAACAAAGTGCTGGGCCATGAAGGAGAAAAATACTGGTGTCTATAAGGCCAATGTGACACAGACATGAAAACCACCAGTGCTGAAAATCTTGAACTCAGCATACTGAAAAGGAAGACAGAGTACAACCCTGAGCATTTGGACATTAGAAACTGTAAGGGACACTGACCCCCACGTCATCTGGGACGCCACACTGAAGGACATCAGGTAAACTGAGTCCGGAGCAGGGAAGGGTGAACAAGATGGAACTGGAAGGGATGGCCCTACCCCTGGTTTGTGTTTGTCACTGAAGTTTCAGCTTGTGTTCGTTACTATAGTTTCGGATTTGTTTGTGGGTGTTACCATGGTTTGTTGGACTGACTGGCAGAGACTATATAACCAGAGTGCTTGCTTGAATAAATCGGAGTTGCTTCATGACCCACTCTCCTGCCTCATTCTTTTACTCGCAAGCTCCACAGGAGGACGAGTAGCCTGCTGGCCAGGCATAAGACTTGCTCCTCTCGGTGTGCTATGCCATTACAAAAGCAAGAAACCAATGTCCAACTGGAGAATAGAGGTGGTACAAAAGTCATAGATTATCAGTTGTGATACTGGCACAGGCTGGAAGGGCAATACCCACGTGCTCATAAGAAGTGTGGGGAATAAGGCAGTGTCCACAGAAAGGCAAACACTGTATCAGCAGAACAGAGGGAATTAAAAAGGTCAAAGGTCTCAGGAAGATAACTAGAGCAATGATGAAAACAGTCTTGTTGTGAAGGAGCAAAATGTAGCAGACAGATTTGCAGATAGCCAAACAGTGATCAGAGTGATCTTACGCATGTCTACGTAAGACCAGTTGTTCTAGGCGAGTGAGTGAAGAACATCTGTATGAAGCATCCTCCAATTCTAATCTCCATTACAATGAACTAGAAGATGCCCAGGATCTTAGGAATAGTGGATGCATTTAAACCTGTCAATAGAGGACAGAATGACCAGGAAGTAGAAATGAGCTGGTGAAGATTTTAGTCAGTCTTGATTACAAACAGAATGGTAGTATTTCCCAGTACAACATACAGAATGCAAATTTGTGGTTTTCTACATCAGTAGCTCAACTTCAGGGATCCATTTCTAGTTAAGTATGATACCACTACAAGTTTAAATGATACCATTAGTTGTTTTCATCCCATCAAGGCTTATGACAAAAGTTCTCTGACAGCTTCATATCTTCTCTAATTCTTAAACTTGGTTGACAGTAATATGTATGTGGACACAGTGACCCTATGATGCTGTAGAGAGAGCTTGAGGGATCCTAGAAAGTCATCTAGTTCAATTCATTCATTTTACAAATGAAGAACATAAGGGCTGGAGCAGGTAAGTGACATATCTAATGTCACACAAATGCTGATATTTGAACTCAGGTCCTTTGACTGTAAATACAATATTCTTTTCACCGTGTCATCATCTCCAGTTAGTCTTGATAAGCTAGGTCCATTCCTTTCTAGGTCTTCTGAAAAGTACTTGTGCACTGAATATACAATCAAGCAAGCCTTGAAGTGAGAAGAAGAAAGTGAGCATCTATAACTGTGATTCATAACAGGAATTTTGTTTGTTCTCTCTCTCTCTCTTTCTCTCTCTGTATATATACATACATGCGCACACACAAAGACACACACACAAATATATATACATACATATATACATATATATCCTCATATATGTACACACACACACACACACACACACACCTATGTATGCATGTGTATCGATTCTAGCACCATTCTTTGGCATGAGACCTACGCTTGAGCTCAGGTAGAACCATTCAGATCAAGAGCAATGGCCTAGATTAGATTTCAAAGCTTCTACATTGTTTGCTTCCCATCCCAATACAAGTCTATTTATCTAATGTGTCATAACAACAAAAGGCCAGGATTCCTCATTGTAGACAATTCCATCTTCCTGGAAACATAAGCACTACAAAGTCAGCCACAGTACTTCTTGATGAAGAAGTCATGTTCAACGTCCCATCTAATGGAGTACAGTAACACATAACATGTTATTATGACTGAATAAGTTCTGCTATATTATTGTGATGGAATACTACAATATTATAAGAAATGATGAACTTGATATTAGAAAAACATGGATAGACTTGCAGAAAATAATGAACAAAATTAGCAGAAGCAAGAGAATGTTGTATACAATAACAATATTTTTTAAGTAATTGAAGGAAAATGCTGCCTGCAACTAGAGAAAGAAATGATAAATAAGAAATATATAGAGAATTATATTACACACACACACACATGATAAACAAACACACATTTGTGTCTGAAGGTAGGCATCTCTAGGGTGGGAATGGGAAGGGGAAGTAAAAAGGAAAAAAAATACATGATGACTTTATTATACATTGAAATTTTATATATACATTTATTTGTTTTAAATAGCAAGTTATAGATGGCGGAGTGAAAGCAACGACTCACCTAAGCTCCTGGAAAAACTCCTCTGGATATATCTGGGGGGAGAGTCTGACCAGACTTTGGAGGTGTAGAATCCAGTGGGAGACGGACTTTGACAGATTCGGAGCCCAGGCTGGACTGGAAGATCCACGGGAGGGATCTGTTCCGCGGGGGTAAGACCCCGGCGCACAGCGCAGCGCGGTCGGCACGGCAGGGCGGAGGGGACCAGAGGAGCCCGAGAGTGGCGGGCAAGACCAGCGGAGCAGGAGATAAGCCAGGCCGAGCCGGTGAGAGCCGCTGAGTGCCAGACATCAGCACAGCAGTCCTTGAAATCTTCAGCCTGAAGACGGACTTCGGTGGGTCACTACTTGAACTTCCAGGAACTGGGATGGCAGAGTGATCAGTAAGTGCTCTCTCCTCCCCCCTGATGACCCTGAGGGAACCATAAAATTCTTCCCCAGATTAATCCTGGATCAGCGGGTACAGCAGAAGGGGGCGGGTGGTCTCATAACACCAGAGGCTGGAGAGGTGGCAAAGGGGGATTCTTCCTACCGTGGTGGAGGCTATCTGGAGGGACAGACGACCCAGGGCAGAGAAAAATTCGCACTGAGACCCAAGCAAGCCTCAGCCCGGGAGACGAGCCCCAGGAGGGGCGGGAACACGCATTAGCCTCTAGGCGTGCCCCAGCCCTCCAGGGGAAAGGGAAGACAATAGGGAAGCTGGGATCAGCATCCCCGGACCTTGCCTTTGCCTCAGGCCAGCTGAGGAGATATCCTGAGACCAGACCACACCTCCCACACACCTATCAAGCTAAACCCAGGGTTGATCTGGGAAACAACAGCAACAACAACAACAACAACAAAAAAAAGCCTGCTTTTAGCCTAGACAAACATCAACTCAACTTAAAAGATCTGTATCTTCTGACTGAAAGAACCAAAAGCTACAACACTCAGCCAACATCATGAATCGGAAAAAGCAGACGAAAAGTGAAAAAACCATAGAATCTTTCTATGGGGATAAGGACCAAAACACAAACACCAAAGAGGTCAGAGCTGAGACTGTACTTCCATCTGAAACCTCAGATGGGACTATGAATTTCTCGCAAGCACAACTAGATTACCTGGAACGTCTGAAGAAGGATATAAAAGAAAAACTGGCCAATGATTTTAAAACCATAAAAAAAGAATTCACTGATGAGAACATCAATCTGAAAAAGAAAATTGAAGAAATGGAAAAGGAAGTTCAAAAATTAACTGGAGAGAATAATTCCCTAAAAGGAAGAGTTAATCAAACGGAAAAGGAAACTCAAAACCTAATAGGGAAAATTGATCAGATGGAAAAGGAAACCCAAAACCTAACTGGGAAAATTGGTCAAATGGAAAAAGAAGTACAAAAATTAAATGGAGAAAATAGCTCCTTAAAGGGAAAAATTGGCCAGATGGAAAAGGAGATGCGAAAGCTAACTGAAGAAAACAATACGATCAAGATTAGAATTGGGCAAGTAGAAACTAATGACTCAATGAGGCAACAAGAACCAGTCAAACAAAATCTAAAGAATGAAAAGATGGAAGAAAATCTAAAATATTTAATTGGAAAAACAACTGACCTGGAAAATAGATCCAGGAGAGAAAATCTAAGAATTATTGGCCTGCCAGAAACCCATGATGAAGAAAAGAGTCTGGACAATATCTTCCAGGAAATCATCAAGGAAAACTGCCCAGAAGTACTAGACTCAGAGGGCAAAATAGTCATCGAAAGAATCCACCGTTCCCCACCGGAAAGGGATCCCAAACTCAAAACCCCAAGAAATATAGTTGCCAAATTCCAGAGCTATCAAGTGAAGGAGAAAATACTACAAGCAGCCAGAAAGAAACAATTTAAATATCAAGGTCACACAGTCAGGATCACACAGGACCTTGCAGCTTCTACATTAAAAGATCGAAAGAATTGGAACCCAATATTCCGTAAGGCAAAGGAGTTGGGACTCCAACCGAGGATCAACTACCCAGCAAAGTTCAGCATAACATTTCAGGCAAGGAGAAAGTCATTCAACGAAATAAGGGATTTCCAGAGCTTCCTGACCAAAACACCAGAACTCAATAGACAATTTGATCTTCAAATGCAGGTCTCCAGAGAATCATAAAAAGGTAAACAGAGGGGAAAAAACAAAAACAAAAACTTGCAACTCAATTAGGGCAATCTGTTTACCTCCCTGTAAGGGAAGATGATACCTGTTAATCTTGAGAACTGTGCAGCTATTATGATAAAAGGGATATATGTAGAGGGAACGGGCATAAAGTAAATGATGTCATGGCAAAAATATGATTTAAGTATGAGAAGGGAATGTAATAGGAGGTGTGGAAAGGGGGAAGCAGAAAATGGCAAATTATATCACAGGAAGAAGTACAAAACTATAGTAGAGGGAAGGAGGGGAGGGAGATGAGCATTGTTTGAGAGGTACTCTCATCTGATTTGTTCAAAGGAGGGAACAATAATCTTAAGTAGATAAGCCTAACTAGCTCTATAGGTAGTAGGAGGGGAAGGGGGAAGAAAGGGGAGGGTGGCTAAAAGGGAGGAAAGAAGCAATAAGAGTAAAGGGGACTAAAAGGGAGGGGGGCTAAAAGAAGGAGGGGAAGGCTGCAGGAGGAGGGGGAGAAAAGTGAATACTATTGAGGAGGGAAAGGGAGACGGGAGAGTTAAAAGCACAAATGGTGGGAAAGAGGGTGGAGGGAAATACACAGATTGTAATCATAACTGTGAATGTGAATGGGATGAACTCTCCCATAAAACGGAGACGGATAGCAGAATGGATTAAAAGCCATAATCCAACAATATGCTGCTTACAAGAAACACATTTGAAACGGGGGGATACACATAGGATAAAGGTCAAAGGATGGAGCAGAATATATTGTGCTTCAGCTCATGTAAGAAAGGCAGGAGTAGCAATCTTAATCTCAGACAAAGCAAAAGCAGAAATAGATCTAATCAAAAGGGATAAGGATGGAAACTATATCCTACTAAAAGGCACCATAGACAATGAAGCAATATCATTACTAAACATGTATGCTCCAAGTGGTATAGCATCCAGATTCTTAGAGGAGAGGTTGGGGGAGTTGAAGGAAGAAATTGATAGCAAAACTATACTAGTGGGGGACCTCAACCTCCCCCTCTCTGAACTAGATAAATCCAACCTTAAAATAAACAAGAAAGAGGTTAAGGAGGTAAATAAAACTCTGGATAAGGTAGATATGATAGATCTTTGGAGAAAATTAAATGGGAATAGAAAGGAATATACCTTTTTCTCAGCGGTACATGGAACATTTACAAAAATTGACCATGTACTAGGACATAAAAATCTCACAATCCAGTGCAGAAAGGTAGAGATAATCAATGCATCCTTTTCAGATCATAATGCATTAAAAATTACATGTAATAAAAGGCCATGGAAAGAGAAACCAAAAATCAATTGGAAACTAAATAATCTAATTCTAAAGAAGGATTGGGTTAAAGAAGAAATCATAGAAACAATCAACAACTTCATTCAAGAGAATGACAATAGTGAGACAACGTACCAAAACTTATGGGACACTGCAAAAGCAGTTATTAGGGGAAGTTTTATATCTCTGAATGCTTACATAAATAAAATAGAGAAAGAGGAGATCAATGACTTAGGCTTGCAGTTGAAAAAGCTAGAAAAAGAACAAATTGAAAATCCCCAAGTAAATACCAAATTAGAAATACTGAAAACCAAAGGAGAGATTAATAAAATTGAAATTAAGAAAACTATTGAATTAATAAATAAAACCAATAGTTGGTTTTATGAAAAAACTAATAAAATTGATAAACCTTTGGTTAATCTGATCAAAAAAAAGAAAGAAGAAAACCAAATTACTAACATTAAAAATGAAAGGGGTGAATTCACCTCCAATGAGGAGGAAATTAAAACAATAATTAGAAACTACTTTGCCCAACTTTATGCCCACAAATTCGACAATCTAAACGAGATGGATGAATATTTTCAAAAATACAAATTGCCCAGATTAACAGAAGAGGAAGTTGAATACTTAAACAACCCCATCTCAGAAAAAGAAATTGAACAAGCCATCAATGAACTCCCTAGGAAAAAATCTCCAGGGCCAGATGGATTCACAAGTGAATTCTATGAAACATTTAAAGAACAGTTAATTCCAATACTACATACACTATTCTTGAAAATTGGGGAAGAAGGAGTCCTCCCAAATTCTTTCTATGATACAAATATGGTTTTGATACCCAAACCAGGAAGAGACAAAACAGAGAAAGAAAATTATAGACCAATTTCCCTAATGAATATAGATGCAAAAATTTTAAATAAGATTTTAGCAAAACGAATACAGCATCTTATCATGAGATTAATACATTATGATCAGGTAGGATTCATACCAGGACTACAGGGCTGGTTCAATATTAGGAAAACTATTAGCATTATCGATCACATCAACAACAAAGCTAACAAAAACCACATGATTATCTCAATAGATGCAGAAAAAGCTTTTGACAAAATACAACATCCATTCCTACTAAAAACATTGGAGAACGTAGGAATAAAGGGAACTTTCCATAAAATAATAAGCAGTATCTATCTAAAACCTTCAGCAAGCATTATATGCAATGGGGATAAGCTAGATGCATTCCCAATAAGATCAGGGGTGAAACAAGGTTGTCCATTATCACCACTATTATTCAATATGGTACTAGAAATGTTAGCTGTAGCAATTAGACAAGATAAAGATATTCAAGGAATTAGAATAGCCAAAGAAGAAACTAAGTTATCACTCTTTGCAGATGATATGATGATTTACCTAATTACTTGAATTAATAAACAACTTTGGCAAAGTTGCAGGGTACAAAATAAACCCACACAAATCCTCTGCATTCCTATATATTAGCAACAAAGTTCAACAGCAAGAGATAGAAAGAGAAATCCCATTTAAAGTTAGGGTAGACAGTATAAAATACTTAGGAGTCTACCTGCCAAAACAAACCCAGGGACTATATGAACACAATTACAAGACACTTTTTGCACAAATAAAGTCAGATTTAAGTAAGGGGAAAAACATTAGTTGCTCATGGGTAGGCCGTGCTAATATAATAAAAATGACAATTCTACCCAAATTAATATACTTATTTAGTGCCATACCAATTAAACTATCAGACAATTACTTTCTAGAGCTGGATAAAATAATATCAAAATTCATTTGGAAAAACAAAAGGTCCAGAATATCAAAGGGACTAATGAAAAGAAATGCTTGGGAAGGTGGCCTAGCGCTACCAGACCTTAAACTGTACTATAAAGCAGCAATTATCAAAACCACTTGGTATTGGCTAAGAAACAGAGAGGTAGACAAGTGGAATAGACTTGGCACTCAAGATGCAGTAGGCAAGGAATATAGCAACCTTCTGTTTGATAAACCCAAGGACCCCAGCTTCTGGGATAAGAACTCATTGTTTGCCAAAAATTGCTGGGAAAACTGGATAACAGTGTGGTGGAAATTAGGCATAGACCCATACCTGACACCGTACACAAGAATAAAGTCCAAATGGGTACATGATTTAGGTATAAAGATTGATACCATGAATAAACTGGAGAAGCAAGGAATAGTGTATTTATCAGATCTATGGAGAAGGGAAGAATTCTTTACTAAAGGAGAGATAGAATGCATTATGAAATGCAAAATGGATAACTTTGAGTACATTAAACTGAGAAGTTTTTGCACAACCAAACCCAATGCAACCAAAATCCGGAGGGATGTAGTAAATTGGGAAAAAATTTTTACAGCTAAGCTCGGGGATAAAGGCCTCATTTCTAGAATATATAGAGAACTGACCCAAATGTATAATCATACAAGTCATTCCCCAATTGATAAATGGTCAAAGGATATGAACAGGCAATTTTCAGAGGAAGAAATTAAAGCTATCTATAATCATATGAAAAAATGCTCTAAATCACTATTGGTTAGAGAGATGCAAATCAAAACAACTCTGAGGTACCACATCACACCTATAAGATTGGCAAACATGACAGAACAAGAAAATGATAAATGCTGGAGAGGATGTGGGAGAGTTGGAACACTAATTCATTGTTGGTGGAGCTGTGAGCGCATCCAACCATTCTGGAGAGCAATTTGGAACTATGCCCAAAGGGCTACAAAAATGTGCATACCCTTTGACCCAGCAATATCGCTACTAGGACTATATCCCCAAGAGATCATAAAAATGGGAAAGGGTCCCACATGTACAAAAATATTTATAGCAGCACTCTATGTAGTTGCCAAAAACTGGAAGTCAAGGGGATGTCCATCAATTGGGGAATGGCTGAATAAATTATGGTATATGAATGTAATGGAGTACTATTGTGCCATAAGAAATGATGAACAAGAAGACTTCAGAGAGGCCTGGAAGGACTTATATGACCTGATGCTGAGTGAAAGGAGCAGAACCAGGAGAACTTTATGCACAGCAACAACCACAGTGTGTGAGAGCTTTTTCTGGTAGACTTAGATTTTTGTAATAATACAAGAACTTCTGAAAAAAAAAAAAAATCCCAATGGTGGACCTCAAGGCAAAATGCCTTCCACACTCAGAGAGAGAAATATGGAAGTCACTCACATAATGTAGCAGATCATGTTTGTGTATGTGTATCTGTTTGTGTATCATGTTCTGATTTGTTATACGGATTCTTTCATTTATCTTAGTCTGACTACATAGCATGACTATAGTGAAAATATACTCAATAGGAAAGTATATGTAGAATTTATACAGAATTGTATGCAGTCGTGGGTAGGGAGGGAGGTAGTGGGGGGTGGGTGGGGAGGGATAAAATCGCAATTGTATGGCAGTGATTGTTAAACATTAAAAAAATAAAAAAATTAAAATAAATAAATAAATAAATAAATAAATAAATAAATAGCAAGTTATGCATGATAGAAGTACAGTTTCATGTTTGATTCTCTTTTTATTATACTATGTTATGGAAATATTTGTTTTATTCCACAAATTAAAAAATAAATTAAAGAAAACTACCCCAGGCAGGAAAACTCTGCCTGAGAGTAACTTTGAAACTGAATAATAAACTTTGTTGATGGTAAACATAGGCTGTTCCACACATGTACATGGGCCCTTGGAAAATCCGCTCTAGTTGCAGACCAGTCTTTCTATCCATAGTCAGATATAAAAAAAGACATCATGAATCTGATAATGATCCATGGACAATTAGAACTTTCCTAGTAAAATGTAAGCTCCCTGAGGCCATACTAACTTCGGAAATAAGAGATGAGAGAGCTTTGAAATCCAATCTAGGCTAGTACTATTGATTCAAAAAGTAGCACCTAAATTTGCTCTCAGGTCCATTGACAAAGAATGCTGCTGAGAGCAGAAATAGAGGCCATTTATAGCACGTATCATCAGTAGTGTTACTGTGATAGCTCACTAAGGCATCAATATAGAATGTAAAATTCTGTATTAAAATAATGCTAGTTTTATTTGAATGCCAGAGCCTATAATCTTTCAGACAGAACATCACTAAACATCATTACTGAATTACATAATCTTGTTCCCATAAATTATGACAGTAGCTACAAGCAGCAACAGCAGTGGTAGTAGTAGTAGTAGTAGTAGTAGTAGTAGTAGTAGTAGTAGTAACAGCAGCAGCAGCAGCAGTAGTAGTAGTAGTAGTAGTAGTAGTAGTAGTAGTAGTGGTAATACTAGTAATAATAGTAGTAGTAGTGGTAGTAGTAGTAGTAATAGTAGTAATACTAGTAGTAGTAGTAGTAGTAATAGTAGAAGAAGCAGTTGTAGCTGTAGTAGTAATAGTTGTAGTAGTAGTAGTAATAGTTGTAGTAGATTTCAAAGTAGTAGTAGTTGCAGTCATGGTCATAGTTGCAGTCATCTTAGTCATGGTGGTAGTTGCAGTTGTTTTAGTAGTAGAAATAACGAGCATCCACATAATGTTTTAAAAGTTACAAAGTGCTTTATAAATATCTCATTTGACATTCACAAGAACCTTGGGAAGTAGGTACATTATCCTCATTTTAATTTTATAGAGAAAACCCAGACACAGGGAGGCTAAGTGACTTTTTCCTAGGGTCAAACAATTAATTAACATCTCTCTTCACTGTACCACCTAGCTGCCCAGTATTTAGTATGACCAAAATGCTCATGTGCTGATTCTTCAAGCAAATGTTATAGTCCAAGGAAATAACATCTGATTGATACTAAACTTATTGGTAGAATTTTAGATATACTCTGGGTTTGATTGGTATTGGGGTGTGGTTCGATGTACTTCACTGTTTCATTCTTGTCCATATGCTCCTTTAATGATACACAGATTGATTTAGTTCTTGTACTGTTGTACATATATTACTCCTGACTACTCAGGTTTGCTGTAAGAATAGTCTTACACTGAGCCATTTTCCTACTGATGTCTCATTGTTGATGATACATGTTGTAAATGGCCAGTACTTATACTCTCAGCACTATTCTTTGGTGATGGACCAGAGAGCAAATTTAGGTGCTACCTTTTAAATGAACAGCACTAGCTTATATTTCATTTCACAACTGTCTCACTTCCTGCTTCCAGACTTAGTGCAAGCTTTGTTTGGGTACGAATCATGAATTCAAAACAAGGAGACCTGTGAACAATCTCATGCACCAGGGCAAATTCTTCGATTGAAACAACCACAGGACAGTTTCCAAGCAACATTCCACTCAATCTCAAAAAAAGAAAAGAAAATTCTGCTTAATGCTAAAGCTGTAGCACCACTGTACCAACTCCATTGGAACAAATAGTGGTGAGACTCTGCATTGACAAAATGATGAGCATTCCTTTCCTAGAGTAAAAGATCCTTAAATATGAAATATTCAATTTAGAAATTTAATTTAATTTAAAATGATTTAATTTGAAAATGCTAGTGCAGGTAGTAGCACCAAATGTTAATTACTTCCCTCAGTTGCAAGAGCCGTAGATGTAATTTTCCCCCCAATTTGTTCAATATAATAATGACTTCATTGCTCTGTCTTTTTTTTTTTTTCAAAGAGGGCTTGGAAATATTGAATTGGTTTAACTCTTCCTGCAAGCCCTGTTAGGGAGCCTTCTGCAATACAGGATCCACTGTTTACTTGGGAGACAACGTCTTCAACACTTTCTCTCTGATCTGTTTGGTCCTAACCCCATAAATAACAGGGTTAAGAGCAGGTGGAACAACCACATACAGATTGGCCAAAAGGATGTGAACATAGCGGGGGACATTGTGACCAAAACGATGGGTCATGAAAGAGAAAAATGCTGGTGTATAGAATGACAAAATGACACAGACATGAGAACCACAGGTACTAAGGGCCTTGAGTCGGGCGTCCCTAGAAGGAAGGTGAAAAACAGCCCTGAGGATTTGGACATAGGAGATCACAATTGCCACAATATCAAAGATAAGGATAGATACAGCAAAGAGCCCATAGATAATATTGACTTTGATACTGGCACAGGCCAGGCGGGCAATGCCCATGTGCTCACAGTATGTGTGAGGTATGATATGATGTCCACAGAAGGGCAGTCTCTGAATCAGTAGAACAAATGGGATAGCCACAGACAAAGGTCTCAAAGCTATGGCCATTGCAATGATGCTCACCACTTTATTGGTGAGCACCAGCGTATAGCGGAGAGGATTACAAATTGCCACATAGCGGTCATAGGACATTGCTAGGAGTACTGTTGACTCCATGCCAGTGAAAAGGTGAATGAAGAACATCTGAGTGACACAACCAAGAAAGCTAATCTTTGTCAGGTTGCACCAGAAGATTCCTAGCATTTTGGGAATGGTGGATGTGGATAGACCCAGGTCAACAGAGGACAGAATAGCCAGGAAATAGAACATAGGGTGGTGGAGACTCCTATCACTCTGAATTACAATCAGGATGGTGATATTCCCTAAAAGAGCAATGAGGTATACAAGACAGAAGGGAAAGCCGATCCAGACATGCATCTCTTCTAGTCCTGGAATTCCAAGCAGGAAGAATGAGATGGGGTGGAACTGGGTGTTATTCAGATTGGACATCCTTCTGGGGCCCAGATATGACTCCAACCATCAGATTCAACCTCATTCAATGAGGGGTTCCATTCCAGTGTATTGTACTTCTCTGATAGACTGGAATTAGATAGCATTATTATATCATATTTTACCTTCTGTAAAATTTATTTTTTTAAAAAATATTTTGACAATTTTTTTTCAGTTTTAAACATTCACTTCGACAAAATTTCAAATTTTCTCCCCATGTCACCCTTACCCCTACCCCAGGATAGCGAATATTCCAATTGCCCTTTCCTCCAATCTACCCTTCCTTCTATTACCCACCCCAGCCCTCCCCTTACTTCTGTTTCCTGTAGAGTAAGATATATTTCTCTAACCTATTGCCTGTATATCTTATTTCCTAGTTGCTTGTAAGCAACCTCTAGAATTCATTTTTAAAGCTTTGAGGTCCACATTCTCTCCCTCCCTCCCCATCCACCCTCATTGAGAAGGCAGGCAGTTCTATAAAAATTATATATGTGTAGTCATACAAAACACCTCCATAACAGTGATGTTGTGAAAGACTAACTTATTTCCCTCTATCCTATCCTGCTGTCCATTTATTCATTTCTCTCCTTTTCCTGTCCCTCTACCAAAATATTTGCTTCTGATTACCCCTTCCCAAATCTGCTGTTTCTTCCATTTATGCCCCCACATCCCATTCCCTCCTGCTTTCCTGTAGTGTTAGATAAATTTCTACATCCAATTGAGTGTATATGCTATTACCTCCTGAAGCCAAATATAAAGAGAATAAGGTTCACACTTTCCCTTTCACCTCCCCCCTCTTCCCTTCCAATGAAAAAGCTTTTTCTTGCCTATTGTATGCAAGATAATTTATTACATTCTACATCTCCATTTATCTTTCTCCTAGTACATTCCTCTCAAGCTTAATGATCTTTTTTAGATATCATCATTTCATATTCAGTTCATCCTGTGCCACCTCTCCATATATAAATAGATGTATATATATATCTATATGTATATATGTACATATATATAACTAGATATATATGTATATATTTATATAGATATATTTATATAGATATATGTATATAGATACCCACATATATATTTATGTAATTCACACACACGTATATACATGTACATACATTTATACGTATATATGTTTCTTCCAACTATCGTAACAGTGGAAAGGTCTCACGAGTTACAAATTTCATCCTTCCATGTAGGAATGTAAACAGTTCACCTTTAATAAGTTTCTCATGCTTTCTCTTTCCTGCTTACCTTTCCATACTTCTCATGTTTCTTGTATTTGAAAGTCACATTTTTGTATTCAGTTCTGATCTTTTCAACAGGAATGTTTGGAAGTCCTCTGTTTCACTGAAGTTCTATTTTTTCCCCTGAAGTACTATACTCTGTTTTGTTGAGTAAGTTATTCTTGATTTTAATCCTATCTCCTTTGACCTCTGCAATATCATATTGCAAGACTTCTTATCCCTTATTGTAGAAACCACTAGATCTTGTGTTACCTTGATTGTGTTTTCACAATATTTGAATTGTTTCTTTCTAGCTGCTTGTAATATTTTCACCTTGACCTGGGAGCTATGGACTTTGACTGCAATATTCCTAGAAACTTTCATTTTGGGATCTCTTTCAGGAGTGCATCAGTGGATTCTTTCCACTTCTATTTTACCCTTTGACTCTAGAATATCAGGACAGTTTTTCTTGATAGTTTCTTAAAAGATGATGTCTGTCTGTTTGTTTGATAATGACTTTCAGGTAGTCTAACAGTTTTTAAACTATCTATTTTCCAGGTCAGTGGTTTTTCAAATGAGATACTTCACATTGTCTTTTTTTTCTTTCTTTTGTTTTTTTTTTTTATAATTTCTTGATTTCTCATAAAGTCACTAGCTTCTATTTGCTCCATTCTAATTTTTAAAGAATCATTTTCTTCAGTGTCCTTTGGACCACTTTTTCCATTTGGCCAGTTCTGCTTTTTAAGATACTCTTCTCCTCATTGGTTTTTTGGACGTCTTTTGCCATTTAGACTAGTCTAATTTTATTTACTTTTTATTATTATTTTTTGCAATGAAAAGATGGCTAGTAACTTTATTTTTAATTAATTCATTTGTTTTCACTTTTCTACAAATACTTCCATATATCTTAGATTTTTCTCCCTCCCTCCTCCTTCCTCCTCCCTTCCTACCTCTTCCATCCCCAAGATGGTGTGCAATCTTATATAGGTTCTACACATACATTCTTATTAAATATATTTTCACCTTAGTCATGTTGCATAGAAGAATTAAAACGAATAGGAGAAATCATAAAACAAAACAAAACACAAGAGCAAGTGGTCTGCTTCATTCTTCCATTCAATTCCATATTTCTTTCTTTGGATGTGGAAGGCGTTTTTCCTCTAGAGTCCATTGGGAATTTTTTAGGTTCTTTCATTGCTGTGAAGTGCTAAGTCTACTAGAAAAATTCCTTGCACACTGTGGTTGTTGCTGTGCACTAAGTACTCTTGGTTCTGCTCTTTTCACTCAGCATCAGTTCATGTAAGTTCATCCAAGCCTCTCTGAACTCTTCCTGTTCATCATTTCTTACAGCATAATAATGTTCCATTGCATTCATATACCACAATTTGTTCAGACCTTCTCCCATTGATGGGTATCCCCTTGATTTCCAGTTCTTAGCTTTCACAAAGAGAGCTGCAAAAAATATTTTTGTACATGTGGGACCCTTTCCCATTTTTATGATTTCTTTGGGATACAGTGCTAGAAGTGATATTATTGGGTCAAAGGGTATGCACATTTTTGTAGCCCTTTGGGCATAGTTCCAAATTGTTCTCCATAATGGCTGGGTCAGCTCACAGCTCCACAATCAAAAAATTATTCTTCCAACTCTCCCACACCTTCTCCAGCATTTATCATCTTCCTGTTTTGACATGTTAGCCAGTCTGATGAGTGTGAAATGGTTGGTGGCTCAGAGATGTTTTGATTTGTATCTCTCTAATCAATACTGATTCTGAGCATTTTTCATATGACTATGGATAGCTTTAATTTCTTCCACTGAGAATTTCCTTTTCATATTCTTTGACCATTTATCATTTGGGGAATGACAAGTATTCTTACTGGTCTAATTTTAAAAGTGCTATTTTCTTTGGAATTTTTTTGCAATTTCCTTTAACAAGTTTTTGACTCATTTTTCATGATTTTCTTGCATCACTCTAATTTAGTTTCCCAATTTTTCCTCTACTGCTCTTACTTGATTTTCAAAATCCGTTTTGGTCTTTTCCATGACCTAAGACCAATTTATATTTTTTCAGAGCCTTTGGATATAGAAGCTTTGGCTTTGTTTTCTTTTTCTGGCTGTATGTTTTGGTCTTCCTTGTCCCAACTGGCATAAGAAATATCTCTCCACTGAGAAAGTGAGAATCTACATTATGTTTCTTTTCTGCATATTTCTTCATTTTCTTAGCCAATTGTTTGACTTTTGAACTTTGTTAAGGGGAGGGCTCCAGAAGCAGCCTCAGTTTCAGGTGTGCCTGCAGCCATCCTGGGGCTAGGGCTTTGGCTGGGGTCAGAGCTCACTCCCCTCTCAGCCAGGTGAAAGACATTTTCCACTGACTTTTGAAGCTCTCTTTATTTTTTATGGCTTGAGAAGTCTGTACTCTACAGCAGCCACCAGTGATTCAGTCCCTCAGTCCCTACTCTGTCTGTTGTGGAATGTCTCAAGACAACCTGCAATCTGCTCCCAGCTTGATGTGATAGTCCCTTCTCATCCATCTTCCAGATTTTCTTGGGCTGGAAGTTTGCTTCAGTCTGTGATTTTCTGACTTCTGTTGTTCCAGAATTTAATTAGCATCATTTCCAGAGGTGTTTTGAGGAGTTTGGGGGAAGAGCTGTATCAGATCCCTCCTTCTACTCTGCCATCTTATCTTTTACCCCAAAATTATTTTTATTTTTTAAGTAATCAATTGTCCTCAAAAATGGAAAACAAAATAAAAGCAGTGCTGTGCAGCATTCCCTTTGCAGTGAATGCTAGTCATTGCTTGATGCTTTTTCTTAGATCCAAGGCTGACTTTATGCAGGCTCAGGGTGAGCAGACCCTGAAATGTGATCTGAAGGACCCCAGTGAAAATATTCCTATCCCCTGTACTCCCTTCATGGACTGGCAACACTCATTCTCAATTTGAATATCATAAAATTGTACATTTCTTTCCTTCACTTCTATAGAGGGAAACAAGATGTAAGATCTCTAAAAATCACTGCTGGTATATATTTTGAGCTTCCATTAGACTATCATATTCTGTACTTCAACTTTTTCTGGCAAGTTCAGATCTGATCTCCTCAATAAATATTTTTGTTACAGTCTGCCTCCAAATGTAGATGTTCTCCCAATGTTCTGTCCTTATCACCCATCTCTTTATTCTTTATCCTGTTTTCCTTGATGAACTCATCTAGTTCCATCATCCAAACCATGTAAAAGATTCCCAATCTTTTGTTTTTTTCTACCTCTGACTTCTCTCCTGAGTTCAAAGGTCACATTAAGTCAATTAATCATCAGCAAGCATTTTTAAGTATCTATTATGTGCCAGGCATTGTGCTATGTGACAAGGATAAAAGGACAAAGAATGAAAGTATTCCTACTACCAAAAACACTGCATTCAAATGGGGGAGACAATTCATTTATAAAACTCAAAAGGGTACATATGAACAGAAGATAATAGAAATATGTGATAATAAAAATAGATGGCATTTATATAGAGATTTACGGTTCATAAAGCATTTTATATATGTTAGCTTGTTTTATTCTCTCAATAAACTTCAGAGATAGGTGGTATTATCCCCATTTTACAGATGAAGAAATTGAAAGTGTTAGTGATTAACTTTCCCAGTCATATACTTAGTAAGTATCTGAAACCAGATTTGAACTTGAATCTTCTATTTTCATGACTAGGTAGTAGAGGGAGTGCATTATCAGAATGTATCTGGGGTCACACAGCAAGTAATTTGGAATTTGGATTTGAATTCAGATCTCCCAGACACTAGTTCTTTTATTCTAGTCCCTGAACTGTCTAACTGCCTAGGTGATATGCAAAGTAATTAAATATAAAATAGTTTGGGAGTGAGATATGCAAAAGATAATACTTGAGCTATATTTTAAGAAGGGAGGAAGAGGGGAACTCTGTGAGGCAGTGAAAAAATGGAGTGCTTTCCAGGCATGTGGGCTGACCAATACTAAAGTGCAGAGATGGGAGGCATAGTGTTATGTATGTCAGAGTCCATTTTGGCTGAATCACAGGATGTAGAAGAGGAAGTATGGATGTTGGAAAGATAGTTTGGAACATATGGATATTAGATGTAAAGTAGAAGAGATTATATTTTGTCTTGGAAGAAATGGGAATTCATAAGAATTTATTGAGGAGGGTATTTGCAAGATCAGTTCATATATAAAAGTATTTTACCAGCAACATTTAGGATAGATCAACTAGAGTGGTGATATAGAATTGAGTCTGTCTCTCATTCTATCAATTTCTATGTGTCATTTGCAAAGAAATGGAAAATTTACCTAGATATATTAGTCCTTCAAGTCTGGTATGCCTGACATTCACATATTACAAGATAAATTAATGTTTTTTCTTACCTCATCTATAGGAAATTGTTTATCAAATTCTCTCATTTTTATTATTCATTCATAAAAATGAATGATATTTTTATACTTCTATATCATTACTTACAGCATGTACAAGCATCTAATTATCTCTTGGGATCCTCAAAAAACAATGGGAGGAATAACATTTTGCACCCACACCATCTCTCTTAGTTCTCCCTTTTTTCTGTCCACATTGACAAAACTCTGGTTTTTTTCTGCTCATTATCTGTCACCTTGACTATTGCAACAAAGTACTTAATAGTTTTGCAACTCCTCCAATTCTATAAGGACTGCCCTATAAATCATTCTAGGCTACTCCCTTCCTGAATTCAAAATCTTTCAGTGGTTCTTCAATGATTGATGAATATTAGTGAATTAACCCCTCAAACTGACAGAATCAGAGACCTTAAAGATCTCCATCATTTCTCAAGTACGTATTAAGCACCTATCATGTGACACATGGCAGCATTAAATGCTTTAAGGAAAATAAATTTCTTACTATAAAGTCCTTGACATCATCGAGTTACACTTCAGAAACCAGTATGGCTTAATTAGTGGAAATAACACTAAAGAATTTGCATTATAATCTACTTTATCATTGTACTCAAAGGATCACTGGACCTTTCCATCTGATTTATAGTTGAAACCTTTTGTCATCTCCACTTAACAGAATGTAGGATACTTGAGAGCAGGAAACATCTTACTTTTCTGTAAGCATCTCCAGCATTTAACATAGGGTTGTGCACAAGTGGTATTTTACCTTTTTTTTTTTTTTCATTAATTCATTTGTAATTGTTCTTAAAACCTAAAATTTTAGATGAGAAAACTAAAGCCCAGGAAGAAGAGATTTTCCTACTATCAGCTAGTGGCAAAGTCTCCTGATAACCAACCCCCAATCTGTCTTGTATTTTCTCTGCTGCTTACAAAAGATATGGGAACAAAATCTAATCATTGGGATGGAGAGAGCCTTAAGTCACTTTTACAGTGCCTATTTCAGGAATTTATATCTAATATATGCTCATTCAATAAATGGTAAAATGATTGACAACATAGTATAAACTTTAACAAGTCTCTGAGAAACCATCCATGGCCAAGGAGGAATCAAACCTGCCCTCACCTGCAGTTCTACTTTGTGGACTGCTACTCAAGTAATAGATTCCGTGTTGTAACTCTTTCTTCTCCCACCTCTTCGCCTACCACTTCACCCTCCTGATCATTGACCCCACTCCTTTCCCCTTTCCTCCCCCTTTTCCCCATCATCTTCCTATTCATAGAATCATGGAATCTGGATTAAAAGAAAATTCAGGGGCCTTGGGGCAAAGAACCAGAATAATGTGACTTGCATATTATAACCCTTCAAATACATGAAAACAACTATCATGCGCCTCCCTTTTCCTTTTTTCTC
The DNA here is from genome assembly GCF_028372415.1 of Notamacropus eugenii. Taxonomy (NCBI): domain Eukaryota; kingdom Metazoa; phylum Chordata; class Mammalia; order Diprotodontia; family Macropodidae; genus Notamacropus; species Notamacropus eugenii. The sequence continues at coordinate 92,655,786 of NC_092876.1, forward strand.
TTCTCCAATCTAAATATCCCCATGTTCTTTTAGTTGATCTTCATATAGCATGATGTTAAAACCATTCACCATCCCCGCTACCTTCCTCTGAACCCTCTCCAGTGTGTCTGTGATCTTGAACTAGATATGATAATACTGGTATGGTTTGTTCAGAGAAGACAGAGTTCAACAGGAATCACTTTCCCTATTCAGAGTATTGTTTTTGTTGTCATTTTTAGTCTTGTCCAGCTCTTCATGACTCCATTTGGAGTTTTTTTAACAAAGATATTGGAGTAGTTTGTCATTTCTTCTCCAGCTCATTTGGATATTCACTAATTATCCCTTTTAATAATGTACCTCAGAATTTTACCAGTATTAAAGGTTGTCTGTTTACCTAAGGTTTGTAAATGATAAAATTTATCTCTATAAATATTTATTTACAGATTTTTCTTTTCACTCCCCTTTCTCTTCCCTTAAAATGGGATATGTTCTTCTCTAATCTTTTGCTACCCATGTAATTATTTAAAGTCTTTCAAAGACCATTGATCCTCCCTCAACAATTGTGTATGTCTGTTTCCTCATCCTGCCCTATTTAGCTACTTTCTCCTTCTTCTTAATTTGGTTCTTTTTTCGTATCTTTTTTTTTTCTCAGCCATCTAACTATTCTTGTTCTTTCATTATTCCATCTTATTCTTCACTTTCTCAACTTATTTTCCTCTCTCTTCTCTTTATGGTCCTACTCCTCTATATTTTTCTTGTCTTCCTCCTCCTGGAAGGCCAATAGTTGAAATAAAAAGAGGACAGAAAGGAGAACATGGTTCCTTTTATACTTATCTTCCTGTTACCTGGTTGTCCTGAGGTCATCCTAAGGCAACTTGATGTAATCTATGCCATATCTGCTTTGGAAGAAGATGATTTGCACACAAACTTTAGCTCTAATACTTGCTAGAGTGAATATCACCTAAACTATCATCTGAGACATTTACAATCTTTTTAACTAAACTACACATTCACATACAAACATACACAAAATATATTTAAGATAATTTAGAGGTGGAATTGGAGAAGCAATTGCAGCTGATGGGATCAGGAAAGGCCTCAGGTAAATAGAGATGCCATTTAATCTGAAATTTCAAGGAAACTTTAGAAGCTAATAGAGAGAATGAAGAAAGGGTGCAGTCTAGGTATGAGGACATCCCATTCAATGCCATGGAGATAAGAGAAAAAACATTGCATGTGAAGAGCAGTAAGAATGCCTACGCTAAAATAGGTGGTAGGTATATGAGTACAGAAAAGGGGACAGAGGTGAGAAACAATGTGAAGGGAGAATCAACAGATCTGGACAACTGATTGGATATGTGAGGTGAGGTATATTCATGTGAGTTATCATAATTTTTCTATCCTCTTGCTAAGGGTAGAATGTTCTAAGATGCTTTTGCCTTTTCCATCAAAGGACATCACAATGCAAATTTACCTCTTTCCCTCTGCCTCTCACTCAAAATACCTTCATTACTGCTCTCTGTACCTGCAGAGCACTGAATTCTGAGTATGAAGAATCAAATACTAATCTTGACCCTTCTAGCAGCCAGCTGCATGACCTGAGGCAAGTCTCTTCCCATCTCTAGACCTCTAGTTGCTCATCTATAAATTGAGGGAGCTGGACTAGATCACAGATTCTTATATACTTTTTTTGTGCGTATGTGTCATGAAGCTCTTTGATGATCTGCTGAGGTCTATGGATCCCTTCTTAAAATCATATTTTTAGTTGCGTAAAATCCATAGGATTATGAAAGAAACCAATTATATCAAAAGTAGTTATCTATCTATCTATCTATCTATCTATCTATCTATCTATCTATCTATCTATCTATCTGCCTGTCTGCCTATTAAGGTTCATGGATTCTAGCTTAAGAACATCGGGATCAGATGATATTAAATGTCTCTTGGAAATGCAATATTGCATGGGAGAAAGGGTGAATAAGCATTTATTATGATTTCCATTTTACAATTTTACAATTGAAGCAACTGAGGTAGAGGAAGATTAAATGACTGCATTTCCTATCTGCCACAGTTTTGAGATAATTGACTTAAAAGAAGTTTGTATAATTCTCCTAGAACCTGAGCTCCTCTACTTAAATAGGAAATTCTTAAAAGTCAGCAAAGGACTGGTGTGTTCCAGACCAATTCTGATATTCAGTTTCCCCTTCTCACCCCATCCTTAATAGCTTTTCCTCCTACATTGGTTGTTATAACTCACCATTTAAGAGCTCTGAGAAATAGCAGAAAAATACTTTTCCCAGCTGAGCTGGTCTGGGCTACAATCTAGGATGGCCAGGAAACCATCAGGAACTTTACATCCTCATTAATTTGGAAAAATATATATATTTATAGTCCACAGAGAGGGTGTTTTCCCCAAGAGTCCTAGGTAAAAGAATTCCCTTAGCATGGAGGTTCTGCAGTCAAGAAGACATTGCTGGTCCAGATTACAGAAAATTCTAACTGATTCAAATTTCTAGTTGAAAATCACAATGACTGTGGGCATTTTCAAAGTCATTTACTTTAGTAACTTAGTCTGAATGAAGATACACAATAGCCAGATGTGATGGATAATTTTGATGGCATTAAATTTTGTCTTTTTTCCCCCTGCAAACAAAATCAGTACTTTTAAGGGAAATAAGTGGTACAATGGAGGAAGGGGGAAAATTTTTTCAGAAAATTTCTCTGCATTTAAAACAGAGCATTCAGAAGAGTGATACCAAAATAAAATGAAAGATATAATAGAATTTCAAAAGAGTCAACAGATATACATGAGGAAGTCCCAAGGGAAGAAATAAATACAAGCTATCAATAGCTCACTTTCTCCACCTAATACCTTAAATGCATGTGCATTTACACACATACACATGGATGCTGACACACTTATACATATATACACACACATATTTATGAGTATATATATATGTGTGTGTGTATGCACACATGTATACACATTGTACCAAGAGCATACAATTACAAACATATCATTATATTGTTGAAATCTACTGTAAGCACATATATGAATCTACTACATAAAATCATGTCCAAACTATCCAGAGGTACCACAATCCATATTAAAATGTTTATTAATCTTTGAACACTAGAAGGATATATTTTTGGATTTGTTATTGTGAGGATGTATTTTATTTGATGAAATATTTATTAAAAGTGTTTTCTTTTTCTTTTTCATTGGAAATGTGGAATGGAAGGCAGAGAAAATTCCTGAAAATTTTAATATGATATATTATATAGTACACATACATAATGTAGAAAAACATACACATATGTATGTGTTCATATGTATATATATCTGCAGATATAGATATTTATTTGGACACCAGAAAGCCAAGTCCCAACATCAGAAAGCCAAATCCGCATAGTAGCCAAGAATCAATTCACATTAGTACCTCTGATGGCAAAGGCATTCCCAAGCCTTCCTCACTACCCCACCCCCACCAGGGCCTTTTCACAAGCAACGTTCATGTGACTGCCAGTCTGGGTCCTCTCTCTTCCACCCCAACTGCTCTCCCTCACTTCCTCCTGGTTCTGCTCCACTTTTCCTGCTTCACTTGTTCAGCAAACTCCTCCCACCATGTGTGACTTAGGCTTTCAGGTGATTTAAGCAGTTCACATGAACCTATTAATGACTGGGAAAGATCTTCCCATTTCAGTTGCCATTACACAGTCTTTAGATTGAGTGCAGAATTGCTGATCTCCTTTTCCATCAATATGTCTTTAGCCAAAGGAATTTAAGTGTCAGGAAGTGCAAGGTAGTCTATTGATCTCTGTCCCTCTCAGTAGTCTGCCATGAAATCTCTCATTGCCTTTACATTCCCTACAGGAAAAACTTCATTTACCCTTGAGAGAGAAGCATGATTCAATGGGAAGAATATTGGATTTTGCCTCAGAGAACAAGGGCCCAAATACTGGTTCTGCTACCTATGTTTCATTTGAAAACATAGTTTCTTTGGGGCACTGTAAAAATGCCCTGTTTTCTGTAAAACGAGAGCTTTGAGCTCAGTTATTTCACTTCCCTTCTAATGGAATTATATACCCTGAAAGGCAGTGAGGTGCATAGTAAGTAGAATACTGGACTTAAAATTAAGGGAACTCAGCTTTCAATACTGCCTCAGACACTTGCCAGCAATGTGATCCTGAAGAAACTCACTTAAAAGCTCTGTACTTCTATTTTTCTATTTATTTAAAGATGATAGTATTTATATTGTAGGATTGTTGCCAAGTTCAAAAAAGAATAATATATTAAAAAGAGCTGGCCAATCCTTAAGTGCCACAGAAATGTAAGCTATTAGTCATGGTCATCTTTACCTTTCGGGGTCAATGCAAAAGTTAAACCAGATAATTCAAGTACTTTGCAAATTTTAAACTGCTATCAGCTCATATCGTTATCTGTTCATGATTTATCAATTTTCAGAATGCCCAGAATTTCTGTTTCTAATGGTTTCATTGCCCAAGGCTTCTTGTTTCCTTGTTTCTTTTTTCCTTATTAATCATATCCCATTGATAAACCCTTTGCCTGTTTACAAATTTTTGCTTCCCACGCTGTCAGAATATTTCTCCACCTGCTGGAACTTATTTCTCCATGTTTGCTTCCATTCTTAGGAGGTAACCAGATCACGGTCTCCTCTTAGTGTAGTAGTTGACCAAAATTCACTCTCCTTTTACTCCCTTAACGTTTTATCCACTGAAATAATGGATGCATTGTTTTCTGCCCTGGTCACAAAACATCTGCAGTACTCCATAGACTTATGAGCATCTGTTAATCTGAGCAATTTATATTTTTCTAAATATTCATCCATTCCAATAAGATTGTCAAATTTATGGGCATACAGCTAGGCAAAATAATTTCCAGTTTTTGCTGTAATTTGCTCTTCATTGGAAGTGAATTCACTGTTTTCAGTTTTGATACTGGTCATTTGGATTTCTTTTTTCTTTTTTAATCAAATTGACCAAAGTTTTATCAATTTTGTTGTTTTTTTCCCCTAAAACTAGATCTTAGTTTCATTTATTAGCTATTTTCTTAATTTCAATTTTCTTAATTTCTCCTTTGATTTTCAGTATTTCTAACTTGGCATTTAATTTGTTCTTTTACTAGCTTTTGCAGTGCATGCCCAATTCATTGGTCTCCTCTTTCTCTATTTTATTCATGTAAGCATACAAAGATATAAAACTTGCCCTAAGAACTGCTTCAATTGTATCCCATAAGTTTTGGTAGGTTGTCTCATTATTGTCATTTTCTTGAATGAAGTTATTGATTTTTTTCTATGATTTAATTCACTTATTCTTTAGGATAAGATTATGTAGTTTCCAATTAATTTTTGGTCTATATTTCCATGGCCCATTATTACATATAGTTTTTATTGCCTCATGATCTGAAATGAGTGGTTTGACTATTTCTGCTTTTCTGCACAGGATTGTGAGGTTTTTATGCCCTAATACATGGTCAGTGCTTGGGTATGTGCCACCTACTGCTGAGAAAAATGATATATTCCTTTCTATTCCAATTCAGTTTTCTCCAGAGATCTATCATATGCACCTTATCTCGAATTCTCATTACTTCTTTAACTTCTTTCTCATTTATTTTGAGGCTGATTTATCAAGTTCAGAGAACAGGAGACTGAGGTCCCCCACTAGTATAGTTTTCCTGTCTATTTCTTCCTATAGCTCCCATAACTTTTCCTTGAAGAATTTTTATGCTATGCTACGTGGTGCATATATGTTCAATAATGATATTACTTCATTGTCTATAGTGCCTTTTAGCAATATATAGTTTCCTTTCTTTTCTCTTTTGATTAGATCTATTTTTGCTTTTGCCTTGTCTTTGATTAGGATTGCTATCCCTGTTGTTGTTTTTTTTTTACTTCAACTGGACCACAATATATTCTACTCAAGACTATTATTCCCCTGTTTCAAAAGTGTTTCTTATAAACAACATACTCTAGGATTATAGTTTTTAAACCATTTTGCTATCTGCCCCCATTTTATGGGAGAGTTCATCCCATTCACATTCACAGTTATGATTACTGCCTCAGTCTTTCTCTCTATCCTATTCTCCTTGTTCATGCTTTTATTTCTCCCTTCTCCCTTGCCCTCTTCAAAAATTAATCTTCCCTCCGTTCTATCAGCTCCCCCCCCTCTTTCTTTCCTTTTTCCCTTACTACTTCTTCCCTCCATTCTAAGCATCCCCTCCCAGTTCTTTCCTATTTCCCCTACTACTGCCTGTAGGGCAAATTAGATTTCTACACTTAACTATGTTATTCCCTCCTTGAATCAAATTTGATGAGAGTAAAGCTTAAGCACTGCTCACCGAAGATCTTCTTTACCTTTGTGTTGCTACATCTACAGTTTTGGATCATAATCCTGTTGAAATTTGTGGATAAGTAGATAATAGCCCCCAGGACCTAAAGTGGCTCCTTCAACTCTAGTTTCTGTTCAAGTTTACTTCAATTCATTATTTCTTTCTGATAATTTTCCTTTTATCAATCAAGTTCAATGAATCAGTCAGAAATCCCAAATGTGATAATTCAGTAATTCTCCTCTCCTGGGCACCCAGTCAAGTGTACTTTTCACACTACATCCAGTTTAGGTGATCAAAGCTTCAAATATGACAAGAATGAGGACACAATTTCCTTAAAGAAACAACTTCAAATCCTCATTCTTTAGCCATGTTGACAATAGAGATGTCCAGAGTTTCCTTAGGGAAATAATGTCAAAGCTTCATTCTTTAACTGTGTTAACTTGATCAGTGCACTTCTAGTGTCCCCTCTTCCACAAAGCTTTGTTCAATTCAACTAAATAGAAGTAGTATGGCATGGCAGAGAGGGCACTGAATTTGAAGTCACATGACCCCTATTATACTTGCTAGCTAAGGGACCCTGAGAAAGTTGACTTCTCTATGACATAGGTCCTAATGTATAAAATGAAGGTATTGAACTAGATGGATTCCAAGATCCCTTCTAACTCTTTATCTCTCATAATGTAAATTGCCTCATATCTCTTATTCTCCATTAACTGAAATAATAATACTGATTCTTTACTTCAAAGGGCTATTTTGAGCAAGGAACTTTAGAAACCTTTAAAAGCTATACTGATTGAGTTAATCTTTTACAACTACCTGGGTTACTGCATACATTTTACTTTTTTTATAAGGCTATGAGCCCCAAGAATGCAAGTATTTGGCTTCCTTCTTTTGAAACCTTAACAACAACCACCTCTGCTTGGACAGACGTATTTAAATATACATTTTATTGACACTAGGAAAAAGTAAAAGTTGTCATGCATGTCCTTAAGCCCCTGTTTCTCAGTTTGATGTATGAGCCATATTGACAGGTTGAAGGATGTGCCCCAGATTGCCTCTTTTTGCAGATCTCCTTTTCAATTGATTGTTTCTTAATTATGCCAAAGAGCACTCTTCTTTGAATTCATTCACAGCTTTTTGTGATATTTATAATCTGGATTCAACTACATCCTCCTTTGGACTATCCCATTGTTCTCAATGAGAAAGAAGGGAAAAAAAAAATTGAGGAGACGTCCTGTGATAATCTGGTGGTCTGAACTTGAAGTTCGTTATGCTCTTTTTTTTTTTCTTTGATTGGATCTCCCAGAGTCACTTGTGAGAAATACTGGTGGAGCCCTGCAGTGACTGTTCTATAATCCTATCCTGGTTTCTTCTCTTCCTGAAGTCCTCCTTCATATTGATCTACATTCTAATAATACATTCTTATCTGTGTGGCCCTGGGTAAATCGCGCATTTTTCCTCAATTTCCTCATCAGTAAAATGGGTGCATTAGACTCAGTGATGTTTGGATCTAGATCTAAATCTGTAGCATCTGACCATTCAGTCCTACTTCAGTCTTCGACTTCGCTTCTCTTTGATAACCCCAATCATTCTAGTATCTGGTATATTCACTTCTATGCCTTACCTGAATTTTGGACATTTTCCCATGTTTAAATTGGTTACTTTTCTAGCTACATAGCAAAAAGAAAGGTGTGCCTCAGCCCAGGGATATGTTGGGTGTCAAGGCATTGTGCCTCCTGACTTTTCAAGAAGAAGAATGAGGCCAGAGAATCATAGCACCAGAGACTCTAGAGACATCCAGTCAATGGAGAATTTAAGTACACAAAAAATTAAGAAAAAAGACTATTAAATGACAGTTAAAGAAATAAAGTATCAAACATTTAGTTCCTTCTTAGTGTTTGTCAATCTCATCTTTCTTTCTTTAATTCTATATCATACATTCATGGTAAATTTGTGATTCCTATTCCAATATTATGAGTCTCTCATAGAAGGTAGACAGTAAAAATGGATAATAAACCGCGCAACAATTGTATAAGTTTTGCCCTGGGGAAGTCTAGTGGTGGTAAAAGATCCCTATATTTGAGGTCATCTATCTGACCTGAGTCTGAATTTCAGTTTTGCCACTTGTTATAGTTGTGCGACCCTGGGCAAGCAAGTATACTTCTCTCCAGCTCCATTTCTTCATACATAAAATAAAGGTGATATTACTTATCAGTGAAGAAAGTGATGAGTAAACCTTAAAGGGATAGAGATGAGACACAGACCTATGAATTTCTTAGTAGAACTCTCTGAAGTAAAATCTCTCTATTAATTCAGTTCAGCACCTGCAGTTTAACCTAAAGTGTGAGAGAGTTTCCTGGAGAAAAGAGGGGTTAATTGAGTTGCCCAGATACTTACAAGCTTAGTATGTCAGAAATATGGCTTGAACTCTGATTTTCCTGGATTTGAGGCCAACTTATTGTCTGTTCTGAACTAACTCTCTAAATCTTAAACGATTCTATAAATGGTCTTAATACTATTTGTAGGAATTGGATCAATTAGAATACAAAATAATCATGTGTGTGGATAGGTATAGTATATTGTTCTTTGGTAGAACCCAACTACACCATGAGCTAGGAGTGTTAAGTACTAGTCACTCTTTTGCCTCTAACCTATGGTATGAACTCTTAATTCTTTCCCCTATATGGATCTCAGTTGTTGTTGTTATTTTCCTTTTCAGTAAAGTGGTTGGGCAAGTAATCTGAGGGGCATATTCCAGAAATGACATTCTCTGATATTTTTGAGTGATAATGTTTCTCAGGCAATGAAAAGGATAGAAATCAATGCCATTGTCTTTTTAGAATCTAGCGTTCTGAGCCTCTTTATTTCCACTCTTAGGTCATTGTTCCTCTGTTGCCAATAGCTACTCCAACTCTGACTTTTAGCTCCCTCTTATAGAACTATAAATACACTGCTGTAAGGAACCTTAGCAATCGTGTATGTAGACCATCACCCCCCTTTCACAAATGTGGAAATTAAGACTTAAAAAGGGTAAGTGACTTAAGGTCACTTTCCCAAGCCACAGGAGTCATATAAATCCTATAACTCCAAATCTACCAGTCTTTGTACAAAATAATATGTATCTCTATTTAGTCTATTTTTATTTCTCTCTGTGCATTTCTTTATATCATTTCCTTCATCTCCCTTATTAATTGTGTGTCACTGTTATTGTAATGGTGTTTGCATGTAAAAAATGGGTCTCAGATAATAAAAAGTGTTTTATATGTATATATACACACACGTTTGAAAACTCATACACATATATACATATATACTTACATATATTTATATACATACTCACATATATAGATATATCTATCTATATACATATAGAAGTAGATATGGATACATCTACATCTGTATGTATATAGATAGATATATCTATAGAGAGAGATATCTATATTTTTATATATACATCTATCTGTATAGAACTATGTGTATATATATATATATATAAATTTATCTCTACATGCCTATATCATCTCTACATATGTTTATCTCTGTCTATTCATATTGAGATAGATATAGATAGACAGAGATATTTATATATCTATACATCCACATCTTTGTCTGCATCCATTTTGGTATCCAGAGACATGATTCATAGTAGAGAAGAAGGATAAAGTCAGGGATATATCCATAGTAAGATTTAAAAAGTCAAAAATCTGTCTGTGGAATAAACAGACATACTCAAGGAAAACCTCTTGACATTATCTTATAATTCAGAAATAATCCTTTGAAGTGTCCCTCTTCATTGACTACAACCTCAACCCTTGCATTAGTAGAGATAGCTCCCTGCCTGTATTATGGGCAGACTAGGTCTCATAAACACCGTCCCTCAATAATTGAGTCTAAATTGTTTGGTTTCCATCAAGCAACTCATTTATGCTTTCCTGGATCTCAAAGCAGTGATCATCACATACATACATGTGTGTTATTATTATTATAATTGTTATTAAGGCACATCTCTCTCCAGCAAAACGTACTCAGCAGCAGTGGTAGAATAAAAGGGAATAATACCACTGGGTAAAAGAAGAATAAATGGCTGTAACTACATGGTAATTTGAGAGCAAAAGAGAAAAAAAAAAGACACAGGCATCAGTGCCAAGAAAGGGAACAAAAGTAAAAGAGAAAGAGTGAGAGTCAGAGCATTCAGGGTCAAAGAAAGATAAAATAAATCCTTATCTGCTTTCTCCCTGCAGTCTCTTCTCATCTTCATAGCAGAAAGAGGTGCAGATGAAGTCTCTACTCACTCAATAGCAATAACTATCATGGTACCTGAAAATACTGGCATGATAACAAGTTGCATGAAATGATGAGTATGCCAGATATAGAGAAGTATATAAGAAGACTTCTTTCACCTCAATCTCCTTAGTGGTTAGAGAGAGAGCACAATATTCCTTTATACCAATATATATATACATATTTATCATAACTTTTCCAAATGAGACTTTTCCCTCTTTAGTTAACCCTAAAGGACCAATTCCCACAGGGCAGTCAAGGAAAGAGGTATTGGAGGAGTGAAGAGGAAAAGAAGAGAAAAAAGGAAGGGAAGGAAATGAGGGGAAGAGGGATGAAAGGAAGGAAGGAAGGAAGGAAGGAAGGAAGGAAGGAAGGAAGGAAGGAAGGAAGGAAGGAAGGAAGGAAGGAAGGAAGAAAGGAAGGAAGGAAAGAAGGAAGGAAATAAGGAGGGACTTGTGGAAAGCATACTATGTGCCAGACACTGTGCTAAGTTTCTGCCTCTTTTGTCTGTATTTTCTCTATATTTCTATTGTACATATATATTTTTAATATTCCCAATGCCTGGAATATAATAGATACTTAAAATACTTATTGATTTATTGGTTTATAACAACTTATATTTCTATAGCATGTTAAGATTTAAAAAAATAATCATCGTTCTCACAATAACCCGGAAAGGTAGGTGGTACAAGTGTCATCATTTTACAGATGAGGAAACTGAGGAAAGATTAGGGCAAATGATGGAAGGACGGAAGGAAGGAAGGAAGAAAGGAAGGAAGGAAGGAAATAAGGAGGGACTTGTGGAACGCATGCCAGGCAATGTACTAAGTTTTTACTTCTTTTGTGTTTATTTTCTCTGTATTTACTTTGTATATATTTGTACATGCTCTTGTCTCCACCATTAAAGTAGCATCCTTGCAGTAAGGATTGCATTGTTGTTTTGTTTTTTTTAATATGTCCAATGCCTAGAATATAATAGACACGTAAAATAAACTTATTGATTTATTGGTTTATAACAACTTATATTTCTGTAGCATGTTAAGATTTAAAAAAATATCCTTCTCACAATAACCCAGAAAGGTACGTGGTACAAGTGTCATAATTTGACAGACAAGGAAATTGAGAAAAAGTTAGGGTAAATCATGAGTCCAGGATCATAAAGCCAGTACATGTTGAGACCAAGCACCTGGACCTAGGACTTGGACCAGGGACTTTTGAGTCAAGACTAAACCTCTTGAGGTCAAAGGAGGAAGAGCTAGGAAGAATATATTCCTAGCGAATATCTTCATTTACAACCCTACAAAATCTCTTGGAGCACATCAAAACCTAATCAGGACATCATGCTCCAAGGTTTATTTTTGTGAGAATATCTTTAGCACCCGTTCCCAAATCTGCTTGGTCCTGACACCATAGATAACTGGGTTGAGAAATGATGGGACTACAACATACAGAGTGGCCAGGAGGATGTGGATGTAACGGGAAACATTCCAGCCAAAGGGATGGGTCATGAAGGAAAAGAGGGCTGGGGTATAGAAGGCCAAGATAACAAACACATGGGAGCCACAGGTGCTCAGAACTTTGATACGAGCATCCATGGAAGAGAGACGGAAGACAGCTTGCAGGATCTGGCCATAGGATATAGCAATGGCTATGATGTCAAATACCAAGAGAGAAATGGCACCCAGACCATAGATAATGTTGATCCTTATCCTTGCACAGGCAAGGTGGACTAAGCCCATGTGCTCACAGTAGGTATGGGGAAGGATGTGTTGTCCACAGAAAGGCAGGCACAGAATCACGAACACAAAGGGAATCACAGAAAGGAAAGATCTCACCAGCACTCCAAGGCCAATTGCTGCTACCACTCCGTTAGTGAGAATGATGCTATAGCGAAGTGGGTTGCAGATAGTCACATAGCAGTCATAGGCCATGGCCAGGAGTACAGCTGATTCCATGCCAGGAAAAGATTATGGGAGTTAAAGATTTTTGCCTGATTTTTCATCTTGTATCTTTAACATTCAACATAGTGCCTGACAGATAGGAGGGGAAATTTAAAATTTATTGGCCACTTGATTGATCCAAGATAAACACAGGCAATCTTTTTGGCAATCTGCACAATGCTAATCTATCTGCTAGGAGCCCTTTCTTCTCTGATAAACATCCACATTCCTTAGCTGCTTCTGATGAATCTTGGTCTCTAATCCTCTCATTGTCCTATTGTCTTTGTCAGTATCCTTCCTAAAGTCTAACTCCCAGAATTCAACAAAATTCCTCATTTAAATATGACCTAGCTAGTGAAAACAAGAGAGGGATTATGGGTCTTCTTGATCTCACCATCATGCTTCTGTTAATTAGTTTAATTTCTTTTGAGTGAGTGTCTTGTCTTTACTTGGACCATTTTAAAACAATTCTATTACCAATCTGACTTTTTTTTTTTTTTGGTAACCCATCCCCCTGTTGTCATTATTCTTCGTCCACACATTATGTAATTTGAAATTCAGAGTGGCACAAGTTTGTATATCACCCGGTTTTTACCAGTTTAAGAGTAGAATATTAAATTTCCAGCACCAGAATTTTTGAATTCCTGCTAGTCACTTTATTATCACCGGAAACATCCTCATGCATCTTGCTCAGATTACTACATACAAATACACACGTATGTATGTATATATAGACACTCACATACACATATGTGCATACATGTGTGCACATACACATACACATATGCATAAGATTAGTCTTCTCATGATCTGTTATATTGCTTCAACTGTCCTTTCTTGTGCCTATCAATAATAGATCATAATTGATTTGAATAACAGAATCATCATATGTCAAGCCTGGAAGAGAATTCAGAAGTAACTTAGTCTAATTCCACATTAGAGCAAAATTGCTCAATATAATATGTCGTCAGTGTGAATGCTGAATAACTATTGATAATATATATTAATACATAACATATATATTAATATATAACCTTAATGAAGGAGCTCATTTTATTTTTTCTTAACTCTTATTGTTACGTGATCAATAATTTCCATCTCCAAATGCCTGCTTGTTGTAATTCCCTTATCTGATAATGCTTTCCCTTTCTCTTTAACTAGTCAAGAATTCCTATATTCCAAGTCCTAGATCACGTCACCTCATTCCATGAAACTTTTCCAAAACACCCTAGTTCCACATACTATCCTTCCCCTAAGAGAACTTACTGACTGTAATGGACAAGATTACATTGAACTTACTAGTCAAGTTAATTTAAGGTCCCTGACTTGGCTTGTGACCTGGTTGTAGTTGTCATTGTGTCTCTTATGTGTAATGATTGTGCTGTCTTGAGACAGGAGTCTGTGTGAAAACAGCAAAGTAGGGACCAGAATGAGGTGATCAGGCACAATAGCTGTTTGTAGTGATAATGTTGAAGAAGGAAGAGAAAGAGAAGAGGAAGAAAGAAAATGTCAAGGCGGAGAAGGAGAGGAAGGAGCAGAAGGAGAATTTAGGAGGAGGAGAAAGAAAAAGAAAGGAAGAAAAAGAAAAAGGAAAGAGGGAGGACAGAGGAAGATGAAGGAGAATGAGTATCAAAAGCAAAAAAGAAGAACAAAAGATTCTGTCTCTCACTTCTATGACTTTGCACAGGCTGTCTCCTGAAGCAAGAATGAATTACTTTTTTTTCAACACTTAGAATTTGTAGTTTAACTTACAGCTTATCTTACTGTCAACTCTTAAGGGAAAAGTTTCTGATACATATAACTCTTAGTGTTCTTATCTGATTATATTTTATCTATTTATCTGGTTAAATGCTGTGCAAGTGCACAATAGAAATTAAGGTTCTAGAAGACATAGATTATATTCTCATCATCTTTGTACCCCCATGACCTATCACAGATTCTTTTTCTTTGGTGAGTACTTAGGAAATGATTCTTGGATGAATGAAAGGGACACTTTGTCTGAGTGTAGTACAAATCTCTAACCCTCTTTGGAATCTCAATTTCCCCACCTATTAAATGGACGTTATAATTCCTGAACATCTTTAACTAATTTATAAGGTGGTCATGAGGACCAAATGAGAAAATTACTATGAAAGTAATTTGAAAAGACTGAGAATAATCACCATACCTTTATAAAATAACCTGCATTAGAAAGAAACTATGAAGAAGAGAGGTAACAAAAGAAAGAGACAAGTGCTATGAAAGGAATTTTTTTAAAATTGGAAGCTTTGGGCATGGAGAATTAGAAAGAAAAAATTTTGAAGGAGACAGACCAAAGAAACAGAGTGATGGACCAAAACTGAGTAAATAAACATAGAAGAGAGGAGTATTCTGGTAGAAGTATTGAGCGTCTTTGCTGCTTCCCTACGAATTCCAGGCAAGTATCTTTATACTTATCCAAACAGAACATTTGCTTCCTTCTCTGGGTCCCTCAAATGCTTTGTTCACAATCATATTTGCTAAACTATTTCTTTATTTCTATAAATGCAGTGCAGCTTAAGTAGATTATAAACCCCTTCAAGAGAGTATTTTCTTACATTTTCTATTTTTCATTCACACAACCTAGCACAGTGCCTTATTTATACATTTAATAAATTTAATTTACATTTAATTTATACATTTAATAAATCTTTAGAGAGTTGGATGGAACTGAATCCTATAATTTTTTTAAAAGGAGCAGATTTTTACTTTGTGGAAAATATTGGACATTTCTTTCAGGTAAAACAGTGATCACGAAAATGTATCTAGTCACATAATCAACACAGGTAAAGCAAATTAGAGGCTTCCAGAAACATTGAATGTTATATTCTGGGGACCAGAGTGTAAGGGAACATCAGTGTAGGCCCTCTACCATTGGGGAATAAAGAAGTAGTATATGTTTTCCCTATTCTAGAGGAGCTAATTGATTAATATCTTTTATATAGAAGAATGAATAATGAATATTTAATCTATGAGTCTTTCAATAATTTTGGATGAGTCTGTATATGTCATTTCAAGATGAGAAAACAAAGAGATTTCAAGAGAAGCCCTTCCTCTCACTGGCTAACTTGTTCCTCTAGTTCTACTCAACCTTTACCTGTGTGTAGAGGTGAGAAGTTCTGGGGGTCCAAAGCCTTGGACAGGGGAAAGAGAATGACTTATCAGTCCTGGTACTAGAGGGTTTCCAGTGTGTGTCTCAGCTGTCAGCTGCACCCCAGTTTGTGAAATCTCAAAGAAGGAGACTCTTTTCTAAAGGAATATCCTTCTGTGGGTAATTTCCTCCAGGGGTCTACCCATACCAGATATTTTTGAAGAGGAACTGTGGCCCTGAGGCCCAGAGCAAACAAAAGTCTAGGTTAATCTCCTGATTATCGAAACAGATTTTCAGCCACTAGGGAGCAACTACATGGGTTTAGGGAATTGGGGAATTCCAAGTTGCCTATGGGAGAGATGGCTATTGACACTGTGGTTGAGTCTAAATAAACTACCCTAGAACTGGGGGAAATATGGCCTGAAACAAAGAGCAAGGATACAGGGCTGCAGAAAATGAGGCTGTGTTTGATAGGTCTCCAACTTCATGAGCAAAAGTTTTGGGAGCTTAGTTTAGATAGACAGAGGCTGAACCATCAGAAAGGATTAATACAAATGGGTACAATGACTCCCAAACGTAGAGGATGTATATACTGTAAAAGGTTTTTACTTCTGGTACCACAATTAATTAAGATCTAAGCCTGTTTGTTTGATATAGTTCTTGGCCCATATGAAGACATCTTTCCTGACTCCTCCTCTAATTTTGAAAAGGGCTCCTTCCCTGTCCAGATGAAAGCCTCTATATCCTTGTTCCCACACTCTTCCTGTACCTTTGTCCCATCACCAGGCTTAGTTTTGTGCCTATCAAAACATTCCATAAGGTTTCCTAAGGTATAAGGTGTGTTCATGGAGGACTAGTACCTTTGGTGTAATGACTGTGAAGTCCTTATCAAGGTTCTTTCCTCCTTTGATGTCTACCTGTTTCACCTAACTCTCACCTTTTCATTCCAATGGCCATATAGGCAGATGAAGCAGATGACATGGAGCACTTAGAGCTTGGTTAGGCACCAAAGATGACAAGGCCATGGACTTTATCCTGAGCCATCCTGAGTTCTCTTGACTCTGTCATGGCACTGGACTATGATGACTCTGGAGAAGAGAGTGCGGCTGATGAGTTTGTGCAACTCAGCCTCACTTAAATCCAATTTAGGCACAAATCAAAAGACATCACCCATACCATTTCACTATTATGTCATCACAAAGTCCTGTGGTGACAGGTAAGTGATGAAGCAGCAGGTACAGATACACTGGGAGCTGTAGTCACAATCCTGCACATAGATAGCCCAGGCCATAGGGTCTTTTCTCACTGGAAGCAGCAGTGGGACTCAGCAGTCACCTGGGTGTCTGAGCAGCCTTTTAAGGATCGCACTGCTCACCTCCTGGTGTGAAGAAGGGGGCTAGAAATGGTGCCCTAAACATTGTCTGCTTACACAAACCTGACCTGATTACCATGGCAGTTGGGAAATCCCACTAGTTGGTCCAAACGCATAAAAATGTACAAAATGTACAAAAGCATCTGTAAAGATGATTCCACTCGCCATAAGCATATGGAACATGCACACACTAACATATAACACAAAATCCAGAAGACTTGAAAGAAGAACTGCTCTTGTTGTGAGAACTCAACAGGTATGGCATTCAAATAGCAGCCCTGAGTGAAACAAGGTTGGCAAATGAAGACCAGCTTATTGAAGTTGTAGCTGGATACACCTTTTTCTAGAGTGGGTGCAGTGAAGGGGAGTGCCATGAAGGTGGCATGCATTTTGAAATCAAAACTCATTTAATCAGCAAGATGGTATGTCTGCCAAAAGAAGTGTATGACAAGCTCATGACAAAGCGATTGCCACTAGCAGGAAAACGCCATGTCACCATCATCAGTGCTTATGCTCCCACCATGACAAACCCTGATGAAGTGAAAGAAAAATTTTATGAAGACCCAGAGATCCTTACCATCAATGTGCCAAAAGAGGAAAAGCTTATACTTCTGCACAACTTTAATGCTAAAGTAGACTCACACTAGCAGGCTTGGAAGGGAGTCTTAGGGAGGAATGAAGTTGGAAACTACAAAAGCAATGATCATTTACTGCTGAAAACTTGTGCATCCCATCATCACCAACACTGTCTTCCATTTACCTAAATGCAATAAAACTTCATGGATGCACCGTCGAAGCAAGCACTGGAATATTATAGATTATGTGATTGTAAGGAGAAGAGACAGACAAGATGTGAGAGGGACAAAGGCAATGTGTGGTGCAGAGTGTTGGATTAATCATAGACTTACCCTTTTCATACTAAATGCTCACATTCTTCATAAGTGCCTCCCCCAAGGCAAAATGGCTACTAGAAGAATTAATGTCAGCAAATCAGAACTCTTTTCTGAGTGCGTATAGTTTGTTGCTGATTTAGAGGGAAAGTTGAGCCAACACACAGTTGGCAACAGTGGAGCAGAAAAAGAGTGGACAGCTTTCAGAGATATGGTGTACAGCACTTCATTTGCTCTTCTGGATCAGAACACTAGCAAACATCAAGACTAGTTTGATAAAAATGAGGGGGAAATTCAGAAGCAACTAGATGAAAAATGAGAACTCCACATGATTTACCAGCAGGATAGTTTATCCAATGTTAAGAAGGCATCATTTAATTGCATCAAAAGGAAAGTACAAGCAAATCTTAGAGAGATGTAGGATTCCTGGCTCAGTAACAAGGCAGTTGAAATTCAGTTTTATGCTGATGATAACAATCCAAAGTGCTTTTATGATTCCCTGAAAGCTATTAATGCACCAAAAACCTATGGTGCATCACAATTACTCAGCACTGATGGAGCCACGTTGATTAGTGATAAGGACATGATCATATAGAGATGGGCTGAACACTTCCATAGCGTTCTCAGCAGACCATCATCAATCAATGCTGAGGCCACTGATCATTTACCTCAGATTGAAGTCAATCCCTCCTTAGCTGAACTTCTAACTGAAGAAGAGGTTTTGAGGTCCATTAGGCTCCTTTCACGTGGCAAAGCACGTGGTGCTGATTCTATTCCAGCTGAGATTTACAAGGTAGGGAGACCATTGCTCATATAAAAACTGACTGAAATTCTCCAGGTTATATGGCAAGAGGAGATTATCCTACAGGAGTTCAAAGATGCCTCTATTGTCCATCCTTGTAATGGTAAACGGAATAGATTTTCTTGTGACAATAACAGGGGGATCTCTCTCTTAATCATTGTTGGCAAAATTCTTGCCAGAGTTCTCATTATTAGTCTGATCCTGCACCTGGAAAATGGTCATGTACCTGAGAGCCAGTGAGGCTCAGATAGGGGCATGGAACAGTCTATATGGCATTTGCTACCTGACAACTCCAGAGAAATGTCAGGAGTAGAACAGAGGTATGTACACAACGTTTGCAGATATTACCAAGGCCATTGACACTGTTAGTCATGAGGGCTTATGGAAAATTATGTCAAAATTTGGCTGCCGGGAGAAGGTCATCAATATAGTATGTCCATTTCATGATGGCACGTTTGTCCAAGCTCTGGGTAATGAAGAATGATCTCGTGTCTTCCAAGTTTCTAATGGAGTTAAACAGGGCTGTGTGCTTTCTCTTGTTCTTTATAGCATGATATGTTCAGCCAGGGTTCCACTTGTTGTGGCCAAAGGCAACCAGTTCAGTATCAGAGCTGTCCCAAACAGCCCGCCTCAAAAAAACATGTGAAGAACCTGAACCCCAAAGAGGTGAAGACAGCAATTGCCAACCCCTAGACCCCAGGCATGCCTCAGCACCCCAGTGAAATCAGGAAGACATTATCATAGAAAGCTGAGCTTGCCTATGCTCTAGCTCAGCAGAGGGCAATCTGGTGTCCAAACCACACCTCCTACAAACTTAGTAAGCTACCTCCAGGGCAGCTGCAGGGAAACTCCAAAAGACCTACCCTACCTCTGCTTTCAAACATGAGCCAGTGCAGCAAAAGGTAGACTGCAACATTTAATATCTAGCTGAAAGAACAAGAGGTCACAACACACAATCAAGTTTTAGGCACAAGAACTGTGGGACAGAGTTCTCTGTGCCACAGATGCAGATATTTATCTTAAAAGCCAGGAAAAAGGTTATTACCATGAGTTAAAAGCAAAGCAGAAAAGAAAAGATCATACAACCTTTCTATGGGGACAAGGACCAAAACATAAATACCAAAGAGGTCAACGTTGAGACTGTACTCCCATCTCAAACTTCAGAAGGAAATAGGAACTGTTCAGAAGCACAAAGATACTTCTTGGAAGAACTCTGGAAGGATTTTAAAACCCAAATTAAAGAACGAGAAGAAAAACTGGCCAATGATTTTAAAAACATGAAAAAAGAATTCACTGAAGAGAACAGCCATTTAAAAATGAAAATTGGACAAAGGGAAAAGGAAGTATAAAATCTAACTGGTGAAAATAACTCCTTAAAAGGAACAACTGGAAAGATGCAAAAGGAGATGGAAAAGTTAACTGAAGAAAATATTTGATAAAAAATAGAATTGGACAAGTAGAAGTTAATGAATCTATGAGATATCAAGAAGCAGTCAAACAGAATCTAAAAAATGGAAAGATAGAGGAAAATGTAAAATACCTAAATGGAAAATCAACTGACCTGGAAAACAGATCCAGTAGAGAAAATCTAAGGATAATTGATCTACCAGAAAGCCGTGATGAAAAAGAGCCTGGACAATATCATCCAAGAAATCATCAAGGAAAATTGTCTGGAATTCCTAGATCCAGATGGCAAAATAGTCATTGAAAAAATCCACCATTCACCTCCTGAAAGAGACCTGAAACTAAAAACATCAAGGAATATCATTACAAAATTACAGAACTATCAACTGAAGGAGAAAATACTTTAGTCAGCCAGAAAGAAATGATTTAAATATTGAGGAGTTACAGTCAGGATCACACAGGATCTTGCAGCTTCTACATTAAAAGATCAAAGGAATTGGAATACGATATTCTGTAAGGCAAAGGAGCTGGGACTACAACCAAGAATTGATTACCCAGCAAAATTGAGCATAATATTTCAGGCAAGGAGATGGACATTCAGTGAAATAAGGGATTTCCAGACCTTCCTGACAAAATAGCCAAAACTCAATAGAAAATTTGATCTTCAAACACAGGTCTCAATAGAAGCATAAAAAGGTAAACAGGAGAAAAGAAAAACAAAAAAAAATGTTACAAAATATGGGCAAACTGTTTACATCCCAATAATGGAAGATAATCCTTGTTTATCTTGAGAATTATATAGTTATTATGACATGTAAAAGGGATATACGTAGATAGAGGAAGTGGGTATAAATTAAATGATGTGATGATAACAAACGTGATTTAAGTGTGCAAAGAGATTGTAATGGGAGATGTGAAAAGGAGGAGACAGAAAAAAAAAATAAATTCCATCACAGGAAGAAGCACAAAAATATATTACAGTACAGGGAAAGAGGAGTGGGAGATGAACACTGTTTGAGAGTTACTCTCATCATATTAGATTCAACGAGAGTACAAAAAACTCAGTTAAGTATAGAAATACAACTAGCTCTATAAGTAATAGGAGTGGAAGGGGTAACAAAAAGGGAGGGGAGGCCAAAAGGGAGGGAAGAAGAAGTAAGGGACAAGCGAATTAAAAGGTAGGAAGCTGAAAGAAAGGTGGGAAGACTTAGGGAGGCGGTGACCAAAAATTAAAACTCTAATGGGGAGCGGAAGGGAGAAGGGTAAACTAAAAGCATAAACAAGGAGAAAAGGAATGGAGGGAAAGACACAAATAGTCATCATAATTGTGAATGTGAATGGGATGAAGTCTCCCATAAAATGGAGGTGGATAGAAGAATGAATTCAAAACCATAATCCAGCAACATATTTACAAGAAACGTATTGGAAAAGGAGAGATACACATAGGGTAAAATTAACAGGTTGGAGCAGAATTTATTGTGCTTCATCTGATGTAAAATAAGCAGGGGGAGTAATCCTAATCTCAGACAAAGCAAAAGCAGAAATAGATATAATCAAAAGAAATAAGGAAGGAAACTATATTCTGCTAAAAGGCATCACAGACAACGAAGCAGTTTTGTTACTAAACGTATATGCTCCAAGTGGTATAGCATATTCATTTGCAAGTTGTCTTCCCAAGTATGTTATGAGTTTCTTAAGAGCAAGGATGTGTTCTGCCTCTTCTTTATATGCTCAGTGCTTGTCATGGTGCCTGGAATATAGCTGACACTGAATCAAATTTTATTTCACTATAAGGGAGGGGTGAAAATGAGGACCTTTACTGGGCATATGTCAGGGGAAACTGGGAGGAGAGAATGGATATAAGAAATGTTGAAGAGGAAAGAAAAGAAAAAAAGTCAAAGGAGAGCAAAGATTCAAAAATAATCTTAGAGTAGTTTAAAAAAATAGGATACTCTGCAGAAACTGCTGTCACAGTCAGAAATAGTGAAATCAGGAGAAACAATTTTAGGAGGAGAAATAACAGATTTTAGTTTCCTTAGGTTTTCTAAAATGAGGACATTTGAGGGTGAGTTCTGAATTCTAATTATTCAAAAGAGACACACAGCCTTCCAAAGTGAGGCAATTTGACTTGGGATATGGAAAGGTACAGCGGGTAAAAACATCCAGGAAGGTTCCAAATTAGGATGTGCTGAATAGAAAAATAGGTCAGTTTTCAGGAGGGAAGATAAAATTGCTTTAGAAAGTCAATCCAGTCACCATGATTAGGCTGACCCTGTTTCCATTTTCTGGAGACCCCGGAGGCCTAAAAGGGGGAAAATAAACACACTGAGTTTATTGATTTATTGGGTCATTTCTACAAAAAAGAAAAAAAAAGAAAAAAAAAACATCTCATCACTTTCTCCCGCATATGCTTGGTTCTAATCACATAGAAGATAGGATTGAGAGCAGGTGGTATCACCACATAGAGATGGGCCAGAAGGATATGTATATATTGGGATACTTTCTTTCCAAAGTGATGGATCACAAGGGAGCATAGTACAGGGTCATAAAATCGCAGGATGATACAGACATGATACACACAGGTGAAATGTCAATTGTGTTAATGAGAGTTCAAAATCTTCCCCATTAATGAGCCTGCCTGTTGGTCTTTATTTCTCTGTGTATATTTTCTCTCTAGTTCAACGTGCCAACTTTTTCCCCTGAACTAAGTGAATGATATTTGTTCTTGATTAAAGTAGATTGTTGACCCCTTAATAGTTGTTATCCTTTTAGAACAGCAGATCTAAGAATCTGTACGGTAGGCCTTCCTGATTATGTCAGAGTCCTTGCTGTTACAACAGGTGCTGAAGTCCTTGAGGTAGGCATCCTGAGAGGGGAGCCTTGTAGGATTTGCGTGTAGGAGAAAGCAATGGATATGATGTCCAAAAAGAGATACAGATAATGCGCAACCCATAGATAATGCTGACTTTGAGTCTGGCACAAGCCATTTGAGCAAGGCACATGTACTCACAGCAGGTGTATGGGGATATGGTTCCCAGAGAATGGTCGTCTAAGGATCAAGAACACAAAGGGGATCACTTCGGGGAATAACCTGACTACAACCCCAAAGCCCATCACAGTGATCACCCTGTTGGTGACAACAGAGCTATAATGAAGAGGGTTACAGATAGCCACATAATGGTCTTGCACCATGGATACTAGCACAACTGATTCCATGCCAGTAAAGTTGTGGATAAAGAACATCTGACTGAGACAGATCCCAAAGCTCATCTGCTTCAACTTGAACCAGAAGATTCCTAGAATCTTGGGGATGGTGGTTGTGGACAAGTCTAGCTCAATACTGGATAGCATGACCAGGAAGTAGAATAGGAGTTTTTGAAGTACCTTCTTAGTCTCAATAACAAAGAGGATACTGATGTTCCCCACAAGTGCAATTAAATACACAATGCAGAATGGGAAGCAATCCAGATGTGAAAAATTTCTAGTCCTGTAATGCTCAGCAGCAAGAAGGAGAAGATATGGAACTATGTGTTATTGGTAAAATGTAACCTTTGTGTAATTGCAAATGACCACAGTCACTTATAGAATGACTCTCATTTAATTTATTGGACAGTGATTCATCACTTTGTCTGTTATCCTAGAGATAAATTTTAAATAGCCTTCTTTCATTCATCAAACATGCAAGTTTTAGAGTAATATGATCTTAGAATGGGAATGGAACTCAGAGACTTATTGAACTTGAGTCCCAAAATGTAGATACCTGGAACTGACATGCCTAACAGGTGGCAATACAGACTCTATTTGAGGTTCAGTAGAAATGAGGAATTCAAAATCTATTTCCCTTCTCTATAGCTTGATATATTAGAGTATCCTTCTTTGTATGTATTTAAAATGTGAGTTTCTCTAACTTTCTTCTACTGAACTTAGTTCCGTATTTTGGGTTCGACTGACAGCCACCTCAGATTTGAAATAACCTATTCAGGACTTCTCCAGATAAAACACCCTCAATTCCTTTATCCTTTTTATGTAACACATAGATTTGAATGCCATGATTATCCTTCTCTGAATATTCTCCATGTTTTTAACTTCTTTCTTTTTGTCCAAATATGGCTTCCAGAATTAAACATCATTCCCCAGATTCTGTCTGACAACAGCAAAATATGACCATCCAATTCATTTTCTGCAAACATTTATTAAGCACTGAATATGTACAAGGCAGTATATGCTTGATGCTAGAGTTACAAAGGAAAAAAAGGAAAAACAAAAATAAGAAAACATAAAAATTGTCTCTGTCTCAAGGAGCTTCCCGTTTAGTGGAAAATACAATAACTGCACATATAATAAATACAAGATTATTAGAAAAGGGCTGCAGAAAATGTGTGATGATAGACTAGAGCCAAAGAAAGGAAGGAAGGATGGAGGAAGCCAAAGAAAGGAAAGAAAGAAGAAGGAAGGGAAGACAGAGTGAGTGAGAGAGAGAAAGGAAGAAAGAGAGAAAGAGAAATAATGAAAAAGCAAGAAAAGAAAGAAAGAAAGAAAGAAAGAAAGAAAGAGAAAGAAAGGATGAAAGAAAGAAAGAAAAAAGAAAGAAAGAAAGTAAGGAAGGAAGAAAGAAACAAAGGAAGGTAAGAAGAAATAAAATGAAAAAAGAAAGTTATTAGTTGAGAAATGATGGCTGGGCAAATTATATTACATCAATTTAATGGAATGCTATCATATTATAAGAAATGATAAATGAAGAGACAGAGAAACATGAAGTCATTCAAATGCACTGATGCATCAAAAAGTAAGTAGAACCATAAGAATAGTATAAATGATAACTATGATAAGTAACTAGGGCAGCTAAGTGGCACAGTGTATAGAGTGCTGGGACTAGCTTCATGAAAGCTCATCTTCCTGAGTTCAAATCAGGCTTCAGAGACTTACCGTCTGTGAGACCTTACATAGTTCACTTAACCCTGTTTGCCTCAGTTTCCTCATCTCTAAAATGATCTGGAGAAAAAAAAATAGTAAACCACTCCAATATCTTTGCCAAGAAAACTCCAAATAAGATCACTAAGAGTTGGACATGACTGAAGAAGAACAGAGCTGAATGATAATACTCAAGACACACACACACACACACACACACACACACACACACACACAGAGGCAGCTGTTTATGGACAAATGTGAAGACCAATCTTCTTGTTCTCAGAGATCAGATAGTGAAATACTGCTCCCCTCCTTCCCTCCCCACCCCTTTCCAGTAGAAGAATAAGAGACTAGGTCAATTTATTGTTGCATACTGTGACATATGGTTGGTGTGTTGTTCAATTTTTATGCTGCTTTTTTCTTTTGTTACGTTAGACGTTAATAGGGGCACGTATTTTGGGATATAGTTAAATTATTACAACAATTTTATATATGTATATTTACATGTACACACATGTATATATATATATGTTTAACAGTTATAAAGCTTTTTTAAAAGTCTAGCATATAATGCAGTCACAAAAAGAGGCTTATGAAGAAGGCATCCCTGCAATTCCCATTTTATTGAGGAGAAATGTACTACTGATTAGGAGGCAGACTGCTCAGTCTCCATGTAACTACTGTAGTAAACCACTGAAATTTGTACCAGAATGAAGAATGATCAAGAAATTCAGTGTTGAAATATAGTATATAACTTCTTTCACACTGGAACTGACAACAATAGCAACAATAAAAGAACAAAAGTAAGAACCATCAACCATAGGTGATTTCTCAGACTGCCTAGCAAACGTAGGACCAGTGTCTCCTAATGTAAATCAAAATAAGGTATATAGTCTGTAAGACTGTATAAGAGGGTAGCAAAAGAAGAGACCTCCCCTAAGAAATTGGCAAGGTAATTAGATAGCCCCAGGATGGAGAAGTTGGAGATACGAAGAAGTAGCAGTGGGCAGCCACCATGGACCAGAAACTAGGGCTCTACTATAATGCTCAGATCTGCACAGGAAGAGGGGAGGATATTGGAAAAGAGAATTAGCATTTATGCAGCACCTACTATACCCCAGGTACTGTGTTAAGCAGTTTTTACCAATATTTCCTCTTTTAGTCCTGACAATAACCATAAGAGGTATGTGCTTATTAGTACTCCTATTTTATAGTCAAGAAAACTGAGGTAAACAGAGGTGAAAGAGGTCATATTTGAATTCAGATCTTCCTCACTGCAGGCTCAGAGTTCTATCCATAGCTACCCCACTTGCTTTTAGGTTTAATGGGTCCCGAATATTCTGTTCTGAAATGCCAGAGAGAGCTTGGAAGATCTCTTGCTCAGAAATTTAAAGATCCAGAAGATCTAACCCTGCTAATGGAAATCAGTGCCAGAACCTGAGAGAAAAAGGAAACAATGATGCAGGACTGACCACCCTACCCAAAAAGCACAGCAGTCAAACTGACAAATCCTAGCTCTAGCATAAAGTCTTAATTAAGGGAATAAAAATGGAGAGATGATAATAATAATAATGACATTTATATCATGCTTTATTATGTGACAGCTATAGTGCCAAGTGATTTTCAAGTACTGTTTTGTGTGATCTTCACAACATCCCTGTGAGGGTGCAGTTATTATTCCCATTTTGCAGATGAAGAAACTGAGGCAACCAGGTGTTACAAATAACTTGCCCCATATCATTGCTAGTAAGTGAATGTGATCAGATTCTAACTTAGATACTTCTGACATAACAAGTCTTCTCTCTATTGTGCCATCAACTGTTCAATACAAGAGAAAAAAATGATTGCGAATCTGGAGAAATTCTAGCAAAAAAAAATTTTCCCACATGATTACATAGAAGAAATGAGGTAAGAGATTCCTCCAGGGAACTTTTGATGAGATGTTACCCATTACCTTACTGAGAGGTGATGGAAAAATGTAGAAAGCAACATAATGTTGGACAGAGCCACTCTGCACATTTATTTATCTTGGCTGTGCTATTTTTACCACAAGGACTTTTTTCTTTACCTTTCTTTTGATTTTTATTTAAAAACCAGGACAATTTAGTGGATGGGGGCATGAACAATAATAATTATACCCCCTTCCAAAGTGAAGCACTGTATTTTTTTTCAGTGCCCAGAAGGGAAAAATGAAGTTCTTTTGAGAGAACAGAATATAAGAGTAGTTAGGATTTAATATGTATAATTTGTATACAATTTTTTAAAGCAACAGGTGTATAATAGAGATACATAGTTGTTGGGACTGGAAGCTCAATTCCGTGTGGACGGTCTCGGGCGGGTAAAAGTGGGACTTCTAAATCTTAGAGTCTTACGAGGCCCTCCATGAACAGCGGGGGTTCGAGAAGGTCAGACTGAGCTAGCTCGGCTAGCTCGGGTATTTCCGCCTCTCCCCCGGAGATACCTGATGGGTGGAGTCTCCTTGCCCTCGAGGTCGTCCCGGATTGGAGCACACCTAGTTACCTAACAGCATGGTACTGAGATGCAAACTGTGTGGCTGAAGATTAAGTAGGATTGAGGAAGCCAGAAAGCTCTCTCTTAGCACGTGTGGAGCCAAAGAGAAAAGTAGGGCTCCGCTTCTTTTCTTTCCTCTCTCCCTTCCCCCTCTCTCCCCGCTTGTACTTCTACTTCCAATCCCTTAAGCTTAGCCTCCTTAGGAAATCTCCCCCTCTTCCTCCTAAGGAATACATCCCTGCATTTGTAACTAGACCCCTGTAATAAAGCTCAACCCCTGTTCGACTCTGGAACGTCCTTTCTCTCATACGTGCATCCGGCGTGGCCAGCCGAAGACCTCGGAGGTGAGGTAGGAAAGACTCGGGTAGCCCAATACAGGCCTCTAGGCTTGGCACATAGTTTTCTAGAGCACCTTCTTTTTGTGCTGTTTTCTGTATATGGGAATAAACTTGTGTGCATGAGTATGCAAAATTTCTTTCTTATTTCAGAGAAAAAGGGGAAGATTTGGATATAATATTTAGTACCAACATGAGCCTAGCCAAGCACGATCAGAGAAGCTGCTTAAAGAATGTTCAATTTCTTTACATGTAGAATAGGGACAATAGTACTTACGCTAATAACCTCATAGAGTTTTTAATGAAGAAAATATTTAGTAAATAGAAAATATTGGAAAAAAACATTGCTGCCCCCTATCAAGTGAGGCTACTAAGTGTCATAAAAGTTTTATTTTCAGTGAATCATCTCATAAGGGAATCTACATGCAAAAATAAAACTGTATTTTACTCTATAAAACATCAATGGATAATTTGAGGCATTTTACTGATATTCCAAGGGGAAAAGATTAATATAAGCAAAGAAATGACCCAATAGAAATATAGGAGCATTTCATTTCATTTACAATAAAAATATGAAATGTTTAGTTATATATCATTCTATGTATCTCGTTGTTATAAGTAGATAATCAAGTATTATTTATTTCTCATGTTATTTGAAAATTCTTTGAGATGCTGAGTGAAATGAGTAGGACCAGGAGAACACTGTATGCAGCAACAGCCTGTCACAGCAAGGAAAGAAGGATTTTTTTTGCTGTTTTTCTGGACTGAGTTTTAGCCAATCATGTGCCTTTGTTTGAGTCTTGCCTTTGAAATCAATCAAGAGTCTTTGATTAGAAATAAAGTACAGGGGAACTTGCCTATGGGGAGGCAAAACAGAAAGGATGTTTTGATGTTGGTTTTCTGTCTGTTGATCTATGTTAATTTCTCAGACAAGATCCGTGTCTGCTGGTCCATGTTAATTTCTCAGACACAAACCTTCTCTTGGTTTTTATAAGTGAACTGAGATGATGGCAATGACAATGTGTATAAATATTGTTATACTCCTGTTAAACTTTGTTTTCCTAGAAACAGAAGAGGCAAGCAGGATCCCCTAGAGCCTGTTGTCAGGCAGAAGCAAGAAGAGTTTGGAGTGGAGCTGAGGCAAGGTGCAGGAGTAGAGAGCCGCCTACATGTGAACACAGGTAAGGGCTAGGAGAAGGTGGCACACAGAAGAGAAGTCGTGGAATTTGGAAGTCAGCTTTGAGTCAAGATGAGAGAGGACTTTACTTGGACACTGTGTATTCATGAAGAAGATTGTTCTTACAGTAAATGACCTTGGGGTGGATAGTTTGGTATTTTCTTGCTACCTGTGTGATCTTCCACAAGTCACTTTCCATTACTAAAGCAAGTTTTGCATATAGAAAATGTAGGGGTTGAACTCAGTGACTTTCTAAGGTCACTTCCAGCTCATAATCCATATATGAACCCATACATCCTATGGGAATTATCACTTCAGCTTTCCTAACTAGGCATATTCAGTCAGAAAGGTAAAGCTTTGTTAGGAATTTTGTTTCCTATGCTCAGATTTTTTAATCTACCCTTTTGTACTGTCTCCCTTTTCTATTTTGGGTTTTTCCTTCTGGGTTCCCTGAGGATAAATCTGTTTACCTGTTGCTGCTTTCATATTTTCCCCATAAATCATTTAAATAAAAATTAATATAATGTGATGATTGATTGTTCTTATTCAATATTCAATCAAACTTCTGCCCCACCTTCTCTTTGCTGTATTTAGAAAACTTTTCTTCATTACGCTATTCATTCTTTAATCTGAACTCCTTTCCTTCCCAAATTTTTAAATCTTTTCACCAGTGGGGTAGGCAAAAACGTTCATTTCACAGGCATAATAGAGGACATTTTGCACAACAGCTAAGAAGTGGGACTACTTGTAGATTATGAGGGTCTACAGATGGTCCTATATTTACATGATTTTGTGCTAATTTCCTCATCACAGAACATTTCAGGATCACCTCAGAGAAACAGATCTTTCACCAAATTATTAGTATTTTAATTCAGATATTTTAGACACTACAGATAGACACTGATAGGCCTAGAATTCAATACATGAAAAGAGGTTAAATTGTTCTGTGAATATTGTATAACACTTTTAATGATACTCAGCAAAAAGAGAGTTTTTAAAGAATAAATAATTGTTCTAGCCATGGTTCTTGGTTGGGAATCTTGGAACTAGTTTGAGGAACTCAAAATGTAGGTGATACAAATGAAAATGGAGAGAGACATTGTCAACATAATGGGCTGCAGCCTATTTCCAATGATGACTTATGGTCAAGAATTGATGTAAGAGCTGTCACTAAGAAAATGTATGATTACAGAAAAATAAAAATAATCATTGTGAGAAAAGTCAGACATAAGAGATGGAGAGTCTGAGAGTTGCATTCTTACTTATTAACTAGACTAACAACTAAAGAAAGGTCCCCAGTAAGTTAAATAGATTGAATATGGATAAGGCTGGGACAGCATGTCTAAGGAAGAATATAGCAATGAATCACACAGGATGAAAAGGATAAGTGACTTGCAATAAACATGTATGAAGGAATTATTCATTGATGACTTCTCAGCAGTGAGGTAACGAGGCTAGATAAAGACCTATACCAAGATCACATATTTAGTTCATATATGATGTACAGCACCTCAGATCCAGAAAGTACTCAAGAAGTCACTTAATTCAACCAATACCTAAACAACAATACCATTTCCTCTATACCTTTGAAGTTGTCAGGTAGGCATCAAGGTTGTATAGTGGATAGAGCCTTGACCCAAAAGTCAGGATAAACTAAGTTCAAATCTAATATCAGACGCTTACTTCCTTACTAGTCAGGAGAACCTGGACAAGTAACATCTTTTCTTAATCTCATTTCACTCATCTGTAAAATAGGGATAATAATGGCATTTACTTCACACGCTTATTGTAAGACTCAAAGTCTTTTGTCAACATTAAAGCAATATGTAAAGGCTTATGATTATAATTACTTTTAGTATCATAAATCAGCTCATATTGAATGACTTTATATAATAGAGAATAATATAGAACACACCATTTCCTACAGATTTTCACTTTTTGAGTGTATAAGGACATCGTTTTTGCAAGAAACAAAGACATTAATCATCCTAGGCTTTGGGCTATTTATAGACAGACATGAAGGGTCCCAAAATGATCACCCTCGAGCTGAAGAAGAACATGCCAGCATTTTAGGGACCGTGGTTGTTGACAGGTCCATGTGTATAGTAGACAACATGGGCAAGAAGTAGAACTTGGGCTGATGAAGACTCTGTTCAGTTTGGATTACAAATAGGATGGTGACATTCCCTACCAGTACAATCAGATACACTCTGCAGAAAGGAAAGTCAGTCTAGGTGTGCATAGATTCTAGACCTGGGATGTCTAGCAATAGGAAGGAGGAAGTATTAAACTATTGAATGTGGATATCCTGCTTATAGATGAATATGCTCATGTCATTACTGGGTGCTCACCTATTATGTGGGAACCCAGTAGAACACTGTGTCACTTGGTGGTCTTGCAGAGACACAAATAGAGGTTTTTTTTTGTTTTTTTGCTTTTCATTTGTTAAATAGTTCAGTCTACGTGTTGAAGAGTTGTATTGATCATCTGTGGTGCACAGATCTATGTGCAGAAAAGATGGAAATAGAAGTAAACTGAAAGGGAAATATGTAAAAGTAGTGTTCTCATAACATAGAAAACTATCATGAATTATATTTCTAAGACCAGACATAGTATTCAACACATTGTAGATTCTTAATAAATGCTTGTTTATTGGATTGGAGAATAGAGGAAATTCAGAATAGTGACTAATGTTTAAGAAAAGAAAAAGTCTTAGATAACCCTATCATCTACATCATCAGTTTTATCACTCCCTTAGTCAATTCAGTTTTATCCAATTCACATCTAAATTAAGTAACTATTATTCTCTACCTACTAATATGAAAATACAAATCAATCAATCAATCAATAAATAAACATTAAAAAATATGTGAGTGGGTTGGTGGATGAATGAATCAATAAACACAACGTAGAGCTTTCTCCCAAGGAGCTTACTTTCTAAATGTAAAACTATATATATATGACTGTATATAATTATAGAAAGGTGACTGAAATATAAAAGCTTTTGAAAGGTCCATGTGAAACACTGTAAAAATTCTACAGTTTCACATGGAGAAATCAAGGAAGGACTGAGTAGGTCAAATATGGATTGTTTCTTGAAGGAAGAGGCATTTTTCACATGGAAAGTGAATTGGTATAAAGCCAATCATGGCAGCACACCTGCGGACTGTTGCTGTGAATGATTTCAGAAGTCTAATACCATAGTATAATGAAACCTCTATTCAGAAACAAACTAAACATCGTTCAATAAAGCAAATCATAATATTCATCCAACATTCTTAAGCAAAACATAGCATCTAATACGTATATCCCATAACAGTAGCAACATCCTTAATCAATATCAAGTATCCAAATAAAGTCCTTTTCAAAATACCACAGCATCCACCCTTAGGTCACTCTAAGAACAATCTTCCTAAGCAATATTAAGTGTAAAAATAAAGTCCTCTTTCATTTTAACCCAAGATTGACTTCCAAGTCCCATGGCTCTTTCTCTGTGGGCTGACTACTCACCTGGAATTCACCTGAATTCATATGTAAGCAACTCTCTGCTCCTCCTCCATGTCTCAGCTCATGAGGACTACTCCACTTCACAATTTCTGACTCTGGGAAAACAAAGCTCAGTAGAGCAACAAAAATACTAACACAAACCACCAGCACATCACCTCAATTCATTAATAAAGACCACCAGACAGGGCTTCTTTCTTAGCAATTACCACACACCAAAAGACAGGACTTCTGTCTGAGAAATCAACACAGATCAAGAGACAGGGCCTTTGTCTGAGGAATTAACAGATCAACAGAAAGAGCACCAATATGACAAATATTCCGTTAGTCCTCCCTGTTGGGGTGTAAGCTCAGTTCTCATGTGAATGGTTTTGGGCAGGTAAAAGTGAGGGCTTCTAAACCTCAGAGCTCTCACGAGGCCCCCCAAGGAACAGCTGGGAATTGAGGTGTGAAACACAAGCTATCTTGTATTTCCACCTCTTCTCAGTGGGAAACTTGCTGGGGAGAACATCCCTCCCTTGAGATTGGTCTCTGGTCTGAGCACACCTGTTGTTAATTAGTTAGGGGCTGAGTGCACGCACGGTATTCATATGCAAACTATGTGGCTGGGAGAGCTTAAGTAGGGACAGGAAAGCCTGAAGGCCCTCTTTTTGCTGTGGGGTCCCCTCCTGGGGGCTCTTCTGGACTTGGGGCCCTTAGAGGGAAGAGGGCCCCTCCACTCTTCCACTCCCATCCTCTTGCTGTATGATCCTTGTTCCTTGGGAGGAGGAGGGTTCCTTTCTCCTGGGGAAGAATTTGCCCTGCATATGGATACATAACTAAGACCCTGAATAAAGGTTAACCCTTGTTTGACTCTGGAAAGTCTCTTCTCTCGATACTTTTATCTGGTTGGCCACCGAAGACCTGCAAAAGGTAAGAAGACTCAGGTAGCCCAACGGTCTCGAGGCTGAACACCTCCCCACAAACAAGTTCCCTTAGCCCACTCACAGTTGCTTTTCTAAGCTCTGCTTCCCACATCTCTGCTTCTGACTACTCTCTCTTCATTATATATACTCTTTCTAAGTAAAGACCCTTGGTCCATTCAATCAAAGACAAGACTCAGTCAAAAGCAGTTGATTGGCTAAAACTTAAACAGCACAAGATCCTGCTTTGCTTTCCTTTACAAGTGGGGAGTTCATTCCAAGTTTGAGGAATGGAATTAATAAAGCCAAGGAAAGAAAAAGAGAAGATAGGAGGAAGAAGGGAGAGTAGTCCAATTTTTCTATAAAATGAATATGTTAAGCAGTATAATTTTGGAATTCTTAGTGGTTATTCTCCTCATGATCATTCTCATTATTATCATTACATTATCGTCATCCTTCTCTTCTTCTACAGGAGCGCCAAGGAAGAATGTCACTCTAATTCTATTTCCTCTCAATATGTTGCAGTGGACAAATTAACTACTATCTCTACCCCTCAATATGCTCTTCTTTGAAAAAAAGGATAAAACATATTTGTACTTTGTGCTTCATATGGATATTGAAGTAACACACTGATTAATATATTTTAAGAACTGAAGTTGAAAATGCAAGAAACGCTTTTAAATTAAATGTATGTTAATATTTTCCCATCATTTTCTTAATTCCATACAATCAAATGAGAAATGATCAAGCCCTTCTTGTAAGTCAAACTTTCTTTTCATGTCTGGTCATTTCATCAAGAATGCTGGAAATTCCTCTATTTCATTAAATGACCATTTTTTCCCTTGAAGTATTAAACTCAGTTTTTCTGGGTAGGTGACTCGTGGTTTTAAGCCTAATTCCTTTGACTTCTGGAATATCATATACCAAGCCCTTTGATCCCTTAATGTAGAAGCTGCTAGATCTTGTGTTATCCTGATTGTATTTCCACAGTACTCAAATTGTTTCTTTCTAACTGCTTGCAATATATTCTCTTTGAGCTGGGAACACTGGAATTTGGCTACAATTTTCCTACGAGTTTCTCTTTTAGAATCTCTTTCAGGAGGTGATCAGTGGATTCTTTCAATATTTATTTTGCCTTCTGGTTCTAGAAAATCAGTACAGTTTTTGTTGATAATTTCATGAAAGATTGATGTCTAGGCTCTTTTGATCATGACTTTCAGGTAGTCCTATTGTTTTAAAATTGTCTCTCCTGGACCTGTTTTTCAGGGCAGTTGTTTTTTCAATGAGATATTTCACATTATCTTCCATTTTTTCATTGTTTTTGTTTTGTTTTGTAATTTCTTGGTTTCTTACAAAGTTATTAACTTCCATGTGTTCCATTCTAATTTTTAAAGAACTATTTTCTTCAGTGAGCTTTTGAACCTCCTTTTCCATTTGGCTAATTCTGCTTTTTAAAGCATTCTTCTCCTCATTGGCTTTTTGAACCTCTTTTGCCAATTTAGTTAGCCTATTTTTCAAGGTGTTATTGTCTTCAGGATTTTTTTAGATCTCCTTTAGGAAGGTGTTGACTCGCTTTTCACGATTTTCTCACATCGCTCTCATTTCTCTTCCCAATTTTTCCTCCACATCTCTTAATTGATTTTCAAAATCCTTTTTGAGCTCTTCCATGACCTCTGACCATTTGCATACTTATTTTGGAGGTTTTGGATGCAGAAGTCTTGACTTTTGTGTCTTCCCCGATGGGAAACATTGTTCTTCCTCATCTGAAAGGATGAGAGAGAATAACTTCACTAAGGAAGTAACCTTCTAAAGTCTTATTTTTTTCTCTTTTTTGGGGGCATTTTCCCAACTAGTTACTTGACTTTTGGGTCCTTTGTCAAGAGTAGGGTACACTCTGGGAACCGGTAAGTTCTCAGTTCCTCCAAGGTGGCACAATCAAGGGAGAGGTGTTTACTCTCTGGCCTGGCTCAAGGCTGAGGTTCAGACCAGTTGCTCAGTTCTCTCAGGAGCTTTAAGCTGAGGTTGCTCACTGCTACTGCCACCACCACCACCTGAGGCCAGGTTAGAGGAGTACCCTATTTCCTTGTCACAGAGGTGAAAAAGTTCTCTCACTGACCTTTGAAGCTGCCCTGGCATTTGTGGGTTCAGGGATCTGCCAACCTCCCTGGCTGCTAGGGATTCTACCCTCGAGGCCTGCTCTGGCCCTGCTCCTCCAGGTGCCTTGAGGCCAAGGCTAGGCTGTGCATTGTTCCATGTCTGGTGTGACAGGCCTTTCCTGTTGCCCCTCCAGGTCACCCTGGGCTGGAAATCTCCTCCATTCTGTTGTTCTATGGATTCAGCTGTTCTAGAATTTGTTGAGAGTCGTTCTTTACAGGTATTTTATGGGCTGTTGGGGAATAGCTAGAGTATGTGGGTCTTTCTACTCTGCCATCTTGATTTAGCTGCCAAGCCTTTATTGATTTACTAGTTTTAAATTTTAGTACTAGAAATTGAATATTCTACCCCCTCAAACTGATAAGAACTGTCTAATGTACAACCTTGTGTTGTTCTCAATTCCAAATTATATAATATATGGACAAAGAATGATAATAAGGAGATAGGTTACTAAAAAAATCAGGTTGGTATTGGAATTGTTTTAGGATGTCCAGGAAAGCACAGGTCACTTCCTAAAAAAGAAGCTAAACTAATTAGCTAAAGTATGATGGTGAGATCAAGAGGACCAATAATCCCTCTCATATTTTTGCTGGCTAGGTCATATATAAATGGGTAATTTTGTTGAATTCGGTGTGGTACACTTTAGAAAGGATATTGGTAAGCTGGAACATGTTTATAGCAATGACACCAGGGCAGTGAGAGTACTGGAGACCCAGACACAAAAGAAGCAGCTAAGGAATGAGAATGTTTATCGGAGAGAAGAGAGGGCTCCTGGAAGAAACATTAGCTTTGTGGAGATTGCCAAGCAGAGGAAACATTGCATGTTATGTTTTGTTTTGTTTTTCCTTTGATCAATCAAGTGGTCCACAACTACATAAAAACTTGCCCTATCTGTCAGGCACTATGTTGAATGTTAAAAGTACAAGGTAAAAGCATCATGAAAAAATCCAGAATATAACGGTCACAGATAAGCAAATGAAGGATAGACACAAAATAAAGACTCAATGATTAGAAAAATTACTAATTGCTTAATGAACTTAGAAAATCCCTATTAATGATATATCTCTTGAGGTGAGTTTTGAAGATGATAAGGTGGTTCAAGAGAGAAAGGTTTCTAGGAAACAGGCACAGCCTTTAGAAAGGTACAGATATGTGGGATGTGTGTTTGCCCTTCATTGGTGAAGACCATGTCAACAGAGAAATAATGATATGACTTGCACTGGACTTTGTTTTGAGTGAGTGAGGGCTGTGCAGGTCACCACTCTCACTTGTCCTCCAGAGCCATCTCAATCCAGTGAATAGATATTCATCAGGATGACTGGAGATGACCCAGGATGAGGCAATAAGGGTTAAATGACTTGCCCAAGGTCACAAAGCTAGTGAGTGTCAAGTGTCTGAGGTTAGATTTGAACTCAGGACCTCCTGACTTCTGCACTGGTGCTCTGTCCACTGAACCACCTAGCTCCCCCACAGATGTTAGGGATAGATGTCATGCATGGTGTTTAGTAAGTAGGTCAATTTTCCAGAATGTTGAGAATATGGGGAGAAGTAAGTTGAAACAGCCAGGATTCAGCCAGATTGTGAGCAATTAAATATAAAATAGAAGATTTATACTTCATCCTAAAGGCAAAAGGGAATCACTGAAGTATCTTGAACAGAGGGTTAACCAGGTCATTCCTGTGATTTAGAAATGATAAACTGACTGATAGTTATATGGCAGAAGAACTCCCCAAGACGGCATACACATTCTATATAGGATCTATATATACTTTTCTATTGAATATGTTTTCACTATAGTCATGCTGTATAGACGAATTAAAATAAACGAAAGAAATCATATAACAAATCAAAACATAATACACACACACACACACACACACACACACACTTGATCTGCTACGTTCTACAAATGAATTCCATAGTTCTTTCTCTGAGTGTGGAAGGCATTTTACCTTATAAAAGCATTGGGAATTTTTTTTTAAGTTCTTGCATTATTAGGAAGTTCCAAATCTATCAGAAAAAACTCTCGCACACGGTGGTTGTTGCTGTGTACAAAGTTTTCCTGGTTCTACTCCTTTCATTCAGCATCAGATCATATAAGTCCTTCCAGGCCTCTCTGAAGTCTTCTTGTTCATCATTTCTTATGGCACAATAGTAATCCATTACATTCATATACCATAATTTATTCAGTCATTCTCTAATTGATGGACATTCCCTTGATTTCCAGTTGTTGGCAACTACAAAAAGTACCGCTATAAATATTTTTGTACATGTGGGACCCTGTCCCATTTTTATGATCTCTTAGGGATACAGTCCTACTAGAGATATTGCTGGGTCAAAGGGTATGCACATTTTTGTGGCTCTTTGGGCATAGTTCCAAACTGCTCTTGAGAATGGTTGGATGAGCTCACAGCTCCACCAACAATGAATTAGTGTTCCAACTCTCCCATCTCCTCTCCAATATGTCTGCTGATTGTATAGGTGTGATGTGGTACCTCAGAGTTGTTTTGATTTCCATTTCTCTAATCAAAAGTGACTTAGAACATTTTTTCATATGATTATAGATATCTTTAGTTTCTTCCTCTGAAAATTGCCTGTTCATGTCCTTTGACCATTTATCCATTGAGGAATGACTTATATCGTTGTACATTTGACTCAGTTCTCTACATATTCTGGAAATGAGGCCTTTATCCCCGAGATTAGCTGTAAAAATTCTTCCCCAATTTACTACATCTCTCTGAATTTTGGCTGCATTGAGTTTGGTTATGCAAAAACTTTTCAGTTTAATGTAATCAAAGTTATCCATCTTTCATTTCATGTTTTTTTTTATCTCTTTTTTAGTAAAAAATTCTTCCCTTCTCCATAAATCTGATAAATATGCTAGTCCTTACTCCTTCAATTTGTCCATGGTATCGCTCTGTATATCTAGATCATGTACCCATATGGATTTTATTCTTGTGTACGGTGTCAGGCAGTGGTCTATGCCTAGTTTCTGCCACACTGTTATCCAGTTTTCCCAGCAATTTTTGTCAAACAGTGAGTTCTTATCCCAGAAGGTGGGATCCTTGGGTTTATCAAACAGGAGGTTGCTACATTCCTTGCCTACTGTTTCTTGAGTGCCAAGTCTATTCCACTTGTCTACCCTTCTGTTTCTTAGCCGATACCAAGTGGTTTTGCCAATTGTTACTTTATAGTACAATTTGCTATCTGGTGGTGCTAGGCCAGGTTTTATGTGAGGTTTTTATGACCTAGTACATGGTCAATTTTTGCATATGTGCCATGTACCACTGAGAAAATGGTATTTCTTTCTATTCCCATTCAATTTTCTCCAGAGATCTAGCATATCTACCTTATCCAGAGTTTTATTTACCTCCTTAACCTCTTTCTTGTTTATTTTGAGGTTAGATTTATGAAGTTCAGAGAGGGGGAGGTTAAGGTCCCCCACTAGTATAGTTTTGCTGTCAGTTTCTTCTTTCAACTCCCCCAACCTCTCCTCTAAGAATTTGGATGGTACACTACTTGGAGAATACATGTTTAGTAATGATATTGCTTCATTGTCTATGGTGCCTTTCAGCAGGATAGAGTTTCCATCCTTATCTCTTTTGATTAGATCTATTTCTGCTTTTGCTTTACCTGAGATTAAGATTGCTATCCCTGCTTTTCTTACATCAGCTGAAGCACAATATATTCTGCTCCAGACTTTGGCCTTTATCCTGTGTATCCCCCCATTTCAAATGTGTTTCTTGTAAACAATATACTGTTGGATTATGGCTTTTAATCCATGCTGATATCCATCTCCCTTTTATGGGAGTGTTCATTCCATTCACTTTTACAGTTATGATTACAGTCTGTGTACTTCTTTGCATCCTCTTTCCCACTGTTTGTGCTTTTAGCTCTCCTGTCTCCCTTCTCCTCTTCAATAGTATTCACTTTTCACCACCTCCTTCTGCAGCCTTCCCTTCCTTCATTTAGTCCTCCTCCCTTTTACTCCCCTTTACCCATACTGCTTCTTTCCTCCCTTTTAGCTTCCCTCCCCTTTCTTCCCCCTTTCCCTCCTACTGCATCTAGAGTTAGTCAGGATTATCTGCTTAAGTTTATTGTTCCCTCCTTGAAACAAATTATATGACAGTGCCTCTCAAACAATGCTTGTCTCCCTCCCCTCTTTTCCTCTACTATAATTTTGGATTTCTTCCTGTGATGTAATTTGCCATTTTCTGCTTCCTCCTTTTCACACCCCCTGCTACAATCCCTTCACATACTTAAATCCTATTTTTAACATGACATCATTTACTTTATACCCATTCCCTCTGTGTATATCCTTTTTATATTTCATAATAGATGCACAATTCTCAGATTAACAGATATCATCTTCCCTTATAAGGAAGTAAACAGTTTGCCCAAACTGAGTA
This sequence comes from Notamacropus eugenii, assembly GCF_028372415.1. Taxonomy (NCBI): domain Eukaryota; kingdom Metazoa; phylum Chordata; class Mammalia; order Diprotodontia; family Macropodidae; genus Notamacropus; species Notamacropus eugenii. Next base: position 92,695,821 of record NC_092876.1, read on the forward strand.
ACAAGTTTCCCCCCCACCACCACATTTACCTTTTTATGCCTCTTTTAGACCTGCATTTGAAGATGGAATTGTCTATTAAGTTCTGGCATTGTTCTTAGGAAGGTCTAGAACTCCCTTACTTCGCTGAATGACTACCTCCTTGCCTGAAATGTTGTGCTAAACTTTGCTGGGTACTTGATCCTTGGCTGTAATCCCAACTCCTTTGTCTTATGGAATATTGGATTCCAATTCCTTCTGTCTTTTAATGTAGAAGCTGCAAGGTTCTATGTGATCCTGACTGTAGCTCCTCGATATTTGAATTGTTTCTTTCTGGCTGCCTATAGTATTTTCTCTTCCACTTCATAGTTCTGGAATTTGGCAGTGATATTTCTTGGGTTTTTGAGTTTGGGATCCCTTTCTGAAGGTAAACTATTCTTTGGATGACTATTTTGCCCTCTAAATCTAGCACTTATGAGCAGTTTTCCTTGATGATTCACTGCAAGATATTGTCCAGACTCTTTTTTCCATCATGGCTTTCTGGCAGGCCAATAATTCTTAAATTTTCACTCCTGGATCTGTTTTCCTGTTCTGTTGTTTTCCTAATTAGATATTTTACATTTTCTTCTATCTTTTAATTCTTTAGATTTTATTTTACTGATTCTTGCTGTCTCAATGAGTCATTAGTTTTTACTTGACCAATTCTAATTTTTATCAAATTGTTTCCTTCAGTTACCTTTTGCATCTCCTTTTCCATCTGTCCAATTTTTCCTTTTAAGGAGTTATTTTCTCCAGTTAATTTTTGTACTTCCTTTTCCATTTGTCCAATTTTCCCCAGTTTGGTTTTGTGTTTCCTTTTCCATTTGACAAACTGTTCCTTTTAGGGAGTTATTTTCTCCAGTTTATTTTTGTTTCTCCTTTTCCATTTGTTTAATTTTCCTTTTCAAAGAGATATTCTTATCAGTGAATTCTTTTTTCATAATTTTAAAATCATTGCCCAGATTTTCTTCTACTTCCTTCTTCAGCTGTTCCAGGAGAGTTGTTTGTGCATGCGAGTAGTTCATAGTCCCTTTTGAAGTTTCAAATAGAAGTACAGTCTCAGTACTGACCTCTTTGATATTTATGTTTTGATTCTTATCCCCATAGAAAAATTGTATGGTTTTTTCATGCTTAGTTCACTTTTTTTTTCATGATGTTGATTGTGTGTTGTGGCTTCTGGTTCTTTCAGTTAGAAGCTGCAGAACTTGGTGTTGAGCTGACTTTTGTGAAAAAGCTAAGAGTAAGTTTTTGTTTTGTGTTTGCCAGATCAGCCCTGGAGTTAGTTTGTTTAGTGTGGGGGAGGAGTGGTCTGGTCAGGAGAGATCTCCTCAGGTGAACTGAGGCAAAGTCAAGCTCAGGGGATTGTGATCCCAGCTACCCTATTGTCTTCCCATTTCCCCTGGAGTGCTGAGGAACGCCTAGATGCTAGTGAGAGTTCCCACCACTCCTGGGGCTCCTCTTGTGGCACTGAGGCTTGCCTGGGTCCCAGCGAGAGTTTGCTCCTCCCTGGGTCCTCTGTCCTTCTGGTTTACCTCTGCCACAGTAGGAGGAATACCCTTTAGCTATTTTCCTAGCCTCAGGTGTTATGAGACTATTTGCCCCCTCTGCTGTTCCCTCTGATCCGGGATTTTTCTTAGGAAATATTTTATGGTTCTTTCAAGGTCATCAAGGGGGGAGGAGAGAGCATGTACTGATCACTCTGCCATCCTGGCTCCTGGAAGTTCAAGTAGGTGACTTACCAATGTTTAATCTTCAGGCTGAAAGTCTCAGGAACTGCTGTGCTGATATCTGGCACTCAGCGGCTGCCACTCCTTAGGCTCTGCTGGTGTCCCACCCTCGGCTGCTGCTCTGCCCGGTTCTGCCTGTTGCTGTCTCAGGTTTCCTGGGGCCCTTCCGCTCCTTGTGCTGTACGCACTCCACTGTGTGCTGTGGGCTTGCCCCTGGAGAACTAATCCTTCCTGTGGTCCTTCCAGTCTGTTCTGGGCTCTGAATCCACCACAGTCTGTCTCTCATTGGATTCTGCACCTCCAAAATTTGGTCAGATTTTCCTTTCACAGGTATCTGAAGGAGTTTGTTCAAGAGCTTAGGTGAGACGTTGCTCTCATTCTGACATCTTGGTTCTGGCCCCAGAAGAAGATTTTTGTAATAGTATAGGTGAGCTCAGATAACAGCCTGGTCTGGGATAATTATAATGTACACAGAGAGATGTTGAATGTGAAACATTTGAGAAAGTAGATTTGAGAAAAGTCAACAGGTAAGTGTAATTTTGTGTGATGGAAAGAAAGAGAGAGAGAGAGAGAGAGAGAGAGAGAGAGAGAGAGAGAGAGAGAGAGAGAGAGAGAGAGAGAGGAGAAGAAGAAGAAGAAGAAGAAGAAGAAGAAGAAGAAGAAGAAGAGTCATAGATAATTTCTCATTTGCCATTCTGAATAAATGGAAAGACATGACACCCTTGGCAGAAAAAAAAAGTTAGAATGAGGCATGGGTAGAAGAGGAAAGATGATTACTTTGCTTTGGGACATGTTGATAGGATAGGTTTATTGGATATCTAAATAGAGATTTCAAACTAGCCTTAGATGTTGGGTTGTATCTCGGGAAAAAATAAAAAGATGACAGTTTGATAACTAGACTTGAGATTTTACTGCAGAGACATGATATTGAATCTATAGAAGTTTATGTCATAACTGAGAGAAAGTATGTACAAAAAGAGGAAAGTGACCAGTACAAAGACATTGCTTGTTGTCCTTCATATAAGAAGAGGATCAAAATGACATCACCATGATAAAGTGATATTTATGTCAGATTGTGACTGATCAGACTAATAATATCTCACAATGCTCTACCGCAGGTGGGGCACAGAAAGTCTGTGTGAATATATGGGTTGAATACTCCAAAATTGCATATTCTACATTTACTTTGTCCTTTCTCAATTCTGCTTTGCTCAAAGAGCACTGCACTCTTTCTGATGTGGTCATGCCATGTTGAGTGGTCCTGTTTCAGTGTCTCCCATGTTGCACAGTCAAATCCAAAGATCTTGAGAGTGTCCTTGTATTGCTTTTTCTGATGTGATCACCTGTCCCACAAAAGTTCTCCATAAAATAGTATTTTTGGCAAGCATACATTTTGCATTTGAACATCATGGCCAGACCATTGGAGTTACACTCTCTGAAGCACAGTTTGTATACTTGGCAGTTCAGCTTGAGCAAGGAATTCAGTGTCTGGTACCTTATCCTGCCAAGTGATCCTCAGAATCTTTATAAAAGAGTTCAAAGGGAAGCAGTTCAGTTTTCTGGCATGACACTGGTGGACTGTCCATGTTTTATAGGCATACTACAATGAGTTGATAGTCACTCTAATACCTCTTCTCTCACAAACTTTTCTTCAGAGCCTCCTAAACACTGAGCTAGCACTGGTAATGTGTGCATCAATCTCATTGTCAATGTGTATATCCCAAGGTAAGTGAACTTATCCACAGCATTCAAAACTCTTCCTTTTGTTGTAACCAATGGTTCCACATATGGATGGAGTGGTGGTGGCTGATGGAGCACCTGTGTTTTCTTGATGTTAATTATTAGGCCAAAATTAGCACAGGAAGCAGAGAATTGATCCATAATTTTTTGCATCTCAGCTTCAGAGGCTGTAGTGAGTGCACAATCATCTGCAAACAGAAAATCATGCTCCAACTCTCCTTCCACTTTGATATTGGCTTCTAGCCTTTTCAGATTGAAGAACTTACCTTCAGTACAGTAGCTGACCTTGATATTTGTTCATCTTCATTGAAAACATTTGGCAACATGGCTGAAAATATCATGGTAAAAAGCATGGGAGCAAGCACATAGCCTTGTTGCACTCCATTGGTGACTGGGAAGGTACAAGAGTTTTGTCCACTATCCAGAACCAGGTAGACATGCCATCATGAAATTGATGTACAATACTGATGAACTTGTCGAGGCAACCAAATTTTGACATAATTTTCCATAACCCTTCACGATAAACCATGTGAAAGGCCTTGGTTAGATCTACAAATTTTTGTGTGCAGACCTCTGTTCTGCTCCTGGCATTTCTCTTGCAGTTCTCGGGCAGCAAACACCATATTGACTGTTCCTTGGTCCTTTCTGAAACCATGCTGGCTCTCGGGTATAATACCATCTCCCTGGTGAAGGCTCAGTCTATTAAGGAAACTCTAGCAACAATTTTGCCAGCAATGACTAAGAGAGAGACCCCAATGCAATTGTCTAAGGACAATGTATTCATTTTATCTTTATAGAGATAGACAATGGAGGCATCCTTGAAATCCTGGGGGATAACTTCTTCTTGCCATATATGCTGGAAAATTTCTGTCAGTTTTTGCATGAGCAATGAGCCCCCTACCTTGTAAATCTCAGTTGGAATAGAATCAGTACCAGGTGCTTTGCAACATGAAATGAGCCTAATGACCCTGAAAATCTCTGATTCATTTGGAAATTCAGCTAAGAAGGGATTGACTTCAACTTGAGGTAAATGGTCAATGGCCTCAGCAATGACTAATGATGGTGTGTTGAGAACACTATGAAAGTGTTCAACCCATCTCCCTAGTATCATGTACCTATCACTAATCAAGGTGAGTCCATCAGCACTTAATAGTGGTGAAACAATATAAGTTTTTGATCCATAAATAGCTTTCAGGGAATCATAAAAGCACTTTAGATTGTTACTATCAGTATAACTTCACTTCATCTGCCTTCTTACAGAGCCAGGCATCCTGTATCTCTCTAAGTTTTGCTTGCACTTGTATTTATCTGAGAAGATATGGCACAGATAATATAGTCTGGAAGGACAATTATTTTGGCATGTGCTTGAGAGTTTCTGTGTTTTCAGAATAAAGTCTATCTACATATATATATATATATATGTATGTATATATATATATATACATATATATGTATGTATGTATTAGAAAAAATGAGAAACTACTGAGCCAGATCATGTCAGCATTGCATAATTAAATAAAAGGAGGTGATTTTTGCTTAAATTTAATTGACATTCATCTCACTGAACCATTGTTTCTAGTCCTTCCCTTTGTGGCCAAACCAAATAAGCTTCATCTGAGTCAAAACAGGATTTAATCAAGACCTCATACAGACACTAATTATGGATGGGGCAAGGGGACACTAAACAATGTTCCTGCTATTTACTTTCATCAAATGCTTTAATAAACTGCTTCTTCCCATGTTCACCTGGGAGACTTACTGCTACTTCCTCCCTTGCTTCAAAATGTAACCTTTTATTACATGACCTCTTCCACAACTGTGAGATTACTGTAGGACCCAAATCTCATGAAATTGTACACATAATAGAATAGCAACTCCCTGGTCTCAGGAATCAGCTTCTTTTTCCTAAATAGAGAAACTCAACAGTCCATGCTTCTTGGGAGGAGTAAAGCCATGGGGAAGAGTGAAGGCGAAAGGTGAGTTTTATGTGGTGGAGAAAAGGAAGAGGTCACTAAATGTCCTTGTAACCTCTCAGGGACTTAGGAGTTTGTGAAAGGAGGAAAATTATTTTTTAATTCATGGCCACTGTCCATACTGTTTGAGTTATTGTCTGTGAGTCCCCAAGGATGGGGGGAGGGAGAAGAGCTCTTTTAAAGACATAGCCTTTTTCATCTCAGACTCAGACAAAACTGGGATGCCATATGTGGAGAGGTAAGTGACTTTGATTCAGGTTAGGGATGGCTATATCTAGAACAAGGATCTGTGGGTTGCAGCGAGGATGGAAAACATTGAAATTATCATCCAGTTTGAGGGGAGATAGGATTAATCCAGAACCTATGATAAGCATTAATTTTTCTGGGGGGCATTTTTATGGATAGACAGCTGTGGTAGATTTTTACTTCCAAACCAAAACTGTCAAAAATATCAAATGCAGAATCAGAATGATGGAAAGATTCAAATGTGATTTCAGTCACTGGATCTAGTGATCATACAATGGAAAGAGTAGCAGTTTCAAAGTGAGAGGACAAGGCTTTGAAATGGAGATCTTCCTTTATTATTATGTGACATTGGGCTACTTCCCTGGACATCAGTTTTCTCAGAAGTCAAAAGAGCATGGTATCTTAAATGATCTCCACTCTTCTAGTTTTAAATATATGGGCCTGATATGATATGTTATGAGACTGGAGTATTTAGGACTGAGGAAGGGGGACACTGACACTACAAATTTTTTTAGAATCAATTAAAATGAGGGTCTTTAAAAAAGATTGTCTAGTAAGAATTACTTCTTGAGCAGGTGAGATATCATGGCATAAGAGAAAGAGAAGCTTTGGGTTTGCAACAGTCACATATATATTTGAATTTCAATTTGAACTTTACTAATGGTGAAAACTTAAGTGAGTTTCTCACTCAGACTACATTTCCTCAGTCATAAAAGGAGGAAGCAAAATTTGTATGATATTCTTGGGAGAGATGTTACAAAGAAAGTGTTTTGAAAACTGTAAATTACTTATAGGAATGGATATTGATATTAATCAATGAGTCAGTTAAAACACACTTATTAAGTGTCTTTTATGTGTCAGGCTATAGTTGGTCCTTCATTCTCAAAGAGATTATGGCATCAAGGAGGTGATGACATGACATTCCAGTGAATTGAATTTAAGTGAGGGAGAAAGTGCAAAGTCACCAAACTTGCTTTCTCCTTTGGAAAAACTTAACCCAATTATTCCCACTATTAAATTCTAATCCAAACCTGAGTTTGAGCCTTTCCCAGTTAGGAAAAGTTTGTAAATTACCTGATCTTTTGATATTGACCCAGATGAGAAAATTTGGACTAAGCTTCAATTTCTTTCTTTCTGTGTTACAAAGTTTGGCCTCCCAGCATAATTGTCCCCTTACTAATGTCATCTCTTGCAGGTCCCAAAATTATAGACTTCACAGTGGTCCTGGCCATTCAGAACACTAACTCCTGCTAAGATATCAACAAGAAAATATGAGATACTCAGAATGTCAACTACCAATAAGACTAGTGTACATCCCACGAGTTTCTTTCTCCTTGGCATTCCAGGTCTGGAAACTGCCCACATTTGGATATCCATCCCTTTCTGCTTGGTGTATATGATGGCTGTTCTGGGGAACAGTGCCCTTCTATTCATCATCAAATCTGACCATAGCCTACATGAGCCCATGTATCTCTTCCTTTCTATGCTCTCAGTGGCAGACTTGATTCTCACCACTACCACACTACCCAAGATCCTCAGCCTCTTCTGGTTCAATGATGGGGAGATAAGTTTTGAAGCTTGTCTTATGCAAATGTATCTTATTCATTCACTGTCCACCATGGAGTCTGGATTCATTTTGGCCATGGCTTTTGACCGCTATGTGGCTATCTGCAACCCCCTTAGACATTCCACTGTTCTGACTCACACAGTTATTGGACACTTGGGCCTAGTTATTTTATTCCGTGGAGCTGTATTGCTCAGTCCTCATCCATTTCTACTGAGGTGGCTTCCCTATTGCAAGACGACCATCATCTCACACACATACTGTGAGTTCATGGCCCTGATCAAGCTGGTCTGTGCCCCTACCAGGATTCAAAGAGCCTATAGCTTAGTTGTTGCCTTCCTTACAGGTGGTATGGACTTTATATTAATTATGTGTTCCTATGTCCTCATTCTGCGTGTTGTATTTAACTTGCCTTCTAATGATGCTAGACTTAAGACATTGGGCACTTGTGGTTCTCATGTGTGGGTAATTTTAATTTTCTATACTCCTGCCTTCTTTTCCTTCCTTACACACAGATTTGGGCACCACATTGCTCCTCATGTCCATATTTTTGTGGCTAATATCTATCTTCTTATCCCACCTATGGTGAACCCCATCATCTATGGAATTAAAACCAAACGCATCCGAGAGAGGTTCCTCAAAGTGTTTCTAGTGAAAAATGCCTAAACCTAGAAATATCCTAAATGACTTATTCGGATAAGTGATGTAGCGGCACCAGAACATTGTCAAGAAAACTGGAACTATAGTTTCATTTTCTGTGGATTAAAGATTAAATAAAATAAGTGTAAATCTCACTGATTTGTACCACTGGAACATATTCCGAGAGCACTCATGATGGCAGTACTGGTGACTGAGATGCTCTTGCTGAGTGAGTAATGTTGGGAACAGGGAACTCAACCATAGAAGTCACCTTTATTCTATGTTTCCTTCATGGTGGAACTACCTTGAGAATGCTACATGGAGACTCTTGTAGAAGTGATACAGAGATTTCAAGTAAAAGATTGAATAATCTCTCAGGTTCCCAAATGCTTGAAATTTAATCTTTTGGAGTCCTTCAAGAGGAACTTCTGCCTTATGGGTATGATGCTATTCATCCTTATTTGTCTATTGGTATGGTAGTTCTGCTCTCCAGGAAATCGAATACAACTCAGAGAAAGGGAACAAAATGTGCACAACCGTGGAAATGTAACTGTTTTTTGAAAAAAAAAAATAGCATTGGATTCATGGTTAAAATATTCAAGTTTGAATTCTTTTTCTAAATGTTTTAACTTTATTTCCCTCTGACCCTCAGGTTTTTCATCTACAAACTAAGTAATATTATTTATCTTTGGAGAAGAAAATATTTTGTATAAAATACTACATAAACAAAAGTTGTTAGTACTATCCTTGAAATGAGAATATTGATGATTTCTTTACTAATATTATTAATATTGATGGTTGTGGTGGTGGCATTATCAAGAGTATTATCAATTTTTTTTTATCCTGGAAGGCTTTTAGGGGTACAAAAATGAGAGGGAAATTGTGAAGTGGAATATCTAATGTCAGCCCCTCTTACTATGAAAATACACTTTTATTTAGGTATTATTTAATGTTTTTTGTAAGTCATTTAGCCTCATTGATCACTACTATTCTCCTACATAGACCTGCCTTACAGGGTTGTTGTTACTTTTAAATTATAATGAAGGATATGAAAGCATTTGAGCATAATCAAGAGTATATAATTCACTGGTAGAACCAGAGAGCTCAGTGAATCAAGCACAGAGAAATGCAAAACAATTACAAAATAAATTTTTAGCAGCTAGAACAATGTACACTTTAAGAAGAGTTGTGGTGTTTCAAAGATATCTAGTACTCTGAGTTCCTTAATAATTACTGAAACTATTGCACATTTATTTGTATTATGGACCCCACTTGTCTGGATAGAAAATTGTCACAGGTATAAAACAGGACCTTAATCTACAAAAATTAAATGAAAATATAACTAAAGGAGGAAGTGATTTGAGTAAGGTAGACCTAGCAGAAAGTTCTGTTCTAGAAATCAAATATTGAATACAATTCAGGACTTCCCGAGAGTAAAGACAGTGGAGGAAATATGCTGTCCTGAAATATTCAGACACTCTCAGCTCATATTCAAATGACTGGCTCAAGAGTCTGGGGATAATGGCTTCTTTTATATTTATATATGTATTTACCCATCAATCAAAGAACTGTAACTTAGTGGTAATAATGACAGGCTCAGAGTCTAAATGTTTGAGTTGAAGTTTGAAAATTATTATTCAATAACTGTGTGACTCTATGTGTCTTGCTCTCTGAATTGTTTCCCCATCTATTAGATGAAGACAATAACAGTAGTACTATATATTCTATCGAGTTGGTACCATAGAAATTGTTTGCAAAACGTAAAGCATTAGATTATATGGGAACCAGTATTGTTAGTAGTACATATTCAGTAACTACCTACTGATAAATTGCATAAATTTTCTATTTTCCCTCACATTTAGAGAAAAGGATGTGGGTTGCTGTCCCCACTTACCCTCTTCTTCTAATCTCCCGTTCTGGTCAGTTCAAGGTTAAGGGAGGAAAGAATGTGTTATGTAGGAATTGTTCTTCGTATTAGTGATTCTTGTGCTTCTGTCTGAAAGGATCAAATTAATGTTACTTTGAGTTTCTCCTCAAAGTTGATTGATTCTGTTTAATTCTGATTGATTCCTTTGAGTTGATTCTGTAATTTAATTGATTTAATTGTATTGACTTTTGTAATTTAGTCTGCATCTGCCTAAAGCCATCTTTCTATGTCCTTAAGTTCAGGAATTTAGTTTTCCATCTGGGTTAGTGTAAAGATATAGTTAAAAGAAAAGTTGTTTCCCATGCTAGCAGACACTAGGATACATCCAGTATGTCTGGTTGATGTCTTTAAGTCCCTTAAGTTACCTTGGTATCACCACCAAAATATATGTTGTCTTTCTTTGTCTGTCCTTATGTAATTAGGGAAGTTTTATCTCTTCTGAGGAGACCAGAACTCTGTTAGTTTTGATGCCTTTGCCAAGATTAAAAGAATTAAGTAGGTTCCACAAAAAAATAATAATAATAATAATAATAATATCCCTTAATTGTCAGAGATGGGTGTGATTAGCCTCATCTGAATGTCAGTTCACCTTTCTTAGTACACCCAAATGTAATGTTACTTCCCTGATTCTGCAACCTATCACTTTTTCTCCTCACCTACCAAGATTCTTTCTTTGTTATGTGTCAGTAAAGAAGGTCCCTTCCTTCTCATTGGCATCCCTGGATATACTGAGGTTGCTGGTCTGACTTACTTTGTTAGCAGTTATGTGTCACTGTTAATAAACTAATATTGCCTGAACCCTGTACCTCAGCTTACCTTCAAAAAATTTACTCCAGACATATCAAAAGGGAATAAGCTATTGACTCATGTTTTTTTCAGTATTCCTTTTGCCCAACTCTGTGCTTAAGTAGGAACTGAATGTGTATTTATCGGATATATTGTTCACTGGATACCTATTAAAAATAGGTTGGATTACATGGCTTTTGAGATACTTTTAAGGTTTGACATTCTCTGATTCTAATTCAATTATCATCCTTTCTATGTCAGTGTATGGAGATCAGTTTCTTCCAGAATACAGAGTGTTATAGGCTTCTTAAATTGTGAATGTTTATATATATAGTCATGAATTACACAAACATACATGTATATGTTAAAAAAGAGCTTAAATTTTAATATAAAATATATTATATGCATAGATAATTATAGAAAACATAACTGTACAAATATAAAATATGTAAATAGTATTTATTATATAAATTGTATTATATGTAATTGGGCAGTTAAGTGGTACAATGGATAGAGTTCTGGGTGTGAAGTCGGGAAGACTCCTTTCTGTGATTTCAACTATGGTATCTGCACTTACTGACTATGACACCTTGGGGAAGTCGATTAACTCTGTTCACCCCAGTTCCTCATCTCTAAAATGACCTGGAGAATAAAATGGCAAACCATTCCAGTATCTTTGCTAAGAACACTCAAATGTGTCAGGAAGAGTTAAATACCCCAGTATATGAGTGTGTCATATTATAACATCCTTGAAAGTGGGGAATGTCTTCTGCCTTTTTTTTGGATTCCCAATACTTAGTGGATAGCATATAGTAGGTGCTTAATGATTTACTGATATTATGTATATATACATAATGTATATGTGCATATGTATATGTACATATACATAAAAATATATATGTACATTTTTAATTCTTCATCATTGTAACAAATTTGTAATGCTGGATCTTGACAGTATTTTTGACAAGAAGTCATTTTTGCAAATCCAGAATTGATTGTAGTTCATAAATTTTTATTGAGGTTTAAACTGGGAAATTGTCCAGGTCAATTATGCATGTTTATTTCCATGTTTTTAATGATTCATTGATTTTTATATTTTCATATATGTATATATGTATGTATATATGTGCATATGCATATATGCACATGCACACATTAATATATAGATATAAATGTGTGTATCTCAAGGGCATACCGCAGGAATATTTAATCTCAGTTTGTGAATTTCTGTATGCTGAAACAATTCAGCTTCTCCTTATATAACCATGTCAGTGTTAAACATGATAAATCTTACAAAACATGGTGTCCAGTTCAAAGAGTAGTGCAGAATGAAAGGGTAAATGGCAAGATGATTACATATTCAGATACTGAATATATCAATCACATTACACCTAATTCTTCTCTTCTCTAGACTAAAATAACTAGTGTTAATCAATGTATTTTGTACGATATTACTTTTTTCTTGTGTGTTGGGGTGGGGCACAGTGATTAAACGCCAAGCCATAAGCCAGGAAGACTCATTTTCATGACTTCAAATCTTACCAGACATTCACTTGCTGGTGTGACCTTAGACAAGTCACTTAATGCTGTTTGCATCAGTTTCTTGATCTATAAAATGAGTTGCAGAAGGAAATAGCAAATCACTCCAGTAACTTTGCTAAGAAAACCCAAAATGGGGTCATGAAGAATTGAACACAACCGAACAATATTCCTTTTTGAAAAATTAATTAATTTATTTTTGATACTCTTTTCTTTTTCAATTTTCAGTTCCAAATTCTCTCCCTCTCAACCTCACTCCTCACATACCTACTGACAAAGCATGAAATATATCAAATATATGTGTAAAATCATGCAAGTAATTTTCACATTAACTTTTATTTACATAAAAGGAAGATAAGTGAAGAAAGTCATACTTAAATTTTCACTCAATCATCACCAATTTTCTCTCTAGAGGTGAATAACATTTCTTTCAACAAGAGTCATATGTAATTGTCTTGTATCATTGTGTTGATCAAAGTAGCCAAGTTTTTCAAAGTTCTACATCATTACAACATTGCTGTTACTATGCACAATGATGTCCTGGTTCTTCTTCACTTTGTATCACTTCATATAGATCTTGCCATCTTTTTCTGAATCTACTCTCCCCACCCACATCATTTTTAACAGCACAACAATACTCTATCAAAACCATATGCCACAATTTGCTCAGCCATTCCCCAATTGATAAATTTTTTCTCAATTTTCAATTTTTTGCCATCAGAAAAAAAAACATTATAAAGATTTTTGCACAAACAGATCCATTTCCTTTTCCTTTGATCTCTATGGGATAAAGATCTAGTAGTGTTATTTCCAGGTCAAAGTGTATGTCCAGTTTTATAATACTTTGGAAATAGATCCAAATTATTCTCCAGAATGGTTGTACCAGTTCCTTACTCTACCAACAGTTCATTAGTGTATGCATTTTCCCTCATTTCCTCCAACACTTGTCATTTCTGATGGGTGTGAGGTGGTGCCTCACATTTATTTTCATTCGCCATTCTCTAATCAGTAATGATTTAGAATATCTACCTACTTATAGCCCTTGACAACTTATCAGTTGTGGAATAGCTTTTATTTTTATAAAGTTGACTAAGTTCTATAGCTGGTATATATTTGAGAGATTAGGACTTTTTCAAAGAAATTTTCTATAAAAATAATATTAGTTCATTACATATGAATCTTTTAGGAAAATATATTTTCTGTGACTTTTTCTTGTAAGTATATCTATGTTTTGTTTTTGCCTTGTCAGAGATTATGATTGCTGCCCCAATACTCTGTATTGGAGTTTATTGAGTAGGAGAATAGCACTGCCAGACCTATGCTTTAGGAAGATCACTTTATTGAATGAGTGGAGAACGGATCAGAATGTTGAAAATTTTGGGATAGTGAGACCAACCAGCAGACTGAAGTAATATATCAACATTCTCTGGACATGATCTGTTTTCTCAATCGCTTTCCTAAAAATTGATTTTTCTTTTATACCTAATGAGATATCACCTTTGACATGGTCCACTTGGAGGTCATTCAGTCAACAAACATCAAATGATTGCCATGTGACAGTCACTCTACTAAACATGGGAATACAAAGAATGTCAAAAGACAGTCTGTGCTCTTACAAAGCCCAATGTATGAGGGAAGTAGGATGTAAAAATCTATGTTCTAATAAATCTTGTCTACTGGAGTGGAAAGACCCTAACATTAGAGTGGATCAAGTAAAACTTCATTGGGAAGGGGAACTTTAACTAGAAGTTGAAGTAAACCAGAAAGCTAGGAGGTTGGGATGAGGAAGCAGACAACTGCAGGCATGGAAGCAACCAGTGAAAATGCACTGAGACAGAGGATGCAGTTTCTGATGTAAAGCATAGCAAGGAGGCCAGTTTCACATAGATTAAGATCCAGGTAGGATTTAGAATAAAACAGAATGAAATATCTGAGTTAACCACCAAGTTAATTCTACCTAAACATCCTAAAAACTTATCAACTAGTCTCAACTTAAAGAGCTCCAGTGATAAGGAACCCATCGATTTCTCAAGTATCCCATTCTGACTTCAGATAGCTCTAATGTTAGGTAAATATTTTTTAATATACGGTATAAATCTGTCTTCTTGACATTCAATATGTGACATATTATACTTTGCTCCATGGTATATAATTAAGGCAACTGGAATGCAGAATGGTTTGAGATAATACCTGTCAAAATCAGCGGAGAGAAGGGGTGGAGTAAAAATGGCAGATTAAAGGAAGCAACCCAATCAAATACTCCCAATATTCCCCTCCCTTACAATAAAATAGTTTAGAAAGCAGCAGAGCCTATAACAGTTCAAGAAAATTTCAGAGTGAGACATTTTTCCAACTTAAGGTAAGGTAAGAGTTTAGCAGGAGAGGTCTCTGAGGCCCAGAACATAGCAAGCAGCAGAACCAGCATCAGGTTTTGGAGGTGACTGTGACAGTAGCAGCAGCGATATTAATAGCTTTGGGAGCTCTAAGGTCAGAGATGGTAATGAATCAAACAACTGGTCAGAAAGAGATTAAAGAACATTACTGTCTAGCACTGGGTGATACTGGCCCTAGTTTGCTACAGTTCCAGGGCAGACACAAGTGTTTGTGGTTGATCACAAAGGAACAAGGTACTTGGTCAGAGTTCCAAGAAAGAGAGGAATACTAGTATCTTTGACTAAAAGAAACCAGGGGACATAGCCTCAGTTTAGTCAAGAAAAGCATTAGCATTTGTAGTTGCAAGGAAGCAGGAGCCATTCCTGGATAAAGACCAGGAAAGCATTGGCTATACTTCTTCCCAGGTAACGTAACACTAGGAGAGCCAAAAACTTTCAGACCTCCAAGAACTAGCAACTGAAAACAGCAACATGAAGAAGTATGAATCTTGGGATATCACATTCTCATCTCCAGGAAAGCAGAGCCCAACTTTAACATGAAGTTCACAGTCAAGAAATAGGTTAGAAAAATAAGCAAAAAAATAAACAAGAATTTGACCATGAAAAGCTATTACAGTGATGGGGAAAGCCAAGATATAAAGTCAGAAAAAGACAATAATGTGAAAATAGCTCCAAACAAAACGTCAAAGAAAATGCTAATTGCACCCAAACCTAGCAAATTTATTGGAAAACTTAAAGGCAGAGATAAGAATGGTAGAGGAAATTTGGGAAGATAAATGAGAGTGATACAAGAAAATTATGAAATAATTAAAAGCTTAGTCAAAGAGGCATAAAAATTCACTGAAGAAAAGAAGTCCTTAAAAAAAGTACAATAGGCCAAATGGAAAAGAAAGTACTTCCGTACCTTTCACTGTAGAAAGGAACCCCTTGGAAGCAGAATTGTCCAAATAGAAAAAGAGGCACAAATTTCATGAAGCAAGTAAAAGAGAAGTCAAGTTCTCTTATCATCATGAAATTTATAAAAGAAAAAAATACTTCTCTATCCCGCTGGTATAATGATATCTAACTTTTGTTTTCAGTTCAAACATGACCCAACAAATCGGCCTGTTCTATTATTATCTATCATGGGCTAAAGAGAGGAAGTTGATTCTTCTTCTTGTATTCTGGTTAATGAGGAATCAGAGACCCAGAAATATTTCTGAGAAATCATTCTCTGCACCCATTCCTGGATCTACCTGGTAGAAGCAGCTATTTGGTACATTGGGCCCAGAATTGGAAAGACCTGAGTTAAAATATAGGTTCAGACATGTATTAGTTGTGTGATCTTGAATAAGTCACTTAAACTTTGCCTTCTCAGTTTCTTCGCTTGTAAAATCAGGCTAATAGTTACACCTAACTCCCAGGGTTGTTCTGAGGACCAAATAAGATATTTGTAAAGTATTAAGATCATGCCCAGCAGAGAATAGGCATTTAATAAATAATTATAAACTTCTTTCTTGACCTATATGTCATGGTACTGAATGAAAATGGAACCAAAGCATTCAGATTAGCCAAATATTTAGAAAGTAGCCAGGGATGTTGTCAAATCAATAAATTATGAATGAGAAAATGCCAACATGTACAAAGTCAATGACACAGACATGGGATCCACAGTTGTAGAGGAATTTGAATCAAGAATTTTAAGAGGGAGGCAAAAAACAGCTTGGAGGATCAGGATATCAGAAATCAAATTGGAAGAGAAGTAGTCTTAGTTGTCTGAAGAAAAACTGAGTATTATTGTGCTGAAAGTTGCTCAGGAGGAATCATAGGTTCTTAAGATTTTGTGTTTGGAAGGATATTATATGATCTTTAATCCAGTCCATTCATTTTCCAGATGAAGAAATTGAAGCAGGAGCAGGAGAACTTTGTACACAACAACAACGACAATGTGCAAGAAATTTTTTTGGCAGACTTAGTACTTGATTGAAATGCATGGACTTAAAAAATTTCTAATGAACTCTTGAGGCAAAACACCTTCCACATCCAGAGAAAGAACTATGGAATTGAATCACAGACAGAAACAGACAATTTTCTTTTGTATTGTGTTATGTTTTATGGTTTCTCCCATTCATTTTAATTCTTCTATGCAACATACATTTAATAGGAATGTATATGTTGAACCTATATAAGATTGTATGCCATCTCAGGTAGGGAGAAGAGAAGGAGGGAGGGAGGAATAAGGGGAAGAGAGTGGAAAAAATTCTCAGATGTGTAGAAGTGATTGCTGAACACTGAAAATAAATAAAATAATTCAATTTTAAAACAAATATGGAGGGTACAGGAAAAAAAGGAAATTTGAATGCTTTAGTATTTGGTATATGTATATTTAGTTTTGATGTTACTTTGTTGTCATTGGTACCTTTCAGCAAAATATAATTTCCTACTTGTGTCTTTTATTCTTATTTTTGCTTTATTTGAGATAATTGCTGCCCTTAGTTTTTGTTTTTGCTTTTGTTTGTTTGTTGTTGTTGTTCTACTTCAGCTAAAGCAGAACAGATTCTGCTTTCAGTATTATCTCCTTGACGTTGGAGTTTTGGAAGTGGACTAAAATATTCCTGAGAGTTTTCATTTTGTTTTTTCTTTCAGGAGGTGATCAGTGGATTCTTTGTTGTTTTTTTTTCCAATGAGATATTTCATCTTTTTTTCCCATTTTCTTTTTTTTGGTGTCTCATCAAGTTATTAGTTTCCCCTTGACCAATTCAAATTTTTAAGAAATTATTTTCTTTGGAGATCTTTTGTAGCTCATTTTTTCACCCATTTGGCAAATTCTAGTTCTTAAGGAGCTCTTTCCTACAGCAAATTTTTGTATTTCTTTTTTCATTTTGGACAATTATGTTTTTAGGGCACTAATTTCTTCAATACTTTTGTTCCTGTTTTAACAAGTTTTTGACTCTCTTTTCATAATTTTCTCCCATCACTTTCATTTGTAAGAAATTTTTCATCCACCTATGTTACTTGGTTTTTAAAGAGGTTTGGAGGCTTTTCCAAGAATTCTGGTTGGGCCTGTATCCCATTCATTTTTTTTTTTCTTTTGGGTTTTATTGTAGTTGATTTGACATCTTTGTCTTCGGGACTTTTGTCTTGATCTTCCCTGTCACAATAATAACTTGTTATGGTCAAGTTCTTTTTCACTTGATATAGCACCAATGCAAACTTCACAGTGCCCATGGATACCATGAATTATCATGGTGCAATTCCAAATCATGAATACCATAGATTCTCCACATGGAAAGCAGAAACAAGACATTTATTCAGACCCAAATCCATCACAGAAACATAAATCTATACACAATAGCAATGCATCCCCAAGCCTTTCCCCTAGTAGGCTTCCCACAAACAAGGTCCATTACGCTAATCACAAGCAGGCTCTCTTATACAAAATCACAAAGAGTCACAAAGTCACTCACACCACCCAGGAGCCTGCATCCTTCCTAGCTCTGACTCCTCTGAAGACTAACTTCCTTTCAGCTCTGTTCTAGTTCTGCCTCTTCTTGATCCACATATTCAGCAAACTCCTTCTACCACAGGCTCCTGTGACTTAATGGGCCTATTAATGAATAGGGAAGATTTTACAATTCAAATTACCTTCACACCTGGCATTTTGTCGTTTCCAGCATTCCAGAATTTGACTCAGACGTTATGATAGAGTTATTTAGTGGGGAACTTGGGAAAACTCATTTGAATGTTTCTCTACTCTACAATTTTAGCTCTCCTCTCTCAAGATCTAATTACTCAACAACAGCAGCAACAGCAACCAAACTATTGGAAAAGATTCAATGTTTTATGGCAGAAAACGTGTAGAACAGCTAGTGACAACATGTGCCAAATAAACTCAAAATGATTACAAGATTTAGTACATGCTACAAAGAGTAGCAAAATAAGCCAATGAGGGAAACATGGAGTTAATTACCTGTCAGAACTATGGATAGGGGAAGAGTTCATGACAAAAAAAAAAAAAAAAAAATTCACAGGAGGCAAAACAGACCATTGTGATTATGGAAAAGTAGAATGTACTTTTAGGAGTAAAACAAATAAGAGGTGGAACCAAGATAGAGAAGTGAAAGCAAAGACTCACCTTAGTTCTTCCATAAATTCCTTCAGATACCTCTAGAAAGTGAATCTGAACAAATTTTAGAGTGGTAGAGTCCACTGGGAGACAGAGTGTGGCAGATTTCCAGCATTGGACAGGCCAAAAGGTTGACTGGAAGGATCTTTTGTATCAGGTTGGAGGAGCACAGAGCACATGAGCTGTACCAGTGTAGACTCAATGTTATGGGGTGGATTGAATCACTAACAGCAGTGGCAGTTCCCAGACCTCTTAGCATAGGGGAGGGGTCTGGCGGAGCTGAGTGAAAGACAACTACAGTGCTCCTAGAAGAAGCAGTGGCTGTTCCTGGGGCTATCAGTCCAGAGATTAAATGCATGAAACTCAACTACTTGAACTTCCAGGAGACAAGATGACAGAGTAAACTGTAAGCGCTCTCACGTTCCCTTTTTTGACCTTGAAAAACCCATGGAACATTGCCTCAGGAAAAATACTGGAATAATGGGGTCAGTAGAAGGGGTACAGAAGTCTTTTTGCTCAATATGTTGGGGAAGGGTCCCTCTTGCTGTGACTAAAGGGGACAAGTGCAGGACTGGAGACATCCCAGGAATTCCCTCCTAAGTGGATCAAGAGGAGATCCTGAGCCCCAGGGGCTAGAACCAGTAAACCCCAACAACAGGACCCCAAGCATACCTTAGTACAGTCAGGGAGATTGGGTAGACACCAGAAGAGTCAAAAGGAAGGAGAAGGTCTCCAGTGGCCAGACCACCCCTCACTCACACCTCACACCATGAGCTTAAATGTAACACTGGGCAAGTTCAGAGAGACTTCACCTGGCCTTGGTCTTGGCAGTCACCAGCCAGTTCAGCAACAGGTTAGCTGCAACATTATACAGCTTCTAGCTGGCCACAGCACACAAAGCCAGCAAGAAGGCCCCTAGCTCCCAATATAAGAAATGTGGGACAGAACATCCTGTATCCCAGAAGCACAGATCCATTTTAAAAGCCAGGCAAAATGGAAATACCACAAGCAAGAAAAAAATTAGAAAAGCAAAGACCATAGAATCTTATTATGGGACCTTGAACTAATGGGGCCCAAAATCTTGGGGAAATGGGTGAAGGTCTCTTCTTCTATAGCAACCTCCTGCTGAGATTGGACATAGACCTTTTCCTGCCCCCAAAGGTCTTATTTAAAGTGTCAGGTTATTAGCTGGCATCCACATTTGGGCTAATACTAGGTCCAGGGGTGACCCAACATCTTTGTGGACAGTGAGTGACATCTGACTTAAGCAAACAGTCCTCTGCAGGTGGGGGGTATTAAGCCTGTGGGAAACAAATCCAACAAACAAGGTGAATAGACAGAAAGCCAAAAACAAATAAGTGGACAATAACCAGAAGCAAGGTAGATAGGTTCAGCCATGCTTCTGGAGTTCATGGACCCACTATCATAACCTCTTTCACTGTCGTTTAGTGTTTCCTAATTTTCAGTTTGGGGGTCATCATTCTGTCTATAGGCATATGTTTTCTAATTTGAGCTGGTGTCTGGCCTATCTCCCATTCTTCCTGCCAGTTTGATGACCTTCAATACACTGTTTCAGGGGGATCTCCTGGGGCATTTCTCATTTCCTGGCTCAGTCTAATATCAAGCCTTGTCCCTTGATACATTTTACATAGTTCATTAGTTGGAATGCAACCTATTCTTCTGAAATCTATCTCTGTTCTCAATAGAGCAGTAAACAATTCTTTTCTCATTCTATTCTGACTTTGAATCTGCTGGCTATTTACTCTTCTCTCTCTAGGAAATTTATCTTTTTTGCTGGTTCTCACCACCCAAGATACTAATCATTTTCCCATTCTTTGGGTGAACTGACTCAAAATAACTGTAACTGCCTGCTGAATAAAATGCTCAATTACCTCCCCAAAATATCTTGTGGGTTCCCTGATTCTCCTGCTTGCTTCATAGTGTTTCATTCTCCTCCCACACATACTCGTGGCTTGTACTGGTGCGCCAATGAAGCCTATCCTATGCAAGTGCTGTATTGACCTTTTGCTTTTTTTGTGAGCTAAACTAGAGACAGCTTTTTCTTCTACCACCAGAGATTTTCTAGCTTGCTCGTCTTAAGGACAGTTTGAATGCTGCACCATAAAAACTTACCAGACCTTAAATTGTATTACAAAGTAGCAGTCATCAAAACCGCTTGGCACTGGGTAAGAAATAGAAGGGTAGATCAGTAGAATACATTAGATACACAAGACACAGTAGTCAACGATTATAGTAAGCTACTCTTTGATTAACCCAAGAACCCCTGATTCTGGCATAAGAACTTAATATTTGAAAAAACCTGCTGGGAAAACTGGAACATGGTGTGCAGAAACTGGGCATAAATCAATGCCTGGCACTGTATACCAGAATAAAGGCTGAATGGGCACACAATCTAGGTATACAGGCTGGTATTATTAAAAAAAAAAGACTAGGGGAGCAAGGAATAGTTTATTTGTCAGATTTATGAATAATAATGAAATTTATGACCAAGCAAAAGATAAAGAACGTTATAAAATGCAAAATGGATAACTTTGATTACATTAAATTGAAAAGCTTTTGTACAAAGAAAGCCAGTGCAACCAGATTAGGAGGGAAGCATAAAACTGGCATAGATTTTTGCTAGTACCTGTGATAAAGGCCTCATTTCTAAACTATGTAGAGAACTGAGTTAAATTGACAAGAATACAAGCCATTCCCCAGTTGATAAATGGACAAGGGATGTGAATAGGCAGTTTTCAGAGGAAGAAATTAAAGTTATCTACAGTCATATGAAAAAATGTTCTAAATCACTATTGATTAAAGAGATGCAAATCAAAACAACTCTGACATGCCACATCACACCTATCAGATTGACTAATATGAAAAAACAGGATAACAGTAAGTGTTAGAGAAGATGTAGGTGAGTTGAAACACTAATTAATTCATTATTGGTGGAGATGTGGGTTGATTCAGCCATTCTGGAGAGCAATTTATAACTATGCCCAAAGAGCTATAAAAATGTCCATACCCTTTGACCCAGTAATACCTCTTCTTGGGCTGTTGTGGTGGCCAAAACTTGGAAATCCAGAGGATGCCAGTGATTTGGACCAAGTTGTGGCATATGAATGTAATGGAATAATATTGTGCTATCAGAAATAATAAACAGGCAGACTTCAGAAAATTCTGGAAAGATGTACATGAACTGATCCTGAGTGAAGTGAGCAGAACCAGGAGAATACTGCATATAGTAACAGCCACAGTATGTGAGAACTGATTTTGATGGACTTAGCCATTCTCAGCACTGCAATAACATAAAACATTTCCAAAAGACACATGATACAAAATGCCATCCTCATCCACAGAAGGAATTATGGAGTCAGAATTCAGAATGAAGCAGACTATTTTCTCTTTTGTTATGTTTTGTTTTGCTTTTCTCATGGTTTCTTCTAATCACTGTAATTCTTCTATGCAACATGACTAATGTAAAAATGTATTGAATGGGCATGTATGTGTAGAACCCATATAAGACTGAATGCTGTCTTGGGTACTGAGAGAAGGGGCAAAATTTAAACTTATGGAAATTAGTGTAAAAAACTGAAAGTAAATAAATTAATAAATTTGGGGGGAAAGAAATGAAACAAATGCAGCTAAAGTTAAAGTGAAAAGAAAAAAGGAAGAATATCTGTCCCAAATTTATCTGATTCAGGTCTTGTTTCTCAGGTATATAGTGAACTGAGTCAAATTTATAAGAAAAAAGAGCTGTTGCTCAACTGATACATAGTCAAGGACATAAAAAACAGTTTTCAGAGGAAGAAATCTTAGCTATCCGTAGTCACATGATAAAAACAATGCTCTGACTTGCTACTGATTACAGAAATGCAAATTGAAACACCTCAGAAGTATCACTTCATACTCATCAAATTGGCTAAGATGACAGAAAAGTACAGTAACAAAAACTTCAGGGCCTGTAGCAAAATTGGTACCCTACTGCACTATTGTTAGAATTGGGAAATATTCCATCTGTTCTAGAAAGCAAATTGAAACTATCCAACAAAATTTATTAAATTGTGCATATTCTTTAACCCATTAATCTTCCTAACATATCTATACCCAAAGGAGTTCTAATAATAAAAAGGAATAGTACCTATACATAAAAGAGTATTTATAGCAATTCTTTTGTGGTGACAAAGAACTGCAAATACCCCATCAAATGGGGAAAATAGTGAAGAAGTTGTGGTTTAGGAATATGATAGCATTGTATTTTGCTTTGAGACATGATAAAGAGGTACATTTTGGAAAATTCTTATGATTTCTATGAACTGATGACAATTGAACAGAACAAAGAGAACAATTCATATGATAATAGCAACATTATAAATATAATCAATTTTAAAATATTTTGCAGCCCTGACTAACACAATGACAGATTATTATATAAAGGACCCCTGAATTAAACATGATAAGCTCCATCTAGATAGAAAGAAGATAGTCTAAGTGTGGAAAGGGAAGCAAATCTTCTGCTCTTTCACTTTTCATTAATTTTTGGACATAGGTAATGTAAAATCATTTTTATTCACACTCTTCATACTTGAAATGGGTTTTGCTTGGTCTTGACCTCTTACTGGAGGAAAGGGAGAAATCAGTTCAGAAGTGAAAGTAAAATAAAATTGAATTTAAAACTGTTTTAATTTAATATATTTTTTCAACTCACTATCATTTCCCCCTAATTCAGAGTTTCTCTTGCTTCAATATAACTCTCTCAGGAAACAAATAAATACAGTTAGACAAAACATCTGCCATGACTTCTACTGTTTGACCTATTCTACTCCTATAAGTTCCATTGATCTGTATGCTTCATCAGTATTCTTGGGTCATGATTGCTCACTTTAGATTAATCAGATCTCTGCATTCCTTTAAGAAACTTGTCCTTGGAGGAGCCAAGATGGCAGAGTATAAAGATACACATACACTAGCTCCAAACACACAGCCCATAAAATACCTGTAAAGAAGAACTCCCAACAAATTCTGGAGCAGCAGAAGCCACAGAGCAGCAGAGCAGAGATTTCTGTTCCAGAGAGCCCTGAAAAACCGACCTGAAAGGTCTGTTGCGCACCAGACATGGAGCAGAGCCCAGCCCTGCCTTGACCACACGTTACCCAAGAGGAGAAGATTTGAGCAGGCTTCAGGTACGGAATCTCCAGCAGCTGCGCAGGTCCCTCCACCTACAGAAGCCAAGGTCAGTGAGAGAGTTTTGTTGGCTCGCCCAGAGAGGAGTGGGGTGTCTTCACAACTCAGGCCCACTCAGGAGGCAGCAGCAGAGGCAGCAGGGGACAGAGGCTCCCAAAGCAGGCAGGAGGTTGGATCCATTGTTGAAGGTCTCTGCATAAACCCCCTGAGGGAACTGAGCCCAGGGTGGTGGCCCTACCCCCACCTGAGCACCTGAACTTAATCTCACACTGAATAGCAGCCAGCCCCCGCCAAAGCCCTAAGGCTAGGGAGCAGCATTTGAATCTCAGACCCCAAACATGAGCTGGGCAGAACTGAAGGCCAGGTGGGTGTGGCAAGGAAACTCAAAAATCAAGTAACCAGCTGGGAAAATGCCCAGAAAAGGGGGGAAAAAATAAGACCATAGAAGGTTTCTTTCTTGGTGAACAGATATCAACTTGTATCATTTCTGATGAGGAAGAATAATGCTTACCATCAGGGAAAGACATAGAATTCAAGGCTTCTGAATCCCAAACATCCAAAATAAATATTCAATGAGCTCAAGCCATGGAAGAGCTCAAAAAGGATTTTGAAAATCAAGTTAGAGAGGTGGAGGAAAAACTAGGAAGAGAAATGAAAGAGATGCAAGAAAAGCATGAAAAGCAGGTCAACACTTTGCTAAAAGAGACCCAAAAAAATGCTGAAGAAAATAACACCTTGAAAAGTAGGCTAACTCAACTGGCAAAAGAGGTTCAAAAGCCAATGAGGAGAAGAATGCTTTAAAAAACACAATTAGCCAAATGGAAAAAGAGGTCCAAAAGCTCACTGAAGAAAATAGTTCTTTCAAAATTAGAATGGAACAGATGGAGGCTAATGACTTTATGAGAAACCATGAAATCCCAAAACAAAACCAAAAGAATGAAAAAATGGAAGATACTGTGAAATATCTCATTGGAAAAACAACTGACCTGGAGAATTGATCCAGGAGAGACAATTTTAAAATTATGGGAATGCCTGAAAGCCATGATCAAAAAAAGAGCCTAGACATCATCTTTCATGAAATTATCAAGGAAAACTGCCCTGATATTCTAGAACCAGAGGGCAAAATAGGTGTTCAAGGAATCCACAGATCACCTCCTGAAAGAGATCCAAAAAGAGAAATTCCTAAAAACATTGTGGTTAACTTCTAGAGTTCCCAGGTCAAGGGGAAAATATTGCAAGCAGCTAGAAAGAAACAATTCAAGTATTGTGGAAATACAATCAGGATAACACAAGATCTAGCAGCTTCCACATTAAGGGACTGAAGGGCATGGAATAGGATATTCCAGAAGTCAAAGGAACTAGGACTAAAACCAAGAATCACCTACCCAGCAAAACTGAGTATAATACTTTAGGGGAAAAATTGGTCTTTCAATGAAATAGAGGACTTTCAAGCATTCTTGATGAAAAGACCAGAGCTGAAAAGAAAATTTGACTTTCTAACACAAGAATGAAGAGAAGCATGGAAAGGTAAACAGTAAAGAGAAGTCATAAGGGACTTACTAAAGTTGAACTGTTTACATTCCTGCATGGAAAGACAATATTTGTAACTCTTGAAACTTTTTTCAGTATCTGGGTAGTTGGTGGGATTACACACACACACACACACAGAGATAGAGAGAGAGAGAGAGAGAGAGAGAGAGAGAGAGAGAGAGAGAGAGAGAGAGAGAGAGAGACAGGGAGCACAGAGTGAATTGAATAGAATGGGATCATATCTTTAAAAAATTAAATTAA
Source organism: Notamacropus eugenii (assembly GCF_028372415.1). Lineage (NCBI taxonomy): Eukaryota > Metazoa > Chordata > Mammalia > Diprotodontia > Macropodidae > Notamacropus > Notamacropus eugenii. Next base: position 92,721,453 of record NC_092876.1, read on the forward strand.
GTGGTGAGAGAGAAATATATTGGGAGGAGAAAGGGAGAAATGGAATGAGGCAAATTATCTCTCATAAAAGAGGCAAGCAAAGGACTTTTTAGTGGAGGGAAAAAGAGGGAGGTGAGAGAAAAACATGAAGTTTACTCTCATCACATTCAACTAAAGGAAGGAATAAAATGCGCACTCATTTTGGTATGAAAACCTATCTTACAAAACAGCAAAGTGGGGGAGAAGGGGATAAGCAGGGTGGGGGGTATGATGGAAGGGAGGGCAATAGGAGGAAGGAGTAAATTGAAGTCAACACTCTTGGGGAGGGACAGGATCAAAAGAGAGAATAGAAGCAATGGGGGGCAGGATAGGATGGAGGGAAATATAGTTAGTCTTACACAACATGACTATTATGGAAGTCATTTATAAAACTACACAGATGTGGTCTATATTGAATTGCTTGCCTTCCCAAAGGGAATGGGTGGGGAGGGAGGGATGAAGAGAAGTTGGAACTTAAAGTTTTAGGAATAACTGTCAAGTACTCTTCTTGCCACTAAGAAATAAGAAATACAGGTAATGGGGTATAAAAAGTTATCTGGCCCTACAGGACAAAAGAGAAGATGGTGACAAGGGAAGGGAGGATGATAGAAGAGAGAGCAGATTGGTGATAGGGGTAATTAGAATGCTTGGTGTTTTGGGGTGGGGGGAGGGGACAAATGAGGAGAAAATCTGGAACCCAAAATTTTGTGAAAATGAATGTTAAAAGTTAAATAAATAAAAAATAATTTAAAAATGAAAAAAGAAACTTGTCCTTTACATTGCTAATGTATTGATTTATATTATTGCCTCAGTTATATGTATTCTGTTCTGTATTACTTCATAGAAGCATACCTAAGTTTCTCTGAATTTGACATATGCTTAATTTCTTAGGGAATAATTTTATGCTATTATATTCACACAACACAATTTGCATAGTCATTCTACTTTAGTGACAATTCATTTTATTTTAAGTTCCTTCCTGTTACAAAGTGTTGCTAAAAAACAAATGTTGCTGTATATTTGGGACTTTACCTAAATCTTTGACTTCAATGGTATATATGGTACACAAAATCACTATGAATGGTAAATTTTTCTGCCTTATTTCCCTAGCAATTAATATATTATATGATTGTATCTGTTAGCATAGAAATGTCAGTGCCTAATTTGTGGATATTTACGTGCAATTGTCGTATGCAATACATGTACTTACGTGCATTATATTTATTTCATTTGAAATAATCTGATATTTTGTTAGCAAATTTTGTGTATGTGTTCCAAGGTGCACATACATAAATTTGCATGTCATATTTAAGGATGTGTGTTCATTCAAAGTATTTCATGTAAAAACCTCAGTTACCTATTTTCCTTTCATTGCTGAGTCCTTTCCTAGTCTAGATACAGTACTGGACATGCTCAAATGAAGGTTGGTAACTGGTGAAACAAAGTGATTCCTTTAATATCCTCTATCGAAATCTCAAGAGATGATGTTGACCCTGTTCAGGAGTGATGGTAGTTAGGATGCAAGTCATCTGTGGGCCTCAAGTCAAAATCTGCAGGCTAAGGAAGCAGTTGTTCCTGGGAGCTAATTGCGCCTGATTGACCTTAAGCTGAGCTATAAATATCTTATTCTAGCAGCAGTATAGTATCTTGCTATATGCCAGACCTGATCCCAGCTCTGCCCAAAACAAGTTTCTCTGCTCTTTCCCTTAGTCCTAAGTGGTGAGCGAAAGGAATGATGATTAGTGGCCAGAACATGGCCAGTGTAAGGTGGAACATTAAACTAACTCCATCTGATATCTGGGTCAATTACTTATAATTAATTAATTAAACCCTACTGTTTAGGGTAATAGGAGTGTAGGTGTGAGACATATTTAGCATTACTGATTTGGGGCAAAGTAGGTAAACTTAAATTGCCAAATCTCTCAGATTTTCCTCAAAAGAGTGCTCAGAGTAAATCTAGATCAACCCATATCTGGACAATTACCCTTTCTACAACATCAAAGAAGAGTTCTCACCTAATATCCATTTGAAGAACTCCAAAGAGCCTATGCAAAATACACTGAGGAGATGTTTGTAAGAGGAAATTTTGTATTTTTTTCTTGATATGTTTTAAAATTATTCATACGTTTTGTGAAAGCTTAACAAAAGAACTCCACGGATATGGAAAATAATTACCTATAAAACAGCATATTTCACTTTTAAACAGATCGGATTGTTAGGATTTTTTTCTTTATATCTACCAAATTTCTCCAGTTTCCACCTATTTATGCCACTATTTTCTTGTAATACCAACAAAATGCTAAACCCTCTTCCACATTATAGTCTCTAAAATGTTTAAGTATAGTAATGTCCCTCTAAGTTAAATATTCATAGTTACTTCCACTCCTTCTACACATAGCCAGGTCTGAAGTCAGGCCATATTCTGTTCATAACCCAGATCAACATTTTTTGAACGGACTTCAGATTGTCAATATTCTTTCTGTGCTGTAGCACCCATAACTGAACACAGTTTTCTGCCTGTGACCTGACCAGAGAAGAGTATACAACTATAACCTCTGTTATTCTGGATAGTCTTCAATCTAAACAAACTTAACCTTAGTGACTTCTACATAAAAATCTGCCATATATTTAGAGAGTAACACATTTACACCACAAACCCTTTCGTATTAACTATTATATTCAAGAACTCCTCAATTATCCTGTGTTTTCCAATTAATTTTTGAAGCACAAGATTTTTATTTCAGTTGGATTATATTAACTTTGATTTTTATTATGTTTACTTAGATCCTACTACATTGAAAACTTAAAATCTGAATGTCTTCCAACTTGTTAGTTCATTCTCTCATTCAAACTATCCACCCATTTGATAGGTGTGAGAAAAAATTACTTCATCCAAGTATCAATACACATAGAACAAGAATGCACAAAGGTAATAATAATAATTAACTATTCTATTTTGCTTTAGAGTGTGTAAAGAAATTTAGATACATAATGTTATTTGAGACTCAGAACAACAATGGCCCTTGATAAATACAATTCATTTCTCTTCAGGTGTACATCAGTAATAATAGCCACAAGTTCATTAAGTATAACTGGGCCTAGTAACTTGGCTATACTGAGGATTGCTTAGTACTATTTTTTTTTTACCATATCCAACTTTTTAAAAAAGTAGATTTTAAAAATTAACTAAGTTTTTTTCTTCCTTCCATCTTTCCCCCACCTTTCTAGGAATAAAATTTATACAAATATATCTAGTTAGACAAACCACATTCTCACATTGCTCTTCTCCAAAATGTGTTTACTGTTTTTAATTCTATGTTGACAACATCATTCTATCCTTTTTATTGTAAAGATCATTTTTTGCTTTTTTCAAGAAAGTAAGAGCAAAATAAATGTAAGCTTGCATGACTATTCTTTGTGATTTGTTATTGTCACCCTACTAACTCTAAGCAGCAGCTCCAGCTGTTCTTTGATTTTTCCCATTCTCCAAACAGTTTTAAAATTTAAAAAGCCATTTTAACAAATAGGATTCACTGTCAAACTCAGTTTGTTCTACACTTTAGGATTCCCAATACTTTTTAGAGTGTTAGTATTATTTTAGTATCAAATTTAGTATTTAGTCTCATTCTCTTGTATTAATACTCTTTTTTTTCAATTGTAAAATGGGGATAATTATAGCACCGATGTCACTGAGCTGCTGTGAGGATACAGGAGATAAAATCCATAAAATGATTAACTTAGTGCTTGGAATAAGAGACACTTAAAAATATTTGTTTACTTCCCTTTTTTTTCCATCCTGCACTATTACCTGTCCTTACTTTGTCAGAAGATAGATAAGACAGATTGAAATATCATTTTCCTAATCTAAATTCATAAGCAGTAACCAGGAAATCCAAATTAGTTTCTTTCACTTCTCCAGTTTCTTCCTCCTCAAAACTGGTTTCTATTTTTCCCGCTTATGTCAGAATTCTTTTCCTAAAATCACACAATATTTTTGTGTATCCTACAGAAGATATAGTCCAACTTCTTTATTTTAAATGAAGAAATTGAGGCTCAGGGAGTCTAAGCGACTTGCTCAGAGTCATACCTTTAAGAAGTGTCAAAGCTGAAATAATGACTTCAGTTCTGATTTCCTGATTGAGACACAAGAGGTCTTACCACTATAAAAGTTAAAACCCCATCCTTCATAGATCCAATCTCTTTTATAGGATATTTGGCCTTGTGATTCTACTCATATTTCTCAGAACTCAATCACAGGAAGAGCAAGCAATTTGTCTAAGGTCATACTACAAGTTCTGAGCACAGCTAGGAATATCAGTTAGGTACCTTAGGTTGTGGGAGGCATGGACATATAGAAGACAAAACCCAAACTCTGAAGAAACTTGCTTGAGGTTTTCAAATGACTGCAAACACTTGAGCATACTAGTCAGAGGATGAAAGATTTATGTAGGTCTACTACATGCCATATAAAAGCACATAGGAAAAGACTATCTCCATCATCATCCTGTATCTTCTGTGTCACTAAGCCGATTGGAAAACAAAAGGAGAAAGAGTGAAAAGAGAAAGGGGAAAGAAACATGTCTATATAACATCTATTATGTGCTAGGCAGTGTGTTGACATTTACAAATATTATATTTGATCTTCACAACAACTCTGTGAAGAAGGTGCTATTATTATCCTCATGTTACAAATGAGGAAATTGAGACAGAAGTTAGATTTGAAACCAAATTTTCCGGACTCCAATTTCAGTGCTCTGTGCTTTACCTAGGGGAAAATTGTTGAGGATGCGGAGAAAGAGAAGAAATAGGAACAGTATAAGAGCAACAGAATTCGTCATTGGTCTTTGCATTTTTAAATTAACTACTTCATGCTTAGAATGTCCTCCTTTGCCTCTTCATCTGTTAATTACTTGTTATTTTTAATGAAATTTTACAGTTACCTGTCGCAGAACAAACTATAGGTGAGGGCAGTGGATTTTCTCTTATGCCATAAGTGGTGTGAGAAAGTGAAGCTGAAGATCTCACTGTCTATTTTTATGGGAGTCAATGCCATTTTTTGATGATAAATTATGTTTGAGGTCTCCTCCTGGCTTTTTGGTAAACAATCATGATGGTTTAAGAGAAACAGCTCAATACCAATAAACAGGATAGCTACAGATGTTATGATGGTGTCTACCTTGATGGAATTTTATGTATATACTTTCTCTCTGAGCCTTGGTTTCTTCTGAAAATTAGGTTTCTGTGACCTGACCTCCCTGCCAAAAAAAACCTTGGCTGGTTGTCTGGATGAAATGAGACAACATGAAAATACATCTTGAAACTAGGGAGAGTGTTGTCAAAATAAGAAAAATCGAAGAAAAGAAAGGAGAACATCATTGAAGCATTTTAAAAAAATACAGAAAAGACCTGAAAGAAACTCCAAAGGAAACAAACAGGACTGCTTTTAAAAAATAACATTTTGAATTTTTTTTAACAAGTAGGACAAAATAGAGATTTTTCACTTTCATTTGTAATCCTTTTCTGTTCTATGTTGTCTATGGAAATTTATATCAAATTCATAGCAAAAAAAATAATAAACTAAAAAAAGAAAATATATCTTGGAAGATATAAGATCTAAGAAAATACAAGGAATTAAGAAAATGACTACAGTTACTTTTAAGAAAAGAACGCATACAACACCAGGTTTGTGATCCACTTTCAGTGGGTTGTCAGGAATGATTTATTTTGGATCATATTACTTATATGAATGCCACCCCAAATTCTATATCCCATCTTCATAAGGAAAAACATTATAGGAATAAAACCCTGCTCATATTTTACCATGGAAATGCACAGTATCAGAATATGAAGTAAAGTCAGTAAGTAAGGTTCCTAACACAAAGAAAATCTGCTGTCCTTTTTCACATCCTTGGATTCACTGAAATTGTGTTTATGATGTGCTTGTGAATTCCAACCCCTTATTGTTCAGTTTTTTCTCCACCATTCCTAACTCTCTATGACCCCATGTTGTGGTTTTTCTTGGCAGGATACTGGAATGGTTTGCATCTTCTCTAATTCATTTTACAGATGAGCAACTGAGATAGACAGGGTTAAGTGACTTGCTCAGTATCACATAGCTAGTACATTTCTGAGGCAGATGTGAATACATGAAAATTTACCTCCCTGACTGCAATCACAATCCTCTTTCTACTACGACACCTAGTTGCCCTGTTGTGCACTTACACTGTGGTAAATGTCATCTTGCTTAGTCCAGGAAGAATGATGATACAATTTCAGATGATGTCTCATTTTGACTCAACTCTATTGACAAAAAAATCATGTAGGGTTTGAAAAATTGTCATAAAATTTCCATTCCAACACATACTAGAACCAAGAATGCTTTCTACAACTTATCTGACAAGTGACCAAACAGACTTTGCTGAAAGATGTACAGGAAGATAGAACTGCATTGATTTCTTCACAGATTATAAATAACACATTTATTAAATAAATAATGCATTTGTTAAGCATCTACAATGTGTAATGGAGTAGGAATAGTAAACAGTTGTGTTTCTTTTTTATATTTGTAATTTTTATATTAATTTTATTTGTTTTTAGTGTTCCCCAATCACTATCATGTAACCTAGATTATTTTTTCCCCTCCCTCTCCCTTCCTCTCCCTTCCCTTCCTGATACGGCATACAATTTTATATAGGTTCTATACATACATTCTTATTTAATACATTTTTGCTATAATCATGTTGTGTAGAAGAATTAAAAAGAACAGAAAAAATCATATACCAAACCAAAACGTAATACAAAAGAAAATGATCTGCTACATTCTGCAACTGAATTCCTAAGTTCTTTCTGTGAGTATGGAAGGCATTTTGCCTTAAAAGACCACTGCAATGAAGTTCCAAGTCTACCAGAAAAAATTTCTCACACACTGTGGCCGTTGCTGTTTACAAAGTTCTCCTGGTTATGCTCCTTTAGCTCAGCATCAGATCATATAATTCTTTCCAGCCCTCTCTGAAGTCTTCCTGTTCATCATTTCTGATAAGACAATAGTATTCCATTACATTCATATACCATAATTTATTCAGACATTCCCCAAAGGATATGAACAAGCAGTTTTCAGAGAAAGAAATTGAAGATATCTATAATCATATGAAAAAATGTTCTTAAATCACTATTGATAAGAGAGATGCAAATCCAAACAACTGTGAGACACCACATCACTTCTATTAGATTGGCTAACATGACAGAATAGTTAGATGATAAATGTCGGAAAAGACTTGGGAATGTTTGAACACATTCATTGCTGGTGGAGCTGTGAGCTAATCCAACCATTCTGGAGAGTAATTTGAGCACTTTTTCATACGATCATAGATTTCTTTAATTTCTTCCTCTGAAAACTTCCTGTTCATATCCTTTGACCATTTATCAATTGGAGAATGACTTGTATTCTTGTACATTTGACTCAGTTCTCTATATATTTTTGGAAAGATGCCATTATCATACACACTAGTTGCAAAAATTCTTCCCCAGTTTTCTGCTTCCCTCCTAATCTTGGTTGCATTTCACTCAGCTGTGCAAAAACTTTTCAGTTTAATGTAACCAAAAAATTACTCATTTTGTACTTCATAATGCTTTCTATCTCCTCTTTAGTCAACAATTCTTCCCTTTTCCATAAATCTAATAAATGCACTAATTCTTGCTCCCCTGATTTGTTTATAGTGTTAATCTTTATACCTAGATCATGTATCCATTTGGACATTATTCTTGTGCACGTTGTCAGTCCTTGGTGTATGCCTAGTTTTGCCACACTATTTATGAAGTGCATTTCCACAACAAGAATTCCCCACATAGGAAAAAAAAAGTCAGTGTTCCTTCCTATAATTCTATATTCTTACAGAATGTTATAAGAAATCCTTATACAATATCTTGGAAGATGAAAAGAGTGAGTATTAAAATCCACGGAAATGAACCAGAAGTTAGAAGATAAGGTTGTAGTTTTATTACGGAAAGGGCGCTGAACTTGTAGTTATAGGATCAAAGTTTGAAAGAAAGTTCTACTTCTGACAAATTGTGTGATCTTAGAAAAATGATCTCTCTTCCTCATTCTTTAATCTTCTAGTCTGTAAAATGAGGGGATAAACCAGGGTAACTAGGAAACCAACTGTGTAGCATTTGTCATCAAATCCAATTTCCCCCCAATTCTCATTCATTTTGATCTCTCAGTCATATCTGACATTATCAACAACACCATTGTTATTGATATGTTTTCATTCATCAGATTCCATGACATTCTGCCCTAATGGTTCTCTTGGCTCTATGGTTACTTATTCTCTGCCATCTTTCCTGTTTCCTTAGCTTCCATCTACACTTTAAAGAATGAATATTCTCAGTGTTGTGTCACTGACTCTCATAGATTTCTATGTGATTCCTCTAGTAATCAAAGAATCTAGTTGATTCAGTGGATGGAGTGATGGGCCTTGAATCAAGATCTGAGTTCAAATCTAGCTGCAGCCACTTAGTAATTGTATGTCTGTGTGTAAATTACTTTACAAAATCTGTCAGTCTCCTTTTGTTTATCTGTAAAGTAGGGATAATAATAGCCTATACCTCCCAGGGCTGTTTTAAAGATCAAATGAGATAATAGTTTTAAAGTATTACACATAACATTTTGTATATTACAGGCATTATATAAATGATAGCCATTATCATTTTTGCTGTGACTGTTAAATCCACTGATACACTCTCCTCATTTCAATCATAATCTCTATTTGGATGATTTCTACATTTTTATCTTCATTCCCAACTTCCCCTTGGAACTTTAATAATGAACTTCCAATTACTTTCCATATATCATGACGTAGATGTCCTATGTAGATGTCCTACATAGATGTATCCTCAAACTGGGGAAACTTAATTTATCTTTTACATCAAAAAATCCTTTCCCTATAATTTCTCCAATTCTGTTAATGACATCAGCAAAATACGCTGGTAATGTGATCCTGGACATATCATTTATACTCTCAGTCCTCTAGTATAGGCATATGTTTAAAACTATAAATTGTGGAGAGATGTGGATCTATATTGGTAAAAAGAAATTTCTCATGTGGAAATTCCCTATAATGATAAAATCACAGAACCAGTCCCTATTCTATACTTTTTATGGCAGCACCATTCCCTAAAATAAAGAAAAAAAAAAAGAAAAAGAAACAAAAACCAAACAGGTCTGTAACCTGAGAGTCATCCTTTATTATTTTGTCTCCCAATCTCCTTGCTCAAGATACATTTTATTAATTTTCACCTCTGGAACTGATCTTGTGGAGACTCCCTCTGCATCTTCCATTCCCATTGCAACCAACTTATTTCCAGTCCTTATGTCACCTTTAGTTTTCCCTTCTCACTGCTACCCAATTCATTTTCATAATGATTACTTTACTGCGTTTACCAAAAATCAGTTGTGGCTCCCCAGTGACTAAAGTAATAGTATAGGTGTATAAGTTTTTCGTCATTTGCATTCTATGCCCTCTGTAATGTTATCTTAACTTAGCTTTTCATATTTATCACACATATGTATATGCTTTTAATTACTGTGTTCATTTGTTGTCCTCTGTCCTATTATTGTGCCTTTGCTAATGTTGTCTCCTATACTTAGAACTGACTTCCTCATTTAAGTTATTCTTTGTGTCAAGGGTGGTTAACTTAGGTATTATTGCTTCAATCAAAATATTCCCAGTCATTTCATCCTCCTGCCCAAGTTGGAGGTGATCTCTTGGTTCTCAAGCTCATATTTAACACCTTGCCTTACTCATTCCTTAGAGGATACCATGTTCTGCTGTAGAACACAGATAGTTGTATGTGCATGTGTGTATATATGTGTGTATACATGTACATATACATGCACCCACATATATATACACACATTCATACAGGTGTATACGTAAACATGCACATATATATGTATATGTATATATGTATATATATATATAAATGTGTGTATATATATACATATATATATATATATATATATAGGTAATCTTTTGACCTCCAATAGATTTTTAAATTCCATCAATGTATTCACTTTAATGCATCTATAATTTTCTGCTCAGCATCTCATACAATGTTTAACACATAGAAGATAGTCAATAGGCTTATACAATTGAATTCTTGAATTCATTGGAGAGCTACGCTTGTGGGGGGTGCACACAGACTTGTTTGGTAGCAGTTTACCCTTTGTCTCTATCAATACATGAAATGGATATGTAGGTAACATCCTTTTTCATTCTGGTCTTCTCATATAACCTCTGATTGCTCCTTTTTGCCAATTAAGTAAATTTCACACTCCACTATTTAGTATATCAGATTCTCCATGACATGACAACATCCTGCCTTGCCTATTTTCTGCCATCTTCACTTTAAAAAATCCAACCAAACTGGACAATCTACTGTCTTCCAAACATATTTTGTGCTTTCATGTCTTTGAGACTTTCCTCAGGTGCTTCCTGATACTTGAAATACATTCTCTTCCGCTTTATATCCATTTAAAATATAACTCAAATGTCAATCTTATTTTGCAGCTATTATATTTATCATGTGATACTATATTATAGTTATCTATTTACATCTAATATTCTTTAGTAAAGGAATATAACCAGAACTTAGCAAAGGACTCTCTTCACAGTAGGCATTTGATAAATATTTGCTGTGTTGCATTTCTTAAACAAGATGGAGATGTGTGATCTCAGATCATTAGAAGCTATCATTAATGAACAACTGTCAACATTATGAGAAGAATGTATTGTTGCCTTATCCATCTGAGTACTAATATGCTTGGAGTGGAAGATATTTTATAAGAGAAGGACGCTGCAGTTAAGTCATTTCTTTTCTTCACTCGTGAGATTAAAGGATAAAATAATAAAGGGAGGATAAACATCTCTGTGGTTACTTTCAAATGAGGAATCCTCTCCTTACAGATGTAGCAAGTGGTGCACATACCAGGCTTCACACTGAGCTGCATATACTAAGTGTAGGACAGGAAAATAGACAGAACACACACATAACCATTGGGTCTACAATGTCTGATTTTAATTCTACTGGATTCATCAGTTCCAGTACTTTCATTCTTCTGGGTATCCATGTGCTAGAGACCTTGCACATCTGAATCTCCATCCTCTTCTGCTCCATTTATGCTGTCTCCCTTTTGGGAAATGTGAACATTCTCTTCATTATCAAGGCAGATTCCTCTCTCCAGGAACCCATGTTCTATTTCCTTTCCATGCTATCACTGACCTTACTCTCTCAACATCAACTATGCCTAAGATGCTTGGACTACTCTGGTTCAGTGACCATGAAATCAACTTCCATGACTGACTCATTCAGATGTTCTTCATTCATGCTTTCTCTGGAGTAGAGTCAGGGCTCTGTACCTGCTGGTACCACCCATGCTTAATCCCATCATCTATGGGGTCAGGACCAAACAGATCTGGGACAGAGTTGTGCTTCTATTTAAAACTAAAATCACCTGAGAAATTTGAACCTGAAATCGACTAATAGTTATCATCCACACCTAATGATAACCTACGCATACAAATTGTCGATTAATCAACAAATATTTATTAGATACCTACTATGGAGTAGGCATAATTTTTATTGTAATTTGTATTTGTAAATAAAAGGGATGAAGCAATTTCTATTCTCAAGGAGTTTATGTTCTAACATGACATTCTACAGGTATTACAACATAAAGTGAATAAATATAAATATGCCAAAGTAGTTAAGTATAAGGTACTTTGGGAAGGACATCACTGCTCTTTGGGGACCATAAGAAACTTTTGGCAGCAGATGGTAGTGAACTGTGTTCTAAAGGAAGAGTAGTAAGCTGACGTGATCTATACATGTGGAATATTCAAAGTAAAGACACAGAGACGGTGATGAAGCAGATAATGAAAGTAAGTAGTAGCTCCCAAAAGGATGGAGTAAGTTTGGACACTCAAGGATTGGATTGTTTCTTCTGGAGATAGTTCAGGTCCCAACCGTGTCTCTGCTCATGTGGATTCAATAATGCAGTGTTAAAAAGAATGTTGATAGACAGGAGCTTGTCCAGGTGACAACAATCAAAATTCTGAGAAGACCATGTCATCAATGAAAGTAGTATTTCTCCAAGAGAACAGGAGAACTGCGAACATATTTTATGATAGGGAATTGAAGATATTTAAAAGTCAATGGGACTTCATCACAACAGATGTTACTTCATCAACTGCATTTATCTTTTTTCACAGGCAGACTTGATAGAAACAGTTAATGAAGATTCAGCAAAACATTTTAAAATCTTTCATGTCCCCCTTATGAATTATATGGAAGGTTATAGAGTAGATAATAGAACATTTTGGCAGATTTGGAAGGGGTTGAATGATTGGATTCAAAGAATAACCATTAACAAGTAAAATACCTTTCTAGTGGAGGGGCCTAACCATCAGTGCTTGGTCCTATAAATTTGGTTTTATACTATTCACATTTTAAACAATGTTTTGCATAAAGCATGGACAGCATATTTTTCATATTTGAAAATGGTTGGAAGGATGCCTTGGATAATTAATATATTACATGGCAGGGTCAGGATCTAAAAATATCTTGGCATAGAAAAATGAACTGAAGGGTTTAAGGTAGTATATATTATGGAAAAATATGAGGATCTAACACTGGGTTAAAAATCAGTGGAGACATATCTAGACAATGGGCAGCTTGGTGATGTAGTGGAGAGAGTAAAAGCCCTAGAGTCAGGAAGAGTTATCTTTCATCAGTTCAGATCTGACCTCAGTCATTTACTAGCTTTGTGGCCCTGGGGACGCCACTTAATCCTGTTTGCTTCTACTTCCCTCATCTATAAAATAAAGCTGCAGAAGGAAATAGCCAACCATTTCAGTATATTTGCCAAGAAAACTACAAATGTAGTCGTGAAGTAATATATGAAGTAGTCATGAAATTTACTCACACATGGCTGAAAAATCGCTGAAGATCAACAACAAATGTCTACACAATAGTTTATGTGAAAAAGACCTGGGGGTTTTCAATCTGATTCAACAGTGTTACATGGCAGCCAAAAGATCCAATGCTATTTTGAACTGCATTACAAACACAGCATTCATAGGGAGGAAGTTCCTTTAGGCTCTATCCTGATCACATCCCATCTGTAGAATTATATTTGCTTCTGAGCACATTATAAGAAAAAACATAAACAAGTGAAAGCATATGCAGAAGTGAGCAAGCAATACGATGAGAGGTCTGAAGAGCTTGCCGTATGAGGACTCATAGCTCAAGTTGAGTTTGGAATCCTATAAAATATCCAGAGCTTTTTCAGACAAATTGCTATCTAACCATGCCTCTCATATCTTGTACTTAAGGAGTATATGTTTTTGAAATCAAGAGTAATATTTTGACATTTATCCCAACGTAATTTAATCTTATTAAATTTAGTTAAGTGCTTGATCAACTCTTTATCTTTTTTGGATACTCACTCTTATTGATTGCATTAGCTCTGTCTCCCAGTTTAGTGTCATCAGCAAATTTGACAGATGTCATCTTGGTTTTTATTCAGTTTAGTGTTAAAAAATCTTGATGAAAGTACATAATCTCTAATACTTGCCACAAACAGACACAGGCAACAACTCACCACTGTTGGTTTGGAGATAGAATCAACATTGTGCTTCAGGACCTGCCATCAATAACCAATGCAGAGAAGGGAAAAAATGGAAGGAAAAAGGTAGAGTAATTTTTGGATTAACTCCATTGTACTTTCAGAGGAAAGTTTTTGTTCTTGTTTTTGTTTTTATGGTAGTATCAAGAAACTATTAACATTTTGGCCACAATTCTGAAAAACTCAGAACAATCAACCAATATCTAGAAGAAAGAGAAATGTTTGCACATTGAGACAGTAGAAATCCTTTCACAGGACAGCAAATAATGTCAGAAGGGGTTGAGCTAACTCCACTAGAACAAAACAGAGATGTAACTTGGAATTCCAACCTATGGGACAAATGTTACTGAGTATTGTATAAAGGAATATACATGATTAAAAGCTACTAAGTGGGGCAGTGAGGTGACACAGTAGCACTGAGTTAGAATCAGGAGGAACTATCCTCAAGACTTCAAATCTGGCCTCAGATACTTACTAACTATGTGACTCTGGGCAAGTCGCTTAGTCATGTTTGCCTCAGTTTTTCATCTGTAAAATGAACTGGAGAAAGAAATGGCAACCTACTCCATTATCTTTTTCCAAGAAATGGGTTCACAAAGAGTTAGAAGTAACTAGAGTGGCTTAACAGCAGGAGACAGAGAGGTTGTAAGCATCAAAGAAGTTGAAATACTTAGAGACAAGAATATTAAAATAGAGACATAGTGAACCAGGTACTGAATTTATTGGAGTTAGAGGAAAGAGTGATCTGGACAACCCCAAGTGACAAGAAGATGACTCTGAAAAAGATGGGATGAATTTTGCAGAAGTAGTTTCTTAATGAGGGAGGTGTTAGGGTACTAAGAGGATCTGAAAGAGGCAGTGGAACAAGAAGTATTCAATTCTTCTTCCTGGCCCTTTCAGTCAGAAAATACAAAAGCAGAAGACAGCCTTGTAAAGAAAATCAAGAGATATGGTGTTTCCAAGGGAGAACTAAATTTCACTGAGTTCTACAAGAAAGAAATAATGTGAGAAGAGACTTGGAATGAAGGGTAGATTGTTAACAATAGCAGAGGGTTATAGATGAAAAGGGAAGTCAAAGAAGGACAAGACCTGGAAGGGGCACAGATAAGGTTGCCATAGAAGGGGAAATTCTGTGCTGGAGATCCTCAAATCAAGTGACTTGATAGCCATTGGACTTAAAGAACTGCCATTCTATAATAGAGAAGGCCTGCACACTCTGGGCACATGAGTCAAAGAAAGAGTGCTCTTCTGAATATTGGTACCTAAAACACAAATAAACAAACAAAGAGAAAACACCCAACTCACTCAATCTAGTTCTAGCTCTCATGTGAAGTCTAAATTCAAGAAGAAAACAAATGTATACTCTTTGAAGATGAAGGGTTGATTACTCAGTTCAACACATCCTATCAGAATTAAGTGTTTGGAATTCTTAAATGGCAAAAAAGTGAATATGAATATAAATTCACATATATGTGTATACATATATTTACATATTCACACATACAGATACATGCACATAAATACATATGTGTATATATATGTATTTATATGCACCTTATGAAATAAAAGTAGTTACATATCCCTGAACTGGTAACTGAAAATACATCTCTTTGTATATACATGTGTGTATAATATATACATTTATGTATATATGTACTTATGAAAAAAAAGTAGGGAAATATTCCTGCATAGAAACTGAAATCCACATGATTGTGTGTATGTAGTCATCTGGTTGATATTTAATAAAGGTTATGCGTGTATCTATGTATGCATAAATACATATGTGTATATTTAAATAAGTGCTTTATATGTATGTGTATTACCTTTAAGTGCCAAGTGGATGACTTTATGCATACATATATGTGCATATACATGTTTATAAATATAGATGCATTTATAACTCTTAACTGCCAGATATACACACACATATATATATATACACATCTGTACATACCCAAAGATAATATATATATACATATATATATATATATATACATGTGTATATATATGTACATATATAGACACAATCACACATATATTTTCAGTTTCCAAGGCAGGGATGTTTTCCCAGTGTTGTTTCATAATCTGCAGCTGCTTGATATTGTAGGCAACATAAAAGCTCAGGGGTAGCATCTTATGGAAAAAAAGTAGGGAAAATTTTGTAAGAAGTATTTTGGATTATGAGCATTGACTGCTTTCTGGTGTCATTTATGTATGAATGTCTATGTCAGGAAGCCTGGTTTTGCATCTTTAATTAGGAATGCTTTCCTATATCTTCACATGTGCCCTCTCTCTTCCCTTCAGTCTCACTCAGGTATGACTAGTGAGGAGAATGTCATAGATGTATGGGAAAGGGAGAATTATTGTCCTTTTGAGAGAAGACAAACAGTGCATGTTTAAAATTTCAATAAAATCTCATGAAACAATTATGTGTGTGTTGCTCACCTAGTACATTAGTGAATTCATTGAGGGTCACATGCGTGTAACTGATTCAAGTCAGTCCTGGGTATCTACACACGGTACGCCCACAGGGTACGTTGATGACTGACTGATAAAGAAGGGAAATCTACTCAATCCATTCCTTTAGCATTTGTTCTCTACTGTAGTAGTAACAGCAATATTAGTAATAATTAGTAATTGTCAATCAAGAAACACATTTTTATTAAGGATATACTATGTGCCAGGCACTGCTAAATGTTGGGGAGACAAAGAAGAACATGAGCAAACAAAAACCTTCTCTACACTCAAGAAACTTATAAATGAAAAGAGGAGACATCATATAAGTAAATGAATAGGTGAGTACCAAACACTTACAAAGTAGAATGAAAATAACAATTGAAGATAAGGCTCAAGTGACCAAGGTTATTGGGAAGAACTTTTGCAAAAGATGGCATTTGAACTGAATATGGAAAGATACCAGAGTTGCTGAGATGTGAAGGAGGAGAAAGAGGCCCATGGTAAAACCAGAGCAAAAAACCATAGAGAGGAGATAGATTGTCATGTATGAATAACAGCAAATAGGGTTGCAAGATTCCTGGAAGAGAGATCAGTATAAAAAGTATGAGGTAACTATAAATTACAAAAGTCTGAGGTTGTTTAGACTGTCAAATTCAAAACAGATGATTTTAAATTTAGTCCTAAATATAACAGAGAACAACTGTATTTTAAGGTGGTTCTAATCCTGGAGCTGGAGTTGGACCAGCAGTCTTGACAGGAGTGATGTTTTAATATTTAAAATAGTTCTATTAATAAAAATAAAACAAAAATGAAAATGACAATCTTCCATGTTGACAAATGCTTATTGAAATTAATTGGATTTAAAGTAATGTAACTTCACAGAGCAGAAATAGGAAGAGAATGAAGACTTCTCACATCTAAAAAGGAAACCAAGGAAATGATTGTGTTCCAGACAAGAAAACAGAGAGTTTTCATTGGACTGAGAACCAGAACTGAGGTGACTCTGAGACTGAATTCTTAAGCTAGGTTCAGCAGGACTCCACAAAATCTTTGCGTGAAACATTATTTCCTATTCAATCTTGGTGTATTCATGCCAAGTAGCTTAAAAGTGTGCTGTTAGCTTTGTTGCAGAGAGGAACAGGTGATCAAGAGACAGGCTCATCTTCCTAAAACATTTCCACCCCCAAATCCTCAAAATGGTGATAGCAATAATTAGGGTAAGGTCAAAGTGCCCAAGAACCCAATGGGGATGGGCCTTTCCCCAAGCTAGGTACTGAGTTTTCTTCTGTTCGCTTAAGATCAGAAGCATATGTTTAACTCAAAGCAGAAATTTAATTGTAGGAGTGAGAGTCACTTGTCCCTGTACCCACTGAGAGAATTAGCAATGCCCTTTATTAATCATCAAAAATGAGGATCTTCTCTTATAACACAGGAAAGATTAGGCAGAATGTGTGTGTGTGTGTGTGTGTGTGTGTGTGTGTGTGTGTGTGTGTGTATGAAGGCTATGGAAAGGCAGGTACTGTATATGAATCACTGGGCTAAATTAGAGCAGTATAGTGAGAGGGCCTCAGCTCACTCTCCTCCAATGATGAGCCTTTTCTCTATCATATTCCTGAGTAAACAGATATGACAGAGTGAGCTGCTTTCATTCTGAGGGATGATCCCACAACGTTTCTCTCATTCTAAGAATATGCTGGCTATTCTTTCTGAACAAATATCCGTAGCACCCGTTCCCAGATCTGTTTAGTCCTGACTCCATAAATGACAGGATTAAGGGCTGGAGGGATGACCACATAGAGATTGGCCAGGAGGATGTGAATGTAGCGAGGGACATTACGGCCAAATCGGTGGGTCATGAAGGAGAAAAATGCGGGTGTATAGAAGGCCAGAATGACACAGACATGGGAGCCACAGGTGCTGAGGGCCTTCAGTCGTGCATCCCTGGAGGGGAGGCGGAAGACATTTCGGAGTATCTGGACATAGGAAAGGACAATGATGATCAAGTCAAAAATGAGGGCAGCAATAGTGAATAAGCCATAGCTAATATTTACCCTGATGCTAGCACAGGCTAGCCGAGCAATGCCCATATGCTCACAGTAGGTGTGGGGGATGATATAATGACCACAGAATGGCAACCTTTTAAGGAGGAAGGAGAAAGGAATGACAAGAGCAGCTGGTTTCCCAACCACCACTGAAGCTATAATGGCTACCACCTTGTTGGTGAGGATTGTGGTGTATCTCAGTGGGTAACAGATAGCCACAAAACGGTCAATGGCCATGGCTAACAACACCAGTGACTCCATGCCAGTGTAGGTGTGAATGAAGAACATTTGGGTGAGGCATCCTGCAAAGCTGATTTCCCTGAGGTCGAACCAGAAGATGCCAAGCATCTTGGGGATGGTGGATGTGGATAGTCCTAGGTCAATAAAAGAAAGAAGGGCCAAGAAATAAAACATTGGCTGGTGAAGGCTCTGTTCTGTCTTGATCACAAGCATAATGGTGATGTTGCCCACAAATGCAGTCAGATATACAATACAAAAAGGGAAGGCAATCCAGATGTGGTAGGCTTCTAGCCCTGGGATCCCCAGAAGTAGAAAAAATGGAGGAAGAGAGCTGGTTTCATTGGAAGATAACATCCTGACCAGGAGTTATGACAGATGACTGATGCACCACAATTTTCCACAGTCCTGACATGAAGCAAAGGGAAGGTGTGATGTACTCTGCATCTAATCAATTCCATTTGGAGATTAACGAAATCCCAAGTCACCCCAAATAAATACTTCTGGAGCGAGCCAGAAGACTGGGAGAAGTCTCAAAGACACAGAGAAAATTTTCATAAAGGTTTTAATGCAGGAATTCTTACCCTTTTTTGTATATCATGAATTCTTTGAGCAGTCTGCTAACACCTGTTTTGAAAATATTTTTGATACATAAAAGACACTAAAGATTGTCCAAAGGAAATGAATTACATTAAAATAAAACAATCAGTGATATATATATATATATATGTGTGTGTGTGTGTGTGTGTGTGTGTGTGTGTGTATGTGTACACACTCATATATATATGCATATATATATATAATTTTCAGACCACCAGGTAAAGAAATCCTGGTGTAATGTAGTCTCACTGTTTGGCAAGTATTGATAGATATGATACATTTGACTCATTTGAAGGGAATTGGGGAACTATAACAGCTACTTACATTGAAGCATATATGGTAACTGATAAATGCCAACTCGTCCCTTTTATATCTTACCCTTCTCTGTGAATGGCCCTTTCTCTTCTTACATAATAAAAACCTTTCCTTCTATAAGGTGAGATAACTTTAAGATCATAAAAGCTTGAGAACCTTCCATTTTAATCTCTACTCAAAAAGAACCCCCATCTATAGTACTCCCAACCAATGATCATCAGGCTTCTACTTATCTAATTTTAGGATTTAGAAGTCCTTTATCTGAGAAGACAATCCATTCTCTCTTTGCATAGTTCAATTCTTAGAAAATGCTTCCAAATCCTGAGCTGAAATTTCCTTTCCATTAACTTCTGCTTCCTGGGTTCCTGTTGGCTAGAACCAAACACAATTAACCTTATGTTCATTCAAGGGAAAACTTTTCACACATTTAAAAACAACTTTCATGTACTCTTAAGGCTTCTATAATCTAAGAATTTCTACCATCTATCTTGTCACACAGGTGGGCAGTTAATAAATCCTACTCAGCTGACTAACTGTGAGTAAGCTTTGCACATTTCAAGTACTCTCTTAATCTAGAGATCTTCTCTTTTGTTGGTTGCTTCTCCCCACAAACTTCACTTTAAGGAGCACATTCAGGCCACAGTAGTATTCATTCTTCTCCAGGCTACATTCTCTCTATCATTTCCCCACCCTGCGTCCCTTCAATTCCAGACCACCTCTTCCAGCTCCTTTTTCTGTATTGCTCTTACCAGTTAAAATATACGCTTCTTAAGTTCAGAGGTTTTCTTCTTCTATTTGTACTCCCAAGGCTTAGCGCAGAGCCTAGCATAGAGCAAACCCTTTAATAGATGCTTCTTGATTTAACTTTGTATGGCAAAAGGCCATGGCATGGACTTCAATCCTGATTACCACCTTTTTACTTCTCCCCTCACTTTTGTACTTGCAAAAAAGGTGATGTCTAGGACCAACCATAATTCTTCACATAATCAAGATAGAATGGAAGAGCCTATTAACTCCTTCACTCTGGACTATATAAATCATTTAATATAGCATTGTTACTGTCCTTGTTTTCTGGGACATGGGAAGAAAGAGATCATATAACAACATGGGGGAGTTAAACAGGGAGGAAAGTACAGAAGGAAATAGGAAAGTATGTGATGTGGGAGAGTCAATAAGACATCTATTTGGCTCAATTCTCCATCACACCTGAGATTTTAGAGAGGCAATGGCACAAATCTTATATCCACTGTTTACTGCCTCTGTGACCCTTGTATAAATCCCTTTACCTTCCTGAACCACACTCATCTATATCTATTAACATTAATAAATATAGTTTTAATAGGAATATGTATAAGGGTTTTCACCTGAGGTAAAAAAAAAAATCAACTTCCTAAATACGAAGTTGGTAAAGTGTAGGTACCTAGGCAGCAATTTGTCTGAAAAAAAAGAAAAAACTGGGAATTTTAGTGGAAGAGGTCTGTACTGAATCAAACATAAGCCACAGTGGCCACAAAAGCTAAAGTGATTTTAAGATGCATTAGGAGAACCACAGTATTCAGTAACAGAAAAGTAATATTAGCTATACTCTTGCTCTGTCAGGTCATCTCCAGAAGAACTTCAATTCTGAATACAACTAATGTTAAAGACTTTGATAAGCTGCTTAGTACCCAAAGGAATGGAGGCAGAACGTCATTAGGACATGAATTCATGACACATGAGAAATAAAGGTTTTGTGTTGGGGGTTTTGTATTTTTGTTTTGTTTTGTTTTTGTTTTGTTTTGTTGTTGCCTTGGAAGGAATAGGAACAATGGCTTGACATTATAAAGAGCCATGTTCAGGTGTGTCAAAATAAACTGCATCCTAATCATTAGAAGTACCTGAACTTGGAAGAGGCTGACTCACACAGGAGTGGATTTGTCTTAATCAGAGACTTAGTACATATGTATCCACTGAGGTCACTTCTAGTTCTGAGTTTCAGTAATTCTGTGAAATGGAATGGGATTCATTAGAAGTTCTGAAACCCTTTTCACTGGGTGTCTTTGAGTGGGGTTGGGGCAATAAGTATTTATATAGTACCTACTAAGTGCCAGCATTGTGTTAAACGCATGACAAAAATTATCTCATTTGCTCACCATAAGAATTTTGCAAGGTAGACGTTATTATTCCCATTTTACAGCTGACGAAACTGAGGCAAACAGTGATAAAAGTGACTTGTCCAAGGTCATGCAGCTAGTGTCTGAAGACATATTTTCACTCAATTCTTCCTGACTCTATGACCAGTGCTCTATCTGCTGTACTACATACTTTCTAGCAGGGGTTACATTAAATCATGTCAGGAAAGCTATAGGAGGTCTTATTTTCTTGGGTAGGGGGTTGGACCGTGTCTTTTGAAGTTCCTTCTAACTTTAAGATGCTATGATTCTAAGCAAAATTTTTTTTAGAAAAGTTATTGAACTCTGAGAATCTGGAGGAAAACATACTCAGGTCTTTTTTTTTTAAATGTACTTTAATCCTGCTCTAAATTTTATCTTATGTCTTTAAACAATTGTTAAGAATCATTCAATGACTCTACCCATGCCAACTGGCATTCTCTGCTACTTATAGTTTTAAAGAGTTCTCTGGGCTCCTAAGACGTTAAGTGACTTGCCCAGGTATAACCAGTGTATATTGGTCAGAGGTTGGGCAGTAAATCAGCTTTTCCTGATTCTGGAGTCCATTCTCTATCGAGTATACAAAACTGAATCCCTAGTAATTTTTATTTTCTTTAATTGATCCCCATGCTTCATGGTTTCCACCTCTTTCATAACTACTCATTCTTCTCTGAGCACTTCTGCTTGTCAATGTCTCTCCTAAAATGTAATGATCCAAAATAAACATATCAATACAAACATTGTTTGACCAAGATATAATAGAATGGGATGGTTTTCTTAATTCTTGAAACTATGACTCTCAATTTAGAATAGAGACAATAACCTTGGGGAATAGGGGAGAAAACTTTACACTTACATGGTGTTTTAAGGTCTTTGTAGTGTTTTATTCCATTTCTATTTTCAAAACTGTTCCACGGTTAGCATTACAGTTATAACTAGCCTCATTTTATGTATAATTACCCTGAAACTAAGGTATTATGTGATGTTCCCAGGGTCACACAGCTAGTAAGAGTCTGTAAAGGCATTTGAAAACATATCTGTCTAACTTCAAACCCAGGAATCTACCAGTTATGTCCTATTGCAACTTGACACCTCTTTTTTTGTGAATGTATTTTAATCATTTTGGGTTTTTGATAAGGAATTTTTTTAGGTCAAAAAAACACTGGAAGCCTGTTCTTCATTTCAATTCTTCATTTTATATACACAAGCACAGAGGGCAAGTCCAGTTGGCCTATGCAAATAGAACCAAGTAATCAGTGCTCACTTTGGAGTAAGTAAAAGAACTGAAGTCATAGTGATCAGAAGAACATCACTTTCATAATATTGCTCTTGCAAACATAAAACTATTTACTATAGCTTGGTAAAGTCCACATACCTACACCCAGGAGAACTGGCCAGGCAGTTGTATCTTTTATGAAGGAAGAGGTAAACAGTATGTCTCATTGTTTTCAGGAAGTCCCCACCAAGGAGACTGGGAAGACAAAGTTGGTAAGCATGCAAGGCAAAATTCTGGAGCTCATGGAAGAGTATCTGTACATGGTCCTGATACACTCAATCCGCTGTTGCCAAAAGGAGGAAGAGCAAATGAGCAGACACCATATCTAAAGTGGAAGGAGGTCTGCTTATCAGCTTTTCCAAGACAGCTATTCAGATCCAAGATTCATGGATATTTCTAAGAACTAGACAGCTTTTAAAAAATGTGAATATAGGAGAACATACTTTGAGGTCAAGACATACTTTCTCCATCCCTGGAATGCATTCCTTCCTCTGCTCTGCCTCATATAACGCCTAGCTTCCTTTGGCTTCTCCTGATGTGCTCTTCATCCACTAGTGATTAACTCTCTCTTTTGTGTGAAATTATTTTATATTATTTTTCTATAAACACTGTGCATTTAATTAGTAGTATAGATGAATGAAAACTTCTTGAGGGCAGGATTATTCTACTACTTTTCCTCATATCCCCAGTGCTTTGTAAAATGCCTGGCAAATATTAATCACTCAATTATTAAACTGAATTGAATTTCTATCTTCTTGCAAATATATTTCCCTTCCTTTAGTTGATATTCCATGGGCTTCATTCTCTGAATAAGTCTGTATTCTGTTGTTCTTGTTCTGTGTAAAGCTTTGAACACCATTTTTGTTTGAATTTGCCACTGCCATGTTCATTATCTATTGTCTCAGTGCCTGTGAATTCAGACAACACAATTTGGCTTAGTGCAAAGAAGTGGGAGATAAGACATCTATGTTCTCGGCTTGGATTTGATACAGACTTGCTGTTTGGCCTTTAAAAGGTCACTTCACCTCTCTGGTAAAGGCATCTTCATTTTTTTAAAATGAAGGGGTTGAATTATTTTTTTTATCATCACTATTCAGTAACTCAGTCCCCCTTCTAAAATAAAAGTCCCTTCATTTCAACAAAGTAAGTATAATATCAAATACTCAGTTTGAACTTTTCCTCTATGTCCTCCAAAAATTTAACTCTACAGGGTCCCTTCAACGTGGCAACCCATGAAAACAAAAGTATGATAAAATAAAATAAGTGAACATATCAATCATATATTTATGAAAATGTATGCTTGGTTCCAGAAATCTAGCCCATTCTATTTCAGAAACCACATAGGAAGAATATTTTGGAATTTGAAGGCCTTTGTGGTCTCATTTAATAAATATTAAGTTCATACTGTAAAACTTTTGAGTGAAAAGATATCTTAACTTCTCTTAGGATCTAAAGTTACATGAGCAGTCACATTACAGCTGAATTTCATCAGCAGTATCATTATTATTATAATCATTTTCATCATCATTACCTGAATGTCAGCTAGTAGTTGAAAAGACATTTTTAAGGGATGAAGGTAGTTACAGTAATCGAGCCTACATTTCTCTATAATTATTAAGGTGCAAAAAAGGCTAGCAGCTTTGACTTCCCCAGGAGAAATAAATGTTTTTGAGTTACCAAAGAAAAATACCATTCATCAAAGAATGGGAGGCAGAAGAGAGCAAGAGAAATAAGGGGAAAATAAACTAAATTAAGTAAGTAGTAGCAGGGATAAGGGGGAGAAAGGGCTTTTTCAGGAGCCTAGGGCAGAGAATCTAAGCCTTAATCAAAGCAGAAGCAGATTGGAAATAGAAATACAAGAGACTTCTTGAAGAATATGACTACAATAAGGAGCTTGGACTTAGCATGAGCAGGGTTCATTTTGCTGAACAGAGGCATCTAGAACCAAAAGTCTCTAAATTCTGTCTGCCTCTTGATCTGGGACAAATTGGTCTTCATTATTACTACCATGTGACTAATTTCCTGTCTGGATAGATTTGATTTACCTTGATAGTGCTCCTAGCTTGTCTTTATGTAATTTCAGTACACTCCAAATGCTTAAATTGAAAGTTTGTCACCGTAAGAATTCACTCAAGTTCACTTTTGAAGATGCTCCCAACAAACCTGTTTTTTTCAGGTACTATATGCATTATCATCCTCATTTTATGAATGAAGACACTGATACTGAAGAGCTAAATGACTTGCCCAAGTTACACATCTTGCAATTGTGAGCAACATAAAAGCAAAAGCAATGAACCAAATTTCATAGAGCACACATCCCTGACTCTACAGAATTATTATCCTGCTTCTATGAGAGCTGTCCACTATTCTACACCCTTTCTCTTGGGGTGAACTCACTGACTTCAGCTGAGGTCCCAGATCCTCTCTCAAAGATTGGGCACTATACCCCGCTGAACATTTTTTTGAAGTGCATCTTGTAATCTCTTATCTAAAGAAGGAGAGCTTCTACTAGCTTTGCTGACCTGTAGGGACTGGTCCCTTGTAGTGGACTCTGCAGGGAGTGGTTAGACATGAGAATCTCTGAGGTAATGATCTCAGAGCTCTGAGATTTTTAAAAGGAAATTTAAGCACAGAGGCACAGGAATTTCCTCCAGTCACCCTCAAGGGAGAAGGGCTCCTAGAGCTGTTGAAACTGTTAGTTTTTTTTTTACTTCTATGGACATAACCTCAAAGATCTGGATTTTCCTTATCACTCACCTTAACCCTGTAGCTTCCATATTTTTCTTGTCCCCACATGGCAGTGATTCTATAGACACATGTGACAATAGATGGAAAATATCATCAAAGATAACTTACTCAGTACAAATGAAAGGACTTGTGAAGGGCAAGATTTTTTCTTCTCTTGAACTCCTCAATGAAAAGAGTAGGAGTATATGTGTATGGGCTGTGGAGGTCTAGTACTGCCCAGAACCAGGGACTTATTGCAGGTAGATTCTTTGAAAAGATTGGCAATCAGAAAAGATCCGGTGTGTCACCCTTTATAGCATAAAAGACAGACAATGACCATGACCATATAGCTGCCCTATATATCAAATGCTAAGGATCAGCTTCATTGGGCCACCCTCACTCTCTTACCTGGTTGCCCATTTGACTACTTGAATTTGTCAGGTGTGGAGTCCAGTGTGTCAATAGTGACAGTAATTCACCTGATAAGAACCTAGAGATGTTTCTAGTGTCTCCATTAGATCTGTTTGTTGCTAAGAATAGGGGATCATTTATTAATGATCTTGATTGATAAAGGGGAGAGTTATCTTTAAAGCTCAGAAACCTGGCTTCAGACCTGGCTATCTGATACACATTGTGTGACTTAACCTCCCAGTGCCCTAGGCAAATCTCTAAGGCTGTGCTTTATAGATAAGGTGATATTCTATATGCATGGGTATATTTAGTTTCTTCACCCAGGATTTCCCTGTAATGATGAAATCAAAAGACTGGTCTCTGTCCCTAGCCTACAGATGATTACGGTACCAGAGTTAGAGATCAGTTTTGTGGAGGTTAAGGATTAATGTATGGCTACTGTAGTTGGGGTTAGATAGTGCTCAAGATATAGTTTGAAATCAGGTGGAGAAGCAATGATGCCAACCAACCTACATACAGATAAACCAGTTCTCATTCACTTTGTACTCACTCACCTCTGGTAAACAGCTAAGGATTACCCTAATGAGTGGAGGGTTATCATTCCTATATTATCTCTCTATTATCTGACTATTTTACCGGTATATCTATTTACCTATCCCCACATTAATTACTGATTCATAATAGCAAAAAATTTACATACCATTCTAAGGTTAGCAAAGCACTTTACACCTATGAACTCATTTTATTCCTCAAAACTCCCCTGGGAGGTGTTATTTTTATCCCCATGTTACAGATGAGGAAACTAAGGCCTATGCTCCCTTCTAGATTTAATGCTTTATAGTTCTTTCTTGAACAAGAAATCTGTAACTCAGACTCAACTCATCTTACAACACTGATGCAGGAGAGTCTTTACCTGGTTATTTCAGAAACTGACAAATTACCATTACAATTGTATGTAGGAAGTAAAGGAGAGAGAAAAAAAGTGAAGGATATAATTTCATTACTTGGAGAGTTCCAATTTCCTTATCATCATGAAATTTATAAAAGAAGAAAAGACTTCCCTACCCCAGAGGTGTCATGAAGTCATTGCTTTTGGTTCAAACCAAGCATGATCCAATAAATCAGCATTTATCTATGAATATATTTCATGTCCTCAACACAATGAATCAACTGATTCTCCCTGTTATGTTCTAATTAATGAGGAAACAGAACCTAAGAATTATTTCTGAGAATTCATTCTCAGTACTGAATCCTGGATCAGGCTGATGGAGGCACCTAGTTGGCACAGTACAGAGAGCATTGGGCCCAGAATTGGGAAGTTAAAATACAGATTCATACACTTATTAGTTATGTGACCTTGAATCAATCCCTTAAACTTTGTTTTCTCAATTTTCTCATTTGTAAAATGGAGATAGTAATAGCAATTAACTCCCAGGGTCATTCTGAGATATTTGTAAAACTTTTAAGAGAGTGCCTAACACATAGTATGGGTTTAATAAATGCTTATTAATTTCCTTCCTGACCCATTCATTGTACTGAAAGAAAGTGAAACTATAACATTCAGATTGGTCAGAAGGATTAGGAGGCAGCTAGTGGTATTGTTACTGAATCAGGATATTATTAATGAGAAAAATGTCAACATGTGTAGGGTCAACATGACACAGACATGTGATTCATAGTTGCAGAGGGTTTTGAACCAAGAATCTTCAGAGGGGGAGCAGAATACAGTTTGGAGGATTAGGGTACCAGAGATCAAATTGGGAGAGAAGCACCATCCATTGTATGAAGAAAAATTCATCGGCTTGTCTGCTGTTGTTGCAGCTCATATTGAATCAAAGAATTTTGAAATTTGAAGGACCTTCACTGGTTCTTAGGTTCAATCCATCTCCTAAAAAGAATTTCTACTAGAACAGATATCATAAGTGGTCGGTCATCTAGCCTTTGCTGAAAGCTCTCCAGTGAGGGAGAACTTACTACCTTCTGAGCCAAAGCATTATAATTTTAGGCAGTTTCACTTGTAACATTTCACTCTTTCTCTGCTGTCAAAACCATCCCCATAGTGATCCTTCAACCTCAAAAAGACCTCACTTGATCTAGTCACTCACGCTACCTGTCATCCTTTCTCTCTCCTCCCTTTTGTGGCTCCTTCCTAGAAGAGACTATTCACACTCTTACTTTCTTTCTTTATTTTTCTCTTGTCTGTCATCCAATCTTGTTATGCCCCTGAAGTTGCTCTCCCCAATATTACCAATCACATTTTAATTTGCAACTCCAACGATGTTTTCTCAAGTCTCTATCTCAAACATTTTGTCCTATAGACATCTTAAATTCAATATGTCCAGAACACATCATCTACCCCTTTGAAACCCTACCCTCTTCCCAGCTCCTCTGTAATTGCCAAAGCTACTACCAACCTCCTAGTTGCACAGATTCACTACATATGTATTATCCTTCGTTCCTCATGCTTTCCCACTCCCATAACCAATCAGAGACCAAGATGTATTGATTTTATCTTCATAATATTTGTTATTTTTGATGCCTTATGTCCTCTAACACTGAAATCAGCCTGGTGCAGGCCCACATAATTTCAATACTTGAGTAGTACAATAGACTTCTCATTGCTCTTCTTGCAACCTTGCTGTCTTTCAAATTCCTATTTATTGACCTTTAAGATATCAGATAGGTATTCCTAAAATGCAGGTCTGATCATGTTATAATTCAATTAATTCCAGTGTTTCCTTTTTGTCTTCAGTATCAAATGTAAAATCCTTATTTTGAATTTTAAAACTCTTCATAACAGGATCTCTTCTCTTTTTTCTAGTCTTCTTATAGTTAATTCCCCTCCAAATACTTTGTGATCTGATGATAATATTTTGTTTGTGCATTTTTCCTTAAAAGATATTCCATCTGATGAATATGCATTTTCATTGACAATCTTTCACACCTGGAATGTAGACAGTGATTGTCTAATTAATAATAAATTAAATAAATATTGTTTATATTTAATAATAAAACAATGAATATGGACAGATAAACAGAAAGAAATTATACACCAATTTTATTAATGAATATTGATTCAAAAATTTTAAACAAATTATTAACAAGGAGATTACTGCAATAAATCACAAAAGTCATTCACTATGATCATACGGCATTTATATCAGGGATGCAGGGCTGGTTGATAATAAGAAAAATATCAACATAATTAAACATATAAATTTAAAAAACCCAGCAGAACTCATGTGATTCTTTCAACAGATGGAGAAAAAACTGTTGAAAAAATACAGTATCCATTCCTATTGGAAAAGAAAATCCCAGTGGAAACTTACGAATGAATGGAACTTTCCTTAAAGTGATAAATAGTAGCTATCCAAAAATATTAGTGACTATTATCTTTAATGAGAATAATCTAGAAGCCTTCCCAATGAGATTGGGGGTTAAATGAGGCTGTCAATTATCATTGTTCTTATTCAATATTATACTAAAAACCCCCATTAATTATAACAATAAGAAAAGGAAAGAAAAATCAAGGGGATTAGAATAGGCAATGAGGACACAAGACTACCACATGTTACAGATGATACGGTAGTATACTTAGAACATCCTAGAGAACCAACCGAAAAAAGTAGTTGAAATATTAAAAAAATAGCAAAGTT
This sequence comes from Notamacropus eugenii, assembly GCF_028372415.1. Lineage (NCBI taxonomy): Eukaryota > Metazoa > Chordata > Mammalia > Diprotodontia > Macropodidae > Notamacropus > Notamacropus eugenii. The sequence goes on from NC_092876.1 coordinate 92,751,026, forward strand.
GCAGGATTTGAAATAAATCCATATAAATCATCAGCATTTCTATGTATTACCAATAAACATCAGCAGCAATTGATAGAAAGAAAAATTACATTTAGAATAATGATAGACAATATAAAATACTTGGGATTCTATATGCCAAGACAAAGCCAGAAACTATAAGGACAAAACACTTTTCACACAAATAAAGTCAGATCAAATAAAGTCATTCAGGACAAAAATTTAATTGCTTAACGTAGGCTAAGCCAATATAATGAAAATGACATTTCTATCTCAATAAATGTACTTATTCACTGCAATATCAATCAAACTACCAAAATATTATTTTATAGAGCAAGAAAAAATAGTAATAATATTTATCTGGAAGAGCAAAATGTCAAAAAATATCAAATAATGTAATAAAAAATGTGAAGGAAGCCATAGCAGTTCTTAAACTGTATCATAAAGTAGTAATCATCAAAACCATCTGATACTGGCTAAGAAATAGAGTAGTGGATCTGTGGAACAGATTAGGTACACAATACACAGCGGTAAATGTCCATAGTAATTTAGAATTGGATAAACCCAAATATCCAGACTTTTTGAGACAGGAACTCAGTATTTGACAAAAACTGTTGGGAAAACTTCCAAAAAGGTATGGTAAAAACTAGCTGTGGACCAAGATCCCACAGTGTATGCTAAGAAAAGGTCAAAATGGATGCATGATTTGGACATAAAAGATGATACCATGGGGAAATTAGGGGAACATTGAAGAGTTTACCTATAAGATCTGTAAAGGGAAGAGTTTATGGTCAACCCAGACACAGAGAGCATTGAGATATAAAATGGATAATTTTGATCATATTACAGAAAAATATTTTGCACAAGCAAAACAAATGCAGGCAAGATTAAAAGGAAAGAAAAAAAATTGGGGGTTGGAGAAGGGGTGGAATTACGGTATCTTTGATCAAAGCTTCATTTCTCAAATAAACAGAAAACTGAGTTAAATTTATATGAATGCAAGTAATTTCACAATTGATAAGGGTCAAAGAATACGAAGAAGTAGTTTTTAGATTAAGAAACTAAAGGTATCAATAATCATATTTTTTTTTTATAAAAAATGGTCTTAGTCACTGTTTCTTAGAGCAATTCACATTAACCTAACTCTGAGGTTCCACCTTTCACCTGTCAAATTAGGCAATATGACAGAAAAGGAAAATGATGAAAGTTAGAGGGAATGTGAGAAAATGGAGACACTGTACGTTTACAGTTGGTGGAGTTGTGAACTGAAGAACAATTTGGAATTATGCCCAGTTTAACCCAGAATATGACTACTAGACGTGTTTCCCAAAGAGTTTAAATAAAAAAGAGGGAGAATATACACACACACACACACATATATATATGTATATATACACATACATATATATATGTGTGTGTGTATATATATATGTATATATACTTATAACAATTCCTTTTTCTGTGGCATTGAAATGGAAATTGGACAGATGTCTATCAATTGGGGAATGGCTGAACAAGCTGAAGTGTATTACTTGGATGGAATATTATTGTGCAATAAGAAATGATGAACAGGATTCAAACAAAAGAACTGGGAAGACAGGTTAACTGATTCAAAGTGAAGAGAGAACCAGGAGAACATGGTATACAATAACCTGAATATCTAATGGTGGGTGCTTGTGAATGACGACTATTTTCAGAAATACAATGATCCAGACAACTCCAAAACACTCAAGAAAAATGTTATCTACCTCCAGAGAAAGAATTGATGTAGTCTGACTGCAAATCAAAGAATACTGTTTCTCACTTTTTATTTCTTTTCTTTTTGGTCTGTTTCCTTTCATAGGATGACCAATATAGAAATATGTTTTGCATGATTACACATGAATAGCCTACGTAAAATTGCTTATTGTCTCAGGGAGAGGCTAGAGAAGGGAAAGGGAAAGAGAACTTCAAACTCAAAATTAAAAAAAAAATGAATGTTAAAAATTGTTTTAAATGAAATTGAAAATAAAAATATGTATTTTGAAGCTTGTTTCTGTCATAAATCTACTATGAGATTTCATGGTATAGCAAGGTGCCTACAATATCAATCATAGGAGGAATCTACTTACACTTCACACATTCATCAATACCTACACATAGACACATAAACACATACAGAGATTGATATTTAGTTTTGTATAGCCAATCAAATGCACTATGAAAATCTATTGTCAACCCTTTCCTTATCTTCATGTAGATGTTGTTGCAATTGTTGGTCAGTTGAGTAATTGTAGCAATTATATAAGCTCTGTAGTTAATATCTTATCTGTGACATTCTTGATAACGGGGGCAGTACTGGTGCCAAACAACATTTTCATTTGATCCTCCACATTTCCTAATATTCTACTGTCAGATGCTTCTTTCTCTTAAGTAAAGTAAGTGCACCAATAATTAGAGTGTCTAAATATTTTATCATTATCTAATAAGCTTGACCCATGCCCACCACATCACTTTCTTGTCTTCTCAATACATATGCCTTCCTAAATCTACCCATTTTAGCTCTGAGAATGGTATTAAAATTATATCCTACCATTCCTAATAAGGACATGCCACCCCAATAATCTTTGTCTTCAATCACCATTCACTCTGGTTTTCCTGTCATAAATCTCCCTGGCTACCTTCTTGAAGGTAAGGACTGTCTTGCTTGTTTGTAGCTGAACTCATACCATCCGATACTGTGTTTGGCTCATAATGTTTAATAAATATTTTATTAAATAATTTCATCATATTGTATTAGCCTATTTAAATATCAAAATAAATTGGCAAGAGCTGAAATAATTCGTTCTTATTGTCTCATTCATGAAATCATATGAGTTCACAAATTGTTGTGGATGCCTTGATATTATTCCTAATTCATTTAATTTCTTATATAAATCTATCTATTATGTGATTCCTGTTTGAGAAAAATAATTTGGAAAATGAATTGACCAAATTTCATCAAATCAAGCCCAGAGTCAGCCCTTTATATAGCAGGGTTATAGGCTATTTCTAGAGTAATGTGTGAAGGACACACTCCCTGCTCTGTTTCATCCTGACTCTATAAATAAGAAATTTGAAGGTGCATGAAACAACCACATATAAATTGAAAAGGAGGTTGTGAACATAGTGGGAGACGTAGTGAACAAAGTGGTGGGCCATGAAGGAGAAAAATACTGGTGTCTACAAGGCCAATGTGACATAGACATGAAAACCACCAGTGTTGAAAGTCTTGAACTGAGCATACTGAGAAAGAAGACAGAATACAACTCTGAGCATCTGGACATTAGAAACAACGTCCAAGTGGAGAATAGAGATGGTACAAAGGCCATAGATGATCAGTTGTGATACTGGCACAGGCTGGAAGGGCAATACCCATGTGCTCATAATAAGTGTGGGGAATAATGCAGTGTCTACAGAAAGGCGACCACTGCATCAGCAGAACAAAGGGAATTGAAAAGGTCAAAGATCTCAGGAGGACGACTTAGAGCAATGATGAAAACAGTCTTGTTGCTAAGGAGCAAAATGTAGCAGACAGATTTGCAGATAGCCACACAGTGATCAGAGTGATCTTATGCATGTCTACATAAGACCAGTTGTTCTAGGCCAGTGAGTGAAGAACCCATCTGTATAAAGCATCCTCTAATGCTAATCTCCATTAGAATGAACTAGAAAATGCCCAGAATCTTAGGAATAGTGGATGTATTTAAACCTGTCAATAGAGGAGAGAATGACCAGGAAGCAGAAATGAGCTGGTGAAGATTTTAGTCAGTCTTGATCACAAACAAAATGGTAGTATTTCCCAATACAACATACATAATGCAAATTTGTCGTCTTCTATGTCAGTAGCTCAACTTCAGGGATCCATTTCTAGTTAAGTTTGACATCACTACAAGTCTAAATGATACCATTAGTTGTTTTCATCCTATCAAGGCTTATGACAAAATCCTCTGATGGCTTCATATTGTCTCTAATTCTTAAACTTGGTTGACAGTAATATGGATGTGGACATAGTGACCCTATGATGATATAGAGAGAGCTTGAGGGATCTTAGAAAGTCATCTAGTTCAAATCATTCATTTTACAAATGAAGAACATAAGGGCTAGAGCAGGTAAGTGGCATATCTAATGTCACACAAATGCTGATACTTGAACTCAGGTCCCATGACTGTAAACATAATGTTCTCCTCACCGTGTCATCATCTCCAGTTAGTCTTGATAAGCTAGGTCCATTCCTTCCTAGGTCTTCTGAAAAGGACTTGTGCACTGAAGATACAATCAAGCAAGCCTTGAAGTGAGAAGAAGAAAGTGAGCATCTATAACTATGATTCATAACAGGAATTCTGTTTGCTCTCTTTCTTTCTCTCCCTGTATATATACATACATGCACACACACACACATACACACACTCACATATGTATGCATGTATATCAGTTCTAGCAACATTCTTTGTCATGAGACCTAGTCTTGAGTTCAGGCAGAACCATTCAAGTCAAGAGCAATGGCCTAGATTAGATTTCATAGCTTCTACATTATTTGCTTCCCATCCCAATACAAGTCTATTTATCTAATGTGTCATAACAACAAAAGGCTAGGATTCCTCACTGTAGACAATTCCATCTTGCTGGAAACATAAGCACTACAAAGTCAGCTACAGTACTTCTTGATGAAGAAGTTATGTTGAAGGTCCCATCTAATGTTGTATAGTAAAACATAACATGTTATTATGACTGAATATGTTCTGCTATATGATTGTGATGGAATACTACTATATTATAAGAAATGATGAGCTTGATATTAGAAAAACATGGATAGACTTGTAGGAAATAATGAACACAATTAGCAGAAGCAAGAGGATGTTGTATGCAATAATAATATTTTTTAAGTATGTGAAGGAAAATACTGTCTGCAACTAGAGAAAGAAATGATAAATAAGAAATAAGTAGAGAATTATTTTACACACACACACAACAAATAAACGCACATTTGTGTCTGAAGGTAGGCATCTCTAAGGTGGGGGTGGGAAGGGGAAGAAAAAAGGAAAAAAATACATGATGACTTTCTTGTATATTTAAAACAAATAGCAACTTACGTATGATAGAAGTACAGTTTCATGTTTCATTACCTTTTTATTATACTGTGTTATGGAAATATTTGTTTTACTCCACAAATTAAAAAATAAAATAAAGAAGACTACTCTGGACAGGAAAACCCTGCCTGAGAATAATTTCCAAACTGAATATTAAATTTTGTTGATGGCAAACATAGGCTATTCCAAACATGTACATGGGTCCTTGGGAAATCCACTGTAGTCACAGACCAGTCTTCCTAGCCATAGCCAGATATAAAAAAAAGGCATCATGAATCTGTTAATAATCCATGGACATTTAGGACTTTCCTAGTAAAATGTAACCTCACTGAGGCCATACTAACTTAGGAAATAAGAGATGAGACAGCTTTGAAATCCAATCTAGGCTAGTGCTGTTGATTCAAAAAGTAGCACCTAAATTTGCTTTCAGGTCCATTGCCAAAGAATGCTGCTGAGAGCAGAAATATGGGCCATTTATAGCACGTATCATCAGTAGTATTACTGTGATAGTTCACTAAGGCATCAATAGAGAATGTAAAATTCTGTCTTAAAATAAACCTAGTTTTATTTGAATGGCAGAGCCTATAATCTTTCAGACAGAATATCACCAAGCATTATTACTGAATTACATAATCTTGTTCCCATAAATTGTGACAGTAGCTAGCAGCAGTAACAGCAGAGGTAGTAGTAGTAGTAATAGTAGCAGTAGGAGTATGAGTACGAGTACGAGTATGAGTAGTGGTAGTAGTAGTAGTAATACTAGTAGTACTAGTAGTAATAGTAGTGGTAGTGGTAGTGGTAGTAGTAGTAGTAGTAGTAGTAGTAGTAATAGTAGTAGTAGTAGTAGTAGTAGTAGTAGTAGTAGTAGTAGTAGAAGTAGTAGAAGTTGTAGTTGTAGTAGTAATAGTTGCAGTAGTAGTTTTAGTAGTAGTAGTAATAGTTGTAGTAGATTCCAAAGTAGTAGTAGTTACCGTCATAGTCATAGTTCCAGTCATAATCTTAGTCATGGTGGTAGTTGTAGTAGTTTTAGTAGTAGAAATAACTAGCATTCACAAAATGTTTTAAAGTTTACAAAATGCTTTACAAATATCTCATTTGACACTCATAAGAACCTTGGGAAGTAGGTACATTATCCTCATTTAATTTTATAGAGAAAACTGAGACACAGGGAGGCTAAGTGAGTCTTTCCTAGGGTCAAACAATTAATTAACATCTCTCTTCACTGTACCACCTAGCTGCCCAGTATTTGGTATGACCAAAATGCTCATGCGCTGATTATTCAAGCAAATATTGTAGTGCAAGGAAATAACATCTGGTTGATACTAAACTTACTGGTAGAATTTTAGATATACTCTGGGTTTGATTGGTATTGGAGTGTGGTTCCATGTACTTCACCGTTTCACTCATTCTCATCCACATGCTCCTTTAGTGATACACAGATTGATTTAGTTCTTGTACTATTGTACATATATTACTCCTGACTTCATTGCTCTTTTTATTTTCAAAGAGGGCTTGGAAATATTGAGCTGGTTTAACTCTTCCTCCAAGCCCTGATAGGGAGCCTTCTGCAGTACAGGATCCACTGTTTATTTGGGGGACAATGTCTTCAACACTTTCTCTCTGATCTGTTTGGTCCTAACCCCATAAATAACAGGGTTAAGAGCAGGTGGAACAACCACATACAGATTGGCCAAAAGGATGTGAACGTAGCGGGGGACATTGTGACCAAAACGATGGGTCATGAAAGAGAAAAATGCTGGTGTATAGAATGACAAAATGACACAGACATGAGAACCACAGGTACTAAGGGCCTTGAGTCTGGCGTCCCTAGAAGGAAGGTGAAAAACAGCGCTGAGGATTTGGACATAGGAGATCACAATTGCCACAATATCAAAGATAAGGATAGATACAGCAAAGAGCCCATAGATAATATTGACTTTGATACTGGCACAGGCCAGGCGGGCAATGCCCATGTGCTCACAGTATGTGTGAGGTATGATATGATGTCCACAGAAGGGCAGTCTCTGAATCAGTAGAACAAATGGGATAGCCACAGACAAAGGTCTCAAGGCTATGGCCATTGCAAAGATGAACACCACATTATTGGTGAGCACCAGCTTATAGCGGAGAGGATTGCAAATTGCCACGTAGCAGTCATAGGACATCGCTAGGAGTACTATTGACTCCACGCCAGTGAAAAGGTGAATGAAGAACATCTGAGTGACACAGCCAAAAAAGCTAATCCTTTTCAGGTTGCACCAGAAGATTCCTATCATTTTGGGAATGGTGGATGTGGATAGACCCAGGTCAACAGAGGACAGAATAGCCAAGAAATAGAACATAGGGTGGTGGAGACTCCTATCACTCTGAATTACAATCAGGATGGTGATATTCCCTAAAAGAGCAATGAGGTATACAAGACAGAAGGGAAAGCCAATCCAGACATGCATCTCTTCTAGTCCTGGGATTCCAAGCAGGAGGAATGAGATGGGGTGGAACTGGGTGTTATTCAGATTGGACATCCTTCTGGGGCCCAGATATGACTCCAACCATCAGATTCAACCTCATTCAATGAGGGGTTCCACTCCAGTGTATTGTACTTCTCTGACAGACTGGAATTAGATAGCATTATTATATCATATCTTACCTTCTGTAAAATTTATTTTTTAAAAAATATTTTTACAAATTTTTTTTTCAGTTTTAAACATTCACTTCGACAAAATTTCAAATTTTCTCCCCATCTCACCATTACCCCTACCCCAGGATAGCAAGTGTTCCTATTGCCCTTTCCTCCAAACTACCCTTCCTTCTATCACCCAACCCACCCATCCCCTTCCTTCTGTTTCCTGTAGAATAAGATAGATTTCTCTAATCCATTGCCTATATATCTTATTTCCTAGTTGCATGTAATCAACCTCTAGCATTCATTTTTAAAGCTTTGAGGTCCATATTCTCTCCCTCTCTCCCCATCCACCCTCATTGAGAAGGCAGGCAGTTCTATAAAAATTACGTTTGTGTGGTCATACAAAATACCTCCATAACAATGATGTTGTGAAAGACTAATTTTATTTCCCTCTGTCCTGTAGTGCTGTCCATTTATTCATTTCTCTGCTTTGTCCTGCCCCTCTACCAAAGTGTTTCCTTCTGATTACCCCTCCCCCAATCTGCCATTCCTTTCATTTATGGCCCCTCACATCCCATTCCTTCCTGCTTTTATGTAGCGATAGATAAATGTCCACATCCAATTGAATGTATATGCTATTCCCTCGTGAAGCCAAATACAAGAGAATAAAGTTCACACTTTCCTTTTCACCTCCCCCTCTTCCCTCCCAGTGAAAAAGCTTTTTCTTGCCTATTTTATGCGAGATAATGTGCTACATTTTACATCTCCATTTATCTTTCTCCTAGTACATTCCTCTCAACCCTTAATTTTCTTTTTCAGATATCATTTCATATTCAGTTCACCCTGTGCCCTGCTCCATATATAGATAAATAGATATATGTATGTATATGCACATACATACATACATATACAAATATATACATATATAAATAGATATAGATATATTTATATAGATATAGATACACACTTATACATTTATATAATTCACACACATATATACATGTAAATACATGTATATGTTCCTTCCAACTATCATAACAGTGGAAAAGTCTCATGAGTTACACATTTCATCCTTTCATGTAGGAATGTAAACAGTTCACCTTTAATAAGTTCCTTATGCTTTCTCTTTCCTGTTTACCTTTCCATACTTCTCATGTTTCTTGTATTTGAAAGTCACATTTTTGTATTCAGCTCTGATCTTTTCAACAAGAATGTTTGGAAGTCCTCTGTTTCCTGAAGTTCTATTTTTTCTCCTGAAGTACTATACTCTGCTTTGTTGGGTAGGTTATTCTTGGTTTTAATCCTATCTCCTTTGATCTCTGCAATATCATATTGCAAGACTTCTTATCCCTCAGTGTAGAAGGTACTAGATCTTGTGTTATCTTGATTGTTTTCACAATACTGGAATTGTTTCTTTCTAACTACTTGTAATGTTTTCTCCTTGGCTTGGGAGCTATGGGCTTTGACTACAATATTCCTAGAAGCTTTCATTTTGGGATTGCTTTCAGGACTGCACCAGTGGATTCTTTCCATTTCTATTTTACTCTCTGATTCTAGATTATCAGGGCAGTTTTCCTGGATAGTTTCTTAAAAGGTGATGTTTGTCTCTTTGTTTGATCATGGCTTTCAGGTAGTCTAATAGTTTTTAACTTATATGTCCTGAATCTATTTTTCAGGTCAGTGGTTTTTCGATTGAGATACTTCCCATTGTCTTTTTTTCTTTGTTTTGGTTTTGTTTTATAATTTCTTGATTTCTCATAAAGTCACTAGCTTCCATTTGCTCCATTCTAATTTTTAAAGAATCATTTTCTTCAGTGTCCTTTGGTTCGCTTTTTCCATTTGGCCAATTCTGTTTTTTAAGGCATTTTTCTCCTCATTGGTTTTTTGCACGTCTTTTGACATTTAGATTAGTCTAATTTTATATACTATTATTAATTTTTTTTGCAATGAAAAGATGGCTAGTTACTTTATTTTTAATTAATTCATTTGCTTTCAGTTTTTTACAATCACTTCCATATATCTTAGATTTTTCTCCCTCCCTCCTCCTTCCTCCTCCCTTCCTCCTCCTTCCATCCCCAAGACAGTGTGCAATCTTATATAGATACTACACATATAGCCTTATTAAATATATTTTCACCTTAGACATGTTGCACAGAAGAATTAAAATGAATGGGAGAAATCATAAAACAAAACAAAACACAAGAGAAAATGGTCTACTTCATTCCTCCATTCAATTCCATTATTTCTTACTTTGGATGTGGAAGGCATTTTACCTCTAGAGTCCATGGGGAATTTTTTAGGTTCTTGCATTGCTGTGAAGTCCTAAGTCTACTAGAAAAATTACTTGTACACTGTGGTTGTTGCTGTGCACTAAGTACTCCTGGTTCTGCTCTTTTCACTCAGCATCAGTTCATGTAAGTCCATCCAAGCCTCTCTGAACTCTTCCTGTTCATCATTTCTAATAGCATAATAGTGTTCCATTACATTCATATAACACAACTTGTTCAGTCATTCTCCCAATGATGGGCATCCCCTTTATTTCCAGTTCTTAGCTTCCACAAAGAGAGCTGCTATAAATATTTTTGTACATGTGGGACCCTTTCCCATTTTTATGATTTCTTTGGGATAGAGTCCTAGAATTGATATTACTGAGTCAAAGGGTATGCATATTTTTGTAGCCCTTTGGGAATAGTTCCAAATTGCTCTCCATGATGGTTGGGTCATCTCACAGCTCCACAATCAAAGAATTATTCTTCCAACTCTCCCACACCTTCTTCAGCATTTATCATCTTCCTGTTTCATCATGTTAGCCAATCTGATGAGTGTGAAATGGTGGGTGGCTCAGACATATTTTGATTTGTATCTCTCTGATTAATACTGATTCAGAGCATTTTTTCATATGACTATGGATAGCTTTAATTTCTTCCCCTGAAAATTGCCTTTTCATATTCTTTGACCATTTATCATTTGGGGAATGACAAGTATTCTTACTGGTCTAATTTTAAAAGTGCTATTTTCTTTGGAATTTTTTTGCAATTTCCTTTAGCAAGTTTGTGACTCATTTTTCATGATTTTCTTGCATCACTCTACTTTAGCTTCCCAATTTTTCCTCTACTTCTCTTACTTGATTTTCAAAATCCATTTTGATTTTTTCCATGACCTAAGACCAATTCATATTTTTCTCAGAGCCTTTGGATGTAGGACCTTTGGCTTTGTTTTCTTTTTCTGGCTGTATGTTTTGGTCTTCCTTGTCCCAAGTGCCATAAGAAACATCTCTTCACTGAGAAAGTAAGAAACTGCATTACGTTTCTTTTCTCCACATTTCTTCATTTTCTCAGCCCATTGCTTGACTTTTGAGCTTGTTTAAGGGGAGGGCTCCAGAAGCAGCCTCAGTTTCAACAGTGCCTCCAGCATGCTGGGGCTGGGACTTTGGCTGGGGCCAAAGCTCACTCCCCTCTCAGTCAGGTGAAAGACTTTCCACTGACTTTTGAAGCTGTCTTTACTTTTTGTGGGTTGAGAAGTCTGTACTCTACAGCAGCCACCAGTGTTTCAGTCCCCCAATCCCTACTCTGTCTCTTGTGGTATGGCTCAAGTCAACCTGCAATCTGCTCCCAGCCTGGTGTGATGGTCTTTTCTCACCCATCTTCCAGATTTTCTTGGGCTGGAAGTTTGCTTCAATCTGTGATTTTGTGACTTCTGTTGTTCCAGAATTTAATTAGAGTCATTTTCAGAGGTGTTTTGAGGTGTTTAGAGGAAGAGCTGTATCACATCCCTCCTTCTACTCTGCCATCTTATCTCTTACCCCCAAATTATTTTTATTTTTTAAGTAATCAATTGTCTTCAAGAATGGAAACCAAAATAAAAACAGTGCAGTGCAGTGCAACATAGCCTTTGCAGTGAATGCTAGTCATTGTTTGATGCTTTTCCTTAGATCCAAGGCTGACTTTATACAGGCTCAGGATGAGCAGTCCCTGAACTGTCATCTGAAGGACCCCAGTGAAAATATTCCTATCCCTTATACACCCCTCATGGACTGGCAACACTCATTCTCAGTTTGAATATCATAAAATTGTACATTTCTTTCCTTCACTTCTATAGAGGGAAACAAGATGTAAGATCTCTAAAAATCACTGCTGGTATATATTTTGAGCTTGCATAAGACTATCATATTCTGTACTTCAACTTTTTCTGGCAAGTTCAGATCTATTCTCCTCAATAAATATTTTTGTTACAGTCTGCCTCCAAATGTAGATGTTCTCCCAATGTTCTGTCCTTATCACCCATCTCTATTCTCTATCCTGTTTCCCGTGATGAACTCATCCAGTCCCATCATTCAAACCATGTAAAAGACTGCCAGTTCTTTGTTTTTTTCTACCTCTGACGTCTCTCCTGAGTTCATAGGTCACATTAAGTCAATTAATCATCAGCAAGCATTTTTAAGTATCTATTATGTGCCAGGCATTGTGCTATGTGACAAGGATAAAAGGACAAAGAATGAAACTATTCCTACTACCAAAAACACTGCATTCAAATGGGGGAGACAATTCATTTATAAAACTAAAAAGGGTACATATGAACAGAAGATAATAGAAATATGTGATAATAAAAATAGATGACATTTATAAAGAGATTTATGGTTCATAAGGCATTTTATATATGTTAGCTCATTTTATTCTCTCAACAAACTTCAGAAATAGGTCGTATTATCCCCATTTTACAGATGAAGAAACTGAAAGTGTTAGTGATTAATTAACTTTCCCAGAGTCATATACTGAGTAAGTATCTGAAACCAGATTTCAACCTGAATCTTCTATTTTCATGACAAGGTAGTAGAGGGAGTGCATTATCAGAATGTATCTGGGGTCACACAGCAAGTAACTTGGAATTTGGATTTCATTCAGATCTCCCAGACACTAGTTCTTTTATTCTAGCCCCTGAACTGTCTAACTGCCTAGGTATTATGCAAAGTAATTAAATATAAAATAGTTTGGGAGTGAGATATGCAAAAAAGTGCTTGAGCTATATTTTAAAGGAAGAGGGGAACTCTGTGAGGTGGTGAGAAAGGGAGTGCTTTCCAGGCTTGTGGGCTGACCAATACCAAGGTACAGACAAGGGAGGCATAGTGTTATGTATGTCAGAGGCTACTTTGGCTAAATCACAGGATGTAGAAGGGAAAGTAATTTTCAGTAATGTTGGAAAGATAGTTTGGGACATATGAATATTAGATGTTAAGTAGAAGAGTTTATATTTTGTCTTGGAAGAAATGGGAAGTCATTAGAACTGACTGAGGAGGGTATTTGCAAGATCAGCTCATAAATAAAATTATTTTACCAGCAACATTTAGGAAGATTAACTAGAGTGGTGATATAGAATTTTCTGTCTCTCATTTTCTCAATCTCTATGTGTCATTTGCAAAGAAAAGGAAAATTTACCTAGATATATTAGTCCTTCAGGTCTGGTATGCCTGACATTCACATATTACAAGATAAATTAATGTTTTTTTCTTACCTCATCTATAGGAAATTGTTTATCAAATTCTCTCATTTTCATTTTTCATTCATAAAAATGAATGATATTTTTACACTTCTATATCATTATCTACAGCATGTACAAGCATGTAATTATCTCTTGGTATCCTCAGAAAACAATGGGAGGAATAATGTTTTTCACCCACACTATCTCTCTTATGTCCCCTTTTTTTCTGTCCACATTGACAAAACCCTAGTTTTTTTCTACTCATTATCTGTCACCTTGACTATTGTAACAAAGTATTTAATAGTTTTGCAGCTCCTCCAAGTCTATAAGGACTGCCCTATAAATCATTCTAGGCTACTCCCTTCCTGAATTCAAAATCTTTCAGTGGTTCTTTAATGATTAATGAATATTAGTGAGGTCTAAGGATCCCTTCTTAAAATCATATTTTTAATTGCATAAAATCCATAAGATTACAAAAGTAGCTAATTATATTAAAAGTATTTATCTCTCTCTCTCTCTCTCTCTCTCTCTATCTATCTATCTATCTATCTATCTATCTATCTATCTATCTGTCTGTGTGTCTGTGCGTCTGTGTGTCTGTCTGTCTATGAAGGTTCATAGATTCCAGGTTAAGAACATCGGGATCAGATGATATTAAATGTCTCTTGGAAATGCAATATTACATGGGAGAAAGGGTGAAAAAGCATTTATTATGACTTCCATTGTGGAATTGAGGAAAATGAGGTAGAGGAAGATTAAATGACTGCATTTCCTATTTGTCACAGTTCTGAGATAATCTATTCAAGAAATACTGGTTTGGTTGAAAAGAAGTTTGCAGAATTCTCCAAGAATGTGAGCTCCTTTACTTACATAGGAAATTCTTAAAAGTCAGCAAAGAACTGATGTGTTCCAGACCAATTCTGATATTTAGAAGTTCAGTTTCTCCTTCTCAGCCCATCCTTAATAGCTTTTCTTCCTACGTTGCTTGTTATAACTCACCATTTAAGGGCTCTGAGAAATAGCAGAAAAATACTTTTCTTCCAACTGAGCTGGTGTGGGCTATGATCTAGGATGGCCAGTAAACCATGAGGAATTTTACATCCTCATTAATTTGGAAAAATATATATATTTATAGTCCACAGAGAGGGTGTTTGCCCCAAGAGTCCTAGGTAAAAGAATTCCCTTAGCATGGAGGCTCTGCAGTCAGGAAGACACCTTGGTCCAGATTACAGAAAATTTTAACTGATTCAAATGTCTAGTTGAAAATCACAATGACTGTGGGCATTTTCAAAGTCATTTACTTTAGTAACTTAGTCTGAATGAAGATACACAATAGCTAGATGTGATGGATAATTTTGATGGCATTAAATTTTGTCTTTTTTTCCCCTGCAAACAAAATCAGTACTTTTAAGGGAAATAAGTGGTACAATGGAGGAAGGGGGAAAATTTTTCAGAAAATTTCTCTGGGCGGAGCCAAGATGGCAGAGTAGAAACACACAAATATGCTAGCTCTGAACCCACAGCCCATGAAATGTCTGTAGAAAAGAGCTGCCAATAAATTAGGGAGCAAGAGAAGCCAAAGAACAGTGGAGTGGCCGAGATTTCTGTTCCAGAGAGCCTGAAAACCTCTCGCAAAAGGTTCTTCGCTCTATTGACGTGGAGCAGAGCCCAGCCCTGCGTTGGCCGCCCAACGCTGAGAGGAGCGGATCCGAGCAGGCTTCAGGGACAGAATCTCCAGGAGCCACGCGGGTCCCTCCACCCACAGGTGACAAGTGTCAGTGAGAGGGTCTCTTTGGCGGGTAGAGAGGAGAGTGGGGAGTCCCTGTGACTCAGGCCCCCTTGGGAGCCACCAGGGGAGGTGGGAGCAGACTGGGGCTCCCCAAGCAGGCAGGAGCATGGATCCATTGTTGAAGGTCTCTGCATAAACCCCCTGAGGGAACTGAGCCCGTGGGGCGGCCCTGCCCCCACCAGGGCAGCTGAACTTGATCTCACACTGAATAGCAGCCCTGCCTCCGCCCAAAGCCCTGAGGCTGGGAAGCAGCATTTGAGTCTCAGCCCCCAAGTGCTGGCTGGGAGGATCCAGAGGCGAGGTGGGTGTGAGGAGAATATTCAGAGGTCAAGTCACTGGCTGGGAAAATGCCCAGAAAAGGGAAAAAAAGCAAGACTATAGAGGGTTAGTTTCTTGGTGAACAGGTTTCTCCTCCCCTCCTTTCTGATGAGGAAGAGCGGTGCTCACCACCAAGGAAAGACACGGAAGTCAGGGCTTCTGTATCCCAGCCCACTCAATGAGATCAGACCATTGAAAAGCTCAAAAAGAGCTCAGAAAATTTTGAAACTTATGTTAGAGAGGTGGAGGAAAAACTGGGAAGAGCAATGAAAGACATGCAAGCAAAGTGTGAACAGCAGGTCAGCACCCTGCTAAAGGAGACCCAAAAAAAATGCTGAAGAAAATAACACCCTGAAAAATAGGCTAACTCAATTGGCAAAGGAGGTTCAAGAAGCCAATGAGGAGAAGAATGCTTTCAAAAGCAGAATTAGCCAAATGGAGAAGGAGATTCAAAAGCTCACTGAAGAAAATAGTTCTTTCAAAATTAAAATGGAACAGATTGAGGCTAATGACTTTATGAGAAACCAAGAAATCAGAAAACAAAACCAAAAGAATGAAAAAATGGAAGAGAATGTGAAATATCTCATTGGAAAAACAACTGACCTGGAAAATAGATCCAGGAGAGACAATTTAAAAATTATGGGACTACCTGAAAGCCTTGATCAAAAAAGAGCCTAGACATCATCTTTCATGAAATTATCAAGGAAAACTGCCCTGAGATTCTACAACCAGAAGGCAAAATAAATATTGAAAGAATCCACCGATCACCACCTGAAAAAGATCCAAATAGAGAAACTCCTAGGAATATTGTGGCCAAATTCCAGAGTTGCCAGGTAAAGGAGAAAATATTACAAGCAGCTAGAAAGAAACAATTCCAAGTATTGTGGAAATACAATCAGGATAACACAAGATCTAGCAGCTTCTACATTAAGGGATCAAAGGGCATGGAACAGGATATTCCAGAAGTCAAAGGAACTAGGACTAAAACCAAGAATCACCTACCCAGCAAAACTGAGTATAATACTTCAGGGAAAAAATTGGTCTTTCAATGAAATTGAGGACTTTCAAGCATTCTTGATGAAAAGACCAGAGCTAAAAAGAAAATTTGACCTTCAAACACAAGAATGAAGAGAAGCATGAAAAGGCAAACAGCAAAGAGAAGTCATAAGGGACTTATAAAAGTTGAACTGTTTACATTCCTACATGGAAAGACAATATTAGTAACTCTTGAAACTATTCAGTATCTGGGTACTGGGTGGGATTACACACACACATGCACACGCACACGCACACACACATAGAGACAGAGTGCGCAGAGTGAATTGAATAGGATGTGATCATATCTTAAAAAAAATGAAATCAAGCAGTGAGAGAGAAATATATGGGAGGAGAAAGGGAGAAATGGAATGGGGCAAATTATCTCTCACAAAAGAGGCAAGCAAAGACTTTTTTAGTCTGGGGAAAAAGAGGGGAGGTGAGAGAAAACATGAAGTTTACTCTCATCACATTCCACTAAAGGAAGGAATAAAATGCACACTCATTTTGGTATGAAAACCTATCTTACAATACAGGAAAGTGGGGAATAAGGGGATAAAATCGCAGGGTAGGGGGGACGATGGAAGGGAGGGCATGGGGAGGAGGGTGCAATTTGAGGTCGACACTCATGAAGAGGGACAGGATCAAAAGAGAGAATAGAAGTAATTGGGGGCAGGATAGGATGGAGGGAAATATACTTAGTCTTATACAACACAACTATTATGGAAGTCATTTGCAAAACTACACAGATTTGGCCTATATTGAACTGCTTGCCTTCCAAAGGGAAGGGGTGGGGAGGGAGGGACGTAAAGAAGTTGGAACTCAAAGTTTTAGGAACAACTGTCGAGTACTGTTCTTGCTGCTAGGAAATAAGAAATACACCTAAAGGGTTATAGAAAGTTATTTGGCCCTACAGGACAGAGGAGAGGATGGAGACAAGGGCAGAGAGGAATGATGGAGGAGAGAGCGGATTGGTGATGGGGACAATTGGAATGCTTGGTGTTTTGGGGTGGGGGGAGGGGACAAGGGGGGAGAGAATGTGGAGCCCCAAATTCTGTGAAAATGAATGTTAAAAGTTAAATAAATAAATAAATTTAAAAAAAAAAGACTGTAGAGGCAGAATTGGTAAGATTTGTCGACTGATAGGATATGTGAGAAGAGTTAAGACTGACTCTAGTTTCTGAAACTGGATTATTGTAAGGATGAATCAACAGAAATAAGGAAGTTATTGTGATGGAATACTACTGTGCTATAAGAAATGACAATCTGGATGGTTTCAGAACAACTTGGAAAGATTTACATGAACTGATGCAAAGTGAAGTGAACAGGACCAGTAAAACATTGTACATAGTAATAGCAATATTATATGATGATCAGCTCTAAACGACTTAGCTATTCTCAGGAATACAAGGATCCAAGGCCAATCCCAAAGGACTTACAATGAAAATTGCTGTCTACCTCCAGATAAAGAAATGATGGAACCTGAATGCGGATCAAAGCATTTTGTTTTTACTTTTTTTTCTTGGATTCTGGTGGAGGGCTGCATTTTCTTTTGCAACATGGCTAATATTGAAATATATTTTCCATGACTACACATGTGTATAATCTATATCAACATGCTTGCCTATTCTAGGAGGGGGGAAGGAAAGGAGAGGATTTGAAACTCAAATTTTTTTAAAAATTATGTTAAAAATGCTTCTACATGGAACTGAAAATTTTTTTAATTTAATAAAAAAGGAAATAGAAAAGTCAAAAAAAAGAGAAAATTTCTCTGTATCTAAAATAGAGTATACAGAAGAGTGATAACAAAATAAAATGAAAGACATAATAGAATTCCAAAATAGTCAGCAGATATACATGAGGAAATCCCAAATGAAGAAATAAATACAAGCTATCAATAGCTCACTTTCTCCACCTAATAACCTGAATGCATGTGCATTTACACACATACAAATGGAAACTGACACACTCATACATATATACACACACATACGTATGAGTATATATATGTGTGTGTATGCACACATGTATACACATTGTACCAAGAGCATACAATTATAAACGTATCACTATATTGTTGAAATCTACTGTAAGCACATATACACATCTACCATATAAAATCATGTCCAAACTATCCACAGGTACCACAATCCATATTAAAACATTTATTAATCTTTGAACACTAGGAGGATATATTTTTGGATTTGTTATTGTGAGAATGTATTTTATTTGACTAAATATATTTATTACAAGTGTTTTCTATTTTTTTTTTTTTTGCGTTGCATATGTATATATGTCTGCATATATAGATACTTATTTGGGCACCAGAAAGCCAAATTCCAACATCAGATTGATAAATGCATCATAGTAGCCAAGAATCAATTCACATTAGTACCTCTGAGGGCAAAGGCATTCCCAAGCCTTCCCCACTACCCGACCCCCACCAGGGCCTTTCCACAAGCAACGTTCATGTGACTGCCAGTCTGGGTCCTCTCTCTCCCACCCCAACCACTCTCCCTCACTTCCTCCTGGTTCTGCTCCACTTTTCCTGCTTCATTTGTTCAGCAAATTCCTCCCACCATGTGTGACTTAGGCTTCCAGGTGATTTAAGCAGTTCACATGAACCTATTAATGACTGGGAAAGATCTTCCCATTTCAGTTGCCATTACACAGTCTTTAGACTCAGTGCTGAACTCCTTTTCCTCCAATATGTCTTTAGCCAAAGGAATTTAAGTGTCAGGAAGTGCAAGGTAGTAAATTGATCTCTGTCCCTCTCAGTAATCTGCCATGAAATCTCTCGTTGCCTTTACATTCCCTACAGGAAAAACTTCATTTACCCTTGAGAGAGAAGCATGATTCAGTGGGAAGAATATTGGATTTTGCCTCAGAGAACAAGGGCCCAAATATTAGTTCTGCTATCTATGTTCCATTTGAAAACACAGTTTCTTTGGGCACTGTAAAAATGCCCTGTTTTCTATAAAATGAGAGCTTTGAGCTCAGTTATTTCACTTCCCTTCTAATGAAATTATATACCATGAAAGGCAGTGAGGTGCATAGTAAGTAGAATACTGGACTTAAAATCAAGGGAACTCAGCTTTCAATCCTACCTCAGACACTTACCAGCAATGTGATCCTAAAGAAACTCACTTAAAGTCTCTGTACTTATATTTTCCTATTTATTTAAAGATGATAGTATTTATATCATAGGGTTGTTGCCAAGTTCAAAAAAGAATAATACATTAAAAAGAGCTGGCCAATCCTTAAGTGCCACAGAAATGTAAATTATTAGTCATGGTCATCTTTACCTCTTGGGGTCAATGCAAAAGTTAAACAAGATAATTCAAGTACTTTGCAAATTTTAAACTGCTATCAGCTCATATCGTTATCTGTTCATGCATTTATCAGTTTTCTGAATGCCCAGAATATCTGTTTCTAATGGTTTCATGGCCCAAGCCTTCTTATTTCCTTGTTTCTTTTCTCATTATTAATCATATCCCATTGATAAACCCTTGGCCTGTTTACAAATTTGTGCTTCCCACGCTGTCAGAATATTTCTTCACCTGCTGGAACTTATTTCTCCATGTTTGCTTCCATTCTTAGGAGGTAACCAGATCACGGTCTCCACTTAGTGTAGTAGTTGACCAAAATTCACTCTCCTTTTACTCCCTTAACGTTTTATCCACTGAAATAATGGATGCATTGTTTTCTGCCCTGGTCACAAAACATCTGCAGTACTCCATAGACTTATGAGCATCTGTTAATCTGGGCAATTTGTATTTTTCTAAATATTCATCCATTCCAATAAGATTGTCAAACTTATGGGCATACAGCTGGGCAAAATAATTTCCAGTTTTTGCTGTAATTTGCTCTTCATTGGAAGTGAATTCATTGTTTTTAGTTTTTACTGGTCATTTGGATTTCTTCTTTCTTTTTTAATCCAATTGATCAAAGTTTTATCAGTTTTATTATTTTTTCCCCTAAACCTAGGTCTTAGTTTTATGTGTTACCTCATTTCCTTAATTTCAATTTTATTAATTTCTCCTTTGATTTTCAGTATTTCTAATTTGGTATTTAATTGGTGATTTTTAATTTGTTCTTTTACTAGATTTTTCAGTTGCATGCCCAATTTATTGATCTCCTCTTTTTCCATTTTATTCATGTAAGCATACATAAATATAAAACTTGCCCTAAGAACGGCTTTCATTGTGTCCCATAAGTTTTGGTAGGTTGTCTAATTATTGTCATTTTCTTGAATGAAGTTACTGATTTTTTTCTATCACTTGTTTGACCCACTTATTCCTTAGGATTAGATTATTTAGTTTCCAATTAATTATTGGTGTATATTTCCATGGCCCATCATTACATATAATTTTTATTGCCTCATGATCTGAAATGAGTGGTTTGACTATTTCTGCCTTTCTGCACAGGATTGTGAGGTTTGTATGTCCTAATACATGGTCAGTGTTTGGGTATGTGCCACCTACTGCCGAGAAAAAGGTATATTTCTTTCTATTCCTATTCAGTTTTCTCCAGAGGTCTATCATATGTACCTTATCTCGAATTCTTATTATTTCTTTAACTTCTTTCTCATGTATTTTGAGGTTGATTTATCAAGTTCAGAGAGGGGGAGATTGAGGTCCTGACTAGTATAGTTTTCTTGTCTATTTCTTCCTATAGCTCCCTTAATTTCTTCTTGAAGAATATTGATGCTATGCTACGTGATGCATATATGTTCAATAATGATATTGCTTCATTGTCTATAGTGCCTTTTAGCAATATATAGTTTCCTTTCTTTTCTCTTTTGATTAGATCTATTTTTGCTTTTGCCTTGTCTATGATTAGGATTGCTATCCCTGTTGTTGTTGTTGTTGTTGTTTTTTACTTCAACTGAACCACAATATATTCTACTCAAGACTATTGTTCCTCTGTTTCAAAAGTGTTTCTTATAAACAACATACTCTAGGATTATAGTTTTTAAACTATTTTGTTATCTGCCCCCATTTTATGGGAGAGTTCATCCCATTCACATTACCAGTTATGATTACTGCCTCAGTCTTTCTCTCTATCCTATTGTCCTTATTTATGCTTTTATTTCTCCCTTCTCCCTTGCCCTCCTCAAAAATCAATCTTCCTTCCCTTCTATCAACTCACCTCCTTTTCTTTCCTTTTTCCCTTACTACTTCTTCCCTCCATTCTAAGCATCCCCTCCCAGTTCTTTCCTCTCTCCCCTACCACTGCCTGTAGGGCAAATTAGATTTCTACATTTAACTATGTTATTCCCTCCTTGAATCAAATTTGATGAGATTAAAGCTTAAGCAATGCTCACTGAAGATCTTATTTACCATTGTGTTGCTACATCTATATTTTGGGATTATAATCCTGTTGAAATTTGTGGATAACTAGACAACAGCCCCCAGGGCCCAAAGTGACTCCTTCATCTCTAGTTTCTGTTCAAGTTTAGTTCAATTCATTATTTCTTTCTGATAATTTTCCTTTTATAGATCAAGTTCAAAATGCTGCTTAGGTTTACAATGAATCAGTCAGAAATCCCAAATGTGATAATTCAATAATTCTCCTCTGCTGGGCACCCAGTCAAGAGTACTTTTCACACTACATCAAGTTTAGGTGATGTAGCTTCAAATATGATGACAATGAGGACACAGTTTCCTTAAAGAAACAACTTCAAAGCCTCATTCTTTAGCCATGTTGACAATAGAGATGTCCAGAGTTTCCTTAGGGAAATAATGTCAAAGCTTCATTCTTTAACTGTGTTAACTTGATCAGTGCACTTCTAGTGTCCCCTCTTCCACAAAGCTTTGTTCAATTTAACTAAATAGAAGTAGTATGGCATAGCAGAGAGGGCACTGAATTTGAAGTCACATGATCCCTATTATACTTGCTAGCTAAGTGACCCTGAGAAAGTTGACTTCCCTGTGCCATAGGTCCTAATGTATAAAATGAAGGGATTGAACTAGATGGATTCCAAGATCCCTTCTAACTCTTAATCTCTAATAATGTAAATCACCTCATATCTCTTACTCTCCATTAATTGAAATAATGATACTGATTCTTTACTTCAAAGGGCTATTTTGAGCAAGGAACTTTAGAAACCTTTAAAAGCTATACAGATTGAATTAATCTTTTACACCTGGCTTACCTGCATACATTTTACTTTTTCTATAAGACTACGAGCCCCAACAATGCAAGTATTTGGCTTCCTTCTTTTGAAACCTTAACAACAACCACCTCTGCTTGGACAGAAGTATTTAAATATATATTTTATTGACATTGGGAAAAAATAAAAGTTGTCATGCATGTCCTTAAGCCCCTGTTTCTCATTTTGTTGGGTGAGCCATATTGACTAGTTGAAGGATGTGCCCCAGATTGCCTCTTTTTGCAGGTCTCCTTTTCAATTCTTTCTGAGTTATGCCAAAGAGCACACTTCTTTGAATTCATTCACAGCGTTTTGTGATATTTATAATCTGGATTCAACTACATCCTCCTTTGGACTATCCCATTGTTCTCAATGAGAAAGAAGGGAAAAAGAGTTGGGAGACTCCCTATGTTATTCGTGGTCTGAACTTGAGGTTCTTTATGATCTTTTTTTTTTTTTGATTGGATCTCCCAGAGTCACTTCTGAGAAACACTGTTGGAACTCTGCAGTGACTGTTCTATGATCCTATCCTAGTTTCTTCTCTTCCTGAAATCCTCCTTCATATTGATCTATATTCTAATAATGCCTTCTTATCTGTGTGACCCTGGATAAATCACGCACTTTTCTTCAATTTCCTCATCAGTACAATGGGTGCGTTAGACTCAGTGATCTCTGGGTCTAGATCTAAATCTATAGCATATGACCAATCAGTCCTACTTCAGTCTTCCACTCTGCTTCTCTTTGATAGCCCCAATCATTCTAGTATCTGGTATATTCACTTCTGTGCCTTACCTGAATTTTGGACATTTTCCCATGTTTAAATTGATTAGTTTTCTAGCTACATAGAAAAAAGAAAGGTGTGCCTCAGCCCAGGGATATGTTGGGTGTCAAGGCATTGTGCCTCCTGACTTTTCAAGAAGAAGAATGAGGCCAGAGAATCATAGCTCCAGAGACTCTAGAGACATCCAGTCAATGGAGAATTTAAGTACACAAAAAATTAAGAAAAAAGACTATTAAATGACAGTTAAAGAAATAAAGTATCAAACATTTAGTTCCTTCTTAGTGTTTGTCAATCTCATCTTTGTTTCTTTAATTCTATATCATATATTCATGGTAAATTTGTGATTCCTATTCCAAGTTTATGAGTCTCTCATAGAAGGTAGACAGTAAAAATGGATAATAAACCTCACAATAGTTGTATAAGTTTTGTCCTGCGGAAGTCTAGTGGTGGTAAAAGATCCCTATATTTGAAGTCATCTATCTGACCTGAGTCTGAATTTCAATTTTGCCACTTGTTATAGTTGTGTGACCCTGGGCAAGCAAGTATACTTCTCTCCAACGCCATTTCTTCATATATAAAATAAAGGTGATATTAATTATCAATGAAGAAAGTGATGAGTAAACCTTAAAGGGATAGAGATGAGACCCAGACCTATGAATTTCTTAGTAGAACTCTCTGAATTAAAATCTCTCTATTAATTCAGTTCAGCACCTTCAGTTTAACCTAAAGTGTGAGAGGGTCTCCTGGAGAAGAGAGGGGTTAATT
This sequence comes from Notamacropus eugenii, assembly GCF_028372415.1. Lineage (NCBI taxonomy): Eukaryota > Metazoa > Chordata > Mammalia > Diprotodontia > Macropodidae > Notamacropus > Notamacropus eugenii. Next base: position 92,775,071 of record NC_092876.1, read on the forward strand.
GAGTCATCCAGGTACTTACAAGCTGAGTATGTCAGAAACATGGCTTGAACTCAGATTTTCCTGGATTTGAGGACAACTTATTGTCTGTTCTGAATTAACACTCTAAATCTTAAAAGATGCTATAAATAGTCTTAATACTATTTGTAGGAATTGGATCAATTAGAATACAAAATAATCATGTGTGTGGATAGGTGTAGTATATTGTTCTTTGGTAGAACCCAACTACACCATGAGCTAGGAGTGTTAAGTACTAGTCTCTCTTTTGCCTCTAACCTATGGTATGAACTCTTAATTCTTTCCCCTATATGGATCTCAGTTGTTGTTGTTATTTTCCTTTTCAGGAAAGTGGTTGGGCAAGTAATCTGAGGGGCGTATTCCAGAAATGACATTCTCTGATATTTTTGAGTGATAATGTTTCTCAGACAATGAAAAGGATAGGAATGAATGCCATTGTCTCTTTAGAATCAAGTGTTCTGAGCCTCTTTCTTTCCACTCTTAGACCATTGTTCCCCTGTTGCCAATAGCTACTCCAACCCTGACTTTTAGCTCCCTCTCATAGAACTATAAATACACTGGTGTAAGGAACCTTAGTAATCAGGTATGTAGTCCAACACCCTTCTTTTACAAATGTGGAAATTAAGACTTAAAAAGGGTAAATGTCTTAAGGTCACTTTCCCAAGCCACAGGAGTCATATAAATCCTATAACTCCAAATCTACCAGTCTTTGTACAAAATAATACGTATCTCTATTTAGTCTATTTTTATTTCTTTCTGTGCATTTCTTTATATAACTTCCCTCATCTCCCTAATTGTATGTCACTGTTATTGTAATGGTGTTTGCATGTAAAAAAAGGGGTCTCGAATAATAAAAAGTGTTTTATATGTATATATACACACACATATGAAAACCCATACACATATATACATATATACTTACATATATTTATATACATACATATATAGATCTATCTATCTATCTATCTATCTATCTATCTATCTATCTATCTATATATATATATATATATAGAAGTAGATATGGATACATCTTCATCTATATGTATATGGATAGACATATCTGTAGAGATATCTATCTATATTTGTATATATACATCATCTATATAGATCTATGTGTATATATATACATATATATATATATAAATGTATCTCTACATGTCTGTATCATCTCCATATATGTTTATCTCTATCTACTCATATTGAGATAGATATAGATAGACAGAGATATTTACATATCTATATATCCATATCTTTGTCTATATACATGTTGGTATCCAGAGAGATGATTCATAGTAGAGAAGAAGGATAAAGTCAGGGATACATCCATAGTGGGATTTAAAAGGTCAAAAATCTGTCTGTGGAATAAACAGACATGCTCAAGAACAATCTCTTGACATTACCTTATAATTCAGAAATAATTTGAAGTGTCCCTCTTCATTGACTACAAGTTCAACCCTTGCATGCTAGAGATAGCTCCCTGCCTATATTATGGGCAGACTAGGTCTCACAAACACCATCCCTGAATAATTGGGTCTAAATTGTTTGGTTTCCATCAAGCAACTCATTTATGCTTTCCTGGACCTCAAAGCGGTGATCATCACATACATACATGTGTGTTATTATTATTATAATTATTATTAAGGCCCATCTCTCTCCAGCAAAATGTACTCCGCAGCAGTGGCAGAATAAAAAGGAATAACACGATTGGGTAAGAGAAGAATAAATGGCTGTAGCTACATGGAAATTTGAGAGTAAAAAAGAAAAAAAAGACACAGGCATCAGTGCCAAGAAAGGGAACAAAAGTAAAAGAGAAAGAGTGAGAGTCAGAGCTCTTAGGGTCAACGAAAGGCAAAATAAATCCTTATCTGCTTTCTCCTTGCAGTCTCTTCTCATCTTCATAGCAGAATGAGGTGCAGATGGGGTCTTTGCTCACTCAGTAGCAATAGCTATCATGGCACCTGAAAATACTGGCATGATAACAAGTTGTATGAAATGATGAGTATGCCAGATATAGAGAAGTATATAAGAAGACTTCTTCACCTCAGTCTCCTTAGTGGTTAGAAAGAGAACACAATATTCCTTTGTACCAAAATATATGCATTTATCATAACTCTTCCAAATAAGACTTTTCCCTCTTTATTTAACCCTAAAGGACCAATTCCCACAGGGTAGTCACGGAAAGAGGTATTGGAGGAGTGAAGAGGAAAAGAAGAGAAAAAAGGAAGGGAAGGAAATAAGGGGAAGAGGGATGAAACGAAGGAAGGAAGGAAATAAGGAGGGAGTTGTGGAAAGCATACTGTGTGTCAGACACTGTACTAAGTTTTTGCCTCTTTTGTCTTTATTTTCTCTATATTTCTCTTGTACATATATATATTTTTTAATATCCTCAAAGCCTGGAAAATAATAGATACTTAAAATACACTTATTGATTTATTGGTTTATAACAACTTATATTTCTGTAGCATGTTAAGATTTAAAAAATTATCGTTCTCACAATAACCCAGAAAGGTACATGGTACAAGTGCCTTCATTTTACAGACAAGGAAATTGAGAAAAATTTAGGGTAAACGATGAGCCCAGGATCATAAAGCCAGTACATGTTGAGACCAAGCACTTGGACCTGGGACTTCTGAGTCAAGACCAAAATTCTTTTCAACATACTGCTGTCTCAAAGAGTTAGAAAAAGAAATGCACAAAAATATTCATCTTGTTTATGTACTTGTGATTGCTTTTTTTGCAAATAGTATCTTATTATTTAAACTTCATTGCTTTCCTGTAACTTTTGTCATCTTCTTCTAAAAAGTAATTAATTATACTCAGAACATTCTATTATATTGTTGTTAAATGAATACTGTGAGGAAGAAGTATGAAAAGTGCATCAGGAAGAAATTATATCCTCAAGTCTGAAGTGAATGGAGGGAGCCCCAAAACTTAGATGCTAAGCACAAAGCCAAGGAAAAAAAACTACACCTGTCATGTTCCCACATGGAGGCATATCTTGATAATCTGGGAGAATCCAAAAATAAGAGAACCTCTTGAGGTCAAAGGAGGAAGAGCTAGGAAGAATATCTTCCTAGTGAATATCTTCATTTATAACCCTGCAAAATCTCTTGGAGCGTATCAAAACCTAATCAGGGCATCATTCTCCAAGGCTTATTTTTGTGAGAATATCTTTAGCACCCGTTCCAGAATCTGCTTGGTCCTGACACCATAGATAACTGGGTTGAGAACTGGTAGGACTACAACATACAGATTGGCCAGGAGGATGTGGATGTAATGGGGAACATTCAGGCCTAAGCGATGGGTTATGAAGGAAAAGGGGGCTGGGAATAGAAGGAATAGAAGGCCAAGATAACACACACGTGGGAACCACAGGTGCTCGAGCTTTAATACGGGCATCCAGGGAAGGGAGACAGAAGACAGCTTGCAGGATCTGGCCATAGGATATAGCAATGGCTATGATGTCAAATACCAAGAGAGAAATGGCACCCAGACCATAGATTATGTTGATCCTTATGCTTGCACAGGCAAGGCGGGCTAGGCCCATGTGCTCACAGTAGGTATGGGGAAGGATGTGGTGTCCACAGAAAGGAAGGTTCAGGATCAGGAACACAAAGAGAATCACAGAAAGGAAAGATCTCACCAGCACTCCAAGGCCAATTGCTGCCACCACTCTGTTAGTGAGAATGATGCTATAGTGAAGTGGGTTGCAGATAGCCACATAGCAGTCATAGGCCATGGCCAGGAGTACAGCTGATTCCATGCCAGGAAAAGATTATGGGAGTTAAAGATTTTTGCCTGATTTTTCATCTTTTATCTTTAACATTCAACATAGTGCCTGACAGATAGGAGGGGCAATTTAAAATTTATTGACCACTTGATTGATCCAAGATAAACACAGGCAATCTTCTTGGCAATCTGCACAAAGCTATTTCATCTTTCAGGGGCCCTTTCTTCTCTCTGATAAACATCCACATTCCTTAGCTGCTTCTGATGAATCTTGATCTCTAATCCTCTCACTGTCCTATGGTCTTTGTCAGTATCCTTCCTAAAGTCTATCACACAGAATTCATCAAAATTCCCCATTTACGTATGACCTAGCTAGTGAAAACAAGAGAGGGATTATGGGTCTTCTTGATCTCACCATCATGCTTCTTTTAATTAGTTTAATTTCTTTTGAACAAGTGTGTTGTCTTTCCCTGGACCATTTTAAAACAATTCCATTACCAATCTGATTTTTTTTTTTTGGTAACCCATTCCCTTGTTGTCATTATTCTTTGTCCACACATTATGTGATTTGAAATTCAGAGTGGCACAAGTTTGTATGTCACCTGGTTTTTACCAGATTAAGAGTAGAATATTAAATTTCCAGTACCAGAATTTTTGCATTCCTGCTAGTCACTTTACTATTACCAGAAACATCCTCATGCATCTTGCTCAGAATATTACTACATACAAATACACATGTATGTATGTATATATGTATATATAGACACACATACACACATGTGCATACATGTGTGCACATACACATACACATCTGCATAGTCTTCTCATGATCTGTTATATTGCTTCAACTGTCCTTTCTTGTGCCTATCAATAATAGATCATAATTGATTTGAATAACAGAATCATCATATGTCAAGCCTAGAAGAGAATTTAGAAGTAACTTAGTCTAATTCCATACTAGAGTAAAATTGCTAAATATATTATGTCTTCAGTGTGAAGACTGAATAAATATTGATAATGTATATTAATACATAACATATATATTAATATATAACTTAATGAAGCAGCTCATTTTATTTTTTCTCAACTCTTATGTTACGTGATCAATAATTTCCATTTCCAAATGTCTGCTTGTTGTAATTCCCTTATCTGATAATGCTTTCCTTTTCTCTTTAACTAGTCAAGAATTCCTATATTCCAAGCCCTAGATCATGTCACCTCATTCCATGAAACTTTTCCAAAACACCCTAGTTCCACATACTATCCTTCCCCTAAGAGAACTTACTGACTGTAATGGACAAGATTACATTGAACTTACTGGTCAAGTTAATTTAAGGTCCCTGACTTGGCTTGTGACCTGGTTGTAGTTGTCACTGTGTCTCTTATGTGTAATAATTCTGGTGGCTTGGGCCAGGAGTCTGTGTGAAAACAGCAAAGTAGTGATCAGAATGAGGTGATCAGGCACAATAGCTGTTTGTAGTGATAATGTTGAAGATGGAGGAGAAAGAGAAGAGGAAGAAAGAAAATGACAAGGAAGAGAAGGAGAGGAAGGAGGAGAAGGAGAATTTAGGAGGAGGAGAAAGGAAGAAAAAGGAAAGAGGGAGGACAGAGGAAGATGAAGGAGGATGAGTATCAAAAGCAAAAAAGAAGAACAAAAGATTCTGTCTCTCACTTCCATGACTTTGCACAGGCTGTCTCCTGATGCAAGAATGAATTCCCTGTTTTTGAACGCTTAGAGTTTGAAGTTTAATTTAAAGCTTATCTTACTGTCAACTCTTAAGGGAAAAGTTTCTGATACATATAACTTGTAGTGTCCTTATCTGATTATATTTTATTTATTTGTCTGGTTAAATGCTGTTCAACTGCCCAATAGAAATTAAGGTCCTAGAAGACACAGAATATATCCTTATTGTCTTTGTACCCCCATGACCTATCACAGACTCTTTTTCTTTGGTGAGCACTTAGGAAATCATTCTTGGATGAATGAATGAGACACTTTGTCTGAGTGTGGTACAAATCGCTAACCCTTTTCGGAATCTTAATTTTCCGACCTATTAAATGGACATTATAATTCCTGAACATCTTTAACTAATTTATAAGGTGGTCATGAGGACCAAATGAGAAAATCATTATAAAAGCAATTTGAAAACATTGAGAATAATCACCATACCTTTATAAAATATCCTTCATTAGAAAGAAACTATGAAGAGGGGTAACAAAAGAAACAGACAAGTGCAATGAAAGGAAGTTTTAAAAAACTGGAAACTTTGGGTGTGGAGAATTGGAAAGAAAAAATTTTGAAGGAGACAGACCAAAGAAACAAAGAGTGATGCACCAAAATTGAGTAAATAAACATAGAAGAGAGGAGTATTCTGATATAAGTATTGAGCATCTTTGCTGCTTCCCTATGAATTCCAGGCAAGTATCTTTATACTTATCCAAACAGAACATTTGCTTCCTTCTCTGGGTCCCTCAAATGCTTTGTTCACAATTATATTCACTCAACTATTTCTTTATTTCTATAAATGTAGTGTAGCTTAAGTAGATTATAAACCCCTTCAGGAGAGTGCCTTCTTACATTTTCTATTTTTCTTTCACACAACCTAGCACAGTGCCTTATTTATACATTATAGGCATTTAATAAATCTTTAGATTGTGGATGGAACTGAATCCTATAATTTTTTTTAAAAGGAACAGATTTTCACTATGTAGAAAATATTTAACATTTCTTTCAGGTAAAGCAGTGATCACGAAAATGGATCTAGTCACATAATCAACACAGGTAAAACAAATTAGAGGCTTCCAGAAACATTGAATGTTATATTCTGGGGACCAGAGTGTAAGGGAACATCAGTGTAGGCCCTCTACCATTGGGGAATAAAGAAGTAGTATATGTTTTCCCTATTCTAGAGGAGCTAATTGATTAATATCTTTTATATAGAAGAATGAATAATGAATATTTAATGTATGAGTCTTTCAATAATTTTGGATGAGTCTGTATATGTCATTTCAAGATGAGAAAACCAAGAATTTTCAAGAGAAATCCTTCCTCTCACTGGCTAACTTGTTCCTCTAGCTCTACTCAACCTTTACCTGTGTGTAGAGGTGAGAAGTTCTGGGGGTCCAAAGCCTTGGACAGGGGAAAGAGAATGACTTATCAGTCCTGGTAGTAGAGGGTTTCCAGTGTGTGTCTCAGCTGTCAGCTGCACCCCAGTTTGTGAAATCTCAAAGAAGGAGACTCTTTTCTAAAGAATATCCTTCTGTGGGTAATTTCCTCCAGGGGTCTACCCACACAAGATATTTTTGAAGAGGAACTGTGGCCCTGAGGCCCAGAGCAAACATTAGTCTAGATTAATTTCTTGATTATAAAAAGAGATTTTCAGCCACTAGAGAGCAACTACACAGGTTTAGGGAATTGGGGAATTCCAAGTTGCCTATGTGAGAGATGGCTATTGACACTGTGGTTGAGCCTAAATAAACCACTCTAGAACTGGGGGAAATAGGGCCTGAAACAAAAAGCAAGGCTACAGGGCTGCAAAAATGAGGCTATATTTGATAGGTCTCCAACTTCATTAGCAAAAGTTTGGGGAGTCTAGTTTAGGTAGACAGAGGCTGAACCATCAGAAAGGGTTAATACAAATGGGTACAATGACTCCCAAACATAGAGGATGTATATATAGTAAAAGATATTTACTTCTGGTACCACAATTAATTAAGATATAAACCTCAGTTTGTTTGATATACTTCTTGGCCTATATAAAGACACCTTTCCTGATTCCTCCTGTAACTTTGAAAAGGGCTCCTCCCTCTCCAGAGGAAAGTCTCTATATCCTTGTTCCCACACTGTTCCTGTACCTTTGTCCCATCACCAGGCCTAGTTTCTTGCTTATCAAAAGATTCCATAGAGTTTCCTAAGATGTAGGGTGTGTTCAGGGAGGACCAGTACCTTTGGTGTGATAGCTGCCGAGCCCTTTTCAATGTTCTTTCCACCTTTAATGTCCACCTCTTCCACCTAACTCTCACCTGTGGCTCCAAGAATCTGTAGCACGTGCAGTGACCACACTCTGATAAACCTCTTCAGCTGATAGGTCAAATCATGTTGAGAGTAACCATGAGTTCTCAAACCCATTGATGAGGTAAAGGTATGCTATCCCAAGCAAGGGAAGAATCCCCCTAGTGAAATGGGCAGATAAGAACAATTTGTTCCAATGCGCATGTAGGCAGATGAAGCAAACAACATGGAGCACTTAGAGCTTCGTTAGACACCAAAAATGCCAAGGCCACAGACTGAATCCTGAGCCATCCCCAATTGTCTTGACTCTGTCATGGCACTGGGCTATGATGACTCTGGAGGAGAGAGTGAGGCTGATGACTTTCTGCAACTCAGCCTCACTTAATTCCAATTTAGGGACAAATCAAAAGACATCACGTATACCATTTCACTATTATGTCATCACAAAATCATGTGGTGACAGGTAAGTGATGAAGCAGCAGGTACGGATACACTGGGAGCTCTAGTCACAATCCTGCACACAGGCAGCCCAGGCCATAGGGTCATTTCTCACTGGAAGCAGCAGTAGATTCAGCAGTCCCCTGGGTGTCTGAGTAGCCTTTTAAGGAATGCACTGCTCACCTCCTGGTGTGAGGAATGGGGCTAGAAAAGATGCCCTAAACATTGTCTGCTTACCCAAACCTGTCCTGATTACCATGGCATGTGGGGAATCCCACTAGGTGGTCCAAACACATTAAAATGTACAAAAGCATCTGTGAAGATGATTCCACTCACTATCAGCACATGGAACATGCACACACTAATAGATAACACAAAATCCAGAAGACTTGAAAGAAGAAATGCTCTTGTTGCAAGAGACCTCAATAGATATCGCATCCAAGTAACAGCCCTGAGTGAAACAAGGTTGGCAAATGAAGACCAGCTTACTGAATTTGGAGCTGGGTACAACTTTTTCTGGAGTGGTTGCAGTGAAGGGTAGTGCCGTGAAGGTGGCATGTATTTTGAAATCAAAACTCATTTAATCAGCAAGATGGTATGATTGCCAAAAGGAGTGAATGACAAGCTCATGACAAAGTGATTGCCAGTAGCAGGAAAACTCCATGCCACCACCATCAGTGCCTATGCTCCCACCATGACAAACCCTAATGAAGTGAAAGAAAATTTTATGAAGACCCAGAAATCCTTAGCATCAATGTGCCAAAAGAGGACAAACTAATACTTCTGGGCAAGTTTAATGCTAAAGCAGGCTCACACTACCAGGCTTGGAAGGGAGTCTTAGGTAGGAATGAAGTAGGAAACAGCAATAGCAATGGTCATTTACTGCTGAAAACTTGTGCATCCCATCATCACCAACACTGTCTTCCATTTACCTAAATGCAATAAAACTTCATGGATGCACTGTCGAACCAAGCACTGGAATATAATAGATTATGTGATTGTAAGGAGAAGAGACAGACAAGATGTGAGAGTGACAAAGGCAACATGTGGTGCAGAGTGCTGGACTAATCATAGACTTACCCTTTTCAAGCTAAATACTCACATTCATCATAAGTGCCTCTCCCAAGGCAAAATGGCTATCAGAAGAATTAATGTCAATAAATTAGAACATTTGTCTGAGCATGTATAATTTGTTGCTGATTTGGAGGGAAAGTTGAGCCAAAACACAGTTGGCAACAGTGGGGCAGAAAAGGAGTGGGGAGCTTTCAGAGATTTGGTGTACAGCATTTCATTTGCTCATCTGGATCAGAATACTAGCACACATTAAGACTGGTTTGATAAAAATGAGGGGGAAATTCAGAAGCGACTAAATGAAAAATGAGAACTCCACATGATTTACCAGCAGGATAGTTTATCCAACTTTAAGAAGGCATCATTTAATTGCATCAAAAGGAAAGTACAAGCAAAGCTTAGAGAGATGTAGGATTCCTGGCTCAGTAACAAGGCAGTTGAAATTCAGTTTTATGCAGATGGTAACAATCCAAAGCGCTTTTATGATTCCCTGAAAGTTTTAATGCACCAGAAACCTATGGTGCATCACAACTACTCACTGCTGATGGAGCCACATTGATTAGTGATAAGGACATGATCATAGAGAGATAGGCTAAACACTTCTATAGTGTTCTCAACAGACCATCATCAGTCAATGCTGAGGCCATTGATCATTTACCTCGGGTTGAAGTCAATCCCTCATTAGCTGAACTACCAACTTAAGAACAGGTTTTGAGGTCCATTAGACTCCTTTCATGTGGCAAAGCACGTGGTGCTGGTTCTATTCCAGCTGAGATTTACAAGGTAGGGGAACCATTGCTCATATAAAAATTGACTGAAATTTTCCAGGTTATATAGCAAGAGGCAGGGGTCCTACAGGAGTTGAAGGATGCCTCCATTGTCCATCTCTATAAGGGTAAATGGAATAGATTGTCATGTGACAATAAAAGAGGGATCTCTCTCTAAATCATTGTTGGCAAAGTTCTTGCCAGAGTTCTCATTATTAGTCTGATCCTGCACCTGGAAGATGGTCATGTACCTGAGAGCCAGTGAGGCTCAGAAAGGGTCATGGAACAGTCTATATGGCATTTGCTGCCTGACACCTCCAGACAAATGCCAGGAATAGAACAGAGATCTGTACACAAGGTTTGTAGTTCTTACCAAGGCCTTTGACACTGTTAGTCATGAGGGTTTATGGAAAATTATGTCAAAATTTAGTTGCTGGGAGATGTTCATCAATATTGTATGTCCATTTCATGATGGTATGTTTGCCCAAGTTCTGGGTAATGGACAATGATCTCATGCCTTCCCAATCTCTAGTGGAGTGAAACAGGGCTGTGTGCTTTCTCCCATTCTTTGTAGCATGATGTGTTCAGCCAGGGTTCCACTTGCTGTGGCCAGATGAGACTAGCTCAGGATCACAGCTGTCCCAGATAGCCCACCTCAAAAAACCACGTGAAGAACCTGAACCCTAGGCAAGTGAAGCCAACAGCTGCCAACACCAGGACCCCAGGCATGGCTCAGTACCCCAGTGAAATCAGGAAGACATTTGTATAGAAAACTGAGCTTGCCTATGCTCTAGTTCAACTAAGAACCATCCGGCATCCAGACCACACATCCCCCACACTTAGTGAGCTACTTCCAGGGCAACTGCGGGGAAACCCAAAAAGACCTAACCCACTTCTGATTTCAAACACCAGCCAGTGCAGCAACAGGTAAACTGCAACATTTAATATCTAGCTGAAAGAACAAGAGGTCACAACACACAATCAAGTTTGAGGCACAAGAACTATGGGACAGAGCTCTCTGTGCCACAAATGCAGATATCTACCTTAAAAGCCAGGAAAAAGGTTATTATCATGCGTTAAAAGCAAAGTAGAAAAGAAAATATAATACAACCTTTTAATGGAGACAAGGACCAAAACACAAATACCAAAGAGATCAACATTGAGACTGTACTCCCATCTCAAACATCACAAGGAAATATGAACTGTTCAGAAGCACAAAGATACTTCTTGGAAGAGCTCTGGAAGGATTTCAAATCCCAAATTAGAGAACGAGAAGAAAAACTGGCCAATGACTTTAAAAATATGAAAAAAGAATTTACGGAAAAGAACAGCTTTTTAGAAAGGAAAATTGGACAAAGGGAAAAGGAAGTATAAAATCTAACTGGTGAAAATAACTCCGTAGAAGGAACGATTGGAAAGATGCAAAAGTTAACTGAAGAAAACAATTTGATAAAAAAAGAATTGGGCAAGTAGAAGTTAATGAATCACTGAGAAATCAAGAATCAGTCAAACAGAATTTAAAAAATGAAAAGATAGAGGAAAATGGAAAATACCTAACTGGAAAATCAACTGATCTGGAAAACAGATCCAGTGAGAAAATCTAAGGATTATTGATCTACAAGAAAGCTGTGATGAAAAAGAGCCTGGACAAAATCATCCAAGAAATAATAAAGGAAAATTGTCTGGAATTCTGAGACCCAGATGGAAAAATAGTCATTGAAAAAATCCACCATTCACCTCCTGAAAGAGACCTGAAACGAAAAACATCAAGGAATATCATTACACAATTCCAGAACTATCAAGTGAAGGAGAAAATACTTTAGGCAGCCAGAAAGAAATGATTTAAATATTGAGGAGCTACAGGATCTTGCAGCTTCTACTTTAAAAGATCAAAGGAATTGGAATACGATATTCTGTAAAGTAAAGGAGTTGGGACTACAACCAAGGATTAATTACCTAGCAAAATTGAGCATAAAAATTCACATAAGGAGATGGACATTCAGTGAAATAAGGGATTTCCAGACCTTCCTGACAAAAAAGCCAGAACTCAGTAGATAATTTGATTTTCAAGCACAGGTCTCAACAGAGGCATAAAAAGGTAAACAGGGGAAAAGAAAAATTTAAAAAAAAATGTTACAAAATATGGGCAAACTGTTTACATCCAATAATGGAAGATAATCCTTGTTAATCTTGAGAATTATATATTTATTATGACATGTAAAAGGGATATACATAGATAGAGGACGTGGGAATTAATTAAATTAAATGATGTGATGATAATAAATGTAATTTAAGTGTGCAAAGAGATTGTAGTGGGAGATGTGAAAAGTAGGAGACGGAAAAAAAAATAAATTCCATCACAGGAAGAAGCACAAAAATGTATTACAGTACAGGGAAAGAGGGCTGGGAGATGAACATTGAGAGTTACTCTCATCATATTAGATTCAAGGAGGGTACAACAAACTCAGTTAAGTATAGAAATACAACTAGTTGTACAGGTAATAGGAGTGGAGGGGGTAACAAAAAGGGAGGGGAGGCCAAAAGGGAGGGAAGAAGAAGTAAGGGACAAGGGAATTAAAAGGGAGGAGGCTGAAAGAGAGGTGGGAAGACTGAGGGAGGCGGTGACCAAAAATTAAAACTCTGTTGGGGAGGGGAAGGGAGAAGGGTGAACTAAAAGCATAAACAAGGAGAAAAGGGATGGAGGGAAAGACACAAATAGTCATCATAACTGTGAATGTGAATGGGATGAACTCTCCCATAAAATGGAGGTGGATAGGAGAATGAATTCCAAACCATAATCCAGCAACATATTTACAAGAAACATATTGGAAAAAGAGAGATACACATAGGGTAAAATTAACAGTTTGGAGCAGAATTTATTGTGCTTCATCTGATGTAAAATAATCAGGGGAAGTAATCCTAATCTCAGACAAAGTAAAAGCAGAAATAGATATAATCAAAAGAAATAAGGAAGGAAACTATATTCTGCTAAAAGGCATCGTAGACAACGAAGCAGTTTCGTTACTAAACATATATGCTCCAAGTGGTATAGCATATTCATTTGCAATTTGTCTCCCCAGGTATGTTATGAGTTTCTTAAGAGCAAGGATGTCTTCTCCCTCTTCTTTACATGCCCAGTGCTTGTCACAGTGCCTGAAATATAGATGGTACTAAATCAAATTTTATTTCACTGTAAGGGAGGGGTGAAAATGAGGACCTTTACTGGGCTTATGTCAGGGGAAACTGAGAGGAGAGAATGGATATAAGAAATGTTCAACAGGAAAGAAAGAAAAAAAAGTCAAAGGAGAGTAAAGACTCAAAAATAATCTTAGAGTAGTTTAAAAAAATGAGATACTGTGCAGAAACTGCTGTCACAGTCAGAAATGGTGATATCAGGAGAAACAATTTTAGTAGGAGAAATAACAGATTTTGGTATCCTTAGATTCTCTAAAATGAGGATATTTGAGGGCGAGTTCTGAATTCTCATTATTCAATAGTGACACACATCCTTCCAAAGTGAGGCAATTCGACTTAGAATACGGAAATGTGTTGGGGGTTAAAACATCCAGCAAGATCCCAAATTAGGATGTGTTGAATATAAAGATGGGTCAGTTTTCAGGAGGGAAGATAAAATTGCTTTTGGAAAGTCAATCCAGTCACCATGATTAGGCTGACCTTGTTTCAATTTTCTGGAGACACCAGAGGCCTAAAAGGGGGAAAATAAACACACTGAGTTTATTGACTTATTGGATCATTTCTACAAAAAAATAGAAAAAGAAAGAAAAAAACATCTCATCACTTTCTCCTGCATATGCTTGGTTCTAACCCCGTAGATTATAGGATTGAGAGTAGGTGGTATCACCACATAGAGATGGGCCAGAAGAATATGGATATATTGGGGCACTTTCTTTCCAAAGTGATGGATCATAAGGGAGAATAATACAGGGTCATAAAATGGCAGGATGACACAGACATGATACACACAGGTGAAATGTCACTTATGTTAATGAGAGTTCAAGATCTTCCCCATTAATGAGCCTGCCTGTTGGTCTTTATTTCTCTGTTTGTATTTTCTCTCAAGTTCAAGGTGTTGACTTTTTCCCCTGAACTAAGTGAATTGTATTTGTTCTTGATTAAAGTAGATTGTTGACCTCTTAATAGTTGTTTTCCTTTTAGAACAGCAGATCCGTGAACCTGCACAGTAGGCCTTCTTGTTTATGTCAGAGTCCTTGCTGTTACAACAGGTGCTGAAGTCCTTGAGGTAGACATCCTGAGAGGGGAGCCTTGTAGGATTTGCGTGTAGGAGAAAGCAATGGATATGATGTCCAAAAAGAGATACAGATAGTGCCCAACCCATAGATAATGTTAACTTTGAGTCTGGCACAAGCAATTTGAGCAAGGCACATGTGCTCGCAGTAGGTGTATGGGAATATGGTTCCCAGAGAATAGTCGCCTAAGGATCAAGAACACAAAGGGGATCACTTCGGGGAATTACCTGACTACAACCCCAAAGTCCATCTGTTGGTGAGAACAGAGCTATAATGAAGAAGGTTACAGATAGCCACATAATGGTCTTGCACCATGGATACTAGAACAACTGATTCCATGCCAGTAAAGTTGTGGATGAAGAACATCTGACTGAGACAGATCCCAAAGCTCATCTGCCTCAACTTGAACCAGAAGATTCCTAGAATCTTGGGGATGGTGGTTGTGGACAAGTCTAGCTCAATACTGGATAGCATGACCAGGAAGTAGAATAGGAGTTTTTGAAGTATCTTCTTAGTCTTAATTACAAAGAGGATACTGATGTTCCCCACAAGTGCAATTAAATACACAATGCAGACTAGGAAACCAATCCAGATGTGAAAAATTTCTAGTCCTGGAATGCTCAGCAGCAAGAAGGAGAAGGTATGCAACTGTGTGTTATTGGTAGAATGTAACCTTTGTGTAATTGCAAATGACAGTCACTTGTAGAATGACTCTCATTTAATTTATTGGACAGTTATTCATCACTTAGTCTATCTGTTATCCTAGAGATAATTTTAAAAAAAGTAACCTTCTTTCATTAATCAAACATGCAAGTTTTAGAGTAATATAATCTTAGAACAGGAATGGAACTCAAAGACTTATTGAACTTGAGTCCCAAAATGTAGATACCTGGAACTGACATGCCTACCAGGTGGCAATACAGACTCTATTTGAGGTTGAATAAAAATAGGGAATTCAAAATCTATTTCCCTTATCTATAGCTTGATGTATTAGAGTATCCTTCTTTGTATATATTTAAATTGTGAGTTTCTCTAACTTTTTTCTACTGAACTTAGTTCCGTATTTTGGGATCAGTTGACAGCCACCTCAACTTTGAAACAACCTATTCAGGACTTCTCCAGATAAAACCCCCTCAATTCCTTTATCCTTTTTATGTAACACATAGATTTGAATACTCTGAGTATCCGTCTCTGAATATTTTCCATGTTTTTAACTTCTTTCTTTTTGTCCAAATATGGTTTCCAGAATTAAACATCATTCCCCAGTTTCTGTCTGACAACAGCAAAACATGACCATCCAATTCATTTTCTGCATACATTTATTAAGTACTGAATATGTACAAGGCAGTATATATTTGGTGCTAGAGATACAAATCAAAAAAAAGGAAAAATGAGAAAACATAAAAATTGTCTCTGTCTCAAGGAGCTTCCAGTTTAGTGGAAAATACAATAACTGCACATATAATAAATACAATATTATTAGAAAAGGGCTGCAGAAAAATGTGTGATGATAGACTAGAACCAAAGAAAGGAAGGAAGGATGGAGGAAGCAAAAGAAAGGAAAGAAAGAAGAAGGAAGGGAAGATAGAGTGAGTGAGAGAGAGAAAGGAAGAAAGAGAGAAAGAGAAAGAATGAAAGAAGCAAGAAAAGAAAGAAAGGAAGAAAGAAAAAAGGAAGAAAGAAAGAAAGAAAAAGGAGGAAAGAAAGGAAGGAAGAAAAAAGAAAGGAAGGAAGAAAGAAAGAAACAAACGAAAGAAAGGAAAGAAGGAAGAAAAAGAAAAAAGAAAGTTATTAGTCAAGATATGATGGCTGGGCAAATTGTATTATGTCACTTTAATGGAATGCTATCATATTATAAGAAATGATAAATGAAGAGTCAGAGAAACATGAAGTCATTCAAACGAACTGATGCATCAAGAAGTAAGTAGAACCATAAGAATAGTATAAATGATAACTATGATAAGTAAGTAGGTCAGCTAAGTGGCACAGTGTTGAGAGTGCTGGGACTGGCTTCATGAAAGTTCATCTTTCTGAGTTCAAATCAGCCTTCAGAGACTCACCATCTGTGAGACCTTACATAGTTCACTTAACCCTGTTTGCCTCAGTTTCCTCATCTCTAAAATGATCTGGAGAAAAAAAAATAGTAAACCACTCCAGTATCTTTGCCAAGAAAACTCCAAATAGGATCACTAAGAGTTGGACATGACTGAAGAAGAACAGAGCTGAATGATAATAACTCAAGACACACACACACACACACACACACACACACACACACACACACACACGGGCAGCTGTTTATGGACAAATGTGAAGACCAATCTTGTTCTCAGAGATCAGATAGTGAAATACTGCTCCCCTCCTTCCCTTTCCACCCCTTTCCAGTAGAAAAGTAAGAGACTAGGTCAATTTAATGTTGCATACGCTGACATATGGCTGGTGTGTTGCTCAATTGTTATACTGCTTTTTTCTTTGTTACGTTAGACATTGACAGGGGCACGTATTTTGGGATATAGTTAAATTGTTAAGACAATTATATATATATATATATATATATATATATATATATATATATATATATATATATATATATATATATATATATATATATATATATATATATATATATATATATGTTTAACAGTTATAAAGCATTTTTTAAAGTCTAGCGTATAATACAATCGCCAAAACAGGCTTATGAAGAAGGTATCCCTGCAATTCCCATTTTATTGAGGAGAAATGTACTACTGATTAGAAGGCAGACTGCTTAGTCTCCACATAACTACTGTAGTAAACCACTGAAATTTGTACCAGAATGAAGAATGATCAAGAAATTCAGTGATGAAATATAGTATATAACTTCTTTCACACTGGAACTGACAACAACAATTGCAACAATAAAAGAACAAAAGTAAGAATCCATGAACCATAGGTGATTTCTCAGACTGTCTAGCAAAGGTAGGACCAGCGTCTTCTAATGTAAATCAAAATAACATACATAGTCTGTAAGACTGTATAAGAGAGTAGCAAAAGAAGAGACCTCCTCTAAGAAATTGCCAAGGTAAATTAGATAGCCCCAGGATGGAGAAGTTGGAGATCCAAAGGAGCAGCAGTGGGCAGCCACCATGGAGCAGAAACTAGGGCTCTACTACAGTGCTCAGATCTGCACAGCCTGAGCCCAGGAAGAGGGGAGGATATTGGAAAAGAGAATTAGCATTTATGTAGCACCTACTATACCCCAGGTACTGTGTTAAGCAGTTTTTACCAATATTTCCTCTTTTAGTCTTGACAATAACCGTAAGAGGTAGTTGCTTAATAGTACTCCTATTTTATAGTCAAGAAAACTGAGGTAAACAGAGGTGAAAGAGGTCATATTTGAATTCAGATCTTCCTCACTGCAGGCTCAGAGTTCTATCTATGTCTACCCCACTTGCTTTTAGGTTTAATGAGTCCCTAATATTTTGTTCTGAAATGCCAGAGAGAGCTTGGAAGATCTCTTTCTCAGAAATTTAAAGATCCAGAAGATCTAACGCTGCTAAATGGAAATCAGTGCCAGAACTTGAGAGAAAAAGGAAACAATGATGCAGGACTGACCACCCCACCCGAAAAGCACAGCAGGCAAACTGACCAATCCTAGCTCTAGCATGAAGTCTTAACTAAGGGAGTAAAAATGGAGAGATGATAATAATAATAATGGTATTTATATCATGTTTTACTATGTGCCAGCCATAGTGCCAAGTGGTTTTCAAGTACTGTTTTATTTGATCCTCACAACATCCCTGGGAGGGTGCAGCTATTATTCCCATCTTGCAGATGAAGAAACTGAGGCAAACAGGTGTTATAAATAACTTGCCCCATATTATAGCTAGTAAGTGAATGTGATCAGATTCTAACTTACATACTTCTTACTTAACAGGTCCTCTCTATTGTGCCATCAAGTGGTCAATAAAAAAAAAATGACTGCAAATCTAAAGAAATTCTAGCAAAAAAAAAAAAATTCCCACGTGATTACATAGAAGAAATGAGGTAAGAGATTGCTCCAGATAACTTTTGATGAGATGTTACCCACTACCTTACTGCGAGGTGATGGAAAAAGGTAGAAAGCAACATAATTTTAGAGAAAGACACTGTGTGAATTTATTTATCTTCGCTGTGCTATTTTCGTCACAAGGATTTTTTTCTTTATCTTTCATTTGATTTTTATTTAAAAAGCAGGACAATTTAGTGGACTGGGCATGAAAAATAATAATAATACCCCCTTCCAAAGTGAAGCTCTGTATTTTTGTAAAAGCCCAGAAGGGAAAAAAATGAAGTTTTTTTTGAGAGAACAGAATAACAGAGCAGTTAGGATTTATTATGGATAATTTGTATACAATTTTTTAAAGCAACAGGTGTGTAATAGAAATACATAGTTTTGTAGAGCACCTTCTTTTTGTGCTGTTTTCTCTATATGGGAATAAACTTGTGTGCATGTGTATGCAAAATTTCTTTCTTATTGTAGAGAAAAAGGGGAAGATTTGGATATAATATATAGTACCAACATGAGCCTAGCCAAGCATGATCAGAGAAGCTACTTAAAGAATGCTCAGTTTCTTTACAGGTAGAATACGGACAATAATACTTATGCTAATAACCTCATAGAGTTTTTAATGGAGAAAGTATTTAGTAAATAGAAAATATTAGAAAAAAAGATTGCTGCCCCCTATCAATTGAGGTTATACTAAGTATCATAAAAATTTTGTTTTCAGTGAATCATCTCATAATGGAATCTACATGCAAAAATAAAACTGTATTTTACTCTATAAAATCATTAATTGATAATTTGAGGCATTATACTGATATTCCAAGGGGAAAAGGTTAATATAGGCAGAGAAATGACCCAATAAAAATATAAGAACATTTCATTTCATATACAATAAAAATATGAAATGTTTAGTTATGTATCATTCTATGTATCTCGTTGTTATAAGTAGATAATCAAGTATTATTTATTTCTCATGTTATTTGAAAATTCTTTGAGATGCTGAGTGAAATGAGCAGAACCAGGAGAACACTGTACACAGTAACAGCCTGTCACAGCAAGCAAAGAAGGATTGTTGTTCTGGACTGAGTTTTAGCCAATCAAGTGCCTTTGCTTGAGTCTTGCCTTTGAATCAATCAAAAGTCTTTGATTAGAAATAAAGTATAGGGGAACTTGCTTATGGGGAGGCAAAACAGAAAGAATGTTTTGATGTTGGTTTTCTTTCTGTTGATCTATGTTAATTTCTCAGACAGCATCCGTATCTTTTGGTCCGTGTTAATTTCTCAGACAGAAACCTTGTCTGTTTGTTTTTATAAGTGAACTGAGATGATGGCAATGACAATGTGTATAAATATTGTTATAGTCCTGTTAATCTTTGCTCTCCTAGAAACAGAAGAGGCAAGCAGGAGCCCCTAGAGCCTGTTGTCAGGCAGAAGCAAGAAGAGTTTGGAGTGGAGCTGAGACAAGGTGCAGGAGTAGAGAGCTGCCTACATGTGAACACAGGCAAGAGCTGGGAGAAGGTGGCACACAGAAGAGAAGTCGTGGAATTTGGAAGTCAGCTTTGAGTCAAGATGAGAGAGGACTTTACTTGGACACTGTGTATTCATTAAGAAGATTGTTCTTACAGTGAATGACCTTGGGGTGGATGGTTTGGTATTTTCTGCTATTCCTTAAGGATGCATCATGCTAGGGAAGAATCTAGCCTGGGACTTCCTAACTTTGGAGACACAATGGTATAAGCTATATGCCATATGACATACTGAGTATTATGAGGCACATATATGTATTGGATGATATCTTTTGCTTAAAGATATTGTTATGAATGTTATGCTTTACTTTATTGAACAATATTTAGTTTATTGCAGAATAAATAGAGGGTTCATTACAGTATGTGATTACACTTAAAATCATTCACAGCAGCAATCCTTAGGTGTGCTGCCATGATTGGCTTTACACAGTCATAGTGTGCAATGACTAATTTTGACAGACTCAGCTCTTCTCAGCAATGCATGGACCTAAAACAATTCCAAAGGACTCGTGGTAGAAAATGACATTCACATCCAGAGAAGTAACTATAGAGTCTGAATGCAAAGCAAAACAGACTATTTTCTTTCTTTTTTTGTTTTATTTTTCTTTATCATGATTTCTCCCATTTGTTATAACTTTCCTATACAACATGACTCCTATGAAATTATGTTTAATAGGAATGTATATATAGAGTCTATATCATATTGCAGGCTTTCTTGAGGAGGAAAGAAGAGAAAATTTAAAACTTATGTAAGTGAATGCTGCAAACTAAAATTAAATAAATTAACTAAAAACAAAGAAAATTCTTTGAAATCCTAAGAAATAAAGACATAAAAAGTGATGAAATATGACATGAATACTTAATCCTTTTGGAATTTCAAATGTCTAGAAACTGCTCTCTTAAAAGTTACTAAAGATCTCTTGATTGTCCAATACAATGCTGTTTTCTCAATCTTCATCATTCTTACCTCTGTAATTTTTGACACCGACAATCACCCTCTTTCCTCTGTGTTTTGTGAATGCATTCTTCCCTAATTCTTCACTTATCTGACTATTATTTGTCAGTTTCTTTTGCTAGCTCTTCATTGCAGTTACAGACACTAATACTGGGTTTCCTTCAGTCCTCTGCCTGTGTCCACTTCTGTTTCTATGTGATTACTACTTGGGTAATCTCATCAATGCCCATGGATTCAATGATCATATCTGTACTTATGATTCTCATATCTACATATCCAGTCCTAAGCTCTCTGCAGAACCTCTAGGCTTACATCTCAAACTGCCTCTTGGATATCTTGATTGAACTTGATCTTTAGATATCTTAAACTCAACTTGTTCAAAACTGGACTTCTTAACTTCCCTATACTGATGAGGGAAATTTCATTGTCCTATTTACCCAGGCTGTTCACCTCATAGCATCTTCAAAGCATCACTATCTCTCATCAACCCACAACCAATGTGTTACCAATGTCTACCGATTTTATCTTTGTAATACATATTTCACATATGCCGCCATTTCTTCTCCCACATTATCAATGTCTCGGTACATATCCTCATTACCTCATATTAGGACTACTGTCATCATCTACTGATTGGTCTACCTGCCACATGTGTCTCCCTCCTTCAGTTCATCACTCAACTATCCAGGTGATCTTCCTAAAGATCAGGTCTGAACTTGTCATTCCTCTAATCAATAAGATCCATTGTCTCACTATCACCTCCAGGATCAAATACAAGACTCTTTCTTGGGGGTTCAAAGACATTCATAATCATTTCCTTTCCTTGCCTTCCCATTATTATTATCACTTCTACTTAGAAATTCAGGCATTTTTTTTTCTGTCAGCCATGTATGAAATACTCTCCCTCCTCATCTCCACTTTTCTTATTGCTTTCCTTCCTTCAAGTCTAAGCTAAAAATTACACCTTCTAAAGAAAGCCTTTCCGGATTCCTCTTAATTTTTCACTGTGTTGATAATCTCCACTATCCCTCTCGATAATGTGTCAGTACGTAGTTGTTTGCATATTGTCTCCCAAAGGATTTTGAGCCCTTGAGACTAGGGAAGTATTTTCAGATTAGAGTTATGAAAAAAAAAGTTACTAGAAATGTCATTATGTGAAGATCAGTTGAGAGAATTGGAGCTCTTTAGGTTGGAGAAGAAAAAATGAGGGGGCATGATAATTGTCTTCAAGTATTTGTAAATCTGTCATGTAGAAGAACAATTTGTCTTGTTTTTGTTGTGGTGTACTGGATAGAGGATTAGATGTGGAGTTAGGTACATTTGAATTTAAATCCTGGTTTATATTATTGTTTGCTATGTGAATCCAGTCAAACTTAACATCTCTGACCCTCATTTACTTCACCTGTCAAATGAATTGGTTGCAATTTATGACTTCTAAGGTTCCTTTATACATTAAACTTAGGATCCAGTAGTCGAATGATCACTAGGATCCCTGGTTAGAAGTTACAGAGAACAAGGTTTAAGTTCAATGTAAAGAAATAATTATAACTCTTAACAATTATAAGTGTTAATTATAGGAGGAAGAAGTGATACCCCCTTCTCTGGAAACCTTAAAATGGTGGTTAAATGCCTAGGATTTCTGTCCACTTGTGCGTTAGACAAGGTGACTTCTGAGACTTCTTTTAACTCAGCTTCTGTAATTCCATGATTTGTATTTCATGGACCCATTCATTAGAGAAGGTTTCTATTCTGTTGGAGATATAGTCCAAGAGTTATTTCTATTTAGTCACAGGAAAAGGCTTTTCATCTACACAGGAACATCTCTACATATACCGTCATATATAATCACTCTATGGAGTTTTCTTATCCCCTAAACAGACATCCTTTATCATCCCTGTTGACTTTCCCATTCACCCGTTTTTTATTTGGTGTAAACAAACACAATTTCCTGAGAATTTTAATGCTTTCAGATCCTTTCTCACTACTACTAGTATGAAGCTCAGAACTCATAATCATACTGTTACTCATATCTCTATTGTGTTTCTTCACACAATAGATAGAGAAGATTGGGGATTGTGATATTCTTGTGAATTTTAAAAGGTTAGGGAAATGAGCCAGAAATCAAAGAATTGGAATCCAGTCCAGGTTCTACCAGAAGTCAGACAATGAAAATCAGAGATCTACTAACACATTATTTGAGCTAGTCTAGAAGGAGTAGTGTTGCATATTCATCCATTCATAAACCATTCTGCATGTGGAAGGTTAATTGAAGGGATGAATATTATGTAGGAACTATATTAAGTCTCATCCTGATCTCCACAGGGCCTGAAATGGTATAGAGAAACATGTACCTTCAGAAATAAGTTTGGCTATTGATAATTTTTCTTTGTTAATGTCACTTTATAAAAGCTAGTGATATTAATATTAATTGGGTAAACGAAAGTACATCACTTATCACTAGTGCTTAGCAAAAGAGAGAGTCCATTGGAAAGGGGGATTAATCCAATAATATTAATTAGAGAACCCCACCACTTGGGATTGCCCTAGAGATATCAAGAAAGTTAGAGAAACAAAGAAATAGAAGAGGAGAGGTAGAGGAAATAGGCATAAATTATTGGGCAAAGAATTTGGGACAATTTCTCAGTGTCTGAGAAAAGATATTTCTTGAAGGCATTTGACTCTGCAGATTCATTTCATTCTATAACAATTTTAGTCAGTTACAATAGCAAAAATGTTTAAGTTCATTCTTTGTAAAATAAAAAGAACAAAAAATGAATTGCTTACATCCAGAAGAGAATTTAATATTTGATCCAATATTCTACTCTAGGTGAAACAGAGTGATGTAAAAGAATGGCTTCTGGATTTGGAGGTAGAATACTTGACTACACTTCTTACTACCTGTGTGATCTTCCACAAATCACTTTCCATTACTGAAGCAAGTTTTGCAAATGGAAAATGTGAGGGTTGAACTCAGTGACTTTCTAAGGTCACTTCCAGCTCATAATCCATATATGAAGCCATACATCCTATGGGAATTATCACTTCAGCTTTCCTAACTAGGCATATTCAGTCATAAAGGAAAAGCTTTGTTAGGAATTTTGTTTCCTATGCTGAGATTTTTTTTAATCTACCTTTCTCTAGTGTCTCCCTTTTCTGTTTTGGGTTTTTCCTTCTGGGTTCCTTGAGAATAAATCTGTTTACCTGTTGCTGCTTTCATATTTTCCCCATAAATCATTGAAATAAAAATGAAAACAATGTGATGATTGATTGTTCTTATTCAATATTCAATCAAACTTCTGTCCCACCTTCTCTTTGCTGAATTTAGAAAACTTTTCTTCATTACACTGTTCATTCCTTAATCTGAACTCCTTTCCTTTCCACATTTTTAAATCTTTTCACCAATGGGCTAGACAAAAATGTTCATTTCACAGGCGTAATAGAGGACATTTTGCACAACAGCTAAGAAGTGGGACTACTTCGAGATTATGAGTGTCTACAGATGGTCCTATATTTGTATGATTTTGTGCTGATTTCCTCATCACGGAACACTTCAGGATCACCTCAGAGAAATAGATCTTTCACCAAATTATTAGTATTTGAATTCAGATATTTTAGACAATACAGATAGACACTGATAGGCCTAGAATTCAATACATGAAAAGAGAAGGTTAAATTGTTCTGTGAATATGGTATAACACTTTTAATGATACTCAGCAAAAAGAGATTTTTTTAAAGAATAAATCATTTTTCTAGCCATGGTTCTTGGTTGGGAATTTTGGAACTGGTTTGAAGAACTCAAAATGTAGGTGATACAAATGAAAATGGAGAGAGACATTGTCAACACAAATGGGCTGCAGCCTATTTCCAGTGATGCCCTATGGCCAAGAATTGATGTAGGAGCTGTCACTAAGAAAATGTATGATTACAGAAAAATAAAAATAATCATTGTGAGAATAGTCAGGCATAAGAGATGGAGAGTCTGAGAGTTGCATTGTTACTTATGAACTAACCTAACAACTAAAGAAAGGCCCCCAGTAAGTTAAATAGATTCATTATGGATAAGGCTGGGACAGCATGTCTGAGGAAGAATATGGTCATGGATCACACAGGTTGAAAAGGACAAGTGACTTGCAATAAACATGTATGAAGGAATTATACATTAATGAATTCTCAGCAGTGAGGTAATGAGGCTAGATAAAGACCTATACCAAGATAACATATTTAGTTCAGACATAATGTACAGCACCTCAGATCCAGAAAGTACTCAAGAAGTCATTTAGTTCAACCAATACCTAAACAACAAGTTGTCAGGTAGGAATCAAGGTGGTACAGTGGATAGAGCCTTGACCCAAAAGTCAGGACGAACTAAGTTCAAATCTAATCTCAGACTCTTACTTCCTTACTAGTCAGGAGAACCTGGACAAGTAACATCTTGTCTTAATCTCATTTCACTCATTTGTAAAATAGGGATAATAATGGCATTTACTTCACAGGCTTATTGTAAGACTCAAAGTCTTTTGTCAATATTAAAGCAATATGTAAAGACTGTAATTATAATTATTTTTATTATCATAAATCAGGTCCTATTGAACGGCTTTATATAATAGAGAATAATACAGAACACACCATTTCCTACAGATCTTCACTTTCTGAGTGTATCAGGACACCGTTTTCCCAAGAAACAAAGACATTAATCATCCTAGGCTTTGGGCTGTTTATAGACAGACATGAAGGCTCCGAAAATGATCACCCTCAAGCTGAACAAGAACATACCAGCATTTTAGGGACCATGGCTGTTGACAGGTCCAGGTGTATAGCAGACAACATGGGCAAGAAGTAGAACTTGGGCTGATGAAGACTCTGTTCAGTTTTGATAACAAATAGGATGGTGACATTCCCTACCAGTGCAATCAGATACACTATGCAAAAAGGAAAGTCAATCTAGGTATGCATAGATTCTAGACCTGGGATGTCTAGCAATAGGAAGGAGAAAGTATTAAACTGTGTATCACTGAATGTGGATACTCTGGTTATACATGAATATGCTCATGCCATTACTGGGTGCTCACTTGTTATGAGGGAACCCAGTAGGACACTGTGTCACTTGGTGGTCTTGCAGAGACACAAATAGAGGTTGTGTTTTTTTTTTTTTTTCATTTTTTAAATAGTTCAGTCTATGAGTTGAAGAGTTGTATTGATCATCTGTGGTGCACAGATGTATGTGCTGAGAAGACAGAAAAGGAAGTAAACTAAAAGGGAAATATGTAAAAGTAGTATTCTCATAACATAGAAAGAACTCTCATGAATTATATTTCTAAGACCAGACATAGTATTCAGCACATTGTAGATTCTTTTTTTTTATTAATTTATTTAACTTTTAACATTCATTTTCACAAAATTTTGGGTTCCACATTTTCTCCCCTTTTGTCCCCTCCCCCACCCCAAAACACCGAGAGTTCTAATTGCCCCTGTCTGCCAATCTGCCCTCCCTCCCTCCCCACCCCTTCACATTGTAGATTCTTAATAAATGCTTGTTTATTAGATTGGAGAAGAGAGGAAATTCAGAATAGTGACTAATGTTTAAGAAAAGAAAAAGTCCTAGATAACCTTATCATCTCCATCATCAATTTTATCACTCCCTTAGTCAATTCAGTTTTATCCAATTCACATCTAAATTAAGCAACTATTATACTCTACCTAGTAATATGAAAATACAAATCAGTAAATCAATCAATAAGTAAACTAACATTAAAAAATGTGTGAGTGTGTTGGTGGATGAATGAATCAATAAATACAATGTAGAGCTTTCTCCCAGGGAGTTTACTTTCAAAATGTAAAACTATTGAAAATAAAAATAATTATAAAAAGGTGACTGAAATATAAAAGCTTTTGAAAGGTCCATGTGAAACACTGTAAAAATTCTACAGTTTCACATGGAGAAATC
Source organism: Notamacropus eugenii (assembly GCF_028372415.1). Taxonomy (NCBI): domain Eukaryota; kingdom Metazoa; phylum Chordata; class Mammalia; order Diprotodontia; family Macropodidae; genus Notamacropus; species Notamacropus eugenii. The sequence goes on from NC_092876.1 coordinate 92,801,819, forward strand.
AAGGAAGGATTGAGTAGGTCAAATATGGATTGGGTCTTGAAGGAAGAGGCATTTTTCACATGGAAATGGAATTGGTATAAACCCAATCATGACAGCACACCTGTGGACTGTTGCTGTGAATGATTTCAAAAGTCTAATGCCATAGTATAATGAAACCTCTATTCAGCAACAAACTAAACATTGTTAAATAAAGCAAATCATAATATTCTTCCAACATTCTTAAGCAAAACATATCATCTAATACATATATCTCATAACAATAGCAACATCCTTAATCAATATCAAGTATCCAAATAAAGTCCTTTTCAAAATACCACAGCATGCACCCTTAGGTCACTCTAAGAACAATCTTCTTAAACAATATTAAGTGTAAAAATAGAGTCCTCTTTCATTTTAACCCACAGATGACTTCCAAGTCCCATGGCTCTTTATGGGCTGACCACTCACCTGGAATTCACCTGAATTCATATGTAAGCAACTCTCTGCTCCTCCTCCATGTCTCAGCTCATGAGGACTACTCCACCTCACAATTTCTGACTCTGGGAAAACAAAGCTCAGTAGGGCAACAAAAATACTAACACAAACCACAAGCACCATCATCTCAATTCCTTAATAAAGACCACCAGACAGGGCTTCTATCTGAGCAATTAACACACACCAAAAGACAGGACTTCTGTCTGAGAAATCAACACAGATCAACAGACAGGGCTTTTGTCTGAGCAATTAACAGATCAACAGAAGGAGCACCAACATGACAAATATTCTGTTAGTCCTCCCCACAAACAAGTTCCCTTAGTCCCCTCATAGTTCCTTCTCTAACCTCTGCTTCCCACATCTCTGCTTCTGACTACTCTCTCTACATTATATATACTATTTCTAAGTAAAGACCCTTGGTCCATTGAATCAAAGACAAGACTCAGCCAAAAGCAGTTGATTGGTTAAAACTTAAACAGCACAAGATCCTGCTTTGCTTGCCTTTACAAGTGGGGAGTTCATTCCAAGTTTGAAGAATGGAATTAATAAAGTTAAGGAAAGAAAAAGAGAAGATAAGAGGAGGAATGGAGAGTAGTCCAATTTTTCTATAAAATGAATATGTTAAGTCATATAATTTTGGAAAGTTTAATTCTGAGTGGTTATTCTCCTCATTCTCATTCTCATTATTATCATTACATTATCCTCATCCTTCTCTTCTTCTACAGGATCAGCAAGGAAGAATGTCAATCAAATTCTATTTCCTCTCAATATGTTGCAGTGGACAAATTAACTACTATCTCTACCCCTCAATATGCTCTTCTTTGAAAAAAAGGATAAAACAATTGTACTTTGTGCTTCATATGGATATTGAAGTAATATATTGATTAATATTTTTTAAGAACTGATGTTGAAAATGCAAGAAACACTTTTAAATTAAATGTATATTAATATTTTCCCATCATTTTCTTAATTCCATACAATCAAATGAGAAATGATCAAGCCCTTCTTGTAAGTCAAACTTTCTTTTCAGCTCTGGTCATTTCATCAAGAATGCTTGAAATTCCTCTATTTCATTAAATGACCATTTTTTTCCCCTGAAGTATTATACTCAGTTTTGCTGGGCAGGTGACTCTTGGTTTTAAGCCTAATGCCTTTGACTTCTGGAATATCATATACCAAGCCCTTTGATCCCTTAATGTAGAAGCTGCTAGATCTTGTGTTATCCTGATTGTACTTCCACAGTACTCAAATTGTTTTTTTCTAACTGCTTGCAATATTTTCTCCTTGATCTGGGAACTCTGGAATTTGGCTACAATTTTCCTACAAGTTTCTCTTTTAGGATCTCTTTCAGGAGGTGATCAGTGGATTCTTTAAATATTTATTTTGTCCTCTGGTTCTAGAAAATCAGTACAGTTTTCGTTGATAATTTCATGAAAGATGATGTCTAGGCTCTTTGGATCATGGCTTTCAGGTAGTCCTATTGTTTTAAAATTGTCTCTCCTGGACCTGTTTTCCAGGTCAGTTGTTTTTTCAATGAGATGTTTCACATTATCTTCCATATTTTCATTGTTTTGATTTTGTTTTGTCATTTCTTGGTTTCTTACAAAGTTGTTAAACTCCATGTGTTCCATTCTAATTTTTAAAGAACTATTTTCTTCAGTGAGCTTTTGAACCTACTTTTCCATTTGGCTAATTCTGCTTTTTAAAGCATTCTTCTCCTCACTGGCTTTTTGGACCTCTTTTGCAAGTTCAGTTGGCCTATTTTTAAAGGTGTTATTTTCTTCAGGATTTTTTTGGATCTCCTTTAGGAAGCTGTTGACTCGCTCTTCATGATTTTCTTACATCGCTCTCATTTGTCTTCCCAATTTTTCCTCCACATCTCTTAATTGATTTTCAAAATCCTTTTTGAGCTCTTCCATGGCCTAGGACCTTTTGCATATTTATTTTGGAGGTTTGGGTGCAGAAGCCTTGACTTTTGTGTCTTCCCTTGATGGGAAATATTGTTCCTCCTCATCTGAAAGGATGAGAGAGAATAACTCTTCACTAAGGAAGTAACCTTCTATAGTCTTATTTTTTTCTCATTTTTGGGCATTTTCCCAACCAGTTACTTGACTTTTCGGTCCTTTGTCAAGAGTGGGGTACACTCTGGGAACCGGTAAGTTCTCAGTTACTCCAAGGTGGCACAATCAAGGGAGAGGTGTTTACTCCCTGGCCTGGCTCAAGGCTGAGGTTCAGATCAGTTGCTCAGTTCTGTCAGGGGGCTTTAAGCTGAGGCTGCTCACTGCTGCTGCCACCACCACCGCCTGAGGCCAGGTTAGTGGAGCACACTGTTTCCTTGTCACAGAAGTAAAAAAGTTCTCTCACTGACCTTTGAAGCTGCCCTGGCATTTGTAGGTGGAGGGATCTACCAACCTCCCCTGCTGCTAGGGATTCTACCCTTGAGGCCTGCTCTGGCCCTGCTCCTCCAGGTGTCTTGAGGCCAAGGCTGGGCAGTGCATTGCTCCATGTCTGGTGTGACAGGCCTTTCCTGTTGCTCCTCCAGGTCCCCCTGGGCTGGAAATCTCCTCCATTTTTTGTTCTATGGATTTTATGGATCTTATTTTGCAGCTATTATATTTATCATCTGATACTATATTATAGTTATCTATTTACAGCTAATATTCTTTAGTAAAGGAATATAACCAGAACTTAACAAAGGACTCTATTCACAGTAGGCATTTGATAAATATTTGCTGTGTTGCATTTCTTAAACAAGATGGAGATGTGTGATCTCACATCAGTAGAAGCTATCATTAATGAACAACTGTCAACATTATGAGAAGAATGTATTGTTGCCTTATCCGAGTACTAATATGCTTGGAGTGGAAGATATTTTATAAGAGAAGGAGGCTGCAGTTCAGTCATTTCTATTCTTCACTCATGAGATTAAAGGATAAAATAATAAACGGAGGATAAACATCCTCTCCTTACAAATGTAGCAAGTGGTGCACATACAAGGCTTCCCACTGAGCTGCATATACTAAGTGTAGGACAGGAAAATAGACAGAACACACACATAACCAGTGGGTCTACAATGTTTGACTTTAATTCTACTGGATTCATCAATTCCAGTACTTTCATTCTTCTGGGTATCCATGTGCTAGAGACCTTGCACATCTGAATCTCCATCCTCTTCTGCTCCATTTGTGCTGTCTCCTTTTTGGGAAATGTGAACATTCTCTTCATTATCAAGGCAGATTCCTCTCTCCAGGAACCCATGTTCTATTTCCTTTCCATGCTATCACTGACCTTACTCTCTCAACATCAACTATGCCTAAGATGCTTGGACTACTCTGGTTCAGTGACCATGAAATCAACTTCCATGACTGACTCATTCAGATGTTCTTCATTCATGCTTTCTCTGGAGTAGAGTCAGGGCTCTGTACCTGCTGGTACCACCCATGCTTAATCCCATCATCTATGGGGTCAGGACCAAACAGATCTGGGACAGAGTTGTGCTTCTATTTAAAACTAAAATCGCCTGAGAAATTTGAACCTGAAATCGACTAATAGTTATCATCCACACCTAATGATAACCTACGCATACAAATTGTTGATTAATCAACAAATATTTATTAGATACCTACTATGGAGTAGGCATAATTTTTATTGTAATTTGTATTTGTAAATAAAAGGGATGAAGCAATTTCTATTCTCAAGGAGCTGATTTTCTAACATGACATTCTACAGGTATTACAACATAAAGTGAATAAATATAAATTTGCACAAAATAGTTAAGTATAAGGTACTTTGGGAAGGACATCATTGTCATTTGGGGAGCATAAGAGACTTCTGGCAGCAGATGGTAGTGAACAGTGTTTTAAAGGAAGAGTAAGACACTGACATGATTTATACACATGGAATACTCAATGGAAAGGCACAGAGATGGAGATGAAGCAGAGAAGGAAAGTAGTCAGTAGCTCCCAAATGGATAAAGTAAGTTTGGGCACTCAAGGATTGGATTGTTTCTTCTGGAGATAGTTCAGAAGAAATAAGAGTTGTCTGATGTAAGGCAGACTAAGCTCAGTTGGTATGTACTTACTACACACTGATTGGGGGCAGGGGTATTTTGGAACAAGCTCAAACCAGCATCAGAGAGATGATTATTAAATTGTCAGCGTGAGCATTTACTCAGAAACCCAAAAACATTGCTCATCAGGCATTGGTTTATTATTTTGTTGGCTGTCAAAAAAAATTTAAAAATCTATGAAAAAAACAGTAAAATTTTAAGGACTGAGTATGTATGAAAAAAGCTTAAACTGGTGACTCAGAAATCTAGAGTGGAAGTATGAGAGAGGTAATTGTCATTGTTGGAAGCAGCCACAGTCTGCTACCTATTACATATTGCTATATCTTCACAACCAGCTGGCATGTGTCTGTGAAAATGTTTCCACTGCTTCTTTTGTCTATGCCATGTTTCCTGCTCTTAGGTGAAAGAATATACTAAACAGAGTAGACCAGGCTTTATCCTAATGAGCTTTGATAAGTCAGAAGATTCTTTAAAGGTCCCCTTATCAACTGGAACTCACATCAGCAGTCACCAAGTCTGAGGAGGAGCTAGCCCAGCAGCAAATCTATCCAGGGGCTGGGGTACAATTGCTGCAAGTACAGGAGTGGCTCTTCCGATGGCTGGTACTGAGGCAGAAATGAACTTGGTGGAAGGAATATTTTGTAGCAGCTTTAATCCCTAGTCCTTTGGGGTCATAAAGGAGAGTGTGGGGAGTTCTTTTTCTTCTGTCCTAATGTTCTTCTGAAAATGCTAATTGATGTTATGTGGTTGGTTGCACAGTACTGGGGTCATATCAACAATTGAAAAGAGGGAAATACACCATATGAGGGCTCATGAAATCATCCCCAGCCATTCAGGGTTACTTCTAGACTATTGAGGAGAAGTATAGGGATCCAAACTCTGGGTACTCAACCCATTGAGAGTTGGAGTTGGTATAGTGATACAAGAGCTGACACTAAATAAGATATGCAATATTTTGGGTGTTTAGTTTCCCACATTTCTGCCTAGATAGGTAGTATGTATTTCACCTTCTATTCTTTGGAACCGAGAACCCTTTAGTTTTACAAATAAAGACAGTAAGACCCAGAGAAATGATACAAGTTGACCAAGCTCAATGATTCCTTCCTGAGCAAATTTTTGCCATCTCCTCTGCCTCCTATTGTACCCTCTGGACTACTGTACCTATAGAGGTCATACTCTAGGGCATTTAACCTCAGCTCCTACCCTGGAACTCCTGCTTTTGGTAGCCCTGTCCTGATTGGTATTTCACATAATGTGCTATTTAGCCAGCCCCGATTCTCTTTTTCAATCTACCCATACCATTTTCTTGTTATCTATCATGTGTACACATTATTTCCCTGTCCCTCCCCTTGTGTGGCTTTCTAGGTTTGCAAATGTAATCAAATTAATACTATTCTTGCTACTAGAAAAAGGATGTCAATCAATTTCACTGCCTATGGTGGTACTCATCATCCATATGACTTTTTTTTTTTTTGCATTAAACTGCTTTAATGGTCTCAAAATTCTGTGACAGATTTTTTGTCAAGTTGTTTCCATTTAAAAATTACTGATTTTAAAAACTAATAACTTAAAACTGCTATGAAACAAATGGTCCACAAAAACATTCCTTTCCTCCTGAAGCTTTTATGATGCATTGTAAGCATTAACCAGTCTTTTACTATTAAATTTAAATGGCCAATTGAGACAAACAGTTCTGAAACCGTTCTTCCACCACTGATTAAGACTGGGGTGGGAGATGTACAGAATATTCATTTAGCCTTCTGGCCCTTCTGGGCAGATTTTGTGACCTTGCCAGTTCCAGCAGCCTTCTTGTCAACTGCTTTGATGACACCAACTGCAACAGTCTGCCTCATATCACGAACAGCAAAACAACCCAGAGGAGGATAATCAGAGAAACTCTCCACACACATTGGCTTGCCTGGAACCATGTCAACGATGGCAGCATCACCAGATTTCAGGAATTTAGGGCCATCTTCCAGCTTCTTACCAGAATGACGATCAATCTTCTCCTTCAGTTCAGCAAACTTGCAAGCAATGTGAGCAGTGTGACAATCCAGAACAGGTGCGTAGCCAGCCCTGATTTGGCCTGGAGGGTTCAGGATAATAACCTGTGCAGTGAAACCAGCTGCTTCCATAGGAGGGTCATTCTTGCTATCACCAGCCACATTACCACGACGGACATCTTTGACAGAGACGTTCTTGACATTAAAACCAACATTATCCCCTGGCAGAGCCTCACTCAAAGTTTCATGGTGCATTTCGACAGACTTAACTTCAGTTATAACATTGACTGGGGAGAAGGTGACCACCATGCTTGGTTTTAGAACACCAGTTTCCACTCAGCCAACAGGTACAGTACCAATACCGCCAATCTTGTAGACATCTTAGAGGGGTAGACGAAGGGGTTTGTCAGTTGGACGAGTTGGTGGCAGAATTCAATCCAAGGCTTCAAGCAGTGTAGTTCCATTAGCATTGCCATCCTTATGAGTGACTTTCCATCCCTTGAACCAGGACATATTAGAGCTAGGCTCCAGCATGTTGTCACCATTCCAACCTGAAATTGACACAAAAGCTACTGTATCAGGGTTGTAGCCAATTTTCTTAATATAGGTACTGGCTTCCTTGACAATTTCCTCGTATCTTTCTGGCTGTAGTGGGGCTCGGTGGAATACATTTTTTTTTACTCCAACAATCAGTTGTTTTACACCTAGTGCATAGGACAGAAGGGCATGCTCATGGGTCTGCCCATTCTTAGAGATGCCAGCCTCAAATTCACCAACACCAGCAGCAGCAATCAGGACAGCACAGTCCGCCTGAGATGTGCCTGTAATCATGTTCTTGATGAAATCTCTGTGTCCTGGAGCATCAATAATGGTCACATAGTACTTGCTGTTCTCAAATTTCCACAGGGAGATATCAATAGTGATACCATGCTCACGTTCAGCCTTCATTTTATCCAAGACCTAGGCATATTTAAAGAAGCCCTTTCCCATCTCAGCAGCCTCCTTCTTGAACTTCTCAATAGTTCTCTTATCAATTCCACCACATTTGTAGATGAGGTGGCCAGTAGCAGTGGACTTGCCAGAATCTACATGTCCAATGACGACAATGTTAATGTGAGTCTTTTCCTTGCCCATTTTTGTGGAAGTTTAGCAATGGTTTTCACAACACCTGTGTTCTGGTTGCAAACCTGTTGTGAAAAAGAAAAAGGATCCATATGACTTTTTACACATCTTCGCTGGCAACCACTCTTCCATACATATTATTTTGCCATAACAAATGGAAGTCCCTCTAGAACACAGACTGTTTTGCTTTTCTATCTTTCACCCAAGTGCTAACCTAATGTTTGGTAAGTCATAAGCACTTAATTAAAAATTTTCATTCATTCATTTATTTATCCATTCATTCAAAAAGTAGAGGACATGGGATTCAAAACCATCCGGGTCCCAGCTGTGTCTCGGTTCATGTGAATTCAATAATGCAATGTTAAAAAGAATGTTGATAGAAAGGAGTTTGTCCAGGTGAGAGCAATCAAAATTCCAAGAAGACCATGCCATCAATGAAAGAAGTGTAGTATTTATCCAAGAGAACAGGAGAATTGCGAACATATTTTATGATAGGGTATTGAAGATATTTAAAATTCAGCAGGACTTTATCACAACAGATGTTCCTTCCATAGCTGCATTTATTTTTCATCACAGGCAAATGTTATAGATACAGTTAATGAAAATTCAGCAAAACATTTTAAAACTTTTCGTGTCCCCCTTATGAGTTACATGGAAAATTATAGACTAGATAATAAAACATTTCAGCAGATTTGGAAGGGGTTGAATGATTGAATTCAAAGAATAGCCATTAACAAGTAAAATAACTCTGTAGTGGAGGGGCCTAAGCATCAGTGCTTGGTCCAATAAATTTGGTCCTATACTGTTCACATTTTAAATAATGTTCTGCATAAAAATATAGATAGCATACTTTTCATATTTGTAAATGATTAGAAGGATGCCATGGATAATTAATGCATTATGTGGCAGGATCAGGATCTAAAAATATCTTGGCATACTAGAATAATGAACTGAAGGGTTTAAGGTATTATATATTATGGAAAAATATGAGGATCTAACAATGGGTTAAAAATTAGTTTCACAAATATAGCATGGAGGCATATCTAGACAATTGGCAGCTTGGTGGTGCAGTGTAGAGAGTAACAGCCCTAGAGTCAGGAAGAGTCATCTTTCATCAGTACAAATTTGGCCTCAGATATTTACTAGCTTTGTGACCCTGGGGAAGCCACTTAATCTTGTTAGCTTCCACTTTGCTCATTTGTAAAATGAAGCTGCAGAAGGAAATGGCAAACCATTTCAATATCTTTGCCAAGAAAACTGTAAATGTGGTCCTGAGGACTCATACATGGCTGAAAAATCCCTGAAGATCAACAACAAATGTCTACACAGTAGTCATGTGAAAAAGACTTGGGCGTTTTTAATTTGATTCAACAGTATTACATGGCAGCCAAAAGACCTAATTCTATTTTGAACTGCATTAAGCACACAGCATTCAGAGTGAGGAAGTTCCCTTACGCTCTATCCTGATTACATCCCAAACATAGAATTATACTTTCTTTAGAGCACATTATAGGAAAAAAAAAAAAAAAACATTAACAAGCTAAAGCACATGCAGAAGTGATTAAGCAATATGGTGAGAGGTCTGAAGAGCTTGCCATATGAGAACTGATAGCTCAAGGTGAGCTTGGAATCCTGTAAAATACCCAGAATTTTTTCAGACAAACTGCTATCTAACCATGCCTCCCCCATCTTGTACTTATGAAGTACATGTTTTTGAAACCAAGAGTAATACTTTCATATTTATCCCAATGTAATTTAATCTTACCAAATTTAGCTAAGTACTCAACTCTTATCTTTTTAGATACTCTTATTGATTGCATTAGCTCTCTCAGCTTAGTGTCATCTGTTAATTTGACAGATGTCATCTTTGTTTTTATTCAGTTTAGTGTTTAAAATCTAACAAAAGTAGACTTAATCTCCAATACCTACCACAAACAGACACTGGTTAACAACTCACCATTGCTGGTTTGGAGGTAGAATCAACATTGTGCTTAAGGACCTGCCATCAAAAACCATTGTAGGGATGGGAAAAAATGGAAAGAAAAAGGTAGAGTAATTTTTGGATTAACTCCATTGTATTGTCAGAGGAAAGTTTTTGTTCTTCTTGTTGTTTTTCTGATAGTGTCAAGGAACTATTAAAATTAAGGTCACCTCTCTGAAAAACTCAAAACAATCAACCAATGCCTAGGAGAAAGAGAAATGCTTGTACATTGAGACAGTAGAAATCATTTCACAGGACAGCAAATAATGTCAGAAGGGTTTGAGCTAATTCCAACTACAGCAAAGTGGAGATGTAACTTGGAATACTAGCCTATGGGGCAAATTTTACTGAGCATTGTATAAGGGAATGTGCATGATTAAAAAAGTACTAAGTGGGGCAGTGAGGTGACACAGTAGCACTGTGTTGGAATCAAGAGGACCTATCCTCATGACTTCAAATCTGGCCTCAGATACTTAACATCTGTATGACTGGGCAAGTCACTTACTTAGTCCTGTTTGCCTCAGTTTTTCATCTATAAAATGAACTGGAGAAAGAAATGACAAACTGTTCCATTATCTTTTTCCAAAAAATACCTCAAATGAGTTAAGTGGTTTAATATCAAGAGACAGAGAGGCTATAAGCATCAAAGAGGTTGAAATACTTAGAGACAAGAATATTCAAATAGAGACATCATGAGCCAGGTACTGAATTTATTGGAGTTAGAGGAAAGAGTTATCTGGACAACCCTAAGTGACAAGAAGATGACCCTGAAAAAGATGGGATGAATTTTGGAGAAGTGGTTGCTGAATAAGGGAGGTGTTATGGTGCTAAGAGGATCTGAAAGAGGCAGTAGGGAACAAGAAGTATTCAAGACTTCTTCCTGGCCCTTTCAGTCAGAAGATATAAAAGCAGAAAACAGCCTTGTAAAGAAAATCAAGAGATATGTTATCTTCAAGGGAAAATTAAATTTTACTGAGTTCTGCAAGAAGGAAAGAATGTGAGGAGACCTAGAATTAAGGGTAGTTTGTTAACACTAGAAGAAGGTTATAGATGAAAAGGAAAGTCAAAGGAGGATAGGAACTGGAAGGGATACAACTAAGGTTGCTATAAAAGGGGAAACAATGCGGCTGAGATCCGCAAGTCAAGTGACTTAACAGCCCCATTGGACTTAAAGAACTGACATTCTATAATAGAGAAGGCCTGCAGTCTTTGGGCACATGAGTCAAAGAAATTGACTCTGAATTTCTTCTGAATATTTGGTACCTAAAAACAAATAAACAAACAAAACCACTCTGGCTTACTTAAACTAGTTGTAGCTCTGATGTGAAGTCTAAAGTGAACAAGAAAAGAAATGTATACGCTATCAAGATTAAGGGTTGATTACTCAGTTCAACACATCCTTTGAGTACTGAGTGTTTGGAACTCTTAAATGACAAAAAAGTGAATATGAGTACATATTCACAAATATGTATATATAGATATATAGACATACACATAAACACACATATGTATGTGTGTATACGTATATACACATGCACATGTGCATCTATATATGTGTTTTTATGCATTATATGAAACAAACGTAGGGATATATCCTTGGATTGGTAAGTGAAAATACATCTCTTTGCATGTACACACATATATACACGTGTGTATATAATATACACATTTATATATACATGCACTTATGAAGCAAAAGTAGGGAAATATTCCTGCGTAGAAACTGAAATCCAAATAAGTGTGTGTATATTGTCATCTGTTTGGCATTTAATAAGGGTTATGAGTATATATGTATATATAAATACATGTGTGTATTTAAATATGTGTTTTATATGTATGTGTATTACCTTTAAGTGCTAAATGGATGACTTTATGAATACATATATGAACATATATATGTCTATAAATATAGATGCATATATAACCCTTGACTGCCAGACATACACAGATATATTCACATCTGTACATACACAAAGTTAATACATATATACCCATGTATATATGTATGTACATGTAGAGACACAATCTCACAAATATTTTCAGTTTCTAAGGCAAGACATTCTTCCAGTTTTGCTTCATAATCTTCAGCTGCTTAATAGTGTAGGGAACATAAAAGCTCAGGGGTAGGGTCTTATGAAATAAAAGCAGGGAAAATTCGTAAAACATCTTTTGGGTTATGAGAATTGACTCCTTTCTGATGTCATTTATGTATGGATGTCTATGTCAGGAGGCTTGGTTTGGCATCCTTAATTAGGAATGCTTTCCTATATCTTCACATCTGCCCTCTCTCTTCCCTTCAATCACACTCAGATATGGCTAGTGAGGAGAATCTCATAGATATATGGGAAAGGGAGAATTATTTTCCTTTTGAGAGAAGACAAACTGCATGTTTAAAATTTCAATAAAATCTCATGAAGCGATTTTGTGTGTGTGGCTCTCCTAGTACAATAGTGAATTTATTGAGGGTCACATGCCTGTCATTGATTCAAGTAAATCCCTGATGTCTACACACAGTATGCCCACAGGATATATTGATGACTGACTGATAAAGAAGGGAAATCTACTCAATCTATTCCTTTAGTATTTGTTCTCTACTGTAGTAGTAACAATAATAATAATTTTAATACTATTAATAATAACATTATTAGTAATAATTAAGAATTTTTAATCCAGCAACACATTTTTATTAAGGATATACTATGTACCACACACTGTGCTAAGTGTTGGGGAGACAAAGAAGGACAAAAACAAAGACAAACCTTCTCTGACCTCAAGAAGCTTACATATGAACAGAGGAGACATCATAGAAGTAAATAAAAAGGTGAGTACCAAAAAATTACAAAGTGGAATGAAAATGACAATTGAAGGGAAGGCTCAAGTGACCATGGGGATTGAGAAGGCCTTTTGCAAAATATGGCATTTGAACTGAATATTGAAAGATACCAGAGTTGCTGAGATGTGAAGAAAGGGAGACAGAACATTCCAGGCCTATGGTAAAACCAAAGTAAAAAACCAGAAACAAGAGATGGATTGTCACGCATGAACAACAGCAAATAGGATTGCAAGAGTTCCTGGAAGAGATTTGAGTATAAAAAGTATGAGAATTGTAAATCACAAAAAATTGAGGTTGTTTAGACTGTCAAATTCAAAACAGATGATTTTAAATTTATTCCTCAATATAATAGAGAACAATTGTATTTTGAGGTGCTTCTAATCCTGGATCTGGAGTTGGACCCCAGGTCTTGACAGGAGCGAGTGTCTAATACTTAAAATAGTCCTATTAATAAAAATAGAACAAAAACGAAAATAGCAGTCTTCCATTTTGATAAATTCTTCTTGAAATGAATCGGATTTAAAGTAATGTATCTCACAGAGCACAAATAGGAAGAGAATGAAGACCTCTCACATCTAAAACATGACTCCAAGGAAATGACTGTGTTCTAGACAAGAGGGCAAATAGCTTTCACTGTATTAAGAACCAGAACTGAGGTGACTCTGAGACTAAATTCTTAAACTAGGTCCTACTTGACTCTACCGAATCTTTGTGTAAAATATATTTTCTATCCAATCTTGGTGTATTCATGCCAACTGGCCTAAGAGTGTGCTGTTAGCATTGCTGCAGAGGGGAACAGGTGATCATGAGACAGGGTTGTCTTCCTAAAACTTTTCCACCACCAAATCCTTAAAATGGTGATAGCAATAATTAGGGTAAGGTCAAAGAGCCCAAGAACCCAATAGGGATGGGCCTTTTCCCAAGCTAGGTACTGAGTACTTCATCTCTCCCTTAAGAACAGAAACATATATTTGACTCAAACCAGAAATTTAACTGTAGGAGTGAGAGTCAATTGCCCCTGCAACCACTGAGGGAATTAGCAATGCCCTTTATTAATCATCCAAATGAGGGTCTTCTCTTATAACACAGGGGAAATATTAGGCAGAATGGGTATAGACAGGAAGGCTGTGGAAAGACAGGTACTGTAAATGAATCATTTGGCTAAATTAGAGGAACATAGTGAGAGTAGCTCAGCTCACTCTCTTCCAATGATGAGCCTTTTTCCTATCATACTGCTGAGTAAACAGGTTTGATAAGTGAGCTGCTTTCATTCTGAGGGATGATCCCACAATATTTGCCTCATTGGCAAATGAGAATATGTTGGTTATTCTTTCTGAATAAATACCCGTAGCACCCGTTCCTGTATCTGTTTAGTCCTGACTCCATAAATGACAGGATTAAGGGCTGGAGGGATGACCACATAGAGATTGGCCAGGAGGATGTGGATATAGCGAGGGACATTATGGCCAAACCGGTGGGTCATGAAGGAGAAAAATGCAGGTGTATAGAAGGCCAGAATGACACAGACATGGGAGCCACAGGTGCTGAGGGCCTTCAGTCGTGCATCCCTGGAGGGGAGGTGGAAGACAGCTCGGAGTATCTGGACATAGGAAAGGGCAATGAGGATCAAGTCAGAGATGAGGGTGGCAATAGTGAATAAGCCATAGATAATGTTTACCTTGATGCTAGCACAGGCTAGCTGAGCAATGCCCATATGTTCACAGTAGGTGTGGGGCATGATATAATGACCACAGAACGGCAACCTTTTAAGGAGGAAGGAGAAAGGAAAGGCAAGAATAGCTGGCCTCCCAACCACCACTGAAGCCATGATAACCACCACCTTGTTGGTGAGGATAGTGGTATATCTCAGTGGGTAACAGATAGCCACAAAACGGTCAATGGCCATGGCTAACAACACCAGTGACTCCATGCCAGTGTAGGTGTGAATAAAGAACATTTGGGTGAGGCATCCTGCAAAGCTGATTTCCCTGAGGTCGAACCAGAAGATTCCAAGCATCTTGGGGATAGTGGATGTGGATAGTCCTAGGTCAATAAAGGAAAGAAGGGCCAAGAAATAAAACATTGGCTGGTGAAGGCTCTGTTCTGTCTTGATCACAAGCATAATAGTGATGTTGCCCACAACTGCAGTCAGATACACAATACAAAAAGGGAAGGCAATCCAGATGTGGTAAGCTTTTAGCCCTGGGATCCCCAAAAGTAGAAAAAATTCAGGAAGAGGGCTGGTTTCATTGGAAGATGACATCCTGACCAGGAGTTATGATAAATGACTGACGCACCACAATTTTCCACAGTCCTGACATAAAGCAAAGGGAAGGTGTGATCCACTCTGCACCTAAACAACTCCATTTGGAGATTAATGAAATCCCAAGTTATCCCAAATGAATACTTCTGGAGGGAGCCAGAAGACTCAGGGAAGTCTCAAAGACACAGAGAAACTTTTGAGCAATAGTTTAATGGAGAAATTCTTACCCTTTTTTGTATATCATGAATTCCTTGGGAAGTCTGGTGAGATCTTTTCAAAAGATTTTTAATACATAGAAATACACATAAGATTGTCCAAAAGAAACCATTTATATTAAAATAAAACTATCAATCATATATATATATATATATATATATATATATATATATATATATACACACACACACACACACACACACACACACACATATATATTTGTGTGTTTGTATACACACAAACACACACACAGACACACATACACACAGAGTCTTCAGACCACCAGGTAAAGAAATCCTGGTGTAATGGAGTCTCATTATTTGCCAAGTATTGATGGCTTTGATCCACTTGACTCATTTGAAGTGAATTGGGAGACTATAGCAACTACTTATATTGACTACATATATTCATACAAATATATGAATACTTATGTATGAATATATTTATTATACATATGGTAACTGTGATAAATGCCAACTCCTCTCTTTTATATCTTACCCTTCTCTGTGAATGGCCCTTTCTCTTTTTTACATAATAAAAACCTTTTCTCCTATAACGTGAGATAACATTAAGATCATAAAAGCTTGAAAACCTTCCATTTTAATCTCTGCTCAAAAAGAACTCCCACCTACAGTACTCCCAACCAATGATCATAAGGCTTTCACTTACCTACTTTTAGGATTTAGAAGCCCTTTATATGACAAGATGATTTAGTTTCTTTTTGCAAAATTCTAATTGTTAGAAAATCCTGAGTTGAAATTTCCTTTCCATTAGCTCCAGCTTACTGGGTTTTTGTTGGCTAGAACCAAACACAATAATCCTTACATTCTTTCAAGAGATAACTTTTCACACATTTAAAAACAACTTTCATGTACTCCTAAGGCTTCTCTTCTATAATCTAAGAATTTCTACCATCTATCTATCTGTCACAGAAGTGGGCAGTTAATAAATTCTAGTCAGTTGACTGACTGCTAGTGAGCTTTGCACATTTCAAGCACTCTCTTAATCTAGACATCTTCTCTTTTGTTGGTTGCTTCTCCCCACAAACTTCACTTTAAGGGCACATTCAGGTCACAATAATATTCGTTCTTCCCCAGGCTATATTCTCTCTACCATTTCCCCACTCTGTGTCCCTTCAATTCCAGCCCACTCCTTCCAGCTCCCTTTTCTGTATTGCACTCATCAATTAAAATATATGCTCCTTGAGTTCAGAGATTTTCTTTCTTCATTTGTACTCCCAACGCTTAGCACAGAACCTAGCACAGAGCACAACTTTTAATAGATGCTTCTTGACTTAACTTTGCAAGGCAAAAGGCCATGGCATGGACTCCAATCCTGATTACCACCTTTTTATTTCTCCCCTCTCCCTTTGTGCTTTCAAAAAGGTGATGTCCAGAATTGGCCATAATTATTCAAATAATCAAAACAGAGTAAAGGAGCACTATTAACTCCTTCACTCTAGACTATATATAAGTTATTTAATATAGCATTATAGGTGTCTTTGTTTTCTGGGACATGGGAAAGAAAGAGAAGAAATCATATAACAACATAGGGAGGATGAGTAGGGAGGAAAGTACAGAGGGAGATAGGAAAGTGTGTGATCTGGAAGAGTCAATGAGACATCTATTTGGCTCAATTATCCATCCCACCTGTGATTTTGGAGAGGCAATGGTACAGCGGAATGAGGGGTAGAGAGCCTGGGTTTAAATCTTATGTCCAGTGTTTACTCCCTCTGTGACCGTTGTACAAATCCCTTTACCTTCCTGGAACACACTCATCTATATTTAGTAACATTAATAAATATACATTTTAGTAGGGATAAGTATTAAGTTTTTCAACTGATTTAAAAAAAAATCAACTCTCTAAACACAAAAATAGTGAAGCACAGCTAGGCCATAATTTGTCTGGAAAAAAAAAAACTGAAGATTTTATTGGAAAAGATCTGTATTGAATCAAACATAAGCCACAGTGGCCACAAAATCTAAAGTGATTTTAAGATGCATTAGGAGAGTCAGAGTATCCAGTAATAGAAAAGTAATATTAGCTATACTTTTCCTCAATCAGATCATCTCCAGAATAACTTCAGTTCTGAACACAACATATGTTAAAGAATTTGATAAGCTGCTTAGTAACCAAAAGAATTTAGGCAGAATGTTATTAGGGCACATGAGAATTTATGAATTTATGACACATGAGAAAAAAGGTTTTTGTTTATGTTGAAGGGTTGTGTGTGGTTTTTTTTGTTTTGTTTTGTTTTGTTGTTACCTGGAAGAAAAAGGAACAATGTATTGACATTATAAAGAGGCAGTTGCAGGTATGTCAAAATTAACTACTTCCTAATCATTAAAAATATCTAAAATTGGAAGAGGTTGACTCAGATAGGAGTGGATTTCCCTTAATCAGACTTAGTATATATCATTCCTCTGAGGTCACTTCTAATTCTGAGTTTCAGTAATTCTGTGAAATGGAATGGGGAATCTGAACCCCTTTTCATTTGGAATCTTTGAGTAGAGATGGGCAATAAGTATTTACATAGCGCCTACTAAGTGCCAGCCATTGTGCTAAACACATGACAAAAATTATCTCATTTGATCACCACAAGAATTGTGCAAGGTAGACATTATTATTCCCATCTTACAGTTGATGAAACTGAGGCAAACAGTGCCATATTTTCTCTCAGTTCTTCTTCCTGACTCTAGGCCCACTGCTCAATCTGCTATACTACCTAGCTTCTAACAGAGGTTACATTAAGTCATGGAAGGAAAGCTGTAGGAGGTATTCTTTTCTTGGGTAGGAGGCTGGACCCAGTGACTTCTGAAGTCCCTTCTAACTTTAAGATGTTATGATTCTAAGCAAATTTTTTTTAAAAAGTTGTTGAACCCTGGGAATCTGGAGGAAAAACATACTCAGGTGTTTGTTTTATATGTACTTCAATCCTGCTCTAAATTTTATCTTCTGTTTTTAAACAATTGTTAAGAATCATTCAATGACTCTACCCATGCCAACTGGCATTCTCTGCTACTTATAGTTTTAAAGAGTCCTCTGGGCCACTAAGGGGTTAAGTGATTTGTCCATGTATACCCAGTACATATTGGTCATAGATTGGGCAATAACTCAGCTTTTTCCTGATTCTGGAGTCAGTTCTCCATCCAGTATACAAAATTGAATCTCTAGTAATTTTTATTTTCTTTAATTGATCCCCATGCTTCATGGCTTCCAACTCTTTCATACATGCTCATTCTTCTCTGAGCACTTCTGCTTGTTAGTGTTTCTGATAAAATGTAATGATTCAAAATAAACATATTAATACAAATATTGTCTGACTGAGATAGAATGGAATGGTTTTCTTCTTTCTTGAAATTATGACTCTCAATTTAGAATAGATATAACAACCTTGGGGAATAAGTGAGAAAATATAACACTTACTTGGTGTTTTAAGGTCTTTGTAGTAATTTATTCCATTTCTATTTTCAAACACTGCTCCACAGTTGGTATTACAGTTATTACTAGCCTCATTTTATGTATAATTACCCTAAAAGTAATGGGTTATGTGATTTTCCCAGGGCTACACAACTAGTAAGAGTCTGTAGAGGCATTGGAAAACATATCTTTCTAATTTTAAGCTCAAGAGTCTATCCATTATTCCCTATTGCAACTTGATATCTCTGTTATTGTCAATGTATTTTTATCGTTTGAATTTTTTAAGCAGATATTTTTATATTAAAAAAAAAAACTTGGAAGTCTGTTCTTCATTTCAATTCTTCATGTTACATACACAAGCACAGAGGGCAAGTCCAGTAGGCCTACACAAATGCAACCAAGTAATCTTAGTTCACTTTGTAGCAAGTAAAAGAACTGAAGTCGTAGTGATCAGAAGAACATCACTTTCATAATATTGCTCTTGCAAACATAAAACTGTTTACTATAGTTTGGTAAAGTCCACATACCTACACCCAGGAGAACTGGCCAGGCAATTGCATCTTTTATGAAAGAAGAGGTAAACAGTATTACTCACTGTTTTCAGGAACTCCCCACCAAGGAGACAAAGCTATTAAGCATGCAAAGCAAAATTCTGGAGCACATGGAAGAGTATCTGTACATGGTCTTGATATACTCGATCCTCTGTTGCCAAAAGGAGGAAGAGCAAATGAGCAGACACCATATCTAAAGTGGAAGGAGGTCTTCTTATCAGCTCTTCCAAGACAGCTATTCAGATCCAAGATTCATGGATATTTTTAAAAACTAGATAGCTTTCAAAAAATGGCAATGTAGGAGAACATACCTTGAGGTCAAGACATACTTTCTCCACCCTGGAATACATTCCTTCCTCTACTTTGCCTCATATAATGCCTAGCTTCCTTTGGCTTCCCCCGATTTGCTCTTCATCCACTAGTTATTAGCTCTCTCTTTTGGTTGAAATTATTTTATATTATTTTTGTATAAACATTGTGATTTTAATTAGTTGTATAGATGAATGTAAACTTCTTGTGGGTAAGATTATTTTTTTTTGTCTCATATCCTCAGTGCTTGGTAAAATACTTGACATATATTAACCACTCAATTTTTAAATTGCATTGAATTTCTGTCTTCTTGCAAATATATTTCCCTCTCTTCATGATATTCATGATATTCCATGACTTTCATTCTCTGAATAAGTCTGTATTCCTTGTTCTGTGTAAACCTTTGAACACCATTTTTGTTTGAGTTTGCCCCCTGCCATGCTCATCATCTATTGTCTTAATGTTCATGAATTCAGAAAGAACAATTTGGCTTAGTGCAAAGAAGTGGGAGACAAGACTTCTATGGTCTCAGCTTAGATTTGATAAAGACTTGCTGTGTGACCTGTAAAAGGTCACTTCAATGAAGGGGCTGAATATTTTTTTTTTTATCATCACTATTCACTAACTCAGTCCCTCTTATAAAATAGAAGTCCCTTCTTTTCAGCTTGGTAAGTATAATATCAAATGCTCAGTTTGAACTTTTCCTCTATGTCCTCCCATCATTTACCTCTACAAGGTCCCTTCAATGTAGTAACCCACGAAAACAAAAGTATGATGAAGTAAAACAAAAGAACATAGCAGTCATGTATTTATAAAAATGTGTGTCTTGTTCTAGAGATCTCGCCTATTCTATTTCAGAAATAACATAGGAAGAATACTTTGGACATTTGAAGGCCTATGTGGTCTCTTTTAATAACTATTAAGTTCACAGTTTAAAACATCTGAATGAAAAGATATCTTAAATTCTTTAGATCTAAAGTCACATGGGCAGTCACATTTCAGGTGGATTTCATCAGCAGTATCACTATTATTATAATCATTATTTTCATCATCATTACCCTAAATGTCAGCTAGTAGTTGAAAGGTCATTTTTAAGTGATGAAGGCAGCTAATCTAAGATCCTACATTTCTCTATAGTTGTTGAGGGGCGAATAAGGCTAGCAGCTTTGACTTCCCCAGGAGAAACAAAAGTATTTGAATTGCCAAAGAAAGATCCCAGTCATCGAAGAATGGGAGGCAGAAGACAGCAAGAGAAATAAGGGGAAAATAAAGTAAACTACACACGGATAAGGGGGACAAAGGGCTTTTTCAGGAGCCTAGGGCAGGGAATCTCAGCCTCAATTGAAGCAGAAGCAGATTGGAAGTAGAAATAAAAGAGACTTCTTGGGGAATATGGCTAGAAAAAGGTGCTTGAACTTAGAATGAGCAAGGCTCATTTTGCTGAACAGAGGCATGTCTATTCAAAACTCTTTAAATTCTGTCTGCCTCCTAATCTGGGTCAAATTGGTCTTCATTATTACTACCATGTGACTAATTTCCTGTCTGGATAGATTTGATTTACCTTGATAGTGCTCCTAGCTTGTCTTTATGTAATTTCACTACACTCCAAATGGTTAACCTGAAAGTTTGTCACCATAAGAATTCACTCAAGTTCACTTTTGAAGATGCTCCCAACAAACCTGTTTTTTTCAGATACTATAGACATTATCCTCCCTATTTTATGAATGAAGACACTGATACTGAAGAGTTAAATGACTTGCCCAAGTTACACATTTAGTAATTGTGAACAACATAAAAGCAAAAGCAATGAGCCAAATTTCATAGAGCACATATCCCTGACTCTACAGTGTATCATTGTCCTGCGTCTATGGGAGCTGTCCACTATTCCACACTCTTTCTCTTGGGGCAAACTCACTGACTTCAGCTGAGGTCCCAGATCCTCTCTCAAAGATTGGGCACTATAGCCCCGCTCAACATTTGTATGAGTTCATCTTATCCTCTCTTATCTAAAGAAGAAGAGCTTCTTCTAACCTTGCTGACCTCTAGGGATTGGTCCACTTGTGGTGGACTCTGCAGGGAGTGGTTAGACATGAGAATCTCTGCGGTAATGATCTCAGAGCTCTGAGACTTTTAAAATGAAATTTGGGCACAGAGGCACAGGAATTCCCTCCAGTCACCCACAAGGGAGAAAGGTTCCTAGAGTTGTTGAAATTGTTACTCTTTTTACTTCCATGGCCATAACCTCAAGGATCTACATTTTTTCTCATCACCCACCTTAACCCTGTAGCTTCCACATTTTTCTAGTCATCACATGGCAGTGATTCTATAGACACATGTGACAAAAGATGGAAAATATCATTTAAAATAATTTACTCAGGAGAAATGAAAGAAACTGTGAAGGGCAGGTTTTTTTTTCCTCTTGAACTCTTCAATGAAAGGAGTAGGAGTATATTTGCATGGGTTGTGGAGGTCTAGTCCTGCCCAGAACCAGGTACGTATTGCAGGTAGATTCTTATTGCAGGTACTTATTGTAGGTAGATTCTGGCAATCAGGAAAGATCTGGTGTGTTACCCCTTATAACATGAAAGACAGAGGATGCCCCTGATCACATATCTGTCCTATATATCAAGGGCTAAGAATCAGCTTCATTGAGCCACCCCCAGTCTCTTACCTAGTTCTTTCTTTGATTACATGAACTTGTCAGGGATAGAGTCTAGTTTGTCAATAGTGACAGGAATCCATCTGTTAAGAACCTAAAGATATTTCTAGTGTCTCCATTAGATCTCAGTCTATGGCCAAGAATAGGGGACCATTTTTTAATGATCTAGATTAGTATAGGGGAGAGTTATCCTTAAAACCCTGAAGCCTGACTTCAAACCTGGCTATCTGATACACATTGTGTGACGTAACCTCTCAGTGCCCTAAGCAAATCACTAAGGCTGTGCATTGTAGATAAGGTGATATTCTATACACATTGGTAGATTTAGTTTCTTCATCCAGGATTTCCCTGTAATGATGAAATCAAAAGTCTGGTCTCTATCCCTAGCCTACAGATGATTTAGGTACCACAGTTAGAGACCAGTTTTGTTGAGGTGAAGGATTAATCTATGGCTACTGTACTTGGGGTTAGGTTGTGATCAAGATATAGTTTGAAATTAGGTGGAGAAACAATGATGCCAACCAACCTACATATGGATAACTCAGTTCTCATTCACTTTGTGCTCACTCACCTGTGGTAAACAGCTACTGATTATCCTAATGAGTGGAGGGTTATCATTCCTGTATTATCTCTCTATTATCTGACTATTTTACCTAGATAACTATTCACCTCTTCCCATACCAATAACTGATTCATAATAACAAAAATTTACATAGCAATCTAAGGTTTGCTAAGCACTTTACAACTATGAACTCATTTTATTTCTCAAAACACCCCGGGAGGTGTTATTTTTATCCCCATGTTCCAGATGAGGAAACTAAGGCCTATGCTCCCTTCTAGATTTAATGCTTTAGGGTTATTTCTTGAACAAGAGGTCTATAACTCAGACTCAACTCATCTTACAAGACTGTTACACAAGAGTCTTTACCTGATTATTTCACAAGTTGACAAATTCCCATTACAATTGTATGTAGAAAGAAAAGGAGAGAGAATAAAAGGGAAGGATACCATTTCATTATTTAGAGAGTTCAAACTTTCTTATCATAATGAAATTTATGAAAGAAGAAAAGACTTTCCTGCCCTAGTGGTGTCATGAAATATAACCTTTGTTTTTGGTTCAAACCAAACATGATCCAATAAATCCATCCTTATCTATGAATATATTTCATGTTCTAGACAGAATGAACCAACTGATTCTGCCTTTTATGTTCTAATTAATAAGGAATTAGAACCTAAGAACTGTTTCTGAGAAATCAGTCTCAGCACACAGTCCTGGATCTTCCTGGTAATGGCAGCCAGCTGGCAGAGTACAGAGGGGATTGGGCCCAGAGTTGGGAAGTTAAAATACGGATCCAGACACTTATTAGTTATGTGACCTAGAATAAATCACTTAAACTTTGTTTTCTCAATTTTCTCATTTGCAAAATGAAGGTAATATTAGCACATTACTTCCAAGGTCATTCTGAGATATTTTTAAAGCATTTAAGACAGTGTCTAGCACATAATATGCATTTAATAAATGCTTATCAACTTCCTTTCTGACCCATTCATTGTACTGAATGAAAGTAAAACTCTAACATTCAGATTGGCCAAAAGGATTAGGAGGCAGCCAATGGTATTGTTACTGAATCAGTATATCGTTAATGAGAAAAATGCCAACATATGTAGGGTCGCAGATATGGGATTCACAGTTGTGGAGAAATTGGAACCAAGAATCTTGGGAGGGGAAGCAGAATACAGCTTGAAGGATCAGGGCATCAGAGATCAAATTGGGAGGAAAGTAGCATCAATTGTATGAAGAAAATGTGATCAACTTGTCTGTTGCTGTTGCAGTTCATGCTTAATCAAAGAATTTTGTATTTTGAAGGACCTTCACTGGTTCCTAAGTTCATTCCATCTCCTAAAAAGAATTTCTGTTAGAATAGATCCTATAAGTGTTTGGTCATTGAACCGTTGCTTTAAGATCTCCAGTGAGGGAGAACCTACTTCCTTCTGAGCCAAAGCAGTATAATTTTAGGCAGTTTCAACTGTAACATTTCACTATTTCTCTGCTGTCAAAACCATCCCCATAGTCATCCCTCAACTCCAAAAAGACCTCACTTGATCCATTCGCTCTTGCTACCTCTCATCCTTTTTCTCTCCTTCCTTTCATGGCTCCTTCCTTGAAGAGGCTATCCATACTCTTACATTCTTTTTTGTTTTTTTCTCTTGTCTGTCTTCCAATCTTATTATTCACCTGAAGTTGCTTCTCCCAAAATTACCAAGCATATTTTAATTTTCAAATCTAATGATGTTTTCTTAATTCTCCATCTCAAATTTATTGATCTATAGACATTTTATTTTTTTACTGAAAGCAGAATTCTTTATTAAGAAATAGAACAGTAATTGCTTTGTTTTACCTGACAAAGGTTTTTTTGTCCTTAAACATTGGAAATTGATCTTCACACACACACACACACCCCCCGGAAAACGAGTCTCTTTCATCCCTTAACTGGCCCGAAAACTCTTTTTTTTTTTTTTTAAGAGAAAATTGCACGCTTCATTCTGCATTCTGATTCCTTAGTTCTTTCTCTGGATGTGGATGTCATTTTGTATCATGAATCCTTTGGAAATGTTTTAGGTCCTTGCATTGCTGTGAAGGGTTAAGTTTATCAGAAACAGTCCTCATACACTGTGGCTGTTAATATGTACAATATTCTCCTGGCTTTGCTCACTTCACTCAGCATAGTTCAGATAAGTCCTTTCAGATCTCTCTGAAGTCTCATGTTTATTATTTCTTTTTTTTCACTCTCAATAATACATTTATTCACTCCAAATGACTTATCATCCAAATTTGTAAAGAAAATCGAAGCTACAAGAAGACATAGATAGTAACAGAATGGTGATGGGAGCCCTCTATCAGTTTTAGGTAAGTCTAACAGAAAGACAATCATAAGGGAAAATATGGAACTTAAAAAACTGCTAGAGAAATTTAGAAGTTAAAGAGTTTTGGCATTTTCTAAATGGTAATGTAAAACAATATACATACTCCCTAGTATCACAAAAAGCTTTTACAAAAATTGATCATGTATAAGGGCATATAGATATTAAAAACAAATATAAAAAGGCAGAAATAGCTAGTCTATTTTTATAGACTATAACATAATAAAAAGTCATTTGTTCAGGAACCACAAACAAAAAATACAAACCAAAATGGAGTCTTGAAAATTAAATCCTAAATAATAAGTAAATCAAAGAATAAATCCTAAAAATAATCAATAGAAATGTAAACAAAATGATCATGATGAAAAAACATACCAAAATTTCTAAGATGCAGCTAAAGCAGTCCTTGGGAGAAAAATATCTTTACCAATATACGTTAAACAAAATAGAAAAATACAAAATAAACTAACGAATATGTATGTTCAAAAATAAAATAGAAACCCAGTAAATAAAAAAATAAATAATCACAAAAGAAAAGATATTAAAATTTAAAGGTAAAATATAGACATATTAGAAATAAAAATCCCATAGAAATGATAAGCAAAACTAAAAGCTAGCTTTTTGAAAATACTGAGAAAATTAATAAACCATTATCTAATCTATATTTTTAAAAAGAGATCAGAAAAACGAATCAATGAAATAGAAAATGAACAAGGAAAAACCACAGCTACACCAAAAGAAATAAAGATTAATAACCAGGACATTATATACAGTTATATGCTGGCACATCTAAAACCCCAAAAAATTAGAGGAATACCTTCAAAAATATATAATACCCAAACTATCAGAAGACTAACTGAAGATCTTAAATAACCCAATAACAAACTAGGAAATAAATTTAGTTGTAAGGGAACTACCAAAGAAAAAAGAATCACTGGTCCTGATAGATTCTCAAGACAATTCTATCAAACTTAAAAAACAAAACAAAACAGTATCAATATTCACAAATCATTTTCAAAAATTAAGAAGTTTCCCAAATGAATCCTTTTATGATATATATCCTTAGTTCTTTTCATGCTTCTCTTGATTCTGGTCTTGGAAAGTAAAATTTTCTTTACTGATTTGGTCTTTTCCTCAATATGAATGATTCAAAGTCCTCTATATCATTGAATGACCATTTATTCCCTTGAAGTATTATACTCAGATTTACTGGGTAGGTGATTCTTGGTTTCAATCCCAGTTCCTTTGACCTCTGGAATATCCCATTCCAAGCCCTTCAATCCCTTAATGTTGAAGCTGCCAGATCCTGTGTTATCCTGATTGTATTTTCACAATACTCAAATTGTTTCTTTCCAGCTGCTTGCAGTATTTTCTCCTTGATCTGGGAACTCTGAAATTTGGCCACAATATTCCTAGGAGTTTCTCTGTTCAGGTCTCTTTCAGAAGGTGATTGGTGGATTCTTTCAATATTTATTTTGCCCTCTGATTCTAGAACATCAAGGCAGTTTTCCTTGATAATTTCATGGAAGATAATGTCTAGACTCTTTTTTGATCATGGCTTTCAGGTAGTTCCATAATGTTGAAATTGTTTCTCCTGGATCTATTTTCCAGGTCAGTTGTTTTTCCAGTGATATGTTTCACATTATCTTCTATTTTTTCAAATTTTTGGTTTTGTTTACTAACTGTTTGGTTTAACTTATAGTCATTCATTTCCCTGAACTCATTTTTCTCTTTCAATGGATTATTTTGTTCAGTGAACTTTTGAACCTTCTCCTCCATTTGGCTAATTCTGCTTTTTAAACCTCCTTCTCCTCACTGGCTTTTTGGACCTCTTTTTCCAATTGAGTTAGCCTCTTTTTAAAGTTGTTATTTTCCTCAGCATTTTTTTGGTTCTCCTTTAGTAAGCTATTAACTTGTTTTTTAAGGTCTTCTATTGCTTGAGCCCAGTTTAAGTTCCCTTTGGAGGCCCTGGAGGCAGAGGCCTTGACTTCCTCTGAGAGTATCCCTTGTTCTTCCTCATCTGAAAGGATGGGGGAAGACACCTGTTCCCCAAGAAAGTAAACTTCTGTGGTCTTATTTTTTCCCCTTTTTGGGGCATTTTCCCAGCCAGTTACTTGACTTCTGAGTTTCCTCTCCACACCCACCTCACCTCCAGTTCCAGCAAGCCAGCATTGGAGGCTGAGATTCAGATGAGCTTCTCCAGTCCCTCAGGGGATTTGGGTGGGGGCAGGGCTAATATTCAATGTGAGATTAGGATCAACTTCTCAGGTTGGGGCAGGGCTGCCACACAGAGCTCAGTTCCCTCAAGGGCTTTATGATGAGACCTTCAACAATGGATGCGGGCTGCTGCCTGCCTTGGGAGCCCTGGTCTGCTTCTGACTCTGCTGCTGCCTCCACAGCTGCCACCTG
This sequence comes from Notamacropus eugenii, assembly GCF_028372415.1. Lineage (NCBI taxonomy): Eukaryota > Metazoa > Chordata > Mammalia > Diprotodontia > Macropodidae > Notamacropus > Notamacropus eugenii. The sequence continues at coordinate 92,829,050 of NC_092876.1, forward strand.
AGTAGGCCTGAGTTATGGGAGCATTCTGCTCTCTCCTCAGCCAGCCAAAAAGATCCTCTCACTGACCTTTAGCACCTGTGGGTTGAGGGATCTGTGCTGCCACTCAAGATTGTGTCTCTGAAGCCTGCTCAGTTCTGTTCCTCTGGGTGCACCGTGGCCAAGGCTAGGCTGGGCTCTGCTCCATGTCTGGTGCAACAGACCTTTCCTATCAGTCTTTCAGGTCACTCTGGGACAGAAATCTCTTCCACTCCATTGTTCTGTGGCTTCCGCTGCTCTAGAATTTGTTGAGAGTTCTTCTTTACAAGTATTTTATGGGCTGTGTGGTAACAGCTAGTGTACCTGCATTTTTCTACTCAGCCATCTTGACTGCGCTCCCTTGACATTTTAAACTCAACATGTCCAGAATATATCATCTACCCTTTCAAAACCCTACCCTCTTCCCAACTCCACCATAATTACCAAGGCTACTGTCATCCTCCTAGTTGCACAGATTCAGTACATGTGCATAATGCTTTGTTTTTCATGCTTTTCCACCTCCATAATCAACCAGAGACCAAGATCTATTGATTTAATCTTCATGATATTCTTTACTTATGCTGTCTTATGTTCTCTAACACTGAAGTCAGCCTGATGCAGGTCTTCATAATATCAATACTTGAATAGCACAATAGACTTCTGGTTGCTCTTCCTGCAACCTTGCTGTCTTTCAAATTCCTATTTATTGTCCTTTAAGATATCAGATAGGTATTCCTAAAATGCAAGTCTGATCATGCCATAATATTAATTCAATAAATTCTACTGTTTCCTTTTTATCTTCAGGATCAAATATAAAATCTTCATTTTGAATTTTAAAACTCTTCATAACAGGGCCCCTTCCTTTTTTTTCTAGTCTTCTTATACTTCATTCCCCTCCAAATAATTTGTGGTCTAATGAAACAACAGAACCAACTAATGGATTAGGTGAAACAATTTACCAGCCTATGACAACTTGGAAGAGTGACAGGAAAGGTCTGTCTCATTGAAGTCAGAGTGAAGCACAGTCCAACAGATGTGGTCCAAGCAAGTCACCAGGAGGCTATCCCAGCAAGGTACTAGTGAGCCATTCCATATCCCCATGAAGAAGTCAGCCACATTATAGCCAAATTCTACAATTATGAAGTCAAGGAGAAAATGCTACAAGCAACCAGAAAGAAAGAAATCAAATATCAAGAGCCACAGTCAAGATTACACCAGACATACAGTACATAGTAACAATAATATCTCATGGTGGTTAATTGTGAATGATGACTATTTTCAGCAAGGCTATGATCTAGACAACTCCAAAAGACTCAGGATGAAAAATGTTATCCGCCTCCAGGGAAAGAACTGATGTAGTCTGACTGCAAATCAAAGAATACCATTTTTCACTTTTTTTCCTTTTTGGTCTGTTTCCTTTCATAGCATGACCAATATAGAAATATGTTTTGCATGATTACACATGAATAGCCTACATAAAATTGCTTATTGTCTCAGGGAGAGGCTAGAGAAGGGAAAGAGAAAGAGGACCTCAAACTCAAAATTAAAAAAAAAAGAACGTTAAAAATTGTTTTAAACCAGACAGTACCAGATGCTATGGCTATAACTGCAAACAAGCAATACACTCCCTACCATCAAGAAAGTAGCTAGGAAGATTTATGACGGAGAAATCAGAGTGAATGATGTTTGAAGTCCAACGTCATTGGAGTGACATGTCCTTACTAGGAATGGTAAGATATAATTTTAATACCAATCTCAGAGCTAAAATTGGGTAGATTTAGGAAGGCATATATACCAAGATGGCAAGAAACTGGTATGGTGAGCATGGGTCAAGCTTAGTAGGTAATAAAATTATTTAGACACTGTAATTATTTTTGGTGTATTTACTTTACTTAAGACACAGAAGCATCTGACAGTGGAACATTAGGAAATATGGAGAATCAGATGAAAATGTTATCTGGCACCAATAATTCCCCCATTATCAAGAATGTGACAAATAGAATATTAACTACAGAGCTTATATAATTGCTACAAGTATTCAAATGATCAACTATGACAATAATATGTAAATGAAGACAAGGAAAGGGTTAATGACAGATTTTCATAGTGCATTTGATTGATTATACAAAACCAAATATCGTTATCTGTATCTGTTTATGTGTTTTTGTGTAGGCACTGATGAAAGCATGGAGTGTAAGTAGATTCCTCATATGATTGGTGTTGTAGGTACCTTGCTGTACCATAAAATCTCATAGTAAATTTATGTCAGAGACAAGCTGAAAATAGTTTTTTTTAATTTTAAATTGCATTTAAACAATTTTTAATGTTCATTTTTTTAATTTTGTGTTTGAGGTTCTCTTTCTCTTTCCCTTCTCTAGCCTCTCCCTGAGACAGTAAGCAATTTGATGTAGACTATTCATGTGTAATATTTTCCTTGCTTTTCTTCATAAAGGACACTCCATCTCATGACTATGCTTTTTTATTAACAATCTTTCACACCTGGAACTTTTTCTCTCCTCATTTTTCCCTCCTGGCTTCCATTACTTCCTTTAGTTTCCAGCTAAAATATAGTCTTTGAAAAAAGCCTTTCCTGATCACCCTCCCTAATGCTTATATGCACACACATACACGCATATGTTTATATACAAATATTATAAATGTGTACTTATGCTCTTACATGTGTTTATATGCATGTCTAAACATATATACATATGTGTATGTGTATATACATGTATATATGGCATGGGTGTATTTTGCATGTGTATATATATGGTGCATCGCAATTACTCAATGCTGATGGAGCCACATTGATTAGTAATAAGGACATGATCCTAGAGAGATAAGCTGAACACTTCCATAGTGTTCTCAACAGACCATTATCAATCAATGCTGAGGCCATTGATAATTTACCTCAGGTTGAAGTCAATCCTTCCTTAGCTGAACTTCCAAATGAATAAGAGATTTTGAGGGCCATTAACTCCTTTCATGTGGCAAAGCACCTGGTGCTGATTCTGTTCCAGCTGAGATTTACAAGGTAGGGGAACCACTGCTCAGACAAAAGCTGACTTAAATTTTCCAGGTTATATAGCAAGAAGAGGTTATCCCCAAGGAGTTCAAGGATGCCTCCATTGTACATCTCTATAAGGGTAAAGGGAATAGATTATCCTGCGACAATCACAGCAGGATTTCTGTCTTAGTCACTGCTGATAAAATTCTTGCTTGAGTCCTTTTTAATAGGCTGATCCTTTACCTGGAAGATGATCATATACCTGAGAGCCACTGTGTCTTCAGAAAGGGCCAAGGAACAGTCAATATGGTGTTTACTGCCCGACAACTCCAGGAGAAATGCCAGGAGCAGAACAGAGGTCTGTACACAATGTTTGTAGATCTGACCAAGGCCTTTGACACTGTTAGTCGTGAGAGTTTATGGAAAATTATGTCAAAATTTGGTTGCCCGTAGAAGTTCAATATTATACATCAATTTCATGATGGCATGTTTGCCCGGTTTCTGGATAATGGACAAAGCTCTCGTGCCTTCCCAGTCACCAATGGAGTGAAATAGGACTGTGTGCTTGCTCCATTGTTTTTAGCATGATGTTTTCAGCTATGCTGATGAATACTTTCAATAAGAATGAGCTCGGAATCAAGGTCAACCACCATACTGATGGTAAGTTCTTCAATCTGAAAAGGCTACAAGCCAAGACCAAAGTGAAGAGAGTGTTGGTGCATGATTTGCTGTTTGCAGATGATTGTACACTCAATGCAGCCTCTGAAGTTGAGCTGCAACAAAGTATGGATCAATTTTCTGCTGCCTGTGCTAATTTTGGCCTAATAATTAACACCAAAAAAAAAAAACCACAGGTACTCCATCAGCCACCACCACACCATCCAAACGTGGAACCATCAGTTACAACAAATGGAGAAGTTTTGAATGCTATGGATAAGTTCACTTGCTTTGATAGTGTACTTTCTAGGGATATACACATTGACAATGAGGTTGATGCACGCATTGCCAGAGCTAGTTCAGTGTTTGGGAGTTTCCGAAGAAAAGTTTGGGAGAGAAGAGGTATTAGACTGACTACCAGATTGAAGGTCTACATAGCCATTGTGCTGATCTCATTGTTGTATGCCTGTGAAACATGGACAGTCTACCAGTGCCAAGCCACAAAATGAATCACTTCCATTTGAATTGTTTTAGGAAGATTCTGAAGATCACAGGGCAAGATAAGGTACCAGAATCTGAGATCCCTACTTGAACTAAACTGCCAAGCATTCAAACTATGCTTCAGAGAGTGCAACTCTGATGGGCTGGCCACATTGTTCCAATGCAAAACGTAAGGTTGCGAAAAAGACTATCCTATGTGGAACTTGCATGGGGCAAGTAATCACATGATGGTCAGAAGAGATGATACAAGAGCACTCTCAAGGTCTCTCTCAAGAACTTTGGGATTGATTGTATGATATAGGAGACACTGGCACAGGACCACTCAGCATGGTGTGCCCACATCAAAAAAGTTGCTGTGCTCTATGAGCAAAGCAGAATTGAAACAGCTCAAAGGAAATGTAAGATGCACAAATTTAGAGTATCCACCCTAAATGTTCATACAGACTATCTGTGTCCAATTTGTGGTGGAGTATTCCAAGCTCATATTGGTCTGATCAGCCACAGTGGGACTCCTAAACAAAACCAAAAATTTGAAAAAATAGAAGATAATGTGAAACATATCACTGGAAAAACAACTGACCTGGAAAATAGATCCAGGAGAAACAATTTCAACATTATGGAACTACCTGAAAGCCATGATCAAAAAAGAGTCTAGACATTATCTTGTTACCTTTATGTCTCATTTATGGAATCATATGAGTTCACAAATTTTTATGGATGCCTTGATCTTATTCCTAATTAATTTAATTTCTTATATAAATTTATTTATTATATGTTTCCTGTTTGAGAAAAATCATTGGGAAACTGAATTGAGCAAATTTCATCAAATCAAGCCCAGAGTCAGTCCGCTAAATAGCAGGGTTATGGGCTATTTCTATAGGAATGTCTGAAGGACTGATTCCCTCATCTATTTTATCCTGACTCCATAAATAACAAACTTTAAGGTGCATGGAACAAACACATATAGATTGAACAGGAGGATATAAATATAGTGGGGGACATAGTGGACAAAGTGGTGGGTCATGAAGGAGAAAAATGCTGGTGTCTATAAGGCCAATGTGACACAGACATGAGAACCACTGGTGTTGAAAGTCTTGAATTGAGCATCCTGGGAAGGAAGACAAAACACAGTCCTGAGTATCTGGACATTAGAAACCAATAACCAAGAGGAGAATAGAGACTGTACAAAGGCCATAGATGATATCAGCTGTGATGCTGGCATAGACTGGAAGGGCAATACACATGTGCCCACAGTAAATATGGGGAATATTGTAGTATCCACAGAAAGGCAACCACAGGATCAGCAAAAAAAAAAAAAAAAAAAAAAAAAAAAAAAAAAAAAAAAAAAAGGGAACTGAAAAGACCAAAAGTCTCAGGAGGATGACTAGAGCAATGATGAAAACAGCCTTGTTGGTAAGGACCAAAATGTAGCAGACAAATTTGCAGATAGTCACACAGTGATCAGAGGCAATAGACATAAAACCAGTTGTTCTATGCCAGTGAGTGAAGAACATCTGTATGAGGCATCCTCCAAGGCTAATATCCATTAGAATGAACTAGAAGATGCCCAGGATCTTAGGGATGCTGAATGTAAATAAACCTGCGAACAGAGGACAGAATGACCGGTAAGTAGAAATGAGTTGGTGAAGATGGTGGCATTTCCCAATACAACATAAATAATGCAAATTTGTTGTTTTGTAAGTCCATACCCAAACTTCAGGGGTCTGTTTCTAGTCAAGTTTGATACCACAAGTCTAAATGATACCATTAGTTGTTTTCATCTGATCAAGGTTTATGACAAAAGTCCTCTGATGGCTTCATATTATCTCAAATTCTTAAACTTGGTTGACAGCAAAATAAATATGGACATAATGACACTATGATGATATAGAGAGAGCTTAAGGTGTCCTGGAAAGTCATCCAGTCCAAATAATTCATTTTACAAATGAAGAACATGAGGACTTTAGCAGTTGAGTAATATACCAACTGTCATGCAAATGCTGATATTTCAACTCAGGTCCTGTGACTCTAAATACAATGTTCTTCTCAATGTATCATCATCTCCAGTTAGTCTTGATAAGCTAGGCCCATTCCTTCCTAGGTCTTCTGAAAAGGGCTTATGCACTGAAGACAGAATCAAGCAATCCTTGGAGAAGAAAGTGAGCATCTATAACTATGATTCATAACAGGAACTCTACTCTCTCTCTCTTTTTCTTTCTCTCTCTCTCTGTAAACACACACACACATGCATTTACACAAACATACATACATACATACATACATACATATATATATGTATACATGCATACATACATATGTATGCATGTGTATCAGTACCATGACTTCTAGCACCGTTATTTGAGGGGAGACCTAGGCTTGAGCTCAGGTAGAGCACTGGCCTAGATTAGATTTCAAAGCTTCCACATTGTTTGCTTGACATCCCAATACAAGTCTATTTATCTAATATGTCATAACAACAAAAGGCTAGAATTCCTCATTGTAGACAATTCCATCTTGCTGGAAACATAAGCACTACAAAGTCAGCCACAGTACTTCTTGATGAAGAAGTCATGTTGAATGTCCCATCTAATGGAGTATAGTAAAGTAGAAGATGTTATTATGGCTGAATAAGTTCTGGTATATGATTGTGATTGAATGCTACTATATTATAAGAAATGATGAGCTTGATATTAGAAAAAAATGGATAGAGTTGCACAAAATAAAGAAGAACAAAATGAGCAGAAGCAAGAGGATGTTATATACAATAGCAATATTTTTAAGTATGTATGAAGGAAAATACTGTCTGCAACTAGAGAAAGAACTGATAAATAAGAAACATGTAGAGAATTATTTTACACACACAAACAAACACACATTTGTGTCGGATGGTAGGCATTTCTAAGGTGGGGGTGGGATGGAAGAAAAAGGAAAGAAATACATGAGAACTTTATTATATATGTAAAAGAAATAGCAAGTTATGCATGACAGAAGTACAGTTTCATGTATAATTGTCTTTTTATTATACTATGCTATGGAAATGCTTATTTTATTCCATAAATTAAAAAATAAAATAAAGAGGACTACTCTGGGCAGGAAAATCCTGCCTGAGAGTAATTTTCAAACTGAATAACAAACTTTTATGGTAAACATAGGCTGTTCCATACATGTACATGGGCCCTTGGTAAATCCATTCCAGTCGCAGCTCAGTCTTTTTTAGCTATAGCCAGATATGAAAAAAAGACATCATGAATCTGATAATGATCCGTGGATATTTAGCACTTTCCTAGTAAAATGTAAGCTCCCTGAGGCCACCCCAAGTTAGGAAATAAGAGACGAGAGAGCTTTGAAATTCAATCTAGGCTAGTGCTGTTGATTCAAAAAGTAGCACCTAAATTTGCTTTCAGGTCCATTGCCAAAGAATGCTGCTGAAAGCAGAAATACGGGCCACTTATAGCATGTATCATCAGTAGTGTTACTGTGATAGCTCACTAAGGCATCAATAGAGAATGTAAAATTCTGTCTTAAAATAAACCTAGTTTTATTTGAATACCAGAGCCTATAATCTTTCAGACAGAACATCACTAAACATCATTACTGAATTACATAATCTTGTTCCCATAAATTATGACAGTAGCAGTAATAGAGTAGCAGCCGCAGCAGAAGTAGTAGTGGTAGTAGCAGTAGTAGCAGTAATAGTAGTAGTAGTAGTAGTAGTAGTAGTAGTAGTAGTAGTAGTAGTACTAGTAGTAGTAGTACTAGTAGTAGTAGTAGCAGTAGTAGTAATAGTATTGGCAGTAGTAGTATTAGTAGCAGTAGTAATGGTAGTAGTAGCAGTAGTAGCAGTAGTAGTAGTAGTAGTAGTAATGGTGGTGGGGGTGGTAGCAGTAGTAGCAGTAGTGGTAGTAGTAGTAGTAATAGTTGTAGTAGATTTCAAAGTAGTAGTTTTTGCAATCATAGTCACAGTTGCAGTCATAATCTTAGTCATGGTGGTAGTTGTAGTAGTTTTAGTAGTAGAAATAACTAGCATTTACATAATGTTTTGAAGTTTAAAAAGTGCTTTACAAATATTGTCTCATTTGACATTCACATGTACCTTGGGAAGTAGGTACATTATTCTCATTTTAATTTTATAGAGAAAACTGAGACACAGGGAAGCTAAATGACTTTTTCCTAGGATCAAACAATTAGTTAGCATCTCTCTTCACTGTACCATCCAGCTGCCCAGTATTTAGTATGACCAAATTGCTCATGTGCTGTTTCTCCAAGTAAATGTTATAGTCCAAGGAAATAACTCCTGATCGATACTAAACTTACTGGTAGAATTTTAGATATACTCTGGGCTTGATTGATATTGGGTTGTGGTTCAAAGTACGTCACCCTTTCAGTCATTCTCATCCATACGCTCCCTTAGCGAAACACAGATTGATTTAGCTCTTGTACCATTGTTCATATATTCCTCCTGACTACTCAGGTTTGCTGTAAGCACAGTATTACACTGAGCCGTTTTATTACTGATGCCTCAGTGAATAATCACATGGACATTGCTGATGATACATGTTGCAAATGTCCAGCACTTATGCTCTCAGCACCTCTTTTTGTTGATGGACCAAAGAGCAAATTTAGGTGCTACCTTTTGAATCAATAGCACTAGCCTATATTTGATTTCACAGCTGTCTCATTTTCTGCTTCCAGACTTAGTGCAAAATTTGTTTGGGTACAAGGCATGAGCTTAGAACAAGGAGATCTGTGAACAGCCTCATGTACTTGTATGAAAAACCAGGGCAAATTCGTCAGTTGAAACAACCATAGGACAGCCTCCAAGCAACATCCCACTCAATCTCAAAAAAAAGAAAAGAAAATTCTGCCTAACACTAATGCTATAATTCACCACTCTACCAACTCCATTGGAGCAAATAATGGTGAGACTCTGCATTGACCAAATGATGAGCACTGTTTTCCTAGAGTAAAAGATTCTTAAATACCTTGATAGAAATGCTAGTGCAGGTAGTAGCACCAAATGTTAATGATTTCCTCAGTTGCAAGAGCTATACAAGTAATTTTCCCTCCAATTTGTTCAATATGATTATGACTTCCTTGCTCTGTCTTTTTTTTTTTTTCAAAGAGGGCTTGGAAATATTGACTTGGTTTAACTCTTCCCACAAGCCCTGTTAGGGAGCCTTCTGCAATACAGGATCCACTGTTTATTTGGGGGACAATGTCTTCAACACTTGCTCTCTGATCTGTTTGGTCCTAACTCCATAAATAACAGGGTTAAGAGCAGGTGGAACAACCACATACAGATTGGCCAAAAGGATGTGAACGTAGCGGGGGACATTGTGACCAAAACGATGGGTCATGAAAGAGAAAAATGCTGGTGTATAGAAGGCCAAAATAACACAGACATGAGAACCACAGGTACTAAGGGCCTTGAGTCGGGCATCCCTAGAAGGAAGGTGAAAAACAGCTCTGAGGATTTGGACATAGGGGACCACAATTGCCACGACATCAAAGATAAGGATAGATACAGCAACCAGCCCATAGATCATGTTGACTTTGATGCTGGCACAGGCCAGGCGGGCAATGCCCATGTGCTCACAGTATGCATGAGGTATGATGTGGTGTCCACAGAAGGGCAATCTCTGAATAAGTAGAACAAATGGGATAGCCATAGATAATGGTCTCAAGGCTATGACCACTGCAATGATGGACACCACTTTATTGGTGAGCACCAGCGTATAGCGGAGAGGATTACAAATGCCACATAGCGGTCATAGGACATTGCTAGGAGTACAGTTGACTCCATGCCAGTGAAAAGTTGGATGAAGAACATCTGAGTGACACAGCCAAGAAAGCTAATCTTTGTCAGGTTGCACCAGAAGATTCCTAGCATCTTGGGAATGGTGGATGTGGATAATCCCAGGTCAATAGAGGACAGAATAGCCAGGAAATAGAACATAGGGTGGTGGAGACTCTGATCACTCTGAATTACAATCAGGATGGTGATATTCCCTAAAAGGGCAGTCATATATACAAGACAGAAGGGAAAGCCGATCCAGATATGCATCTCTTCTAGACCTGGGATTCCAAGCAGGAGGAATGAGATGGGGTGGAACTGGGTATTATTCAGATTGGTCATCTTTCTGGGGCCCAGATATGACTCCAGATATCAGATTCAACCTCATTCAATGAGGGGCTCCACTGTAGTGTATTGTACTTCTCTGATGGACTGAAAATATATAGCATTATTATATCATATTTTACCTTCTGTAAAAAAAATATTTCTATTTTTTAATTTTTTTTACAAGTTTTTTTTTGTTTTGAGTTTTCAACATTCACTTCTACAAAAATTTCGAATTTCAAATTTTCTCCCCATCTTGACCTTACCCCCACCCCAGGACAGTGAGTATTCTGATTACCCTTTCCTCCAATCTGCCCTCCCTTCTATCACCTCCTATCCCCTTTCCTTCTGTTTTCCTGTAGGGTAACATAGATTTCTCTACCCCATTGCCTATAGTGCATGTAAAAACAACCTCTAGCATTCATTTTTAAAGCTTTGAGTTTAGCATTCTCTCCCTCCCCCCCCCCCCCATTGAGAAGGCAGTCAATTCTATAAAGGTTATATATGTGTTGTCATACAAAACACATCCATAACAGTGATATTTTGAAAGACTAACTATATTTCCCTCTGTCCTGTCCCACTGTCCATTTATTCATTTCTCTCCTTTGTCTTGCCCCTCTACCAAAGTATTTGCTTCTGATTACCCCTTCCCCAATCTGCCATTCCTTCCATTTATGTCCCCCCACACACTTATCCCCTTCCCTCCCACTTTATCGTAGGATAAGATAAATTTCCACACCCAATTGAGTGTATATGCTATTCCCTCCTGAAGCCAAATACACAGAGAGTAAGGTTTACACTTTCCCTTTCACTTCCCCCATTCTTCCCTTCCAGTGAAAAAGCTTTTTCTTGCCTCTTTTATGTAAGATAATTGACTACATTCCACTTCTCCATTTCTCTTTCTCCTAGTACATTCCTCTCAACCCCTAATTTTCTTTGTTAGATATATCATGACTTCATATGTGCCTCTCCTCCATAGATAGATAGATATAGGTATATATATATATATATATAGATAGATAGATAGATAGATAGATATAGATATAGATATAGATATATAGATATAGATATAGATATATAGATATTTACATAGATATATATTTATATAGATATATAGACACAGATATATATTTATATAATGCATACACATACATACATCTATACATAGATGTATATATACATATATATGTGTATTTATGTATATATGTGTGTGTATATGTGTTCCTTCCAACTATTACAACACTGAGAAAGGTCTCATGAGTTACAAATGTCATCCTCCCATGTAGGAATGTAAAACATTTCAACTTTAATAAGTTCCTTATGCTTTCTCTTTCCTTTTTACCTTTCCATGCTTCTCTTGTTTCTTGTATTTGAAAGTCATATTTTTCTGTTCAGCTCTGGTCTTTTCAACAGGAATGCTTGGAAATCCTCCATTTCACTGCAGCCCTATTTTTTCCCCTGAAATATTATATTCAGGTTTTCTGGGCAGGTGATTCTTGGTTTTAATCCTATCTCCTTTGACGTCTGGAATATCATATTCCAAGAATTCTTATCCTTTAGTGTAGATGCTGCTAAATCTTGTGTCATTCTGACTGCGTTTCCACAATACTTGAATTTTTCTTTCTAGCTGATTGTAATATTTCCTCCTAGACCTGGGGACTCTGGAATTGGTCTACAATATTCCTAGAAGTTGTTTTTTTGGGATCTCCTTCAGGAGTGCATCAGTGGATTCTTTGTACTTCTATTTTACCCTCTGATTCTAGAATATCAAGGCAGCTTTCCTTAATAGTTTCTTAAAAGATTATGTCTGGCTCTTTGTTTCATCATGGATTTCAGGTAGTCTAATAATTTTTAAATTTTCTCTCCTGAATCTATTTTCCAGGTCAGTGGTTTTTCCAATGAGATACTTCAAATTGTGTTTTATTTTTTTCTCTCTTTTGGTTTTGTTTTATAATTTCTTGATTTCCCATAAAGTCATAAGTTTTTATTTACTCCATTCTAATATTTAAAGAATTATTTTTTCAGTGTCCTTCAGATCACTTTTTCCATTTGGCCAATTCTGATTTTTAAGGCATTCTTCTCCTCATTGTAACCCTTTCTAAATTGCTCTCCATATTGGTTAGATCAGCTCACAGCTCTACCAACAATGAATTATTGTTCCAACTCTCCCACATCTTCTCCAACATTTATCATCTTCCTGTTTTGTCATGTTAGTCAATCTGATAAGTGTAAAGTGGTTGGTAGATCAGATTTGTTTTGATTTGCATCTCTGTAATCAATAGTGAGTTAGAGTATTTTTCTACGACTATGGATGTCTTTATCTTTAATTTCTTCCTCTGAAAACTGCCTTTTCATATCATTTGACCATGTATCAATTGGGCAATGACTTGCATTTTGATTAATCTAATTTTAAAAGTGCTATTTTCTTCAGCATTTTGTAGGATTTCCTTTAGCAATCATTTTTCATGATTTTCTTGCATTGCTCTAATTTCTCTTCCCAATTTTTCCTCTGCTTCTCTTACTTGATTTTCAGAATCCTTTTTGAGTTCTTCCATGGCCTGAAAGCAATTCATATTATTCTTAGAGGCTTTGGATGTAGAAGCTTTGGTTTTGTTTTCTTCTTCTGGCTTTATGTTTTGGTCTTCCTTACGTGACATAAGAAAATTTCACTGAGAAAGTAAGAATCTATAGTTTGTTTCTTTTCTCCACATTTCTTCATTTTCCCAGCCAATTACTTGACTTTTGAGCTTTGTTAAGGGGAGGGATCCAGAAGCAGCCTCAGTTTCAGCAGTGCCTGCAGCCACCCTAGGGCTAGGGCTTTGGCTGGGGCCAGAGCTCACTCCCCTCTCAGCCATGTGGGAGACCCTTTCCACCGACTTTTGAAACTGTCTTAACTTTTTCTAAATTGGGAATTCTGTAACCTACAGCCCCAACAGTGATTCAGTCCCCTAACAGTGACTCTCTCTTTTGTGGCATAGCCCAAGTCAACCTGTACTCTGCTCCCAGCCTGGTGTGATCACTCGTTCTCATCGTTCTTCCAGATTTTCTTGGTCTGGAAGTTTGCTTCAGCCTGTAATTTTGTGGCTTCTGCTGTTCCATAATTTAATTAGAGTCATTTTCAGAGGTGTTTTGAGGAGTTTGGGGGAAGAGCTGTATGAGGTTCCTCCTTCTACTCTGCTAATTTGGCTCTTACCCCCAAATTATGTTTATTTTTTAAGTAATCAATTGTCCTCAAGAACGGAAAATAAAATAAAAGCAGTACAGTGCAGCATTCCCTTAGTAGTGAATGCTAGTCATTGCTTGATGTTTACTCTTAGATACAAGACTGGCTTTATGCAGGGTCAGGGTGAGCAGCCCCTTAACTGTGATCTGAAGGACTCTAATGAAAATATCTCTGTCCCCTATACAACCCTCATGGACTGGCAGCACTGATTTTTAATTTGAATATCATGAAATTATACATTTCTCTCCTTCTCTTCAATAGAGGCAAACCAGATGCTAGATCTCTAAAAATCAGTGCTGGGATATATTTTGAGCTTCTGTAAGACTAACATATTCTGTACTTTGATGTTTTCTGGCAAGATCAAATATACCTCTCCTCAATAAATATTTTCCCTACTGTCTGCCTCCAAATGTAGATGTTCTCCCCAGTGTTCTGTCCTTATCACCCATCTCTTTATTCTCTTTCCTATTTCCCTTGATAAACTCATCTAGTCCTATCATCCAAACTATGTAAAAGACTGCCACTTCTTTGTTTTTTTCTATCTCTGACTTATCTCCTGAGGTCAAAGATCACATTCAGTCAATTAATGATCAGTAAGCATTTTTAATTATCTATTACTTGCCAGGCATTGTGCTATGTGCAAAGGATACAAGGATAAAGAATGAAACTATTCCTACTGCCAAAAAAACTACATTCAAATGGGGGAGACAATTCATTTATAAAACTGTACAGGATAAATATAAGAAGAAGTCATAGAAATATGTGATAATAAAAATAGATAGCATTTGTATAGAGTTTTATGATACATAAAGCATTTCATACATTTTAGCTCATTTTATCCTCCCAACAAACTTCAGAGATAAGTGCTATTATCCACATTTTACAGATGAAGAAAATGAAGCTGTTAGCGATTAATCAACTTTCCCAGAGTCATATTCTTAGTAAGTGCCTGAAATCAGATCTGAACTTGAATCCTTTTTTTTTATGAGGATGTAACAGAGGGAGTGCATTATCAGAACTTATCTGGGGTCATACAGCAAGTAATTTGGAATTTGCATTTGAATTCAGATCTCCCAGATGCTAGTTCTTTTGTTTTATCCCCTGAACTATCTAACTGCCTAGGTAATATGCAAAGTAATTAAATATAAAATAGTTTGGGAGGGTGACATGCAGAAGATAATGCTTCAGCTATATTTTAAAGGAATAGGGGAACTCTGTGAGGAGGTGAGAAAGGGAGTGTGTTCTAGGCATGTGGGTTGGCCAATATGAAGGTAGAGAGAAGGGAAGCATAGTGTCATGTATGTCAGAGGCTATTTTTGCTGAATCATAGGATGTAGAAGGTGGAAAGATAGTTTGGAACATATGGATATTAGATGTTAAGTAGAAGAGTTTATATTTCATCTTGGAAGAAATAGGAAGTCATTGGAGTTGACTAAGAAAGGTATTTGCAAGACCAGCCCATAAATAAAATTATTTTAACAGCAGCATTTAGGATAGATCAACCAAAGTGGTGATATAGAATTGAGTCCCTCTCTCATTCTCTCTATCTCTATATGTCATTTGCAAACAAATGTAAAATTTGCAAATACATATTAGTCCTTCAAATCTGGTATGCCATAATCTGAAATTCACATATTGAAAGATAATTTATTGTTTTTCTTACCTTATCTATAGCACATTAGTTATCAAATTCTCTTATTTTTATTATTCATTTATAAAAATGACCGATATTTTTATATTTCTATATGATTAGCTACAGCATGTACAAGCATCTTCTAATTATCTCTTGGCATCTTCAAAAAACACTAGGAGGAATAACATTTTACACTCACCCTGTCTCTTATTTTCCCTTTTTTTCTGTCTACATTGACAAAACCCTAGTTTTTTCAACTCATTATCTGTCACTCAGACTATTGTAATAAAGTGTTCAATAGTTTTGCTACTCCTCCAAGTCTATAAGGACTGCCCTAATAATCATTCTAGGTCACTCACTCCCTTGCTGAATTCAAAATTTTTCAATGAATTTTTTAGTGACTAATGAATTAACCCTTCAATTTGATGGAATCAGAGAGACCTTAAAGGTCTCTATCATTTCTCAAGTACATATTGAGCACCTACTATGTGACACATGGCAACAATAATCTTAACGCTTTAAGGAAAATAAAGTTCTTACTATAAAGTCCTTGACATCATCAGGTTCAAAATCAGAAACCAATATACTTTAGTTAGTGCAAATGACACTAAAGAAGATGCATTATTATCTGCTTTATCACTGTCCCCAAAGGACCACTGGACCTTTCCATCTGATTTATAGTTGAAACTTTTTGTCATCTCCCCTTAACAGAATGCAGGACACTTGAGAGTAGGAATAGTCTTATTTTCTGTAAGCATCTCCAGCATTTAGCACAGTATTGTGCACAAGTTGTGATTTATCTATTTTTTCCTTTAATTCATTTGTGACTATTTCTATTACCTAGATTTTTTAGATGAGAAAACTAAAGCTCAGGAAGAAGAGATTTTCCTACTATCAGCTAGTGGCAAAGTCATGACTAGTATGCAAGTCTCCTGATAACCCACCCCCACCTGTCTTGTATTTTGTCTGGTGCTGACGAAGAATATGGGAACAAAATGTAATCATTGGGATGGGGGGAGCCTTGAGTCACTTTTGTAATGCCTAGTTCAGGGATTTATGTCTAATATACGCTCATTCAATGAATGGTAAAATAATTGACAACATTGTATAAACTTTAACAAGTCTCTGAGAAACCATCCATGGCCAAGGAGGAATTAAACCTGCCCTCACCTGAAGTTCTACTTTGTGGACTGCTACTCTAGTAATAGATCCTGTGTTGTAACTCTTTCTTCTCCCACTGCTTCACCTATCACTTCTCTCTCTTGATCATTGACCCCACTCCTCCTTTTCCCTTTCCTCCCCCTTTTCCTATCATGTTCCTATTCATAGAATAACGGAATCTGAGTTAGAAGAAAATTCAAGGGCCTTGGGGCAAAGAACCAGAATAATGTGACTTGCACATAATATCCCTTCAAATACTTAGAAACAACTATCATGCCCCTCCCTTTTCCTTTTTCTCTTTTCCAATCTAAATATCTCCATGTTCCTTTGGTTGATTTTCATATAGAATGATCTTAAAACCATTCACCATCCCCACGGCCTTCTTCTGAACCTTCTCTAGTGTGTCTGTGATCTTGAGCTAGGTATGCTAATGCTGGTATGGTTTGTTCAGGGAAGACAGAGTTCAACAGGAACATCACTTTCCCTATTGAGAGTATTGTTTTTGTTAAGTCATTTTCAGTCTTGTCCAGCTCTTCATGACTCCATTTGAAGCTTTTTTTTTTTTAACAAAGATACTGAAGGTTTGCCATTTTTTCTCCAGTTCATTTGGATATTCACTAATCATCCCTTTTAATAGTGTACCTCAGAATTTTCCTGATGTTAAAGGTCATTGATTTACCTAAGGCTTGCAAATGATAAAATTTATGTCTCTTGATATTTATTTACAGATTTCTCTTTTCACTCCTTTCTTCCCTGAAGATGGGATGTGTTCTTCTCTAATCCTCTGCTACTCATGTAGTTATTTAAAGTCATTCAAAGACCATTGATCATCACTCAATAGTCTCTTCATCCTGCCCTATTTAGCTACTTTCCCCCTTCTCTTTCTTAATTTGGTTCTTTTTTCTTCTCTTTTATTCTCAGCCATCTAAGTATTCTTGTTCTTTCACTCTTCCATAGTATTCTCCACTTTCCTCTCTTTTCTCTTGTTGATCCTACTCCTCTATTTCTTTCTTGTCTTCCTTCTCCTGGAAGGCCCTTAGTTCCCATAAGAAGAGGACAAAAAGGACAACATGGTTCCTCTTATACTTGTCTTCCTGTTATCTCAGGCCATCCTAAGGCAACTTGATATAATCTATGCCATATCTGCCTTGGAAGCAGTTGATTTGCATGCCATTTTAACTCTTACCCTTGCCAGAATGGATATCACATAAACTATCATCTGTGAAACAGCTTCTTCATTTATATCATGGATGTAATAATCATTGTACCTCACAGCACTTTTGTTAGATATATAAAGTGCTTTATCTATCAACTTTACAATAAGCATTTATTAAATGCTTATACCAAATTCTCTGTACCATACCATGAATCTAGGGATTGATAGATAGACAGGAGGACAGACAGACAGACAGATATAGATAGATAGATAGATAGATAGATAGATAGATAGATAGATAGATAGATAGATAGATGATAGGTAGATAGATAGATGTACGTGTGTGTGGAGTGCCTTCCTTCAAGAAACTTACAATCTTTTTAACTACACTACACATTCACATACAAACATACACAAAATACATTTAAGATAATTTGGAGGTAGAAGTAAGAGAAGCAATAGCAGCTGATGAGATCAGTAAAGGCCCCATGTAAAGAGATACCATTTAATCTGAACTTCGAAGGAAGCTTTAGAATCTAATAGAGAGAATGAAGAAGGGGGTGCAGTGTAGGTGTGAGGAACAGCCCACTCAAAGCCACTGACATAAGAGAAAAACATTATATGTGAAGAACAGTAAGAATACCTATGCCAAAATAGGTGGTAGTTTTGTGAGTAGAGAAAAAGGGACAGAGATGAGAAACAATGTGAAGGGAGAATCAGCAGGTATTGACAACTGATTGGATATGTGAGGTAAGGTATACTCGTGTGAGTTATTATGCTTTTTCTACCCTCTTACTAAAGCCCTCAAGGTTCTAAGGTGCTTTTGCCTTTTTTATCAAAGGACATTGCAGTGCAAATTCACCTCTTTCCCTCTGCCTCTCACTCAATAGGCCTTCTTTGCTCCCCTCTGTACCTGCAGAGCATGAATTCTGAGTATGAAGATTTAGATTCTAGTCCTGACTCTTCTAGCAGCCAGCTGCATGACCTGGGGCAAGTCCCTTCCCATCACTAGTCCTCCAGTTGCTCATCTATAAAATGAGGGAGCTGGACTAGATCACAGATTCTTATATACTTTTTTTGTGTGTATGTGTCATGAAGCTCTTTGATAGTCTCCTGAGGCTTATGAATCCCTTCTCAGAATCACATTTTTAATTGTATGAAATCCATAGGGTTACAAAAGAAATCAATTATATTAAAAAATAGCTGTCTATCTATCTATCTATCTATCTATCTATCTATCTATCTATCTATCTATCTATCTATCTGTGTATTAAGGTTCATGGATTCCAGGTTAAGAATATAGGGACCAGATGATATTAAATGTCTCTTGGAAATGTAATATTACATGAGCGAAAGGGTGAATAAGTATTTATTATGATTTCCATTTTACAATTGAGGAAACTGAGGTAGAGGAAGATTAAATGACTGCATTTCTTACCTGCCACAGTTATGAGATCATCTAATCAAGAAATACTGGTTTGGCCTAAATGAAGTTTGTAGAATTCTCCTAGAACCTGATCTACTCTACATACATAAGACATTCTTAAAATCAGAAAAGAACTGATGTGTTTCAGACCAATTATGATATGTAGAAATCCAGTTCCCCTCTCTAACCCCATCCTTAACAGTTTTTCTTCCTACAATGGTAGTTATAACTTAACATTTAAGGGCTCTGAGAAATAGCAGAAAAATACTTTTCTTCCAATTGAGCTCCTCTGGACTACAATCAAGGATGGACAGGAAGCTATAAGGAACTTTTTATCCTCATTAATTCAGAAAAATATATTTATAGTCCACAGAGAGGGTGTTTGTCCCAAGAGTCCCAGGTAAAAGAATTCCCTTAGCATGGAGGCCCTGTGGTCAGGAAGACACCCTTGGTCTAGATTACAGAAAATTCTGACTTTTCAAAGCCATTTACCGTAGATCCACTACTTTAGCAACTTAGTCTGAATGAAGATGCACAATAGTCAACCTAATGGACAAGGATAATATTCAGAAATAAGGAATGTGGTAAATTATTTTGATGATATTAAGTTGCTGTGCCTGTTAGCCTGGGTCCTCTCTTCTCCACCCCAACTGTTCTCCCTCACTTCCTCCTGGTTCTGCTCCACCTTTCCTGCTGCACTTGCGAACTCCTGCCATCATGTGACTTCCAAGTGATAAGCAGTTCACATGAACTTATTAATGCATGGAAAACATATTCCAATTTAAATCACCATTACACAGTCTTTAGACTCAGGGCAGAAATATTGATCTCCTTTTCCATCAATATTTCCTTAGCCAAAGTAATTTAAGTGTCAGGAAGGGCAAGGTGGTAAGTGCTCTCTGCCACTCCCACCAGTCTACCATGAAAGCTCTCATTGCTTTTACATTCCCTACAGGAAAAACTTCATTTACATTTGAGAAAGAAGCATGATTCAGTGGGAAGAATGTTGGATTTTGCCTCAGAGAACAAGGGCCCAAATACTGGTTCTGCTATCTATGTTCCATTTGGAAACACACTTTCTTTGGGGCACTGTGTTTTCTGTAAAATGAGAGCTATGAGCTGAATTTTTTCACTTCCTTTCTAATGGAATTATATACCATGAAAGGCAGTGAGGTGCATGGTAGGTAGAATAGTGGACTTAAAATAGAGGAGAGTCAGCTTTCAGTCCTGCCTCAGACACTTACCAGTAATAAGACCCTGAAGAAAGTCACTTAAAGTCTCTGTACTTCCATTTTCTTATATATTGAAGGGAGATGACAGTATTTATCTCATATGGTTGTTACCAAACTCAAAAAAAGAATAATGCATTAAAAGGAGATGGCCAATTTTTAAATGCCCTAGAAATGTGAACTATTAGTCATGATTATCTTTGCCTCTTGGGGTCATAGCAAAGATTAAACAAGACAGTTAAAGTACTTTGCAAACTTTAAACTGCTATCAGCCCATATCATTATCAGCTCATGCATGTATAAATTTTCAGAATTCCCAGAATTTCTTTTTCTAATGAATTCATGGCTCAAAGCTTCTTGTTTTCTTGTTTCTTTCCTCATTGTTAATCACATCCCATTGACCAATCCTTGGCCTATATACAAATTTATGCTTCCCATGCTGTCAGAATATGTCTTCACCTGCTGGAACTTATTTCTCCATATTTGCTTTCATTCTTAGGAGGTAACCCAATCATGGTCCCCATATAGTATATTAGCTACCCCAAATTTCCTCAGTTTATACTCCCATAAAGTTTTATCATCTGAAAGAATAGATTCATTGTTTCCTGCCCTGGTCACAAAATATCTGCAGTATTCTATAGACTTATGGGCATTTTAGGTGTAAGACTGATGGATATCCAAAAGGAAGGTTATTTTTTAACATAAAGTGGGTCGACTGGATACTATGTCATACAAAGGAGAGCTAGTGGAGACTAGAATGGCTAGCCTAAAGAAGGTAAAAGAAAGGCAGGGTCTCTGTTCTCAATTTTTTGGGGAAAAAATTATTCTACAAAAGAGAGAGAATACTTGATCTCTTTTTCTCAGAGGGTAGAAATAAGATCAATGGTTGGAAGCTAAAGGGACAGTGAGATTTGCTTCCCTATCAATTCTTAATTTGGAATCCATGGGACACAAGGAAAAAGTGGAGACATATATCAGAAATGAAAAAAAAAATGAACAATGAATGAAAAAAATAATTTATTTACTGTTTACTATGTGCCAAATTCCATGAATATAAACAAGAAAAAATGAATAAACAAGTGCCTATTTTCAAGAATTTCACGGCTAATTGAGGAGACAACACACTTATGAGCATTTTCCTTTAGGGTTGATTTAATGATTCGGATATACTGTGGGTATAAGTAAGAGAAGTTTGAAAGTGATTTTAGCTAATCTTAACCCCAAAAGCTGATCTTTCATGATAGGTGGTGGAGACAACTGATCCGAAAGCCTGCCTTGAGCCAGAGACCTGAAGACTATTAATCTCTCCTATTGCTAATCTCTGTGATCTGTTCCAGTATAATGGATACCCTTTAATAAATTTCCTTTAGATGCATAAGTTTTCTGCTCTTTCCTTTGTTAGTATCAATACTATACAGAACCAATCACTTGGGTGGGAATTGGGTGATGAATTATAAGAAATAAATGATTAAGTCTCATAAGAACTAATTAATGACTGATTAACTCTTCTCATTTAACTGCAGGTAAATAAAAAATATTGTACTGATTTGTTGCTTCCAAGATCTTGTTTTTTCCCCCCAAAATTTATTAATTTGTTTTCAGTTTTTAGCAATCAATTCCATATGTTCCAAATTTTTTCCTCTTCCCTCCCCAAGATGGCATACAATCTTATATGAGCTCTACACATGCATTCCTATTAAACGCATATTCACATTAGTCATGTTGCATAGAAGAACTAAAATTAATGGGAGATACCATGAGGAAATCAAAACAAAACAAAATACGGAAAAGGAAAAAATAGTCTACTTCATTCTATGTTCCAATTCCATAGTTCTTTTTCTAGGTGTGGAAGTCATTTTGCATCATGAGTCATTTGGAAATAAATGTTTTAGGTCTGTGCATTGCTGTGAAGGACTAAGTCTGTCAAAAACAGTCCTCGCACACTGTGACTGTTACTGTGTATAATTTTCTCCTGCCTCTGCTCACTTCACTCAGCATAAGTTCATATAAATCTTGCCAGGGTTTTCTGATGTCTGTGATTCATAACTTCTTATAGCACAATAGTATTCCATTACATTTATATATGTAAACTTGTTTAGCTAGTCCCCAGCTGATGGGCATTCCCCCAATTTCCAGTTCTTGGCCACCACAAAAAGAGCAGCTATAAATATTTTTGTACTTTGTGGGTTCTTTCTCCAATTTTATGATCTCTTGGGATACAGCCCAAGAAGAGATACTGCTGGGTAAAAGGGTATGTACATTTTTATAGCCCTTGGGCATAGTTCTAAATTGCTCTCCAGAATGACTGGATCAGCACACAGCTCCACCAACAATGAATTAGTGTTCCAACTCTCCCATACCTTCTCCAACATTTATCATTTTCCTGTTTTGTCATGTTAGCTAATCTGATAGGTTTGATGTGGTTGGTACCTCAGAGCTGTTTTGATTTGCATCTCTAATAAATAGTGATTTAGAGTATTTTTATAAGACTATAAATAATTTTAGTTTATTCCTCTGGAAACTATCTTTCCATATCCTTCAAACATTTATCAATTGGGGAATTGCTTGTAATCTTGCAAAAATTGACTCAGTGCCTTTACCACAGAAACTAATAAACATTCTTTCCCAGTTTTCTGTTTCGCTCCTAATCTTAGTTGCACTGTCTTTGAGCAAAAACTTTTCAATTTAATGTAATTAAAATTATCCATTTTGCATTTCATAATGTTCTCTATCTCTTGATTGGTCATAAATTCCTCCATTCTCCGTAAACTGTCAAATAAACTACTGATTGCTCTTGTAGTTTATTTATAGTATCAGCTTTTATACCTAAATAGTGTGCACATTCCTCCTTTATTCTAGTATACAGTGTCAAGTGTTGGTCTATGCCCAGTTTCTGCCATACTTTTTTCCAGTTTTTCCAACAGTATTTTTGAAAGAATATTTTCTTATCCCAGAACCTGGGGTTCTTGAGTTTAACAAAGAGTGGACTACTATAGTCATTGACTACTGTGTCTTGTGTACCTAACCTATTCCAATTGTCTACCCTCTATTTCTTAGCCGGTACCAAGTAGTTTTGATGATTGCTGCTTTATGATAAAATTCAGAATCTGATATGGCTAGGTCACTTTCACTAGTATCCTTTTCATTTATTCCCTTGATATTCCAGACTTTTTGTTCTTCCAGATGAATTTTGATGTTATTTTTCTAGCTCTGTGAAATAATTTTTGGTAGTTTGATTTGTATGACACTGAAAAAGTAAATTAATTAAAGTAGAATTGGCATTTTTATTATATTAGTTCCTCCCACCTATGAGCAACTGATGTCTTTCCAATTATTTAGATCTGTCTTTATTTGTGTGACAAGTGTTTTGCAGTTGTGTTCATACAGTCCCTGGGTTTGCTTTGGCAGGTAGACTCCCAAATATATTATTATGTCTAAAGTAACTGTAAATTGGATTTCTATTTCTATCTTTTGCTGTTGGACTTTGCTAGTAATATATAGAAAGGCAGATGATTTATGAGAGTTTATTTTGTGTCCTGCAACTTTACAAAAGTTGTGTATTATTTCAAGTAGTTTTTTACTTGATTCTCTAAGTATATCATCATATTGTCTACAAAGAGTGATAACTTAGTGTCTTCTTTGCCTGTTCTAATTCCTTCTATTTCTTTTTCTCTTCTTATTGCTAAAGCCAACACTTCTAGTACCATATTGAATAACAGTAGTGATAATGGACTTCCTTTTTTCATTGTTAATCTTCATTGGAAAGGCATCTAGGTTATCCCCATTTCATATAATGCTTGCTGATGGTCTTAGGTTGATAACACTTATTATTTAAAGGAAGATTCCTTTTATTCTTATGTTCTCCAGTGTTTTCAATACGAATGAGTGTTGTATTTTATCAAAAATTTTTCTACATCTATTAAGATAATCATATGATTTATATTTGTTTTGTTGTTGATATGATAAATTATACTCATAATTTTTCCAATATTGAAATGGCCCTCCATTCCAGATATAAATCCTACCTGATCAAAGTGTATTATTCTAATGATAAGTTGCTGTAATTTTTTGCTGACATTTTATTTAAAATTTTTGCATCTTTGTCATTAGGGAATAATCATTAGAGAAATTGGTCTATAATTTTCTTTCTTTGTTCTGGCTTTTGCCAGTTTAGGTATCAGTACTATATTTGTGTCATAAAAATAATTTGATAAGATTCCTTTTTAACCAATTTTAATAGTCCATATATTATTGGAATGAACTGTTCTTTAAATGTTTGATAGATTTGCTTGTAAATATGTCTGACCCCGAAGATTTTTTTCTTAGGGAGTTCATTGATGTCTTGTTCAATTTCTTTTTTTGAGATGGGGTAATTAAACACTTTATTTCAGTATCTGTTAATCTGGACTATTTATATTTTTGTAAATATTCATCCATTCCAATAAAATTGTCAAATTTATGGGTATGCAGTTGGGCAAAATAATTTCTAGTTGTTGCTTCAATTTGCTCTTCATTGGAGGTGAATTCACTGTTTTCAGTTTTGATACTGATAATTTGGATTTCTTCTTTCTTTTTTAAACACATTGACCAAAGTTTTATGAATTTTATTGTTTTTTTCATAAAACCAGCTCTTAGTTTTATTTTTTAGTTAAATAGTTATTTGTTAGTTAAATAATTTCATTAATTTCTCCTTTGGTTTTCAGTATTTCTAATTTGATATTTAATTGGGGATTTTTAATTTATTCTTTTTCTAACTTTTTCAATTGCATGCCCAATTCATTGATCTCCTCTCTCTCTCTATTTTATTCTTGTGAAGTATACAGAGACATAAAACTCCCCCCAAAAACTGCTTTCATTGCATCCCACAAGTTTTGTGGTAGGTTGTCTCATTATTGTCATTTGCTTGAATGAAGTTATTGATTTTTTCCTACAATTTATTGTTTGACCCACTTATTCTTTACGATTAGATTATTTAGCTTCCATTTAATTTTGGTCTATATTTCCATGGCCCTTTATTACATATAATTTTTATTACATCCTGATATAAAAAGGATGCTTTGACTATTTCTGCCTTTCTGCACTGGATTGTGAGGTTTTTATGCCCTAATACATAGTCAAAGTTTGTGTATGTGCCACATCCTGCTGAGAAAATGGTATGTTTCTTTCTATTTCCATTCAGTTTTCTCCAGAGATCTAACATATGTACCTTATCTAGAATTCTCTTTACCTCCTTAAATTTTCCTGCTTATTTTTAGATTAGATTTATCAAGTTCAGAGAGGGGCAGATTGAGGTCCCTCTCTAGTATAGTTTTCCTGTCTATTTCTTCCTATAACTCTCTTAATTTCTCCTCTAAGAATTTTGATTCTATGCTCCTTGAAGCATATTTGTTTAGTAATGGTATCACTTCATTGCTTATGGTGCCTTTTAGCAATATATAGTTTCCTTTCTTTTCTCTTTTGATTAGATCTGTTTTTGCTTTGTCTGAGATTAGGATTGCTATCCTTGTTTTATGTTTGTTTGTTTGTTTGTTTGTTTGTTTGTTTGTTTTTACTTCAGGTGAATCACAAAATATTCTGCTCAAAACTTTTATTCTCCTGTTTCAAAGTTTTTCTTGTAAACAACATATTTTAGAATTATGATTTTTAAGCCATTTTGCTATCTGCCTCCATTTTATGGGACAGTTCACTCCATTCATATTCACAGTTCTGATTACTACCTCTGTCTTTCTCTCTATCCTATTCTCCCCATTTATGCTTTTATTTCTCCCTTCTTCTTTGCCCTGCTCAAAAGTTAACCTTCCTTCCCTTCTATCAGCCCCCTTTTCCTTTTCTTTTCCCCTTGCTATTTCTTCCCTCCATTGTAAGCATCTCCTCCTTTTTTTTCCCTCTCTCACCTCCTACTGCCCATAGGGCAAGTTAGATTCCTACATTTAACTATGTTATTCCCTCCTTGAATCAAATTTGATGAGACTAAAGCTTAAACAATGTTCATCTAAGATCTTCTTTACCATTTTGTTGCCTCTTCTACATTGCCACCATTTTTTATCATAATCCTGTTGAAATTTGTGGATATATTGACATTAGTCCCCAGGTCCGAAGTTAACTCCTTCAACTCTAGTTTCTGATCAAGTTTAGTTCAATTCATTATTTCCTTCTGACAGCTTCCCTTTTATGAATCAAGTCCAATCTACCACTTAAATTTACAAAAAATCAGTCAGAAATCCCCAATGTGATAATTCAGTAGTTGTTCTCTGTGGGCACCCAGTCAAATGTACTTTTCAAACTACATCAAGTTTATGAGATCAGTGTTTCAAATATGATGACAATGAGGACACACCTTCCGTAAGGAAATAATTTTAAAGCCTCATTTTTTAACCATGTTGACAATAGAGATGTCCAGAGTTTTCTTAGGGAAATAATTTCAAAGCTTCATTCTTTAAAGATGTTAACTTGATCAGTCCACTTCTAGTACCCCCTCTTCCCCAAAGCTTTGTTGAATTCAACTAAATAGAAGTAGCATGGCGTAGTAGATACGGGACTGAATTTGGAGTCACATGATCCCTCTTGTGCTAGCTAAGTGACCCTGAGAAAGTTGACTTCTCTATGCCATATGTCCTCATCTATAAAGTGAAGGGGTTGAACTAGATGGATTCCAAGATCTCTTCTAACTCAATCTCTGATACTATAAATCACCTCATATCTCTTACTCTGCATTAATGCAAATAATAACATAGATTCTTTACCTCAATGGGCTATTTTGAGCAAGGTACCCTAGAAACCTTTAAAATCTATACTGCTTGAGTTAATCTTTTACAACTAAGTGGCTTAACTTCATACATTTTATTTTTCCTATAAGACTGTGAGCCCCATGAATGCAAGTATCTGGCTTCCTTCTTTGGAAAACTTAACAACAACCACATCTGCTTGGACAGACATATTAAAATATATATTTTATTGACACTAGGAAAAAATAAAAGTTGTCGTGGGTGTCCTTAAGCCCTTGTTTCTCAGCTTGGTGGTTGAGCCATATTGACTAGTTGAAGCATGTACCCCTGATTGCCTTGTCTTACAAATTTCCTTTTCAATTGATCTTTTCTGAGTTATGCCAAAGACCACACTTTTTTGAATTCATTCACAACCTTTTGTGATATTTATAATTAGGATTCAATTAGGTCCTCCTTTGGACTATCCCACGGTGCTTGAAGAGAAAGAAGGGAAACAAAAATGTGGGAGGCTTCCTAGGTTAATCTCATTGTCTGAACTTCAGGCTCTTTATGTACTTATTTCTGACTGGGTCTCCCAGAGCCACTTGTGAGAAATACTGTTGGAGCCCTGTAGTGACAGTTCTATAATCCTATCCTGGTTTCTTCTCTTCCTGAAGTCCTTCATATTAATCTACATTCTAATAATGCATTCTTATCTCTGTGACCCTGGGTAAAGCACATATTTTTCTTCAATTTCCTCATCAGTAAAATGAGTGGATTATACTCAGTGATCTCTGGATCTGGATCTAAATCTATGGCATATGATCATACTGTCTTAGTTCGGTCTTCCACTCTGCTTCTCTTTGATAGTCCCAATCATTCAAGTACCAGGTATATTCACTCCTTACCCTTACTTGGATTTTGGACAGTTTTCCATGTTTAAATTGGTTACTTTTCTAGCTACATAGAAAGAAAGAAGGTCTGCTTCAACCCAGGGACATCCTGGGTGTCAAGGCATGGTTCCTCCTGGTTTTCCCTCCCTTCTATCAGCCTCCCTGAGAGAAGGTTTTCCTTCTCTTGGTTTTCCAAGAGGAAGAATGAGGTCAGAGAATCAAAGATTCAGAGGCTCCAGAGACATCCAGTCAATGGACAATTTTAGTACAGAAAAAATTAAGAAAAAAGACTATTCAATGACATTTAAAGAAATAAAGTATCAAACATATAGTTCCTTCTTAGTGTTTGTCAATCTCATTTTTGTTTCTTTAATTCTATATCATACATTCATGGTAAATTTATGATTCCCATTCCAGGATTATGAATCTCTAATAGAATGCAGACAGTATAAATGGATAATAAACCTCACAGTAGTTGTATAAGTTTCACCCTAGGGAAGTCCAGTGGTGGTGAAAGATCCCTATATTTGAAATCATCTATCTGACCTGAGTCTAAATTTTAGTTTTGCCACTTGTTATAGTTGTGTGACCCTGAGCAAGAAAGCCTACTTCTCTCCAAGTCCATTTTTTTCAACTATAAAAAAGGTGTTATTAATTATCAGTGAAGAAAGTGATGAATAAACCTTAAAGCAATAAAGACAAGACCCAGACCTATGAGTTCATTAGCAGAACTCCTTGAAGTAAAATCTCTCTATTGATTCAGGTAAGAACCTTCAGTGCAACTTAAAGTGTGAGAGAGTCTTCTGGAGAACAGAGGGGTTAATTGAGTTGCCCAGACTCTTACAAGCTTACTATGTTAGAAGCATGGCTTGAACTCATATTTTCCTGGATTTGAGGCCAATTTATTGTTTACTCTGATCTAACTCTCTACATCTTAAAAGATTCTGTAAATGGTGTTAGTACTATTTGTAGGAATTGGATCGATTAGAATACAAAATAATCATTACAGTGTGTGTATAGGTACAATATTTGTTCTTTGATATAACCCAATTACACCATGAGTTAGGATTGTTAAGTACTAGTCTCTCTATTGCCTCTAATCTATGGTACAAACTCTAATTACTTCCCCTATATGGATCACAGTTGTTGTTACTTCCCTTTTCTATAAAGTGGTTGGGCAAGTTATCACAGGGGTATATTCCAGAAATGACATTCTCTGATATTTTTGAGTGATAATGTTTCTCAGGCAATGAAAAGGGTATGAATCAATACCACTGACTCTTTAGAATCAAGTGTTCTGACCCTCTTTCTTTCCACTCTTAGACCATTGTTCCCCTGTTTCCAATAGTTACTCCAACTCTGACTTTTAGCTCCCTCTCATAGAACTATAGATACACTGCTGTAAGGAACCTTGGAAATCATCTGTCTAGTCCAACACCATCCTTTTACAAATATGGAAATTAAGTGTGAAAAAGGGTAAGTGACTTAAGGTCACTCTCTCAAGTCACAGGAGTCATATCTATCTATATTTTGTTTTTTTGTTTTTTATTTCTCTCTGTGCATTTCTATATATCACTTCCTCATCTCCCTAACTAATTGTATGTCACTGTTATTGTAACGGTAATTACATGTGAAAAGGAGGTCTAAGATAATAAAATATGTGTATATATATATATATATATATATATATACACATATATATATACACACATACACACACACATATATGCACACACATATACATATACTTACATATATTTATATACATGCACACATATATAGATATATCTATCTATATAGATGTGTATGTATATACATATAGATATATCTACAGAGAGACATAGATATATCTGTATTTGTATATATATATATATATACATCATCAATCTATATAGATCTATGTGTATATATGTATCTTTATCTCTACACGTCTATATCATCTCGCTCTCTCTGTATGTATGTATATATACTCATATTGAGATAGATATAGATAGACAGAGATATCCATATATCTATATATCCATATCTTTATCTATATACATGTTGGTATCCAGAGAGATGATTCCTGGTAGAGAAGAAGGATAAAGTTGGGAATATATCCATAGTATGATCAAAAGATCAAAAATCTGTTTCTGGAATAAACAGGCATGCTCAAGAAAAATCTCTTGACATTATCTTATTATTCAGAAATAATCTTTTGATGTGTCCTTCTTCATTGAATACAACCTCAACCCTTGCATGCTAGAGACAGCTTCCTGCCTATATTATGGACAGATCAGGTCTCATAAACACCATCCATCAATAATTGGGTTTAAATTCTTTGATATCCATCAAGTAACTCATTTAAGCTTTCCTGGACCTCAAAGCAGTGATCATCACATACATACATGTGTGTTATCATTTTTTTAAATTATTATTAAGGCCCATCCCTCTCTAGCAAAAAATACTCAGCAGTAGTGGCAGAAGAAATGGGAATAATATTGTTGGGTAAGAGAAGAATAAATGACTGTAACTACACTGTAATTTGAGAGTAAAAGAGAAAAAAAAGACAGGCATTAGTGCCAAGAAATGGAACAATAGTAAAAGAGAAAGAGTGAGAGTCAGAGCTCTTAGGGTCAAAGAAAGACAAAATAACTCCCTATATGCTTTCTCCTTGCAGTCTTTTCTCATCTTCATGACAGAAAGAGTTGTAGATGAAGTCTATGCTCATTCAATGTCAATAACTATCATGGTACATGAAAATACTGGAATGATAACAAGCTGTATGAAAGGATGAATATGCCAGATATAGAGAAGTATATAAGAGGACTTCTTTCACCTCAGTCTCCTTAGTAGGTAGAGAGAGAACACAATATTCCTTTGTATAGATCTATATCTATATCTATATCTATATCTATATGCATATATATATACATTATATATATTTATCATAACTCTTCCAAATAAGACTATTCCCTCTTTAGTTAACCCTAAAGGACCAATTTCCACAGGGAAGTCAAGGAAAGAGGTATTGGAAGAGTGAAGAGGAAAAGGAGAGAAAAAAGGAAGGGAAGGAAATGAGGGGAAGAGGGATGAAAGAAAGGAAGGAAGGAATGAAAGAAGGAAGGAAATAAGGAGGGACTTGTGGAAATTGTACAGTGTGCCAGACACTCTGCTAAGTTTTTGCCTCTTTTGTCTTTATTTTCTCTATATTTCTTTTGTATATATATATATTCCCAATGCCTGGAATATAATAGATACTTAAAATACACTTATTGATTTATTGGTTTATAACAATTTATATTTCTATAGCATGTTAAGATTTAAAAAAAAATCATAGTCCTCACAATAACCCAGAAAGGTAGGTGGTACAAGCGTCATCATTTTACAGATAAGGAAACTGAGAAAAAGTTAGGGTAAATGATGAGTCCAGGATCATAAAGCCAGTAAATGTTAAGACCAAGAACTTGGACCTGGGACTTTTGAGTCAAGACTAAAATTCTTTTCAACATAATGCTGTCTCAAAGAGTTAGAAAAAGAAATGTACAAAAACACACATCTTGCTTATATACTTGTGATTGCTTTATTTTTTTGTAAATAGTATATCTTATTATCTAAACTTCATTGTCTTTTGTAACTTGTCTCATCT
The DNA here is from genome assembly GCF_028372415.1 of Notamacropus eugenii. Lineage (NCBI taxonomy): Eukaryota > Metazoa > Chordata > Mammalia > Diprotodontia > Macropodidae > Notamacropus > Notamacropus eugenii. The sequence continues at coordinate 92,860,401 of NC_092876.1, forward strand.
TCTTCTAAAAATCATTTTTTATACTCAGAATGTTCTATTATATTGTTGTTAAATGACTTCTGTGAGGAAGAAGTATGAAAAGTGGACCAGGGAGGAATTATATCCTCAAGTCTGAAGTGAAGGGAGAGAGCCCCACAGGGAGGCATATGTTGATAATCTGGGAGAACCCAAAGACAATAGAACCTCTTGAGGTCAAAGGAGGAAGAGCTAAGAAGAATACATTCCTAGTGAATATCTTCATTTACAACCCTACAAAATCTCTTGGAGCACATCGAAACCTAGTCAGGGCATCATTCTCCAAGGCTTATTTTTGTGAGAATATCTTTAGCACCCGTTCCCGGATCTGCTTGGTCCTGACACCATAGATAACTGGGTTGAGCATTGGTGGGACTACAACATACAGATTGGCCAGGAGGATGTGGATATAACGGGGTACATTCCGGCCAAAGCGATGGGTCATGAAGGAGAAGAGGGCTGGGGTATAGAAGGCCAAGATAACACACACATGGGAGCCACAGGTGCTCAGAGCTTTAATACGGGCATCCAGGGAAGGGAGACGGAAGACAGCTTGTAGGATATGGCCATAGGATATAGCAATGGCTATGATGTCAAATACCAAGAGAGAAATGGCACCCAGACCATAGATAATGTTGATCCTTATGCTTGCACAAGCAAGGCGGGCTAGGCCCATGTGCTCACAGTAGGTATGGGGAAGGATATGGTGTCCACAGAAAGGCAGGCGTAGGATCAGAAACACGAAGGGAATCACAGAAAGGAAAGATCTCACCAGCACTCCAAGGCCAATTGCTGCCACCACTCTGTTAGTGAGAATGATGCTATAGCGAAGTGGGTTGCAGATAGCCACATAGCGGTCATAGGCCATGGCCAGGAGTACAGCTGATTCCATGCCAGTAAAGTTATGAATGAAGAACATCTGTGTCAGGCAGGTGCCAAAAATGATCTCCCTCAAGCTGAACCAGAAGATTCCCAGCATTTTAGGGATGGTGGCAGTTGACAGACCCAGATCAATAGTGGCCAGCATGGCCAAGAAGTAAAACATGGGCTGATGAAGACTCCGTTCAGTTTGGATCACAGACAGTAGGGTGATATTCCCCACCAGTGCAATCAGATACACTATGCAGAAAGGGAAGCCAATCCAAGTGTGCATAGATTCTAGACCTGGGATGCCTAGCAGCAGGAAGGAGTGAGGATGAATTTGTGTATCATTGGATGTGAACATCTTAGCTGTAGATGAATGTGTTCATACTCATTACAGAGTGCTTACCTAGTATGGGGGAACCCAGTAGGACACTGCTGAACTTGGTGGTCCTGCAAAGACACAAATAGATTAGAAATTTTTTTTTCATTTGGAAAATAGTTCAGTTCATGAGTCAAAGAGTTGCATTGGTCATCTGCCATGTAGAGATCTGTGTGCTGAAAAAGACAGAAAAAAAAGTAATCTAAAAGGGAAATGTTAATAAAATAACATTTCCCTAATATGGGAAGGACTATCATGAACTGAAACACTAAGATTAGACACAGCACCTAACACATTGTGAATATTTTAACAATGCTTGTTTTTAGACTAGATAATAGAGAAAATTCAGAATAATAACTAATCTTTAAGAAAAAAAATAACAATGTTAGACAACCTGATCATCTCCATAATTAGCTTTATGATTCCCTGAATCAATTCAATAGTATCCAATTCACATCTAAATTAAGTTCCTTCTATGCTCTACCTATTAATATGAGAACATAAATAGATAAAAAAACAGATAAAAATTTAAAAAAGGTGGATGGATTGATGAATCAGTAAGTACAATGTAGAGCTTTTTCCCAGGGACCTTACTATCTAAAGGTGAAAGAACTACAAATAGTTATAAAAAGTGACTGCAATATAAAAGCTTTTGAAAGGACCATGCAAAGTACTTTAAAAATTCTACAGTTTCACCTGGTGAAGTCAAGGAAGAATAGAGTAAATTAAATATGTTTCTCTCCTTCATTTTTGAAAAGGACCATGACATCATGCAAATGATGACATGACTTACAGTTGACTTTGATTTGAATGAGACTGTGAAAGATCACCATTCTCACTTTCTCTTCTAGAGCCATCTGGATCCACTGACCAGATATTCATCAAGATGATTGGAGATGACCCAGGATGCATTGGCTGACCCTGCCCCTTTTAGGCTAAGGTACATTCACTTACTCGTTTAGTGTGCGGTTATGACTATTCAGTGAATAGGACTCTTTAAGCAACTGCTTTTCTTTGAAATAGCAATCTGATGGTCTTTCCCTCACAGCGTGATTTTCTTTTCTTTTATTCTACTTAAAGGGACCATCCCTTGACTCACTTCTTAAAGAGGCCAATTCAGTTTAAATATGGATTGGGTCTTGAAGTAAGGGGCATATACAGATGGAAATTGAATTAGGGAGTACACTCTGAGATTAAGTAATAGAATAAGTAAAGGGAAAAATTCCAAATAAGAAGAGAAGTGGACAGTAGTTTAATTGTTCTGTAATATACAGTATATAAAGTAGTATAATTATGGTAAATTTAATTCTGACTGGATATTCTCCTCGTTCTCATTCTCATTATCATCATTACATTATCCTCATCCTTTTCTTCTTCCACAGGAGAGGCAAGGAAAAATGTCATTCAAATTCCATTTCCTAAAATATGTTGCAAAGGAAAAATTAACTACTATCTCTGCCCCTCAATATTCTCTTCCTCAAAAACAGTGGATAAAACATAACTGTGCTTTGTGCTTCACAGATATTGCAGTAATTACTAATAAATGCTTTTTAACAACTGACTCTGAAAATGCAATTATCATTTTTAAATTTAATTTATATTAACTCTTTCCCCATCACTCTCTTAATTCCATACAATCAAAAAACAATGAATCTGGTCCTTCTTTAGACCAGTTATCGATTTCCTAGTACTGGAAATTTAATATTCTGCTCTCTCAAACTGGTAAGAACTGGGTGATGTACAAACGTGTGCTATTCTGAATTTCAGAGCATATAATGTATGGATAAAGAATAATGACAACAAGGGGATGGGTTACCAAAAAAAAAAAATCTGATTGGTAATGGAATTGTTTTAAAATGGTCCAGGAAAAGACAGGGCACCTGCTCAAAAGAAATTAAGCCAATTAAAAGAAGCATGATGGTGAGATCAAGAGGACACATAATTCCTCTCTTCTTTTCATTAGCTAGGTCATATGTAAAGAGCGCATTTTGTTGAATTCTGGCTGATAGATTTCAGGAAGGATGCTGAGAAGTTGGAGAATATTCATAGCAATGACAACAGGACAGTGAGAGGATTAGGGACTAAGATACATCAGAAGCAGCTAAGGAATGAGGATGTTTATCAGAGAGAAGAGAGGGCTCCTGGAAGATGGATTAGCTTTGTGAAGATTGCCAAGAAGATACTTAACTTAATGAAGCAGCTCATTTTATTTTTTCACAACTCTAATTGTTAAGTGAACAATTTAAGTCATTGTCATCTCCACATGCATACTTGTTGTAACTTCCTTAATTGATAACGATTTCCCTTTCTCTTTATCTAGTCAAGAATTTCCATATTCCAAGTTCTAGATCATGTCACCACAATCCATGAAGCATTTCCAAAACATCCTACTTCATCATGCTATCCGTCCCCTAAGAGAACTTACTGACTGTAATGAACAAAAGTACATTGAACTTACTGGTCAAGTTATTTTAAGGTCCCTGACTTTGTGACCTGGCTGCAGTAGTCATTGTGTCTGTTATGTGTAATGATTCTGGTAGCTGGAGTCAGGAGTCTCTGTGAAGACAGCAAAGCAATGATCAGAATGTGAGGATCAGGCACAATAGCTGTTTGAAGTAATAATGTTGAAGAAGGAAGAGAAAGAGGAGAGGAAGAAAGAAAATGAGAAAGATGGGGAGAAGGAGAATTTAGGAAAAGAAAGAAAGAGAAGAGAAGAAAGAAAAAGAAAAAGGAAAGAAGGAGGATAGAGGAAGATGAAGGAGGGTGAGCATCTAAAGGAAAAAAGAAGAATAAAAGATTCTGTCTCTCACTTCCATGACTTTGCACAGGTTGTCTCCTGAAGCTATAATGGGTTCCCTTTTATTCAACTCTTAGTATTGGTAGTTTCATTTAAAGCTTACCTTACTGCCAATTACTATGGGAAAAGTTTCTGATACATATAACAGCTAGTGTCCTTATCTGATTATATTTTGTTTATTTGTCTGTTTAAATGCCATGCAAGTGCCCAATAGAAATTAAGGTCCTAGAAGACATGGATTATATCCTTACTGTGTTTGTACCCCCATGACCTATCACAAACTCTTTTCCCTTGGTAAGCACTTAGGAAATGATTCTTGGATGAATGAATGGGACACCTTGTCTGAGTTCTGAGTGTGGTACAAATGTCTAACCCTTTTTTGAATTTCAATTTCCCCAACTATTAAATGAACATTATAATTCCTGAACTTCTTTAATTTATAAGGTGGTCATGAGGACCAAACGAGGTAATTATTATGAAAGTATTTTGAAAACACTGAGAATAATCACCATACCTTTATAAAATAACCTGCATTAGAAAGAAACCATGAGGAAGAGAGGTAACAAAAGAAAGAGACAAGTGCTATGGAAGGAATTTTTTAAAAATTGAAAGCTTTGGGCATAGAGAATTAGAAGAAAAAATTTTGAAGGAGACAGACAAAAGAAACAGAGTAGTGGGTCAAAACTGAGTAAATAAACATAGAAGAGAGGAGTATTCTGATATAAGTACTGAGCATCTTTGCTGCTTCCCTACGAATTCCAGACAACTATTTTTATATTTATCCAAACAGAACATTTTCTTCCTTCTCTGAGTCCCTCAAATGCTTTGTTCACCCTCTCATATTGACTCAACTTTTTCTTTATTTCTATAAATGCAGTGCAGCTTAAGTAAGCCCCTTTAGGAGAATACTTTCTTACATTTTCCATTGTTCATTCACACAACCTAGCACAATGTCTTACACATTATAGGTATTTAATAAATCTTTAGAGAGTTGGATGGAACTGAATCCCATATTTTTTTTGAAAGAAACAGATTTTGACTATATAGAAAATGTTGTACGTTTCTTCCAGGTAAAGCAGTGATCAAGAAAATGGATCTAGTCACATAATCAACACAGGTAAAACAAATTAGAGGCTTCCAGAAGCATTGAATGTTATATTCTGGGAACCAGAGTGTAAGGGAACATCACTGCAGGTCCTCTAGCATTGAGGAATAAAAGAAGCAGTATATATTTTCCCTGTTCTGGAGGAGCTAATTGATTAATATCTTTTATATAGAAGAATGAATAATGAACATTTATTCTATGAGCTCTTCAAAAATTTTGGATGAGTGTATGTGTCATTTCAAGATGAGAAAACCAAGATTTTTCAAGTGAAAATCTTCCTCTCACTGGCTGAGTGGTTCCTCTAGCTACACTCAACCTTTACCTGTCTGTAGAGGTGAGAAATTCTGGGGGTCCAAAGCCTTGGCCAGGAGCAAGAGAATGACTTATCAGTCCTGGTAGTAGAGGGTTTCCTGTATGTGTCTCAGCTGTCTGCTGCACCCAAGTTTGTGAAGTCTCAAAGAAGGAGACTTTTTTCCAAAGGAACATAATTCTGTGGATAATTTCTTCCAGAGGTCTAGCCAAACCAGACTTTTGTGAAGAGAAATTGTGGCCCGGAGGCCCAGAGCAAACATTAGCCTAGGTTAATCTTTTGATTACCGAAACAGACTTTCAGACACTAGGGAGCAACTAGACAGGTTTAGGGAACTGGGGAATTCCAAGTTGCCTATGGGAGAGATGGCTATAGACACTGTGGTTGGGCCTAAATAAACTACCCTAGAACTGGGGGAAATATGGCCTGAAACAAAGAGCAAGGCTACAGGGCTGCACAAAATGAGGCTGTGTTTGATAGGTCTCCAACTTCATGAGCAAAAGTTTGGGGAGCCTAGTTTAGATAGACAGAGGCTGAACCATCAGAAAGGATTAATACAAATGGGTAGAATGACTCCCAAACATGAAGGATGTATATATTGTAAAAGATTTTTACTTCTGGTACCATAATTTATTAAGATCTAAACCTCAGTTTGTTTGATGTACTTCTTGGCCTATATAAAGACAGCTTTCCTGAATCATTCTCTAATTTTGACAAGGGCTCCTTCACTCTCTAGATGAAAACCTCTATATCCTTGTTTGCACACTCTTTCTATATCTTTGTCCCATCACCAGGCCTAGTTTCTTGCCTATCAAAAGATTCCATAAGGTTTCCTAAGGTGTAGGGTGTGTTCAAGGAGGACTAGTACCTTTGGTGTGATGGCTGCCAAGCCCTTATCAAGATTCTTTCCACCTTTGATTTCCACCTGTTTCACCTAACTCTCACCTGTTTGTTCCAATGGCCATATAGGCAGATGAAGCAGGCAATATGGAGCAGTTAGAGCTTGGTTAGACACCAAAGATGCCAAGGCCATCCACTGCATCCTGAGCCAACCCCAGTTGTCTTGACCCTGTCCTGGCACTGGACTATCATGACTCTGGAAGAGAGAGTGAGGCTGATGACTTCGTGCAACTTAGCCTCACTTAAATCCAATTTAGGCACAAATCAAAAGACATCAGCTATACCATTTCACTATTATGTCATCATAAAGTCCTGTGGTGACAGGTAAGTGATGAAGCAGCAGATGTGGATACACTGGGAGCTGTACTCACAACCCTGCACACAGACAGCCCAGGCCATAGGGTTGTTTCTCACTGGAAGCAGCAGTCAGACTCAGCAGTCCCCTGGATGTTTGAGCAGTCTTTTAAGGATGACATCGCTCACCTCCTGGTATGAGGAATGGGGCTAGAAAAGGTGCCCTAAACATTGTCTGCTTACCCAAACCTGTCCTGATTATCATGGTAGACAGGGAATCCCACTAGGTAGTCGAAACCCATAAAAATGTACAAAATGTATGAAAGCATCTGGAAAGATGATTCCACTCACCATCAGCACATGTAACATGTACACACTAACAGACAACACAAAATCCAGTAGACTTGAAAGAAGAACTGCTCTTGTTGCAAGAGAACTCAGCAGGTATCACACCCAAATGGCAGCCTTGAGTGAAATAAGGTTGGCAAATGAAGATCAGCTTACAGAAGTTGGATACGGATACACCTTTTTTCTGGAGTGGGTGCAGTAAAGGGGAGTGCCATGAAGTTAGCATGCATTTTGAAATCAAAACTAATCTAGTCAGCAAGCTGGTTTGTCTGCCAAAAGGAGTAAATGACAAGCTCATGACAAAGTGATTGCCACTCACAGGAAAACTCCATGCCACCATCATCAGTGCCTAAGCTCCCACCGCGACAAACCCTGATGCAGTGAAAGAAAAATTTTATGAAGACCCAGAGACCCTAACCATCAATGTTCCAAAAGAGGACAAGCTTATAATTCTGGGCAACTTTAATGCTAAAGTAGGCTCACACTACTAGGCTTGGAAGGGAGTCCTAGGGAGGAATGGAGTTGGACACAGCAATAGCAATGGTCATTTACTGCTGAAAACGTGTGCATCCCATGACGTTCTCATCACCAACACTGTCTTCCATTTACGTAAATGCAATAAAACTTCATGGATGCACCCTCGAAGCAAACATTGGCATATAATAGACTATGTGATTGTAAGAAGAAACAGACAAGATGTGAGAGTGACAAAGGCAATGTGTGGTGGAGAGTGCTGGACTGATCATAGACTTACCCTTTTCAAGCTAACTATTCGCATTCATCAAAAGTGCCACCTCCAAGGTAAAATGACTACCAGAAGATTTATTATCAACAAATAAGAACTCTTTTCTGAGTGTGAATAGTTTGTTGCTGATTTGGAGGGAAAGTTGAGCCAACACACAGTTGGCAACAGTGCAGCAGAAAAGGAGTGGGCAACTTTCAAAGATTTGGTGTACAACACTTCATTTACTCATTTGGATCAGAACACTGGCAAACATAAAGATTGGTTTGATGAAAATGAGGGGGAAATTCAGAAGTGACTAGAAGAAAAATGAGAACTTCACATGATTTACCAGCAGGATAGTTTATCCAACTCTAAGAAGGCAGCATTTAATTGCATAAAAAGCAAAGTACAAGAAAAACTCAGGTTGAAGTCAATCCCTCCTTAGGTGAACTTCCAATTGAAGAAGAGGTTTTGGGAGCCATTAAGCTATTTTCATGTCCCAAAGCACCTAGTTCTGATTCTATTCCAACTGAGATTCCTACAGGAGTTCAAGGATGCCTCCATTGTTCATCCCTATAAGTGTAAATGGAATAGATTGTCCTACAACAATAACAGGGGGATCTCTCTCTTAATCATTGTTGGCAAAGTTCTTGCTAGAGTTCTAATTATTAGTTTGATCCTGCACCTGGAAGATGGTCATACATCTGACAGCCAGTGAGGCTTCAGAAAGGGTCATGAAACAATCTATATCGCATTTGCTGCCCAACAACTCCAGGAGAAATGCCAGGAATAGAAGAGAGATCTGTACACGTTTGTAGATCTGACCAAGGCCTTTGACACTGTTAGTCAGAGCTTATGGAAAATTATGTCAAAATTTGGTTGCCGGTAGAAGGACATCAGTATTGTATGTCCATTTCATGACGCGTGTTTGCCCAACCTCTGGGTAATGGACAATGATCTCGTGCCTTCCCAGTCTCTAATGGAGTGAAACAAGGCTGTGTGCTTGCTCCCATTCTTTATGGCATGATGTTTTCAGCCAGGGTTCCACTTAATTCTCCTATACAACATGACTAGTGTGAAATTATGTTTAATAGGAATGTATATGTAGAGTCTATATCATATTGCAGGCTCTCTTGGGGAGGGAGGAAGAGAAAATTTAAGAAAAGGAAGGAACATAGAAATGGAAAGAAAAGGAAGAAACAAAAGAAAAGGAAGAAAAAAAGGAAGGAAGATAAAAAAGACAAAAAGAAAGTTATTAGGAAATGATGGCTGGGCAAATTATATTATATCAATTTAATGGAATGTTATATAAAAGCGATAAATGAAGAGTCAAAGAAACATGGAATCATTCCTATGAACTGATGCATCAAGAAGCAAGTAGAACCATAAGAAAAGTATAAATGGTAACTATGATAACTAGGGCAGCTAAGTGGCACAGTGTAAAGTGCCAGTTCTGGATTCACAAAATCTCATCTTCCTGCATTCAAATCTGGCCTCAGAGACTTACCAGCTGTGTGACCTTACACACTTCACTTAACCCTATTTCCCTCAGTTTCCTCATCTGTAAAATGATCTGGAGAAGAAAATAGCAAACTACTCCAGTATCTCTACCAAGAAAACTCCAAATGGTATCACCAAGAGTTGGACATGACTGAAAAACAACTGAACTGAATGATAGCACTCAAAACACACACACACACAGACACATAGTTAATTACAGCCAAATGTCATGACCAATTTTGTTCTCAGAGATCAGATAGTGAAGTAGTGTTCCCCTCCTTCCCTTCCCACCCCTTTCCAGTAGAAAAGTAAGAGACTATGACTATTTAATGTTCCATGCTGTGACATAAGGTTGGTATGTTGTTCAATATTTAAAACTATTTTTTCTTTGCTACATGTTAGAGATTGATGGGAGCTCATATTTGGGATATAGTTAAATTATTAAAACAATACTGTTCACATATATTTAACAGTTATAAAGCATTTTTTAAAAGTCTAGTATCTAACACAATCGCCAAGAGACTTGTGAAGAAGGGATCCCTATGATTCACGTTTTATTGATGAAATGTACTACTGATTAGGAGGCAGACTGCTCAGTCCCCATATACCTACTGTAGTGAACCACAGAAGTTTGTGCCAGAATGAAGAATGATAAAGAAACCCAGTGATGAAATGTAGTATGTATTTTCTTCCACACTGGAACTAACAAAAAAAAAAAAAAAAGAGCAACAGTAAGAATCAAGGAAACATAGGTGATCTCCCAGTCTGCCTAGCAAAGCTGTGACCAGCACCTCCTAATGTAAATCAAGATAAGACATGTAGTCTGTAAGTTTCTGTATAAAAGGGCAGTAAAAGCAAAGACCATTCCTAAGAAACTGCCAAGGTAATTAGATAGCCCCAGGATGGAGAAGGTGGAGACTCAAAGGAGCAGCAGCGGGCAGCCACCAGCAACCAGAAACTAGGGCTGTACTACAGTGTTCAGACCTGCACAGCCTGAGCCCAGGAAGAGGGGAGGATATTGGAAAAGAATATTAGCATTTATGTAGGACATACTATATTCCAGGTACTGTGTTAAGCAGTTTTTACAAATATTTCCTTTTTTAGTCCTGACAACAACTGCAAGAGGTAGGTGCTTATTAGCACCCCCATTTTATAGTCAAGAAAATATGAGGCAAAAGAGATGAAAGAGGCCATATATGAACTCAGGTCTTCCTCACTGCAGGCTCAGAGTTCTATCCATGGCTAGCCCATTTGCTTTTAGGTTTTGTGGGTCCCTAATATTCTGTCCTGAGATGCCAGAGAGAGCTTGGAAGATCTCTTACTCAGAAATTTAAAGATCCAGAAGGTCTAACCCTGCTAAATGGAAATCAGTGTCAGAAACTGAGCGAAAAAGGAAAGAATGATGTAGGACTGACCACCCTACCTGAAAAGCACAGCAGGCAAACGGACCAAGTCTACCTCTGGCATAAAGTCTTCATTAAGGAAATAAAAATGGAGAGATGACAGTAATAATAATAGTAATGCCATTGATATAATGCTTTACTCTGTGCTAACCATAGTGCCAAGTGGTTTTCAAATATTGTTTTGTTTGATCCTCACAACATCCCTGGAAGAGTGCAGCTATTATGCCCATTTTACAGATGAGGCAACTGAGGCAAATAGGTGTTAACAATGACGTGCCCAGTATCATAGCGCTAGTGACTGTATGAAATCAGATACTAACTTAGACACTTCTGACTCAACAGGTCTTCTCTCTACTGCGCCACCAACTGCTCAGTATAAAAAAAATGATTGTAAATCTAGAAAAAGTCTAGGAAAAAAATTTTTCCCCATATGATTACATAGAAGTGAAGTAAGAGATTCCCGCAGAGAACTTTTGATGAGACATGTTATCCTCTTCATTATTGAGAGGTGATGAAAAAAAGTAGAAAGCCGCATATTTTTGGACAAAGCCACCATGCTGATTTGTTTTTCTTGGCTGTGCTATTTTTCTCACAAGGAGTTTTTTCCTCTACCTTTCATTTGATTTTTATTTGAAAAGTAGGGACAATTTAGTGGATGGGGGCATGAGCAATAATAATAATATCCCCTTCCAAAGTGAAGGACTATATTTTTTTAAATGCCCAGAGAAAAAAAAAATGAAGTTTTTATGAAGGCATGGAACATCAGGGCAGTTAGGAATTAATACGGGTAATTTGCATACAATTTTAAAGGAATAAGTATGTAATAGAGATATATTGCTTTCTAGAGCCTTTTCTTTTTGTGTTGTATTCTGAATACGAAAATGAACTTGTGTGTGTGTATTCAAAATTTCTTTTTTATTTCAGAATAAAAGAGGAAGATTTGGATATAGTGTTTAGTAACTATATGAGCCTAGCCAAGCATGATCAGAGAAGTTACTTAAAGAATGTTCAATTTCCTCACATGTAGAATAGGGAAAATAGTACTTATACTCGTAACCTCACAGAGTTTTTAATAGAGAAAAGATTTAGTAAATATAAAATGTTGAAACAAGCATTAGTGCCCCCTATCAAGTGAGGCTACTAAGTATCATAGAAGTTTTATTTTCAGTGAATCATCTCATAATGAAATTTACATTCAGAAATAAAACTATTTTACTCTATAAAATCATTTATTGATAATTTGAGGGATTTTACTGATACTCCAAGGGGACAAGATTAACATGGGCAAAGAAATGACCCAATAGAAATGTAGGAATATTTTCTCTCATTTACAATGAAAGTATGAAATGGTTAGTTATGAATCATTCTATGCATCTATTTGTTATAGGCAGACAAAAAAATATTATTTATTTCTTATGTTATTTGAAAATTCTTTTGAGATATTGAGTGGAGTGAGAAGAACCAGAGCACTGTATAAAGTAATAGCCTGTCACATCAAGCAAAGGATTTTGTTGTTGTTGTTGTTGTTGCTGTTCTGGATTGAGTTTTAACCAATCAAGTGCCTTTGCTTGAATCTTGCCTTTGATTGAATCAATTAAGAGTCTTTGATTAGAATAAAGCATAGGGGAACTTGCTTGTGGGGAGGTATAACAAAAACAATGTTTTTGATGTTGGTATTCTGTCTGCTGATCAATGTTAATTCCTCGACAGGAGCCATGTCTGTTGGTCTCTGTTAATTTCTCAGACAGAAGCCCTGTCTGTTGGTTTTTATAAGTGAATTGAAATGGCATTGATAATGTACATAAATATTGTTATAGCCCTGCAAAATTTTGCTTTCATAGAAACAGAAGCTGCAGGCAGGTGCCCCTGGAGCCTGCTCTCAGGCAGAAGCAGGAAGCATTTGGAGTGGAACAGTCTTCATGAGCTGAGACAAAGCATGGGAGTAGAGAGCTGCCTGCATATGAACACAAGCAAGAGCTAGGAGAAGCTGGCCCACAGAAAAGGAGCTGTGGGATTTGGAAGTCAGCTTTGAGTCAAGGTGAGAGAAGACTTATACACTCGGTATTGATTAAGAAGATTGTTCTTACAGTGAGTGACCTTGGGGTGGATGGTATGTTATTTTCTGCTACCCCTTAAGGACGCATCATGCTGGGGAAGAACCTAGCCTGGGACTCCCTGACTTTGGAGATACAATGATATATGCTATGTGCCATATGACGTAATGAGTGCTATGAGACACATGTATGTATAGGATGATATGTTTTGCTGAAAGATATTGTTATGAATGTTATGCTTTACTTTTTTGAACAATGTTTAGTTTATTGCAGAATAAATAGAGGGTTCATTACAGTATGTGATTAGACACTTAAAGTCATTCACAGCAGCAATCCTTAGGTGTGCTGCCACGATTGGCTTTACACAGTCACGGTGTGCAATGACTAATTTTGACAGACTCAGCTCTTCTCAGCAATGCAGTGACCTAAAACAATTCCAAAGGACTCGTGGTAGAAAATGACATTCACATCCAGAGAAGTAGCTATAGAGTCTGAAAGCAAAGCAAAGCAGACTATTTTCTTTCTTTTTGGTTTTGTTTTTCTTTATCATGATTTCTCCCATTTGTTATGATTCTCCTATACAACATGACTCATATGAAATTACATTTAATAAGAATGTATATGTAGAGTCTATATCATAGTGCAGGCTGCCTTGGGGAGGCAGGGAGCGAATATTTAAAACTTATGGAAGTGAATGTTGAAAACTACAAATAAATAAGCTAAAAGCAAAGAAAATTATTTCAAATGCTAAGGATCTTTTATAATAAAGACATAAAAAAGTGATGAAATATGACATGTGAATACTTAATCCTTTTTCAGTTTCAAATGTCTAGGAGCTACCCTCTTCAATGTTATTAAAGATCTCTTGATTGTCCAATACAATGCTGTTTTCTCAATCTTCATCATTTTTACCTCTCTGTAACTTTTGACACTGTGAATCACCCTTTTTTCTCTGGGCTTTTGTGAATGTATTCTTTCCTAAGTCTTCACTTATCTGACTATTTTTTTGTCAGTTTCCTTTGCTAGATCTTCACTACAGTTACAGACACTAACACTGGGTTTCCTGCAGACCTCTGCCTGTGTCAACTTCTGGTTCTATATGATTATCACTTGGGTAATCTCATCAATGCCCATGATTTCAATGGTCATCTCTGTACTGATGATTCTCATATTGACATATCCAGTTCTAACCTCACTGTGGAATCTCTGGTCTTACTTCTTAAGCTGCCTCTTGGATATCTTGATTGAACTTGATGATGTTTAGATATCTTAAATTCAACTTGTTCAAAACTGAACTCTTCATCTTTTACCCCAAATCTCTATTGTCTTCCTAACTTCTCTATTCTGGTGAGGGAAATTTCATTATCCTAGTTACCCAGGCTCTGCACCTAAAGGCATCCTCAAAATAGCATTATCTCTTATCACCCCACATGCAATGTGTTGTCATAGCCTACTAATTTTATCTTTGTAGCACACGTTTCACATACGCCTTCTTTCCATTATCAGCATCTCAGTACAGATCCTTATTACCTCATATTAGGACTACTGTCATGATATACTGATTGATCTAACTGCCACAAGTCTCTCCCTATTTCAGTCCATCACTCAACTATCAAGGAGATCTTTCCAAAGATTAGGTCTGAACTTGTCAGTCCCCTAACTAATAAGATCCAGTGTCTCACTATCACCTCCAGCATCAAATATAAAATCCTCTCTTGGGTGTTCAGTCATTTATAACCAGTTCCTTTCCTTTCCTTTCCATTATTATTATCACCCCTTCTGCTTCTAAATTCAGGCATTTTCTTTCTGTCTCCCACGTACAGAATACTCTTCCTCATCATCTCCACCTTTTTTATTGTTTAGCTTCTTTCAAGTCTAAGCTAAAATCACATCTTCTAAAGAAAGCCTTTCCTGATTCCTCTTAATTTTCCACTGTGTTGATTATCTTCATTATCCCTCTCGATAGTGTGTCAGTACATAGTTGTTTGCATATTGTCTCCCCGAAGAATTTTGAGCCCTTGAGACTAGGGAAATATTTCCAGATTAGAGTTATGAGAAAAAAGTGACTAGAAATATTGTCATGTGAAGATCAGTTGAAAGAGTTGGAGCTTTTTTGCTTAGAGAAGAGAACATGTGGGGGGCAAGATAATTTTCTTCAACTATTTGTAAATCTATCATTTTGAAGAGTAATTTGCCTTGTGGTGTACTGGTGAGTTGTGGTGTACTGGATAGAGACATGGAGTTAGGAAGATCTGAATTTAAATCCTGGTTTGAATAATTACTTGCTATGTGACTCCAGTCAAACTTAACATCCTTGACCTTCATTAACCTCATCTGTGAAATGCTGTGGTTGGAATTTATGACTTTTAAGGTTCCCTTATATATTAAACTTAAGATTCAATGGTCTTATGATCACTAGGAACCATGGTTCAAAGTTGCAGAGAATAATATTTCAGTTCAATGTGAAGAAATAATTATAACTCTTAACAATTATAATTATCTTTGTAATTTAGAGGAGGAAGAAGTGATGTCGCCTTTTGTGAAAAACTTTAAGTGGTGATTAAAAGACCAGGCCTCTGAGACATCTTTTAACTCCGGTTCTGTGATTCCATGATTTGTACTTCATGGACCCGTTCATTAGAGAATCTTTCTATTCTGTTGGAGCCATAGTCCAAGAGCTATTTCTCTTTAGTTTCATGTAAAGGCTTTTCATCTACACATAAATATCTCCTCTGCATATACAGTCACCTATAATCACTCTGCATATACAGTCTTCTATAACCAATCTATTGAGTTTTCGTATCACCTAAATAGGCTGCCTTTCCCACTCACCCATTCCTTTTTTTCACTTACTCTCTCTTTCATACTTTTCTTCTTGGACTTCCTATCTATTCACAAACCACTATCTTCTTCTATGAAGGAAGATTATCTTAGTTTCAACTTCTCTTTGGTAGGTGTTCATGCCTTTATGGTCTAACATGCTGTCTGGTATCCCTTTATAGAGTCTCTGACTTGTTTTTACTGTTTTAAATCACATGGCTATCTACAGCTTCTCCTCTTATGGACAGCTAGATGGCAAAATGAATAGAGTTTTAGGTCAGGAAGCAGGAAGACATAACTTCAAATCAAACCCCAGATACTTGTTAGCTGTATGACCCTGGGCAAGTCAATTAACTTTTATTTGCCTCAATTCTTTCAATTGTAAAATTGTGATAACAGCACCTATCTCACAGGGTTGTTGTGTGAAACAAGATTTTACTGGGAAAACTCTTAACGCAGGGCCTAGCATATAGTAGGCACTATATAATACTTATCTTCCCTCCTCAATTTATTCTTTAGTCATGTTCTCCACACATGTTTACCTGGAGAATATCCCAGAAACCGATTTAAGAATCCTAGACCTTTACTATTACTTAGAAGTACATGATAATGGAAAGGATATCAAGGACTGCAAATTAATCATCCATATGGAATTTTTCCTAACAGGGAAAGGAAAAAAAATACTAGATGCTATTGGCATATAAAAGAGAATCAGAGGTAACTAATTATACAATTTGTACAATTGTATAAGTTAGGGCAAATTTTCCTTTTTTTCTTTTCTTTTTCCTTTTTTTAGTGGAGCTAAAAGCTAGCAGGTGAAAGAATATAATGTGAAGAAATCAGAGAAGGCATGAAAGAATTTAGAAATCAGAGTGAAAATATGTCAGAGGTCAATAGCTTTAACATTTGAGGAGCTCCTCACTAGTAATTGAGAGAAGCCAAAATAAGGATTTTCCATAAATTACTCACAAATGAGGGTAAGGAAGGAGCTATTTTGAATTCATTGTTTCATTAAAAGTACCAATATCTTCCCTGACAGGATCATTAGACCAGATATCAGGGTCTACAATATAGATAATCAGCTGAGAAGTATCAGTCTTATAGTATTATAATTAATTCTCATGGTGCACTGGGGACAAGACCAATGTGGGAATTAGCCCCTTAGAAAGTTGTATCACCAGAGGACTGTAACAACAAATGTCAAGAGAAGATTGGAGTTATTATACGTAGGAAGAAGCATCTCCTGTTATGATCACTATGTGAATAGTCGGTGAATATTCCCTAAAGATCCCTGGAAAGTGGAAATTAAATTTTTGGAGGTCCAATTCGGATTTATTTCTTGAAAAACATCTTTAACACCTTTTCCCGGATCTGTTTGGTCCTAACCCCATAGATGACAGGGTTAAGCATGGGTGGGACAACAACATAAAGATTGGCTAAGAGGATATGGATGTAACGAGGGATATTATGGCCAAAGCGATGGGTCATGAAAGAGAATAAGGCTGGAGTATAAAAGGCCAAGATGACACAAACATGGGAGCCACAGGTACTCAGGGCTTTTAGGCGGGCATCCTGGGAGGGGAGGTGAAAGACAGCTTGGAGAATCAGTACATAAGATAGAGCTATAGCTACAATGTCCAACAACAGAGTCCCAATAGCACATAGGCCATAGATCATGTTGACTCTGATGCTAGCACAAGCTAATCGAGCAATGCCCATGTGTTCACAGTAAGTATGAGGAATGACATGGTTTCCACAAAAAGGAAGTCGAAGGATGAGGAACACAAAGGGAATCACTGTGAAGAAAGACCTCACCACCACCACCATGCCCATCAAGGCCACCACCTTGTTGGTGAGGACAGTGGTGTAATGTAAAGGATTACAGATTGCTACATAGCGATCATAGGCCATAGATGATAACAAAGCTGATTCCATTCCAGTCAACATATGGATAAAGAACATCTGTGTGACACAAGCCCCAAAGCTGATCTCCCCTAATCTGAACCAAAAGATTCCCAGCATCTTGGGAATTGTGGTTGTTGATAGGCCTTGGTCAATGGTGGCTAACATGGCCAGGAAATAGAACATGGGCTGATGAAGTGTCTTCTCAGTCTGTATCACAACTAATATGGCTATATTTCCTAAGAGGGCAATAAGATACACAATGCAAAAAGGGAAGCCAATCCAGATGTGGAAATTTTCCAGTCCTGGAATTCCAAGTAATATAAAAAAGGGGGGATGGAACTGAGTATCATTGGAATGGGGCATCTTTTTTGCAGTTGCAGATGGCTATGGTCATTGCAGATGGACTTTCAAACACTGGAAAGGATTCACATGTGATCACTTCATCCTTCAGTATTCCTAGAGAGATATTGGAAATTATTTTTAATACTTTTAGAATAAAATAATCTCAGAATCTGACAGGACTTCAGAGATTAGTATCTCATTACACACTTATCTGAATAGAAATCTTTTCTATGACTTACTTAACAAATAGTCATTTTGCATCCAAGTAAAGTCCCCAAGTGATCTGGAATTCACTGTCTACCAAGTCAGGTCATTTCCCTTTCAGATAGACTTAATTCTTAGAAAGTTGATATTTACATTGATCCAAATGATTAAAATACTGAACTTGTGCCAATGCCATATAGTTCTGCTCTTTAGAAATTGTTCTTATGTAGGTCAGGCATTCAATATTTGAAGACAGTTATCATGATGTTCCCAAGTCTTTTTTTCCTTTCAAACTAAATATCCTGCTTCTTCCACCTATATGGGAAATACTTCAATTCTTGTCAATATTTCCTAAAAATGCTTCGATATGTCCAAAGCAGCACAATGTCAGTATCCATTCTTACATATGACACCTAAAATTGAACAAAATATTACAAATTGTGATTCACCTGAGTAGAATAAAGGTATCTTAACCCTATCATCTTCCTCATATTTCTACTAATAATCATTTAAAATTTGAATATTAATTTTGGTGTCTATTTCATAATGATGACATTTTGAACTTTTATTCCACTGGAAAAAAATAAGAACTTTTTAAAAAATTACTACTATTGTATAGTCACATCCTCCCCTACCTGTAATTGTAGCTTTTTTAGCACTAACATGAAATATTTACACTTGTAAATATTTAATTTTATCATATAAGATTTGTCTCATTTTCTTACCTTGAATTCTTTTTGTAACTTGACAGTAATTCAGTATATTTATTAATCTTTCAATTCTGAATCATTTAATTATCAAATCTGCCTGACATGACCACTTATTTCACTGATAAACATATTGAACAAGGAATTTCCTAGGTACATTCAGAGACCTCCATTCAATTTAATAGTCAACAAATGTTATCAAGTCCTCATC
Organism: Notamacropus eugenii; assembly: GCF_028372415.1. Taxonomy (NCBI): domain Eukaryota; kingdom Metazoa; phylum Chordata; class Mammalia; order Diprotodontia; family Macropodidae; genus Notamacropus; species Notamacropus eugenii. The sequence continues at coordinate 92,879,283 of NC_092876.1, forward strand.
ATGTTCAGTAGCCAATATCACTAAGAAAATAATAGTATAAGATGTGTTTTTGCCACAATATCGCATGGACAGAATAATAGTTTTAGGTGAGATAGGAGTGCCCCCTTAGCATGCCTTTATCATAATACTTCTAAATCATCAAAGCAGAGGGAAGAGAACACAAGTGAGAAGGAAAAGAGTACCTCACATGAGATCACACCCCTGTAACATCCCAAACACATCATCCATTGACATGTGACAAAACAAGATTACAAATGCTATAGCAGGTTCTGTGGTTTAATCATCTTTTCCCAATAAGTCCCTTTAAAAATAAAAAAAAAAAGTCAGAAATAATTATAATTTGGAACTCTCAGTAAAATCACCTGTCAAGCAGGTGATGAGGAAATTCTGCTCTCCCAAGTCTGTATCCTCCATGTAGGAATGGCCACAGTCAGCACACAGAAGCATAAATAATTGAATGAGAGAAGTTTTACTCCTGGTGCACTATGCCCAGCCCACATCTTGAATATTTTGGTCAATCCTGGGCAGCATATTTTAAGGCATTGTTGAATTTATACTAGGCCTACAGGAGGAAGACAATAATTTCAAAGTTTCAAAAAATATTAGTTTAAGGAAGTATTGTTATTTGACTTAAAGAAGATAATATTTAGGGAATGAAGGTAGTTTTCAGATATTTTAAGGGTTGTCATATAGAAAGAAGAATAACCATATTATCTCAAAAAACAGAACTAGGAGAAATCATCCAAAGGTATAAAACATGCATAAAACATTCAAAGATGATTTTTATTTGCTGTAAACAAACACAAACTCCTCAGAATTTTGACACTTTCAGATCCTTTCTCACTAGTAGTAATATGAAGCTCAGAACTCATCATCATACTGTTACTTATACCTCTATTGTGTCTCTTTTTTTCTTCTTTTCAAATAGAAAAGATTGAGGATTGTGATATCCTTGTGAATTTCAAAAGGTTACCAGTCCAGGTTCTACCAGAAGTCAGACAATGAAAAACAGAGATCTATGAACACATTACTTGATCTAGTCTGGCAGGAGAAGGGTTGCATATTCATCCATTCATTAACCATTCTGCATCTGGAAGGTTAACTGGAGGGATGAACATTATGTAGAAACTATGTTAAATCTCACCCTAATCTCCGCAGGGCCTGCGGTGGTATAAGGAAAGTGTACATTCAGGAATTTGAGGAAATCATAAATTTGGCTATTGCTAAATTTTCTCTGTAAATGTCACTTTGTAAAAGCTAATGATGTTAATTAATATTAATTGGGTAAATGAAAGTAGGTCGTTTATCACTAGTGCTTAGCAATAGAGAGAGTCCACTGGAATGGGGGATTGACCCAATAATATTAGTTAAACAATCCCACAACTTGGGATTGCCCTAGAGGTATCAAAAAAAGTCAGAGAAATAAAGAAATAGAGAGGGAAAGGGAGAGGAAATAGGCATAAATTATCAAGCAAAGAATTTGGAACTATTTCTCAATATCTGAGAAAAGACATTTCTCAGAGACATTTGGCTCTGCAGACTCATTCTGCAACTTTAGTCAGTTATAATGGAAAAAAAACATTTTAAGTGCCTTCTTTGGAAAAAAGTAAAATAAAAACAACAAAAAGTAAATTTCCTACAGAGAGAAGAAAACTGAATATTTGATCCAGTATTCTACTCTGGGTGAAACAGAATGATGTAAAAGAATGGCTTCTGGTTTGGAGGTAGAATACCTGACTCCACTTCTTACTACCTGTGTGATGTTCCACAAGTCACTTTCCATTACTGAAGCCAGTTTTGCATATAGAAAATGTGAGGGTGTAACTCAGTGACTTTCTAAGGTCACTTCCAGCTCACAATTCATATATGAAGCTATATATCCTATGGGAATTATCACTTCAGCTTTCCTAGCTAGTCATTCAGTCATAAAGGCAATGCTTTATTAGGAATTTTCTTTCCTATGCTGGCATTTTTTTAAATCTACCCTCCCTAGTGTCTTCCTTTTCCATTTTGCGATTTTCCTTCTGAGTTCACTGAGGATAAATCTGTTCACCTGTTTCTGCTTTCATATTTTTCCTATAAATCATTTAAATAAAAATAAATGTAATGTGATGATTGATTGTTCTTATTCAATATTCAAGCAAACTTCTGCCCCACCTTCTCTTTGCTGTATTTAGAAAACTTTTCTTCATACATCATTCTTTCCTTAGTCTGAACTCTTTTCATTCCCAGATCTTTCAATCTTTTCACCACATGCACTATTCCCCTCCCTCTGGCTATATAGAAACCGTTTCAGCACTACCTTCAGTGTAAAGAGATGAAAAAATGCAACTCATATACTTTGCAGAGGTGGGCGTCTATGGATGTGAAACATGGTATGTACTTATAAATAATCAATGCATTGACTAGTTTTGCTGAAATGTTATTTTTTTCCTCTCTTTTCATTCTGTGTTAAAATGGACCATTCATTGGAAGAAGGAGAGCAAGGATATATTTATAAATGAAAGTACTGTAATATCAAAAATCAACAATTCTTAAAGAAAATAAAAGGATAAAACTGCTAAGGTTAAAACAAATAAAACAGGAGTCCATTGTTTGACTCACCAAGACTGATACCAAAAGGAAATTTTGTTTCTGTCTTGACATCATTCTGCTGAGCTCTGAATAGATGTGAGAAGAGAAACTTTCTATTGTAAAAACCACTGAATGGCTTTAGCCTTAAAACTCGTGAACCCTCCCTAGGGTCTATCCTTTGGGACAATAATTCCTTTAGGCTAGTTTTGGTAACCAACAAATACTCTGCCCAATAGGGTTGCGTTATAGACCTATCTGGGACCTAACATCAGGACTGGGGAATGATGAAAGAGGGTCTGCTTCTGAGCCAAGATGTCACCACTCTTCTCCATGAGAACTAGAGGAAACAAGTGAGATAATTTAGCAGAAGAGTCAGACCTCAGAGAATTGCCTAGGGCGAAATGGAAGTAGGAGCTATGTGAACATGCTTGACTTCCCTAGGCATAGGAAAAATGAGCTGTGCAGAGAAGGCTTAAGAAACAGGGAAATTAGTGGACAATCATGTAAATAAAAATGAACAAATAGGGGAGTTTGGAAGATGGGCATTCATTTCAGCACAAGGAATTGATGAGACTCGTAGAAACCAAGACCCTACTAGCTTATGCTTCTTCTTTGCTTGGAAAAGGGCAACATGAGCCAATACGAACTGAGGACAGAAAATATCATGTCTTTAAAAGGTTAGAATTAACTAGTTTGCTTGAAAAACGTAATGTCAGAAAATATTTTGCTCAACAGATTTTTAATTGTTAACATGAAGAATTGTATAAAACAAGAAGCAGTGGGCTAGGCAAACATGTTCATTTCACAGTTATAAAGGAGCATATTTTGCATAACAGCTAAGAAGTGGGACTCCTTGTAGATTATAAGTTTCTGCAGATGAGCCTTTATTTATATGATTTTGTGCTGACTTTCTTGTCACAGAACATTATAGGGTCACCTCAGAGAAACAGATCTTTCAACCAATTAGTAGTATTTGAATTCAGATATTTAGACAGTATGGAGAGACACTGACAGGCTTAGAATTCAACAGAGGAAGAAAGAAGGTTAAATTGTTCTGTGAACGTTATATAATGCTTTTAATGATACTAAGCACAAAGAGATTTTTTTAAGAAAAAATTATTTTTCTAGCCATGGTTCTTGGTTGGGAATCTTGGAACTAGACTGAGGAACTCAAAATGTGGGTGATACAAATGACAATGGAGAGAGACATTGAGAACACAAATGGGCTGCAGTCTATTTCCAGTGATGACCTATGGGCAAGAATTGATGTAGGAGTTGTCACTGAGAAAATGTATGATTATGGAAAGATAAAAATAATCATTAGGAGAAAAGTCAGGCATAAGAGTTGGAGGGCCTGAGAGTTTCACTGATACTTGTGAACTAACCTAACAATGAAAGGAAGGCCCACAATAAGTTGAATAGATTCAATATGGAGAGGGCTAGGGGATCTAAGAAAGAATATGGTCATGAATCATATAGGATGAAAAGGACAAGTGACTTGCAATAAATATGTATGAAGGAATTATACATTGATGAAATCTCAGCAGTGAGGTGATGAGACCAGATAAAGGCCTAGATGGAGATCACAAATTTAGTCCACATATAATGAACAGGATCTCAGATCCAGAAAGTAGCTAAGAAGTCACTTAGTTCAACCAATACCTAAACAACAATACCATTTCCTCCATACCTTTCAAGTTGTCAGGTAGGTATCAAGGTGGTGCAATGGATAGAGCCCTGACCCAAAAGTCAGGATGGCCTAAGCCGAAATCTGGCCTCAGACACTTCCTTACTACTCAGGAGAACTTGGATAAGTAATATTTTTTCTTAATCTCAGTTAATAATAGCAGGTAGTTCACAGACATTGTAAGACTCAAATGGATAATTGTCAAGAGATCATATTTATAAAGTCTTTTGCCAATATTAAAGCAATATGTAAAAGCTGGTAATTATAAGTATTTATTATCATAAATCACTCATATTAAATGACTTTATATAATAGGGAATACACTATCACCTACAGATCTTCACCTTCTGAGTGTATCAGGGCATCTTTATCCTAAGAAACAAAGACATAAGTCATCCTTGGCTTTGGGCTATTTGTAGAGAGACAAGAAGGTCCCCAAAATGATCACCCTCAAGCTGAACAAGAAGATACCAGTATTTTAAGGATGGTGGCTGTGGACAGGCCCAGATGAATACTAGCCACCATGGGCAAGAAGTAGAACTTGGGTTGATGGAGCCTCTGTTCAGTTTGGATAACAAACAGTAAAGTGATATTCCCTACCAGTGCATTCAGATACACTCTGCAGAAAGGAAAGTCAATCCAGGTGTACATAGATTCTAGATCTCGGATGTCTAGCAATAAGAAGGAGGAAGTATTACACCATGTATCATTGAATGTGGGTATTCTACTTATAGATGAATATGCTCATGCCATTACTGGGTGCTCACCTGCTATGTGGGAACCCAATTGGACTCTGTGACTTGGCGGTCTTGCAGAGACACAAAGAGGTTGTTTTATTTTTCGCTTGCTAAATAGTTCAGTTTATGAGTTGAAGAATTGCATTAGTCATCTGCCCTGCACAAATCTATGTGCAGAAAAAGACAGAAAAAGAAGTAGACTAAAAGAGAAATATATAAAAGTAATATTCTCATAACATAGAAAAAAACTATCATGAATTACATTTCTAAGACCAGACATAGTATCCAACACATTGTAGATTCTTAATAAATCCTTGTGTATTAGATTGGAGAATAGGGGAAATTCAGAATAATGACTAATGTTTAAGAAAAGAAAAATTCTTAGATAACCTTATCATCTCTATCATCAGTTTTATCACTCCCTGAGTCAATTCAATTTTATCCAATTCATATCTAAATTAAGTACCTATTGTTCTGTACCTATTAATATATAAACATAAATCAACAAATCAATCAATAAATAAACAAATTAAAAAATGTGTGGGTGGGTGGATGAGTGAATCAGTAAATTCAATGTAGAGCTTTCTCCCAGGGAACTTACTTTCTAAGTGTAAAACAATTGCAAATAAAAATAGTTATAAAAAAGTGACTGCAATATAAAAGCTTTTGAAAGGTTCATGTAAAAATTCTACAATTTCACCTGGGGAAAACAAGGAAGGATTGAGTAGGTTAAATATAGATTGGGTCTTAAAGGAAAACGCATGTTTCAGATGGAATTTGAATTAGTATAAAGTCAACCATGGCAGAACATCCGCAGACTGCTGCTGTGAATAATTTCAAGAGTCTAATCCCATAGTAGAAAGAATCTTCTATCCAGCAACAAACTAAACATTGTTCAATAAAGTAAAGCATAATATTCATGCAACATCCTTAAGCAAAATATATCATCTAATACATATAACTCATAACAATAGGAACATCCTTAATCACTATCAAGAATCCAAACATATAGGGAGCCAAGATGGCGGAGTAGAAAGACGCACATACACATAGCTCCGAACCCACAACCCATAGAACAACTGTAAATAGCAACTCACTGCGAATTCTGCAGGACCAGAGGCCACAAAACATTGGAGCGAAGGAGATTTCTGTTCCAGAGGGACCTGCAAACCTCTTGCAAAAGGTCCTTTACACCGCGGACTGGGAGCCAAGTACATCCCTGCCGCAGCCATGGCACCGAGAGGAGCAGATCCGGGCAGGCTTCAGGGATGGAGTCTCTAGCAGCCACGTGGGTCCCTCCACCCACAGGTGATGGGGGTTGGTGAGAGGGTCTCTTTCACGGGTCGAGAGGGGAGTGGGGTACCCCCATAACTCAGGCCCCCTCGGGAGGCAGAAGCGGAGGTGGGAGCAGACAGGGGCTCCCAAAAGAGGCAGGAGCCTGGATCCATTGTTGAAGGTCTCTGCATAAACCCCCTGAGGGAACTGAGCCTGAGAGGTGGCCCTGCCCTGACCTGTGCACCTGAACTTAATCTCACACTGAATAGCAGCCCTGCCCCCACCAAAAGCCCTGAGGCTGGAAGCAGCATTTGAATCTCAGACCCCAAGCTCTGGCTGGGAGGATCAGGAGGTGAGGTGGGTGTGAGGAGAATATTCAGAGGTCAAGTCACTGGCTGGGAAAATGACCAGAAAAGGGAAAAGAAATAAGACTATAGAAGGTTACTTTCTTGGTGAACAGGCATTTCTTCCCTTCCTTTCAGATGAGGAAGAACAATGCTTACCATCAGGCAAAGACACAGAAGTCAAGGCTTATATATCCCAGCCCACTCAATGGGCTCAGGCCATGGAAGAGCTCAAAAAGGATTTTGAAAATCAAGTTAGAGAGGTGGAAGAAAAACTGGGAAGAGAAATGAGAGACATGTAGTCAAAGCATGAACAGCAGGTCAGCACGCTGCTAAAGGAGACCTAAAAAAATGCTGAAGAAAATAACACCTTGAAAAATAGGCTAATTCAATTGGCAAAAGAGGTTCAAAAAGCCAATGAGGAGAAGAATGCTTTCAAAAGCAGAATTAGCCAGATGGAAAAGGAGATTCAAAAGCTCACTGAAGAAAATAGTTCTTTCAAAATTAGAATGGAACAGATGGAGGCTAATGACTTTATGAGAAACCAAGAAATCACAAAACAAAACCAAAAGAATGAAAAAATGGAAGATAATGTGAAATATCTCATTGGAAAAACAACTGACCTGGAAAATGGATCCAGGAGAGACAATTTAAAAATTATGGGACTACCTGAAAGCCATGATCAAAAAAAGAGCCTAGACACCATCTTTCATGGAATCATCAGGGAAAACTGTCCTGAGATTCTAGAACCAGGGGGCAAAATAAATATTCAAGGAATCCACAGAACACCGCCTGAAAGAGATCCAAAAAGAGAAACTCCTAGGAACATTGTGGCCAAATTCCAGAGTTCCCAGGTCAAGGAGAAAATATTGCAAGCAGCTAGAAAGAAACAATTCAAGTATTGTGGAAATACAATCAGGATAACACAAGATCTAGCAGCTTCTACATTAAGGGATAGAAGGGCGTGAAATATGATATTCCAGAAGTCAAAGGAACTAGGACTAAAACCAAGAAACACCTACCCAGCAAAACTGAGTATAATAGTTCAGGGGAAAAATGGTCTTTCAATGAAATTGGGGACTTTCAAGCATTCTTGATGAAAAGACCAGAGCTGAAAAGAAAATTTGACTTTCAAACACAAGAATGAAGAGAAGCATGAAAAGGTGAAAAGCAAAGAGAAGTCATAAGGGACTTATTAAAGTTGAACTGTTTACATTCCTACATGGAAAGACAATATTTGTAACTCTTTTTTTTTTAATTTAACTTTTAACATTTATTTTCACAAAATTTTGGGTTACAAATTTTCTCCCCTTTTATTCCCCCCCCCCAAACCCAAGCATTCTAATTGCCCCTGTGACCTATCTGCTCTCTCCTCTATCTTCCCTCCCTGCCATTGTCTCCATCTTCTCTTTTGTCCTGTAGGGCCAGATAGCTTTCTTGACCCCTTAACCTGTATTTCTTATTTCCCAGTGGTAAGAACATTACATTTGATCCTAACACTTTGAGTTCCAACTTCTTTAGCTCCCTCCCTCTCCACCCCTTCCCCTTGGAAGGCAAGCAATTCAATATAGGCCAAATCTGTGTAGTTTTGCAAATGATTTCCATACTAGTTGTGTTGTATAGGACTAACTATATTTCCCTCCATCCTATCCTGTCCCCCATTACTTCTATTCTCTTATGATCCTTTCCCTCCCCATGAGTATCAACCTCGGATTGCATTCTCCTCCCCATGCCCTCCCCTCCATCCTCCCCCCCACCCTGCTTGTGCCCCTGTCCCCCACTCTCCTGTATTGTGAGATAGGTTTTCCTATCAAAATGAGTGTGCATTTTATTCTTTCCTTTAGTGGAATGTGATGAGAGTAGACCTCATGTTTTTCTCTTGCCTCCCCTCTTTATCCCTCCACTAATAAGTCTTTTGCTTGCCTCTTTTATGAGAGATAATTTGCCCCATTCAACTTCTCCCTTTCTCCTCCCAATATTTCTCTCTCACTGCTTGATTTCATTTTTTTTTAAGATATGATCCCATCCTATTCAATTCACTCTGTGCACTCTGTCTCTATGTATGTGTGCGTGTGTGCATGTGTGTGTGTGTACTCCCACCCAGTACCCAGATACTGAAATGTTTCAAGAGTTACAAATATTATCTTTCCATGTAGGACTGTAAACAGTTCAACTTTAGTAAGTCCCTTATGACTTCTCTTTGCTGTTTACCTTTTCATGGTTCTCTTCATTCTTGTGTTTGAAAGTCAAATTTTCTTTTCAGCTCTGGTCTTTTCATCAAGAAAATTTGAAAATCCTCTATTTCATTGAAAGACCATTTTTTCTCCTGAAGTGTTATACTCAGTTTTGCTGGGTAGGTGATTCTTGGTTTTAGTCCTAGTTCCTTTGACTTCTGGAATATCATATTTCACGCCCTTCTATCCCTTAATGTAGAAGCTGCTAGATCTTGTGTTATCCTGATTGTATTTCCACAATACTTGAACTGTTTCTTTCTAGCTGCTTGCAATATTTTCTCTCTCACCTGGGAATTCTGGAATTTGGCCACAATGTTCCTAGGAGTTTCTCTTTTTGGATCTCTTTCAGGCGGTGTTCTGTGGATTCCTTGAATATTTATTTTGCCCTCTGGTTCTAGAATCTCAGGGCAGTTTTCCTTGATAATTTCATGGAAGATGATGTCTAGGCTCTTCTTTTGATCATGGTTTTCAGGTAGTCCCAGAATTTTTACATTGTCTCTCCTGATTCTATTTTCCAGGTCAGTTGTTTTTCCAATGAGATATTTCACATTATCTTCCATTTTTCCAATCTTCTCGCTATGTTCTGTGATATCTGTCTTTCTCATAAAGTCCTTAGCGTCCATCTGTGCCATTCCAGTTTTGAAAGAACTATTTTCTTCAGTGAGCTTTTGAATCTCCTTTTCCATTTGGCTAATTCTGCTTTTGAAAGCATTTTTCTCCTCATTGGCCTTTTGAACCTCTTTTGCCAATTGAGTTAGGCTAGTTTTCAAGGTGTTAATTTCTTCAATGTTTTTTTGGTTCTCCTTTAGCAGGGAGCTGATCTGCTTTTCATGCTTCTCTTTCATCCCTCTCATTTCTCTTTCCAGTTTTTCCTCCACCTCTCTAACTTGATTTTCAAAATTCTTTTTGAGCTCTTCCATGGCCTGAGCCCATTGGGTGGGCTGGGACACAGAATCCTTGATTTCTGTGTCTTTGCCTGATGGTAAGCATTGTTCTTCCTCATCAGAAAGGAAGGGAGGAAATACCTTTTCTCCAAGAAAGTAGTCTTCAATAGTTTTATTTCTTTTCCCTTTTCTGGGCATTCTCCCCAGCCAGTGGCTTGACCTCTGAATATTCTCCTCACACCCACCTCACCTCCTGGTCCTCCCAGCCAGCATTTGGGGACTGAGATTCAAATGCTGCTTCCTGCCTTAGTGCTTTTGGCGGGGGCAGGGCTGCTATTCAGTGAGAGAGTTAAGTTCAGGTGGTCAGGTCAGGGCAGGGCCGCCTCTCAGGCTCAGTTCCCTCAGGGGGTTTATGTACAGACCTTCCACAATGGATCCAGGCTCCTGCCCGCTTGGGGAGCCCCTGTCTGCAGCCGCCTCTCAGCTTCTATCTCCCGTGGGGGCCCGAGCCATGGGGGCACCCCACTCCCCTCTCGACCCGCCAAAGAGACTCTCTCACCGACCCCAGTCACCTGTGGGTGGAGGGGCTTGTGCCGCCGCTGGAGATCCCGTCCCTGAAGCCTGCTAGGATCTGTGCCTCTCGGAGCCGCGGGTGCCGCAGGTCTGGGCTGGGCTCCGTATCTGCAGCGCGATGGACCTTTAGCGAGAGGTTTGCAGGTCCCTCTGTGGGTAGAGGGACCCGCGTGGCCGCTGGAGATCCCATCCCCATAGCCTGCTCAGATCTTTTCCTCACGGTGTCGCGGCTGCTGCGGGGCTGCACTCAGCTCCCAGTCCCGGCTCCCAGTCTGCAGGGCGAAGGACCCCCTGTGAGAGGTTTGCAGGTCTCTCCGGAACAGAAATCTCCCTCGCTCCAATATTCCTTGGCCTCTGGGTACAGAATTCACCGTGAGTTGGTCCCCTCTAGCCGTTCTGTGGGTTGTGGGTTCGGAGCTATGTGTATGTGCGTCTTTCTACTCCGCCATCTTGGCTCTGCCCCCAATATTTGTAACTCTTGAAAATTTTCAGTATCTGGGTACTGGGTGGGATTACACACACACACACACACACACACACACACACACACACACAGAGAGCACAGAGTGAATTGAATAGGATGGGATCATATCTTAAAAAAATGAAATTAAGCAGTGAGAGAGATATATATCCAGAGGAGAAAGGGAGAAATGGAACGGGGCAAATTATCTCTCATAAAAGAGGCAAGCAAAAGACTTATTAGTGGAGGGATAAAGAGGGGAGGTGAGAGAAAACCATGAAGTTTACTCTCATCACATTCCACTAAAGGAAGGAATAAAATGCACACTCATTTTGGTATGAAAACCTATCTTACAATACAGGAAAGTGGGGGATAAGGGGATAAGCAGGGTGGGGGTGTTGATAGAATGGAAGGCATGGGGAGAGAGTGCAATTTTAGGTCGACACTCATGGGGAGGGATAGGATCAAAAGAGAATAGAAGTAATGGGGGACAGGATAGGATGGAGGGAAATATAGTTAGTCCTATACAACACAACTATTATGGAAGTCATTTGCAAAACTACACAGATTTGGCCTATATTGAATTGCTTGCCTTCCAAAGGGAAGGGGTGGAGAGGGAGGGAGGTAAAGAAGTTGGAACTCAAAGTGTTAGGATCAACTGTCTAGTAATGTTCTTGCCACTGGGAAATAAGAAATACAGGTAAAGGGGTATAGAAAGCTATCTGGCCCTACAGGACAAAAGAGAAGACGGAGACAAGGGCAGAGAGGGATGATAGAAGAGAGAGCAGATTGGTCATAGGGGCAATTAGAATGCTTGATGTTTGGGGGGGGAGGGGATAAAAGGGGAGAAAATTTGTAACCCAAAATTTTGTGAAAATGAATGTTAAAAGTTAAATAAATAAATTTAATTATAAAAAAAGAAAATAATAAAAATATATAATAAATAAATAAATAAAATGATTGTTAAAATTAAATAAATAAATAAATAAAAATAAAATAAAAAAATATAAAAAATGATTGTAAATCTAGAAAAAGTCTAGAAAAAAAATTTTTTCCCCATATGATTACATAGAAGTGAAGTGAGAGATTCCTCCAGAGAACTTTTGATGAGACATGTTATCCACTTCCTTACTGAGAGGTGATGAGAAAAAGTAGAAAGCTGCATATTTTTGGACAAAGGCACCATGCTGATTTGTTTTTCTTGGCTGTGCTATTTTTCTTGCAAAGACTTTTTTCCTCTATCTTTCATTTGATTTTTATTTAAAAAGTAGGGACAAGTTAGTGGATGGGGGCATGAGCAATAATAATAATATCCCCTTCAAAAGTGAAGGACTATATTTTTTTAAATGCCCAGAGGAAAAAAAATGAAGTTCTTATGAAGGCATGGAACATCAGGGCAGTTAGGAATTAATATGCATAATTTGCATACAATTTTAAAGGAATAGGTATGTAATAGAGATATATTGTTTTCTAGAGCATTTTCTTTTTGTGTTGTATTCTGAATATGAAAATGAACTTGTGCGTGTGTGTGTGTGTGTATTTAAAATTTCTTTTTTATTTCAGAAAAAAAAGAGGAAGATTTGGATATAGTGTTTAGTACCTATATGAGCCTAGCCAAGCATGATCAGAGAAGTTACTTAAAGAATGTTCAATTTCCTCACATGTAGAATAGGGAAAATAGTACTTATACTAGTAACCTCACAGAATTTTTAATAGAGAAAAGATTTAGTAAATATAAAATGTTGAAACAAGCATTAGTGCCCCCTATCAAGTGAGGCTACTAAGTATCATAGAAGTTTTATTTTCAGTGAATCATCTCATAATGAAATCTACATTCAAAAATAAAACTATTTTACTCTATAAAATCATTTATTGACAATTTGAGGGATTTTACTGATACTCCAAGGGGACAAGATAAATATGGGCAAAGAAATGACCCAATAAAAATGTAGGAATGTTTTCTCTCATTTACAATGAAAGTATGAAATCGTTAGTTATGCATCATTCTATGCATCTAGTTGTTATAGGTAGACAAAAAATATTATTTATTTCTTATGTTATTTGAAAATTCTTTTGAGGGAGGGTGGAGCCAAGATGGTGGAGTAGAAAGATGCATATACACATAGGTCTGAACCCACAACCCATAGAACATTTGTAAAAAGGAACATACGGCGAATTCTGGAGTAGTAGAGGCCACAGCACAGTGGAGCAAAGGAGATTTCTGTTCCAGAGGGACCTGCAAACCTCTCGCAAAAGGTCCGTCGCGCTGCAGACGTGGAGCCCAGCCCCACTGCGGCCGCGGCACTGAGAAGAGTAGATCTGAGCGGACTTCAGGGATGGGATCTTCAGCAGCCACACGGATCCCTCCACCCACAGGTGACGGGGGTCAGTGAGAGGGTCTTCTTGGCAGGTCGAGAGGGGACTGGGGTGCCCCCATAACTCAGGCCCCCTTGGGAAGCAGTAGCTGATGCAGTGGCAAACCAGGGCTCCCCAAGCAGGCAGGAGCCTGGATCCATTGCTGAAGGTCTCTGCATAAACCCCCTGAGGGAACTGAGCCTGAGAGGTGGCCCTGCCCTGACCTGTGCACCTGAACTTAATCTCACACTGAATAGCAGCCCCGCCCCCACGGAAGCCATGAGGCTAGGAAGCAGCATTTGAATCTCAGACCCCAAGCTCTGGCTGGGAGGATCAGGAGGCGAGGTAGGTGTGAGGAGAATATTCAGAAGTCAAGTCACTGGCTGGGAAAATGCCCAGAAAAGGGAAAAGAAATAAGACTATAGAAGGTTACTTTCTTGGTGAACAGGCATTTCTTCCCTTCCTTTCTGATGAGAAAGAACAATGCTTACCATCGGGCAAAATCATAGAAGTGAAGGCCTCTGTATCCCAAACATCCAGACTAAATATTATATGGGCTCAGGCCATGGAAGGGCTCAAAAAGGATTTTGAAAATCAACTTAGAGAGGTGGAGGAAAAGCTGGGAAGAGAAATGAGAGATATGCAGTCAAAGCTTGAACAGCAGGTCAGCACACTGCTAAGGAGCCCCCAAAAAATGCTGAAGAAAATAACACCTTGAAAATTCTTTTGAGATGTTGAGTGAAATGAGAAGAACCAGAGCACTGTACAAAGTAATAGCCTGTCACAGCAAGAAAAGGATTTTATTGTTGTTGTTGTTGTTTGTTGTTGTTGCTGTTCTGGATTGAGTTTTAACCAATCAAGTGCCTTTGCTTGAATCTTGCCTTTGACTGAATCAATTAAGAGTCTTTGATTAGAATAAAGCATAGGGGAACTTGCTTGTGGGGAGGTATAACAAAAACAATGTTTTTGATGTTGGTATTCTGTCTGCTGATCAATGTTAATTCCTCGACAGGAGCCATGTCTGTTCGTCTCTGTTAATTTCTCAGACAGAAGCCCTGTCTGTTGGTTTTTATAAGTGAATTGAAATGGCATTGATAATGTACATAAATATTGTTATAGCCCTGCAAAATTTTGTTTTCATAGAAACAGAAGCTGCAGGCAGGTGCCCCTGGAGCCTGCTCTCAGGCAGAAGCAGGAAGTGTTTGGAGTGGAACAGTCTTCATGAGCTGAGACAAAGCATGGGAGTAGAGAGCTGTCTGCATATGAACACAAGCAAGAGCTAGGAGAAGCTGGCCCACAGAAAAGGAGCTGTGGGATTTGGAAGTCAGCTTTGAGTCAAGGTGAGAGAAGACTTATACACTCGGTATTGATTAAGAAGATTGTTATTACAGTGAGTGACCTTGGGGTGGATGGTATGTTATTTTCTGCTACCCCTTAAGGACGCATCATGCTAGGGACGAACCTAGCCTGGGACTCCCTGACTTTGGAGATACAATGATATATGCTACGTGCCATATGATGTAATGAGTGCTATGAGACACATGTATGTATAGGATAATATGTTTTGCTTAAAGATACTGTTATGAATGTTATGCTTTACTTTTTTGAACAATATTTAGTTTATTGCAGAATAAATAGAGGGTTCATTACAGTATGTGATTACACTTAAAATCATTCACAGCAGCAATCCTTAGGTGTGCTGCCACGATTGGCTTTACACAGTCACGGTGTGCAATGACTAATTTTGAGAGACTCAGCTCTTCTCAGCAATGCAGTGACCTAAAACAATTCCAAAGGACTCGTGGTAGAAAATGACATTCACATACAGAGAAGTAACTATAGAGTCTGAATGCAAAGCAAAGCAGACTATTTTCTTTCTTTTTGGTTTTGTTTTTCTTTATCATGATTTCTCCCATTTGTTATGATTCTCCTATACAACATGACTCATGTGAAATTACATTTAATAGGAATGTATATGTAGAGTCTATGTCATATTGCAGGCTGCCTTGTGAAGGGAGGGAGAGAAAATTTAAAACTTATGGAAGTGAATGTTTAAAACTACAAATAAATAAGCTAAGAGCAAAGAAAATTATTTGAAATGCTAAGGATCTTTTATAACAAAGACATAAAAAAGTGATGAAATATGACATATGAATACTTAATCCTTTTTCAGTTTCAAATGTCTAGGAGCTACCCTCTTCAATGTTATTAAAGATCTCTTGATTGTCCAATACAATGCTGTTTTCTCAATCTTCATCATTTTTACCTCTCTGTAACTTTTGACACTGTGAATCACCCTTTTTTCTCTGGGCTTTTGTGAATGTATTCTTTCCTAAGTCTTCACTTATCTGACTATTTTTTTGTCAGTTTCCTTTGCTAGATCTTCACTACAGTTACAGACACTAACACTGGGTTTCCTGCAGACCTCTGCCTGTGTCAACTTCTGGTTCTATATGATTATCACTTGGGTAATCTCATCAATGCCCATGATTTCAATGGTCATCTCTGTACTGATGATTCTCATATTGACATATCCAGTTCTAACCTCACTGTGGAATCTCTGGTCTTACTTCTTAAGCTGCCTCTTGGATATCTTGATTGAACTTGATGATGTTTAGATATCTTAAATTCAACTTGTTCAAAACTGAACTCTGTCTTTTACCGCAAATCTCTATTGTCTTCCTAACTTCTCTATTCTGGTGAGGGAAATTTCATTATCCTAGTTACCCAGGCTCTGCACCTAATGGCATCCTCAAAATAGCATTATCTCTTATCACCCCACATGCAATGTGTTGCCATAGCCTACTAATTTTATCTTTGTAGCAAACATTTCATATATGCCTTCATTTCTTCTCTCACATTATCAGCATCTCGGTACAGATCCTCATTACCTCATATTAGGACTACTGTCATGATCTACTGATTGATCTAACTGCCACAAGTCTCTCCCTACTTCAGTACATCACTCTATCAAGGTGATCTTTCCAAAAATTAGGTCTGAACTTGTCAGTCCTCTAATCAATAAGATCCAGTGTCTCACTATCACCTCCAGGATCAAATATAGAATCCTCTCTTGGGTGTTGTCATTTATAACCACTTCCTTTCCTTGCCTTCCCATTATTATTATCACCCCTTCTACTTCTAAATTCAGACATTTTCTTTCTGTATCCCATGTATAGAATACTCTTCCTCATCATCTCCACCTTCTTTGTTGTTTAGCTTCCTTCAAGTCTAAGTTAAAATCACATCTTCTAAAGAAAGCCTTTCCTGATTCCTCTCAATTTTTCACTGTGGTGATTATCTTCATTATCCCTCTCGATTGTGTGTCAGTACATAGTTGTTTGCATATTCTCCCCAAAGAATTTTGAGCCCTTGAGACTAGGGAAATAATTCCAGATTAGAGTTATGAGAAAAAAGTGACTAGAAATATTGTCATGGGAAGATCAGTTGAAAGAGTTGGAGCTTTTTCGCTTAGAGAAGAGAAAATGGGGGAAGGAAGATAATTTTCTTCAACTATTTGTAAATCTATCATTTTGAAGAGTAATTTGCCTTGTTTTTGTTGTGGTGTGCTGGATAGAGGATTAGACATGGAGTTAGGAAGATCTGAATTTAAATCCTGATTTAAATAATTACTTGCTATGTGACTCCAGTCCAACTTAACATCCTTGACCTTCATTAACTTCATCTGTGAAATGCAGTGGTTGGAATTTATGACTTTTAAGGGTCCCTTATATATTAAACTTAAGATTCAATGGTTTTATGATCATTAAGAACCATGGTTCGAAGTTGCAGAGAATAATATTTCAGTTCAATGTGAAGAAATAATTATAACTCTTAACAATTATAATTATCTAAGTAATATAGAGGAAGAAGAAGTGATGTCTCCTTTTGTGAAAAACTTTAAGTGGTGAATAAAAGACCAGGATTTATGTCCTGTTGTGATTCAGGTGAGGTGGCCTCTGAGACATCTTTTAACTCAGGTTCTGCGATTCCATGATTTGTACTTCATGGACCCGTTCATTAGAGAAGCTTTCTATTCTGTTGGAGCCATAGTTCAAGAGCTATTTCTCTTTAGTTTCATGTAAAGGCTTTTCATCTACACAAAAACATCTCCTCTGCATATACAGTGATCTATAATCACTCTATTGAGTTTTCTTATCCCTTAAATAGGCATCCTTTATCATTCATGCTGCCGTTCCTACTCACCCATTCTTTTTTTTCACTTACTTTCTCTTTCATACTTTTCTTCTTGGACTTCCTATCTATTCACAAACCACTAGCTTTTTCTATGAAAAAACATTATCTTAGTTTCAACTTCTCTTTGGTAGATGTTCATGCCTTTGTGGTCTAATATGCTGTCTAGTGTCCCTTTATAGAGTCTCTGACCTGTTTTTACTGCTTTAAATCACATGACTATCTACAGCTTCTCCTCTTATGGACATCTAGATGGCAAAATGGATAGAGTTCTAGGTCAGGAAGCAGGAAGACATAAGTTCAAATCAAACCCCAGATACTTGTTAGCTGTATGACCCTGGGCAAGTCAATTAACTTTTATTTGCCTCAATTCTTTCAATTGTAAAATTGTGATAACAGCACCTATCTCACAGGGTTGTTGTGTGAAACAAATAAGATTTTATTAGGAAAACACTTAAC
Source organism: Notamacropus eugenii (assembly GCF_028372415.1). NCBI lineage: Eukaryota > Metazoa > Chordata > Mammalia > Diprotodontia > Macropodidae > Notamacropus > Notamacropus eugenii. Next base: position 92,897,059 of record NC_092876.1, read on the forward strand.
ACAGGGCCTAACATATAGTAGGTACTATATAATACTTATCTTCCCTCCTCAATTTATTCTTTAGTCATGTACTCCACACATGTTTGCCTGAAGAATATCCCAGAAACTGACTTAGGAATCCTAGACCTTAACTATTACTTAGAAGTAAATGATAATGGAAAGTATATCAAGGACTGCAAATTAATCATCCATATGGAATTTTTCCTGATGGGGAAAGGAAAAAAATGCTAGATGCTGTTTGGATATAAAAGAGAATCAGAGGTAACTAATTATACAATTTGTATAATTGTACATTAGGGCAAGTTTTCCTTTTTTTTTTTTTTTTTTGCTTTTTGCTTTTTTTAGTGGAGCTAAAACTATCAGGTGAAAGAATATAATGTGAAGAAATCAGAGAAGGCATGAAAAGAATTTAGAAATCACAGTGAAAATATGGCAGAGGTCAATAGCTTTAACATTTGAGTTGCTCCTCACTAGTAATTGAGAGGAGCCAACATAAGGATTTTTCAAAAACTATTCACAAATGAGGGTAAGGAAGGAGCTATTTTGAATTCATTGTTTCATTCAAAAGTACCAATATCTTCCCTGACAGTATCATTAGACCAGGTATTAGGGTCTACAATATGGATAGTCAGCTGAGAAGTATCAGTGTTATAATATTAGAATTAATTGTCATGGTGCATTGGTGACAAGGCCAATATGGGAGTTAACCCCTTAGAAAGTTGTATCACCAGAGGACTGTAAAAATGAATGTCAAGAAAAGAGTGGGGTTATTATTCTTAGGAAGAAGCATCTCCTGTTATGATCACTATGTGAATAATCGGTGAATATTCCCTAAGGATCCTTGGAAAGTGGAAATTAAATTTTTGGAGTTCCAATTCGGATTTATTTCTTCAGAAACATCTTTAACACCTTTTCCCGGATCTGTTTGGTCCTAACCCCATAGATGACAGGGTTAAGCATGGGTGGGACAACAACATAAAGATTGGCCAAGAGGATATGGATGTAACGAGGGACATTACGGCCAAAGCGATGCGTCATGAAAGAGAATAAGGCTGGAGTATAAAAGGCCAAGATTACACAAACATGGGAGCCACAGGTACTCAGGGCTTTTAGGCGGGCATCCTGGGAGGGGAGGTGAAAGACAGCTTGGAGAATCAGTACATAGGATAGAGCTATAGCTACAATGTCCAACAACAGAATCCCAATAGCACATAGGCCATAGATCATGTTGACTCTGATGCTAGCACAAGCTAATCGAGCAATGCCCATGTGCTCACAATAGGTATGAGGAATGACATGTTTTCCACAAAAAGGAAGTCGAAGGATGAGGAACACAAAGGGAATCACTGTGAAGAAAGTCCTCACCACCACCACAGTGCCCATCAAGGCCACCACCTTGTTGGTGAGGACAGTGGTGTAATGTAAAGGATTACAGATTGCTACATAGCGATCATAAGCCATAAATGATAACAAAGCCGATTCCATTCCAGTCAACATATGGATAAAGAACATCTGTGTGACACAAGCCCCAAAGCTGATCTCCCCCAATCTGAACCAAAAGATTCCCAGCATCTTGGGAATTGTGGTTGTGGATAGGCCTTGGTCAATGGTGGCCAACATGGCCAGAAAATAGAACATGGGCTGATGAAGTGTCTTCTCATTCTGTATCACAAATAATATGGTTATATTTCCCAAGAGGGCAATAAGATACACAATGCAAAAAGGGAAGCCAATCCAGATGTGGAAATTTTCCAGTCCTGGAATTCCAAGTAATATAAAAAAGGGGGGATGGAAGTGAGTACCATTGGAATGGGGCATCTCTTTTGCAGTTGCAGATGTCTATGGTCATTGCAGATGGACTTTCAAACACTGGAAAGGATCCACATGTGATCACTTCATTCTTCAGTATTCCTAGAGAGATAATGGAAAGTGTTTTTCATACTTTTAGGATAAAATAATCTCAGAATCTGACAGGACTTCAGAGATTAGTATCTCATTACTCACTTATTTGAACAGAAATCTGCTCTATGACTTACCTAACAAGTAGTCATGTTGCATCCAAGTAAAGTCCCCACGTGATCTGGAACTCACTGTCTTCCAAGTCAAGCCATTTCCCTTTCAGATAGACTTAATTCTTAGAAAGTTGATATTTACATTGATCCAAATGGTTAAAATCTTGGACTTCTGCCAATGCCATCTAGTTCTGCTCTTTAGAAATTGTTCTTATGTAGGTCAGGCATTCAATATTTGAAGACAGTTATCATGATGTTCCCAAGTCTTTTTTTCCTTTCAAACTAAATATCCTGCTTCTTCCACCTATATGGGAAATACTTCAATTCTTGTCAATATTTCCTAAAAATGCTTCGATATGTCTAAGGTAGCACAATGTCAGTATCCATTCTTACATATGACACCTAAAATTGAACAAAATATTACAGATTGTGCTTCACCTGAGTAGAATAAAGGTATCTTAACCCTATCATCTTCCTCATATTTCTATTAAAAATCATTTTAAATTTGAATATTAATTTTGGTGTCTATTTTATAATGATGACATATTGAACTTTTATTCCACTAGAAAAAAATAAGAACTTTTAAAAAAATTACTACTATTGTATAGTCACATCCTCCTCTACCTGTAATTGTAGCTTTTTTAGCACTAACATGAAATATTTACACTTGTAAATATTTAATTTTATCATATAAGATTTGTCTCATTTTCTTACCTTGAATTCCTTTTGTAACTTGGCAGTAATTCAGTGTATTTATTAATCTTTCAATTCTGAATCATTATTTAATTATCAAATCTGCCTGACATGACCACTTATTTCACTGATAAACATATTGAACAAGGAATTTACTAGGTACATTCAGAGACCTCCATTCAATTTAATAGTCAACAAATGTTATCAAGTCCTCATCATGTTCAGTAGCCAATACCAGTAAGAAAATAATAGTATAAGATATGTTTTTGCCACAATATCACATGGACAGGATAATAGTTTTGGGTGAGATAGGAGTGCCCTCTTAGCATGCCTTTATCATAATACTTCTAAATCACCAAACCACCAGAGTACCAGAGGGAAGAGAACACAAGTAAGAGGGAAAAGAGTACCTCACATGAGATCACACCCCTGTAACATCCCAAACACATCATCCATTGACATGTGACAAAACAAGATTACAAATGCTATAGCAGGTTCTGTGGTTTAATCATCTTTTCCCAATAAGTCCCTTCAAAAATAAAAAAAAAAAGTCAGAAATAATTATAATTTGGAACTCTCAGTAAAATCACCTGTCAAGCAGGTGATGAGGAAATTCTGCTCTCCCAAGTCTGTATCCTCCATGTAGGAATGGCCACAGTCAGCACACAGAAGCATAAATAATTGAATGAGAGAAGTTTTACTCCTGGTGCACTATGCCCAGCCCACATCTGGAATATTTTGGTCAATCCTGGGCAGCATATTTTAAGGCATTGTTGAATTTATACTAGGCCTACAGGAGGAAGACAATAATTTCAAAGTTTCAAAAAATATTAGTTTAAGGAAGTATTGTTATTTGACTTAGAGAAGATAAGATTTAGGGAATGAAGGTAGTTTTCAGATATTTTAAGGGTTGTCATATAGAAAGAAGAATAACCATATTATCTCAAAAAACAGAACTAGGAGAAATCATCCAAAGGTATAAAACATGCATAAAACATTCAAAGATGATTTTTATTTGCTGTAAACAAACACAAACTCCTCAGAATTTTGACACTTTCAGATCCTTTCTCACTAGTAGTAATATGAAGCTCAGAACTCATCATCATACTGTTACTTATACCTCTATTGTGTCTCTTTTTTTCTTCTTTTCAAATAGAAAAGATTGAGGATTGTGATATCCTTGTGAATTTCAAAAGGTTACCAGTCCAGGTTCTACCAGAAGTCAGACAATGAAAAACAGAGATCTATGAACATATTACTTGATCTAGTCTGGCAGGAGAAGGGTTGCATATTCATCCATTCATTAACCATTCTGCATCTGGAAGGTTAACTGGAGGGATGAACATTATGTAGAAACTATGTTAAATCTCACCCTAATCTCCGCAGGGCCTGCGATGGTATAAGGAAAGTGTACATTCAGGAATTTGAGGAAATCATAAATTTGGCTATTGCTAAATTTTCTCTGTAAATGTCACTTTGTAAAAGCTAATGATGTTAATTAATATTAATTGGGTAAATGAAAGTAGGTCGTTTATCACTAGTGCTTAGCAATAGAGAGAGTCCACTGGAATGGGGGATTGACCCAATAATATTAGTTAAACAATCCCACAACTTGGGATTGCCCTAGAGGTATCAAAAAAAGTCAGAGAAATAAAGAAATAGAGAGGGAGAGGGAGAGGAAATAGGCATAAATTATCAAACAAAGAATTTGGAACTATTTCTCAATATCTGAGAAAAGACATTTCTCAGAGACATTTGGCTCTGCAGATTCAATTCATTCTGCAACAACTTTAGTCAGTTACAATGGAAAAAAAAAATATTTTAAGTGCCTTCTTTGGAAAAAAGTGAAATAAAAACAACAAAAAATAAATTTCTTACAGACAGAAGAAAACTGAATATTTGATCCAGTATTCTACTCTGGGTGAAACGGAATGATGTAAAAGAATGGCTTCTGGTTTGGAGGTAGAATACCTGACTCCACTTCTTACTACCTGTGTGATGTTCCACAAGTCACTTTCCATTACTGAAGCCAGTTTTGCATATAGAAAATGTGAGGGTGTAACTCAGTGACTTTCTAAGGTCACTTCCAGCTCACAATTAATATATGAAGCTATATCACTTCAGCTTTCCTAGCTAGTCATTCAGTCATAAAGGCAATGCTTTACTAGGAATTTTCTTTCCTATGCTGGCATTTTTTTTAATCTACCCTCCCTAGTGTCTCCCTTTTCCATTTTGCGATTTTCCTTCTGAGTTCACTGAGGATAAATCTGTTCACCTGTTTCTGCTTTCATATTTTTCCTATAAATCATTTAAATAAAAATAAATGTAATGTGATGATTGATTGTTCTTATTCAATATTCAAGCAAACTTCTGCCCCACCTTCTCTTTGCTGTATTTAGAAAACTTTTCTTCATACATCGTTCTTTCCTTAGTCTGAACTCTTTTCATTCCCAGATCTTTCAATCTTTTCACCACATGCACTATTCCCCTCCCTCTGGCTATATAGAAACCGTTTCAGCACTACCTTCAGTGTAAAGAGATGAAAAAATGCAACTCACATACTTTGCAGAGGTGGGCATCTATGGATGTGAAACATGGTATGTACTTATAAATAATCAATGCATTGACTAGTTTTGCTGAAATGTTATTTTTTTTCCTCTCTTTTCATTCTGTGTTAAAATGGACCATTCACTGATAGAAGGAGAGCAAGGATATATTTATAAATGAAAGTACTATAATATCAAAAATCAACAATTCTTAAAGAAAATAAAAGGATAAAACTGCTAAGGTTAAAACAAATAAAACAGGAGTCCATTGTTTGACTCACCAAGACTGATACCAAAAGGAAATTTTGTTTCTGTCTTGACATCATTCTGCTGAACTCTGAATAGATGTGGGAAGAGAAACTTTCTATTGTAAAAACCACTGAATGGTTTCAGCTTTAAAACTCGTGAACCCTCCCTAGGGTCTATCCTTTGGGACAATAATTCCTTTACGCTAGTTTTGGTAACCAACAAATATTCTGCCCAATAGGGTTTCATTATAGACCTATCTGGGACCTAACATCAGGACTGGGGAATGATGAAAGAAGGTCTACTTCTGAGCCAAGATGTCACCACTCTTCTCCATGAAAACTATAGGAAATAAGTGAGATAATTTAGCAGAAGATTCAGACCTCAGAGAATTGCCTAGGGCGAAATGGAAGTAGGAGCTTTGTGAACATGCTTGACTTCCCTAAGCATAGGAAAAATGAGCTGTGCAGAGAAGTCTTAAGAAACAGGGAAATTAGTGGACAATCATGTAAATAAATATGAACAAATAGGGGAGTTTGGAAGATGGGCATTCATTCCAGCACTAGGAATTGATGAGACTCATAGAAACCAAGACCCTACTAGCTTATGCTTTTTCTTTGCTTGGAAAAGGGCAACATCAGCCAATAAGAGCTGTGGACACAGAAAATATCATGTCTTTAAAATGTTAGAATTAACGAGTTTGCTTGAAAAACGTAATGTCAGAAAATATTTTGCTCAACAGATTTTTAATTGTTAACATGAAGAATTGTATAAAACAAGAAGCAGTGGGCTAGGCAAACATGTTCATTTCACAGTTATAAAAGAGCATATTTTGCATAACAGCTAAGAAGTGGGACTCCTTGTAGATTATAAGTTTCTGCAGATGAGCCTTTATTTATATGATTTTGTGCTGACTTTCTTGTCACAGAACATTATAGGGTCACCTCAGTTAAATAGATCTTTCAACCAATTAGTAATATTTGAATTCAGATATTTAGACAGTATGGATAGACACTGACAGGCTTAGAATTCAACAGAGGAAGAAAGAAGGTTAAATTGTTCTGTGAACGTTATATAATGCTTTTAATGATACTAAGCACAAAGAGATTTTTTTTAAGAATAAATGATTTTTCTAGCCATGGTTCTTGGTTGGCGATCTTGGAACTAGACTGAGGAACTCAAAATGTGGGTGATACAAATGACAATGGAGAGAGACATTGAGAACACAAATGGGCTGCAGTCTATTTCCAGTGATGACCTATGGGCAAGAATTGATGTAGGAGTTGTTACTGAGAAAATGTATGATTATGGAAAGATAAAAATAATCATTGGGAGAAAAGTCAGGCATAAGAGATGGAGGGCCTGAGAGTTTCACTGATACTTGTGAACTAACCTAACAATGAAAGGAAGGCCCACAATAAGTTGAATAGATTCAATATGGAGAGGGCTAGGGGATCTAAGAAAGAATATGGTCATGAATCATATAGGATGAAAAGGACAAGTGACTTGCAATAAATATGTATGAAGGAATTATACATTGATGAAATCTCAGCAGTGAGGTGATGAGACCAGATAAAGGCCTAGATGGAGATCACAAATTTAGTCCACATATAATGAACAGGATCTCAGATCCAGAAAGTAGCTAAGAAGTCACTTAGTTCAACCAATACCTAAACAACAATACCATTTCCTCCATACCTTTCAAGTTGTCAGGTAGGTATCAAGGTGGTGCAATGGATAGAGCCCTGACCCAAAAGTCAGGATGGCCTAAGCCCAAATCTGGCCTCAGGCACTTCCTTACTAGTCAGGAGAACTTGGATAAGTAATATTTTTTCTTAATCTCAATTAATAATAGCAGGTACTTCACAGACTTATGTAAGACTCAAATGGATAATTGTCAAGAGATCATATTTATAAAGTCTTTTGCCAATATTAAAGCAATATGTAAAAGCTAGTAATTATAAGTATTTATTATCATAAATCACTCATATTAAGTGACTTTATATAATAGGGAATACACTATCACCTACAGATCTTCACCTTCTGAGTGTATCAGGGCATCTTTATCCTAAGAAACAAAGACATAAGTCATCCTTGGCTTTGGGCTATTTGTAGAGAGACAAGAAGGTCCCCAAAATGATCACCCTCAAGCTGAACAAGAAGATACCAGTATTTTAAGGATGGTGGCTGTGGACAGGCCCAGATGAATACTAGCCACCATGGGCAAGAAGTAGAACTTGGGTTGATGGAGCCTCTGTTCAGTTTGGATAACAAACAGTAAAGTGATATTCCCTACCAGTGCATTCAGATACACTCTGCAGAAAGGAAAGTCAATCCAGGTGTACATAGATTCTAGATCTCGGATGTCTAGCAATAAGAAGGAGGAAGTATTACACCATGTATCATTGAATGTGGGTATTCTACTTATAGATGAATATGCTCATGCCATTACTGGGTGCTCACCTGCTATGTGGGAACCCAATTGGACTCTGTGACTTGGCGGTCTTGCAGAGACACAAAGAGGTTGTTTTATTTTTCGCTTGCTAAATAGTTCAGTTTATGAGTTGAAGAATAGCATTAGTCATCTGCCCTGCACAAATCTATGTGCTGGAAAATACAGAAAAAGAAGTAGACTAAAAGAGAAATATATAAAAGTAATATTCTCATAACATAGAAAAAAACTATCATGAATTACATTTCTAAGACCAGACATAGTATCCAACACATTGCAGATTCTTAATAAATCCTTATGTATTAGATTGGAGAATAGAGGAAATTCAGAATAATGACTAATGTTTAAGAAAAGAAAAAGTCTTAGATAACCTTATCATCTCTATCATCAGTTTTATCACTCCCTGAGTCAATTCAATTTTATCCAATTCATATCCAAATTAAGTACCTATTGTTCTGTACCTATTAATATAAAAACATAAATCAACAAATCAATCAATAAGTAAACAAACAAATTAAAAAATGAGTGGGTGGGTGGATGAGTGAATCAGTAAATTCAATGTAGAGCTTTCTCCCAGGGAACTTACTTTCTAAGTGTAAAACAATTGCAAATAAAAATAGTTATGAAAAAGTGACTGCAATATAAAAGCTTTTGAAAGGTTCATGTAAAAATTCTACAATTTCACCTGGGGAAATCAAGGAAGGATTGAGTAGGTTAGGTATAAATTGGGTCTTAAAGGAAAATGCATGTTTCAGATGGAATTTGAATTAGTATAAAGTCAATCATGGCAGAACACCTGCAGACTGCTGCTGTGAATAATTTCAAGAGTCTAATCCCATAGTAGAAAGAATCTTCTATCCAGCAACAAACTAAACATTGTTCAATAAAGTAAAGCATAATATTCATCCAACATCCTTAAGCGAAACATATCATCTAATACATAAAACTCATAACAATAGTAACATTCTTAATCACTATCAAGAATCCAAACAAAGTTCTTTTTCAAAATACCACGCAATCCACCACTAGGTCACTGTAAGAACAATCTTCTTAATCAATATTAAGTGTACAAATAAAGTCCTCTTTCATTTTAACCTAAGGTTGACTTCCAAGTCCCATGGCTCTTTATCTGTGGGCTGACCACTCACCTGGAATTTACCCGAATTCATATGTAAGCAACTCTCTGCTCCTCCTCCATGTCTCAGCTCATGGGGACTACTTCACTTCACAATTTCTGACTCTGAGAAAACAAAGCTCAATAGGGCAACAAAAATACTAACAGAAACCACCAGCACCATTATTTCAATTCATTAATAAAGACCAACAGACAGGCCTCTGTTTGAGAGATTAAGACCCACCAACAGATAGGACTTCTGTCTAAGAAATCAACACAGATCGACAGACAGGGCTTTTGTCTGAGGAATTAACAGTTCAACAAAAAGAGCACTGACATCACAAATATCCTTTCTGTTAGTCCTCCCCACAAACAAGTTCTCCTAGCCCATTCATAGTCCCTTCTCTCAGCTCTGCTTCTCATAGCTCTGCTTCTGACTGCTCTGTTTACGATGTATAACCTTGTCCTGAATTTCAAATTATATAATGTATGGACAAAGAAGGATAATAAGAAGGAAATAAGTTATCAAAAAAAAAACATCACGTTGATATTGGAATTGTTTTAGGATGTCCAGGAAAACACAGGTCACTGCTTCAAAAGAAATTAAGCTGATTATCTAAAGCATGATGGTGAGATCAAGAGGACCAATAATCTTTCTCCTCTTTTCACAGGCTAGGTCATATATACTGGGGAATTTTGTTGAATTCTGGGTGGTAGACTTTAGGAAGAATACTGATAAGCTGGAGCATATTCATGGCAACGGCAACAGCACAGCGAGAGGACTGGAGACCAAGACACAGAAGAAGCAGCTAATTAACAAGAATGTTTGTCAGAACGAAGAGAGGGCTCTTGGAAGACACATTAACTTTTTGGAGATTGAAAACAGAAGAAAGATTGTATGTTGTGTTTTGTTTTGTTTTTTCTTGGATCAATCAAGTGGTCCATAACTGCTTAAAAAGACCATCCTTTCTGTCAGGCGCTATGCTGAATGTGAAAAATACAAGATCAAGAAAGTAAAGCAAAAATCCAGGATGCCATATAGTCACAGATATGCAAATGAAGAATAGATACAAAATAAAAACTCAGTGATTAGAAAAAGTACTAATGGCTTAATGAATTGAGAAAATCCCATCTAATGACCTATCTCTTGATCTGAATTTTGAAGGTGTTGAGGTGGTCCAAGAGACAAAGATTTCTAGGAAAGTGGCACAACCTGTAGAAAGGTACAGATCTGAGGGACAGATGTCCTGCACAAATTTAGTAAATAGGTCAATTTTCTGGAATGTTGAGAATGTGGGGAAAAGTAAGATGAAAAGAGCCAGGCTTGAGCCAGATTTTGAGTAATTAAATATCAAATAGAGGATTTATATTTCATCCTAAAGGCAAAAAGGAATCACTGAAGTTTCTTGAACAGAAGGTTAACCTGGTCATTCTTGTAATTTAGAAATAATAAATTGACTAATAGTTGTATGGCAGAAAAAAAGATTTTTGTAATAGCATAGGTGAGCTCAGATAAGAGCCTAATCTATGATAATTATAGTGTACATGCAGAGATGTTGAACGTGAAAGATTTTGAGAAAGTAGAAGTGACAAAAATAAGATAGTAAGTGTCAATAGGGGTGGTAGAGACAGAGAGAGAGAAAGAGAAGAAGAAGAAGAAGAAGAAGAAGAAGAAGAAGAAGAAGAAGAAGAAGAAGAAGAAGAAGAAGGAGGAGGAGGAGGAGGAGGAGGAGAAGGAGAAGAAGGAGAAGAAGAAAAGAAGGTGGAGGAGGAGGAGGAGGAGGAGGAGGAGGAGGAGGAGGAGGAGGAGAATCGTAGATAATTCCTAATTTGCCATCCTGAATAAATGGAAGAATGATGATGCCCTTGACAGAAATAAAAAAAATGTTAGGATGAGAGTTGAGAATAACAGGAAAGATGATTATTTTGGTTTGCGACTTGTTGATGCGATAGCCTCATTGGACTTCTAAATAGAGATTTCAAGCTAGCAATAGGTGCTGGGTTGTATCTCAGGAAACAAAAAGATGAGAGTTTGATAACTAGACTTGAGATTCTACTGAAGAGATATGATATTGAATCTATAGAAGTTGATGTAATAATTGAGAGAGAGAGTATGTAGAAAAAGAGGAAAGTGACCAGTACAGAGACATTGGCTGTTGTCCTTCATATAAGAAGAGGATCAAAATGACATCAACATGATAAAGTGAAATTTCAGTGTGTCAGACTGTGACTAATCAGACTTTTAATAACTTGGAATGCTCTACCACAGGTTACAGATAGTCTGTGTGAATATGTGGGTTAAATACTCCAAATTTGCATATCCTATGTTTACTTTGTGCTTTCTCAATTCTGTTTTGCTCAAAGAGCACAGTACCCTTTCTGATGTGGGCATGCCATGTTGAGTGGTCCTATGCCAGTATCTCCCATGTTGCACAGTCAAATCCAAAGTTCTTGAGAGTGTCATTGCATCTCTTCTCTTGGCCACCATGTGATCTCCTGCTCCTTGTGAACTCTCCATAACATAGTCTTTTTTGATAAACATACATTTTGCATTTGAACCACTTGGTCAGCCCATCAGAGATGCGCTCTGTGAAGCATAGTTTGAATACTTGACAGTTCAGTTCGATCAAGGACTTCAGTGTCTGGTACCTTATCCTGTCAGGTGATCCTAAGAATCGTCCTAAGACAGTTCAAATGGAAGGGATTGAGGTTCCTGGCATGGCACAGGTAGACTGTCCAAGATTCACAAGCATATAACAATGAAGTCAGCACAACAGCTCTATAAACCTTTAGTTTGGTAGTTAGTCTAATATCTCTTCTCTGCCAAACTTTTCTTTGGAGTCTCTCAAACGCTGAGCTAGCTCTGGCACTGCATGCATCAAACTCATTGTCAGAGTGTGCATCCAAGGAAAGTACACTATCAAGGTAAGTGAACTCATCCACAGCATTCAAAACCTCTCAATTTGTTGTAACTGATGGTTCCACATTTGGATGGTGTGGTGGTGGCTGGTGTAGCAGTTGTGTTATCTTGGTGTTAATTATTAGACCAAAATTAGCACAAGCAGCAGAAAATTGATCCAACTTTGTTGCATCTCAGCTTCAGAAGCTACATTGAGTGCCCAATCATCTGCAAACTGAAAATCATGCACCAGCACTCCTTCCACTTTGGTTTCACCTTTTCAAATTGAAGAACTTACTATCAGTAAGGTAATTGACCTTGAAGCCGTGTTCATTCTCATTGATCAACATGGCTGAAAACATCATACTAAAAAGCATAGGAGCACGCATACAGTCCTGTTCTACCCCCTTGGTGACTGGGAAGGTACTAGAACTTTGTCCATTATCCAGAACCCAAGTAAACATGCCATCTTGAAATTGACATACAATATTGATGAACTTCTCCCAGCAACCAAATTTTGACATAATTTTCCATAAACCTTCATGACTAACAGTGTCAAAGGCCTTGGTCAGATCTACAAACTTTGTGTACAGACATCTGTTCTATTCCTGGCATTTCTCCCAGAGTTGTCAGACAGCAAACACTATATCCGTTGTTCATCAGCCCTTTCTGAAGTCACACTGACTCTCAGGTATATGACCATCTTCCAGGTGAAGGATCAGCCTATTAAGGACAACTCTAGCAAGGACTTCACCAGCAATGGCTAAGAGAGAGAGATCTCCCCTGTGACTGTCACAGGACAATCTATTCCCTTTACCCTTATAGAAATGGACAATGGAGGCATCCTTGAATTCCTGGGGGGACAACCTCCTCTTGCCACATAACCTGGAAAATTTCAGTCAGCTTTTGTATGACCAATGGTCCCCCTACCTTGTAAATATCAGCTTGAATAGAATCAGCACCAGGTGCTTTGCCACATGAAAGGAGCCTAATGGCCCTCACAACCTCTTCTTCAGGTGCAAGTTCAGCTAGGGATGGATAGACTTCAATGAGAGGCAAACAGTCAAGGACCTCAGCATTTATTGATGATGGTCTGCTGAGAACACTATAGAAGTGTTCAGCCCATCTCTCTAGGATCATGTCCTTATCACTAATCAATGTGGTTCCATCAGCACTGAGTAGTTGTGATGTACCATAGGTTTTTGGTCCATAAAATATTCCATTCTTTTAGGGAATCAAAAAAACACTTTGGATTGTTACTATCAGTATAAAACTGAATTTCATCTGCCTTCTTACTGAGCCAGAAGTTCTATATCTCTCTAAATTTTGCTTGTACTTTGCTTTTGATGGCATTAAATGCTACCTTCTTTGAGGTAGATGAACTATTCTGCTGGTAAATCCTGTGGAGTTCTAATTTTTAACCTATAAGCTTCTGAATTTCCCCATCATTTTCATCAAACCAGAGACATGGGATACACCTAAATTTGGTGAATTATGAATCTGAAAAGGAGTGGCAAAGAATCATATAAAACGGTACAAAGAGTACCAAGAAAGAACAGTACTATGATAACTCACAGAGCAAAGAATATGAAAAAGGGGGTGCTGATCAATATTGTTAAATTCTTCTGAGGTCAACAAGGACATGCTTGAGGTTGGGGGAGTGGGTTAGTAATAAAGAGATCACTGGCATCCTTATAGGCTGTGAATGGAAGCAAAATTTTAAGAGGCTGAAAAACCAGTGGAGGTGAGAGGGCTAAACATAGAAAATGTGTTCTGCTTTTTATACAAATTTGGCTGTGAAATGATGACAATAAATAGGACTGCAGCTTGAAAATACGGTAGTTATGTGTAATAACTGTTTTTTTAAGAATGTGGGAGATATGGGTCTAGTTGTAGCTAGTATGGAATAAACCAATGTAAAAGAAGGGTCTGAAAATTAAGGAGAGTGGATGAACAAAGAGTTAAGCTCCCTTAGGAGCCAGGAGGGGATAGAATCAAGAAAAGAAAATTTAATCTTTGTACAACTGAGACTGGAGCAAAGGAGAAGATGATAGGAGATGTAAGATACTCAGGGAAACAATTGAAGCATTGGGTTAAATTTGCCAAGTGGCCAATTTAAATAATGTCATGATAACCATAAATAAAATCTTCCAAATATTTGTAAGAATGTTATACAAAAAATAACTGGATCTCTTAAGTGGTAATGGGCTTCCCATCACTAGCGATCTTCAAGCAGTTGATCTATAACTTCTAATGTTCCTTCATACTTTGAGAATATATAATCTTGAATATTTTGAGACTCTGTCCCTATAATTGAATAATTTATCAATTGATAAATGTGATTTCTAATTAAACTTTCTGTGCAGCTCAAAAGCTAACTCTGTTTTATTATACAATTGAGGACATGGCAGCCATATGAAAGTTTTGGAGAAGTGGGTGCTGAGGGGAAGATGGGATTCGCAAGTAAAACCCTGGAAGAGTTTAGCTAAATTTTATCCAGAACTTCCCCTCATTTAGCCCTAATTTAGCAATTTTTATTGTAATATGGATCAAACAGTGGTTTCCACTTCTCCTGTCTTGGATTTTTGCCAGTATCAACTTGTTACTCATGTGTTGATCAGAGTTACTGGGATTTGATACTCCTACATATGTCATTTATTCTTCTAGTCTGGCAGTAAAAGTATATTCAATTGAGAAGGCATGGAATATAAATGATGCATTTCAGTGAATAAAGCACCAATGCGATATTCACAGCACCTACATTGGCCATGAACATATCAGTACAATTCTGAATCATGAAATACCACAAATTCTCCACATGGAAGGTAGAACCAAAGCATTTACCCAGACACCAGAAAGTCAAAGCCATCACAGCAACAAAAATCAATATACAATAATAATGCAGAGAACAATACTATCCCCAAGCCTTCCCCCTGCTAGGCTTCCCATAAACTTGCTACACTAAACAAATCACAAGCAGGCCCTCTTAAACAAAATCACAAACAAGCTCTTTCACTCACACTAGCCAGCAGCCTGCTTCGTTCCTATCTCTGACTGCTTTCAAGACTAACTTCCTATCAGCTCTGCTCTAGCTCCACCTCCTCCTGTTCTACCTTTTCTGTTACACCCATTCAGCAAACTTTTTCACCACAGGCTCCATGTGACTCAGGCTTCCATGTGGCCCCAAGATCTTTCATACTCATTACATAGGTTGGTGAGGCATCTGGTATCAACAGAACTTTAACATGGATAACAGAAAATAAGCATATAAAATAATATCTCAGGGTGGAGGCTTGAGGACAAGGACCCCATCATTTCCTACTCAAATGAATGGGGCCCAAAATCTTGGGGTATGGGGCAAAGGTCTCTTCTTCCACAGCTACTTCCTACTGAGACTGGACGTAGAGCTGTCTCTACCCCAAGAGTTTCCATTTGAGGGATCAGTTCTGTAGTTGGCATCTAGAGCTTGGTCTATGCCAGTTCCAGGGGTGACCTAGCACATGTGACTTAGGCAGGCCACATGGGCCTATTTATGAATATGAAAGATCTTCCCATTTAAATTACCTTTACAGTGAAGGAGATATCTCAAGGGTTTTCTTTAATTATAAAAGCATATTTTTTATTTCATTGCAATTTATTTTTCAATTTCAATTTTCTATTTTCAATTTCAATTTACTCTTGTTCTAGAATTTTGGGATGCAGTGAATCAGTACTTGGTCTCCCTCTTATGCATGGATAGAGCATTGTTCAATGTGCAACAATCTACAAGGCAAATCTACTCTCCTAAAGATGTAAAATGTATATGCACGCTTCAACAAGGGAGTAGTACACAAAAAATTCCCATCTAATAAAAAATAATGAAGTGTAATTTCAGCCCATTCAGGGTCAAGAACTAAAATTAACATTCTGAGAAACCATTCCAGAAAAGAAAGTAAGAGAAATATTGAGTTTTCTTGGTTCTTTACAATTGTGACTGAGTCTAAATGCACAAATGATCTGGGTTTTGAATATGATGAATTAGATATTGATACTTTACAGTTATTCATCTGACCACTTATGTGTGCAATCTCTTTCTTTCTATTTTAGATGAACTTCACCTGACCACTTCCTGGTGTCCTACACATTAGAAGTATTCAATAAATCTTTAGAAAGTTGTATTGAACTGAATCTCATGCTTTTTTTTTTTTAAAGGACCAGATTTTGTAATATAGAAAATATTGTATATTTATATCATATAAAGCAGGGACCAAAAAAAATGTATCTAATCACAAAATCAACATAGGTAAACAAATGAGACACTTCTGGGAATATTGAAGATTACATTCTGGAGACCAGAGTGCAAGGGAACATCACTGTAGGTCCTCTAGCATTGGGGAATAAAAGAAGCAGTTAACACTTTCCTTATCCTGGAGAAACCATTTAATGTCTTTTATATAAAAGACATGAATAATGAATCTGTATTCTGTGACTCAATAATGTTAGATGAGTCTGGTATGTCATTTCAAAATGAGAAAACCAAGACCTTTCAAATGAAACCTG
Organism: Notamacropus eugenii; assembly: GCF_028372415.1. Classification (NCBI taxonomy): domain Eukaryota; kingdom Metazoa; phylum Chordata; class Mammalia; order Diprotodontia; family Macropodidae; genus Notamacropus; species Notamacropus eugenii. Next base: position 92,913,560 of record NC_092876.1, read on the forward strand.
TCCTTGGCTAAGTTGTTCCTCTAGCTCTGCTCAACTTTTACCTGTCTGGTCCCTGTCCTAGCAAGAGAGATTTCTGGGGGCCCCAAACCCTGGCTATCAGCTAGAGAATGACTTACCAATGCTGGTAGCAAAAGGTTTCCCCTGTCTGTCTCAGCTATAGCCTGCACCCAGTGTGCGAAGTCACAAAGGAGACTTTTAAGGCATGTCTTTCTATGATTAACTTCCTCCAGGGTACTCCCTAAACCTGACATTACAGTCCAGGGACCATGACCTTGAGGTCCAGAGTAAACATTACTCTAGGTTTATCCCTTGATGACTGAAGCAGATTTTCAGGCAGTAGGGATCAATTGTACATGTTTAGGGATAGGGGAATTCCAAGTTGCCTTTGGTAGAGGTGGCTATTAACACTGTGGTTAAGCCTAAATAAACCACCTTTCTACCCATGCTGTTTCTCTGTCAGCGCAGGGTCTGCAGGCAGTAGTCAACGTTGAAACATAGTTATGGCAGGTGTGTGACCTGAAGCCTAGGAGATCACAAGAGAAAACTAGAATAAAGATAGTTAAAATTCCTCCCTCTTCCCCCACACCAACCCCCTTTAGAACTAGGGGAAATATGACCTGAGCTGACTAGCAAGGTTACTAGGGTGCAGAAAATGAGGCTATATAAGGTGGGGATTCACGTTAATGAGCAAAAGTTTGGTGCTCTGGGAAACAGTGGGCAGGAAAAAGGAGCACAGTGTAGGTCGGCAGAGGCTGGATCATCAGAAGGAAAACAGTGGCTTCCTTTGTCATATTTATTAATACAAATAGGTAGAATGACTCCAAAACTTAATGGATATACCCATTGTAAAAGTTTTCCGTACTTCCGGTAACATAATTAATTAAGATCTAAACTTCAGTTTTACTTGGTATACTTCTTGTTCGGTATATAGACACCTTTCATGACTCTTCCTCTAACCTTGATAAAATCTCTTTCCCTCTCCAGGTACATATGTCTATGTTCCTGTTCCACACCCTCTTCTTATATCTTTATTCCATCACCAGGCCCAGTTTCTTGCTTTTCTCAAGTTTCTATAGAGTTTCCTAAGGTTTTACTCAATCTTACCTGTTAATTTCCAGTTTGATTTCCATAACTTTCTAATCTCCTGCTCTCTCTCAGTCACGTGTCCACATAGAACATAACCCTAAAGCTTAAAGACTTTTAGTGTCAGCATGTTGATGTAAGAAGCGCTGTTCTTAGAGGGTGGAAGTGAGGACAAGCCCATGCCACGCACTGGCATCCCATGCTACAGAGGGATCTTCCTCCACTTTCAGGATGAATAGGAGGTGAAATTTGAAAGAATTTTATATTTGGTTGTGAACAAGATTTAAAATCATCAAAATTTTTCACAAAACTGGAAATTATCTGAAAAGGCAAAATATTTTATTGAACCTGAGGGTGGAGATAGAGACACAAAGTTGAAAAAAAGGTGTGTGTGTGTGTGTGTGTGTGTGTGTGTGTGTGTGTGTGTGTGTGTGTGAAAATGGACCAGGCTTTTACTCATGAAGCCTGAGAAACTATTTGGCCAGAAATTTAGGGAACATTCACTTTATTCAACATACATTTATTAGGTACTGCAGTATGTTTAGGACAACATGGTGGGTTCCAGGGGAGATTAAAACAGAAAAATGAATGATCTAAACTTGTCCTCATGGTCTGATAGGACCATACACTTTGAGGAGAATAAGGTATGGTAGAGATACTTATAATATTCTGTATTACATGATATAAGCATCAGAGAGACACAAAACAGAGATTAATTAGGCTTAATGGAGAAAGACCTATGAGGAAAAACATAATTCTGACAGTAACATGAAGGAGGGAGTGGAGGGAAAAAATAGGAGAAGAAAACAGAAGGTCTTTGTCGGAATAGTCTTGACCAGTACTATATCAGCTTTCCAGATGTGAATCCCAGAATCAACTTCATTTTCCAGCTTTCTAGATTTTCATGGCATTAGTCTCTCCTCATTTTCCTCCCTGATATCTCTTCACTTCCCTCAAATCTCAGCTCAAATCTCACAATTTAGAAGAATTCCTTTCCTCTTCTCCTTATAGTGCCTTCTCTCTGTTCATTATCTCCAATTATCTTTTCTTAAATTTCTGCCATTTTATTTTTTGCAATTAATTTATTTGTTTTCGGTTTTTAACAATCACTTCCACAAGTTTTTAATTTTCTCTTCTCCTTCCCCCCTCGCTCCTCAAGATGTCATGCAATCTTATATGAGTTCTACAAGTACATTCTTATTAAACACATTTTCACATTAGTCGTGTTGCACAGAAGAATTGAAATGAATAGGAGAAATCATGAAAAATAACATAACAAAAGAGAAAATAGTCTGCCTCATTTTGCCTTTCTTACTACATAGCTTTTTCTTTGAATGTGGATGACACTGGGCATCGTGAGTCCTTTGGAAATGTTTTAGGTCCTTGCATTGCTAAGAAGGGCTAAATCCATCAAAATCAGCCCTCACATAATGTGGTTCTTACTGTGTATAATGTTCTCCTAGCTCTGCTTACTTCATTCAGCATTAGTTCAATATAAACCTTTCCAGGTTTTTCGGAAGCCCCCCTATTTGTCATTTCTTATGGCACAATAATATTCCCCTACATTCATATACCACAAATTGCTCAGTCATTATCTAATTGATGGGCATCCTCTTGAATTCCAGTTTTTGGTCACCAGAAAAAAGAGCTGCTATAAATACTTTTTATATGTGGGTCCTTTTCCCATTTTTATGATCTCTTTGGGATACAACCCTAGAAGAAATATTGCTGGGTCAAAGAATATGCATATTTTATACCCCTTGGGGCATAGTTCCAAATTGCTGTCTAGAATGGTTAGAGAGCTCACAATTCTACCAACCATGAATTAGTGTTGCAACTCTCCCACATCTTCTTCAACATTTATCATTTTCCTCTTTTGTCATGTTAGCCAATTTGATAGGTGTAATACGGTACTTGAGAGTTGTTTTGATATGCATTTTTCTAATCAATAGTGAATTAGAACATTTTTTTCATATGACTATAGATAGCTGTAGTTTCTTCCTCTGAAAATTGCCTGTTCATTTATCTGACCATTTATCAATTGGGGAATGACGTGTATTCTTGTCAATTTGACTCATTTCTCTATATATCTGGGAAATGAAGCCTTTATCACAGATACCAGTTCTAAACATTTTTTTTCCTGCTTCCCCCTTAATCTTGGTTGCATAGGCTTTGCTTGCGCAAAAACTTTTCAATTTAATGTAAACAAAATTACCCATTTTGCATTTCATAATGTTCCCTATTCCTTCTCTGGTAATAAATTTCTCCATTCTTCATAAATCTGACAAATAAATTATTCTTCCTCTCCTAATTTCTTTACAGTATCAGCCCTTACAGCTAGATCATGTACCCATTTGGACTTCATTCTGCTATAAAGTGTCAGACATTGGTCTATACTCAGTCCCCACCAGCCTGCTTTACAGTTTTCCCAGCAGCTTTGGTCAAATACTTAGTTCTTATCTCAGAAGCTAGGGCCATTGGGTTTATAAAACAGTAGACTGCTATAATCATTGACTACTGTTTCTTGTGTGCCTAACCTGTTCCACTGATCTATCCTTTTATTTCTTAGCCAGTCCTAAGTGGTTTTAGTGATTTCTGCTTTATAATACAATTTAAGATCTGTTTTGGCAAGGCCACCTTTCCTAGAATTACTTTCCATTAATTCCCTTGATATTCTGGATGTTTTGTTGTTCTAGATGAATTTTGATATTATTTTTCTAGCTCTATAAAATAATTTTTAGTAGTTTGGTATAGCACTGAATAAATAAATTAATTTAGGTAAAATCATCATTTTTATTATATTAGCTTAATTTACCCATGAGCAACTGATGTTTTCCTAATTATTTAGATATGACTTTATTTGTGTTAAAGTGTTTTGTAATTCTGTTCATGTAGTCCCTGGGTTTCTTTTGGCAGGAAATCTACTAGATATTTTATAGTGTCTACAGTAACTTTAAAGGGGATTTCTCTTTCTATCTCTTGCTATTGGGCTTTGTTAGTAATATATAGAAATGCAGATGATTTATGTGGGTTTATTTTGGATCCTGCAACTTTGCCAAAGTTGCTTATTATTTCAAGAAATTTTTATTTGATTCTCTAAGTATATCATCATAGTATCTGCAAAGAGTGACAACTTAGTTTCTTCTTTGCCTATTGAACTGCTTCAGTTTCTTTTTCTTCTTTTACTGCTAATGCTAACATATCTACCATATTGAATAACACTGGTGAGAGTGGACATCCTTGTTTCACCCCGATCTTATTGGAAATGCATCTAGCTTATCCCCGTTACATATAATGCTCGCTGATGGTTTTAGGTAAGTACTACGTTTTACTTTGAGGAAGGATTCATTTATTCCTATGTTCTTTAATGTGTATTTTGTCAAAAGCTTTTTCTGAATCTGTTGAGATAACCATATGGTTTCTGTCAGATTTGTTGTTGATATGATCACTTATGGTGAAAATTTGCCTAATAGTGAAACAGCCCTGAATTGCTCATACGAATCCTACTTGATCAATATATATCATTCTCGCTATAAGTAGCTGCAACCTTTTTGATGAATTTTTTTTTGTATCTACATTCATTAGGGAAATTGGTTCATAATTTTCTTTCTCTATTTTGGCTTTTCCTGGTTTAAGGATCAGGACTATATTTGTATCCTAAAAGGAATTTGGTAGAACTCCTTCACCAGTTTTCCCAAATAATCTATATAGTATTGTAATTAACTGTTCTTTAAACATTTGATAGAATTCACACATAAATCCATCTAGACCTGGAAATTTTTTCCTAGGCAGTTCATTGTTGGCTTGTTCAATTTCTAATTGTGTGTGATGGGATTGTTTAAGTATTTTGCTTCCTATTCTGTTAATCTGGGCAGTTTATATTTTTGTAAACATTCATCCACTTCACTAAGATGGTCAAATTAATTATTGTTTTAATTTCCTCTGTGTTGGAGGTGAATTCACTTTTTTCATTTTTGATACCAGCTATTTGGTTTTCTTGTTTCTTTTTGTCAATCAAATTGATCAAAGGTTTATCAATTTTGTTATTTTGTTTTCATAAAAACAACTCAATTTTATTTATTAGTTCAATGGTTTCCTTAATTTCAATTTTTTCATCTCTCTTGGTTTTCAGTATTTCTAATTTGGTATTTAATTGGGGGCTTCAATTTGTTCTTTTTCTAGCTTTTTCAGTTGCATTCACAATTAATTGATCTCTTCTTTCTCTATTTTATTCATCTAAGGATTCAGAGATATAAAATGTCTCCTAAGAACTGATTTTGTTGCATGTCATAAGTTTTGGTAGGTTTTCTCATAATTGTCATTCTTTTGAATGAGGTTATTTATTGTTTCTATGATTTGTTGTTTGACTCATTCTTTAGGATTAGATTATTTAGTTTTTAATTAATTTGGGATCTATCTTTCCAAGACCCTTTTTTTACATATAATTTTCACCGTATCATGACCTACAAAAGATGTATTGACTATCTCTGCCTTTCTGCCTTCAGTCAAGCAAAATCTAAAGAATGAAAAAAAATAGAAGAAAACATGAAACATCTCATTGGCAAAGCAACTGACCTGGAAAATAGATCCAACAGAGATAATCTAAGAATCATTGGGTTACTGGATAGACATGATGCAAAAAAGAGCCTGGACAAAATTTTCCATGAAATCATCAAGAAAAACTACCCTGAGTTCCTAGATCCAGAGGGCAAAATAGTCATGAAAAAATTCACCAATCACTTCCTTAAAGAGATTCTAAAATAAAAACTCCAAGGAATATTGTTGCCAAATTACAAAACTATCAGTTTAAGGAGAAAATACTGTGAGCAGCCAGAAAGAAACAATTCAATTACCAAGGAACTACAGTCAGGTTCACACAGAATTTTGCAGCTTCTACATTAAAAGATCAGAAGTTTTGGAATATGATATCTCATAAGACAAAAGAACTTGAATTACAACCATGTATCAATTACCCAGAAAAATTGAGCATAATCTGTCAGGCAACTCACTTAACCTTTATTTGCCTCAATTTTTTCAACTGTAAATTTCTGCAAATAGCACCTATCTCATAGGGTTGTTGTGAGAATCAAATAAGATTTTATTAGTAAAGCATATAACACCGGGCCTGGCATATAGTTGTCACTATACAAATATTTATCTCCCCTCCTCAAGTAATTCTTTAGTCATGGACTCCACACACGTTTACCTGGAGCCCAGGACCTTAATTAGGACTCCTAGATCTTCATTATTACTTATGAAATAAAGGGTCAAAGGAAAGAACATCAAGGACTGCAAATTACTCATCCTTATGGAAATTTTTCAAAATGGAGAAAGAAAAAAAAATACTAGATGCTGTTAGGATCTAAATGGTGGAAGATAAAAAAGAATCAGAGATACCGAAGAAGTCTACACAATGGTATATATTAGTGCAAATTTTTGTTTATTTCTTTGTTTTGGTTTTCTTTGTAGTGGAACAAAAAGATAACAGGTGAAAGAATACAAGGTAAAGGAATCAGAGAAGACGTGAAAGGAATTTAGAAATCACAGTGAAAATGAGTCATGGGCCAACAACTCTAATATTTGAGGCACCCATCAGTAAATGAGAGAAGCCAAAAAAGGATTTTTTCAAAAACTACTCACAAGTGAAGGTAAGGAATGAGCTATTTTGAATTCACTGTTTCATTTAAAAGGCTACCAATATTTTCCCTGACAGGGGCATTAGAATGGCTGTCAGGATCCAAAATATGGATGCACAGCTCAGAAGAATCAGGTTCATAATATTGGAGTTAATTGTCAAGGTGTGTAGGTGTCCAGGCTAATGTGGTGATTAGCTCCTTATAAAATTCTATCGCCAGATGACTTTAAAAAGGGATGTCAAGAGGTTACTTTAGGAAAAGTCTTCTCCTGGTATGACCACTATGTTTAGTCTGTGAATATTCCCCAGGATCCCTGGAAAGCACAAATTAAAATGTTGGAGTTCCAATTCTGATTTATTTTATAAGTAATAATTTTAATACTTTTTCTCGAATCTGTTTGGTCCTAACCCCATAGATGACAGGGTTAAGCATGGGTGGGACAACAACATAAAGATTGGCCAGAAGGATATGGATGTAACGAGGGACATTATGGCCAAAGCGATGCGTCATGAAAGAGAATAAGGCTGGAGTATAAAAGGCCAAGATGACACAAACATGGGAGCCACAGGTACTCAGGGCTTTTAGCCGGGCATCCTGAGAGGGGAGGTGAAAGACAGCTTGGAGAATCTGTACATAGGATAGAGCTATAGCTACAATGTCCAACATTAGAGTCCCAATAGCACATAGGCCATAGATCATGTTGACTCTGATGCTAGCACAAGCTAATCGAGCAATGCCCATGTGCTCACAATAGGTATGAGGAATGACATGGTTTCCACAAAAAGGAAGTCGAAGGATGAGGAACACAAAGGGAATCACTGTGAAGAAAGACCTCACTACCACCACAATGCCCATCAAGGCCACCACCCTGTTGGTAAGGACAGTGCTGTAATGTAAAGGATTACAGATTGCCACATAGCGATCATAGGCCATAGAAGACAAGATAGCAGATTCCATCACAGTGAATATATGTATAAAGAACATCTGGATGAGACAGGTCCCAAAGTTGATTTCCCGCAATCTAAACCAAAAGATTCCCAACATCTTAGGAATGGTAGCTGTTGATAGGCCTTGGTCAATGGTGGCTAACATGGCCAGAAAGTAGAACATTGGCTGGTGAAGTGTCTTCTCAGTCTGTATCACACAGAATATGGTGATGTTTCCCAAGAGGGCAATAAGATACACAATACAAAAAGGGAAGCCAATCCAGATGTGGAAATTTTCCAGTCCTGGAATTCCCAGTAATATAAAAAAGGGGGGATGGAATTGAGTATCATTGGAATGGGACATACTTTTTGTAGTTGCAAATGGCTATGATCTTTGCAGGTAGAATTTCAATCACTGGAAAGGATTCAAATATTATCACTTCATCCTTCCGCATTCCTAGAGAGAGATGGGAGAGTTTGTTTTTTTCAATACCTCTAGGATAAAATAATCTCAGAATATGAGGTAACTTTAGAAAATTAGTATCTCGTTAAACACTTGCCTGAACAGAAATCTGCTCTACGACTTGTTAAGTAGTTATGTAGCATCTAAGTAAAATCCCCAAGTGACCTGGAACTCATTGCCTCCCAAGTCAGGCCATTTCCCTTGTAGATAGGCCTAATTCCTAGGAAGCTAATATTTGCATTGATCTAAATTATTCCAGTCTTGAACTCCTACCAATTCTGCCTAGTTTTGCCCGTTTAGAAATTCTTTTCATGTAGGATAGGCTTCCAATAGTTGAAGACAGTTATCATGTTCTTCCCAAATCTTCCCCCCCCCCCAAACTAAATATCCTGTTTCTTCCACCTACCTTGGAAAGGCTTCAATTTTTGTCAATATTTCCTGAAAGTCCTCCAATGTGTCCATATCAACACAATGTCAATGCCCATTCTTACATGTGACAACTAAAATTGAACACAATATTAAAAATTGTACTTCACCAGAATAGAATACAAGTACCTTATCAACTCCTTTCTATTTCTGTTGAATCAGTTTAAATCTGAATATTAGTTTTGGTGTCTATTCCATAACATTGACTTATAGTGAACTTGTATTCCAGTAGAAAAAAAGAGACCTTTTTCTTTTTAAAATGAGTACTATTATGTAGTCGCATTTTCCCCTGTCTATAGTTACATATTTTTTCAGCACTAATGCGAAATTATTACAATTATAAATAAGTAATGTTGTCATATTAGATATATCTCATCATTTTCTCATCTTGAATTTTGTTTGGAACTTAGCAATCATTCAGTGTGCTAATCATCCTCCCAATTCTGAGTCAATATTTAATTATGTACACCTGCAAAGGCAAGTGGGAAAAGAGCACTCTACATGAGGTCACACTGCTATAACATCTGAACACACCATCCATTAATGTGGCAAAATAAGACAAATACTATAGCAGTTTCTGTGACTTAATCCATTTTTTTTTCAGTAAGGCACTTCAAAAAACAAAAATCAGAAAGAAATATAAATTTGGAAACCTCAGTAAAGTCACCATCAGATTATAGGGAAATCTTGCTCCCCCACATCTCTATTCTCCATGTAGGAATAACTAAAGCCAGCACACAGAAACCTAGAGAAAATAATGAGAGTTTTATTCATGGTGCACTATGCCCTGCCCACATCTTGAATATTGTGCTCAATCCAGAGAATCAGATTTCAAAAATAATATTTAAATTATACTGTACCTACAGGAGGAATGAAATAATTTCAAATGATTTGAAATAGTCAAAAATATAAGTTTAAAGAAGGATTGATATTTGATTTTAAGACGATAATATTTAGGTGATGATTGTAGTATTGAATTATGAGATATGATGATAAAAATGGTAAGATTTAGGTGATGAATAAAGCATTTTAAGGGCTGTCATATAGAAAGAAGAATAATCACATTATCTCAATAACAGAACTAGAAGTCATCCAAAGTTATAAAAAAATACATAAAACATTCAAAGATGACTTTTTTTGTTTGCTGTAAACAAAATAAACACTTTAGAGTTTTGATGCTTTCAGATTCTTTCTCACTAGTGCTAGTATAAAGCTCAGAATTCATGTCCATACTATTAGTTATGTCTCTGTTATGTCTCTATTTTTTCATCTTTTCAGGTAGAGAAGAATGGGTATTGTGAGATCCTCGTGAATTTCACAAAGTTAGGAAAATGAGTCAACCAGAAATCCAGGAGCTGGAATCCAGTCCAGAATCTCCCAGAAGCCAAACAGTGAAGAACAGAGAGCTGATGGCATACTACTTGATCTAGTCTAGCTGAGGCAGGGATGCACACTCATCCATCCATTAACCATACTGCATTTAGAAGGGATGAATATTATGTAGAAATTATATTAAATCTCATCACAATCTCCCCAGTGCCTGAGATGGTATAGGGAAAAGTATGCTTATAGGATTTTGAGGAAACTATAATTTTGGCTCTTGTTAAATTTTTTTTTGCAAATATTACTTTACAAAAGTTAGGGTAAATGAAAGTGGATCATTTTTCACTAGTGCTTAGCAACAGAATCCACTGGAATGGGGGCTTGACCCCATAATATTATTTAGACAATCTCACCATTCAGAGTTGCCTTAGAGATATCAAAAAAGTCAGAGACACAAATAAATAGAGGAGGAAAGGTAGAGAGAATAGGTATAAACCACTGGGGAAAAAACTGAGACCATTTTCTTTCTCAATACCTGAGAAAAGATAGTTCCCTAAGATATTTCACTCTCCAGATTCAATTCATTCTATAACAGTCTTAATTAGTTACTCATAATAGAAAATTTGTAAGTTCTTATTTTGAAAAATCAAAATAAAAGCAGTAAAAAAATAAAAATTCTCAGCACTAGAAAAGAACTTAAGATATGATTCAATATTCCACTCTGGGTAAAACAGAATCATCGAAGACAATGACTTCTGGATTTGGAGGTAGAACACTTGACTTCTTACTATCTGTGTGAACTTTGACAACTCACTTTCCCTTATTGAGGGAAGTTTTGCTTATAGAAAATGAGGAGGTTGACCTCGGTGATTTTTTAAGGGAACTTCCAGTTCATAATCCATATATGAAACCATACATTCTATTGGAATCTTCTCTACAGCATTCCTAACTAGTCATTCAACTCATAAAGGCAAAGCTTTAGCAGAATTTTTTTTTCCCATGGTAAGATTTTTTTAACCTGCATTTCTGTAGTGTCCCCCTTTTCTTCTTTGGGTTTTCTCTTCTGGGTTCACTGAAGATAAACCTGTTCACCTGTTCCTGTTTTCACATTTTCCCTATAAAGCATTTAAGTGTGTATGTTCACCCTTCATTTCCAAAGAAGACCATGATATAAGAGAAATAATGCCACGACTTGCACTTGACTTTTTTTTACATGAGTGAGGGCTAAATCATTTCAGTAAAAACAAATGCAATGTAATGATCAATTGTTCAAGTAAACTTCTGGCCCCCTTCCATTTGCTGCTGGAAAAAATATCTTTTTTCCTTACATGATTCACTCCTTAGTCTGGGATCTCTTTCCTCCCCCAATTTTTCCAGCCTTTTACCACATGAACTATTCCCCACCCTCTGGCTATGTAGAAACAGAACTATGTTCAAGGTAAAGAGATGAGAAAATGCAAGTCACATCCTTCGTTGCAGAGGTGAGGGTCTATGGATGTGAATCGTTGCATATCCTATTATGATCAATGTGCTCATTAGTTTTGCTGAACCGTTTTTCTTTTCTTCTTTTCATCTCTGTTAAAATGGACCATTCACTGGGTAGCAGGAGAAGAAGGGTATATTTAGAAATGAAAATAATGTAGTTCAAAAATCAACATTTTTAAAGAAAAAAGAGATTAAACTGCTAAGGTTAGAAAAAATAAAATGGGAGTCATTGTTTGACTCACCAAGACTGATACCAGAAGGAAATTTTCTATCTGTCTTGACATCACTCTGGTGACCTCTGAATAGGTGTGAGGAGAGAGGCTTTCTATTGATGTAAAACACACTGAATGATTTCAGCCTTAAAACTCCTAACCCCCGGCCCCCAGTCTCTATCCTTTGGGAAAGGGAAAGAGCTCAATTCCTTTAGGCTGGTTTTAATAACCAACAAACACTCTGCCCAACAGGGAACTATTGTAGACGTACCTGGGACCTGACTTCAGGGCAGGGAGTGATGAGAGAAGGCCTACTTGTGAGCCAAGAGGCTGTTCTCCATGTGAACTATAGAAAACAGGTGAGATTATTTAAGCAGAAGGGCCAGGACTCGGAGAATTGCCTAAGCAGGAAATGGAAGTAGGAGGCTGACAAGGGAAACTTGAACCAATATGAACTGAGGGCACAGTAAATATGACACAAAAAAGTTAGAATTAACCAGTTTGCTTGAAAAATGTAACCTTAGAAAATATTTTGCTCAACTGTCTTTTCACTATTAACATGTAGCAGGGCATACAGGACATAAAACAATAAGCAGTGGGTTGGGCAAACATTTTCACTTCATAACTGTAATAGGTGATATTTTGCACAAGAACCAAGTAGAAGGACTCCAAGTAGATTATGAGTTTCTACAGATGGTTCTTTATTTATATGATTTTGTGTTGACTTCCTCAGGTTGCAGAACATTACAAGGTCTGCTCAGAGAAATAGTCAAAAGATAATGGATCATCAATCAAAGTAGGAAAAACTAAATGAATGAAAATGCCTACTAGACAGTCTATAATATATAGTTGGATAACAAGTTAATTAAATCGTAGTTGAGTGCGTAAATTCTGGATGGAACCTCCTAATAGACACTGAGAGGTCTAGAACTGAGTAGAGAAACAAAGAATGCTAAATTGTTCAGTGAATGTTGTGTACTACTTCTAATGATACTCAGCACAAAGAGATATTTTCTAAATACAAATGATTTTTCTCACCATAATTCCTGGTTGGGAATATAAAATTAGTGTGAGGAACTCAAAATGTGGGTGATACAAATAACAGTGGAGAGACATATTGTGAACCCTAATGAACCCTATTTCCAATGATGACCTTTGAGCAAGAAGTGATGTAAGAGTTGTCTCTGAGAAAATGTATGAAGATGGGAAAATAAGCAGACTACTATTGCGGTAATGTCAGAGAATAAGAGATGGAGAGTCAGAGATTGTTTCCTACAAAATATTTTTTTAAAAATAATAACTAAAGAAAAGTTTCCAATAAGTTGAATGGATCCACGATGGGGAGGTAGTGTCTAATGAAGAATATGGTCAAGAGTTACACAAGATGGAAAGCTTCGATGGCTTGCAATAAACATGTGTGAAGGAATTATACATTGATGAAATCTCAAAATTGAGGTAATGAGACCAGATAAATGCCTGGACTGAGATCATATTTTATTCAGATACACAGGATCTTAGATGCAGAAAGTACCCAAGAAGTCACTTAGTTCAACCAATACCTAAACAATAACACCCTCTCCTCCACATCTTTCAAGCATTCAGGAAGGCACCTAGGTGGTACAGTGGATAGAGCACTGAACCAAAAGTCAAGATAACCAGAGTTCACATCTGACCTCAAACACTTACTAAGTATGAGAACTTGGACAAGTAGCCTTAGTCTTAGCCTCAGTCCACTTACTTATAAAATAGGGATAATAACAATAGCATTTGCTTTACTGACTCAAGAGATAATAATAAGCAAATAATTATCAGGAGATATATATTTTACCAACATTAAAATAATATGCAAATGATAGTTCTTATTATCATCATAGGTCAGCCTATACTGAATGTCTTCACATAAAAGTGGAACTCGTTATCTCCTGTGGATCTGCATTTTCTAATTGTATCAAGACATCCTTTCCCAAGAAACAAATACATTAGTCATCCTACTTTTTGTGTTATTTCTGGAGAAACAGCCCCTTTTCCCAGGTCTACTCTGTCCTGATCTTTTTGAGCAGTGAAGAGTTCAGTACGTAGGGATCAACCAGTAGACAATTTTATTTATTGAAGGATATTCCAGTTGAATTGATGAGTGAATTACAAGAACACTAAGTGACAGAATGACAGCATGACGCAAATATGAGATTTACAATTGTTGAGGATTTAAACCAGGCATCTACAGAACAGAAGGAGCATGTCATAGTTGAGTATAAAAAATGATCAGATATTAACAGAATATTTGTGTCAGGATGAGAAATACCCTTTTGTTGGGACAGAGCTAAATTTCAGATAGTTGTAGACAGTCATGTCATACTCACAGGCACAATTGAGTCAAGGCATACAGAGATGGGAATGCCAAATATCTGGGTGAGGCAGCCCTCTAAACTGACCTCTCCCAGGGTCAACCAGAAGATTTTCAACATCTTGGGAATGGTGATCATACAGAGCCGAGGTACATTACCAACTTGGCCAGGAAGTAGAATATGAGCTGGTGGAATTTCTGCTCAGTCCAGACCAATGTCACAAAGATTACATAGGTATGGAAGGAGGAGTTATTACCATTACATTTTTTCCAGTGTTAATCAGTTCATTGTTTCCATCACATTTTGTAAATCAAAATCTATCAATGTTTTCTCATCCTATATATTTCCTGTCTCTATCTTCCCATGAGTTTTAGAAAACATTACACTGATATCAAACTAAATCACATTATTCCAATATCATTTAGAGTTGAAACTGAAAGGATTCTCAGCCTTTTATAGGTCACTATCTACACTAGGCTCATTCTTTATATATAATTTATATTAACACAGTTGACAAAATTCCACTGTGTTTACTGTTTGTTGAGTACTAAAAAACACCCCACAAATATCTGATCTAGAGAAAACTCACTGTTAATTTAATTACTCTCCAGATAGGTTTCTCTCATGCATTTGTTAAGATCATAAACAATTGCGTGATAATTATAACAACAAAGATTACTGTTACAATCTTTGAAGTAGAAAGATAGAAAGACAAAATGTAGAGGGTATAACTTTGTTAAAGGTAAATTTGCCACTGATGTTCAACAATTCAATTTAACCAACATTTATTGAAATGTCTATACACCAATCTTTGTGTAAGTTGTGATTACAGAGATTTCTTTCTTCTCCTGGACCAATACAACAAACATGCTGATAAGTAAACACAAAATATACAAAGTACACCACAGAGTTGGTGCTTTTTCAGTATATAACTATCTTATTTATCCTCTAAAGACACTCATTAATAGGATCCAGCTGTATGGTGATTACCAATCACCTGGGAATTCTTCCCTCCACTATATGACCCCCGAAATCTAAAAGTATATTCTTCAACTAAGTTCTGGGCTTTTGTCACCATTTTCTGGCCATTCATCTTCCTTTAAATATTATGCTGTTGGGGCAGCTAGGTGGTGCAGTGTATAAAGCATCAGCCCTGGAGTGAGAAGGAGCTGAGTTCAAATGCAGTCTCAGACACTTGGTACTTACTGTTTGACAGTGGACAAGCCACTTCACCCTGATGCTCACACAGCTGCTTTAAATTACACAAATTTCACATAATTTGAATAATTATAATAAACATTTTACCAAAGTAATAAAAACACAGTAAAGCAAAAGAATTAATGTGTTAGCCTTAATTCTTATTCATGTTACCACCAGTTCTTATTTTCTTAGACCAATCTAATTTATACTAACATCTCCCCACACTTACCACCAGGGATACAAGAAAAGTATAAATAAAATAATAGGATACGCATTTGCCTGGTCATCATAAAGAACATGCCATCTTCATTATGTGGGAGTCACTTAGTTTGGTAAGCGGACTTTTGATCTATTTTGAATACTGATTTTAATATCACTATTACTACTACTACTACTACTACTACTACTACTACTGCTACTACTACTGCTACTACTACTACTACTACTACTACTACTACTACTACTACTACTACTACTACTACTACTACTACTACTACTACTACTACTACACATATTACCTCCTGAGCTTTATCGGTCCTTGATCTTTTCAAAGTATGTACTGCCAACTCCTATCAAAATGCGAACTCCTTGAGAGCAGAAGCTATCTTTCTCTTTATTTCCATCCCCAGCACTTAGTATAGTATGCCTAGTTCATAGTAGGTGCTTAAAAAAGGTACTGAATTTAATTGAATTGGTTTGGATGAGGCTAACTCACAAAAGGAACTGTATGGTAATTATGGTCTTATAACAAACACATACATATACACACAGATAATTAAAAGTGGCATAGGGATCTGGATGGCTTGATGCCTTTGAGTCACTACTGGATTTTTGCAAACTAGTCCCATTCAAAAATATTTTCAAAAGTCATTACTTTTACCAACAAACATGTCTTGTCAGCTAATTTTCATGCTTTTCACCTTAAATTCCAAACCAGGAAAATGAAATTGAAATTACAGAGCAAAATTACTTTTTGTTAAATGGTTTTTTTAGACCTCTCTATAAGTTCGGAAATAGTTTTAAAATGCTAAGATCCTCCTTTTTTCTCTTCTAATTTTCAATATTTGTTCTTTTGGATTTTTCAGATGGATAATTTCTTTTCTAGTATTGTAAACTGAATGCTCAAGTCATTGACACTCTCATTTTTCTATTTTTTGAATAAACATTTTCATATATATATATATATATATATATATATATATATATATATTAGGTTATGTAGCCTAAAAGCTTTGGCATTTTGTGACATCATTCTTATTATCTTTAACATGATTATTTATTATCTTTATGATTTTTATTTGATTCAATCACTCTTCAAGAAGTCATTAATTAATCTTTATTCAGGTCTTTATCTTACACTCATTTCCTTTCTTCTTTATCAATTTTATTGCATCATGACATGCAAAAGATGCAGTTCTTGAATTTCCCTTTTATCAATTTTTCTTTCCTTTATTTCCTAATATATGATCCCTTTTTGTAAAAATGTCATCAGTTGTTGAGAAATATGTGCATTTTTACCATTCCAATTCATTCAGTTACTCTTGTTTGCTGAAATTGTACTGATTGCATTGTCTCAGCTGTTACTTAGCACTCCAAAAAGGACTCTAATTCACTAAAAACAATCTGGTCTAAAAGTTCATATTGGGAAAACCATGGATTAAAGAATATTTGTTGTCCTTATCAACTCAATAGACTTTAACTTGGACATCCAACTATATAAATCTTGGACAAATAGGACAGATCAATAATTAACTTCAAATTTAATGAGAACAAAAATCACATTTGCGGAATTGTTCTATATACTTTCATTGACCTCATACTTCTCCTTGAAATAAAATGACTTCTTTGGAGGGATTTGTAGAATGGTCTGTCTGTTCAGTTCTGGGTAGGAACCTTCAGTTCTGAGGTCTTTTCAAAATGTGAATTTCGATAATGCCATTATTTTATACTTTTTTCTTATTGAATTTATTTTGTTTACTTCTGATTGTTTCAGACTTTCAGATGGTTTGAACATTCCACCATTTAATATATTCCTCATCACTTAATGGGGTAGATTATCCCTGAGGTCCCTTCTAGCTCTAAGAATTATTTTTTAAATGAATACTTGTACTTGCTTTTCCATTTAGCCAATTCTATTTTTAGGGAGTTATTTTCCTTGCTAAATTTTTGTGTACTTTTTCCCCCATTAAACTGATTCTTTTTTATGATCCTCTTGCATTACTCTCATTTCTTTTTTTCCAATTTTTCTTCCTCTTCTCTAATTTGTTTCTTTAAATACTTCCTCAGTCTCTTCCAGAAATTCATGTGGGGCCTGAGACCAAATTTTGTTTTTCTTTGAGGCTTCAGATGTAGCCATTGTGACACTATTGTCCTCTTCTAAGTTTATGCCTTAATCCTCCTTATCAACATAGTAACTTTCTATAGTCAACCTTTTAAAACCAATGCTCATTATTTTTTCCATCTTTTTTTATGACTTGGTGTTTCATGTGAGATGTGCACTCTGGTCTTGCAGTATCCCTAGCTTCTTGTGTTAGGGTTCTGGGTCTTACTGTTAGCTTTCAGTTGGCTTCTGGGTTTAGCTGCTTGCTTTCCTGGTAGGGTAGACTTTCTTTCTGGCTTGTAGTGGAGGGTGAGCTCTCCCTTTTGGCCTCTCCTGGGTTTGGTGTTTATCTCTTGGCTTGCTCTGGGGGTGGAAACTTGCTGCAGGGTTGCTATGCTAACAGAGTCTTTCTGGTGGCTGGACCTGGAGGAGGGATCTTGCTGTTCTGTCCCAAGGGTGGGACCCTGCTGTTGGGTCGCTATGAAAACAGCATCTCTCTTCTGGTAGGCCCCAGAGACAAGATCTCATTGTTGGCCAGCCTCAGAGTATGGCTTAACTATTGGTCAGCAATGGGATCAAGGTCTAGCTACTGGCTTGTGCCAGAGGTAGAGTTGATGAGGTGCTGTTGGTTGCTGTCCTTCATCTTCCAAGAGGAGCAAAATGACATCACCATGATAAATTTCTCTTTGTGCAGCTGTGGCTGATCTGACCAATATGAGCTTAGAATGCTCTACCACAGGTTGGGCACAGATAGTCCATGTAAATATTTGGGATTGATTTTCCAAATTTGTGCATCCTATATTGACTTTAGGCTGTCTCAGTTCTGCTTTGCTCAAAAAGCACAGCATTCTTTCTCATGTGAGCTTGCCGTGCTCTGCAGTCCTGTGCCAGTGGGATACTATAATGCACAAATTGCTCACTTGCCTAGGGGGTTGCTGGTTTGCAAGAAGGCCTGCCTTGTTGTTAAATTGCTCCAGGCTTGGAGTTTTCCTGCAGGCCCTCTGTTCTAAGGAAGATAGCTGCTTGTCTTGAGCCATGTCTCCTTTCCATCCCACTGAGACAGACCTTCAGTTGCCACTGTTTTCCTGCTCCTAAATCAATTCTGTAGCAATTTTTCTAGTTGTTTAAAGGGAAATTTTGGAGGGCTTAGGTGGGTTCCTTCCTCACTCTACCAACTTGTCACCATAAGTCCTCTAGGAAATCAGTTATACACCTGGAATTACGAAAAACATATTTTCTTATTAGATATACTACCAAAAAACACAGGAAAAATAAGAAGGTTAGATAATTATAGTCCAGTTCCCACTCAGAGTTTATTGGTTCTCTCTCTGAGTGTAGATAGCATTTTAACATCATAAGTCTTTTGAGATTGTCTTAGTTTGTTGCATTAATCACAGCATCAAAGTATTTCATAGTTGCACATCATTACAACATTGCTGTTACATATACTATGATTTCCTGGTTCTTCAAATTTCATTTTGTATCAGTTCAAACAAATTTTATCATGTTGTTGTAGTTCTTGTTGTTTATCTGAAACTTTCTCATCAATTCTTTTTTCAAAATCCTTTTTGACCTCTTCCATGGCCTGAGCCCATTGAATATTTATTTTGGATGTTTGGAATACAGAAGCCTTGACTTCTATGTCTTTCCCTGATGGTAAGCATTGTTCTTCCTCATCTGAAAGGATGGGAGAAGATATCTGTTCCCCAAGAAAGTAACCTTCTATGGTCTTATTTTTTTTCCCTTTTCTTGGCATTTTCCCAGCCAGTGACTTGACTTCTGAGTTTTCTCTCCACACCCACCTCACCCCCTGTTCTGCCCAGCTAGTGCTTAGGGGCTGAGATTCAAATGCTGCTTCCCAGCCTCAGGGCTTTTGGTGGGGGCAGGGCTGCTATTCAGTGTGAGATTAAGTTCAGGTGCTTGGGTGGGGGCAGGGCTGCCACTTGGGGCTCAGTTCCCCCAGGGGGTTTATGCAGGAACCTTCGACAATGGATTCGGGCTCCTGCCTGCTTTGGGAGCCCCTGTCTGCTTCTGCCTCTGCTGCTGCCTCCCGAGGGGGCCTGAGTTATGGAGACACCCCGCTCCCCTCTCAGCAAGCTGAAAAGACCCTCTCACTGACCTTTGGCACCTGTGGGTGGACGGACCTGCGCTGCTGCTGGAGATTCTGTCCCTGAAGCCTGCTCATATCTGCTCCCCTTGGTGCCATGCGGCCAAGGCAGGGCTGGGCTCTGCTCCAGGTCTGGTGCATGACGGACCTTTTGTGTCAGTTTTTCAGGTCTCTCTGGAACAGAAATCTCCTCCACTCCATTGTTCTGTAGCTTCTGCTGCTCCAGAATTTGTTGGGAATTCTTCTTTACAGGTATTTTATGGGCTGTGCGTTAGGAACTAGCATATGTGTATCTTTCTACTCCACCATCTTGGCTCCTCCCCTTCCTCATCAATTCTTATAGTGCAATACAGCTCCACAATCATATGCCTCAAGTTGTTCAGTCATTCCTCAATTGATGAACATCCCCTTGATTTCCATTTCTATGCTACTAGGAAAAGAGCTGCTACAAATTTTGCAGAGATTTTCTTGCTTTGCATTGACCTTTAGCTGTAAAGGGAGCTGCATATGAAGTAGCTATGATCCAATATTGTGATTTAAAGCCAGTGTTTGATTCATTCTGACCCACTGTCTTCTCCATTCCAGCCAGAGACTTCACTGGGCATGAGGTTGAAGAGGATATCAGTGAGGGACCACTGGGAGGAATGAGAAGAGTCCTAAACAGTTGTAGATGTCATATAGAACTTTCTGGAAAGGGAAGAGTAGAAGTTTTATTAAGAAAAGTTTGGCGAAGAGAGAGAAGAGAGATTAGGAAAAGGGAGGAATGGAGTTCATAGAGGGAAGGAAGGGTAACTATTAAGAAATCAAAATGGGAATTGACTTTGAGAGAAGGGGGAGAAGGAATTTGAGGAGATAGAGGAGCAAAACACTAGGAAGTGTAAAAGGGGAGTTAGTTGGTAACAAGCAAGGAAAGAACATTGAAGAAAGGAAAGAGGAGAAGATGAGAAGCGTTTGAGGAGAGTGAAGGAGAGGGAATATGAAAAAGGGTAAAAGGCAAATCAGAAGACAGTAAGAGTTCTTTTTTCTTTAAAGTATATTATATGATGCTCAATTACTGAGGAAGAGGGTAGAGAATAATGAAAATCTTTATGTCACGTAGATTGTTAAATTTTATAGATAAAGTAAATGGCAACAGAAGTCCTAGCTAATTCTGCATTGTGACCTGTGGCAACTCTGAGTTCCTAGTTCCTAAGGGAATTAGCATAATATTATTTTGGCTAAATTGTAGCAAAATATTTGGCAAATTTTCTTATGATCTAGTGGAAAATGATATCTTTTATCCACAGGAAAACAGGGAAACCAGGGGCAGAGACAAGGAGCAAGGGCATTCCAGGCACTGGAGGACAACCAACAAAAATGCACTAAGTTGAGAGATGAAGTTTCATGGGTAAGTAATAGCAAGGAAGCCAGTGTCAGTGAAGGTGGTAGTATGTGGTAGTGGAGTTATGTGGCAGGTAAGGTATAAGAACAATGGAAGGGTAGGAAAGGCACTAGAAACATAGAAAATACCTTCTTTTAATAATACTTTGACTAACCATTACACAGTCATCTTTAATATTATTTTTTGTCTTTTTCTGAAGAGGGACAGTTTCTCTTGGCCTTTCAGTATATGGCAGGATCTCACGACTTAATGATGCTACCTTCCACCCTTTTTGCTACTTCCTTTCTCTTTTTTGGATCTCATCTTTCCTGGTGTTTCCTTTGCCTATATTCTCCATGTAGTCTTTCACCTTCCTTCCCATTATGCCCAATTCAAGGCACTGAGCACCTGTGACTCACATGTAGGAGTTATGTGTGTTTTCTATGCACTAGCCTTTTTCTCCTTGTTTGCTTAGCGATTTGGTCAACACATACCCCCATATGTCCATATTCTTATTGGGAATCTTTTTATGATTATCCCACCAGCACTCAACCCTGTCATCTATGACATGGGAACTAAGCAGATCTAGGAATGAGTGCTCCAGGCCTTCACTGGCAAGTAGATCCTAGAACCTTCTTAAAGCCCAGGAAGAGTGCCCTGCAGAGTATATATGCCCTGTTCTCTGATATAGGCTAGGCCCCTAGCAGACCACTTGACATTTGTTCCCAGCTCAAGTAGCTAAGGAATAGATAAGCACAGCTAAACATCCATGGCTGTGTAGGCCTGAATGGCCTTTTTTAGCCTTCTACTGGCTTACAACAAGTACTAATAGCCAGTATTGAACAAGTGCTTACTAAATTCCAGGCACTGTGCTAAGCATTTTACAATTATTGTCTCCTGTAATCCTCACAACAAGCCTAGGCTGTAATGGTTGTTCAGTTGTTCAGCCATATCTGACTCTTCATGGCCCCATGGACCATACTGTCCATGGGGTTTTCTTGGCAATGATACTGGAGTAGTTTGCCACTTCATTTTATAGTGGATTAAGGCAAACAGAGGTTAAGTGACTTACCCAGGGTCACACAGCTAGTAAATCAAATTTGAACTTAGTTCTTCCTGACTGCAGGCCCAGTGCTCTATCAGTTGAGCCACTTAGTTGCCTCTCAACCAGCTTAGGAGGTAAGGTGCTACTATCACCCCCATTTTATAGATGAGGAAATAGAAGCAAACAGAGGTTAAGGGATTCATGCAGGATCACACAGCTAATAAGTGTCTGAGGTCAAATTTGAACTCAGGTCTCCCTAATTCCAGCACAGGAGAGAGTCTAACAATGTTTTCTAGCAATATTTCATGAGTAAATCACATTTTAATCAGTGAAAAGGAGAGGACATAGATCTGGAAAGAATTTCAGAGGAGATACCTCCACAGTGAAACTGAGCCTTGATTGAAGATAAGTGTTCTGGAATACTCCCTCTGAAAAAGGAGTTTATTTCACCCACTGGGAGACATCCTATGCCAAGTAATGGAAACAGGAGATGGCATGCTGAGTTTGGGGAGCACCTAAAAGGCCAGTTGTCCTGGAACAGAGGGTGATTGACAGGAAATAAAATGAAACAATATTGAACAAAGGTAGATTGTAGCTGTGCTGTGGAAGGTTTTAAATGCCAAGCTGAAGAGTGTGTATTTCTATTTTAAGGAATTTGTATTTTATCTTCCAATATCTATACTGAAAGATGGGCTTTATTGACAATGAGTCATTCAGCATATATTTGAAGAGCAGTAGAAGAAGGAGCAAACCCAGACTCTAATTTAGATAAATTATGTACATCATAGATTTAGAGTTTGGAGAATTCATTAGAGATCATCTTGTCCAGCCCTTACATTTTACAGCTAAGGAAATTAAGACAAGAAGAGGCAAATGATAATATATGGCAGAAGCAATATTCACATGCAGGTCTTCCAGTGACAGATCCAGCATTCCTTCTGTCATGTCATGCTATCTCTCTATATAGAAGAATGTAAGACCATAGTTTTCTCAAATTCCTGAAAATTATGGGCAAGTTCTTATTAGATATGCTAGTTGAGAACAGCCATGAGACATAGTTTCATTTACCTCCCAGTCATGCTCTCATGTAATCAGCAGATCCTATACTTAAATAGAACCTCCAAAAAGGAAAAATCCATCTCATTATCAGAAAGCAATTTAATTTGTTATTTTTATTTCCATGTTCCCAGCATAATTTTCATGTCCAAACATAATAGCACTACCATGAAAGCATCCATTTTAGTCAAGCTCTATTTATATAAGGATGGTTCAAAACAGAGAAAACAATCAGCATAATTGATCATGTTGTTCAGTTATTTAAGACTTTTTTGACCTAATTTGGGGTTTTCTTGGCAAAGAAACTAAAGTCATTTGCCATTTCTTTCTCCCATTCATTTTACAAGTGATGAACTGAGGCAAATAGGGTTAAGTGACTTGCCTAGGAATGTGCAGATAAGAACAATTTGTTCCAATGGTATGAAGGCAGCTGAAGCAAGTGCTGTTGAATGCTTTTAACTTGTTTCTGTCTTCATGGCCCCTTTTAGGTTTGGAGTTTCTCTTTTGCAAAGATACTGGAGCAATTTGCCATTTTCTTCTTCAGCTTCTTTTACAGATGAGGAAAATGAGGCAAAAAGAATTAAGTGACTTGCTTAGAGTCACACAGCTAGTAAGTATCTGAGGTCAGATTTTAATTCACATCTTCCTGAGGCCAGGCCTAGCACTCTATCTGTCAAATTGCCTAGTTTCCCTAGGCACTCTAGCTACTCTCCACCTCATTGTCTATGTTATATTAGATGCTAAATAGATACTTGTCAATTTGAATGAATGAAAAGGACCCAACAACACAGATTTCTAAATCCAGACAGAGAATAATAAAAATATATTATATTCACTTGCCCCACTGGTGCAGATCTATTTCTGCCTATCTCTTTGTGGCCAAGATCCGTTCTCTAGCCTCGTCTAGCTTCCACCAATCCAATAGATTTAGTAATATCCAAAACAAATAGAACAGTTAGAAAATAACATTGTGTACAAAGACATACACAAACAAATTCTCACCTAGACATGCCTTGAGGCCTACCTGTATCCCAGTACAGGAATGAATGTATATCCAGCTCCCACAAACATACATATACCTAAGTATAGCCCATACAGATATGCACACAGATCCTAATTCAGAAACTCCTAGACATAGACTCTTATACAAACACAGATGTTGATACTCCTCTACAGGCACTGACTGTCCAACACCAATGTTGTTCAGCTAGAGACTCACAAGTCTACATGTATACGTGTTCATATATATGCAAAACATCTGTTCATATGTTTGCAAAACAATAATCAGAAATATAGAAGTCTTCCTAGACATAGGCACAGATCCGTATACACCTATACCCAGACACATAGGTGATATATTGGATAAAATAAAGGAAGAATTGAGTTTTATTCTACCTTAGATGCTTGCTAGTTATATGGACCTGACCAAGTCATTTAATATCTATTCACTTCGGTTTACTCATCTATAAAATGTGGACAATAATGGCACCACCATCACAAGATTGTTGTGAGGATCCAATGAAATAATATACATAAGACATTTGGAAAACTTTAAAGCAATATGCAAATTAATGGTGCTCAATTAGTCAATAATCATTTATTTTTTTTTAAAGCAACAATTCACTATTGTTGGCAATCATACATCTAGCTAGATGGGCAATGGTCTTGGCCTTAGAGTCATGGAAGACCTGAGTTCAAGTCCCACATCAAATGCTACAATAACAGTAGACCCTGGGGAAATCATTAAACCTTTGTTTGTCTCACTTTCCTCCTCTATAAAATAGGGATAATAGTAGCATCCTCTTCCAAGGGTTGTTGTCAGAATCCAATGAGATGTTATTTGCAAAGTACTTTGCAAACCTTAAAATACTATGCATGCCAGTTATTATTCAGAAACACTGAGATGAATGCTCACCCACTTTACTAATCTGTTTTATATGGTATTAAAAATTAAACTATTGAAAAGGACAGGAGAAGAGAGAGACAGATAGACAGAGAAACAATAACTCAGACCCTATTCGTTCACAGTAAAATGAAAGAGACTTGGAAGAGGGAGAATCCCTTACAGACATATCACTAAAAAAAAAAGACCCAGTCAATCTGGTGTTCCCTGGAGACAGGAACCTGAAACTTGAAGGCTGAAGGATATTATCCACCAAGAATGCTATCTTGGTTAGAGTTCTTCCTCCTTGTTGCTTTCAACAGACTTTAAGGAAAGACTACTAGATTTTGGGACCTTTGTATCCAATGAGCACTGCTCCTAATATCAATCCCTTTCACATCAGTTTTGTCCTTTTCCCTTCCCTCTGTGTTCCATGGGAATAGGTCTTTTTGGTCAACCATGAGCTCTGCCCTTTGCAAGAAATTAGTTACTATCTTAGACCATCAGAAATTTCCACCTGATTTGTTTTGTTTTCCCAGAGGTTGGAGATTATCTTTTTCCTATGATAGGAGAGTAGACCATCAGATCCTATTTAAACTTTTCAGGGTATACTGCATTTTTCAAGGAGATCTCAAATTAATGTACAAAATGGAACTTGAATCACAGAACTGAAAGGAAACTTGTAGGAAATCTACTATTCACTAAAGAATTAAGAGTCTGCATCCCAGATGAGCCCTGGAAGTCCGAACAGTCTAGAATGGCTCTATATAGATGTGCCTCCTCAGACAAGGAAAGCAGATGCCTATAGCAGGACCTCAGTCTCCCCAGATGTCCAACTGTTAAAATAATACTCATTAAAAAGTATGTCCTTGCCTCATAGGTCTCTGTGTATTCCTGTGACTATTCATAACTTTTGTCCTGGGAATGTATACTTGAAGCCTACTCTTAGAAACAGAAAGAGGAACATACCATTGTGCACTTGTATACACACACATTCACAGCATAGACCTTCTCCTAAAAGGGCCAAAGTCTCCCAGTGCATCCTGGGTCATCTCCAGTCATCCTGATGAATATCTGGTCACTGGATTCAGATGACTCTGGAGGAGAAGTGAAGCTGGTGACTTGCACAGCCCTCCCTCATTCAAAACAGTCAATGTAAGTCATGTCATCATTTCTCTGATGGCATGTTTTCTTTGGCAACGAAGGATGAACACAACAACCTATGTATGGGCATACTCCATAGGTGGCTTAGCAAATACAGTACTGTATATAAGGAAGGATATATATCTAAGTTCAAATCCTGCATCAGACATTTGCCAGCTATGTGGGCCTGGAACATCACTTAACCTCTCAACCTCAGTTTTCTGTAAACTGGGGGTAATACTGGAACCTTCCTTATAACATTATTGCATCATTTTAAAGTGCTTTTTCAAAATGACCACTAGATGGCAGAGTGGATTCAGCACCAGGACTTGAGTCAGGCTGTTGTTTGTCCTTTCAGGAAGAGGACAATGTCATCAGGATGATGATGACATGACTTGCAACTGACTTTGATTTGAGGGAGAGACGGTTGTGCCAAGTCACCAGCCTCATTTTCTCCTTCATAGCCATCTGGTTCCAGTGGCCAGGTATTGATCAGAACAACTCTGGATTCAGGCACACCTGAGTTCAAATACAACCTAAGGCATTTACTAGTTATGCGACCCTAATCAAGTTACTTAACCTTTGTCTGTCTCATTTTCTTCCACTATAAAAGGGAGATAACAGCAGTACTTATCTTTATTCCTGAAGATGAAATAAGATTATATTTGTAAATCCTTAGTATAGTGCTTAGAACTGTCCCACACCCCTCCCTTAAATGTGAGTTACTGTATTTCACTGCAAAATCATCACAAATTTTATGCCAAATTTTTTGGGGAAAGTGGGTGTGATCATTAGGTGAAGCTTTAAAAAACCATGGTGGTATTACTTAAAATTCATTTGCTACTAAATTGTCTTTGTTGAGAGATTAGGATGCACAGAATACTCATGAATATAGGTTAAAAATGAATACTGACAATGTAGGTATGCTGAGAATTCTAGGCTCCTGGCACACAATTCTAGAGAGATAAATTTGTATCCATATGCCACTGGTGAACACACTGCTGCTCTATTTACCTTTCAAGTGACATGACAAGCAGAATTATACTGTGTGATGATTACGAAATGAAAGGTTATTACAAAATTTTTGGACTGAAAAGACAAGGTGCATGATTATTTGGATGGAGAGAATTATGCAGTAAAATATGGCATTGGTATTGTCAGGATCCCCATGCCAAGATGATCCCTTTCTATTTACTCCTCTCTTTTTACTATTAGGAGACAAAGTGTTTTTCAGAGCTAAGGCCCAAGAAACAAGCTGTGCCCTGAGCTTAGCATAAGAATAATCGTTTGTGCTCCCACTGTGATCTCAACCACTGCAAAATTCCAGAATTGTTTCTGCAACAGCATGAGGGAGTCCCTGAGTTCTGATAAGTGCCTGTGGGGCCCATGTTCCTGTCATGAAGCCCTGCTCTGAATTAAAATTGTCTCATTGTTGCTGTTACCCCTAATTCTCATGTCTGTGATCATTGCATAGTCACTGAATAGGTATATGTTTGTATGTATATATACATATAGATATATACATATGTATATATGTATATATAGGATTGATCTCACTAAAGTGGAACTCCTCCTAGAGGAGGTCCGGCATGTTTGTCTACTTTCTCTCTACCCAAGGAGTAAAAATTTTTTTTCTTATGACCACTATTGTCTCTTTGTTTTTATTTTATTTCTTAGAGTTAATGGTGGTTGTGATAACCTGTGAAAGCTCTTTGGTATTTTCATAGATAACAGTGGTTGCCTAACCTCTGTGATTCTTAATTATTTGTTTTCAGAGCTGATATTATAATTATTGTTATTATTAATATAATTACTATTACTCTTATAACTACTACTATTTTTATACCTAGTATACACAGGGATAGTTTTCACTGCCCCTGTTTCCTCTGAAATAAAATACAGAATCTTTCATTTCAAAATTAAAATCTTTAATCATCTGACACCAGCCTATTTTCTTTTTCATTTACATTAATTTTTAAATAAAATTTTAATTTACTTTAACAAAAATCTGCCTTTTTCTACTCACATAACTTCCACTGAGAAAATGTGAAAAAAAAAAAACACAAAACTTTTAGAAACATGTATTGCAAAGCAAAATAGAGGACAGAGCCAAGATGGTAGAGTAGAAGAAGGGACCAGCTAGAGCTCTCCCAGCAAACCCTTCACAAATCCTGTAAAAAATGATACCAAACAAATTCCAGAGCAGCAGAAGCCACAAATGACAGACTGAAGCCAAGTGCCAGCTCAAGAAAATCTGGAAAGTCAAGAGGAAGGTTCTATCACATCAGGATAGGAGTAGACCCCAGTTTGGTGTGGGTTGAGCCAATGTGGACAGAGCAGGAGCAGGCTTTAGGGGACTGAATCAGATGGCTGCTGTGGATTTCAGACTTCTCAAACCATAAACTCTAAAGACAGCTGCAAAATTCTATCATTTGACTGAGAGGGGACCATGGACAAGCCCCATCCCAATCCCTAGCCCAGGTCTCCACAGTACCAGCAGCAGCACCAGCACTATGGCAGCTAAGGCCACTGCTCAAATGGAAGCTGCCTCTGAAGACCTCCACTTAACAAAGCTCAAAAGTCAGGTAACTGGCTGGAAAAATAAGCAAACGGGGTGGGGGGGGGAAGAAACAGAATATAAATTCTTACTTTCTCAGTGAAAAGGTATTTTCTCACATAATTGGTGAAAAAGATCAAAACATATAGCCAAAAGAAGACAAGAAAGTCCAATTTCCTACATTCAAAACTTCTGAGAAAAATATGAATTGGTCTCAGGCCATGTAAGAGCTCAAAAAAGATTGTGAAAATCAAGTAAGAGAAGTAGAGGAAAAATTGGGAAGATAATTGAGAGTGATGTAAGAAAATCATGAAAAACAACCAAAAAAATAAATGCTAAAGAAAATAAAACCTATAAAATTAGATTAACCCAAATGTCAAAAGAGGTCCTAAAAGTCAATGAGGAGAAGAATGCTTTAAAAACCAGAATAAGCCAAATCAAAAAAGAGGTCCAAAAGCTCACTGAAGAAAATATTTCTTTAAAAATTAGGATGGAACATATGTAAACTAATAACTTTATGAGAAATCAAGAAATTATAAAACTAAACCAAAATAATGAAAAAAGAAAGAAGGTAATGTGAAGTATCTCACTGGAAAAACAACTGACCTGGAAAATGGATCCAGGAGAGATAGTTTTAAAAATATTGGACTACCTGAAAGTCATGATCAAAAAAAAAGAGCTTAGCCATCATATTTCTAGAAATTATCAAGGAAAACTCCACTGATATTCTAAAACCAGAGGGTAAAATAGAAATGGAAAGAATCTACTTATCACCTCCTGAAAGAGATCCCAAAATTAAACCTCCCATGAATATTGTAGCCAAATTCCAGAGTTCCCAGGTCAAGCAGAAAATATTACAAGCAGTCAGAAAGTAATAATTCAAGTATTGTGGGAAAACAATCAGGATAACACAGAACTTAGCAGCTTCTATGCTAAGGGATCAGAGGGCTCAGAATATAATAATCCAGAGGTCAAAGGAGACAGGATTAAAACCAAGAATCCCCTACCCAGCAGAAGTGACTATAATACTTCAGAGGAAAAAATGGAACTTCAATGAAAAAAACCTTCCAAACATTCTTGTTAAAAAGACCACAGCTGAAGAGAAAATTTGACTTTCAAATACAAGAATCAAAAAAAAAAAAAAAAAAAACAGAAAATAAAACATGAAAAGTTAAACACGAAAGAAAAACTGTAAGGGACTTATTGAAGTTGAAATGTTTACATTCCTACTTGGAAAGATGATATTTGGAACTCATGAGACCTTTCTCAGTATTAGGATAGTTGGAAGGAATATATACATACATACCTACATACATACATGTACATACATATACACATATATATTTTATGTGTCTATGTGTGTATATACATATATATACACACACTCACATATGTATGCATGAATGTATATGTGTATATAGAGAGAGACAGAGGGCACAGAGTGAGCTGAATATGAAGTGATTATATCAAAAAAAATTAAGAGTTGAGAAGAATATACTAGGAGAAAGAGAAAGTGAGAGATAGAATATAGTTAACCATCCTACATAAAAGAGGCACAAAAAGCTTTTAAAATGGAGAGAAAGAAGGGGAAGGTGGGGGTAAATAAGTGAGCCTTCCTTTCATTGGATTTGGCTTCAGGAGGGAATAACATATGCACTCAATTGGGTATGGAAGTTTATCTTACCCTACAGGAAAACAGAGGGAAGGGGTTGGGGGTGGGGTGGGGGAAGGACAATAGAAGAAATGGGAGATTGGGGGAAGGGGTAATCAGAAGTAAACACTTTGGCAGAGGGACAGATCAAAGGAGAGAATTAAATAAATGAAGAGTATGACAAGATAGAGGGAAGTACAGTTAGTTTTTAATAACATGACTGCTATAGAGGTCTTTGGCATGACCACATTTATATAACCTATATTGAATTGCATGCCTTCTTAATGAGGGTGGGTGGGGAGGGAGAAGCGAAAGAATGTGGAACTCAAAGCTTTAAAAATGAATGTTAGAGCTTATTTTTACGTGCACTTAGGAAATAAGCTATATAGAATGGAGTATAGAAATTGGTTTTACCCTACAGAAAAATAGAAGGGAAGGGGATGAGAGGGGAGTATGTAACAGAAAGGATGGAAGATTGGAGGAAAGGGCAATCAGAATATATGCTTTCCGGGAGTGGGATTAGGGAGAAGAGACGGGGAGAGAATTTGAAATTCAAAATTTTGTGGAAGTGAATGTTGAAAACTGAGAATAAATAAATTTATATATCAAAAATAAAGCAAAATAAATTACTATATAATCAGCCTATATTCTTATTCACTCTGTTCAAGCCAAAGTTATGGAAAGAATATTCCATTTTCCTCCTCTGAGTTTTTGTACAGACTGTGTTCTGATGGCTACAATGCTATCCAACTAATAATCCCCATCTCCATCTCTTGGGTGTTCTAACTCTTTTCTAGCCTCAGCTTATGTCATTCCAAAAAGAGGCCTATCCTAATGTTCCCAGTTATTTGATCCCTTCTTTAATGTATTTTATTGATTTTTGTAAATATTTACTTATTCATATACATGTCATTTTCCTTCCAGTACAAAGAAAACCTGTTTAAGAGAGAGACTGTTTCATTTTTAGCTCTGTATAACCAGCAACTAGTGGAGGGAGCACTTTGCTTTTAGTATACATTCAATAAGTACCTCTTGACTTGAGATGTCCTTAAACAATATTCCTACTTAGTCTTCTACTTAGTAGATAAGGCTTAGGTAATTGCCTAAGGCATGGAGCAACTGCAGGATTTATTTGATCAGTTGGAGGTGAAATTTAAACCCAGGTCCTGTTGACTCCAATCTAATTCATATTCATTACACCATATTTCCTGTTATGTTCAGTATTCCTGTTGTCCTTTAGTAAAAGGAGTTTCAAAAGGAGCACTTCTTGAGCTGGGAAAATCACACTTTTCTGGGGGGAGGGAGGATGTTATCCAGATACAAATAAATAGATTTCAATCTACTTTCTGCAAAAGTGTTTCTCCATCAACACCATCAATCATCACCATTATTATAGTTAGCTCATCTAGTGAGTTTAAAGCTCAGCTTAGGCATTTCCTAGCTGTGGGATTATGGACAAAACATTTTCTTTCATTTACCTCACTAGAAAATTCAGTTACTACTTTCATTAGCTACCTCACAGAGTTGTTCTGTGGAAAGTATTTTGCAACTGTTTAAGTGCTATTTAAAATAATTTATCTTATAGGTTGCATAGAGTGGATAATTTTGATTTATCCCTTATTCTAATTGCAAGAATTCTAAGATCTCCTCAGGATAAAAATACTTCCCATACTATGATTTCAGAATTTCACTTTGCTTGGCTTAATATAAATAAATGTCACAAAAATATTTATTTCTGGAGTACACTTGTTGTAGACCCAAGCCATTTTATCCAATCTATAACCTATTTCTTGTTTATAAGGGAATTCAATCTAAGTGGCATAAAAGATGTTACAGTCCAAGAAATAGATTAATGAAAAAGAAGATTCTGTGGTCATCGGTGGGAACAATGACAGCTGAAGGAGAGACATCATACTCTCATAGTTACCTGACAAAGTCAGGAGAAGGAAAAGAAGACCATGAGCACATTGTATGAGCCCCCAGTGGTGAATAATTTAGAGTATGTAGGAGAAAGCCCCACAAGATGGACTTAGAGAGCATTCCTGTGAAAAAGCTTACACATATCACATTTTAAACCTGGAGATGAAGTGTTACCATTAATCAATAACTAGGATGAGTGGAAATGGATTTCATAGAACATCAAGTTGTAGATTTCTGCAATCTCAGAGATAATGGGGTTTAATTTGCTCTTGTGCAGAAATCCTTCCAAATAGTGACCAAAAGTTATGAGCTCTGACAGAAGTCCTCCTTCGATGGAAAAACAATTTACCTGATGAAAAATCTATTCCATTTTTTTAGTAGGTCTAATTCTTAGGAAGTTATTTCCATGAAAGCAAGCTAGAGTCTGTCTCTATTTTGCCTCCATGTATTCTTTCTCTTGGAACAAATTCAGTCTGATGAGACCTACATTAACCAACCTTTATCTCACTGCTTCTTACTGTCAAGCAGAGTACCATATTCTGTCCCTGTCAGAGTATAAGTCATGATGCACTGGAAACAAAACAGTCATGATTTCCCAAATATTCCCTGAGTAGATGAATTTCAGCACTTTAATCACCAAAAAATTCAACATTTGGGTCAATAATGTTGAGAAAATTTTCCAAGAAAGGTGCATCAGGCCTATGTGATCTTAGGTTTTAGTTATATGCAGGTCATGTTGCTGCTGGTAAGGTGTCCACTGGTACCTTAATCTGGCAAGAAGTACCAGCTCTTTCAAGGAACTTAACTAGACTGAACAATCACTTGGCAGTGTCCTATTCTCTAAGCATTGGGAAGATGGTAGGGTCTATTTGCCATTGAAGGTCTGGACCACCCGTTGTCTGATTTGCTTTGTCCTCACGCCATAGATGACAGGGTTAAGTGATGGTGGGATAACCACATAGAGGTTGGCAACAAGAATATGGACATATCTTGGGATATGGTGGCCAAATCTGTGAGTGAGGAAGGAAAAGAGGGAGGGTGTATAAAAAACACACATAACTCCTACATGTGAACTGCAAGTACTAAGTGCCTTAAGTCGCGCATCATGAGAAGGGAGGCGAAAAACTGCACGAAGGATGTAGCAATAGGAAATTCCAATCAAGATCAAGTCCAAGACCAGGAAAGAGGCAACAAAAAGTCCATAGATGGCATTGACACGGATATTAGCACAAGCTAGCTTGGCAATGCCCATATGTTCACAGTAGGCATGAGCAATGACACGAGTCTGGCAGAAAGGCAGGCGATAGGTCAGGTATATGATAGGCAGCATGAGCAAAATGGGGCGTAGAACAATGGCCACTCCAATACCTGCCAGTACATTGGCTGTCAGAATTGTTGTGTAGTGAAGTGGTGCACAGATGGCCACATAGCGATCAAAGGCCATGGCTAACAGGACAGCTGACTCCATACCTGTGAAGGTATGAATGAGAAACATCTGGGCCAAACAAGCCCCAAAACCTATCTCATGGGCTTCAAACCAGAAAATGCCTAGCATCCGAGGCACAGAAGATGTAGACAAGGCCAAGTCAATACCTGACAGGATGGCTAGGAAAAAGAACATGGGATCACGGAGAGTCTTTTCAAACCAAATCACCAGTAAGATGGTGATATTGCCCAGTAGGGCCACAATGTAGACAGAGCAGAAAGGCAGAGAGAGCCAGGCATGGAAGTTCTCTAGCCCTGGGATGCCCAGGAGGATAAAGGTGGCTGGGTGGAAGATAGTTGCATTGTGTTGTGACATTCTACCATAGGCTGAAAGGCCAGGAGAATCCTCCCTCCTTGAAAGGAAACAAACAAACAAAGAGGTAGCTGTAAAAATAATTAGCTCAGGGTCAACACATGGAGCTACTGAGGCCAAGTTAGTGAGTAGGGTACCTCAATGACCATTAGATCTTACTATCAAACTGACCCTCTTACTCTGGTAACAGATAAACATCAGTCACTGAGTCATCCCTGCTTCTGGTTATAGATGTAAAATTGTAACTTTAACCATGAGCTGATCCCTATTTAACGCTGTACAAAGATGGAGCAGCCTTTAAACTGATTGCTCACCCTGATGAATGAGTCCTTACTTGACTTCAAATTGAAAAATAACCTTGACTTAAGCATTACTCCCCATAATTAGAATCACAAGGGAAATCATAACACTTGAAAGTTACCTTGGAAATATATAGGTCACTGAGCAAGAGAGTTTGGATGGCTCAGTTGGGTCTATAACAAACAGTAGTATTTTCTTTGTGGGGTAAAATTTTGCCTTCTGTGAATGAATCCTACACCATGCAAGCAGCTTGGTACCACAGCAGAATAAAGTGCTGGGCTGTCATTAGGAAAACCTGGATTCGAATTCAGTCTTATGCACTTTATAGCTTTTGACCCTGGGCAAGACACTGAACCACTTTTTGCCTCAGTTTCTTTTTCTCTATAATGGAGAGAATAACAGTTTCCTCTCAAGGTTATGAAGCTCAAGTGGGATAATATTTTATAAAGCATTTGGCATAGTTCCCAGAACATAGTAGGTATTTAATAATGCCTATTTGCTTCCTTCCTTGACATTATTAATTAATTCCTCTTAGCTTTAGATTTGTTATTTATAAAATAATGATAGCCATAGTACCTCACTCATAGAGTTCTTGTGAAAATACATAGAGTGCTTTGCAAACTCTTAGATACTTCTCTTGGAGACAGTAGCCCTGAGTTAAAAAAAAAAATCTAGCTTTAATATTTACTAGCTACCTAAACATGGAGAAATCTTTTTGTTTCTCTTAACTCTACTTTCCTTTTAATAAAATAGATATTTGTAGCACCTACTTCCCAAAGATGTCACAAGAGAACATGCCTCATAAATTTTAAACAATGACGTAACTGGAATTATTGAGACAGCAAGTAACTAGATCATACTTACAAAGATACAGTTACAAATACACAGCTGTGTTCCAGACAAGTGTTGAACTCGGGTCTTCCTGACTAAAACTGTCTATTATACCAACTATCTCTCAAAATGCTAGGGACAGGTGTGGGATTATATGTACTCTGGTTAGGCATGACTGTAAGTAGTTACATTGTCATGGGTATACAGGCACTTGAGAAATAAATATTGATGGAAGCCAGGATAACACTCTATTGAAACAAAGAAAGGGCAATTGTTTCTGAGAGAGACAGTGAACAGACATTTAATGAAATTCAAATTAGAGTGGAATGGGAGGTGAATCTTAGTTGAAAGTGGGGCTTAGGGGATTGTGAGAAGAATTTGGATGACTCAGGGAGGCATTGTGGTAGAGTGGAAAGACTTTGCTCTTAAACTCCAAAGACCAATATTCAAGTCCTGGTTCTCCCTATATCTTAGCTGTGTGACTGTGTAGGGTTATTTAGCCCTTTTCAACCACGGTTTCTTTATTTATTTATAAAATGGGAATCTTAATGCTTACAATCCCCTAACTGTATAGGATTTTAGTAAGGAAAATGTTTTATAATACATAAAGAGTTATGGAAATGTTTTTGGCATTATTATTATTATTATGGTTATCATTATTTTGAGGACATAAGGGGGAAATAGGGATAAATAAAAGAAAAGGAATGATCCAAGGCTGAGGTATCTATAGAGCAGACCTCAGGCTTCTTTGCTTCTAGGAAAGATATACATTTTGCTTCATCTTTACAGAGAAGCTGAGAGGGTGTGTTTATGTAAAGAGAGGGATTTATCCTAAAATAGCAGGCTTTAAATCCAGACAGAACTTTACAGATGAATTAGTTAAATCCCATCATTTTGGAGTCAAAGAAAACAGAGATTAAGTGATTTGACCAAGTTCACTTAAGTGATTTTAGATTTGAATCCAAGTTCTCTCATTCCAAGAAGGACATTCCTCATCCCCTACCTCCTGGTATCAGGACTGTACCCAATTCAGAGACAGTAACAATATTTTGGAGCCCTGGAACTTTCCTCTCCCCCAAGGGACAACTTAAAATTTATATCCCCAATGGGGGATGCAGAGTTTTCTCTTCACCTACAACTTAGCATTGTAAATCTAGAGTTTTTAGATAAGAGTCTCCCAAAGCAGAAGTTCATTAAAGGATGCAAAGTTTAGAGTTAGAAGATTGTTTAGCAGTCATAAAGTCCAACCCACCCTTATTTTTCAAATGAGGAAACTAAAAACATGGGGGAAAACCTGCCCAAGATCACATATGTCCCGTTAGAACTTGTTTTCAAACCCAGTTAATGTGCCTCCAAACTCAACACTATTTGCTATGGACAACTTATAAACAGATGAAAGAAGAGTCCTCACTCCCCCAAGATCTTCTCAATATTACCTTAGTCCTATGTGCCTTGTGAGCTATGGACAACATGAGCAGGGCTTTGGGAATGAGAATGGAATCAGCCAAAGGAGGAAATGATGGCACATTTCTATCAGATGGGAAAGATAAAATTATATTGATTCACTCATATACACACATATTCAGATACCACCATGTATAAAACATACTCAAAGAGAATATCAAATTGACATTTACTAAGACCTATTTAGTTCAAAATACAGGCATGCATGTATATGCAACACCCACAAACATACATAGGCATAGCCCATGCAGATATGTGCACAGATCCTAATTCATAGACTCATAGACTTTTATGCAGACACAGATGTTGACCATCCTAAGTACTGACCATAAAATAACAATGTTCAAAGATGAACACATTCAGCTATATATATATATATATATATATATATATAAATACATTCTAGGAGAGGTACTTGTCACTAATAGACCTAGATTTACAAAAGTGCTCTTAAGTACACCAAAACTTCTGTTCAGCTCTTCACAAACTGATATTCAGGAACACAAATGAGCTCTTAGACATGAACACAGATCCACACATACCTATATACTGCCAGATAGGTGATATATTGTATAAAGTGTGGGAAGATCTGAGTTTTATTCCACCTCCAGCACTTGGTAGTTAGATGATCTTGACCTAGTCACTTAACACTTTGCCACCTCAGTTTACTGATGTAAAAAAAGGGAATAATAATAGCACCAATCACAGGTTTGTTGTGATGATCAATTGAGATAATACATATATTTTGCAAATCTTAAAGCATCATAATTATTAATATTGTTAAATCACTTTAAAAACTCACTATTGTAGGCAATCCAGGCATTCAGCTACGTGGGTAAGGATTTGCCTTACAGTCATGGAGGACCTGAGTTTAAGTCCCATACCAGACACTACAAGTAGCAATGTGACCCTCAGTAAGTCATTTAATATTTCTTTGTAGCATTTTCTTCCTCTCTTAAACAGGGATGATAATAGTATCTGCATCCAAGGGTTGTTAGGAGGATCCAATGAAATAATGTTTCTGAAGTACTTTTCAAAACCTAAATTTCTATGCAAGTGCTAGCCATTATTCTGACACTGACAAAGGTGCTCATACGCTTTACTAGACTCATTTGTATGGCATTAAAAGGTATACTATGGAGAAGGGCAGGGAGAGGGAGAGGGAGAGAGAGGGAGAGAGAGAGAGAGAAAAAGAGAGAGAGAGAGAAAGAGAGAGAGAGAAAGATGGATGAAGGGACAGAGACTGAAAGAGTCACAGATACAGAAACAATAACTCAGAATAAAATGAAAGTGACTTAGAAGAGATGGTATCCCTTACAGGCACATCATCAAGAAGAAAAGATGCAGTTTATCAGGTGTGTCATCCTCCTGGAGATTGGAAGCTGGAACCATGAGGCTGAAGAATATTACCCCATTAGAATTCTGGTTTGGTTAGAAATCTGCCTTCTTGAAGCCTTTGCTAGGCTCTAAGTACAGACTACTAGATTTGGGGAACTTTGTCTCCAGTGAGCACTGCTGTTAATATCAATACATTCCCCATCAATTTTGAGCATTCCTCTCCATCTTCTATAAGAGTATGAATTGTTGGTTAACTGTGACCTTTTCCCTTTTCGAAAACTTAGTTAATGTCTTAGATCATCTGATATTTCCACTTAAAAAGTTTTGTTTCCCTGGAGATTGGAGAATGGCTTTATCCTAAGATAGGAAGGCAGACAATCTGATCCCACTTAGACCAATTGCCAGCCTACACTTCTCAGGCTATTATGACATTTTTCGGGGAGATCTCAAACCAACATACAATACAGACTTTGAATTATAGGTTTAGAACTGGAAGGAACTTTAGAGGAAATCTAATCTACTCACTAGAGAATTAAGAGTTCACAACCCAGATGAGCCCTGGGAGCCCTGACAACCTAAAATGGCTCTATGTAGCCATGCCTCCCCAGGCAAGTAAAAGAAGCTTTTATAGCAGAGCCTCAGCCTCCCCAGAGGCCCAACTATTAAATTAAAACTATCTGAAAAGTACTTCCTTGCCTCCAAGGTTCCCTTATCTTCCTGGGTTGACTCAAAAATTTTACCCTGGAGACAAAGAACCAGGGAACAGAAAGGTAAGTATGTGTACATGAAACCTATTCATTAAAAGAATAGGATCACAAACTTGTATATCCATAACATGTGTATGAGAGTACTCCGTAAGTTGTTTAGCAAATATACCTCTGTACTTAAAGGACATATCTAAAGTTCAACTCCTCCCTCAGACTAGCTATTTGAATCCAGGAATGTAACTTAATCTCTCAACTTCGGTTTCCTCTTCTGTAAAATGGAGGTAATATTGGAACCTCCCTTATAACATTATTGTAAAGATCAAGTGAAACATTTTTAAAATGCTTACTAAACCTCAAAGTGACAGCTAGGTGGTGGAGTGGATACAGAACTGGAATCAAGATGACGTCAGTTCAAGCATAAATGATTCAGATACTAATGGTTTGACCCAAATCAAGTCACTCAACCTTGGTCTGCCTCACTTTCCACCACTGTAAAATGGGGTTGAAAATATTACTTGTTCTCATCTGAGAAGATCAAATGAGGTAATATTTTTAAAGCCTAAGCACAGTACTAAGAACGTAGAGGTCTTTGTCCCCTATCCCCATAAGTATGAGTTATGATTATCATCACTCTACCTATTTGGGCAAATTTATATATTACTGAGCACAGGCATAATTGTGTACACTACTAGTTTACTTTAGGATAAAAAGAGAATGCCTTACATTTAGATTTTAAAGACTTTAATAATTTGATATCAGCTTATTTTTTTATTTTTCACTTATTTCTTAAATTGAATTTTATTTTACTTTAACAAAAATTTGCCGTGTTCTTTTTCTTACACATGCTTCCATTGAGAAAACAAAACTCTTGTAAATAAAATATGTCATAAAGCAAATTAAATTCATATATTTTCCTAGCTTTGCCCTCGCTCACTCTCTACTCCAGGCAGAGTGATGGACAGAATATCCCATTTCCCTGCCCTGTGTTTTTGCACAGGCTCTGCTCCAGTGCTTTGAATGTTCTCCCTACTAATAATATTTACCCCTTAGAGATTCTCTTTCCTAGATTCAGCTCAAATGTCACTCCAGAAGAGGCCTTTCCTGATGATCTCACATGTTTGACTCCCTCTTCATTATATTTTATTGATTTTTGCATATAGTTACTTTTTTCATATTCATGTCATTTCCCTTCCAGTAGAAAGTAAGCCCCTTGAGGGGAGGATTGTCTCATTTTTTGTATAACCAGCAACCAGTGGAGCACCAGGCTTTTAGTAGGCCCTCAAATATTTGTTGACTTAAATTGAGTTACATGCACATATATACACACTAACACATTCTCAAACTACAAAGAAGCATATGTACACATTCAGTATACTCAGTTCCCCACATGGCTTGAAAGT
The DNA here is from genome assembly GCF_028372415.1 of Notamacropus eugenii. Lineage (NCBI taxonomy): Eukaryota > Metazoa > Chordata > Mammalia > Diprotodontia > Macropodidae > Notamacropus > Notamacropus eugenii. The sequence continues at coordinate 92,953,538 of NC_092876.1, forward strand.
CAGCTTGACCATGGTGCCATTTTGGAATTGTCTGTGTTTCAGCTTTATCACTGGTAACATAGGTAGTCTAGAGCAGGGGTTCGTAAATTTTGTGGTGTTTCAGAGAAACCTTCAGAAGTCTGGGGAAATCCATGGACCCCTTCTCAGGATGAAATTTTATTTCCTAAATTCATAATTGACTGAAGTGTTCAGTTTAATTTAGAGGACAGTGGAAATAGAGGGAATTTTTTTCATACCTCTAAATTCACAGATCTCACACATTCTATCCATGAACACCTCAGGAGTATATACAAGCTAGGTTAAGAATTCTTGGTCTAGATTTTCTTTAATATACATTCCAAGTCTTATTTCTATGATTCCATGATTTATATATATGGTTATATGTATTTTTGTTTAAACATGTATGTTGCTGTGCACTCATGTACTTGCAAACACATCTACAAACAGTGTAGCAGACCAAGTTGGAATACTGTCCTCTCAAGACTCTCGCTGGTATGCTGCCTTAGTCTCTGGTTATTATTGTTCAGAATCTCTCACAGGGATGCCTTTTCAGTTCCAGGGTTTTAATCTGCACCTTTAATAAATCAAGCCATGAACACATATTAACAAAATAGGCCTAGACTTTCTCCCTCCACGTAAACCCATTCCCTCCCAAAGAACCTCCCAAAGCATTTTTACAAGGACCTTCTGCAGAACAGCTTTCCTGTCTTTTTGTCAAGGCCAAGAGAGAAGCATTACTAAAGAGGCACAGAGGAGGGAAAGAGGTTCACAGGCCCCTACATTTAAAGCTGAAAAAAATCCTTCAATGTAATCCAATCCAACTAACTCATTGTATGAATGAAAAAGAAATGTCCCACAGAGGTTCCTTGTCTTGGACAAGTCATTAGTTGTCTGAGATCACAAAAGTAGTATGTGAGAGAAGTAAGATATCTGTATTTTTCTAACTGAATCATGCTGCCTGTCCATTGTTGAAAGTAGTCAGGGATTCTTTCACAGGCTTACAGGTGCACTGAATCACACACACACACACACGCAGGCAGGCAGCCACCACTCTTCCCAACAGTGATTCAGCAGTGATTATTTTATTATATTTTCTTGACCTATGATACATTTATTGCTAATCTTCACATTCATCTTTGATATTTAGAGAAAATACTAAAAATATGATGTCTACAAAATATCCACAGGAAATACAAAGTTTTAGTAGGGGTTCATATACTGTCACCAGATGGAGAACCATAATACAGAATAGGCCCAGCTGAAATCTAAATGAATATTACTCACCCCAAATGGTTCACCTGATATTTTGAGGGATAGTTTCTCCCCTGTGGGAATATAATGCAATCTGTTGCGGTTTTGTTTTGTTTTATTTTTCCTGGAAAAATTTAGGGAAAGGACCACATTCTTAATATCACAAAGTTGCAATATATGTCAAGTACAAAGTAAGATATGCTTGAAGAAAGTATGATTATTCTCATTTCTCCTGAGTCAAAGTAGTTCTAAAAATTTGGATTATTGAACTGGAGGTTAATATTATCCCATGTATTTAAAACTAAGCTGAAGTCTGAGAATCCTGGATTTAGAATGTGACAAACCAGGTGTGAATTCTAGCTTGGTCCTGTATTTGACTTAAAACAAGTTTGCCTTTTGTGTCTCAATTTCTCTATCTTTTAAATAAGAGGTTAAATTAGATTAGTTTCCCTCTAAATTATCTTCAAATGCTAAAGATTCTTATTTAAAAAGAGACTTAATTTTCCTTGAAAAATTCATTGACCCCATCATTGGTCCTTCACTTAGTAGACGAGCTTTAGATGAACACATAGAAATTTGCATGTTTTTTCAGTCACTCAGTCATACAGAGATGACATTGGAATAGAGACCTTCTTGACTACAAGTCCAATTCGAATCCACTGCAATGAAGGAATGAGGAACCTGCAGCCTTGAGGCAACATGTAACTTTCTAGGTCTTTGGGTGAGGCCTTTTGACAGTCTAAGCTTTATAGAACAAATACTTTTATTAAGGGGATTTGTACTGCGAAGTTTGTATTCAGTCAAAGGGCTCCACTTGAGGACCTAGAGGGCCACATGTGGCCTCTGGGACATAGATTCTCCCCAGGCTGAAGGGTCTCCACCTCTGCACTACATCATATTTTCTCTTATGTTCAGTATGCCCGCTTTCTCTTAAGAGAAAGAATTCTCACAATGAGCATTTCTTGAACTGGGATAATTATATATATATATATTTTTTTATGTTATGTTGAAACACATAAATAGATTTCAATGTACTCTTTGCAAAAGTATATTTCTATCATTACTATTATCAACCATCATCATCATCACCATCATCATCATCATTGCTATAGGCAATCTAGTGAGTTTGAATCTCACTTTGCAAATTTCCTAACTGTGGAATTAAAGAAAAACAACAATTACCTTCACAGAGGTTCAGTTAACTCATTGCAAAATTCAGTTAGTGCTTTTACTATCTACCTTACAGGGTTGTTCTGAGGAAAGTATTTTGCAATTCTTTAAGTGCTATTTAAGTGAATTATATTATATAACCTTTCTTGGAGGAGATAAACTTCCTTTTTCTCTCAGTCTAGTGGGAAGAGATAAAATGTCTCTTCATTAGAGTGAAGACTCTAGGTTGTCTTAACTGGAACTGTCATAGGTAACATCAGACTTTGATGTAATTGAATAATTCTATTGTTTTCAGGAGAGAAAATTTGTAATTCCATGATTTCAGTATTTCATTTTCTTTTGCTCAATATGAATAAATTCACCCCAATATTTATTTCTGCCTTAGATATGCTTGCTGTAGTCCCAAACTTTCATTAAATCATTCTATCCATTTTCTAACATTTCTTGTTCACAAAAAATTCAATCTAAGTATTATAAAATATGTTGTCAAAGAACATAAAAGAACAATGATGGGTGGGGAAGAAAAGACCGTGGTCATTGATGAGAATAATGATAGCTGAAAATTTCCTTGCCAGGTCAAGAGAAGAAAAAGAAGGTTCTGAGCAAAATGGGTGAGTCTCTTTTGAACATTTTGGAGACTTCAGAAAAAGGTCATGGAAAGCCTGAGATTTGAGTCCACAGGCACAGGAATGAGATCACAGGGTTTTGGAGGAAAGATCAAGATTACAATGGTTATACTTTCTTTTTTCTTCTCATATTCAATTATATCATTTTTTTTTTGCCAATAAAACAAATTATCTACCTTGCTTAGAACTAATCCAAAATTCAATTCCAGTCATATGGACACACAATACATTCTAAATGCTGCTCATATTCCAATCTTTACGAACATATGTACACTCTCTGACGCTCAGAGATCTAAACACAGATGCAAAATTGCTTCTATTAATCACTGCAGCTTTTTCTGTTTGTTTTTTTTTTCTTTCCACATCTTCATGGTCCTCAACCCTTTTCTAAATGGGGAGGGTTATCACTTTGGGACTATTTGTTTTCATTTCTTCCACTAGAGTTCTTATGGAATATGAATGACAGAAATGAGAGGCTAGCATATGGGAGAAAGACTTAGGATTTCATTGACTTTGGTGATGATTTCTTGTAGGTAAGTGAGAAGAGTCGTGTTTGTGTGTATATGACCAGACCAGCAATTTCATTGATTTAGGGGATTCCCAGTGAGAAAACTCCCTCTAGACAGAGTCAAAAGAGAAAACTGAATAAATGGGTGACAAGATAGGACAGAGGAAAATATAGTTACTCTTTCATAACATGACTGTTTTGGAGGTGTTTTCCATGACTATACATGTATAACCTTACTCAAACTTATCTACCCAACCAGTTATTCTTATAGGCAATAACTGTATTTTCTATACTGAACAAAGCCTAGCAACGTTAATATAAGAAACTCAGCCTATCTGTGTATGTATATATCTAACAAAATTGTATATTAGATAGATATATGTGTGAAGATACATACATACAAACAGATAGATAGATGAATAGATAGAAAGACAGAGAGATATAGAGAAATAGATAGATAGACAGACAGACAGACAGATAGATAGATAACAACTAAGTAGCACAGTGGAGAGAAAGGGTATGCCTAAAGTCAGAAAGACTCATCTTTGTAAACTCAAATCTGACCTTAGTTACTAACTGTGTGACCCTGGGTAAGTTACTTAACCCTGTGTGCCACAGTTTCACATTTATAAAAGGAGCTGCAGAAGGAAATGGCAAACCATTCAAGTATATTTGCCAAGAAAATGCCAAATGGTGTCATGAACTATTGCAAACAATGAAAAAGACTGAACAATAAAATATAAATAGTACCTACATACTGCATATATACATATGTATATGTATATATGCAGAGAGAAATATACACATAAACACACACTAAGAGAGAGAAGGAGGGAAAGAGAAGGAGGGAGGGAGACAGGGAAGGAAGGAGAAAGAGAGAGAGAAAGTGATACAGATATGGAGATAGAGATATAGAGATATTTGATGCTTTGATGATGATGATAAGTATGATCATTATAAATCATGATGAGGATTGCCCACTATACTCACTGGAGTTCAGTGAGTAGAGACCCAGCAATATTTGTTCTTCTTTCATTACAGGAAAGGAATCCATCCCAGTGAGCATCATGTCTGTCTTCAATTCTTCTGTCCTATATCCTAGGTTCTTTTTAACAAGATTCCCAGGGTTAGAGGCCATGTATGGTTTCATCTCCATTCCCATCTGCCTGGTCAAAATTATTTCCATTGCAGGAAATACCACCATCTTCTTTGTCATATGCACAGATGCCTCACTCCGCCAGCCCATGTACTACTTTCTATCAATGTTGAATATAATGGACTTGGGTCTATCTACCACTCCATTGCCTACAGTGCTCAATGTCTTCTGGTTCCAAGCCCAGGAGATCCCTTTCAATGCCTGCTTGATTCAGATGTACTTCATCCATGTGTTCTCCAGCATTGAGTCTGCTGTGTTGTTGGCCATGGTATTTGACTATTTTGTGGCCATCTGTGAACCCCTGTGCTATTCAACCATCCTCCCCAATGGGGTAATTACTGAGATTGGATTGGTTATTGCTGGAAGGGCACCCACTTTGGTATTTCCAGGCTTCTTCCTCTTGAAAAGTTCATAATACCAAACCATCAATGACCTCTCCTACTCCTTTTGTCTGCATCAGGACGTCATTAAGGTGACAGTATCCAGTCAGAGGATTAGCAGTATCTGTGACCTCATGGTGGTCATCTTCTCCATGGTGCTAGACTCAATATTGCTTCTTCTGTCTTATATACTCATCTGGGCCACAGTGCTAAACGTTGCTTCTAAGTCAGAGAGTGTTAAAGCCCTAAACACCTGCATCTCCCATATCTGTGCTGCGCTTACCTTCTACACACCCATGATTGGGTTGTCTATGATCCGTTGCTATGGACAGAATGGTTCCCCAATAGTCCATGCGCTGATGGCTAATGTCTACCTTCTTGTTCTTCCACTCATGAAGGCTATTTTATATACTGTCAAGACCAAGCAGATTCACCAGAGCATATTTAAGAAGTTTAAAAAGCAAAATACATAGGGGGGCCCATAAATCCTTCCTCAGTAATATTAATTATGCCTCAGCTTTGTATAGCATTTAATCTTTTTTCCCTCAAAGTTTGAAAAAGTGCAATATGATATGATAATGAATGACATCAATTGACTTTGCTCGCTCCAGATGTATGAAGTTCAAACTGAGATATATGCCCGGATTTAAAGGGAACCTTATTGGAGTCCTAACATGAATTTCCATAAAAACAAAAGTTATATTATGGTAATAATATTGGGTTTCTTAGGGAATCAATGACTTTGCAACTTCTCACATTACTTGAACTTTTCAGTCCCTACCTGTTCCCTTCTGCTTTCTAGTAAAAAGCTAAGTCAAGTCAATATGCCATAAGAACTTGAAGTCAATATGACAGAGAATCCAGGAGACAGAGATGAGATAGAGAGGATCTTAAGCATGAGACACAACCAGTTAAAATGCACGAAGTTGGGAGATGGATTTCCTTTGGCAAGGAAAAGCAAGAAGTTCAATATCATTGGATTACAGAATATGGGGAGGGAGGATAAGGTATAAACTGATTAGAAAGTCATCATGTTACACTTTGAATTTTATCTGGAGGAAGTTATATTTGATCATAAAGTTTACAGAAAGCCACTGGCTAGAGAGTCATTATTTAAAAAGTTAATGTACTTAGTCAGACTAGCACTTTAGGAGAATCAGATTGAAAGCTGAGGGATGGATAAGGGGAGACCTAAGGAAGGGAATTGAACCATCAGGTTAATTCATTAGTCAAGGTTTGAGGTGAAGAGGGTCTGTACTAAGGAGGGATAGCTTCAGAGGAAGAAATGGAGCATATAATGAAAAACATAGTAATTTAAATAGAGAATAGGGACTTAAGAAATGTTTATTAGGTTAAATCAAATGGGATAGCTCTGAGAGGTTAGGAAGCTATTTTGTTATTATTTTTTTTTTTTTGGCAGGGGTGGGGATACTTAAGATGGGAAAAAATCCTGTGGAAAATAAGGAATGGCAATATTATCCATGGCACAAGTGGATTAGTCTTTGCTTCTAGAAAGCTTGGAAGTTAGTAGAGAAAAGAAGTCCACAGCTCTAAGTCAGCAAAATGACTCACTGAGAAAGTGACGGAAGGGGAAATATTGGGCATGCTGGAAAAAGATACAGAGGAAAGGCTGAATGTCAAGATATCAGTCTGGGTAGATTAAAATAGAATAAATAGAAATCTTTCTCTAACATATGCACAGCTAACAGTACTGTTTCTGGTGTATTATAACTAGTAAAAAAGAAAACATTCCATCAAATAAGTATTAACTAAACACATTTTGGTGTATGGATGTAGTGGAATATTTGCTGTGCCATCACCAACTATGGATATGAAGAATTCAGCAAAGAATGGGAAGAATCACGAGAATCATACAGAATCAAGTAATAGAAACCAGATGAATAATGTATATGACTACAAGAAAAATGAAAATAAATGAAAACCAGAAACAGTATTGTACATAACTATGAGAATCAAGTTTGGCTCAGGAAACATGCTGCAGGAAATTTTGTTCTCTCCCCTTTTTGCAAAGGTGAGGCATTGTGAGTATGGGGTACTATTTATATTGTCTGACAGTTATTCTGTAAACTCATTTTGCTGAACTTTTTTAACAAGGAAAATCTTTGCTATAAGATTTGTTGAGAAGGGATGTAGAAACATATATATTTGGAAATAAGTGTCATGTAAAATAAAAAAAAACATGATTTTAAAAGAAAATTAGCTATGGACATTTCTAAATACCTATCAAGTAATTAAATCAAATATACATAGGGATGAAATTTAAATATAAAATTATAAGATATAAATTTAAATCTAAACTTTATAAGATACTCAAATACAAATAAAATTGGAGGTGAGTGAAATCTAAGGAAGCAAGACACAAAATGCCCATTAAAGAACTCAACTGTCTCCATAAGACATCCTCACGAATGCAAGATTCAGGGATATGTTGAAGACCTTCAGTTGCTTTCAGTAAATATATATGCTTAGTCCCATTTCCCTGAAGGATTTATACAGATTCTGGCCAAAAAACCATTGAAATAATTAAAAAGATCAAATATCTATTTACTCTTCCTTCCTTTCTTCCTTCCTTCCTTCCTTCCTTCCTTCCTTCCTTCCTTCCTTCCTTCCTTCCTTCCTTCCTTCCTTCCTTCCTTTCTTTCCTTCCTTTCTTTCTTTTCTTTCTTCATTTTTTTACTGTTATAATTTTAATACTATCTGGGCAAGGACAATGAAAACATTTATTAAATGGATTTAACACATCAAGTGAACTGTAACCAGATCAAGACAATACTCTTGCCATCTGCTAACATGTAGAAATAGTGTTGCTACACATAATAATTCTTTGTAAAGGAATTTATATTTATTTACTGCATCATGATACTAAGCATCATTTTGTACTCTACATCAGTGATGGCAGTTTCGTGCTATTGAATTTGGATGGCAGATTTGATATAGGCATCTTTAATCAGGGCTGTAGGTTACAGCTTATATGTTAATAGTTCTATCTACAATGAAATATTTATCTTTAGTCACAAAAGTATGAATCTTCTCAGCATCAAACTTCATAAATTCTGAAAAGTAACATTTATAAGTTATGTATCAGTGTTTCCAAACAGGTATACCTGCAAAGGACAAAAACATCTCTGCACAATTGAGATTTGTCTATTCACGGTTTTGTTTTGTTTTTTTAAAAAAAGGAGATCTGCACTCAATCAAATTAATTTTCTTTTGAAATTCTGAACTTAAACAAAACCAAATCAAATAGGCATGTATAAAAAGTAGAACAGAAAAAGAATGGTACATGAAACTGCAAATCTCTATTATGTAAAATTTACTTTTCATTTTTAGTATATGTAAATACTCAATATGGAATTTTGAAAATTATCCTACTTGTCAGTATTTCCTTCTGGCTTTCCACCTGTTCTCTTTTGTGTCTTAAAACAAAAACAAAAAGCAAGATAAAACACTTCAAAAACCTTGTTTTGTTTCTTTCTTTTTCTTTTTAGCTACTCTCTTATGACCCTTTCTTTCCCTTCCAGCCCACTTCTAAACTGAAACAAAAACAGAAAAAAAAAAACCCTTATAACAAAACAAAACAAAAATATGCATTTCCAAGTAAACCTAATTTCCATATTAGTCAAGTCTGAAAATTTGTCTTATTCTGTACCTTGAATATATTATCTCTCTGTCTCAACTAAATTATAAAATTAGCAAAATTGAAGTTTTCCCTTTCTGTACACCATTCATACTAAACAGTAATTCTACTCTCTTGGCCCAAATGGGAGATGCCAGTGCTCTCCTGTTTCTGACCTCCTCACCCTAGGAAGTCTGGAAACCTGGAATGATATGATTTTATTTTTTTTTCAGCCTGATCTTAATTTTGTAGCATTTACATCTTTTAAGGATTTCCCAACTGAAAAATGGGAAGCTAGGTGGTGCAGTTGATAGAGCACCAGTGCAGCAGTCAGGAGGACCTGAGTTCAAATTTCTTTCTTTCTTTTTTTTTGTATTTCAATTATTTTATTTAAGTTTTCAACATTTATTTCCACAAAATTTTGAGTTACAAATTTTCTCTCCATTGCTCCCCTCCCCACACCCCAAAATGCCGAGTATTCTAATTACCCCTATCACCAATCTGCCCTCCCTTCTAACATTCCTCCCTTCCCTTATCCCTATCTTCTCCTTTGTCCTGTAGAGCAAGATAACTTTCTATACCCCATTACCCGTATTTCTTATTTACTAGCTGGATGCAAGAAGGATATTCAGCAATTTTTTCTAAAACTTTGAATTCCAACTTCTCTTCCTCCCTCCCTTCCCACCCATTCCCATTGGGAAGGCAAACAATTCAACATAGGCCATATCTGTGTAGTTATGCAAATGACTTCCATAACAGTCATGGTGTGTAAGACTAACTATATTTCCCTCCATCCTATCCTGCCTCCCATTTCTTCTATTCTCTCTTTTGATCCTGTCCCTCCCCAACAGTGTTGACTTCTAATTGCTCCCTCCTCCCACTGCCCTCCCTTCCATCATCCCCCCCCCCCCCGTTTATTGCCTTCTCATCTACTTTCCTGTATTGTAAGATAGGTTTTCATACCAAAATGAGTGTGCATTTTATTCCTTCCTTTAGTGGAATGTGATGAGAGTAAGCTTCATGTTTTTTCTCTTATCTCCTCCCTTTTTCCCTCTACTGAAAAGTCTTTTAGTTGCCTCTTTCATGAGAAATAATTTGCCCCTTTCCATTTCTCCCTTTCTCCTCCCAATGTATTTCTCTCTCACCCCTTAATTTCATTTTTTAAGATATGATCCCATCCTATTCAATTAACCCTGTGCTCTGTGTCTCTCTCTTTTTCAATGTGTGTGTGTGAGTGTGTGTGTAATCCCACCAACTACTCAGATACTGAAAAAAAGTTTCAAGAGTTACAAATATTGTCTTTCCATGTAGGAATGTAAACAGTTCAACTTTAGAAAGCCCCTTATGACTTCTCTTTCTTGTTTACCTTTTCATATTTCTCTTGATTTTTGTGTTTGAAAGTCATATTTTCTTTCCAGCTCTGGTCTTTTCATCAAGAATGCTTGAAAGTCCTCTATTTCATTGAATGACCATTTTTTTCCCCTGAAGTATTATACTCAATTTTGTTGGGTAGGTGGTTCTTGGTTTAAGTCCTAGTTCCTTTGACTTCTGGAATATCCTATTCCACGCTCTTTGATCCCTTAATGTAGAAGCTGCTAGATCTTGTGTTATTCTGACTGTATTTCCACAATAGTCAAATTGTTTCTTTCTAGCTGCTTTCAATATTTTCTCCTTGACTTTGGAACTCTGGAATTTGGCCACAATGTTCCCAGGAGTTATACACACTATGATCTCCTGGTTCTTCAAATTTCATTTTGTATCAGTTTGTACAGGTCTTGTCATGTTTTTGCTGCTGTTGTTTTTCTGAAGCATCCTTATCAATTCTTATAACACAAAACTACTCCACAATCATGTGCCTCCACTTCCTTAGCCATTCTTCAATTGATGAACATCCCCTTGATTTCCATTTCTATGCTACTACAAATATTATTATTAAATATAAGTCCCTTTCTTTTTCCCTTGATACACTTAGTATCAAAGGGAATATACCATTTTACAGCCTTTTGGGTATAGTTCCACATTTCTCTTCAGAATGGTTCTCTATTCCATTAACAATTTATTAAAAAATTTTCCCTCAACCCCTCCAGATTTTGTCATTTCTGATAGGTGTAAAGCTGTCCCTCAGAGCTATTTTAATTTGTCTTTATCTAATGGAGTCATTTAGAACATTTTTTCTCCCATATTTGAATAGATTCAATTACTTGTGAAAACTGCCAGTTCACAAGTATCCTTTCACCTTTTACTAGTTGAGGAAAGGCTCTTAATTTTATAAATTCAGTTTACATTGGAACTCATTACATATTTGAAAAGTAAAGTCTTTGTCAGAGAAACTTGCTATAAATATTTTCGTTACCTTCTTATTTATTAAATCTTTTAGCATAATGTAGTTTTACTACTTATCTCTTTTAATTAGGTCTATTTTTGCTTTCTGTTGGTCTGAGATCACTGTGGCTACCCTTGCATTTTTGTTTATTTAACTGAAATAGATTCTTGTTCAGCCTTCTATTTTAACTCTGTGTGTGTCTTCCTGCTTCAAACGTGCCTCTTGTCAACAATATATTGCTGTCTTCCATTTCTATTTCATTCTGCTATCTCCCTCTGATATATAGTTAAGCTGATCCCATTCATATTCATAGTCATCATTACTAATTGTGCATGTCCACTCATCACATTTTTCTTTTGTTTCTTCCTCTCACCTTTTTATTCTGTCTCACCTCAAATTTCTATTGGGCGTCTAACCCCTGCCTTCCTTAATATGACCTTCCTTTTATCAGTCCATCCTTTCTCTTCCCCTCTTCCCCTTCTATTTTCCTGTGTGTAAGTTACATTTCTATACACAGAATGTATATATATATATATATATATATATATATATATATATATACCTATATGTGTATATACCTATATCTATATATATGTGTGTATATAGATATATTTTTCCCTTTTTAAACCATTTCAGATGGGAGTGAGAATTAAGCATTTCCTGCCACTGCTTCCTCTTTCCCTTACATTATAAAATCTCTCCCTTGAGTACCCCTTTTATGAGAGAAAAATTTGCCCATTTTATCTTTCTCTTTCACCTTCTCTCAATACATCCCTCTTTCTCACCTCTTTCATTTTTTTATAGCATGTCAATCTAATTGACTCACACCCATGCACTCATTTACACCAATGCCTTTTAATTGTCCTAATAATGATAAAGCTCTTAGAAGGTGTGTGTCCCATCTTTCCATATAGGAATGTAAGCAGTTGGATATTACCACAATTGACTCCACTTCAGTAAATATATGAATGAAAAATATTTGGGTAAGGTAACCTTTAAAAGTGATCAAGCTCAAGTTAACCAGAAGACTCCCTTCATCTTGGGGATGCTAACTGTGGAAAATCCTGGACAAAAAGTAGAATATGGTTTGGTGGAGGCTCTGTTCTGTCTGGATCACTATCAAGATAGTGATGTTTCCTACCAGGGCAATTAGATACATAGCACAGAAGGGAAAGCCAATCCAAAAGGGGAAGATTTCCAGATAAGGAATCCCAAGAAGAAAGAAGGAGAAGGGATGGGAACTATTGTTATTGGAAAAAGACATCCTACAGATGGATTCAGATGAATGAATTTTAGATGAATTTCCAATTTGGATTCCAATTGAATCCAAATACAGAAGATTCCTAGAGGAACAAGGGGGGAATTAAAACATTTTATTCTAATTCTGAAGCAATTTGTTCAATGAATTTACAAGTGTTATCGACACTTAATAATGTGCATGTCTGAGAAGAGTGACATATGGAAAGTACTAGATGCAAGCTAGGTAGTACAGTCAATAGAGTACCAGTGCAGAAGTCAGGAGGACATGAGTTCAAATCTCACCTCAGACACTTGAAACTCATTAACTGTGTGACCTTGAGCAAGTCACTTAACCCCAATTGCCTCATCCTAGGTCATCTCCAGTCATCCTGATGAATATCTGGTCACTGGATTCAGATGGTTCTGGAGGAGAAGTGAGACTGGTGACCTGCACAGTCCTCCCTCACTCAAAACAATGTTAAGTGCAAGTCATGCCATCATTTCTCTGATGGCATGGTCTTCTTCGGCAATGAAGGAGGAATACACGCATTTTCCTTATCCATACAATGGGGATAGTAATAACATCAGCCTCCCAGAATTGTTGTGAGGATCAAATGAGAGAAAATACGTAAAGTTATTTGCAAAATTTGAAATTCTACATGTTTATTATCATTATTGTTCAAGAGAAAGAGGAGGAGGAGAAAAAGAAGAAGAAGAGGAAGTAGAAGAAGAAGATGAGGAGGAGGAAGAAAGAGGAGGAGGAGGAGGAGGAGGAGGAGGAGGAGGAGGAGGAGGAGGAGGAGGAGGAGGAGGAGGTGGAGAAGACTTCTATACTTAAAGTCAGAAGACCTTAGTTTAAGTCTCTCTGTCAATCATGGGAGGTCTTTTAGATCCTCAGCTTCAGTTTACTCATCTATAAATGTAGAAATTGTAATGCACATTACTTAACATATAAAAGTTTCCTAAGAAAATTATTTTTTTCACTATATCAAAACACTTTATTAAATGATATGAGAAACTCAAAAAAGGAAGTAGATATACATAAATTGATACACATCAGATTAATCAGAAGTGGAATAGCAATATAAATAATGATTACAGTGCTGAATATGAAAATATCATTAAAAAACAGTAAATCAAAAACGAATTGTAATGACCAATTTCTTTGTCTTTGTCACAAATGGGATATAATTGACCCCCCCAATAGAGAGATGTGAGACTATCATGTGGAATGTTGCCTATGCTGTCAGATATGGTTGTTTTTCTTGATGTTGTGAGTGATGTTGGTTTTATAAGGAAGAGTTCAAGGGAGAGGGGGCTAGAATGGAAAATTATTGGTGAAAAATAGGACATGCATTAATATTTTTTTTTAAATTGGCAAAATGGGGTGCACATAATTGACAACTATACTATGGATATGACCTTCTAAGTCACAGCACTAAGAGATTATCTTCTTCCTTCTGAACAAAGGCCTTCTTTTAATGTAACCTAAATGAAAACAATCATTTTTGTTGATTCAGTCACACTATTGACTTACACTTATTTTTCGGTCCATTACATACCCCTGCCATTTCTTATTTCATAAACTACTATCCATCCACAACTTCCTCTTGAATTTTCCCCTATAGTTGTTGATTTCATTTCACACATGAAATTATTTAATTTAGTTTAGGAATTTACCTTTATCCCTATTGTACTTTATCTCAATAAATTTAGCACATTATTCTTGCCCTTTCTAAAAATTTCAGTTACTGAATCTATCACTCAACATGCTTATTCTCACTCCCAACTTTGTATTAAATGTAGGTCTCACTATAATGTCACTTATGTTCAGATATTGTTAATATGTTGAACAGCATAGAGCAAAAAAAAAAAAAAAAAGATATCCCAAGGGAACTCCATTAGAGGAAACTCCACTGTTTTCTTGTCAAACCAACAATCACTACTCTTTGATTCTAGTCATTTGGTCAGTCTTGATCCTGTGAACCTCTACTTCTACCAAGCTCGTACTTTTCTACTTTATCCAGGAGGAGACCATAAAAACCTTGGTCTAGTGCCCTGCTGAAATTCAGGTATTACACATTTAAGAGCCAACTTCCACAATAATTTAACATACCTTCCCTTGTCAGTCTACACTTCTGAAATTTTCTTCTGTGTCACTGATGCCTAGAAGCCATTTTGGATTCCAGAAGCATATCCCAATGGGAATCAAACTCTGACAGGTAATACCAATCTGGAGAGGCTTGAAGTACAGAACCAGAGGCAAAATTTAATTAAATTGAAAAATATTCAGCAGAAAATGTTTGGTTGCCATGTGATGAATTTAAGGTCAAAGCAACTCCTCAATAGCCAGTTAATCTTTGAGAGGTTGGGATCAGCCTCTATACAAAGGAAGGTGACTGACAACATCATGAACCTTTTGAGGGACTGAAATAAATTCTTAATTCGAGAAAGGAGTTGAGGATAGAACAATTTCTACTTTCCTTATAAAGTGAAAGAATCTAAATTAAGTTAAATTATTTTCCCTTCATTTGTTGAACCTAGGTACATTTTGCAGACTCAAATGCCCTTAGGACATTTTATTCCACAATTAATTTAGAGTCTATTTTCTCCAGTACCAGGCTTTTTTTTTTTTCATTTGGTCACAGTACCAAGTTTTGTTTTTTGTGTTTTCATACAACATGTTTCTGTGATTCACTTCAGAAGATGAATGCCTCATTCAAGTTTCCCCAAGTCAGTGATAAATTAGAGGGGAAGAATGATAGAGAGAGACAGAGAAAATTGGAGAGGAAAAAAAAAAAAGAGCAGCAATAACAGAGTTAGTTACAGAGAAGGGAAGATGTTAAGAGGAAGACATGTATAGAGGTGATAGATGGTGATGTTATGAAGAATGTGGGGAACTCAAGCAATTTTGGAGGAAGAGACTCTCCTACATATAGGGACAGAGGAGGAGACAAAAGGATTACAGAGGCAGAGAAAGACACCAGTACAGAATGAAAAATGAACAAGGCCACAGGTTGAAAGAATGAGAGAAGAAGGGGGGGGAAGAAACAGAAATAGAAATATGTAGAGACAGAAATATAACAATAACTAATATGTATATTATTTTTAGCATATTTACTTAATTAATTCTAACAACATCTCTGTGAGCTAGGAGTTGTCATTATTCTGATCTTATAAGTGCTCTAGAAACAAAGTCCGAAAGTTATTAAGTGACTTGCCCAGGTACGTTCCTCTAGTAAGGTTAGGCAGGATTCAGGGTGATGTTTTCTGGACTCCAAGTTCAAACTTCTTTTCTCTGTGTCAAATAGCTGGCTAAATGGGTAGGTGTAATGTGTTTGTGATAACCTAATTGGAATATATAGGTAAAAGAACTTATTTTGAAAATGCTTAGATTAATGAATATTAAATAACCAGATCTGCAAATGGCCTCAAAGGGTGCAAGGTCACACTCGTTGGAGTGTAATTCCCTGCCCAGCTTCCATACCAAGTAGGTCTTAAAGCAATGAATGTCTACTTGCTAGTCAGTCCAGTCTAATTTGCAATAGTTATAAATTAAAAGAAGTTTTCTCTTATGTCTCATTAAAATATGCCTCCAGATAATTTACAGCCATTGCTCCATCTCCTACCCTCTAAGACTAACAGAATAAATGGAATCCCTCTTCTACCAGGCAGTTCTGGCAGAGATAGAAGGCAAATGTTGAGTCACTTTTATGATGCTTGCTGCAGATCTGGCTAAATGCTCAGGCAGATATCTCTATAGATTATCCCTCTCTCATCAGTCAGACTAATTCTTAACTTCCATTATTGGCACTCCTCATTTTGTTGTACTATCTTCCTCCCCTATTTTCTTCTCATTCCCTAAATTTCCTTAGGCTGCAAAGTAGGAGTTGAAGACTTGGGATCAGAAGCCAACTCACCTATCCCAGAGTGTGAGAGGATCAGGGTTCAGTGGACCCCTGTGCTTGCCCAATTCAAAGGAGGGAATCTTTATACTGAGGATCTACTAACACAGAGTGCAAGGAATTCCAGCTCAGGAATTACTGGGGGCATTGACACCAGATAGAAGGAGGGAGGGAGAGAGACTCTTAATCCCAGAGATTATTTTGTTTGCATTAACCTGTTAGCTCTAGAGAGAGGTGTATACTAAGTAACCATGACCCAATATTGTGATTTAAAGCCAATGTTTGACCCAATCTGACCCACTCTTTCTTCCATCCCAGCCACAGAAGAGATTACATTGGGCTTGAGGTTGAAGTAGCCATCTGTGAGAGACAACATTGACAAATGAGATGATTCCTAAGCATTTGTGAGGTCAAATAGAACTTTCTGGAAAGGAAAGAGTGGAAGTTTTATGAAGAGAAGTTTGGGGAAGGGGGAGAGAAGATAAGGAAAAGGGAGGAATACAGTTCATAGAGGGAAGGAAGAGTGTATATTAAGAGATCAAAAATGGAATTCAGTTTGAGAGAAGGAGGACAAGAAATTTGAAGAGATAGAGGAGCAAAAGACAGTGAAGATAAGAAGGGAGTTTATTGACAGCAACAAGGAAAGAATATTGAGGAAAGGAAAGAAAAAATGAGAAACCTTTGGGGAGAGCGAAGAAGGGAGAATATGAAGAATCAAAGGAAAATCAGAGGAAACTGTTTTTTTTTTAAAGAAGTATACTATATGAGGCTCAATTAATGAGGAAGAAGGTATAAAATGAGGAAAATCTTTATGTCACATGGACTTTTTAATTTTACAAATAAAGTAAATGGCAGCAAAAGACCTAGCTGATTTTGCATTGTAACCTGTAGCAACTCTCCCTTATCACTGCGTATCCTAGAATAAGCCAAGATGACAACTTTTTGTCATTTTAGATAAACGATGGTGGCAAAGGTTCATGGATTGTCTTCATTATATACAGAAAATCAGGAGCCCACTAGATGAATTTTACTCAGTGACCCATGAAGTGTGCCTATAAAATGAACTAAGTGGGGGAGAAGAGTATAGGCAGAGTTTTGCTGAGCTCTCCTAAATTCACCTTGGAATGATTTTAAAATAATATCTTAAAAGAAATTCTGGAGTGGCAGATCTATAAAAGGATGATGTGAAACAATTTTGTAGTCCGAGCTACCTTAGAATGTGGGACGAGATTGAAGTGCAGTCCAGGGCAGGCCTTAGCTTAGTAAATAATCAGGTGTCTTTAGGAGAGACTGAAGATGGCTTCTGGAACTCTCAGCCCACCAACAGTAAGGAGGGCAGACAATATGTCAGAAAGAGATTATGGGAGACACTTTGTGGACATTAGATTCAGGTAGATGTTGTATTGACCATACACAGGTTATAGGTTGTAGTCCAAAGGTAAGGAGGAGCACTAGCACATGAGAGCATGGTCACAGTTTCAGAGCAGAAAAGAATGCTAGTAGTCACTCACAGAACAGGGCACAGATCAAGAGAGCAGGGACTACATCTCTTCTTAGATCATACCACTTTAGAAGAACTGAAACTTTACATATCCCCAGAACTAGCTTTGAAAACTATATTGGCTTGTTCTCTTGCTTGCTGGTGGCAGCTTCTCCTCAGGCCTACACAGCCATGGGTGTTTAGCTGTGCTTATCTATCCCTTAGCCACTTAAGCTGGCAACAAGTACCAAGTGGTCTACTAGGGGCCTACTCTAAGTCTGGGGACTGGTGCATGTGCACTCTGTAGGATACTCTTCCTGGGCTTTAAGAAGGTTCTAGGATCTATTTGCCAGTGAAGGCCTGGAGCACTCGTTTCCACATTTGCGTAGGTCTCACACCACAGATGACAAGATTGAGTGTTAGTGGGATAATCATAGAGGTTGGCAATAAGAATATGGACATACACAACTGAGGGGGAGGAACCACGAAGGCGGAGTAGAAAGATACACATACGCTAGCTCCAAACCCACAGCCCATAAATTACCTGTAAAGAAGAACTCCCAACAAATTCTGGAACAGCAAAAGCCACAGAACAATGGAGGTGAGGAGATTTCTGTTCCAGAGAGACCTGAAAATCTGACTTAAAAGTCCATCATGCACTAGATCCAGAGAAGAGCCCAGCCCTGCCTTGGCCACGCAGCACCGAGAGGAGCAGATCCGAGCAGGCGTCAGGGATGGGATCTCCAGCAGGCCAGGCGAGTTTCTCCACCCACAGGCCCCAAAGGTCAGCTAGAGACTTTTTGGCTCACTGAGAGGGGAGCAGGGTGTCTCCATAACTCAGGCCCCTTCAGGAGGCAGCAGCAGAGGCAGCAGCAGACAGAGGCACCCAAAGCAAGCAGGAGCCCAGATCCATTGTTGAAGGTCTCTGCATAAACCCCCTAAGGGAACTGAGCCCTGTGAGGCAGCCCTGCCCCCACCCCAGCACCTGAACTTAATCTCACATTGAATAGCAGCCCTGCCCCAGCTGAAAGCCCGGAGGCTGGGAAGCAGCATTTGAATCTCAGACCCTAAGTGTTGTCTGGGTGGAGGCTGGGTAGATCTGGAGGAGAGGTAGGTGTGGAGAGGACACTCAGAAGTCAAGTCACTGGCTGGGAAAATGCCCAGAAAAGGGAAAAAAAAATAAGACTATAGAAGGTTACTTTCTTGGTGAACAGATATTTCCTCCCTTCCTTTATGATGAGGAAGAACAACACTTACCATCAGGGAAAGACAGAGAAATCAAGGCTTCTGTATCCCAGCCCATCCAATGGGCTCAGGCCATGGAAGAGCTTAAAAAGGATTTTAAAAATCAAGTAAGACAGGTGGAGGAAAAACTGGGAAGAGAAATGAGAGAGATGCAAGAAAAGCATGAGAAGCAGGTCAACACCTTGCCAAAGGAGACCCAAAAAAAATGCTGAAGAAAATAACACTTTGAAAAATAGGCTAACTCAATTGGCAAAAGAGATTCCAAAAGCCAATGAGGAGAAGAATGCTTTCAAAAGCAGAATTAGCCAAATGGAAAAGGAGCTTCAAAAGCTCACTGAAGAAAATAGTTCTTTCAAAATTAGAATGGAACAGATGGAGGCTAATGACTTTATGAGAAACCAAGAAATCACAAAACAAAGCCAAAAGAATGAAAAAATGAAAGATAATGTGAAATATCTCATTGGAAAAACAACTGACCTGGAAAAGAGATCCAGAAGAGACAATTTAAAAATTACATGACTACCTGAAAGCCATGATCCAAAAAAAAAGCCTAGACATATCTTTCATGAAATTATCAAGGAAAACTGCCCTGAGATTCTAGAACCAGAGGGCAAAATAAGTATTCAAGGAACCCACCAATCACCTCCTGAAAGAGATCCAAAAAGAGAAACTCCTAGGAACATTGTGGCCAAATTCCAGAGTTCCCTGTTCAAGGAGAAAATATTGCAAGCAGCTAGAAAGAAACAATTCAAGTATTGTAGAAATACAATGAGGATAACACAAGATCTAGCAGCTTCTACATTAAGGGATAGAAGAGCGTGAAATATGATATTCCAGAAGTCAAAGGAACTAGGACTAAAATCAAGAAACACCTACCCAGCAAAACTGAGTATAATAGTTCAGGGGAAAAAAATGGTCTTTCAATGAAATTGGGGACTTTCAAGCATTCTTGATGAAAAGACCAGAACTGAAAAGAAAATTTGACTTTCAAACACAAGAATGAAGAGAAGCATGAAAAGGTAAACAGCAAAGAGAAGTCATAAGGGACTTACTAAAGTTGAACTGTTAACATTCCTACATGGAAAGACAATATTTGTAACTCTTGAAACTTTTCAGTATCTGGGTACTGGGTGGGCTTACACACACACACATATGCACACACACATACACAGAGAGAGAGAGCACAGAGTGAATTGAATAGGATGGGATCATATCTTAAAAAAATGAAATTAAGCAGTGAGAGAGATACACATCCAGAGGAGAAAGGGAGAAATGGAATGGGGCAAATTATCTCTCATAAAAGAGGCAAGCAAAAAACTTTTTAGTGGAGGGAAAAAGAGGGGAGGTGAGAGAAAAACATGAAGTGTACTCTCATCACATTCCACTAAAGGAAGGAAGAAAATGCACACTCATTTCGGTATGAAAACCTATCTTACAATACAGGAAAATGGGGGAGAAGGGGATAAGCAGGGTAGGGAGGATGATGGAAGGGAGGGCAATGGGAGGAGGGAGTAATTTGAAGTCAACACTTTTGGGGAGGGACAGGATCAAAAGAGAGAATAGAAGCAATGGGGGGCAGGATAGGATGGAGGGAAATATAGTTAGTCTTACACAACATGGCTATTATGGAAGTCATTTGCAAAACTACACAGATATGGCCTATATTGAATTGCTTGCCTTCCAAAGGGAAAGGGAGGGGAGGGAGAGATGAAGAGAAGTTTGAACTGAAAGTTTTAGGAACAACTGTTGAGTACTGTTCCTACTACTAGGAAATAAGAAATACAGGTGAAGGGGTATAGAAAGTTACCTGGCCCTACAGGACAAAAGAGAAGATGGGGGCAAGGGAAGGGAGGGATGATAGAAGAGAGGGCAGATTGGTTATAAGGACAATTAGAATGCTTGATGTTTTGGGGTGGGGGAGGGGGAAATGGGGAGAAAATTTGGAACCCAAAATTTTGTGAAAAAGAATGTTAAAAGTTAAATAAATAAATTTAAAAAAAAGAATATGGACATCTGGGGGTATGTGTTGAGAAAATCAGTGAGTGAGTAAGGAGAAAAAGGTTCGAAAACACGCATAACTCCTACATGTGAGTCACAGGTGCTCACTGCCTTCAGTTGGGCATCATCAGAAGGAAGGTGAAAGACTACATGGAGAATATAGGCGTAGGAAAAACCAAGAAAGATGAGATCCACAAAGAGAAAGGAAGCATCCAAGAGATCAGAGATGTCATTAATATGAATGTTGACACAGGTCAACTGAACAATACCCATGTATTCACAATAAGAGTGTCTAATTACACAGGATTGGCAGAAGGGTAGTCAGTAGGCCAGGGTGATGACAGGTATCATGAGCAAGATAGAATGCAACAGAATAACCACCCCAATGCCAGTCAACACTTAGGCTGTCTAGATGACTGTGTAGCGAAAAATGGTGCAGATGGCCATATGGAGATCAAAGGTCATACCAAGTAGGACAGTTGTATCCATGCCAGTGAAACTGTGGATGAGGAACATTTGGGGCATACAGGTCCAAAACTGATCTCATTGGCCCAAAACCAGAAGATGTAAAGAATGCAGGGTACAGAATTTGTTGAGAGTACCAGGTCAATTGAGGGGAGGAGAGCCGGGAAATAAAACATAGGATAATCTGTTAAATCTATACCACGAATAAGATGGTGACACTGTCCAAAATTGTCATAAGGTAGAGCAGAAGGGTAAAGACAACCAGTCACAGACATCCTCCAACCCAGTAATGACCAGAAGAATGAAGATGTTTGGGTGGAAGTTAATGGCATGAAGTTGTGACATCGTGTCATAGACTGAAAGGCCAGAAGAAATTGTTCCTCTTTAGAAAAAGACAAAAAATTATTAAAATGGCTATGTAATAAGTTAGTCAAAGTATTATTAAACGATTTTTAATCTAATTTAATAATCTATTTTCTATATTGAGAGTGCCTTTCCTACCCCTCCATTCTTATTATACCTTATCCACTACACTCTATGATTCCTTGACACTGGCTCTCTTGCTATTCCTTAACCATGAAACTTCATCTCTCAACTTGGTGCGTTTTCATTGGTGGTCGTCCAGTGCCTGGAACGCTTTTTCTCCTTGTCTCTGCCTCCTGGCTTCCCTGGTTTCCTGTGGATAAAAGATATCTCATTTTTCCACTAGACAGTAAGAAAATTTGCCAAATATTTAGTTATAAATTTAACCAAAATACTATTATAATACTTTCCTTAGGTAATAGGAACATTTATGTAATCAATTTGTGCTGGAGTTTTCTTTTGTGGAGACTCAGAATATTTGATTCTTCATGAGGTTCCCATTCCTTGTCAACTTTCTTTCTCTTGTAGGAGCAATACCTGTGGATTCTGTGAACATGAAAGTATCAGTCATAGGGTTTTATCTTTAGAGATGATCTTTATGTACTCTGGTAACAAATGTCCAAAGACTTACAGAGATTTTGCAACCACTATTACCTCCCAAAATACCAAAGAACTCAAAAAAGTTAAAAGAAAAACATGTTCTTTATTCCATTGTGGGAGAGAAATTAAAAACATGTTTCAGAGCCTCCTCTAGTAAGAGACCCAAGTAAGTGGGGACCGGGATAATATTCTATTGAAGCAATGAAAAGGCAATTATGTTTGAGAGAGACAGTGAACAGAAATTTAATGAAATTCAACTTAGAGTGGAATGGGAGGTGAATCTTAGTTGAAACTGGGGCTTAGAGGATTATGAGTAGAATTTGGATGACTCAGGAAGGCATTGTGGTAGAGTGGAAAGACCTTGTTCTTCGGCTCCAAAGACCAGTATTCAAATCCTGGTTCTCTCTATATCTTAGCTGTGTGACTGTGTAGGGTTATTTAGCCCTTTTCTACCACAGTTTCTTTATCTACAAAATGGGGATCCTAATGCTTACAATCCTCTAACTCTACAGGATTTTTGTGAGGTAAATATTTTATAGCATTTAAAGAGTTATGAAAATGTTGTGGTATTGCTATAATGATTATCATCACTTTGAGGACATAAGGGAGAAATAAGGATAAATAAAAGAGCAGGAAAAATCCAAGGCTGAGGTATCTATAAAGAAGACCTTGGTCTTCTTATTAGATAAACATAGCTAATCTGAATATCTTCCTCTGATTCTGAGTATCTCCTGGAGAGAAAATGTTAAATTTTCTTGCTTCTAGGAAAGATATACATTTTACTTGATCTTTACAGAGAAGTTGAGAGGGTGTGTTTACGTAAAGAGGGGGATTTATCCTAAAATACCAGGATTTAAATCCAGACAGAACTTTACAGATGAATTAGTTAAATCCCGTCATTTTAGAGTCAAAGAAAATAGAAATTAAGTGATTTAACCAAGTTCACTTAAGTGATTTTAGATTTGAATCCAGGTCCACTGATTCCAAAAATGACATTCCTCATCCCCTACCTCCTGGTATCAGGACTGTGCCAGGTTCAGAGACAGTAATAATATTTTGGAGCCCTGGAACTTTCCCCTTTCCCAAGGGAAAACTTAAAGTTTATATCTTCCACAGGGTATGCAGAGGTTTTTCTTTACCTACAACTTCACATTGGAAGTCCAGAGTTTTCAGATAAGAGTCCCCCAATGTAGAAGTTCATTAAAGGATGTTAAGTTTAGAGTTAGGAGATTATTTAGCAGTCATAAAGTCCAGCCCCCTTTATTTTCTGAATGAGGAAACTAAGAGCATGTGGTACAACTTGCCCAGGATCACAAGGGTCACATTACAACTTGTATTCAAACCCACGTCATTTGCCTCCAAACTCAACTCTATTTCCTATAGAC
This sequence comes from Notamacropus eugenii, assembly GCF_028372415.1. Classification (NCBI taxonomy): domain Eukaryota; kingdom Metazoa; phylum Chordata; class Mammalia; order Diprotodontia; family Macropodidae; genus Notamacropus; species Notamacropus eugenii. Next base: position 92,977,269 of record NC_092876.1, read on the forward strand.
CACAATGCATTTAAACAGATGAAAGAAGAGTCCTCCCTCGACAAGATCTTCTCAATTTCACCTTAGTCCTATATGCTTTCTGAGTTATGGCCAACATGAGCAGGGCTTTGGGAATAAGAGTGGAACCACCTAAAGGAGGAGGTGATGGCACATGTCTGTAAGATGGGAAAGACATAATTAAATTGATTCGCTCATATACACACATATTTAGATATCACCTTGCATAAAACGTACTCAAGCAGAATTTCAAATAGGTATGTACTGACACCTATTTAGTTCCAAATACAAGCATGTATATATATGCAACACCCACAAATATACATAGGCATTCCCCATACAGATATGCACACAGATCCTAATTTATAGACTCACAGACATAGACTCTTATGCAGACACTGATATTGAACCTCCTACACAAGCACCTACCATCAAACAACAATGTTCAACGATGAACACACTCATTCAGCTATAGACTCACATATCCATACATACACACACACACACACACACACATATATGTATACATGCTAGTAGAGGTACTTGTCACTAATAGACCTAGATAAACCGAAGTGCACACAAGTACACCAAAATATCTGTTCAACTATTCACAAACTGATGTACAGAAACACAAATTATCTCTTAGACATAGACACAGATCCACACATACCTACACACCAGCAGATGGGTAATATATTGTAGAAAATGTGGGAAGAACTGAGTTTCATTCTAGCACAAACCCTTGGTGGTTATATGATCTTGACCAAGTCACTTAACATCTTACCACCTCAGTTTATTGATCTTAAAAATGAGAATAATAATGGCACCAATCACAGCTTTGTTGTGGTGATCAATTGAGAGAATGTATCTATTTTGCAAATGTTAAAGCACTATAATTATTAATATTGTTCAATAACTTTTAAAAACTCACTGTTGTAGGTAATCAATCTTTCAGCTAGGTGTCTTGGCCTTAGTCATGGAGAATCTGAGTTTAAGTCCCATACCAGACACTACAAGTAGCAATGTGACCATCAATGTCATTTAATCTTTCTTTGTAGCATTTTCTTCCTCTGTTGAGTGGGGATGGTTATAGTACCCACATCCAACAGTTGTTGGGAGAATCCAGTGAAATAATTTTTACCAAGTACTCTGCAAAACTTAAAATTCTTTGCAAGTGCTAGCTATTATTCACACACTGACAAATATGCTCATACACTTTACTAGTGTCATTTATGTGGCTGTAGAAACTAGACTGTTGAGAATGGCAGGGGGACAGAGAGGGAGAGAGAGAGAGAGAAGAGAGAGAGAGAGAGAGAGAGAGAGAGAGAGAGAGAGAGAGAGAGAGAGAGAGAGAGAGAGAGAGAGAGAGACAAGGGGACAGAGTCTCTGAGAGAGTCACAGACAGAGAAACAATAACTCAGAATAAAATGAAAGTGACTTAGAAGAGGTGGTATCCCTTACAAGCACATCATCAAGAAGAAAAGATGCAGTTTATCTGGTATGTCATCCTCCTGGAGACTGGAAGCTGGAACCAGGAGGCTGAAGAATATTACCCCTTTAGAATTCTGGTTTGGTTAGAAATCTGCCTTCTTTAAGCCTTTGCTAGGCTCTAAGGACAGCCTGCTGGATTTGGGGAGCTTTGTCTCCAATGAGCACTGCTGCTAATGTCAATCAATACATTCCACATCACTTTTGACCCTTTCCTTTCCTCTGTCTTCCATGAGAATATGGATTGTCGGTTAACCATGAGCTTTTCCCTTTTCAAAAACTTAATGTCTTAGATCATCTGAGATTTCCATATAAATTTTTTTATTTCCCAGCAGGTAGGAGAATGGCTTTATCCTAAGATAGGAAGGCAGACCAGACCATCTGATCCCACTTAGACCAGTTGTCAGCCTACACTTCTCAGGGCACTATGATATTTTACAGGGAGATCTCAAATCAATGTATAATAAGACATTGAATCAAAGGCTTAGAACTGGAAGGAATTTTATAGGAAATCTTGTCTACTTGCTAGAAAATTAAGAGTTCACAACCCAGATGAGCCCGGGGAATCCTGACAGCCTAGAATGGCTCTATGGAGCCATGCCTACCCTAGAAAGGAAAAGAAGTTTTTATAGCAGGGCCTCAGCCTCCCCAGAGGCCCAGGTGTTAAATTAAAAGTACCTGAAAAGTGCTTCCTTGTCTCCAAGGTTCTCATGCCCCAGTGGGTAGATTCCCAGCTTTTACCCTGGAGACAAAGAGAACTAGGAAACAGAAAGGTATGTATGTGTACATGAGATCTATTCATAAAAAGAATAAGAAAGGCAATAGAATCACAAAGTTGTATATACATGTGTATGAGCATACCCCATAGATTGTTTACCTAATATAGCTCTATACTTAAAGGACATATCTAAAGTTCAACTCCTGCCTCAGACTACCTATGTGAGCCCAGGAATATCCCTTTATCTCCAAACCTCAGTTTCCTCTTATGTAAAATGGAAGAAATATTGGAACCTCCCTTATAACATTATTGTAAAGATCAAATGAAACATTTTTAAAATGCTTGCGAAACATCAAAGTGACCGCTAGGTGGCGCAGTGCATACAGCACTGATCTGGGAGTCAAGATGACCTCAGTTCAAACACAGATGCTTCAGACATAAATTGTTTGAACCAAATCAAGTCACATAACTTTTGTCTGCCTCACTTTCCATCACTGTAAAATGGGGTTTATAATAGTACTTATTCTCATCTGAGAAGATCAAATGAGGTAAAATTTTTAAAGCCTATACAGAGTGCTAAGAACATAGAGGACTTTGTCCCCATCCCCGTACGTATGAGTTACGATTATCGTTACTATACCTGTTAGGGGAAATTAATATATTACTGAGCACAGGTATAATTGTGAACACCCCCAGTTTACTCTAGGAGAAAACCAGAATTCTTTAGAATTAGATTTTAAAGACTTTAATAATCTCACATCAGTCTCATTTTATTTTTCATTTCTTTCTTAAACTGAGTTTTATTTTGCTTTAACAAAAATCTGTCCTCTTCTGTTTCTTACACATCCCCCCACTGAGAAAACAAAACTCCCATAAATAAAATATGTCATAAAGCAAAATAAATTCATACAATGTCCTAGCTTTGTCCTCATTCACTCTCTACTCCAGGCAAAGTGATGGACAAAATATTCCATTTCCCTGCCCTGTGTTTTTGCACAGGCTCTGCTCCAGTGCTTTGAATGTTTTCCCTACTAGTAGTATCTACCCCTTTGAGCTTCTCTTTTCTAGATTCAGCTCAAATGTCACTCCAGAAGCAGCCTTTCTTGATGATCTCCCACTTTTGACTCCCTCTTAATTATATTTTTGTAGATTTTTTTACATAATTACTTTTTCATACTCATATCATTTCCCTTCCAGTAGAAAGTAAGCCCCTTGAGGGGAGGATTGTCTCATTTTTTTACCTTTGTTTAACCAACAACCTGTGGAGCACCTGGCTTTTAGTAGGTACTCAAGTATTTGTTGACTCCAATTGAGTTACATGCACATATACACCCATTAACACATTCTCAAACTACAAAGAAGCATATGCACACCTGCAGTAAATTCAGTTCCCTGGATGACCTGAAAGTCAGCTTGACCATGATGTCATTTTGTAATTGTCTATGTTTCAGCTTTATCAATGGTAAAATGGGGGAAGGTGCTCTAGATCAGGAGTTCTTAATCTTTGTGGTGTTTCAGAGAAACCTTTAGAAGTCTGGGGAAATCTATGGACCCCTGGTCTCAGAAGGAAATATTATTTCCTATATTCATAATTCGCTGAAGTGTTCAGTTTAATTTAGAGGACAGTGAAAATAAAGAGGGAATTTTTTTCCTACCTCGACATTCAGTGATCTCTCACATTCTATCCATGAAGACCTCAGGGGTATATGGATGCTAGGTTAAGAATTCTTAGTCTAGATTTTCTTTAATATCCATTTCAAATCTATGATTCCATGATTTTTATATATGGTTATACGAATTTGTGTTTTAACACACATGTTGCTGTGCATTCAAGTACTTGCAAACATATCTACAAACAGTGCAGCAGACCAAGTTGGAATACTATTCTCTCAGGACTCTCGCTGGCAAGCTCACGATCACGCTCCTGCCTTACTCTCTTTTTTTGTTCAGTGTCCTTCACATGGAAGTCTTCTCAATTACAAGGCCTTAATTTGCACCTTTAATGATGCAAGCCATGCCTACATATTAACAAATTACGCCCAGACTTCATTGTAATCCAGTCCAACTAACTCATTGTAGGAATGAAAAAAAAAAGTCCCACAGAGGTTACTTGTCATGGACAAGTCATTTCTTGCCCAAGATCATAAAAGTAGTACATGACAGAATTTGGATTTCTGTATTTTTCTAGCGGAATTATGCTGTCTGTCCATTGCTGAGACAAGTCAGGGATTCTTTCATAGGCTCCACAGGTGCCTGTGAAATCACACACACACACACACACACACACACACACACACACACACAGACACACACACACAGAGGCGGGCAGCCACCACTCTCCCCAACAGTGATTAAGCAGTGATGGTTTTATTATATTTTCTTCACCTATGATATATTTATTGCTAATCATCACATTCGTCTTTGATATTTAGAGAAAATACTAAAAATATGATGTCTACAAAATTTCCACAGGAAATGCAAAGTTTCAGTAAGGGTTCATATACTTCCATCAGATAGAGAACCATAATGCAGAATAGGCCCAGCTGAAATCTACATGAAGATTTCTCACCCCAAATGGTTCACCTGATATTTTGAGGAATAATTTTCCCCTGTGGGAATATAACTCAGTTTGTTGGTGTTTTGCTTTGTTTTGTTTTTCCCTGGAGAATTTATGGAAAGGACCACATTCCTAATATCTCAAAGTTGCAATATATGTCAAGTACAAAGTAGGGTATACTTGAAGAAATTATGATTATTACCATTTCTCCTGAATCAAATTAGTTCTAAAAAGGTGGGATTATTGAACAAGAGATTAATATTATCCCATGTATTTAAAACTAAGCTGAAGTCTGAGATTGCTGGATTTAGAATGTGACAACCAAGGTGTAAATTCTAGATTGGTCCTGTATTTGACTTAAGACAAGTTTGTTTTTTGTGTCTCCATTTCTCTGTCTTTTAAATGAAAGGCTGATTTAGATTAGTTTCCCTCTAAATTACCTTCCAATCCTAAAGCTTCTTGATTATAAAGACATTTGATTATTGTTTAAAATTCATTGACCCCATAATTAGTCCTTCACTGCGTAGAAAAGCTTTAGATGAAGACACAGAAATTTTCATGTTTTTTTCCATCGCTCAGAGTCATACAGAAATGAATTTGAATAGAGATCTTCTTGATTACAAGTCCTACTCATATCCACTGCAGTGAAGGAATGAGGAACCTACAGCCTTGAGGCCACATGTAGCCTTCTAGGTCTTTGGGGGAGGCCTTTTGACTAAGTCCAAGTCTAATAGAACAAATATTTCTATTAAGGGGATTTGTCTGTGAAGTTTGGATTCAGGCAAAGGACTCCACTTGAGGAGCTACAGGGCCACATGTGGCCTCTGGGGCATAGACTCTCCAGAGGCTGAAGGTTTCCCACCTCTTCACTACATCATATTTTCTCTTATGTTGAATATACCTGATATTCTTTAACATAATGAGTTCTCACAATGAGCATTCCTTGAGCTGGGATAATTATACATTTTTTTTGGATATTATCCCAAAACATATAAAGAGATTTCAATGCACGCTTTGCAAAAGTATGTCTCTACACTTACTATTATTAAACATCATCATCATCATCATCATCATCATCATCATCATCATCATCATCATCATCATCATCATCGCTATAGGTAATTTGGTGAGTTAAAATCTCATTTTACAAATTTCCTAACTGTGCAATTAAAGAAAAGAAAATTAACTTCACACAGGTTCAATCACCTCATTGTAAAATTCACTTAGTACTTTTACTAGCTACATTGCAGGATTGTTCTAAGGAAAGTCTTTTGCAATTTTTTAAGTGCTATTTAAAGTGAATTATTTTGTATAACCTTTCTTAGAAGAGATAAACTTGCTTTTTCCCTCTATCTAGTAGGAAGAGATATAATGTCTCCTCATTACAGTGAAGGCTCCAGGCATGTAATTGATGTAATTGAATAATTTCTATTGTTTTCAGGAGAGAAATATTTCTAATTCTATGATTTCAGTATTTCATTTTGCTTTCCTAAATATAAATAAATTCACCTCAATATATTTCTGCCTTAGATATGCTTACTGTAGTCCCAAAATTTCATTGGGTTTTAAGTCATTTTATCCATTTTCTAACATTTCTTGTTTATAAAGAAATTCACTCCAAATGGTATAAAATATGTCGTCAAAGAATATAAAAGAACATAGATGGGTGGGGAACAAAAGTCCATGGTCATGTGGGAGAATAATGGTAGCTGAAAATTTCCTTGCCAGGGAAAGAGAAGAAAAAGAACGTCGTGAGGAAAATGGGTGAGTATCTTCTGAACATTTTGGAGACTTTGGAATAAGGTCATAGAAAGATTGAGATTTGAGTCCACAGGCACAAGAACGAGAACACAGGGTTTTGGAGGAAAGATCAAGATAAAAATAGTTATACTTTTTTTTCCTGTCATATTCAATTATATCTTTTTTTTCTGCCAATAATACAAATTATCTACCTTGCTTAGAACCAATCCAAAATTCAATCCAGCCATATGGACACACAAACACATTGGAAACATTGTTCATACTCCAATCTTTACAAACATCGTTCTGACACTCAGATCTAAACGCAGATCCAAAATTGCTTCTATTAACCCCTGCAGGTTTTCTGTTTGTTTTTTTCTTTTTTTGTTTTGTCTTTTTAGTTTCCATATCTTCATGACTTTCAACCCTTTTCTAAATTGGGAAGGTTATCACTCTGGCATCATTTGTCCTCATTTCTTCCACTATAGTTCTTTCAGAATGTGAATGATATTCCTACTTTATCAAACACTTCTTAGTCTTCTTTCCTTTTCCTTTTTTTTTTGGGGGGGGGGGTTCATTTCTTGGATAAGTATGAATGTTCATACTTCTTGCTTTTTTACTTATTAACCCCTAGGTGGAGCAGTGAATAATACTGAATTGGGAGTCAGGAAGAACTAAGTTAAAATTCTTCTTCAAAAGCTTTCTGGCAACATGATCTTGGACAAGTCTCTTTTCCTCAATTTACGCATCTGAAAAGTTAAGGCAATGTTATCATCTACCAACTGGAGTTGGAAAGATCAAATTAGAGAACATATCTACACTGGTTGACAGATCTTAAAGCATTAGATAAACCCTGCTGTCATCATCAGTACTGTCACCATTATCATTATTGCCTCAAGAGCAAGTAGGTAAAGAAGTGGATAGAGGACTGGGCTTGGAGTCAGGAAGACTAATCTTCCTGAGTGCAAATCTGTCTTTAACACTTACTAGCTGTGTGACCCTGGGCAAATCACTTAATCCTGTTTGTTTCACTTCCCTCATTTGCAAAATGACTTGGAGAAGGTAATGGCAAACCACTCCAGTGAATTTGCCAATAAAGCCCAAAATATGGTAACAAGTCTAGGACATGACTGAAAAAGGACAGACGTATCTCAGTTTCCCACTCCTGTCTCATCACTTATAACTCTGCTCTTTAGGGCCATTTAGAAATACATACATGTTAAGCTGCCAGATATCTGGATACAACTCTAATTCTGCTTTTCTCTTTTCATATTCTTTTCTTCAGCCTCAATATCCCTGATTCCTCCAGTTTACCTCTCATTGTGACCCTCTTCTCCCATATCATGCTTTAGACTCCTTTCAATATCCAGACCTCATGCTGTCAATATCCCTCCTAAATTAAAGTGCCCTCAATTGAATGGATGGATGAATGAATAAATAAATGAATGAGAAAATAAATCAATAAATAAATGACCCTTTTCTCCAACAGCTCACAGTCTAATGAGGCAGAAAACTTTGGGAAAAAATGTGCGCTGCATCAAGACAAAGACAGGATATATTAGAGATGATTGATAGAAAGCTAAAGCTTAAAGAGGACCAGCAAAATCTTCTTGCAGAACGTGAGACATTAGCTTATATTTGAAAGATGTGAGACAAGGTCTTATGTCTGTCCTGTGAAGGACTAATCATAGATTCTAGATAAATGGGATTTGTGATGAAGGAAATGACGTGGTTTTTGTTTGTTTTTATATAGATTGTTCCACTACTAAAACTGACTTTAAGATAGCAATTAAATAAATGCTTTGGACTTTTTAATGCCTTCAGATTCCATAAGCAAAGAAGTTACACAGCAGATTTGGGGGTTTCTGTTTTTACATTTGCTCAAAGTTCTAAACTGATAAATCTTTTCTGAAAAGGTCTGTTCATTCCATCTTTATCTATGTGGTTTTCTAATGATTAGAATCCCCTAATATAAATTGTAGATATGAGGTTACCAGCTCTATAGGACATCTAAACCAGAGAAGGTTTTTGTATCATTTTGTATTGTTGTCCCCTCTCTTAATATATTCATTTATAATTTCCTTAAAGAGTTCTGGAATTTGGCCACAATTTGTTCTATCTCAGACTCAGACACTTCATTGACCACAATGTCTACTATACAAACATACAAAAACTCATATTACAACTTATTATTTTTTTAAATACACAAGATGGATGTGAAGACAAATATCAGTGGAAGGTTAATGTTTACCTATCAGAAAAAAAAATGTTGAGTACAATAAATACCTCAACCATTATCTACGAGCATCTGAAGCATTGTAGTTTTGAAAAGGAATTAGAATTTCCCCCCTGATTGGTACCAGAAGGCCAAATAGTAAATGCATGGAACTTACTTTTGTTTCAAGAAAAAGAAATTAAAAATCCCTAACAATTAGATATTTCATGAGTGGAATGGAATGCTATAGGAAGAAATAGATTAATTCCCTTCCACTAGATTTCTCCATAAAGTATTGATCTGGTATCCTTTGCATAATGAATTTGAGGCTGGAGTGAGGGTTGGTAAAATGGAGTCAGCCAAAATGAATTAGAAGACTACTGACATAATCAAAGTTTAAATGATGAGAGCCTGGAAAAGAAGGGTGTCAAGAACAAAGAGAAATAGGATGAATTTAAGGAACAGTGTAATGTAAAAATCAACAAGACTTACTCTTCCCCATTTCCACTGAAAACAAAATATGAAAAAAATGGTCTTTTCTTCTGGAAGGATTTGAGTCAAAAATCAGGAAAAAAAATAATTTCCTAGTGATTTGTGATAAACCATGTGTTATGCAAGGAGATAAGTATAACAACTTCTCCTATGAAGACAACTCTACTGAAACTTTTCTCCTACTCTCTTGGTTGGTGAACAGATTATTTTGATCAGAGGCAATGACATGGAAAAAAATGATCCAACAAAACCACTTTGATGGCTCAGCTTCTGTGTCTGAACTCTGTCTTAGAAAAGACAAGTTAAGCATCAAGTGCCAACCAGCCATCAACATTCAACTACAACACTGGAGGAAGAGAACATGCCTGTCACAGGGGCAGGGTGATGAATAAACATATTCCAAAGGCAGAGCAAAAATAATAAATGGAGAGACTGAATTAGGTTTCACCAAGAAAACAAATTTGGATAAGCAGGAATAAGGTCAGGAAAATGAACCTAAGTTGGTGGGGTGTTTATATGTAATGGGGAGAGGCTATGGAAAGAAGCATGGAGAATAGTCATAAAATTCTAACAGATGTGAAAAGCACAAAGTTATGTTTGTACTTTTCACAAAGGCACAATTGACTCAAGGCATACAAAGATGGGAATGCCGAATATCTGGGTGAGGCAGCCCTCTAAGCTGACCTCTCCCAGGCTCAACCAGAAGATTTTCAACATCTTGGGAAGGGTGGCTTTGCAGACTCAAAGTACATAACCAACTTAGCATGGAAGTGGAATGTGAGTTCGTGGAATTTCTACCCAGTCCAGACCAATGTCAGAAAGATTACCTAAGTATGGAAGGTGGAGTTAATATCATTATGTTTTTTTCCAATGTTAATCAGTTCATTTCTTGCATCACATTTTATAAATCAAAATCTATCAATGATTTCTCATCCTGTATATTTCCAGTATCTATCTTTGCATGGGTTTTAGAAAAAATTGGCCTGAGAGCAAACTATGTCAAATGATTCCCATACCATTTCGAGGTGAAACTGAAAGGATTGTCAGCTTTTATAGGTCACTCTCTACAGTAGGCTAATTCTTTATATATTATTTATATTAACATAGCTGACAAAATTCCACTGTGTTTACTGTTTGTTGAGTACTAAAAAAAAAAATCCTACAAATATTTGATCTAGAGAAAATTCACTCAATGGAATTACTCTTCAAGTAGTTCTCTCTCATCTTTTTGTTAAGATTATAAACAATTGCATGATAATTGTGTCAACAAAGATTACTGTTACAATATATGAAGTGGAAAGAAAGAAAGACAAAATACAGGGGGCATAACTTTGTTGAAGGTCAATTTGCCACTGATGTTCAACAATTCAACTTAACCAATATTTATTGAAGAGTTTATATGCCCAATTTAAGATGGGATTACAGAGATTCCTTTCTTCTCCTGGACCAATACAACAAACATGCAGATAAGTAAATACAAAATGTACAAAGTATAGCACACAGTTGGTGCTTTGTCAGTATATCACAATCTTATTCATCCTCAAGTCAATCATTAACAGGATCCAGCTGTATGGTGATTACCAATCACCTGGGAATTCTTCCCTCCACTTTATGACCCCTGAAATCTAAAAGTACATTCTTCAATTAAGCTCTGGGCTTCTGTCACCATTTTCTGGCCATTCATCTTCCTGGAAATATGGTGGTACTGTGGCAGCTAGGTGGTGCAGTGTATGAAGCATGAGCTCTGGAGTGAGAAGGACCTGAGTTCAAATGCAATCTCAGACACTTGGTACTTACTGTGGGATGGTGAGCAAGGCACTTCACCCTGATACACACACAGCTGTTCTAAATTACTCAAGCTTTCCATAATTTGAATAATTATAATAAACATTTTACCAAAGTAATAAAAACATAGTAAAGCAAAAGAATTGATATGTTTAGTATCAATTATTATTCATATTACCACCAGCTCTTATTTTCTTAGACCAAACTAATTTATACTAACATCTCACCACCCTTACCCCCAGGGATACAGTAAAAGTATACATAAAACAATATGATACTCTTTTGCCTGGTCATCATAAAAAACCTACCATCTTCACGATGTGGGAGTCAGTTTTGTAAGTGGACTTTTGATGTATTTTGAATACTGATTTGAATACTACTACTACTACTACTACTACTACTACTACTACTGCTGCTGCTGCTGCTGCTGCTGCTGCTGCTGCTGCTGCTGCTGCTGCTGCTGCTGCTACTACTACTGCTACTATTACTACTACTACTGCTACTACACATATTACCTCCTAAGCTTCATCAGTCCTTGATCTTTTCAAAATATTTCCTGCCAGCTCCTAGTAAATTGCAAACTCATTGAGAGCAGAAGCTATCTTTCTTTTTATTTCTATCCCCAGCACTTAGGATACTGTGCCTAGTTCATAGTAGGTGCTTAAGAAAAGTTCACTGAATTTAACTGAATTGGTTTGGAGGAGGCTAACCCACAAAAAGAACTGGATGGTTATTATGGTCTTACAACAAACACACATATGTACACACGGATAATTAAGAGTCGCACAGAGATTTGGAAGGCTTCATGCCTTCGAGTCACTATTGATTTTCTTGCAAACTGATCCCATCCTAAAGTCTTTTCAAAAGTCTTTACTTTTACCAAAAATCATGTCTTCTGATCTAATGTCCATGCTTTTCACCTTAAATTGCAAAGCATGAAAATGAAATTGAAGTTACAGAACACAGTTACATTTTGTTAAATGGTTTTTATTATACCTCTCTACTTTATAAGTTCTGAAATCTTTTTTAAAATGTTAAAATTCTCCTTTTTCTCTTCTAATTTTCAACATTAGTTCTTTGGATTTGTTAGATTGATTATTTATTTCCTAGTATTTAAAATTGAATGTTTAAATCATTAACACTCTCATTTTTCTATTTTGTGAGTAGACATTTTCATAGATATTCATATATTTTTGGCTATGTAGCCTAAAACTTTGGTATTTCGTGATATCACTGTTATTATCTTTACCATAAGTATTTATTGTCTTTATGATTTTTACTTGACCCAACCAGTATTCAAGATGTCATTAATTAGTCTTTATTCAACTCTTTATCTTATGCTCATTTCCTTTCTTCTTTAGTAATTTTACTGTGTCATGATATGCAAAAAATGCAGTTATTGAATTTTCCTTTTATTAATTTTTATTTCCTAATATATGATTCATTTTTGTAAAATTGTCATCAATTGCTAAGAAATATGTGCATTTTTACCATTCCAATTCAGTCAGATACTCTTGTTTGCTGACATTGTACTGATTGGATCTCAGCTGTTCCTTAGCACTTCAACAAGGACCCTAAATCACAAAAAATAATTTGACCTAAAAACTTATTTTGGGAAAACAAAGTGGATTGGAGAATATTTATTTTCCTTGTCAGCTTAATAGAGCTAAAGAACTTGGACATGCAATGATATAAATCTTGAACAAGTAGGGCAGATCAACAATGAACTTCAAATTTAATGTGAGCAACTATAACATTTGTGGAATTTTTCTGTATACATTCATCCTCATGCTTCTCCTTAAAATAAAATGACTTCATTGAAGGGCTTTGTAGAAGGGTCTGTCTGTTCAGTTCTGGGTAAGAACCTTCAGCTCTGAGGTCCTATCAAAATTTGAATTTCTATAATGCCATTATTTTATACCTTTTTTAAAGTGAACTTATTTTATTTATTTTATATGCTTCCAATTATTTTAGCCTTTAAGAATCTTTGAAGATTCCACCATTTAATGTCATGCCTATCACTTAATGGAGTAGATTATCCCTGAGGTCCCTTCTAGCTCTAAGAATTATTTTTTAATGGGTTCTTGTAATTGCTTTTCCGTTAGGCCAATTCTGTTTTTAGGGAAGTATTTTCCTTGCTAAATTTTATTTTTCCCCCATTAAATTCACTTTTTTTCATGATTCTCTTACATTTCTCTCATCTCTTTTTTCCAATTTTTCTTCCACTCTCTAATTTGCTTCTTTAAATACTTCCTTAATCTCTTCCAGAAATTCATGTGGGACCTGAAACCAAATTACATTTTTCTTTGGGGCTTCAGATGTAGTCATTATGACACTGTTGTCCTCTTCTAAGTTATGCCTTAATTCTCCTTAAAACTATAGTAATTTTCTATAGTCAATCTTTTAAAACCAATGCTCATTATATTTTCTGTCTTTTTTTGTGACTTGGTGTTTTGATGTGAGAGTTGGACTCCTGTCTTGCAGTATCCCTAGCTTCTTGTGCTAGGGTCCTAGGTCTGACTGTTAGCTTCCAGTTGGCTTCTGGGCTTCACTGATGGCTTTCTTCGTAGGGGAAACTTCATTTCTGGCTTGTAGTGGAAGTTGTGTCCTCCCTGTTGGCCTCTCCTGGGTTTGGTGTTTAGCTCTTGCCTTACTCCAGGGGTGGAAATTTGCTTCTGGGTTGGCATGATAACAGAGACTTTCTGGTAGCAGGACCTGGAGAAAGAATCTTGCTGTTCTACTCTGAGGGTGGGGCCCTATTGTTGAGTTGCTATGAAAATGGCATGTCTCTTCTAGTAGGTACCAGAGGCCAGGTCTCCCTGTTGGCCAGCCTAAGGGTGAGGCTTTGCTGTTGGTCAGTGCCAGGCCTAGAGGCCTGAGGGCTACCCGAGTCTTCCCTTACCTCTGTCGGAGGTCTTCGGTTGGCCAAACCGGATGCTCGTATGAGAGAAAGGACGTTCCAGAGTCGAACAAGGGTTGAGCTTTATTTCAGGGTCTAGTTACAAGTGCCGGGGAATTCTTCCTTAGGAGGGAGCGAAGAATCTCCCAAGGAGGCAAAGATCTTACAATAAGAGATTGGAAGTAGAAGTATAAGTGGGGAGAGAGGGGGAGGGGAGAGAAGAGAGAGGAAAAGCGGAGCCTTCTGTCCTGTCTGCTCTGCGCCCCTCCGCCCAAGAGAACTTTCAGGCTTTCCTGATCCTACTTAAGCTCTCCAGCCACATAGTTTGCATCTGAATACCGTGCCTGTTAGGTAACTAGGTGTGCCCAGATCCGGGACAATCTCGAGGGCGGGGAGAGCTCTCTCCCATCACGTCTCTCACGGGAAGAGGCGGAAATACACGAGATAGCTCGGTTCACCTCGATCCCAGTCGTTTCCTGGGGGGGCCTCGTGAGAACTCTAAGATTTAGAAGTTCCCACCTTTACCCGCCCGAGACTGTCCACATGGAATTGAGCTTCCATCCCCAGCAGGTCAGCAATAGAACCAAGGCCTAGGTACTGTTTTATGCTAGAGGTAGGGTTGATGAGGTGCTATTGGTTGTTGTCCTTCAGCTTCAGAGAGGACCAAAATGACATCACCAAGATAAAATTAAATTTCACTGTGTCTGATTGTGGCTGGTCAGACCAATATGAGCTTGGAATGCTCTACCACAGGTTGGGCACAGATAGCTCATGCAAATATTTGGGGTTGATTTCCCAAATTTGTGTATCCTATATTTACTTTATGGTGTCTCAATTCTGCTTTACACAAAGAGCACAGCGCCCTCTCTGATGTGGGCATGCCATTCTCAATGGACCTGTGTCAGTGGGGTATTATAATTCACAAATTGTTCACTTGCCTAAGGGGCTGCTGGTTTCCAAGAAGGACTGACATGCTGGTAGATTGCTCCAGGCTTGGAGTTTTGCTGTAGGCCCCTGCTATGAGGAAAGCAGCTGCTACTCTGGAACCATATTCCCTTTCTATCCTGCTGAGATAGTCCTTTCTTGACATGCTGGTAAACTGCTTTCCTGATGCTAAATCAATTCTAAAGTAGTGTTTCTAGTTGCTTGGAAGAAAATTTGGGAGGGTTTGGCGGGTCCCTTCCTCACTCCACCATCTTGGCACCATTAGTCCTCTATGAAATCACTTATACACCTTAAAGCATGCAAAACATACTTTCTTATTAGTCATACTTCAAAAAAACCACAAGAAAATAAAGAAGATTAGATTATTATATTTCAGTTTGCCCTCAGAAATTCTCAGCTCTCTCTCTGGATGTGTATAACATTTTTAAATCATGAGTCCTGTGGGCTTCTCTTGTTTTGTTGTATTAATCACAACAGCATAGGCTTTTACAGTTGTTCAACATTAAACATTGCTGTTACATACAGTCTGATCTCCTACTTTTTCAGATTTAATTTTGCATCAGTTCATACAGGTCTTCTCATGCTTTTTTCACTGTTGTTCTTCTGAAACATCCCCATCAATTCTTATAAAAGAAAACTACTCCAAAATCATATGCCTCCACTTGTTCAGCCATTCCTCTAATGATGAGTGTCCCCTTGATTTCCATTTCCTTGCTACTACAAATATTATTAAATATAGATACTTTTCCTTTTCCCTTGAAATCTTTAAAGTCAAAGGGCATAGACAGTTTTATAGCCTTTGGGGTATAGCTCCATATTTCTCTTCAGAATGGTTTTCTATTCATTAGCAATTTATTAGAAAATTTTCCTCAACCCCTCTAGATTTTGTCATTTTTGATATGTGTAAAGTTATCCACCAGAGCTAGATTAATTTGTCTTTCCCTAATGAATCATCGTTTACGACATCTTTTCTCCCATATTTGCATAGATTCAATTTCTTTTGAAAACTTCCAGTTCAACTTATATCACAACAAGTGGGGTGAAGGAAATGTTAGAAGGGAGTGCAAATGGGACAAGGAATTCTCGAGAAATAAACACTTTCTAGAAGGGACAAGATCAATTGTGAGGAAAAAACATAAGGGGCGATAGAGTAGGACAGATGGCAATATAATTAGTATTGCACAAAATGATTATTATGGAAGTCTTTTGCAAAAGAACAAATATTTAATCTGTATTGAATTACTTCCCTTCTCAGAGAGGCTAAGGAGGGAGGAGGGGAGGGAGAGAAGTTGGAATTCAAAGTATTAGAAACCAATGTTGAGAATTTTTGTTGTGTATAATTGGGAAATAAGAACTACAGGGAATGGAGTAGAGAAATTTATCTTGCCCTACAAGAAAAGAGAGAAGATGGAGATAAGGGAAGAGTTGTGTGATAGAAGGGAGGGTACATTGAAGGAAGGAGTAATCAGAATGCACATATTAGGAAGCAGGGGGAGGGGAGTGATGGGGAGAAAATTGGACATGTTACAAAGTGAGGTAAAAGCAACTAGTTTTAAAACAATTCACTGAATTAATTATTGAGAATAAATCAATGACATCTTCAGTTTGGAGAAAAGAATTTCAGTCTAAATTTCCTAGAGGAAGGTAACCTCAGGTAAAATGGAAAAGTTAAGGTTCTAATGGTAAATTTGATTTTATGATTGCTATTTAATCAGGAACTAGAACATGTATAGAAAGGCATGTAAGCAACTTAAGACTTGCCTCAAAAGATGTTCCTTAGCCAAAGTGAAATTATAATCATATTTGAAACCTGATTATGGGAACTTGCCATTTTTAGATGCTATGGGAGTATTAAATGACTGTTCTTCTGAGTCTAACTCCAGGTATGGGTAGCAAGAAAGGGAGTCTGAGCCTCCAATCCATGATGCCAGTAAGCTGGTGAGATGATGGTATGAACTGCAAAAGGTGATCTCATGGGAAGGGTGGGAGAGTGGCCTTTCAGCCTGGGCTGAGGTAGGATTCTTCTGACTCAGTTTGCCCGCTGACACCTGGCAGACTTTAAGGCTGACTGAATGCAAGTGGACAATCTAATCCTTCTAGGAATTGACATGAAGTTGGGGAGATAGCGTATCCCTGCAATGTCCATACTCTTGGTGGCAATTTCCTATAGTCAAAAGGTTTTTAAGCTTAATACCAGATCTATTCAGTTATAGATTATTGGTAAGGGAACATCTGAGGTTAAGTCTAAAATTAAGCTATTAGGCATAGGACTTTAGACCAACAACAATAAGTTAGGGTCCTTTAATTCTTAAGAATACTATGGAGACAATTAGATCAAGAACTTGTGAAGTTAGCAACATAAGTATTATTTGTGTCTCAGTTGGTTAATGTTTAAAAAAAAAATTCTTTTTGATCCACATTGTAAATGTTTCAAAAAGAAGTATCACCTGACCAAAAGTTTGAATTGTTTTATCAGTTATAAACTGTATTAAACATGAAAATAACATTCAAAAAAAACCTGCCAGTTCACATCCTTTCACCATTTACCAATTGAGGAAAGTCTCTTAATTTTATAAATTAAATTTACTTCTGCAGTCATTATATATTTGCAAAATAAAGCCTTTATCAGAGAAATTTGCTATAAATATTTTTGTTCTTTTCTTATTTCTTGAACCTTTTAGCATAAAGTAGTTTTCCTAATTATTTCTTTTAAGTAGGTCTATTTTTGCTTTCCCTTAGTCTGAGATGACCGTTGGGCTAGCCCTACATTTTTTTAAATTTAGCTGAAATAGATTCTTCTCCAGCCTTCTACTTTAACTCTTTGCGAATCTTCCTGTTTCAAGTGTGCCTCTTGTAAACAACATGTTGCTCTCTTCCATTTCTAATGCATTCTGCTATCTGCCTCTGATTTATGGGTAAGCTTATGCCATTGATATTCATAGTCATCATTACTCATTGTGCATGTCCTTCCATCATGTTTTTCTTTTGTTTCTTCCTTTCACTCTTTTTATTCTGTCCCACCTCATATTTTTATTCTGCTTCTAAGCACTGCTTTCCTTAATCAGCCCATCCTTTCCCTTATCCCTTTCCCCTTCTATTTTCCTATGTGTAAGTTACATTTATATATATATATATATATATATATATATATATATATATATATATATATATATATATATATATATATATATATATATATATATATATTCCTCACTTTTTAAACCATTCTAGATGGGAGTAAGAATTAAGCATTTCCTTCCACTGCTACCTCTTTGCCTTCCATTATAAAATCTCTTCCTTGGGTACCTCTTTTATGTGAGAAAAACTGGCTCATTTCATCTTTCTCTTCTACCTTTGGCCTATGCATACCTTTTTCTCACCCCTTTCACTTTTTTATACCATGCCAACCTAATTGACTCATACCCATACACTCATTTATGTTAATGCCTTTTAATTGTCCTAATAATGATAAAGCTCTTAGAAGGCATATTCCCATATAGGAATGTAAGCAGTTTGACTTTATTGAATTTCTTCCATTAATTTTCATTACTCTTCCATGATTAACTTCTCAACCTTCTTTTGAGTCTTATGCCTGAATGTCACCTTTTCTATTCAGCTCTGATCTTTTTGTCAGGGATTCAGGAGATCCCTCTATTTCACAGAATATCCATTTTCCCCTAAAATATTATGCTTAGTTTTGCTGGGTAAGTTATTCCGGGCTGTAATACTATCTATCTTTTTTGATTTCTGGAATATCATATTCAAAGACCTCCAGTCCTTTAATATAGTAAATGCTAATTCTTGTGTGATTCTAGATGTGACTCCATGGTATTTGAATTATTTTCTGGTTAATGTATTTTTTTTCCTGGCTGCTTGAAATATTTTCTTTTAGACCTGAGAGCTCTGGAATTTAACTATAATAATCCTGCTGTTTTTCATTGTGAGATCTCTTTCAGGAAGTGATAAGTTAATGCTTTCTATGTTTATTCTCCCCTATGAATTTAAAATATAAGAGAAATTTTCCTGGATAAACTCTTGAAATATGATGTTCAGCCATTTCTTTAATTGTGATTTTAAGTAGTCAAATAATTCTGAAATTCTCTCTCCTCAATATATTGTCTAGCTCAGTTGTTTTTCCAATAAGATATTTCACATTTCCTTCCTTTTTTCGTTGTTTCCCCCCCAAAATTCAGAGGTCTCCTACAGCAATCAGGGCCATCATTTTAGTCATCCTGATCTATATCTTCCTAGCGAACCCAGATGACTCCAGAGCTGAAAAGTGAGGCTGGTGACTTTGCAGAGCTCTGTCTCACTTAAATTCCGTTCATACACATATCATGGCGTACCCTCCCTGATGTCATGATCCTTTTCAAGAATGAAGGATGAAGAACAACAATAATGACTCTATGACAATATACACAATTGCATCAAAAATCTTCTGTAATACAGATATCCTATACTTATAACTTTGATTTAGAAAATGGTAGGCTCTTGACATGGCTCTCTCATAACTGATATACACTTGCAATTTAGTCAATTTCCTTCCTCTTTATAAGGGCTCAAAATCATTATTCCACAAAGCTATGCTTGATTTTTCTCTTGAATTCCAGGTCCTTAAATCTATAAAATTTTATTTTATGTCACATCAAAACAATGGGAACATGTTCTCATCTACAGAACTTTACATATTCCTCATTCCTTGCCATTCATGTATTTTGAAAAGCCCATGTTCACTAAAGGAAAGAGTACTCCAAAGAGAGTTTAAAGAAAAGTCTTATCTTAATCCTCAATCTTTCAGAAACCTCATAGAACCAGGCAGTACATATCAGATTCATGTAATCTGGGCTCCAGAAATAACCTCAGAAATGTTACAGTCTAGTGCAATCTATACCCTACTAGAAATTCCCTTTACAACACTCCTGCCAAGTGGTCAAACAGTTCAAGAACCTTCAATTAGAAGGCACTTACTATGATTTAAATGCAGCATATTTGCAAATGGTTCTAGTAACCTCTTGGGATGAGAGGACCCTAAGATATTCCAGACTTTGGGCTATTTCTATAGAACACTTTTAGTACCTTGTCTCGAATCTGTTTTGTTCTAACCCCATAGATAACAGGGTTGAGCATGGGTGGGATGACCACATACAGATTGGCCAGGAGGATGTGAATGTAATGGGGGATATTCCTGCCAAATCAATGTGTCATGAATGAGAAGAGAGCAGGGCTGTAGAATGCCAGGATAACACAGATGTGGGAACCACATGTACTAAGTGCCTTGAGCCTGGCATCACGAGAAGGGAGGTGGAAAACGGCACGGAGAATCTTCACATATGAGATACCAATGGCAATCATGTCTAGAACCAAGATAGAAATGGCCCACAGGCCATAGATGATATTGACCCTGATACTTACACAGGCCAGGCGGGCCAGGCCCATGTGCTCACAATAGGTGTGAGAGATAATGTGGTGTCCACAAAAAGTTAACCTTAGGATGAGAAACACAAAAGGAAGACAAATAAAAAATGATCTTAATAGCACTCCAAGGCCCATCAAGGCTACAACCCTGTTGGTGAGGACAGAGCTATAGTGCAGAGGATTACAGATAGCTACATAGCGGTCATAGGCCATTGATACTAGCACAATTGACTCCATGCCAGTAAACATATGAATGAAAAACATTTGGGTGAGGCAACCTGTAAAAGTGATCAAGCTCAAGTTAAACCAGAAGATACCCATCATTTTGGGGATGGTAGCTGTGGATAAGCCTAGGTCTATGGTGGCCAGCATGGCCAAAAAGTAGAACATGGGTTGGTGGAGGCTCTGTTCTGTCTGGATCACTATCAAGATAGTGATGTTTCCCACCAAAGCAATTAGATACACAGCACAGAAGGGGAAGCCAATCCAGATGTGGAAGATTTCCAGACCAGGAATTCCCAGAAGCAAGAAGGAAAAGGGATGGGAACTACTGTTATTGGAAAAAGACATCCTTCAGATGGATGCAGATGAACACAATTTTCCAATTCAGTCCAAATACAGAAGACTCCTGGAGGAACAAGGGGGGAATTAAAACATTATATCTTAGTTCTGAAGCATTTTATTTGAAAAATTTACAAATGTTACGTACACTTAATAATGCATATGTCTGAGAAGAGAGACACATGGAACGTAGAAGATACTAGCTCTGTGACCATGAGCAAGTCAGTTAGCCACTGTCTGCATCATTTTCCTTAGGGGTAGCTGGGTGGTACAGTGGATAGAGCACCACTGCAGGAGTCAAGAGGACTTAAGTTCAAATCTCACCTCAGACACTTGACACTAACTAGCTGTGTGACCTTGGGCAAATCACTTAACCCCAATTGCCTCATCCTGGGTCATCTCCAGTCATCCAGAAGAATATCTGGTCAATGGATTTAGATGACTCTGGAGGAGAAGTGAGGCTGGTGACCTGCACAGCCCTCCCTCACACAAAACAATGTTATGTGCAAGTCATGTCTTCATTTCTCTGATGGCCTGACCTTTTTCCCCAATGAAGGACAAACACACATGTTTTCCTTATCCATAAAATGGGAATAATAATAACATCAGCCCCCCCAGAATTGTTGTGAGACTCAAAGGAGATAAAATATGTAATGATCTTTGCAAACTTTAAAATTCTACATTCTTATTATCATTACTATTGAGCAGAAAGAGGAGGAGAAAATGAAGAAGAAGATGAAGTAGAAGAAGTTGTAGAAGAAGAAGAAGAAGAAAAGGAGGAGGAGGTAAAGAAGACTTCTATACTTAAAGTCAGAAGACCTTAGTTTAAGTCTCTCACATAATCATGGGAGGTGTTTTACATACTCAGCTTGAGTTTCCTCATCTATAAATGTGAATAGTGTAACATACATTATTTAACATGTAAACTTCTCCCAAGGAAATTATTTTTTTCACTATATCAAAACACTTTATTAAATGATATGTGAAACTCAAAAAGGGAATAGATGTATATAAATTGATACACATCAAATTAATCAGAAGTGGAATAGCAATATACACAATGATTACAGTGATGCATATGAAAATATCACTAATAAAGAGTAAATCAAAAACGTGTTGTAATGAAAAATTGATAGGTCTTTGTCACAGATGAAGTTCATTTAACCCCCCCTCCCCAATAGACAGATGTGATACTATCATGTGGAATGTTGCCTATGCTGTTAGATATGGTTATTTTGTTCTTGATCTTACGAGTGATGGTGGTTGTGTAAGGAAGAGTTCAGGGGAGAGGGGACTAGAATAGAAAATTATTGGGGAAAAATAGGGAGATGCATTAATATCTTTTGAAACCAGCAAAATGGTGTGCACATAGTTGAAAACTATACTACAGATGTGACTTTCTAAGTAATACCACTAAGGGATTATCTTCTTCCTTCTGAACACAGGCCTTCTTTTAATGTAACCTAAATGAAAACAATCATTTTTGTTGATTGAGTCACACTATCGACTTATACTTATTTTTCAAAGAAGATGAAGAAGAGGAGGAGGAGGAGGAGGAGGTAAAGAAGACTTCTATACTTAAAGTCAGAAGACGTTAGTTAAAGTCTCTCACATAATCATGGGAGGTGTTTTACATACTCAGCTTCAGTTTCCTCATCTATGAATGTGAGTAGTGTAACATACATTATTTAACATGTACCCCATTATTTAACATGTAACATGACACCCCTGCCAATTCTTTTCTCATAAAGTACTATCCATTCACAACTTCCTTGTGAATTTTCCCCTATAATTGTTGATTTCATTTCACATATGAAATTATTTAATTCAACTTAGGAATTTAGCTTTATCCTTATTGTATTTTATCTTAATAAATTTAGCCCATTATTTTCACCCTTTGAGAACTTTTTAGTTACTGAATCTATTACCCAACATGCTTATTCTCCCTTGCAACTTTATAGTAAATTCAGGTCTCACCATAATGTCACTTATGTTCAAATATTATTAATATGTTGAACATCATAGAGCAGAAAACATGATATCCCAAGGAAATTCCACTAAAGAAAGCTTCTCTGTTTTCTTGTCAAACCAGCAATCACCACTCTTTGATTCTGGTCATTTGGTCAGTCTAGAATCTGTGAACCTGTACTTCTACCAAGCTCATGCTTTTCTACTTTATCCAGGAGGAGATCATAAAAACCTTGGTCAAGTGCCCTGCTGAATTTTATTTATTACACATTTAAGAGTCAACTTCCACAATAATTTAACATACCTTCCCTTCAGTCAGTATACACTTCTGAAATTTTCTTGTGTGTCACTGAAGCCTAGAAGCCACCTTGGTTCCCAGAAGCATATTACAATGGGAAACAAACTCTGACAGGCAATACCAATATGGAGAGGCTTGGAGTACAGAACCAGAGGCAAAATTTAGTTAAATGGAAGAATATTCAGCAGAAAATGTTTGGTTTCATGTGATGAATTTAAAGTCAGAGCAGCTCCTCAATAACCAGTTAATCTCTGAGAGGTTGGGATCAGCTCTATACAGAGGAAGGGGACTGACAGAATCATGAATCTTTTGAAGGACTGAAATAAATTCTTAATTCAAGGAAGGAATTGAACATAGAATATTTTCTATTTTCCTTATAAAATAAGAGAATCTAAATTAAGTTAAATTATTTTCCCATCATTTCTTGATCTCTAGGTACTTTTTGCTGACTCAAATTCTCTTAGGACACTTCTATTCCACAACAAATTTAGAGTTTGCTTTCCCCAGTACCAGGCTGTTTTTTTTTCACTTGGCCACAGTACCAAGTTTTGTTTTTGTTTTATCATACAAGGCGTTTCTGTGATTCACTTAAAAAGATAAATGCCTCATGAAAGTCTCCCCAAGTCAGTGATAAATTAGAGGCAAAGAACGATGGAGGGAGACAGAGAAAGCTGGAGAGGGATAAGCAAAAAGGAAGGATAACAGAATTAGTTACAGAGAAGGGAAGATGTTAAGAGGAAGATATGTATAGAGGTGATGGATGGTGATGTTATGAAGAATGTGGGGGACTCAAGTAATTTGGAAGGAAGAGACTCTCCTAGATAAAGGGACAGAGGAGGAGACAAGAGAGTTACAGAGACAGAGAAAGACACCAGTACAGAATGAACAATGAACAAGGTCACAGATTGTGATAATGAGAGAGGAAGGGGGAAAGAAACAGAAATAGAAATACTGAGAGATAGAAATATAGCAATAAATAATATTTATTTTGTGTTTTCAACATATTTTCTTAATTAATTCTAACAGCATCTCTGTGAGATAGGTGTTGCCATTATTTTGATCTTATAAGAGATCTAGAAACTGGGTCTGAAAGATATTAAGTGACTTGCCCAGGTACATTCCTCTAGGAATGTTAGGCAGGATTCAATCTGATGTTTTCTGGACTCCAAGTTCAAACTTCTTTTCACTATGCCAGATAGCTGGCTAAATGGGCAGGTACAATGTGCTTGTGATTACCTAATGGGAGTGCATAGGTAAAAGTACTTATTTTGAAAATGCAGAGAATAATGAATATTAAATAATCAGAGCTGGAAATTGCCTCAAAGAGTATAAAGTCACATTCATTGCAGTATAATTCCCTGCACAGCTTTTAGTAACAAGTAGATCTTCCAGTAATGAATGTCTACTTGCAAGTCAGCCCAGTCTAATTTGGAACAGTTATAAATTTAAAAGAGTTTTCTCTTATGTCTCATTAAAATGTGCCTCCAGAAAATTTATAGCCATTGCTCCATCTCCTACGTTCTAAGACTAACAGAATAGATGGAATCCTCTTCTACCAGGCAGTTCTGGCAGAGGTAGAAGGCAAATGTTGAGTCACTTTTATGATGCTTGCTGCAGATCTGGCCAAATGCTCAGGCAGACATCTCTGTAGATCATCCTTCACTCATCAGTCAGACTAATTCTAAACTGCCTTCACTGGCACTTCTTGTTTTGTTGTACTTTCTTCCTCCCCCATCTTCTCCTCATTCCCTAAATTTCCTTAGGTTGCTAAGTAGGAGACGAACACTTGGGTTCAGAAGCCAACTCACCTATCCCAGAATTGTGAGAGGATCTGGAATCAGTGGATTCCTGTGCTTGCCCAACTCAAAGGAGGGAATCTTTATACTGGGGTTCTAGTAACACAGAGAGCAAACAATTTCAGCTCAGGAATTCCTGGGGGCATTGAGAGCAGGCAGAAGGAGGCATGGTGAGAGACACTTAATCCCAGAGATTAGTTTGCTTTGCATTAACCCATTAGCTGTAGAGAGAGGTGTATACTAAGTAACCATGACCCAGTATTGTGATTTAAAGTCAGTGTTTGACCCAATCTGACCCACTCTTTCCTCCATCCCAGGCACAGAAGAGACTGCATTGGACATGAAGTTGAAGTGGATGTCAGTGAGAGACTACTGAGAGGAATGAGAGGATTCCTCAGCATTTGTGAGGTCATATAGAACTTTTTGGAAAGAGAAGAGGGGAAGTTTTATGAAGAGAAGTTTGGGGAAGGGGGAGAGAAGATAAGGAGAGGGGAAGAAAAAAGGGGAGGGAAGGAAGAGTATATATTAAGAGATCAAAAAGGGAATTGGCTTTCAGAAAAGGGGGAGAAGAAATTTGAGAAGATAGAGGAGCAAAAGACTGGGAAAGGTAAGAGGGGAGTTTATTGGTAGCATTAAGGAAAGAATATTGAGGAAAGGAAAGAGAAAAAGATGAGAAACCTTTGTCAAGAGTGAAGGAGGGAGAATATGAAGGGTCAAAGGAAAACCAGAAGACATTAGGTTCTTTTTTTTTTAAAGAAATATATTACATGAGACTCAATTACTGAGGAAAAAGGTGGAGAATAATGAAAATCTTTCCATCATGTGGATTTTTAATTTTATAAATAAAGTAAATGGCCGCAAAAGACTTAGTTGATTTTGCATCTTGACCTGTGGCAACTCTGCATTATCACTGGGTATCCTAGAGTAACCAAAGACAGCAACCTTTTGTCATTCTAGACGAACCATGGTGGCAACTGTCATGCATTGTCTTCATTATGTACAGAAAATCAGGAGTCCACTAGATGAATTTTTACTCAGTGACCCATGAAATGTACCTATAAAATGAACCAAGTGGGGGAGAGGAGTAAAGGTAGGGTTTTGCCTGAGTTCTCCTAAATTCACCTTGGAATGACCTTAAAATAATGTCTTAAACAAATTATGAAGTGGCAGACCAATAAAAGGATGATGTGAAAAAATTTTCTAGTCTGAGCCACCTTAGAAAGTAGGGTGAGAGTGAAGGGCAGTCCAGGGCAGGCCTTATCTAGGAAATCAACAGCTGGCCTTAGGAATGACTAAAGATGGTTTCTGGAGCTCTCAGGCCACAGACTGTAAGGGGGAAGACAATTTGTCAGAAAGAGTTACAGGGGACACTTTGCTGGCACTAGATGCAGGTATATATTGTATTGACCATATGCAGGTCCTACCTTGCACTGCAAAGGCAAGGAGGAGCACTAGCACACTAGAGCCTGGTCAGAGTTTTGTTGCACAAAAGAATGCTGCTAGTCACTCACAGAACAGGGCACAGACCTGGAGATCAGGGACCATACCGCTTCTTAGATCATACTACTTTAGAAGAACTGAAACTTTACAGACCCCTAGAATTAGCTTTGAAAATCATATTAGCTTGTACTCTTCCTTACTTGCTCGTAGCAGTTTCTCCTCCTAGGTCCTGAGCTCAGGAGTGACAGACTCTGCTTTCTATGGCCTCTGCCGTGCTCCAGTAGGTGGCAGACTTGATGAAGAGGGAATGACTCCTGTGCAGACAGCCAGGTCCTGAAAGGAACCATTTGAGTGCAGGAGCAAGATAGAGGTCAGGAAGACTGGAGATGGCCCCTGCTGTTGATGGAGTTTCAACTTGAACCAGCTTTTCTTGAAATAATTTGAAATAATGCTGAGAGAATTGCTAAACTGTGCACATTCCCTTTGGTCCAGCAATACTACTTCTAGGTACAAAGAGATCAAAGAAAGAAGAATAACCTATATATACAAAAACATTCCTGGCACTTCTTTTTATGATGCCAAAGAATTGGAAACTGAGAAGATTTCCATCATTTCTGGAATGGCTGAACACATTATGGTGTACAAAGGTGATAGAAAAATATTGTAATTTTAAAAATCACACAACGAACTCTTTCACAGAACCCATGTAAGACTTTTATGAATCATTGCAGAATGAAGGAAGCAGAGTAGGAGAAAAAGTTATCCAATGAAAATATTATAAAGACAAACAACTTTGAAAAATGTAGAAACTGATCACAACAGTGATCAACTATTTTTTTAGAGGACTCATGATGAAATATTCTACCCAGCTTCTGACATTTATGATTGACTTTTGCCTTATACTCTAAGGTGAATAATCTGAATTGATTTCTTTAAATATTGACAGACTTGACCTCTTTGCTTTCCAAGGGACTCTGGGAAGTATTCTCCAGCACCACAATTCCAAAGCATTCATTCTGTGGCACTCAGTTTTCCTCATATTTTGGACATGGTCAATATGAGAATTTGTGTTGCTTTTCTATGACTTGTTATTACAAAGATTTTAGATATCCCGCCCCCCGTCCCCCAATGTGGAGGGGGAAATGGGAGTCCTAGAAAATAGATTTTTGTTAAGAGTCTCCCTCCTTACTTAAGTTGGGAGAAGAAGAATGAGAAGATTCCCTTTTCATGTGGTTATTCCTCCCTCCTGATACCCTGATAAGTTGTACCTTTTAGTCTAATGTATAGTCCAGCCTTGAGACTGAAGGTCTTGTTTCGTATCACCTTTTTGAATAAATGTTTAGTGACTGTTTATTGAATGTTTAGTAATATTGTAGAAGGAAACAAAAAAACATAGCTCTTATCCTTGTAGAACTTTTAAAGAGATTTTGCAAAGTATTTATGTATTTTAAATTATATAAAATAGGAAGGTAAAAGAGACTGGAGATAAGTTTTTCTTCTCTCATATTTTGTTACTAAAGCACAGGTGGAAGTTTTCAGTTAAGTGGTTATGAAAACATTTAACCCCTAGAATCATCCTTCATGGTCACACCAAATACTAGAAACCTAAAATTTCAGAGCTGGAATCTTAGGTCATGTAGTCTTAACTAAAATTGAGCTGATAATCCTCCTGGATTCATCACTCAGACTTCTACCTTCTGGCATTAGTATCATTTCTACTCACCAACTTTTCCTTTCTAAAGTACTCAGGAAATAATCACTTCTCCTAGTGTGGTCCAATGGACCTTTGCTCTCAATTAGTGTGCTGTGTCTTCTGTCCCTTTCATGAAGTTAAGAAGTAATCCTCTAATGAACAGGATTTATCAGGGCCGTTCACCCCGAGCCCACAGGTTTATCTGACCAGCAGGGCCTGTCGACCCTGAAGGAGCTCGCTGTGAGTAACAGATGAGGTGGGAGGCAAAGATGTAAGGCAACTCCGTTTATTCAAACTAGCTCAGGCACTTATAGAGTATCATGTACGCCTTAGTTACGTAAGCAGCACAAGCAAGATTAAACTAGTTTAAACAAGTTTTGCTACTGCTTTCCAGCCACATTTCAGGAAGTATCTGGTGGTGAACAGGGGTGGAACCCTTCCTCCCAGCACCGTCTTGTTCATGCCTCACCAATCTCCCCTCAGATTACCTGAGCTATGATTGGTGTATGCTGTCCAAGAGAACTGAGGGTTGGCAATTCCCTTACACTCTAAGAAATATATAGTCAATTTTTAAATATTCACAAACCATGTAGATGCAGACCCCTGAAAAATATGAAAATCATGAAACTCACAAGTACTTGAGATCCAGGAGCTAAGCTACTAGATATTAGTAGGCAACTAGGTAACTCCAGGCCTGGAATTAGGGCTACCTAAGTTCAAATTTGACCTCAGACATTTATGAGCTATGTGATCCTGCATGAATCTCTTAACCGGCTTCCTTCTGTTTCCTCATCTGTAAAATGGGGATGATAGTAGCATCTTACTTCCTAAACTTGTTGGGAGGCAGCTAAGTGGCTCAGTTGATAGAGTAATAGGCCTGGAGGCAGGAACGACTAAGTTCATATTTGACTTACTAGCTGTATGACTCTGGGCAAGTCACTTAAACTCTGTTTGCCTTAATCCATTACAAAATGAAGTGACAAACCACTTCAGTATCATTGCCAAGAAAAACCCATAGACACTATGGTCCATGGGGTCATGAAGAGTCAGACATGACTGAAAAACTGAACAACCACTACAACCTAGCCTTGTTGTGAGGATTGCAGGAGATAATAATTGGAAAATGCTTAGAACAGTGCATGGAACTTAGTATGTACTGTATAAATATTGGCCATTAGTAGTCCTTTTAATAGGCCAAGAAAATGGTAAGAAATGCCATTCACCTCTACATAGCCATGGGTGTTTATGTGTGCTTATCTATCCCTTAGCCACTTTAGCTGGCAACAAGTACCAAGTGGTCTGCTAGGGACCTAGCCTAAGTCAGGGACTAGTGCATATGCACTCTGCAAGGCACTCTTCCTGGGCTTTAAGAAGATTCTAGGATCTATTTGCCAGTGAAAGCCTAGAGCACTCATTCCTACATCTGCTTAATTCTCACACCGCAGATGACATGGTTGAATGGTCATGGGATAATCACAGACGCTGGCAATAAGAATATGGACATATGGGGGTATGTGTTGACCAAATCAGTGAGTGAGTAAGGAGAAAAAGGCTAGTGCATAGAAAAGACACGTAATTCCTACATGTGAATCACAAGTGCTCAGTGCCTTGAGTTGAGCATCATGGGAAGGAAAGTGAAAGACTGCATGGAGAATATAAATATAGGAAACACCAAAATGATGAGATCCAAAAAGAGAAAGGAAGCATCAAAGGACATAGATGGCATTAACATGAATGGTGGCACAGGTCAACTTATGAATACTCATGTGCTCACAATAAGATTGGCAGAAGGGTAAGCAGTAGGCCAGAGTGATGACAGGTACCATGAGCAAGATAGGGTGTAGCACAATAACCACCCCAATGTCAGTCAACACTTAAGCTGTTGAGATGGTTGTGTAGAAGAGTGGCACTGATGGCCATATGGAGATCAAAGATCATGGCAAATAGGACACCTGGTTCCATGCCAGTGAAACTATGGATGAAGAACACTTGGGTCATATAGGCTCCAAAGCTGATCTCATTGGCCCAAAACCAGAAGATGTAAAGAATGCAGGGCGCAGAGACTGTTGAAAATACCAGGTCAATTGTGGAGAGGATGGCCAGGAAATAAAACATAGGATCATGGAATGTCTGTTCAGGCTGTATCACGAATAAGATGGTGACACTGCCCAAAATTGCCACAAGGTAGAGCAGAAGGAGAAAGACAACCAGGCATGAATATCCTCCATCCCAGTAATGGCCAGTAGAATGAAGGTGTTTGGATGGAATGTAGTGGCATTAAGTTGTGACATCCTACCATAGACTGAAAGGCCAGGGGAAATTGTCCCTCCTTAGAAAAAGACAAAAATCTATTAAAGTGACTGTGAAATAGATAGAAAAAGCATTATTAAAGAAGGTATTTTCTATACTGAGAGTGCCTTTCCTACCCCTGCATTCTTCTCATACCTGAGCCACCACATACTCTATGATTCACTGACACTGGCTCCCTTGCTATTCCTTACCCATGACACTTCATCTCTCAACTTGGTACATTTTCGTTGGTTGTCCTCCAGTGCCTGGAATGCTCTTTCTCCTTGTCTCTGCCTCTTGGCTTCCCTGGTTTCCTGTGGATAAAAGATACCTGGTTTTTTTCCACTAGATAATAAGAAAAAAATATTTTGCACTAATTTAACCAAAATACTATTACAATAGTCCCTTTAAGTACTAGGAACATTTATGTAATCAACTTGTGCTGGAGCTTTCCCTTGTGGAGACTCAGAATAGTTAACCGTTCATGAGGTTCCCATTCCTTGTCAAGGTTCTTTCTGTCGTAGGAGCAATGCCTGGGGATTCTTTGAACACAAAAGTGTCAGACATAAGGTCTTATCTCTAGAGATGATCTTCATCGACCCTGGTAACAAATATGCAAAGGCTTACAGAAATTGTGCAACCTATATTACCTCCCAAAATACCAAAGAGCTCCAAAGCTTAAAAGAGAAAAAAAAGTTCTTTATTCCACTGGGAGAGGGAAATTAAAAATATGTTTCAGGGTCTCCTCTAGAAGGAGACCCAAGTAAGTGGAGTAAACTTTGATTTATACGTTCATGAGTAGATAAAGAATCAAACAGTATAGTGTAGGTGTAGTGTTATAATGTAGACATAGCGTAGTGGTGAAGTACAACAGCAACAGTGAGGCAAGGTTGTCTAATGACAAAAAGTTCATCCCTAGAAGGGTTTTCTATCTGGTCCAGTTTCTGCTTGCCCAAGCTGAGGGACCATCAGTTCTGTGAATTAGTTTCAGCAGTGTTCATCCAGAGGGGGAACACAAACGATTGTTGTTATGTTTGCTATTGCTTAGCTCTGAAAATTAGGGTGTGTCTTTGTACACCTTGAAGAGTCTAATCGGATCACTCCTTCAAAAGACCTTAGGGCAGGCAATGTTATAGTCTATTATAAAATTCAATTTTAATAAACCAGCATTTATTTAGAACATACAATATGTGAAATACCATATGCTCTCACAGAGGCTCCTATGGAGGTAAGTGGTTGGAGAAACAACCAGTGGTTGCTAGAGCTAACTCTTACTGACTCAGTAGAGCGGATTGTTCAATTTTCAACGCAATCATTTAAATCTCAGAAATTGATGAATATTAAAAGTTAGGACTTTGTTGTCTCATTGTTTTTCTAGACTTAAGAAAGAGAGAGAAAATGGTAATAACAGAAATGAAACTTAACAATGTGTACCATAGTTAAATATTTATTAGGACATCACAGTTTATGTCATATATGCAGATGATGCATAATAAGGCAGCTGTATGGTACAGCAGATAGAGTGGGAGGCCTGGAACCAGAAGGACGTGAGTTCAAATCCAGGTTCAAATACTTACTAACTATGTGACTTTGGCAGTTCACTTAAACTCTTTGCCTCAGTTTCCTCATCTATAAAACAGAGATATAACACCATATGCCTCCTGACATTAGTGTGAGAATAAAATGAGACAACTGAAAAGTACTTATCACAGTGCCTGACGTATAAGCCTTATGCAGATGTTAGCAGTTATTATTGATTATCATTCTTATATGACAATAGTACAAAGTAGGAAGTGATGCCAGCACATGAGGGATTCTAACAATGTTTCCCAGCAATATTTCAAGAGTAAATAACATTTTCATTCAGAAAAAGAAGAAGACATAGATCTGGAAAAAATTTCGGAGGAGATAGCACCAGAGTGAAGCAGAGCCTTGAATGAAGGTAAGTATTCTGGAATACTCCGTCTAAAACAGGAGTTGATTTCACCCATGGGGGACATTCTGTGCCCAGGAATGGAAAGAGGAGATGGCATTTTGAGTTTGGGGAGGACTTAAAAGGCCAGTTTTCCTGGAAGAGAGGGCAATTGAGAGGAAATAAAATGAAATGATATTGAAAAAAGGTGGACTCTAGCTATAGTGTGGAAGGTTTTAAATGCTAAGCTGATGAGTGTGTATTTCTATTTCAAGGAATTTGTATTTTGTCTTTCAATGTCTATGCTGAAGAATGGGATATATGTTGACAAAGAGTCATTCAGCGTGTGCTTGAAGAGAAGAAGGAGCAAGTCCAGACTCTAATTTAGATGAATTATACACATCAAAGATTTAGAGCCTGGATAACTCATTAGAGATCATCTTGTCCAGCCCTTACATTTTACAGCTAAGGAAATTAAGGCAAGAAGAGGCAAATGATAACATAGAGCAGAAGCAATATTTCACATGCAGGTCGTCCAGTGACAAATCCTGCATTCCTTCTGTCATGTCATGCTATCTCACTATACAGAATAATGTAAGACTATCGTTTTCTCAAGGAAATTCCTGAAAATTTTGGGCAAGTTCATATTAGATATGGTAGTTGAGGACAGGCATGAGACATAGTTTCATTTAAATCCCAGTGATGCTCTCATGTAATCAGTAGATCCTGTACTTAAATAGGACCTCCAAAAGGGAAGAATACCACTCATTGTCAGAAACCAACATAATTTGTTACTTTTATTTCAATATTCCCAGCATAATTTTCATGTCCAAACAAAATAGTAGTACCATGAAAGCATCCATTTTAGCCAAGTTCTATTTATATTAGGATGGTTCAAAATAGAGAAAACAATCAGCATAATCAATCATATTTTCAATTGTTTAAGACTTTTATGCCCTAATTTGCGACTTTCTTGGCAAAGAAAGTAAAGTCATGTCCCATTTCTTTCTCCAGCTCATTTTACAAGTGAGGATCTGAGGCAAATAGGGTTAAGTGACTTGCTCAGGAATGGGCAGAGAAAAATAATTTGTTCCAATGGTATGAAGGCAACTGAAGCAGGTGCTGTTGATTGCTTGGAATTTGATGATACATTAAAAAATACCGAAGTCATCCATTGCATCCCAGGACATTGCCAGTTGTTTTAACTTTTTTTTTCTGCCACTAGACTTTGATGATTCTGGAAGAGAGAGTGAAGCTGATGATCTTGTGCCTCATTGCCTCACTAAAATCCAATTCATGCACAACAACTGTCTTCCTTTGTAAATTATTTATATGCCTAGTTCTTAGCACAATAACTGAAACTTAGGCACTTAAAGTAGGCACTGAAATGTTTATTGAATTGAAAAGTGAATTGAATTATACATGATAAAGCAACATTATTCAAAACTATCTAGCAATTTTTAAAAAAAATAAAAGCGTAGATATCTTTTAAATGTCATAGGTAAATCCTCAAAGAGGTGAGAGGATGAGGTCATCTTCTTTGTCTCCTGATAACCCAAATGCAGGTCAAGAAGCAAGAATTAGAATGTGCATGCAATAACTGATTGGTTTAACATTGGGAAAGGAGTACTACATGACTGTATATTGTCACTGAATTAACTTATATGTACACTACATCATGAGTGATGCCAGGCTGGATCAATCAAACGCTGAAATTAAGGTTGCTGGGTGAAATATCTCCAATCTCTGATTTGTAGATAATACCACTCTAATGGTAGAGAGTTAAAAGGCATTAAAAAACTTCTTCATAAGCATAAAAAAAAGAACGTGAAAACTTTCTTGAAGCTTAACAACAACAACAAAAAAAAACAAAACCAAAACTCATGCTTTCATTTACAGACAAATGGAGGAAAAAGAAACAGAAACAGTGTCAAATTTTATATTCTTTATCTAAAGGGTCACTGCAAACAGTGAGTGCAGCCATGAACTTAAATAATGTTTGCTCCTCAGAAGGAAAACTATGGCAAAACAGAGTTATCACCTTGCTGACATAAGGTCTATATCATCAATGCAATGATTTTTCCACTAGAAACACATGACTGTGAGAGCTGAATTATAAGGAAGCTGAGAGCTCCAGAATTAGTGCTTTTCAGTTGTGGTGCTGGAGAAGAATTTTGAGAAATCCTTAGACAACAAGAAGGTTAAATCAGTCCATACTTAAATAAATTAATTCAGTCTGTTTACTAGAAGGTCAAATACTAAAGGTGAAGCTTAAATATTTTTTGCAGAACCTGAGAAGATGGCACTCGTTGGAAAAGGCCCTGATGTTGGGTAAGAATAAAGGCAAAAGGAAAGTAGAATGCCAGAGGAAGAGATAAATAGTATCAAGGAAACAACGAATATGAACTTGGACATACATGATAAGGCAATTCAATCTGATGTCATAGTCCAAGAAATAGTTTAATGAAAAAGAAAATTCTGTAGTCATTGGTGAGAACAATGAGAGCTGAAGGAGAGCCATCATGCTCTCCTGACAAAGTCAAGAGAAGAAAAAGAAGACCATGAGCACATTGTGTGAGCCCCTAGTGGTGAACATTTTAAAGTATGTGGAAAAAAGTCCCACAAGATGGACTTAGAGAGAACACCTATGATAAACCTTACACATATCACATTTTAAACCTGGATGTGAGGTGCTACCACTAATTAGTAACTAGAATGAGTGGAAATGGCTTTCACAGAACATCAATCCTAGATTTCTGGAATCTCAGAGATAAAATGGTTTAATCTATTCTTGTGCAAAAATCGTTCCACATAGTGCCCAAAAGTTCTGAGCTCTGACTGAAATCCTCCATGGATGGAAAAATAATTTACCTGATTAAAAAATTCATTCCAATTTT
This sequence comes from Notamacropus eugenii, assembly GCF_028372415.1. Lineage (NCBI taxonomy): Eukaryota > Metazoa > Chordata > Mammalia > Diprotodontia > Macropodidae > Notamacropus > Notamacropus eugenii. The sequence goes on from NC_092876.1 coordinate 93,012,374, forward strand.
TTAGTAGGTCTAATTCTTAGGAAGTTATTTCCATGAAAACAAGCTAGGGTCTGCCTCGATTTTACCTCCATGTATTCTGTTTCCTGGAACCAACTCAGTCCGATGTGACCTCCATTAACCAAACTTTACCTCACTGCCTCTTACTGCCAAGGAGAGTATCATATTCTGCCCCTGTCAGAGTACAAGTCACGATACACTAGAAACAGAACAGTCATGATTTCCCATATGTTCCCTGAGTAGATGAATTCCAACACTTAAGCCATTAAAATAAAATCAACATTTGGGTCAATGATGTTGAGAAAATTTCCCAAGAAAGGCAAATCAGGCCTATATGATCTTAGGTTTTAGTTATACATAGGTCATTTTGCTACTGCTAAGGTTTTCAATGGTACCTTAAGCTGGTAAGAAATACCAGCTCTTTCAAGGAACTAGACTGGACTGAACAATCACTTCGCAGTGTCCTGTTCTCTAAGCACTGGGAAGATGGTAGGGTCTATTTGCCACTGAAGGTCCGCAATACCCGTTCTCTGATTTGCTTGGTCCTCACACCATAGATGACAGGGTTAAGTGATGGTGGGATGACCACATAGAGGTTGGCAACAAGAATATGGACATATCTTGGGATATGGTGGCCAAATCTGTGAGTGAGGAAGGAAAAGAGGGAGGGTGTATAAAAGACACACATAACTCCTACATGTGAACTGCAAGTACTAAGTGCCTTCAGTTGAGCATCATGAGAAGGGAGGCGAAAGACTGCACGTAGGATGTAGCAATAGGAGATTCCAATCAGTATCAAATCCACGACCATGGAAGAGGCAACAAAAAGTCCGTAGATGGAATTGACACGGATATTGGCACAAGCTAGCTTGGCAATGCCCATATGTTCACAGTAGGCATGAGCAATGACACGAGTCTGGCAGAAAGGCAGGCGATAGGTCAGGTATATGATAGGCAACATGAGCAAAATGGGGAATAGAACAATGCCCACCCCAATACCTGCCAGTACATTGGCTGTCAGAATGGTTGTGTAGTGAAGTGGGGCACAGATGGCCACATAGCGATCAAAGGCCATAGCTAACAGGACAGCTGACTCCATACCTGTGAAGGTATGAATGAGAAACATCTGGGCCAAGCAAGCCCCAAAACCTATCTCATGGGCTTCAAACCAGAAAATGCCTAGTATCCGAGGCACAGAAGATGTAGACAAGGCCAGGTCAATACCTGACAGGATGGCCAGGAAGTAGAACATGGGATCACGGAGAGTCTTTTCAACCCAAATCACCAGTAAGATAGTGATATTTCCCAGCAGAGCCACAATGTAGACAGAGCAGAAAGGCAGGGAGAGCCAGGCATGGAGGTGCTCAAGCCCTGGGATGCCCAGGAGGATAAAGGTGGCTGGGTGGAAGATAGTTGCATTGTGTTGTGACATCCTACCATAGGCTGAAAGGCCAGGAGAATTCTTCCTCCTTGAAAGAAAACAAACAAAGAGGTAATTGTAAAAATACTTAGCTCAAAGTCAACACGTGGAGATACTGAGGCAAAGTTAGTGGGTATGGTACCATTATATCTTACTATCAAACTGACCCTCTCACTCTAGTAACTGATAAACATCACTGAGTCATCCCTATCTCTGGTTACAGATGCAAAATTGTCACTGTAACCATGAGCTGATCCCTACCTAATAATGGACAAAGATGGAGTTGCTTTTCATCTGAGTGTTCACCCTGATTAATGAGTCCCTGCTTGCCTTCAAATCGGAAAATAACCTTGACTTGAGTATTACTCCTTGTAATTAGAATCACAAAGGAATTCATAACACTTGGAAACTACCTTAGAAATATATAGTTCCCTGAGCAAGAGAGTTTGCATGGCTCAATTTGATCCATAACAAACAGTAGTATTGTCTTTGTGGGGTCAAATGGTGCCTTCTGTGGATGTATCCTACATCACAAGAGCAGCTTGGTAACGCAGTGGAATGAAGTGCTGGGCTGTCACCAGGAAAACCTGGGTTCAAATTCAGTCTTACACACTTTATAGCTTTTGACCCTGGGCAAGACACTGAACTGCTTTTTGCCTCAGTTTCTTCTTCTCTAAAATGGAGAGAATAATAGCTTCCTCTCAGGTTTTATGAAGCTCATATGGGATAAAATTTTGTAGACCATTTAGCATAGTTCCTGGAACATCGTAGGAATTTCATAGTGCCAACTTCCTTCCTTCCTTGAGACTATTAATTAATTTCTCTTAGCCTTAGATTTATTATTTGTAAAATAAGGATAACAACAGTACCTCACTCATAGGGTTCTTGTGAGGAAACATAAAGTGCTTTGCACACTCTGAGAGGCTGTATAAATAAATGCTAGCTACATTGCAGTGAATACTTCTCTTGGAGACAGTCGCCCTGAGCTGAAAAAATCTGGCTTTAATATTTACTAGCTACCTAAACATGGAGAAATCTTTTTGGTTCTCTTAATGCTACTTTGCTCTATATAAAATAGATATCTGCAGTACCTACTTCCCAAAGATATCACAAGAGAACTTGCCTCATAAATTTTAAACAGTGACTTAACTGGAATTATTGAGACAATAAGTAACTAGACCATGCTTCAAAGAGACAGTTACAAGTACACAACTGTGTTCCAGACAAGTGTTGAACTCAGGTCTTCCTGGCTTTAAAACTGTCTGTTATACTAACTATCTCTCAAAATGCTAGGGACAGGTGTGGGATTATATGTATTCTGGTTAAGCATGACTGTAAGTAGTTACATTCTCATGCGTATACAGGCACTTGAGAAACAATTGCTGATGGAGGCCAGGATAACATTCTTTTGAAGCAATGAAAGGTCAATTATTTTGGAGAGAGACAGTGAACAGACATTTAATGAAATTCAAATTAGAGTGGAATGGGAGGTGAATCTTAGTTGAAACTGGGGCTTAGAGGAGTATGAGTAGAATTCAGATGACTCAGGAAGGCATTGTGGTGGAGTGGAAAGACCTTGTTCTTAGGCTCCAAAGATAAATATTCAAATCCTGGTTCTCTCTATATCTTGGCTGTGTGACTGTGTAGGATTATTTAGCCCTTTTTAACCATAGTTTCTTTATCTATATAATGGGGATCCTAATGCTTACAATCCTCTTACTCTGAAGGATTATTTGTGAGGAAAATGTTTTACAACACTTGCAGAGCTATGGAAATGTTGTTATTGCTATAATGATTATCGTCACTTTGAGGACAGAAGGGAGAAATAGGGATAAATAAAGGAAAAGGAATGATGCAAGTCTGAGGTATCTATGAAGAAGACCTCAGGCTTCTTATTAGATAAGCACAAGTACCCTGAATATCTTCCTCTAATCCTGAGTAACTCCTGGAGAGCAAATGCTAAACTTTCTTGCTTCTAGGAAAGAAATACATTTTGTTTTATCTTTACAGAAAAATTGAGAGGATATGGCTATGTAAAGAGAGAGATTTATCCTAATATAGCAGGATTTAAATCCAGACAGAACTTTACAGATGAATTAGTTAAATCCCATCATTTTAGAGTCAAAGAAAATAGAAATTAAGTGATTTAACCAAGTTCACTTAAGTGATTTTAGATTTGAATCCAGGTCCACTGATTCCAAAAATGACATTCCTCATCCCCTACCCCCTGGTATCAGGACTATGCCAGGTTCAGAGAAAGTAATAATATTTTGGAGCCCTGAAACTTTTATCTCCCCCAAGGGACAACTTAAAGTTTACATCCTCCTTGGGGGATGCAGAGTTTTCTATTCACCTACAACTTAGCATTGTAAGTGTAGAGATTTCAGATAAAAGTCCCCCAATGTAGAAGCTCATTAAAGGATACTAAGTTTAGAGTTAGGAGATTGTTTAGCAGTCATAAAGTCCAGCTCCCTTTATTTTCCAAACGTAGAAACTAAGAACATGTGGTACAACTTGTCCAAGATCCCAAGGATCCCATTAGAACTTGTATTCAAAATCAGGTCATTTGCCTCCAAACTCAACACTATTTTCTATGGACCACAATGCTTTTAAACAGATGAAAGAAGCGTCCTCCTCCCCCAAGATTTTCTTAACGTCACCTTACTCGTATATGCCGTGCAAGCTATGGCCAACATGAGCAGGGCAATGAGAATGGAACCACCTCATGGAGGAAATGATGGCACATTTCTGTCAGATGGGAAAGATAAAATTATATTGATACACTCACAGACACACGTATTTAGATATCACCATGCATAAAACATACTCAAACAGAATTTCCATTAGACATATACTGAGACTTTTCAGTTACAAATACAGGCATGCTTGTATATGCAACTCCCACAAACATACATAGGCATAGCCCATACAGGTATGTACACAAATTCTATTCCAGAGACTCATAGACATAGACTCTTATGCAGACACAGATGTTGACCCTCCTACACAAGCACTGACCATCAAACAACAGTGTTCAAAGATGAACACACTCATTCAGCTATAGACTCACATATCCATATATATATACATGCTAGTGGAGGTGCTTGTCCCTAATAGACCTAGATCCACAAAAGTGCTCGCAAGTGCACCAAAACATCTATTCAGCTGTTCACAAACTGATAGAAACACAAATGAGCTTTTAAACATGGACACAGATCCACACATATATACACACTGGCAGACAGATCCACACATATGTACACACTAGCAGATAGGTAATATATTGTACAAAATGTGGGAAGACTTGAGTTTTATTCTACCTCAAACACTTGGTAGTTATATGATCTTGACCAAGTCACTTAACACCTTGCCACCTCAGTTTACTGATCTAAAAAATGGGAATAAAAATGGCACCAATCACAAGTTTGTGGTGATGATCAATTGAGATAATACATATATTTTGCAAATCTTAAAGAACTATATTTATTAATATTGTTAAATCACTTCAAAAACTCACTTCTTCAGGCAATCAAACATTCAGTTACATGGGTAAGGGACTTGGCCTTAGAGTCATGGAGGGTCTGAGTTTAGGTCCCATAATAGACACTACAAGTAGCAATGTGACCCTCAGTAACTCATTTAATCTTTCTTTGTAGCATTTTCTTCCTCCCTTGAATGGGGATGATAATAGCACCTGCATCCAAGGGTTGTTAGGAGGAGTCAATGAAATAATTTTGCAAGGTACTTTGCAAAACTTAAAGTTCTATGCACGTGTTAGCTATTATTCAGACACTGACAAAGGTGCTCATACACTTTACTGGACTCATTTATATGGCATTAAAAGCTAGACTATTAAGAAGGATAGGGAGAGAGAGACAGAGACAGAGAGACAGAGAGAGAGATGGTCGAGGGGACAGAGCCTCTGAGAGAGTCACAGACAGAGAAACAATAACTCAGAATGAAATGAAGCAACTTAGAAGAGGTGGTATCCCTTACAGGCACATCATTAAGAAGAAAAGATGCAGTTTATCGGGTATGTCATCCTCCTGGAGACTGGAAGCTGGAACCACGAGGCTGAAAAATATTTCCCCTTTAGAATTCTGGTTTGGTTAGAAATCTGCCTTCTTGAAGCCTTTGATAGTCTCTAAGGACAGCCTGCTGGATTTGGGGAGCTTTGATTCCAATGAGCAATGCTGCTAATATCAACACATTACACATCAATTTTTCCCTTTCCCTCCTTCTATCTTCCATGAGAGTATAGATTGTTGGTTAACCATGAGCTTTTCCCTTTTCAAAAACTTAATTAATGTCTTAGATCATCTGAGATTTCCACCTAAAACTTTTTGTTTCCCAGGAGGTTAGAGAATGGCTTTGTCCTAAGATAGGAAGGTAGACCAGATCATCTGATCCCACTTAGACCAGTTGTCAACCTACACTTCTCAGGGCACTATGACATTTTACAGGGAGATCTCAAATCAATGTACAATAAAGACATTGAATCAAAGCTTAGAACTGGAAGGAACTTTAGAGGAAATGTCAGCTACTTGCTAGAGAATTCAAAGTTCACAACCCAGATGAGTCCTGGGAGCTTTGTAGCAGGGCCTTATCCTCCCCAGAGGCCCAACTGTTAAATTAAAACAATCTGAAAAGTACTTTCTTGTCTCCAAGGTTCTCATGCCCCGCTGTGTTGATTCACAACTTTTACCCTGGAGACAAAGACAACTAGGGAACAGAAAGTTAGGTATGTGTACATAAGACCTATTCAAGAAAGAATAAGAAAGGCCATGGAATCTCAAAATTATATATACATATACATGTGTATGAGAGTACCCCATAGGTTGTTTAGCAAATATAGCTCTGTACTTAAAGGATATATCTAAAGTTCAACTCCTACCTCAGACTAGCTATGTGAGCCCAGGAATGTCACTTAATCTCCAAACCTCAGTTTCCTCTTCTGTAAAATACGGGTAATATTGGAACTTCCCTTATAACATTATTGTAAAGATTAAATGGAACATTTTAAAATGTTTACTAAACTTCAAAGTGACCGCTAGGTGGCGCAGTGGATACAGCATTGAGCTGGGAGTCAAGATGACCTCAGTTCAAGCCTAGATGCTTCAGACACTAACTGTTTGACCCAAATCAAGTCACTTAACCTTTGTCTGCCTCACTTTCCATCAGGTAAAATGGGGGTTAATAATAGTACTTATTATCATCTGAGAAGATCAAATGAGGTAAGGCTTAACAAAGTGCTAAGAACATAGATGTCTTTGTCCCCTATCCCCGTAAGTATCAAGTATGATTATTATTACTATACCTATTTGGGCAAATTTATATACTAATGAGCACAGGCATAATTGTGGACACCCTTAGTTTACCCTCAAATAAAAACATAATCCTTTATTTAGATTTTAAAGACTTTAATAATCTGACATCAGTGTATTTTTTCATTTTTCATTTATTTCTTAAATTACATTTTATTTTACTTTAACAAAAATCTGCCCTCTTCTCCTTGCTATACATCCCTCCATTGAGAAAATGAGACTCCTGTAAAAAAATATGCCTTAAAACAAAATAAATTCATACATTTTTAGCCTAGATTTGTCCTCATTCAGTCTCTATTCCAGACAAAGTGATGGACAAAATATTCCATTCCCCTAAAGTCTAAGAATGTTGGATTTAAAATGTGACAACTCAGGTTTGAATTCTAGCTTGGTCCTGTACTTGACTTAAAACAAGTTTGTTTTTTGTGTCTCAAGTTCTCTATCTTTTAAATGAGGGGTTGATTCCCTTCGATTATCCTTGAAAAATTCATTGGTTCCATAACTCGTCCTTAGTTGTGTGTTCCTCCTTCATTGCCAAAGAAGACCATACCATCAGAGAAATGATGACATGACTTGCACTTGACTTTGTTTTTTTGAGTGAGGGAGGGCTGTGCAGGTTATCAGCCTCACTTCTCCTCCAGATTCATCTGAATCCAGTGACCAGATATTCATCAGGATGACTGCAGAAGACCCATGAAGAGGCAACTGGGGTTAAGTGACTTGTCCAAGGTCACACAGCTAGTGAGGGCCAAGTGTCTGAGGTGAGATTTGAACTCAAGTCCTCCTGACTCCTGCACTGGTGCTCTATCCACTGCACCACCTAGCTGCCCCCAGTTCTTTACTTAGTAGAGAAGCTTTAGATGATTGTCCAAGGCACATAGAAGTTTGCATTTTTTTCAATCACTCAGAGTCATTAAGAGATGATATTTGAATAGAGATTTTTTTGATTACTAGTCCAATTCATATCCACTGCAGTGAAGGAATGAGGAATCTGCAGCCTTGAGGCACATGTAATCTTCTAGGTCCTTGGATCAGGCCTTTTGCCTGAGTCCAAGTTTTATAGAGCAAATTCTGTTGTAAAGGAGATTTGTTTTGTGAAGTCTGGATTCAGTCAAAGGGCTCCTCTTGAGGACCTAGAGGTCCACATGTGACCTTTAGGGCATAGACTCTCCCAAGACTGAAGGTTCCTCATCTCTGCACTACAGCATATTTTCTCTTATGTCAATAAAACTGATTTCCCTTAACAAAGTGCGTTCTCACAACGGGCATTCCTTGAGCTGGGAAAATCATACTTTTTAAAAATTTTTTTGCATGTTACCCACAAACAGAGAAACAGAATTCAATGCACTCTATATAAAAGTCCATTTTTATCATTATTATCAGTCATCATCATCATCAATGCTATAGCTAATCTAGTGAGTTTGAATCTCACTTTACAAATTTCCTACCTGTGGGATTAAAGAAAAAAACAATTAACTTCACAGAGGTTCAGTTACCTTAATGCAAAATTCAGTTAGTACTTTTACCAGCTACCTTACAGGGTTGTTCTGAGGAAAGTATTTTGCAATTCATTTCAGGCAATTTAAAGTGAATTATTCTGTATAACCCTTGGTAGAGGAGATAAACTTGCTTTTTCTCTCAATCTAGTGGGAAGAGATATAAGGTCTTCTCATTAGAGTGAAACTCTAGGTTGCCTTAATTGGAACTGTCATAAGTTAACATAGGCTTTGATATAATTGAATAATTTCTATTATTTTCAGGGGAGAAATATTTCTTTTTTTGAGAAATATTTCTAATTCTATGATTTCAGTATTTCATTTTGCTTCGCTCAATATAAATAAATCCACAGAAATATTTATTTCTGCTTTAGATGTGCTCGCCTTAGATATAGCCCCAACATTTCATTGGGTTTAGCCATTTTATCCATTCTCTAACGTTTCTTGTTTATAAAGTAATTCAATCTAAGTGGTATAAAATATGTTGTCAAAGAACATAAAAGAACAAAGATGAGTGGGAAAAGAAAGACCATGGTCATTGATGAGATACTGATAGCTGAAAATTTCCTTGCCAGGTCAAGAGAAGAAAAAGATTCTGAGCTCAATGGGTGAGTCCCTTGTGAACATTTTAGAGGTTGTGGATGAAGTTCTTGGAAAGCCTGAGATTTGAGTCCACAGTCACAGGAATGAGATCACAGGGTTTTGGAGGAAAGATCAAGATTACAATCATATTCAATCATACCATTTTTTTGCCAATAAAACAAATTATGCACTTTTCCTAGACTTAATCCAAAATTAAATTCTAGCCATATGGACACACAAACACATTCTAAACATCGTTCATATTCCAGTCTTTATGGAAATATGTACACGCTCTGACACTCACAGATCTAAATACAGATCCAAAAATTGCTTCTACTCCCCTTAGGTTTTTCTGTTTGTTTGTTTGTTTGTTTTCCCTTTCCATATCTTCACGGCCCTCAACAATTTTCTAAACGGGGAGCAGTATCATTTTGGGACTATTTGCTCTCATTTCTCCACTATAGTTCTTATGGAATATGAATGATATTCCCACTGTATCAAATACTTCTCAGTCTTCTTCCTCTTTCCTTTTTTTTTATTTTTTGATTTCATTTCTTGAATAAGTATGAATGTTCATATTGCTTATTTATTTATTAACCCCTAGGTGGAGCAGTGAATAATACTGAATTGGGAATCAGGAAAAACTAAGTTGAAATTCTTCTTGAAAAGCTTTCTAGCTGTATCATCTTGGACAAGTCTCATTTCCTCAATTTATTCATCTGAAAAAATTAAGGCAATGTTAGCATCTACCACCTGGAGTTGGGAAGATCAAATGAGAGAACATGTCTATAATGGCTGACAGATCTTAAAGCACTAGATAAACCCTGCTGTCATCATCAGTACTGTCACCATTATCATCATTACCTCAAGGACAAGTAGGTAAAGAAGTAGATAGAGTATTGGGCCTGGAGTCAGGAACACTAATCTTCCAGAGTACAAATCTGTCTTTAACACTTACTAGCTGTGTGACCCTGGGCAAATCACTTAATTCTATTTGTCTCAGTACCCACATTTGCAAAATGACTTGGAAAAGAAAGCACTCCATTGAATTTTCCAAGAAAACCAAAAATATGGTAACAAGTGTAGGACATGACAGAAAAAGGACAGACATGTCTCAGTTTTCCACTCCTGTCTCAAAACTTATAGCTCTGTCCTTTAGGGCCAATTAGAAATACATACATGTTAAGCTGCCAAATATCTGGATACAATTCTATTTCTGATTTTCTTTTCCTATTCTTTTCTTCAGACTCAATATCCCTGATTCTTTCAATTTACCTCCCATTGTGACCCTCTTCCCCCATATCATACTTTGGATTCCTTTCAATATCCAGACCTCATGCTGTCGACATCCCTCCTAAATTATGGTGCCCACAATTGAACACAGGAATTAATCATAAAGGCAACCTGAGAAATTGCCATGCATCATAAGTACTCTGGGTAAACTAATAAATTTAGTATTTATTCTCTGAAAATGGATGGGATACCTTGAACTTTTAAGTTTTATCAAAGAAAGCCAATTGGCATTACATGGAACAGTAGGCTTTCTTGCTCTAGAAAGAGTATCCCTGATTGTTCTAGGTAAAGAGTTGATTTGAGAATACTATCATAGTCAGGACACCTCCATTGGGAAGGTGGTAGGGCCACCTAAGGCTCTCAGTTGTCAGCATTTCCTGGTCATTCTGCTCTGACGTCATGATAAAGAAGCAAATCAGCTTCTGAGTATAAGGAAGATGTTTTAGAAGCTGAGTTTTTTATGTGGAATATAGGGTCAGAAGAGTGAATGAGTGTGTGTGTGTGTGTGTGTGTGTGTGTGCCCATAGAGAAAGGGGAGGAGGGACAGGGAGAGATAAAGGAAGGGAGAGAAAGAGAGAGAGAGAGAGAGAGAGAGAGAGAGAGAGAGAGAGAGAGAGAAACAGAGACAGAGACAGAGACAAAGAGACAGAGACATAATATAGAGTGACAAATGGAGAGACACCAATACAAGATGGAGGCACACTAACAGAGACAGAGGGACAGGCAAAGGGACTGAGGGAGAGTTCTGATAGAGTTATGACTCATATAGTAAGTGCAAATTCTGTGGGAAAGTGATGGTATTGTTTTAATAAAGGATTGTAAGGTCATAGACAATAAATTTAGAACTTGTGAGAATGTCAGTGTCCTCTAATCAAACTCTAATCAAAGCACAGTATTAGACTTCACACATTGCATATTACATTTATCACATTTTACAAGTGTGAAACTTCATTTCAGGGAGGCTAAGTGGCTTATCCTCAATACCAGTGCTAATAAAAGTCAACGACAGAATTTAAATCCATGTCCAAGTCCAACATTTTAGGGGTGGAGCTGCATTCTGTGCCTCAGTGTTATAATAAGAGGATTCCACATAGGAAAAGCAAATTTCTTAGCCCCATTCAGTCTCACAAGAAAAAAGAAGGGTACAGAGTATGTCTGAGTAAGAAAAAGAAGAGGAAAGTAAAAAACAATTTATTAAGCATCTCAATGTGACAGACAATATAAAAGGGCTAAGCATTTTACATTCTCTTTCATTATCTAGTCACAAGAATCCTGGGACTTAGGTGCTATTTTTGCCCTAATTTTATAGTTGAGGAAATTGAGGCAGGAAGATATGTGATTTGCCCAAGGCCATATAGCTAGCTATCATCTCACACATTTAATTCAGGTCTTTCTGATTCTAGCCTCATGTTCTATCCACTGTACCACCTCTGGGATCAGAGGATGTGGGTTCAAATCCTGCCTGTGATGTTTGATACCTATGTGATTTTAGACAATTTATTTAACCTCTCTGACTCTCAGTTGCCTCAGCTTTAAAATGAGAGAATTGGACTGGATTTTAAAGCTTCTTTTCCATTTCTAGACATGTGATGCTCTGGGTCTATGATACTTCCACAGCCTCCCAGACCCTTTTTAACTCTGTGTCTGGGACTCCAGCACCTCAGACCCTTTCATAAGAAATATTTGGTACCTCAATCCCACCCCTGTACCTGTTGCCTTCTTTTTCACATAGAAAAGATAAGAGACCAGGACACACACCCTCTAATTGAAGGGGATGGGTTGGTATTAGATTTCATAAAGGACTGAAGCCAGACTCTTCAGAAGACAGACCCTTGAAATGTCACTTCATCAAAATATTTCTTTTTTTTCTCGCAAATGCGACTACTCATGCTTCCCATATGGTCCTAAGGCATTTTTAAGCTTCCAGATAATGGTTCCATAATCTTTGCCCCTTGACCCATCCAAGTTCATCTCAGCCAAGAAAACCATCTTTATGCTCAAATTTTAGAGAAAAAAAATAGGTGATTATCTGAGTTCTTAGGCACTTAAAGACATTTTCTAGGGACAGGTTGAAAATCCTTCTTCTCTCAAAGCTGACTGAAAAAACTTAGGTCCTGATCAAGTTCTGGTCCTGAGGGAGAACAGAGTCCCTTAAGGGACAGATGATTCTTTCCAGAGAGCTGATTGGATAAAAAATGGAGATTCTCAAGGAACAAATAGTATTGTCCTCCAACTCCAGTGCAACTGATGGATAGGAATCCATATATACTAAGAAGCTGTTGAGATACTGGGTGACCTAAATCCCTGCTACCTGTAATGTCTTACTTTAGTCAGGACATTATTTTTTCTTTCAGATCCTTATGTATACACTTGCTCTTTAACCTGCTTCCACCCCAGCAATAGTCACTGGAAATAGGGATGGATATTTGTAGAGATGTAGAGCGAGGTTTTTAACACTGAGAAAAAAGAAAAATTTGAAAGAGGACTCTGAGCCAAGTCAGACTGAAGAACCCATGGACCATGTGGATAAACATTTCCCATTTATCACGGTAACCACTCCATGTATAGAGTACTTACAGAGTAAAAAGCTAGTGGTCATTTAAGGAGAGATGGAATAGGAAAACTACTTGAGTGGTCATGACAGGGACTGGAATTTAAAAAAAAAAAAAAGCAAAGAAAACGTTACCAAGAGCTGATTATTAAACACTAGTTCCTTAGTCATTGTTTTCATGCATCTGTTTTTTGGGAGGGTTCATTCTGCCTAGGCATGGAGAAGGAATGCAAATTGATTGATATGGATGTGTGCATGAAAGAAATCTACTGACTGAACACAATCATGTCTATTGGGTAGAAGTATGGGATGAATTAATCCTATGAGCTGAGTTTCTTCTTTAGGAAGAAAATGCTTTGGAAGAGAATCTGAGTAATGGTCTTATTTTCTGAAGGTTTTTGTGTTTTTCCTCCCCTTTAGAAGTGGGGGAGACTAGGTGCTCTCTCTATCCCCACTGAGGAAAAGGCCCACAAATACTTTCACATCTCCCACTTACAAGTGTTTGTCAAATTATAAGGAGTTTAGGTTAGGTCGATAGATAGATAGATAGATAGATAGATAGATAGATAGATAGATAGATAGATAGATAGATAGATAGATGGATGGATGGATGGATGGATGGATGGATGGATGGATGGATGGATGGATGGATGGATGGATGGATGCATGGATGGATGGATGGATGGATGGATGGATGGATGGATGGATGGATAGATGGATGAATGGATGGATAGAAAGATAGATCGATCGATAGATAGAAGGATGATAGATAGATAAGCAGATAGATATAGATATCTAGATAGATAAATATCCGTATTTATGTCTATATAGTTTTAGTCTTCTTGAAGTCACCTTAGAGGGGTTCCATTTGTGTTCCAGATAGTGAGGAGGAGACTTCTGTCCCTTTCTGCCCACAATAACTAGATCTATAGTCAACCCAGCTTTGAGTATGTGCAAGCTTCCTAATCAATGGATCAGCTAACACTATAGAAAAGATAAGTGAAAATTGCATGAACATCTGATGTTCTGTCTACAGTTCAGTTAGGGATACAAGATTGGTAGATACAGAATAATAAGGACTTTACTACAATATGAATTAATGAAAAACATGATGTTATTAAGCATGTTGTATATTATTATGGTAAGTATTATTAGAAAGTAGGTTCTCAATGCTGTTCTAAAAAGAAAAAAGGCTCTACTCTGAAAGAGCTCACCCTCTCTCTGGAGTAAACAAAGCATATAGGAGACTTCAGAATAAGGTGAATGGAAAAGTCCAGAGGTTATACAGGACCATAACAATATCTTCCCCCAAAGGAGTAACCTGTTACCACAGGGAAGCAGGGGAAGGTTTTCAGGTGATAGTGAAGAAGGGACTCTGGGCTCCCTCTGGCAAAGTTGAGGTTGGGGGTTTAGTGTCCAGGGGAGAAAGTTTGGGGATGAGTTCTCCAGTGGGAGGAGAGGGAAGCTGGGTACTTTTAGAGGTTGGTTTTTGCCTTGGCTCTGAGGTCTGTAAATTCCAGAAAGGATATTGGAATAGTCTAGCCTTTCCTAATCAATAGTCCTCCCTAGATCAAAAGTACTTTCTCTCAGTCAGTATCTACACTTTGTCCTAGAATGATCAGACCTAAATAAGTCATTCTTCTCAGTTTCCTTTTGACAACTTAAGTCTTAAGGTAATTGAGTAGTTATGTACAATTGTATAATTATAATTCTTGTACTAGGATTGAGTTCATCATATCCTACGTTGTACATAGTACACCCCCTAATAGGGGGAATGATAAGAGTGACACTGTAATATAAAGAAATGAATGAATGATCGAATGAATGATAAATGGATGAAGAATTATAAACATAAGTCAATGGCAGACATGGGTGGTAGGGGAGTACAAACATGAGGTTATATATGAAAGATATTAGTATGTGCAAGAATATTCTGAAAAGGTTTTGTGGAATAGACAAGCCTTTGGAGTATTATCTGATTTTGAAAGGATCAGTTAGATGAAGATGGTCCTTGGAATGGGGAAGATTTTCTGAGTTGGCCTGAGTAAAGTCAGATTGTTGAGAATCAGGGCAGCAATATTGTCACTGGGGAGAGTGGAGAGACTTGAAAGAAAAGGAAATTGTATTTGGCATGCTGTAGACCCTTACAATATCCAAACTGGAAAGGACCTAAGAGATAATTTAGGAAAACCATTCATTTTTATTTGTTGTTTTTTTGAAGCAATCAGGGTTAAGTGACTTGCCACCATCACATAGCTATTAAGTGTCTGAGGTCGCATTTGAACTCAGGTCCTCCTGTCTTGAAGACCAGTGTTCTATCAACCCCCAAATTATCCAGTTTTACAGGAGAATAGACTAAGGCTCAGAGACAAAAAGTGATTTGGGCAAGATCACACAATTCAGTTACTAACAGACCTAATGTGTTGACATCTCCTTAAGTAGTCATTCTTTTGCACCATATTGTTCTCATTTTCCCTATGTTATTAAAGATCCTTAATAATGTGCTTAACAAAACTTTTCATCAGAAGTCATCAACAAGCATTTTTAAAATACCTAGTCAGGTATTGTGCTAAGCACTGAGGATACTGAGAAAGGCAAGAGAGAGAGAGAGAGAGAGAGAGAGAGAGAGAGAGAGAGAAGAGAGAGAGAGAGAGAGAGAGAGAGAGAGAGAGGAATAAATAGATGAGTAAGTAAATAAGTAAATAAATTAATAACACTGCTCTCCAAGAGCTCTAATGAGGAAGAAAACTTTGGGAAAAAATGTATGCTCCATCAGGATAAAGACAGGATAAATTAGAGATGATCGATAGAAAGAAAAAGGTTAAGGAGGACCAGCAAACGCTTCTTGAAGAATGTGAGACATTAGCCAATATTTGAAAGAAGTGAGGCGAGGTCTTATATCTAGCCTGTGAAGGAATAATAACAGATTCTGGATAAGGGGGATTTGTGATGAAGGAAAAGACATGCCCTTTGTTTGTTTTTATATAGTGTTCCACTACTAAAGATTGACTTCCAGACAGCAATTAAATAAATGCTCTGGATAGGGGGAGGCAAGCTAGAATTTTTAATGCCCCTTCAGATTCCATAAGCAAGGATGTTACACAGCAGCTTGAGGGTTTCTGTTTTTATATTTGCTCAAAGTTTAAACTGATAAATCTGCTCCATAAAGGTCTGTTCATTCCATCTTTCTCTATGTGGTTTTCTAATCTTTTGAAGCTCCTAATATAGAATCTATATCTGCAGTCACTAGTTCTAAAGGACACCGAAACCAGAGAAGGGATAAAGAAAAGTTGTGTATCATTTTGTATTGGTGTACCCACTTTTACTATATTCATATATAATTTCTTTGAAGATTGTAGAATTTGGTCACAATTTAAAATCAGTTTCATGAACTATAGTTTGGAGACACCATTTCTCTCTTGAAAATGTGGACATTCCCCCTTTTCTAGGCCTGTAGGACTTTTGCCACAAACTTCCAAAAATCACTGACAGTAGCTTAGAAAATCACATCTACCCAGTTTTTTGTTTATTTGTTTTCCTTCCACTCAAGAGTGTGGTTTCAATTCACATGACTTGAACTCACTTGAGAAAGGGAAGTGGGAGTTCTCTCTTATGATCATTTCCTTAACTAATTTGAATATGAACACCCTATCATTCATTCTATGATTTTTAGGTCAAGCAACAAGATATTTGAGATTAGAGCAAACTGTCCTAAAGGGTAGTGATTTCTTAATCATTGAAGGTCTTTAAGTTAGTGTTCTCAGTTATCAGTTATGTTTTATGCATACTTTTTTGTTTAGATATGCATTGGATTAAATACCTTTTGAAATTCTTTCCAGTTCTGAGTTGCTGTGATTCTCTGAAAAATCAACATCATCCTATTGTCCAGAAGTGAAGTAAATCAGACATTCTGAAGGGAGAGGTGACCACACCACCAATACCATTCAGAGAAAAAGAAATAAGTATGAAAATATATAAGGGGTAGTCAAATCAGTTGTTTGAATTGCCTTTATTTATGACTTCAGTTATAAGTATTCCAATGCCAGCTCCTATAGCCTCTTGAGAATTGATTGCTGAATTTTCAGTGTAAGAATTTAGAATTTGAAATTTGGTAAACACTATGAATCAGAGCTTTGATTTCTTGTTTTGTTGATTGTTTAGACTTAAAGTGAAGAAGAAAAATTTAATAATGCAGATTCAACTTAAAAGTGCTTCATGTATACTTTTACAATTATTTTTGGAGAGCCAGTTGTAAAACATTTATCATCACACCCCTAATTGCAGGATAGAAATGGGAGGCTAGCATATAGAAGTCAGTCTGAGGATTTCATTGGCTTTGGTGATGGTTTGTTGTCGGTAAGTGAGAAGAGTTGTGTTTGTGTGTATATGACCACACCAGTAATTTTTTTGATGTAGGGGATTCCTAATAAGAAAACTCCCTGTATACAGAGTCAAAAGAGAGAATAGAATAAATGGGTGGCAAGCTAGAATAGAGGGAAATATGGTTAGTCTTTCACAACATGACTGTTATGGAGGTGTTTTGCATGACTATACATGTATAACCTTTATGAAACTTATCTCCCCAACTAGTTCTTCTTATAGACAATAACTGTATTTCCTATACTGCACAATACCTAGCAATGTGCTACATTAATATAAGAGATTCAGTCTATCTATGTATGTATATATATATATATATATATATATATATATCTAATGAAATTGTATATATAGATATATATAGATATATATGTAGGTACATGCATACATACAGAGTGAGAAAGAGAGAGAGAGAGAGAGAGAGAGAGAGAGAGAGAGAGAGAGAGAGAGAGAGAGAGAGATGGAGATAGAAATATAGATATATTTGATTCTATTGATGATGATGATGATGATGATTATAAATCATGATAATGATTGTCCACTATCTTTACTGGGTAATGTTTGTTCTTCATTCATTACAGGGAAGGAATTTATTCCAGTGAGCATCATGTCTGCCTTCAATTCTTCCATCCCCTATCCTAGGTTTCTTTTAACAGGTTTCCCAGGATTGGAAGCCATGTATGGTTTGATCTCCATCCCCATCTGCCTGGTCTACATTATTTCCATTGCAGGAAATACCACCATCCTCTTCATCATTCGGACAGATCCCTCACTCCACCAGCCCATGTACTACTTTCTGTCGATGCTGGCTCTAACAGACCTGGGACTGTCTACCACTACATTGCCTACTATGCTCAGTGTCTTCTGGTTCCAAGCCCGAGAGATCCCTTTCAATGCCTGCTTGATTCAGATGTACTTCATCCATGTGTTCTCCATCACTGAGTCTGCTGTGTTGTTGGCCATGGCATTTGACCGTTTTGTGGCCATCCGTGAACCCCTGCGCTATTCAACCATCCTCACCAATGAGGTAATTATTGGGATTGGATTAGCTATTGCTGGAAGGGCATTGACTTTGGTCTTTCCAGCCTCCTTCCTGTTGAAAAGGCTGCAATACCAACCAATCAATGCCCTCTCCTACTCCTTTTGTCTGCATCAGGACCTCATTAAGATGACAGTATCCAGTAGGAGGATTAGCAGTATCTATGGTCTTATGGTGGTCATCTTCTCCATGGGACTTGACTCAATATTGCTTCTTCTGTCCTATATACTCATCTTGGCCACAGTACTGAGCATTGCTTCTAAGTCAGAGCGTGTAAAAGCGCTAAATACCTGCATCTCCCATATCTGTGCTGTGCTTATCTTCTACACACCCATGATTGGGTTGTCTATGATCCGTCGCTATGGACAGAATGCTTCCCCAATAGTCCACGTGTTCATGGCTAATGTCTACCTTCTTGTTCCTCCACTCATGAACCCTATTGTATATAGTGTCAAGACGAAGCAGATTCGCCAGCGCATCCTTAAGAAGTTGAAAAAGCAAAATGGATAGGGGGACCCACAAATCCTTCCTCAGTAATATTAACTATGCCTCCCCTTTGTATAGCATTTAATCTATTTCCTTTCAAAGTTTGAAAAAGTGCAATATCATTGATAGTGAATGACATAAATTGACTTTGCTGAATAGAGATATGTGAAGTTCAAACTGAGATATATGCCTGGATTTAAAGGCAACCTTATTGTAGTCCTAACTCCAATTTCCATACAAACTAAGATTATATTATGATAATAATATTGAGTTTTCTAAGAAATCAATGACTTTGCAACTTTTCCTATTTATTTGGCTTTTTTGGTCCCTACCTGTTCCCTTCTGTTTTTTAGCAAACAAGTTAAGTCAAGACAATATTCCATAAGAACTTGAAGGAAGCCATAGAATCCAGGAGACAGAGAGAAGATAGAGAAAATTTTAAGCATGAGACACAACCAATAAAAATGCACAGAGGTGGGAGATGGATTTTCTTGGGCAAGGAAAAGCAAGAAGATCAGCGTCATTGGATTAGAGAATATGGGAAGGGAGGATAAGGTATAAAAAGATTACAAAGCAATCAAGTTACACTTTGAATTTCTGAATTGAAATATAAGAGGAACTTACATTTGATCATAAATTTTACAGAAAGCCACTGTCTAAAGAGTCATAACTAAAAAGCTAATTACTTGGTCATACTAGTGCTTTAGTAAAATCAGATTGAAAGCTGAGAGATGGATCAGAGAGGGGAGACTTAAGGAAGGGAGTTCAACCATCAGGTTATTTCATTAGTCTCAACTTGAGGTGATGAAGGTCTGTACCCAGGAGGGATAGTGTCAGAGGAAGAAATGGAATATATTATAATGAAAATCTAAAGAAGCACACAGTAATTTAAATAGAGAGTTTATTAAGTTAAATCAAATGGAATAACTCTGAGAAGAAGTTAGGAAGTTATTTTGTTATTTTTTTTTTTTTTGGCAGGGGGGTAAGGGGAGACTTAAGAAGGCAGAAAACCTGGTGGAAAATAAGCAGTGGCAATATTATCCGTGGCGCAAGTGGGTTAATCTTTGCACTCTCTAGAAGCTTAGAAATTAGTGCAAAAAAGAAGTCTTCAGCTCCAAGTCATGAAAATGACTCACTGAGAAGTTGAGGGAGGGGAAATATTGGTCATGCTGGGAAAGGAAACAGAGGAAAGGCTGAATGTCAAGATTTCAGTCTGGGCAGATTAAAATAGATTAAAAAGAAATCTCTAACATATGCACAGCTAGCAGTACTTTTTGTGGTGTACTATAACTAGTAACAAAGTAGACAATCCATCACATAAGTAATAACTAAATACATTTTGATGTATGGATGGAGTGGAATATTTACTGTGCCATTTCCAACAATGGATATGAAAAATTCAGCAAAGAATGGGAAGAATCATAAGAACCACAGAGAATGGAGTAATAGAAATCAGGTGAATAATGTACACCACTATAAGAAAAATGAAAATAACTAAAAAACTGAAACTACATGGTACATAACTATGAGAATCAAGTTTAGCTCAGGAAAAATGCTGCGGGAAATTTATCTGTCTCCCCTTTTTGCAGAGGTGAGGCATTGGGAGTGCAGGGTACTATATATATATATGTAGTCAGACATAAATGTTGTGTTAATTCATTTAGCTCAACTTTTTTTTTTTTTTTAACAAGAAAAATCTTTGTTACAAGGTTTGTTGAGGGGGGATGTAGAGAGATATATATTTGGAAATAAGGGTCATGTAAAATAAAAGTATGATTTTAAAAGAAAGGTAGCTATAGACATTTGTAAATGCATATCAAGTAATTAAATTAAATATAGCTAAGCATGAAATTTAAATATAAAATTTATAATATGTTAATTTAAAAATAAACTACAAGATATTCAAATACAAATGAAATTAGAAGTGAGTGAAATCTAGGGAAGCAAAGACACAAAATGCCCAATAAAGGACTCAATTGTCCCCATAAGACATCCCCACAAATGCAAGATTCAGGGATATGTTGGTGGCCTTCAGTTCCTTTCAGTAAATAGATATGCTTAGTCCCATTTCCATGAAGGACTTATACAGATTCTGGCCAAAAATCCATTGGAGTAATTATAAAATATCAAATATCCATATTCTCTTTGGAAAAGGACAATGGGAATACACAGATTTCAAGTAGGAAGTTTCTTAAGGGATTTCAATTTTGCCCATAGTATTAAAGTTCAAAATATCATAAGGTTTTGGATCAAGACATATTAATAGAACTGTGGAATGAAAATCAGACATGTGATGATGAGAATAGGTAGATATGGTGGAAAATATTGTGTAACTGCACCGTATCATTTTGTGAAGCCTTTCTTTAAAAGGTTTCTTGTGAATTCCAGTTGACTACTTGTTAGGTATGTTACAGAAAGAAAATCTTTATTCAGCTAAAAATTCAATTAGGTGATCACTGATTTAATTTTGTGATTTTGTCAGTTATGGGGTTATGGAAATTTTCAGAGGAAATGCTTTTTTTTAAAAGAAAACTCTCTTAATTTACTAATCATAGGAGACTATGAATCTCATGGCCACAGGGGTGGATGAAGAGAAAGAAAGTGATAACCATAGTCCCAGGGAATATCCAAAAGCCAACACTGGAGGCAATCAAATGTAAGAGCAGCGTACATGTAGAAATGAAAGGTATATGGTAGCTTATATAATCAATGGTATCAAGTTCCAGGCATGGAAAGAGGCCCAGAGAGACAAAATGAATTATCCAAGGTTGCTGATCATCCTTTTTGTCTTTTCTTTCTTTTTTCTTTTCTTCCTTCCTTCCTTCCCTCCTTCCTTCTTTCTTTCCTTCCTTCCTTCCTTCCTTCCTTCCTTCCTTCCTTCCTTCCTTCCTTCCTTCCTTCCTTCCTTCCTTCCTTCCTTTCTTTTTTTTCTTTCTTTCTCTTTTTTTTGAAAAGTAATCAAGGTTAACCTACCTAGGGTCACACAGCTGGTAAGTGTCTGAGGCTGAATTCAGGTCTTCCTGACACTAAGGTCTGCGCTCTAACTCTAACCTAGCTTCCCCACCCTTTATTTTTCAAAGAGGATCAATGCCATCCCAGGGTGATGTCTTCATTAGCTCATGAACTGGATTTAAGTGACTTAAAATGACTGGAGGTGTGCCAAGATGGAGGGAATGACCTTGGTGTCTTCCATGTCTGACAAAGCTCTAAGTGCTCCACAATACCTGCTTCAGCTGCCCTGCTGGCCAATTGACCAAATTATTCTTATTGGCCCATATGTTTGAGGTAGACATCCTCATAACTCACTGACCGATCTGAGGCCTTTTTGTTAACCTTTACCTAGTTTAGGCAGTCTGTTGAGGCAGTATTGCTAAGAGGTGGCCACTGTACATGCTACAACTTCTTTGAAACACAGATGAGAATTGAATGCCAGTTGGACACCAAAGGTGGATGAGCAGACCTGAAAAGGACTCAGTAAGCCCTCACACCAGAGGTACTAGTTCTCCCCAAACACCCCACGTTTGTGTGTTATCTCCTCTATTAGATTATAAATTCTTTGAGGGAAGAGACTTTTGCAGTTTTGTTTTGGACTCTTTTTGTATCCCCAGGGCTTACAGGCAAATAGTAGGTGCTTAATGAATAAATATTGATTGAATGATTTTGATGCTGTCACCTCTGCAAGCTATTTTGCTGGTGAAGTAATCCCCATTAGTTATTCAAGGAACTGCCACGTTCATAAATTCATACAAGACCATAGCTCTTTGTACTATCCATTAAGTTGGTAGAGACTGAACCTGAGAAGCAGAGCTAAGGAATCACAACTGCTTCATCTCCTTGCTCCTTAGATCTCAGTTGCAAATGTATATACATACAAATAAATAAGCAAATAGATGAATGGATTAATAGATAAGTAAATAAATAATTGAATTAATAAGTGGATGAACAAATGAGCAAGCAAGTACACATACACATATATAAAGATGTAGACAAATTCTATGCACACACAAAAGTATACACATGTACATATGTCTGCATGTATACATATACACATGCATACACCCATACACATAACACATATATACATACTTATATGTGTGTATATGCAAACTAATTGGATTACATTAGGATATACAAATTCTGTGCTACTCTTTTTTTTCTGGAGTGGCATTTTATCATAAAAAATTTTTAATGAACTGCTAAGTGGGAGGAAAAAATAAATAAAATAACTTTCTTAAATCTCTTTTACTATTTTTCCTTCAATTAATCCTAAAATAATGTTATTTTCCTATCTGAGAAACAATTTCAATTTTTATAAACAACCTCGAACAAAAGAATGTAGAGTTCTTTGCCAGGAGTGGACTACACCTATACCTAACAAGAACTAGTAAAACTCTGCTTGCCTAGATACCTGTAGATTTATTTAAAAAAAAAATATTAAAAATAAGAGAGGAAGAAAATTGCTTATATGCACATCTTCCAACCTAGTTACCACAAAGAAATGTCATGTACAGAAAAAAAGAATAGGAATAGAATTGCCCATAAATTCACAGAAGAGAAGAGTGAACAATAAAATTGATGATTTTGTGTGCCAATAAGCAAATGGTTGGTTGGTTGTTCTTCGTCATTCTCAAAAAGGACCAAAATGCCCTCACTATGTTGAGGTCAAAATACAATGTAGATATAACTGTGAATGATTGGACCAATATGAGAACAGAAAGATCTCTCCCAGGTCTGGCACAAATAATCCATGTGAACATATGGAGAGGAGATGTTTTCAAATTTACACATCTTATGTTTCTTTCGAGCTACTGCAATCCTGCTTGGATCATTCTAATGGAAACAATTCAGTTTCCTAGCATGGTGCTGGTAGACTGTCCAGTTTTCACAAGCATACGATAATGAGATCTGCACAGTGGTTCTGCATATCTTCAGTTTGGTAGTCACTCTAATACAATTTTTCTCCCACACTTTTTTTTTTGGAACCTCCCAAACACTGAGATAGCTCTGGCAATGTGTGTATAAACCTCATCATCTACGTGTACAACCCCAAAAGTGTACTGTGAGGTAAGTGAATTTATCCACAGCATTCAAAATTTCTCCATTTACTTTATGGTGTGGTGCTGCCTGGGAGAGAACCTGTGTTTTCTTGTTATTTGTTCACTGTTAAGACAAGGTTAGTGAAAGCAGCAGAGAATTGATCAATACATTGTTGTGTCTCAGTCTCAGAGACCTCATTGAGCACACAGTCATAAAATACATATATTCAAAGTATGAATGGCAAATAAAGTAAATGATAGGTAATATTTCTGTGGGGCAAATTTGACATCATAGACATCACTGAGACCTTCTGGGAATAGACTCAATAAAATGGCTTATTTCAAAGGAAAAGTATACACAAAATGGGCCATGGAGTGGGTTGACGTAGGGTGTTAAAAAAATATACTGATATGAGGAAATCCAGTAATGGAAATGGGAAAGCTATTGTGATGAAAAACAGTGGAGGAATAAACAAGAAATGAAATGATTATTGGAGCATTCCACTGGACTACCGGAAAAAAAAAAAAGGAAATAGATAATTATTTCATGCAATGGATCTCCAAATTAGCATAGAAAAATAATACTGGGGTGATATGATCTTTCAATTATTTTAATACCTGATAGAATATTCTTATATGCCCCAAAGAGAACAGCCAGCTCTTTTTTGAATTTCTTTAGTAAATTCATCCACTCAGTGATCAGGGCAACAACAATAAGATTGCTCTTCTGAACCCTACTCTTACTAAAAATGAGGAACTTAATCTTGAAGCATAATGTTGGAGACATTGAGAAGAAGTGAAAAAAATTATCAAGAATGAAAGACAAAAGAAATATCTTGACAAAAGAAATTTCAAATTCAAAGAATTTGGCAAATTGATAAGTAAGGAATAAGAAATTTTAAATAAAAATTAAAAATAAATTATTCTGATGAAAAAATCCAAAAAGAAAATTATCTAATGACATCACCATGCAAGGTAACTCACATTACAACTTATTTTTTTTAAAGTACACAAGATGGATGTGAAGACAAATATCAGTGGAGGGTTAATATTTTCCTATCAGAAAAAAATGTTGAGTACAACAAATACCTCAACCATTATCTTCAAGCATCTGAAGTATTGCAATTTTGAAAAGAATTTAGAATTTTCCCTCTGAATGACTCCAGCAGGCAGAGCAGTAAATGGATGGAAGTTGCAGAAACATTTTGGTTCAAGAAAAAGAAATAAAAACCCCCTAACAATTAGTATTTCATAAGTGGAATGGAATGTTATAGAAAGAAATAGATTAATTCCCTCCAATTAGATTTCTCCATAAAAGATTGATCTGGCATCATTTGCATAATGGATTTGAGGCTGGAGTGAGGGTTGACAAGATGAAGCCAGCCAAAATGAATAAGAAGGCTGCTGAAATAATCCAATTATAAATGATGAGAGCCTGGAAAAGAAGGGTGTCAAGGACAAGAGAAACAGGATGAATTTAAGGAAGAGTGTAATGTAAAAATCAACAAGACTTACTCTTCCCCATTTCCACTGAAAATGAAATATGAAAAATATGGACTTTTCTTCTGGAAGGATTTAAGTCAAAAATCAGGGGAAAAAAAACTTCCTGGTGATTTGTGATAAACCATGTGTCATGCAAGGAGATAAGTATGAAATCTCCTCTTATGAAGACACCTCTACTGCAGCTTTTCTCCTACTCCTTTTTTGGTTGGTGAACTGATTATTCTGATCAGAGGTCATGATATGGAAACAATGATCCATCAACATTCAACTACAACATTGGAGGAAGAGAGCATGACTGTCATAAGGGCAGGATGATTAATAAACATGTTCCAAAGATAGAAAAAAAATAATAAATGGAGAGACTGAATTAAGTTTCACCAAGAAAACAAATTCAGATAAGGAATAATAAGGTCAGGAAAATGAACCTAAGTTGGTAGGATGCTTATACATAATGGGGAGAGACTATGGAAAGAAGCATGGAGAATAGTTACAAAATTCTAGCAGATATGAAAAGCACAACTTAATGTTTGTCTTAGGCAAAGAACCAGTTTGAGATAGAGCATCATGTTAACCATATTTCATCTTCACTCAACTGTGGTGCTGTTGTGCTATTATTATCACCCCTATTTTTAGACATCAGGAAATGGGGCTAGACAGAAGTTAAATGACTTACCTAGGGCTTATCAGGCAGTCATAAACATTTATTAAGGATCTATAATGTTCAAGGCACTTTGGTAAGTGCTGGGGATACAAAAAAACTTAATATTTAATATTTCAACATAATTTCTTCACAGAGATGCTATTTATAATGAATGGAAGAAGAGGCTTCCTTGAGACAGGGTACAGAAAATTATACTCTCCTGGCACATTTCCCTTTGTTGTTCTTGTCTTGAAAGAGTATCTAATCTAGGGTCTCTTCATCTGGGTTTCAGTGATCTCCAAGGAGTTCTTGGATAGATTTCAAGGGGTATATACTTGTATAAGGGGAAAATTACTATTTTCACCCATATCTAATTGAAATTTAGCATTTCCTGCAAGCATGTTAGGTAATAAACATTCTGAGAAGGCATCCGCTGACTAGATCAGACATTGAAACAGGACTTAACAAAATAAAAACTTCTCAGTTCCTGATCTAAAACAACTCTCCAAATTCCATCTACTCTTCAAGCTTTTGTTCCAAGAGTGTAAGAATTTTATAAAGATGATTCTTTCTACTTCCCACCCATATACATGTGATCTTGCCAAGACAAGTGAAGAGGAGACAAACGTGTAAACAATTGATAATGATGGGTATTATTCTTCACAAAGAACTGAAATGAGATTCATCTACACTTCAGAGGACATTAAATATACAACATAATATAATCATTGTTGTTCAGTCATTTTTTTTGTTCATATCTGACTCTTTATGACTCCATTTGGGGTTTTCTTGGAAAAGGTAATGGAGCAATTTGCCATTTCCTTCCCCAACTCATTTTACAGATGAGGAAACTGAGGGAAACAGGGTCAAGTTAGCATATGAGGTCAGATTTGAAATCAGAAAGATGAGTTTTCCTGACTTCAGACCCAGCATTCCATTCACTGTGCTACTTAGCTACCTGTATAATATATATCATCAAATATCTTCCTTTTTCACAAATGATGGCTGTCCTCAGCAGCTCTTTTTAGAACCTTGGATTATCTTGTTTTTATTTCATCTGTCTTTTTATAGAGCTGCTTCCTTCTCCCTAGTTTCTTTCCCTTTCTAGCTTCCAGAAATACAGAAGTTTCCAAAGCTTCTGAAACCATGTAATTTGTTCTATTCTAAGGGATAAGTCTAGGTGCCTGAGGGACCTAATAAGAAAGTGTAGATTTCCTTTCTTCCTGGGGGACTGGTCTTGAGGTCAAGGGCTGGCCAGGAGGGAGAGCACAGTCCCTGGAGGGGAAGGTACTGTTCTCCCACCTCTGCAGGTTGGCTTTGTGACAAGTTGAAGCCACAAATAGCACTTTCTCGACCCCCTAGACAGCTAAGGGATAGAGATTTACAGACCTGGTGAGTTGTATAAACATTCAGAGATCTGAGTCTCTATTGCTTTCTCTTTGCTATTCTTATCCCAAGGTCTTTGTCTCTTAAAAGGTCATTCATTGCCTATGCTGCTTTTTCCACCAGGGTCAATGTCTACAAAGGTGAGAATTTGGGGAGCTGCCAGTCTACTTGGTTTATTGCTGACAGAAGAAGAAAAGCCTGAGGAAAGAAGGTGAACTGAGCAGGGCTCCAGTGTCCTTAATCTATGTCCACAAGAATGTATTTCTTGTCTAGGCTTAACCACTAGGTACACAGAGGTATCCTGGGGAGAGTACTTTTTGGTTATTTTGAGGAGGGAATATTGTGAGGAGGGATATATTACCTATTATGTGACAGGCACTGTGTCGAACACTTTTTAAAAGTATTATCTCATTTGATCTTCACATCAACCCTGCAAGGCTGGTGATATTATTACTTCCGTATTACAGTTAAGGAAACTGGGAAAAAAGAGGCTGTTACTTCCTTGAGTACACATAACTAGTAAATATCTGAGGCTCTGTTTGAACTCAGGTATTCCTCACTCCAGGCCCTATTTTCTATTCAATGTGCCACCAGCTACCTCAGGAGGAAGCTTTTTATTAGTTCTCTCAACTCCTGTTGGTTCACTGGCTTTCCTCCATGCTCAGAATGCTTTCTCCTCATCTTTGCCTCTGATTTCCTTCCAAAGCTTTGTTCAAGACTCATCTCAAACTCCACCATCTGCAGGAAGGTCTTCTTAGCCTGACTATCCCCACTGCTAGCTCCTTCTGTTTAAGTTTACCTGCATTTACACTGTATGTGTGTTTTATGTGCATAGCCACTTGAGTGCTGTCTTCCCCATTAGAATGTGAGCTCTTTGAGATCAAGACCTTGTTTCTATCTTTCTCTGTATCCTCATTGCTTAGTACAGTTTCTGGCACATAGTAGATCCTTGAATAAATTCTTGTTGACTGAATGACAGGGATAGTTTTGGAAGACAGTACACATGAGGTCCTCAGGAGGGACTTTGAGCTTTGGGAAAGATTATTACAACTGGAGGTGGAGTGATAAACAGATTGCTTGGATTACTTTGGGAGGTTAAGCAGGGAAGAAGTGAATGCTGGAGACAATTTGGCTAAAAATAACTGTAAGGGAGAGATTTGTGGTCAATATACCCTGTGAGTTGGGTTTCTCTATGCAGAGAAATGGGGGGGAAGGTCTGGTGAATATCTAGATAACAGTCTCCCTATGTATTTGATCTCCAGATCTATTTGTCTAGCCCTAATATCTCTCCTGAGTTCCATTCCTTCGTTGTAAACTGTTTCTTGAACATATCAAATTGGATGTCCCATAGATATCTCAAATTCAACATTTCCAAAACATTATGGTTCTTTTCAAATCCTCCACTTACCTCCACTTCCCTATTATTGACAAAATGACCTCCATTCTTTGATGTCATCCTGAAAATACCTGAATCTCTCTCTTACCTGACATATTCAATTCATTGCCAAATCTTTTAATTTTTTCGCCCTTTCTATAATATAGCTCACATTAATCTCCTTCTCTCCACTCACACACCCACAACCTTAGATCAGGCTTTGATTACTCCCTCACCTGGACTTTTGAAGTGGTCTTTTTATTAACCTCAATTGAAAAAGCTCTCCTTCAATCCATCAGCCATACTCTATTCAGCTGTTAAAAGTCATTTAATTAAATTGTAGGTATGATCACATCACCCCACTGTCCAACTATCAAGACTTAGCTCAAGTGAAAAAGGTACTTTCCAGATCTGACCCCAACTCCGTGCTGCTAATGCCTTCCCCTCTAAGGTCAACTTCTATCTCTTCTGTATTTTTTTAATGGTATATATGCTTATTTGCTTGCACCCTATCTTTCATTTGAATACAAGTTCAATTAAACCTTTCTCTAGAGTGGCGATTGTACAATTAGCTAACTTTTAAAGGAGCACAATCATGGAAAATACTAGATCCCTGACTTCACATAGTTTATTGTTCAGGTGGCCACCTAACACCAATATACTTAGAATTAAGAGACAATTTTTGTTTAACAAAAAGTCAGAGACCTGAGATAACAATGTGGGATGGAATAGTTCAAAATGACATTGTTGAGAAGGTGGGGGCCTTAGTAGATAGGTTTTAGATAAGCAGAAAGAATGGTGAGGATGTTCCAAGTGAGTGAAATAGTGTGAGAAAAGGTAGGGGCTTCGTATTCTTAAAGATTTATCAAATTTTCAATGTATACTTATAAAAACAGTTGTGCAACAGAGGCCAGTAGAGGGAAATAATCATGGATACATAGAGTGGAAAAAGATTATGGAGGGAAATGAAAGGCAAGAAGAGGAGAATGTACTTGAAATGGTTTAGAAAAATAACATGCAAGAGGAAAAAGGACCAGGTAGTTTTATCCTGGGGTTGATGAGTTTTTTTTTTTTAATTGATAATTATGTTTCAGTTTAATTGGTTTAGCTTGTAATCTGTGTATTTTTATTTTTTGCTTTTTAAAATATTTTCCAAGACGGGATCTATAGACCTCATTAGCCTGACAAAGGGATTCATGAAACATGCAAAAAAGGTTAAGAATCTTTGATCTAGACCTATTCTCTCACTTTACAGAGAAGACAAGAAAGGCCCAGGGAAGGAAAACTACCTGACCAAAGTTATAACATTGGTCAATAGATGAGTAGGGAAAAGAACCAATATCTATTTATAAGCCCTTCAAATGAAATGAGGGAAGGAGGGAGAAAGGAAAGGAAAAAGAGAGGGAATAAGCATTCATATAGTATCTACTCTGTGCCAAGCACTGTGCTAAGTACTTTACCGGTATTATCTCACTGATCCTCTAAACACCACTGTGAAGTCACTGCTATCACTACCCCCATTTCATTATTGAGGAAACAGGAAGGCAGAGGTTAAGTGACTTGCTCAGGGTCACACAGTTTATTAGAGTCTGAGGCTGAATTTGAATTCAGGTCTTTCTGACCTCAGGCCTATAACTCTATCTACTGCACCACCTAGCTGCCTATAGGTCTGGTATGATCTTTCCACTATGTCATATTGCTGCTATAAGTTCAAAATCTATCCTATGATCTTAATAACCCTCATTAATTAACCTAATAGATTTTTTTTTTCATATACAATTCAGGACATCCTTTCATTCAACCTGTGTAAGAAATATCACAAATTCTGAAAGAGTAGGGGATTAATAAAAAAAGATAGAGGTAAATATAATTAAAGATTCTGAATTTAAGGAGAAACTACCTATCAGGGGATAGACAGAATTTCTGGGTAATGAAAGACAATCTGGAATTGTTAATTCATAAGTTCACAGGAATAAAATACAAAATATTACAAGAGACTTTGGAGATCATCCAGTCTAACCCAGTAACATAATTTTACAGATGAAGAAACAGGTCCAGAGTAGTTATGACTTGCCCAAGGTCACACAGGTAGTAAGTACCTATGGTAAAAGTGCTTTTCCATTGCATGACATTGCCTCAGAGAGTACACCAAGTGGAAGCTACAAAAACAAATAAATTATTTGGGCATTTGTTCAAAATTTGTAATATATGGTTATGCCTTCCACATCTCATGGGTTAAGGGAGCCATGGAACCCCCACAATTTGGAAAATCCATATAAAATTTTTTGGCCCTCCTGATACTAGAAAAAAAAAGTCTAAATTTTGCTTTCTTTTTCTTTTGTGGAGTGTTGATATTATATTATACATAAAATTTATACATTTTTGAGTTTCTCCACCAGTCTTTGTGTGTCACCTGCGGCTTCCTCAAAACTCCCCCCAAATTCCCATTTAATTTCTTATGCTGACCAAAAATGTATTGAAACCACTATGGGGAAAATGGCAATGTGGAAGGATAACTATATACGTATGTGTGTGTATGTATATACACACACATACATATATCTAAATAGACATGCATATATTATATATATGCTTATATGCATACATATAAATACACATACATGGAGAACAAGATCCAAGTGTGAGTTCATATGTTATCTACTGAAGTCAAGCCATAGCAAAACACCAGTACCTACTTTTATGATGTAATAGGATTTTGGATAATATATTATTTCCAGTCACAAAGTTATTTGTAAACATGTATAGATTTTTGTATAGACTTTTGTATAGGTATTCAAGAATACCTAAGTGTTATAATTGGGTGAGACTTCACTGTCCAGTATACATTACTTTAAATCATCACTTAGTGGGTAAGACAAAGAGGAAATATAAATCATTATTAAGCAGTATTGAATGAGTGAATTGGGGAAATACAGAGCTGAAGAAAGGAAAGCTGTAAATATAAGCTGATCAGTGTATCAAACTGATGTGGTTTGGGATTGCTGGGAACCCCAAAATGTCAGAATATGGGGCAGTATCTGCCTGGAATGAATTCATGCACTCAAACCTTTCGGTCAAATGACAAGCTTATCAAGTAAGCTAATTAGATGATTTAGATGGGCTGGGGGTGTGTCAGATGTCTTGGGCAGAGGAGACAGTGATCTGAGTTATTGAAATAGATAGTAAAATTCAGGGACTGGATTGCTTTCAAAGACATGATCTTTTCCTTTGGGCACCCCAGTTTAATCACCCCTTCATACCCACTTGCTAGCAATCACATTGGTTGAACAATACAAATTGTTGTTTTAATGAAAGAGGTTCAAAAATTGAATAGGATGTTTCAGATGGTGATGTGTTACCAATTATTGAAAGATTTCAATTCAGTTAGAATTTTTTTTCATCTCCTACTGTGTCCCAGGAACTGCATTAAGTAGTGGGATACAAAGAAAACAACAACCACAAATCAAAATAAAACAATCCTTGTTCTCTAGGCTCTTACATGGGTGTATGTGTGTGGGGGGTGGGGGGGGAAGAGGGAGTGTTAATAACGTACATAAACACATGAAAAATAAAAGTGAGGTAAATGGAAAGTTATTTTTGGGGTTGTGGTAGGAAAATTACTACCAACTTGGACATAAATGAAGAAAAGCCTTGTGAAGGAGTAGGGGAATTTGAGCACTCCAAAAGATATAGGTAAGCAAGAGTGACATTTTAAACACGGTGAACAGATTATGTAAATGCACCAAGGAATGTCATACATGCAGAGCAGCAAGTTGTCCAGTTTGGCTACAATGTAGTATATGAAGGGGAGTAACATGAAACTAGTCTGAAAGGACTGTTCGAAGACAGGTGTGAAGGTCTGCAAATTCAAGATAGGAGTATTTCTTTCATCTCTCAGAGGCAAAAGAAAAACTTCAAATGAAACCTGAAGAACCAGTTGTTAAAGATATTGTGGAGTGGATTCCTATTCATACTCAAGTTGGGCTTGATATCGTCTTAGGTCCATCCAATTTGAGGCAGCTAGGTAGTGCAGTAGACAGGCACTGGACCTGAAGTCAGGAAAATTTCAAATGTAGCCTTGCTTATCCTTACTAGCTTGCTTACATGCTTACTAGCTGTGTTACCATGGGCAGCTTAGTCTCTGTTTTCTTCTGTTTCCTTAACTATAAAATGGTCATGACTGAAGAAGAAAATGGTAAATCACTCCCATATCTTTGTCAAGAAAACCCTATGGGAGTCATGAAGTGTTGGATACAATGGAACAACAAAAAAACATCTGATTTGAAGATTTTGTGATTATTTACAACCTATATTTGTATTATTATTCAATGTCAGGAAAACCAGGTTGTGAAAATCAGTTAAATTAGAGTTATCATATCATGAAATAATAACAATAATTCAGAGTTTTAAGATTTTCAAAGAACTTTATTAATAATATCTCATTTTATACTCATAGCAACTCTAGGAGATAGGTGCTATTATTATTCCCATTTTACAAAGGAAGAAACCGAGGCAGGCATGGAATAGGTGACTGTCCTGGGTGACACAAGCCAGTTCTTCGTGATTCCAGGTCCAGTACTCTATTCACTTTGCCGCCTAGATAAAAATAGCCATCATTTAAGTTTTAAAAGGTGCTTTACATATTTTATCTCATTTGATCTTTATAATAACCCTAGAAATATTTATTATTAATGCCCCCACTTTACAAATAAGAAAATTGAAGATGCGAGAGTTTAAGTAACTTGACCAGAATATAATGTGAGATTTGAAATTAGATCTTCCCCACTCCAGGTCTAGCACTCTGACCCACTGACCCACCTTACTTTTTAATTAACTGCCCTTATGGACTCAGGGTAATGAGGAAAGATAGATATAGAAGAGTATTGTAAGTTTCACTGATGCTGGTATTTCTATAGAAGAGCTGTGGTTGTCCTAGGGAACCCAGAAATCAATGGGACATCTTTTAAATTAAATTCAGAGAAAACAAATTGGGATCCCATCCTAGAGACAGAATTTTTTATCCGTAGAGGTATTGGATTTGTTTGTTTTCCTTGTCACTTGTATTAATTTGCAAGGTAAAATGATTCTTTCAGTTACAAACCACGGCGGATAGTCCTGACTATCAGTACCCTCCTAAAGTAGATATTTCTGGGAAAATTCATATAATTATCAAGAAGGACATCTAGACCAATTACTCCATTTTTACCAAGGGTGAAAATGTTGACAACTTGTCCAAAAGGTATATAGGAATGAAGTAGAAGATCCAGTCTTGAACTCCAAATGCATTGC
Source organism: Notamacropus eugenii (assembly GCF_028372415.1). Classification (NCBI taxonomy): domain Eukaryota; kingdom Metazoa; phylum Chordata; class Mammalia; order Diprotodontia; family Macropodidae; genus Notamacropus; species Notamacropus eugenii. The sequence continues at coordinate 93,046,171 of NC_092876.1, forward strand.
TTTTCCCATTTTCTGATACAACCATATTTATTAGATATGCCTAATTATGGACTTGGAGCCTGATCTGTCAAAACATGAAATAATTAAGATATACCTGATTAGAAATTTTGAGTCCTTTTCTATACCAAAGCTGTCTTTCCAACACATTCCCTTCTCTAACTTCTTTAGTGTAGTATTAGGGAGAAAAAAAAGATATTGAGTTTTTTTCCCATGAAAATTATTTCTTCAAAACTAACCTTCTTAGTAAGAAGAGAACAGGTCATAACATTTTCTCGCATTCCCCTTCAAGGTCTCAGAATAGACTGGATATGTGCAAGGTCCTTCATATAGATATGATAGAATTAAAGAAAATAAAAGGATTGGTGATGACGTTGATAATGGTAAATGATGGTGTTGTTTTTCCATTAAACTCATTTGTGGATCACAACAGTAGGATGTAGTGACTCTTCATCTTTCTTCCCAGGAAAGGAACCTATTCCAGCCAGTACGATGTCGGTCTTCAATAATTCTGCCCTTTATCCTCAGTTCCTTTTAACAGGCTTCCATGGACTGGAGGCCAAGTATAGTTTGATTTCCCTCCCCATCTGCCTGATCTACATCATTTCCATTGCAGGAAACATTACCATCCTCTTCATCATTCGGACAGAGCCCTCACTCCACCAACCCATGTACTACTTTCTGTCCATGTTGGCCCTTACGGACCTGGGTCTATCTACCGTGACCCTGCCCACCATGTTCAGTGTCTTTTGGTTCCATGCCAGGGAAATCTCCTTCATTGCCTGTGCAATCCAAATGTATTTCATCCATGTGTTTTCCATCATTGAGTCAGCTGTGTTGCTGGCCATGGCATTTGACCGTGTTGTGGCCATCCGGGAACCACTTCGCTATTCAGCCATCCTCACTAATAGTGTAATTATTAGGATTGGACTAGCCAGTGCTGGAAGAGCCCTTATACTGGTCTTCCCAGTCCCTTTCCTTTTGAAAAGGTTGAAGTTCCATGCCATCAATACTCTCTCTTACCCCTTTTGTCTGCACCAGGATCTCATCAAACTGACAGTGTCCAGCCGGAGGATCAGCAGCATCTATGGTCTTATGGTGGTCATCTCCTCCATGGGGCTAGACTCAGTATTGCTTCTGTTATCCTATATACTCATTCTAGTGACAGTGCTGAGTGTTGCCTCCAAGGCAGAGCGTGTCAAAGCTCTTAACACATGTATCTCCCATATTTGTGCTGTGCTTACCTTCTACACACCCATGATTGGGCTGTCTATGATCCGCCGCTATGGTCAGAATGCCTCCCCAATGGTCCACGTGTTGATGGCTGATGTCTACCTGCTTGTCCCACCACTCATGAACCCTGTTGTGTACAGTGTCAAGACGAAGCAGATTCGCCAGCGCATCCTCAAGAAGTTCAAGAAGTAAAAGGGGTAGGGGGCCCAATACTTTTTCTTAATAATAATAATGATCAAACTTCACCTTTAATTAGCACTTTAATCTTTTCCTAAAATCTTCACATATGTTATTGCACTGGCAAGACTGACCTAAGTTGACTTTATTTGTTTGTTTGCTTGTTTTCCTGAAGCAGAACAAAATTGATGAAATGAGACAGATAATAACTGGAGCCAAAAAGGAGTCCCAGTGTTTAGATCTGCCAAATACAAGAGAGAAGAAACTTGGTTTACTTTTAGATGGGAAAAAGTGCTTAGAAGGTTCATAAAGGTAGATTTCAGCTAAGCATAACAAAAACTATCCTAATGAACAAGAGTATTCAAAATCAGAATGTCTTTCTGCTGGAACTATGAGGTCTTCAGCATTTGACAATAGGATTCTAGATCAGATACTAAAAGGAACTTTAGTGGTCACTCAGTTATCCCTTCATCTTAAATATGAAGTGAGGCCCAAGGAAATGAAATGACTTTTCCAAGGTCAAACAGATAGTATGCGAATTCGAATACATATCTTCTGATACAAATCCAGACCTTTTGTCATGATAATGTGTGCTTGCTCCTACCCCTTAATAAGATTATTGAGAGAGACTTTCTGCTACTTCATTTATGGCCTCACTTGAGATCTACCCTTATTCTTGTGGGAGAGACAGATCCAATATCTGGTGGAGGTACTAGAAAAACCAGAAGGAGGGGCTGTGAGAAGCTAACCAAGTGGGTATGAAGTGGCACTTTCTAAATTTTAGTGATATTCATTTTTTTAATTTATCATTTTTGTTCTTTTGTTTTTTCTATTTATATTTAGTTATATATATATATATATATATATATATATATATATATATATATATATATATATATATATATATATACATATACATATACATATATATGGTTGTCTCCCCCATTAGACTATTTGCTTCTTGATGGCAGGGACTGATTTCCTTTTGTTTTTTATTGTTTTTGTTTGTTTCCTTTGGATCCTGAATGATTAACACAGAACCTGACTCTTAGTAAATGTTTAATAAAGTTTATTGACTGAGTAGGCATTGGCTTGTGCCACTTTCTTCAATTTTGGGATGTCACGCCACGATTTATTTGCTTTATACATGTTGTGCTCACTCTTCTTTAAACCCACATGTTGAATATAATTCATTTTTTACCTAAAATTTACAAATTGCTATCTAAACTACTACTAAATATTCAAAACAAATGAACATCTTAATAACAATGATATGTGATTTCAACTGAATAGAAGAACAGCAATCAACAATTGCTGACACAAGTGGTTTAAGTTTTGTAAAAGCATTTACATGCATTTTCTCAGCAATGACAACAAAAATATCCATATACTGAGGAAATTACTACTTGTATAAATTTTCTCTCCCAGGTCTATGGGACAGGGATTAGTACCGTAATATATGCTGGATAGGAAGCCAGTGGAGCCATAAATGTGTGTGTATATTTCTTTTTCTTTACTTCCCTCAAACTCAGACTCTCAATAAAGATATGTTCAGTATCGTGCCTTGTACTAAAAAAATGGTCATTTAAAAAGTGAATTAATATGTACATGTGTTGATGACAGGATGAGAACAAGAAGGAATGAATGAATTAGTAAACAAGAAAATAAGTATACCAAAAAGAAGTAAGGAAAGAGAAAATATGTACTGTGTATAAGACAGGAAACATTATATAAAATGTCTGTGCTATCCTATTTTGACTCAGTTTTCTTTCTCAAGTACAAGAGTGGTAAGATATAAAAGAAGCCATTGCTCTGATTATTTGGAATAACACCCCTGTCTTTTTACCTGGGCTTTATTCCTGTTTCTTTCAGTGGTATAATCCTTGACTCACTATATCCCAGAACCTACATCTGTTTCTTTTACTCTGATTTTTGGGTCCTACCCCAGATGTGTTCATTGTGGGCTAAATCAGATATTTCTGTAGGGATGTGAGCTAAGGCTTTGAGAAATCTTCCCTCCCCAAATTTTGAGGTCCAAAGAATTTCTTAAAAACTTCTTGTAATTTTTTTTCCTCTGTGTGACAAGAAGAGTCCTGTATATAAGGACAAACAAACAATTATAGCTCCACTTTCTACCAGGATTTCCACACAAAAACCTGTGGAGTAGGTATTATGAGAAGATTGAGGCTAAGAAAGATGAAGTCACTTAGCCACTTCCACAAATTATGTGAAGGGATATCTAATTTTTTCTAATGATTCCAACTTTTATAAATAATCAAAAAAGTGGCAGATGGGTTCCATCTAAGCAAGACTGAGGCAAGCATTTAGTGAATCCTCATCCAAATCATTCATAGTATCCTCAGTCTTGAATAGTGATCATAAGCAAGAAAGGGCAGGCCATAAGAATCAGGATTCTGCAGAAAGCCAAAGGGGGGCCATATACTTTATTTAGGCTTACAAAGTTGGTTTTATAGATATGGAGTTGAATTTGTGGGACCAGGAAGTATCATAACACATAAAATGTATAAATAAAGTAGAGGACAAAGAAGATAGGGACCAAGAAGCCCTGTCCATTACTGGGATGGTTATTGTGGTTGGGAAAGAGTTGTTGTGACCATCAAATGAAACTGTGTGTGACCTATGAAAGCTACATAATCCTGGGCAAGTCAATTAACCTCTGTTTGCCTCAGTTTCCTCAACTGTACAGTAGGGATAACAGTAACAGGGTTGTTGTGAAGATCAAGTGAGATAATATTTAGAAAAGGCATTTAGCATGGTCAACAATATATGTTTATTCCCAAAAGAGATAATATATGCAAAGCACTATATTGAATGCAAGGTAAACCTTGGAAAACTACATGAACGTGAGCTATCAGCATCATTTGCCCTGTCTCTCAACTGGCTGAATGTAAGGGGAACTGACCGCCACACCATCTGGGACTCCACACTGACGGACATCAGGTAAACTAAGTCCGGTGCAGGGAAGGGTGAACAAGATGGTGGGGGAAGGGACGGCCCCACCCCTGGTTTGTGTTTGTCACTATAGTTCCAGCTTGTGTTCATTACTATAGCTTCGGGTTTGCTTGTGTGTGTTACCATGGTTCATTGGGCTGGCTGGCGGAGACTATATAATCAGAGGACTTGCTTGAATAAATCGGAGTTGCTTCATGACCCGCTCTCCCGCCTCATTCTTTTACTCGCAAGCTCCACAGGAGGACGAGCAGCCTGCTGGTCAGGTATAAGACTTGCTCCTCTTGGTAAGCTATGCTGTCACCATAGCAGCTGAACAGCTGGATATTAAAGATCAACTAAGCTCCAGTTACTTCCAGGGAGAAGTGTGTGTCTCAGCATCAGGAGAGTGCATATTAACAGAGTGGGAAGAAGTAGGGGTAGGGCAAGGAGGGACAACACAAAGAGAAACTTCTCAATGCTTAAGGGGTTGATACAGTCTATAGCCAACAAATATGCCATCAGGGATGTGGAATTTTCAAGGTGCCAAAGTTCTGACTTTATATTAAGAGTTGGGTAAACTGAAACAGTAAGGCATATCCTATGTCATAAAATCTTTCTTAGGAATATGTCCTAGTTGAGAAGGGAGACATTTAGAATGGGAAGAAACATTCAATGAAAGGTCTCTCATTGGAAATAATAGTTCAGTATCAGTCTTGGAGAAATGAGTACTAATCCCATAACTATCAGATGGAGAGTTGGTGGGAGGTTTGTGGGAGGAAAGTATCCCCTAAAATAATTTCCTTGTACTGAATTTGCGGATGATCCCTGCACGGATCTGCTTGGTCCTGACACTGTAGACAATTGGGTTCAGTACAGGTGGAAGAAGTAAGTAGATATCAGCCATAATGATGTGTATGGTGGGTGACAAATGCCTCCCAAAGCGGTGCACCATAGAAACACCAATTACAGGCACAAAGAAAATAAGCACCACACAAACATGGGAGACACATGTGTTGAGAGTCTTAAGCCGCTCTTCATGGGATGCAATGCCCAGCACAGTCCAAAGTATCAGCAGATAGGAGAGTAGGATGAAAACTGAGTCTATGCCCAGGGTGACAATGACCACACACAGTCCATAGATGCTGTTAACCCTAGCATCTGAGCAGGACAACTTCAGTACATCCTGGTGGAGACAGAAGGCATGAGAGAGGGTATTGGCACGACAGTACTGATACTGTTGTAGAAGCAGGGGTGTGGGCAAGACAACCCCCATACTCCTCAGCAAGCAAACCAGTGCAATTTTGACAATGACACCATTGGTGAGGATAGTAGAGTAGTGGAGTGGGAAGCAGATGGCAACATAACGGTCAAAGGCCATGGCCAACAGCACTGAAGACTCCAAGAAGGTGAAGGTATGGATGAAGAAGAGCTGGGCGTAGCAGGCACTTGCTTGGATATCCCGTGTATACTGCCATAGAACTCCAAGCATGGTAGGCAGCGTGGAGAGTGACATGCCCAGGTCAGTCAAGGCCAGAATGGACAGGAAGTAATACATGGGCTGTTGAAGAGAGGGCTCTGTCCAGATGACAGCCAAGATAGTGACATTGCCTCCAAAAGACACTAGGTAAGCAAGGCAGAAGGGGATAGAGAGCCAGACATGCATTGATTCAAGTCCTGGGAAACCTTTCAGAATGAAAATAGGATCCAAGGTATCACTGTTGTTTGATGACACCATGATGGGCCTGGGGATGCCTCATGAAGGGAAATGCTTGACCTGCCAGAGTGAAAAAGAAGTCACAGTGTCAACAGCTGAGAAGAAGCCCTCTATGTTCATCCATTAAACTATAATTAAATTCTCTTCTTATGGGTTTAGATTATATATTAGAATGAATCCCTGAAATTTAGAAATTCAAAGCACTATCATATCTAAGATGTGCAAGATGTCTTATTTGGGTTGTCATTTTAAATGATCTGGAACTTATCAGGTCAGAATTCTATCATTTTTGACCAAACATTAGTGCAAGACTTAGAGAGCCAAAGGGGATGTAAAGAAGTTTTGACATGTTGACACTATAGTATAATGAGAGAAAACAAGAATAAGATTAAGGATATATCACTTTTTAGAGGTGATTATGTAGAAATAGAGAAGCTAGGTAGTGGATATTCTCCACTGTAGTGGACAAAGCATCAGGCAGATATCAGGAAGATCTGAATTCAGGCCTTGCCTCAGATACCCTCTAGCTGTGTGACAGTAGGCAAACCACAACCCTGTTTGCCTCAGTTTCCTCATCTGTAAAATGAGCTGAAGAAGAAAATGATGAACCACTTTAGTATTTTAGCCAAGAAAACCCCAAATGGTGTCATGAAGAGTTGGACACAATAGAAATGACTAAACGGCATGTCAAAATAATCATTACTACATCAACCTGTTGTAGTTTAATGTCTATAACAAATGGAACATGACATAGTAGGAAGAACATTGGCTCTAAAGTTAGGAGTTGTTTTCAGTCACTTTTTCTTTTCTTTTTTTATTAATTATTAAATTTATTTTTAGTTACAACATTCAGTTCCACTTTTGGGTTCCAAAATTTCTCCTCCTCGCTCCTCTTCTCCCTTCCCACTTCCCCACTACAGCATGCCATCTGGTATAGGTTCTACATATACATTTAAATTAAACATATTTTCACATTAGTCATGTTGCAAAGAAGAATTATAACAAATGGAATGAACCACGAGAAATAAGAAACAAAACAAAAAAGCAAGAGATTAAATAGTATGCTTCAATCTGTTTTCAGGCTCTCTAGTCCTTTTCCTGGATGTGGGTAGCATCTTCTATCATGAGACTTTTGGAGTTGTCTTAGAACCTTGCCTTGCTGAGAAGAGCCAAATCTATCAAAGTTAGTCATCACACAATGTGACTGCAACGGTGTACAATGTTCTCCTGGTTCTTCTCCCCTCACTCAGCATCAGTTCATTTAAGTCTTCTCAAGTTTTTCTGAAGTTGGCCTGTCCATCAGTCATTTTTTATTGTGTTCATTTCTTTGTGACCTCATTTGGAGTTTCCTTGGCAGTATTAGAGTGATTTGCTATTTCCTTCTCCAGCTCATTTTATAGATCAGGAAACTGAAGGAAACAGGGTTAAGTGACCTGCCCAGCATTATATAGCCAGTAAGTGTCTGAGGTCAAATTCGAACTCAGAAAGACTCATCTTCCTGACTCTTGGCCCAGTGCTCTATCCATTGAATCAGCTACACTCAGGAGTCCAGAAATCAAATGCTGCCTCTGATTCTCATCACCTTTGTGAACTTTTACAAGACAATTTACATCCTTAGGCTTCAGGTTCCTCTTCTGTAATATAAGTGGATTGGACTAGATGATCTCTGATGTGCCTTCCAGCTCAAAATCCATGATCCTCTGAATGATTGTAAGGAGGACTGAAGGTATAGAGAGCCTTCTAGAGTTTGAAGTGAAGACCTTAGCTTATAGCTTACCTCAGACACTTCTTAGCTGTATGAATAACATTACCTAAGCAAGTAACATTACCTATCTAGGCATATTTTGTCATCTTTATAAAACATGTAGCATTTACCTCAAAAGGTTGTCATGACTGAAGCACACTACCCCAAGTAATGTTGACTCCCCTGGTTTTCTTTAAGTCCCATCTAAAATCCTTCCTCATACAGGAAGCCTTCTCCAAACTCTTAATTCTAGTGCCTTCTCTCTGATAATTATTTGCACTTATTCAGTACATACCATATTTTGTATATATTTGTTTGCATATTGTCTCCCCCATTAGACCATAAGATCTTTGAGGACAAGAACAGTCTATTATATATTTTTTTTATATTCCAAACCCTTAGCACAGTGTCTACCATACATTTTGTGCTTGATAAAATTTACTGAATGAATGAAACGAATGAAATAACATATAGAAAATGCTGGGTTCCCTGAAATTATTTTTTTCCTTTGTTTTCCCTTCCTTTGTTTTCCCTTTATCTCCCAATAGTAGGGCAAGATGATCAATTTTTTAATTTATTATTTTTCCAATTACATGTAAAATCAATTTTTGACATTTCTTTTTAAATTTTGAGTTCCAAACACTCTACCTCCTTCCCTTCCATCCCCCACTCTCACCCCCTAGTTTCACAGATAACACACTGGAAGCACTAGAGTTTTCAGTCTCCAGCTTCTAACAGGTTCACACTTGATCTGATCAAATAGGCAGACACCTTCAGAGGGGTTAATAGTCAGCTTTATTCTAGTCTAGTCTTCTCAAAGGATTGTTGATAATGGGACAACCAGCTCCTACATCATTCCTTAATCACCCTTCTTACAGGGGTTGGTGAGAAGTGGGGGACAACTACTCCTACATCTTAGTTGAGTCAATCAAGACAAGAATAACTTGTGCACTCCCTTAAATACCCTCAATCCTTGATGGGGGCAATCAAGGCACACACGATTCCTCTTTGGGTTCCCCATGGTTCCCTCACTCACTGACCAGTGCCCACTTATCTTACAGGGCAGAAGACAAAGAAGACATATTGCCAGCAATAGCCTCACAGGTTGACTTTAGTAATATTTTCATTAGGTGCAAGTGTAGTAAATATCAATTATGTCAGTCCCATATCTCATGGCAGAGCTTCAGCAGGACTGCCTATCACTATAAATCCAGGAATTACTATCTAGGGTCCTAGGGGCTATTCTGGGAGTTATTATCTAACACATGGAAACTAGACATTGTATGTCTAGATCTAGAAACCAGATCCATGGCCATGGATCCTGAGAAACTGAACTCTGAAAGGATAACAAAATCCTCCTTACACACACCCTCTCATTGAGAAAGCAAGAAGTTTGAAAAAGGTTATACATGTATATTCATGTAAAATATATTTACATATTAATCATGTTGTGAAATAAAACAGGCAAAGCAACAACAAGAAAAATAAAGCAATTTTTTTTTGTTTGTTTTGTTTTGTTTTTTAAAGTATACCTCAATGTACATCCAGACTCCATCAGTTCTTTCCCTGGAGGTAGATAGCATTTTTCATTATAAGTCATTTGGAATTCTCCCGGGTCATTAATTTACTGAAAATAACTAAGTCATTCACAGTGGGGATAATTTTTTTTTGTCCTTTAGCACTCCTTGGCTGTTTTGGGATATAGTGACTCATCCATTCCAGTTCTCTCTGCCCCAGTTCATATGGAAGAATCTCCTTTATATTGCTTTCCATAGTCCCCACTAGCCTTGTCTGCACCAGTCTCTCCAACCAAGGCACTGCTTTTTTTTTTCCTTAAATGTTCTCTTCATTGTTATATTGTTTAGACTACCTCAAGTACTTTAGTAATAGAGCATTTCTTTATTGGCTAAATTACCTTTGGTGTTGTAGAAAAATATTGAGCACAACCTCCATTTAAGACTTTGTATCACAAAATAATCTTAAAACAGTACTTTAGTCTAAAGCCCTTTGTCTCACTTCAATAAGATACCTTAATTTAACTATCAATTCTGACAAAAATGTCAGATACTATAATTTTTCAGATTCTTTTGCAATGCCTAACTCACTGCCCAGGCTCCATATCAACCCAGATAGAAATGTTCATAGAGTGGTTAGGGAAATCTCTCCCTATCCATTGTTTCTTTCTCTGCTACCTACAAACAAGGACATGTCTTCCTTATCCTCACCACACCCCAAAAAGCCCCTCACTTGATCAAATCCATCCTCATTAACTATCACTCCATATCCTTTCTTTCTTTTATGGCTAAATTTCTCAGAAGTCAATCTGTGAGGGGTGGAGCCAAGATGACAGAGAGAAGGCAAGGACTTTCCTAAACTCTCCCAAACCCCTCCAAAGATGGTTAAATAATGCCCTAAACAAATTCTGGAGAAGCAGAATGCACAAAAGGATGAAATGAAACAATTTTCCAACCCAAGACCACTTGGAAGTTTGGCAGGAAAGGTCTGTTGCACTGAGGTGAGAATGGAGCACAGTTCAGTGCAGGCTGTGCCAGCACAGACCAGGGCTCAGACAGCCAGTTGCAGACTTTGGGAGTAACTGAATCAGCAGCAGCAGATTCTGCTTCCTGACCTCTTAGCCCATAAGGTAAGAGGAGATTACAGGAGTCTCTTTGCTGGCACTGGTGGCAGGACTGTCACCCATGCTCAGATCCAGATTACAGTTCTGGGAGGTAGTCCCAGGACTAAGGAAGAGTTAGTAGAATATCAGAGCTTGTGGCTGCAGGGGAGAGGGGACCCTCATCACAGTTCCAGGGAAGAAAAGATGCACAAAAACCAGAGCACCTGCCAAGAGAGTAATAAACACATCTCTCTTTAACTTATAGGTCCCTAGAAATATCTCTGTAAGTAGCTGCATAAAACCTCTGAAGCTTAGGAAAGTGCACACTCCTCCCTGGAAGCAGAGTCCCACTTTAGTAAATACCTAAAAGTCAAAAGATAGATAGGGAAAATGAGCAAACAAGAGAAAACAATTCTGATAATAGAAAGTTACTATGGCAACAAGAAAGGTTAAAACATTCAGTAGAAGAGAGCAAAGTCAAAACTCCTACATCCAAAGCATCAGGAAAATATGAACTGTTCTCAGGCCATGAAAGGGCTCAAATAGGTTTTTTTTTGTTTTGTTTTGTTTTTTTTTAATCATGGATGGGGCAGCTAGGTGGCACAGAGAATAGAGCATCAACCCTGGAGTCAGGAGGACCTGAGTTCAAATCTGGCCTCAGACACTAGACATTTACTAGCTGTGTGAACTTGGGCAAGTCTTTTAACACCAATTGTCTTGCCTTCCCCCTTCCAAAACAAAAAAATCAAGTAAGATAGAAAGAAAAAAATTGAGAAGAGAAATCAAAGTAATGCAAGGAAGTCATGAAAAATGAGTCAATAGCCTGGTAAAGGAGGTACAAAAGATATTGAAGAAAAGAACACCTTAGAAAACAGGCTAGGCCAAATGGTTAAAGAGGTACAAAATCCAATGAGGAAAAGAATGCCTTAAAAAGCATAATTGACTAAATGAAAAAGGAGACATGAAAATTCACTGAAGAAAAATACATATTAAAAAAAATAAAATTGGCCAAATGGGAAAGGGGTACAAAAGATCACTTAACAAAATAACCCCTTAAAAATTAGAATTGAACAAATGGAAGCTAATGACTTTACGATACAGTAAGAAACAATAAAACAAAACCAAAAGAATGAAAAAAAGACAATGTGAAATATCTCATCAGAAAACAACTGACCTAGAAAACAGATCCAGGAGAGATAACATAAAAAATATTTTAAAATTATGAAAGCCATGATAAAAAAAGAGCCTACACATTATCCTTCAAGAAATTATCAAGGGAAACTGCCTCAATATTTTAGAACCAGAGGGTAAAATAGAGATTAAAAGAATCCACTGATCACCTCAGGAAAGAGATCCCAAAATGGAAACTGCCAGGAATATTATAGTCAAATTTCTGGGCTCCCAGGTCAAGGAGAAAATACTGCAAACAACCAGAAAGAAACAATTCAAGTTCTGTGGAGCCACAGTCAGGATAACCCAAGCTATATCAGCTTCTACATTAAAGGATAACAGAGCTTAAAATGTTATATTCCAGATGGCAAAGGATCTAGGATTACAATCAAGAATCACCTACCCAGCAAAACTGAATATAATCCTTCAGGGGAAAAAAGAGGACATCCGGTGAGATAGAGGACTTTCAAGCATTCCTGATGAAAAGATCAGAACTAAAGAGAAAATTAGACTTTCAAATACAAGATTCAAGAGAAGCATAAAAATGTGAACAGGAAAGGGAAATCACAAAACACTTAATAAAGTTAAATTGTTTACATTACTGCATGGGGAAGCTGATACTTATAACTCATTAGAACTTTCTCATTATTAGGGCATTTAGGAGTATATCTAGAAAGAGGTATGAATTGAGTATGATGGGATAATATATTAAAAAGTAAAATTAAGGAGTAAGAAAGAGAAATCCACTGAATGAAAAGAAAAGGGAGAGGTACAATGGGGTAAATTATCTGACCTAAAAGAGGCATGAAAGAGCTTTTACAGTAGACAGGAAGATGGGAGAAGTGGTTGGAAATGCTTAAACCTTACTGTCATTGGAATTAGTTCAAAGAGGAAATAACATATATACTCATTTGGATATAGAAATCTATTTTACACTATAAGAAAATGGAGAGAAAGAGAATAAAAGAAGAGGGCTTCTCATAGAAGGAAAGGTGGAATGGGGAATGGAGCAGTCAGAAATCAAATACTTTTGAGAAGGAACAATATGAAAGGAAATAGAGAATAGAATAAAAGGGGGGAAATAGGGTGGAGAAAAATACAACTAGCAATCATAAATTTGAAAAAAAATAAAGTAAGTGTCTTAGGATGTCCTCATCTCTCAAGTATATAGAGAAATGAGTCAAATTTATAGGAAGAAGAGCCATTCCTCAATTGATAAAATATGAAGTCAGTTTTCAGATGATGTTATCAAAGCTCTCTACAGCCATATGAGAAAATGCTCTGAACAGAATTGATTGGAGAATTGCAAGTTAAACAATCTGAGGTACTACCTCACACCTATTAGATTGGCTAATAGGATGGAAAAGAAAAAATAACAAATGATGAAGGGAATGGGGGTGGGGGGAATTAAGACACTAGTACACAAATGTCATCATCATTCAACAGAAAGTACTCTCTCCAAAGTTACTAGTGATCTAATAGCCTTTGCTCAATTCTTACCCTTTCTGACCTCTTTGTAGCATTTAACACTGTCAATCATCTTCTTATTTTTGATAATTTTTGCTCTCTAAATTTGTGTGATGCTGCTTCCTCCTGGTTCTCCTCATAACTCTTCAATCACTCTTCCTCTGTCTCCTTTGCTGGATCTACCTCCAGATCACATCCAACTATGCATCACCCACAAGGCTTTGTCGTAGCGTCTATTCACTTTTCTCTCTATACTGTTTCACTTGATCAGCTACCTGGATTCAATTATCATTTCTATGCTGATGATTTTCAATTCTACTTATCCAGTTTTAATGTCTCTGTAGACCTCCAGTCTTGCATCTTCAACTTCCTATTAGAGTGAACTGAATGTCCTGAAGGATAACTCCAACAAACTGTGCCCCAATATAAAACTCATTGTCTTTCCTCTTAAGCTTTCTAACTTCCTCCAGACTAGCAACACAGGCTGCCCAATTCTTAATTCCTCACTTTCTCACTCCTCATATTCAATTTGTTGACAAGATCTAACAACTTTACCTTTGTAACATTATTTGTGTGTATTCCTCTACACAGTCATGACCTGGAATGGGCCATCATGAAGTAGACTGCTGGTTGGTTTTTCTACAGGAAGTGTCTCCTCACTCTAGCCCATTCTAAACTCAATCTTCAAAGTGATCTTCCTTAAATGCAAATCTGAGAATGTAATCACTCCCTCCCACCCACCCTTCACCACTCAATAAAGTCTAGTGCCTGCATATCACCTACAGCATCAATTATAAAATGTTCTTTTTGGCATTCAAAGTCTTATAAGAGCTCTCTCTCTCTCTCTCTCTCTCTCTCTCTCTCTCTCTCTCTCTCTCTCTCTCTCTCTCTCTCTCTCTCTCTCTTACACACACACACACACACACACACACACACACACACACACACACACACACACACACACACACACACACACACATACACGCACATACATTTTAAGTCTTCTTACTCCTTATGCCCTTAACCCCCACATATTCTGTGGTACAGTAACACTGATTTTGCTCTTACTGTAACAAGGTGTATTTCCTGACAGCATTTTTAGTGGCTGTTTCTAGTCTCTGGGGAACATCTTCCTGTCTTGTTTCCTGGCTTCCTTGACTGCATTTAAGTCCCAGGTAAACTCATACCATATACAAGAAGTCTTTGCCATCTCCCTTAACTCTAGTGTCTTTTCTCTTCCTTTGGATTGTAGATTAGTAGGTGCTTAATTTATATTTATTGACTGACTTTACTGACTGATCTTTGAGCAGATAGAAAGGAAAATACTTGCAAGCATCTTTAACCTAGGGCTCCTGAACGTTTAAAAAAAAATTGAAAACTATATTTCAACATAATTTATTTCCCTTAGACTCAGGAAGACCTAAGTTCAAATTCAGTTTAAAATAATTACTTGTTGTATGTACCTGGACAAGTAACTTAACCTCTGTTTGCTTCAGTTCTCATTTGAAAAAATCAGGATAATAATAGGCCCTACATCCCAGGGTTTTTGTGAAGATCAAATGAGAAACAAAATCTTGTGGAAATGAATGTTGAAGACTAAAATAAATAAATCAATTTTTAAGAAAAGATAAAATGAGATAATTATAAAGTGCTTAGCGTAACGTCTGGCACATAGTAAGTGTAATATAAATGTTAGCTCTTATTTTTGTCTTGCATGTTTTATTTCATGCATTTAAAAATCATAATCATGAGAAGGGGTCTAAAAGCTTTAATGAGTTTCCAAAATGACCCAAAACACCAAAAAAAAAGTTAAGAGCCCAAATCTTAAAAGAAGTGGTAAAAGGAGGAATTGAATGGCTCAATTAAAATAATTCCTCAGATTGTGGTGTCATTTTACAATTACTGTTGTTCTGAGATTATTACTTAAATTCCAATCTCTTCTTTAAACTTGACTATGATTATTTTTGTCTTTTTTAAACTTCCATAAATTATAATTCCTAAACAGCTTCTGTTAGAGCAGCTTTCAAAGAAAAGTATCTACCCTTAGACCCTTCTATATATAAGCAGAAATGTTTGGTATTTGGTTTAATTTAATTAATAATATTGTTACTAGTAGATCTATAATAAAGAGTAGAAAATTTCCTCATTCTTCTCTTTATCCTTTCATATTTATCTTTGTCAGGGCTGTTACGAATATCAGGGATCATCTAGATCAACTACTTTATTTTACAGGGAAGAAAACTGAGCCCTAAGAAGGTTAATTTTCTGATGTCTGAAAACCTAATTACTCTGTCCAAAAGGGGGAAAAATATTATAAACCTATGCCCAGACGGAAATGGCTGAATTAGAGGAGGTTTCTATCACTCTTCTCTACCTCAGTATTTGTCTCTTTTCACCTTTTATTTGGAATTAACATGAGGGACAACCTAGTCCAACCAATTTATTTTACAAATAAGGAGACTGAGCCTAGAAAGTGCTACTGTTCTGGTATCAGGAGACTTAGATCTACCATTTTCTAACTATGTTACTAAAGGTCAGGCTATTTTCCCAAAGCGCCTCATAGTTTTCTTATCAATAAAATGAGACAGTTTGACTAGCTGCATTGGTCCAGTGAGAGGTATTCCTACCTGTCTCTCTTGGTCACTGTACTCTGAATTAGAGATTCTGCCAATCCTGGAACAACTCAGGTGACAAGAAGGTTTGACTCCCTTTGTCCTTTCTCTTTGAGTAGCTTAGACTGCTCCCCAGTGAGAGTCTATAAAGATTCCAATTCCCTGCTGTGGGGTCAGCTTCAAGTCCCCTGGGCTCCAGAGCTGAACGGGACATAAACAACTATTAACTTAGGCTATACCTTGACCCAGAGTTCTCTGACTACCATTACCTATTAACTGTTGAACAAAACACACATTATGGTCATGATATAGACTCTGAAGAAAAGCCGTTAGAAAGTTGTTTCCCCCACTTACACTCTTTATACGCTGCCATTCCTCGTGCTTTTCCTTCTTACAATCTTTATCACACCATCTCCTGTGGAAAGTGAGATTGAACCATAGGAAAAACTAGGATTCAACAAGATTGGCTATCAGCTGGGATATATTTTGGACCAAATTTTAAATGCCTGGTTAAAAAGTACTCTCATAAAATCATTTAACTCTAAAAGTTGGAAGGCATAACAATGACCATCTAATCCAATTTGTTCCTAAAAAAGATCTACTTTATAGCAAATCTGATTTAAAAAAAGATCACAGTATGTTCTTGGAATTTGCTAGTGACTGAGGTCTCTTTACCTCCCCAGGCTGTCCTGTTAATCTTTTAAGAACAATATTATTTTATTTTTTATCAATTATTTTTGTTAATGCCTTCTTTCTTATATTGTCATAATTATTCTTTCCACTACATTTTTCTGAAGAATCATTCCAAATATTTAAAAGTATTTTTAAGAGGAAAAAATATCAGCACAACTGATTATTTCATTGGAAAAGTCTGAAAGAACATGCAATATTAACATCTGTGGACCTCATACCTCCAAGAAGGTGGTGGGGGGAGGGGATGTCAGCACTGTTTTCTCAAATCTTTTCATTTGAGTCATGCATGATCTTTATAATTTTATTATATTCAATTTTGATTTTCTTTCTGTGTGTGATTAATAAATATAAAAATTATATGATTTCTCATCATAGAATACTTGATATGGTCACAGAGAATGTCCTGCTAAAAAATGGAAGAGGTAACTTCTACACATGTCAAGGTTCTACAGATGATACTACACCAGTGATATAATTATTAGTTGATCTGCCATAGAGAAAATTCTTAGTCAATCTACTGTAGAAAAAGGTATCTATTTCCTACACATTTTCATCTGTCTGTGTCTCTCAAACAGACACACATGTGCAGAAAAAAAATTCTCTTGTGAGTTTTAGAAAAAATCTCTGAACCAATTTATTAATATGACTGAATTTCTACTTAGAAAGATACTGAAATCAAGAATTCTCATCCCCCCATACACACTTAGGAACTGGCAACCATATCTGGCCTGAGTAATTTACAACTTACATACCATAGTAATGGTGAAAAAAATGAAGAAATTTTTACAATAAAGTGAAATACAATTCAGCTTAGATCTTCTTTGAAACTTTCATGCAACACTAACTAATGACCAGGTCAGCATAAATAGGAGGGACATCTCTTTAACAAACTAAGGGACTTTTCCTGTCTCCATCACGTGAATAGAATGACTTTCCATCTATTAACCTAATTTTTTAATTACGAAACTGGGTATAGATTTCTCTCTTCATTCTCTTCATCTCTTAGAACTAAGATCACTCCTTAAATTAAGGGAAAATTGATACGTCTTCAATTCAAGAAAGATTAAGGAATTTACATCAGGGAAGAGTGTTGGACCTTGTGTCTGGAAGACTCATACTCCTCAGTCCAAAATTTAGCCTCAGACACTTACTAGCTACGTGACCCTTGGGTAAGTCACCTAACCCAGGTTGACTCAGTTTCCCCATCTATAAAATGAGCTGAATAATGAAGAGGCAAAGCACTGCAGTATCTTTGCCAATATATCCCCAAATGGGATCATGAAGATAAAACAAAACTGAATAACAAATACCTATTATGATATCACTTCTGAACTTTTTTTCATAACAAGTTAGGGTACCAATGCCTTTGAAGCTCTATGCCTTCACAGAATCATTTTCAATGTATCAATACTTAGAATTTCACTGCACAAAGCCATCTAAACAATTGCATCAATCATAAACTTTTTAATGTAAATTTATGAGATAATTATTTTTTTCCTAGCCTCAGTGGATAGAACGAGAAGTGAGTTGAAGCTATTAAAACATAAGATTAGGCTTGATGTCCAAACAAACTTCTAACCAATTAGAGCTGGGCAATGGGGCTGCTTTCAAGGGTAGTGAGTACACCTTGTTCAAATATGCTGTGATGAATATTTTTGGGGGAAATTTATGGGTAGAAAGGAAGTTCTCTTTCAACTTTGAAATTCTGTTTCTATGATTACATGCAATTAGGAGAGATGAAAGTAATTAAGAGACTTCAAGATTCTATTTAGTTTGACCAAGAAAATAATTCTTGAAAATAAACAAAGTATACATACAATAGAATCATATAATTTCCTTATTTCTCATACGATTGTTAATCTACTATAGAGAAAACTGTCTGTGTATGTTTATCTATTCCTTTTTCATGATTTCAAGCCTCTCTCTCACTCTGTCTTTGTCTCTGTCACACACACTCTCTCCACACACACACACCCACATACATGTATATGTATGCGTGTATATGTTTCTGTATATGATATCCTTATTAGAGATTAGAAAACAGAAAAAAAAAAGTTTTGATAGCTGCTAATATATAATTGGGATTTGTTGTGTCGACAGAGATCTATAACCTGCCTGCAATCAATAGCACACTTCCATCACACATGGGCAACCAGGTTGTGTAGTACATAAAGTGTTCAGCCTGAAGTCAGGAGGAGCAGAGTTCAAATCTAGTCTCAGAAACTTACTATCTGTGTGACCCTAGGCCTGTCACTTAACCTTTGCCTCAACTTTTTCACCTGAAAAATGAGAACACCGGAGTAGCAAACCATTCCAGTGTCTTTGCCAAGAAAACCTCTAAAATGGGGTCACAAAATGTTGGACACAATGAAAATAACAATAAAAACAGTAATATCTTATCAATCATCTTTTTTGGCAGATAAAGTATCATTTATTTTTCAATTTAACTGAATTAAACCAGTCAGATAATCATCAAGTATTTATTATGCAATGGTAATGTTCCAGGTTCTGTGCTAAGTGCTGGGCATAAAAAAGACAAAATAAAAGTTTTTGCCCTCCGGGAATTTGCATAATATCAAGGGAGACAAAATGTGCAAAGACAAGCCTATATAAATACATAACAAATAGATATAATATAATTTGCAGAGCTAAGTAGCACAGGAAGAAGTGATTTTCCATCTGACCTCAAATATTTACTAGCTATGTGACCCTGAGCAAGTCACTTAACCTCTATTTGCCTCAGTTGTTCCAACTGTAAAATGGGGACACACTGATGAAGGAAATGGCAAGTCACTATAGCATTTTTACTAAAAAAAACCCATGGACTTGTGCATGGGGTCACAAAGAGACACAACTGAACAACAATAATTTGGGGAAATACGGCACTGGAATTGGAGAGGGTGGATCAAGACAGGCTTTATGTAGAAGATGATGCTTGAAATGAGCCATGAACAGAACAAGTAATTGGAGTGTTATGTATGAGGACCAGCGAGAAGCTCAGTTTGATTGCCCAACAAAATGGGGAAAGGCAGTAATGTAAATAAGACTGGAACGACAGGTTAGAATCAAGTTGTAAGTGAATTTAAAGGACAAACAGAGGAATTTATATTTTATCTTAAGTCAATTGGAAACCTTTGGAGTTTATTGTATACAGAAGTGACATGGGTGGACCTCTACTTTAGGAAAGTCATTTTAACAGCTGTGTAGAAGATATATTAGAGAGGGGAAAGATGTTCTATAGATAATTATTAACCATCTACTGTGTGCAAAGCAATGTTGAAATAGAAAACAGAAAAAGAAACAAAAGTCCCTACCCTCGAGGAGCTTATATTCAACTCATCTTTGATAGAGGGAGGAGGGCAGCATGTATTTTCCTGTCTTTAAGAGATACTAAAAATTGATCCTTGATTACCTTTAACATCATGGTACCTACAGCAAGGATTTATTTTTGGTATATTTCTAAGTCTGTCTGTTTTTTTAAAATGAATTTTCTTATAGCATTTTTTTTTCCACTTCCCGACATTGTTAACTGTAATCTGAGGTGTCAAAGGTCAAATGTGGTATGAGCAAACATGCTAATGAGAATCAGTTACTGTAGAGATACAGGCAGAGCTGTTTCATTTCATGTCTACTGTTCTCTTCTTGGTTGGATCTTACTTCCACTTCTACATTAGGTGAAAGAAGTTGAGGATGTAAAAAAAAGAATTTGAGTTAAAGATGAATAAAAATAAAGCAGGAGAAGGAATTGGAAAGAGGGGTTTGGACTTTTAAAGGCTTGAAACTGAAAATGTCATAGAGGAAAATTTTGTAAGAATCAAGGTGAAACTGAAGAAATTGAGAAAGTTTTAAAAGATACTTCAGAAAGAGGAAAAAAAGAGAACATAAAGCAATAGGGAAGGGCTCAAACTGCAAGATAAGGGGAAAGAGGAAAGAGAATGACTGGAAAGAAAAAAAAATGGGAAGATATAGAAGAAAACTGATTACTAGAAGAAAAAAATAAATTTGTTCCTGTCAAGGTGCCAATGACTTGATAATGTGACACATCTGGAACTGAGATTCCCAACCAGTCACCATGGCCCTTATAGAAGCTGCCCACTAATCTCAGAGGGATTAGGACCAAGAGAGCTTTAATCAAGAAGGACAAAGAAATGAGGAGCTCCAACAACTGTAGAAAGCAGGGAGAATTTTTTTTTTCTGAGCTGAATAAACTATGCAATATTCATTTTTTTACCTTAACCAAGTAGAGTAATGGCTATCTATGCTCAAAATGAAGACTTGTCTTACTCTTAGGGGAAAAAAAGGTAACAAGATTTAAGGATAGTATCTTCACTTCTAAGCTATCAGAAGGAATAAAACTTTTTTTTTTTTAAATGAACCTCAAAAGACAGATGGGAATCTTGCTTTGGGAGGAGTTTAAAGGGTTAATTACATTTAAGACTACAGCATTCTACTCTGTTAAAATTTGCACAATATCAAGCTATAGCACTTTGAGAGTTTCAACATCTGTATCCATGAGAGTGGCACATTCCTTTGACAATACATCTCCTTGAATCATGTTTTGTTTCATAATATTGATTAGAAGGTTGGCAAAGAAAGCAAATTATCTATCAAGGAACTGGTATATCTTTCAAGGAATCTTATATGGTTTTGAATATGAATATAGAGACCAGCAGTGGATTCAGAGAGGTACACTGACAAGCAAGGAAATACTGGTACAACCAACATTATTGAAACAGCCTTCCCTCACCCAAAAAAAAAAAAACCAAGTCAAGTGCAAGTCACATCATTATTTCTCTGATGCCTTGGTCTTCTTCGGCAACGAAGGATGAACGCACACACACACACACACACACACACACACACACACACACACAATGTACTTTAAGAGGAAAAGCTCTGTGGATTGGATTCATGTTTTTGTGAACAATCTCCAATTTATAACTTTTTGCATGTAGAAAAAAAAGATCTACTTTACACTTTCTTTTATGAAAGCCTAACAGTTCATTTCTCATACTTTCATCAAGGATGCTTTCAATGTAGGACAGATTATCCCCATAAAAAATTTTGCATTGTAAGTTGGTATCTAGTAACCAGTTATTTTCCCAGTCACATTTCTATGATGATAATATTTGTTCTTCTTCCTTTTAGATACGTTGGCTTTTGATCTTTTAATCACTCTAATATTGTGTTGCATTCCACAAAATGTCTCCTCTGTGTTAAATACTTGGGACTTTCTAGCTGCCTTCCTTGATTTTCTTTGATGCCGCTTCTATTTCATCATAGAGTACACCAAAGATTGAAATATTTAGGTCTAAATATAATGGCTCTTCTTTTGTTGATGGAGACAAGAACTTACTATTAAAATTAATGAATGAACAAACAAATAGTGCAATAAACCTACTGAAAAAGGAAATGTGCCAGCACAATTGTAGTCCAGGGGCAATTTTATTTGTCAAGTAAATATACATGCATTTTTGATTTCAAGACAAGGGCTTTTTTGTATGTTTTTGTATAAATACTGGTCATAATAAGCTAGGGGCAGATTCAGAGCTAGAATATAGATACATTGCCTCCCATTTTAGTATTTTCCAAGTATTTCCAAATTAAAAGATCCCTTCTCATTTTGTCCTTTGGTTATTATTGATCTCCTTTAAAATTGGCCCTTAATTGCAAAGGTCATGAAGATATTTCATGTTACTTCTCCATCAATTGTTGAAACCATTTCTTTCTAGAAGACAGATTGTGTGGTCTCTAATCACACTTTACCAATCAGTTCCTTCTAAACTGACTCTGTTTACCTGCTTTACTTTGGTATGTTGAAAGATCATTTTCCTTCTGATTCCCCAAAATTTCTAATCTGAATAAAGCCATCTATCTCGAGTCCACTGGATAGCTTCTGTTATTACATCACAGCCATCAACTCAAGTCAAATAAGCAGGCATCTAAAGAAGATACTGGGGACTATTCCTTGTTCAATATAAATGCTAACATTTCTAAAGCTCCCATGCTCATCTGATAACTGATTGAAGGAAAACACAGGGTTCTAAAATTGTTGTTGAGTCATTTCAATTCAGTGTTACTCTTTGTGATCCCATTTGAGATTTTCTTGGGAAAGATACTGGAGTGGCTTGCCACTTCCTACTCCAGCTCATTTTAGAGATGAGGAAACTGAGGCAAATAGTGTTAAATGACTTGCTCAGGGTAACACTGCTAATAAATGTCTGAGACCTGATTTTAGCTCATGAAGATAAATCTTCCTGATTCCAAAACCAGTGATCTATTTATTCACTGTGCCATTTAGTCCTAAAATGCATGCTAAAAATTGGAGAAAAGATAGTTGTTCCTTTCCAATAAATGCTAAGTGAATCAGCTCAAAAATATCTATCATTCTAGGGATGATGGTTATGACCTAGGCCAGGGATGTCCCATATGCTCACTATCAGTTAGTATGTTCTTATGGAAATAATACTTGAATCAGAGGACATGGATTGTAGTTGTCGTCTCTTCCCTGCCATTCACTTACTATTTGGTTCCCCACAGCCCCAAGCCAATCAGGGTTAAGTGACTTTCCTAGGGTCACACAAGTAGTAAGTGTCGAATGTCTGAGGTTGGATTTAGACTCAGGTCCTCCTGACTCCAAGGCTAGTGTTCTATCCATTGCACCACCTAACTGTGTCTGACTTATTATTTGTGACCTTGGCCAAGTAATTTACCTTCTCTGGGCTCATTCCTCTTCTACTAAAGATAGGAATGGCTTCAGGGGTTATTGTGATGAATCTAATGAAAAAAGGTAGTATTTGGAAATATTCCATAACAGTAAAGGACTATATTAATGTAAAATGTTTCAGAAAGCCAACATGTCATACTTAGAACTCTTTAGTAGGATTGACATCTGACCTGCTCCTACCATCACCTTCTCCTCTGGAACCCACTTAACTTAATGTTACAGTTTCTCTCTTGTTTTCTCCTATATGGATTAGAAATTTCAGGGAAAGAAGTTATTTTCACTGGGGTTATGAAAGAAAACACAGGTGCTCCATCAGCCACCACCACATCATCCATACATAGAACCATCAGTTACAACAAAGGGAGAAGTTTTGAATGTTGTGGATCAGTTAATTTACCTTGGTATGTGTGCCAGGCATGTACACATTGACAATGAGGTTGATACATGCATTGCCAAAGCTAGCCCAGTGTTTGGGAGGCTCCGAAGAAAAGTTTGGGAGAGAAGAGGTATTAAACTGACTACCAAATTGAAGGTCTATAGAGCCATTGTGTTGGCCTCATTATTGTAAGCCTGTGAAACATGGACTACCAGGAAATTGAATCGCTTCCACTTGAACTGTCTTAGGAAGTTTCTGAGGATCACCTAGCAGAATAAGGTACCAGACACTGAAATCCTTGCTTGAACTGAACTGCCAAGTACTCAAAATCATGCTTCAGAGAGAACAACTCTGATGGGCTGGCCACGTTGTTCGAATACAAAATATATACTTGCCAAAAAGACTATTTTATGGAGAATTCACATGGGGCAGGTGATCTTATAATGATCAGAAGAGGGGATACAAGGGCACTCTCAAGGTCTCTCTCAAGAACTTTGGATTTGACTGTTCAACATGGGAGACACTGACACAGGACTGCTCAGCATGGCAAGACCACATCAGAAAAGATGTTGTACTCTATGAGCAAAGCAGAATTGAGACAACACAAAGAAAATGTAGGATGCGCAAATTTGGAGTATTCACTCCAAAAATTCATATAGACTATTTGTGTCTAACCTGTAGTTGAGCATTCTGAGCTTGTATTGGTCTGATCAGCCATGGTTGGACACACTGAAACTTTGTCATGATGTTATTTTGGAAAACAACCAACCAATGAGGATAGGTGAGCAAAATCTTTATGGGAAAGGAGTTAATGGAAGGAAATCAATGATTTGAACAGGGCACATAGGTCAATTTGGGGCTTGGGCAGTCAATAGTGATGGAAAGCAGTCCACTAATCTAAATCATACAATACGTAAGATGAGGAGTATAAAAATAAGGATGGAAGATGAGGTGGTAGGCCTTGAATATCAAAGTTCATTCAGGTCTTTGGGTGTTGGGACAAGCAACGTGGAAGCAACTAGGTGGTACAGTACAAAAGTACGTGGGCATGAAATAAGGAAATCTTTGAGTTCATATCTGGTTTCAATATTCACTTAGCTGTGTGACCCTAGGTAGGTCACTTAATCACTATTTGACTAATTTTTTTCTAATCTATAAAATGGGGGATAAAAATACTACCTCACTGCAAAGATGTTGAGGATAAATTGATATTTGCCATGTTAATGTGTGTGTGATACCGGGGCAAGTCCCCTAGACATTCTGGGCCTCAGTTTCCACAATTGTAAAATGAAGAGGTTGGCATAAATAACCTCTTGAGTCCCTTCCAATTCTAAATCTATGATCCTATTAATAAAGGCTAAGTATGCCCTGTAGCTATGCAAGTACATTGAGCTGAAACCAGGACAACAGTAAATGATTAAGCCAGACCTGGGAATGGGGTGTTCCTGGTCTTGAGGGTGACTAACTTTTCATTGGCACTAGCACCTGGGTTTCTGAGCAGAGGTATGAGAAACTTAGTTAAGAGCTAAGTATTTTTCAGGGAATTGTGACAGGTATAGGAAAGCGGCAAGGTCTAGTTACTGGTGTTTTGATTCCCAACATAAATTAAGACAGAGAAGCAACTGACTACAGTGATTTAAGTGTCAGGCCATGTGGGAAGTATTGAAAGGAAAAATGCATTTATTAAACACCTACTCTGCGTCAGGCATTACAAGTATCTTATGAATAACAATGACTTCAAGGCCCGAAGTTCTACCTACTGGGCTACTTGTTGATCTGTGTCTGGAATCCTCTTTTCCTTCTGTCCTCCTGTCTTGTAAATTCTATTTGAATTTCCACATTTCAAAAGAAGCCTTTACTGATCATCCTTAAGAAATGAAGTACACACAAGCAGGACAGTTTTACAAATAATATGTACAATTTATTTACATACTTTAAAAAAAGGCAGTAGAAAAAGGACATTCAGTTTCACGTTTAAAATATTCCTTTGTGTTTTCTTGTTCAGAGTTGAAATTTTAAATTAGACCATTCCTCTCCCAATACTTTGAATCTTAGCTCCAGCAGGCATCAAAGGTAACATGGGAAGCATTTCTCCATGAGTTACCAGTTTGCTTCCTGGGTCAGGGAATTAACACTTTCTATGGAAAAGGATCCATGTGCGCCAAGTCTAGAACTTCAAGATATGGCATTTTCTTTTTCCCTGAGGGAAGAAAAAGTAAAGAAAATGAAGGCCGAGTAGGGGCCCAGAAGTTAATTTACTTGGGCATTTGGTATATAATGCATTATCCCACATTGAATTAAAAGACAAGCGTATACTCATCCTTCATCAAGATATGACATGGTGCTATAGTGGATAGAACGTTGAGCCCAGTGACTGGGCAAGTGACTTGCCTAAGATAATACAGCTAGAAAGACTGGAGTTAAAAATAAAGTAAGGAAGTCTGGCCAAGTCACCCAAACATGGGAGCTCTGAGGGTTTATTATCTTCACCCACTTCTTACCAAGGTACTGACCTTAATAAAGACTCTGGATTCCTATTATATCATCGTCACTGAGCCTGAAGAATTTTGGGTCCTGATATTGATAGTTAGGGAACATGATAGAGTCTGAATCCTGAGAGTGTCCCAGGCCTAGGGCATGGCCTATCTCATGAACAGCCACCACGAAGAGGTTGACTCCTGAGGTTGAAAAGGTTGAGAGACATGAAATAAATTTAATTATAAAAAATAAGAGGATTGGGTATGAAGATGGGAAAAAGAGTATAAAACTGCAAAATAAAACAAATAGTTTCCAAGGAGAGAAAGCATTAACCTCTCCTTCCCCTGAAACTCCTACCCTTTCTGATTTAAATGAAGAATTCTTAAATAATGAAGTTTCCATGTGAGTCAACCAAGATCCACTGGATTCTGCCATCATTTGTCTTTGCTTCCCAGTGTCTCTTGCATTGCTATGTTGGATCCCCGATTACCTAAAGGTCAGATTTACCCTCGTCATAATAGGACCATTCTTCATCCCTGTCAAAGTGGATTGCTCCTTGGTAGTTAGGAACTGGGGCAAAAGCATGAGCTAGGGTGTTTCCTTCTCCATCAAAGGGATAGGCATCTCCATGATCTGCAAGAGAAGGAGAGAATAAGCATTTGGCTTCCTAGTTCATTCATGCACCCAACTCTTTGTGATCCCATTTGGGGTTTTCTTAGCAATGATACCGGGTCAGTTCTCCAGCTCATTTAAAAGTTGAGAAAACTGAGGCAAACAGGGTTAAATTAACTTGCCTAGGGTCACATAGCCGGTAAGCATCTGCAGCTTGATTTGAATTCAGGAAGAAGGTAAGTCTTCCTGACTCCAGGCCCTGCACTCTACCCATTGTGCTACCTAGCTTCCACACATACAGGCACTGTGCTAAGCAATTTAAAATATCATGTTGGTGGACAGGAATTGAGAAATCACACTGGGGAATGTAGAAGAGAGATCTTCTTGGAAGCCTGTTGAGAAGCTTACGTCAGGGATTCATCTATCCCATGTTTTGAAATGGACATAAAGATAAAAGTTCCAAAGGAATGTTACAATGGGAGATGAAGAAAATTCTCATCTGTATAGAGGAGAAAAGAGGGTTAGTTTAAATCCTTAAAATTAGAACACTATCTTAGCACCCAAAAAAAGTTAATAAATCTAAAAGATGGCATTAAGGAGCTTCCAGAATGAGGAATATGTTCAAATATGACCTCAGATACTCACTATCTGCCTCCATTATCTAATCTTTCTAACCTCAGATGCTCACTATCTGCCTCAATTTTCTCATATATCTCCAAGGATGTCTGTCAGGACCAATGAAATGCTGCAGCACCCCTGAAGGAGCCTGAGAATGCAGTTTGCTTCTCTAATTTGCTTGATTACTTTCAGGTTTTGAGTCAGAGGCAGTTAGTCAGATAGGAAACATCTTCAGTGATCCCTCATTTTCTAGGTGTTATTGCCTTCTTACCTCCAGCCAAGAAAGCAAACTCAATGTCAGAATGTTGTTTATACACTCGTCGGAACTTCAAGGGCGTCACGCTACTCCAAACTTCTGCTGCTTTTCGCAAGATCTTTTCAACTGTCCTATGATTCATGCCCCTTGGATAGTTGATGATACTAGGAGAGACAAAATGGAAGGGAGTTGAAGTGTAACACAGACAATGTGAGGCATTATAGCCCCTTGGAAAGAATACTGGATTTGGAATCAGATCCCTGGGTCCAAATACCATTTCTGCTGCAGTTCACCTCATTCAAATTTATCATTTTATAAATGAGACTGGGAATCAGAAATTACATGACTTGCCTAAGTCATTATGTCATCTTGGCTCAGTTAAGAAAATACCAGCCGCTACTAGAGGGACCATATCATTAAAGGTATGGAAATTATAATCTAAGGATAGAGACACTTGAATAGGTACTTGAATACCCTGGAGGCTTATGGAATTTTCTTTTGTGGATGAAAGATTATTTATTGATGCTGTCCTGACAGAACAATGTCCCTCCATCACCACCCTCTTCTTCTCTCTTTTCCCCTTGGTCTCCACAGATCCTCCTGGAGATGCTCCATTCTATGACCTAAGAACAGTTACCTGTAGGTTATGGGGTTATTTCTAATTTTGGGCTTCCCAGGAAAAAATGAGTAGTCAGCAACATCTCGGACCCCACATCGAGGCTGCCTTATGATGGCCTTTGTGGGCTCATCCAACCACCCAGTTTCTTCCAGCCTGAAGAAATGCTGCAAGAAGCGCAACTGATCCTCAAGAGTTTGGTACTGGGATTCTTCTTTGGTGAAGAAGAATCGATGAAAGTAATTCTAAAATAAAAGGGAAATGAGCCTGAGCCAGAGGCATGAGAGAATATTCAGGGAGCTGAAAGTTCCCAGAGAGGACAAAGAGGACAATTAATAGGCACAAGATTTTTATAACTGGAGTCTAAACCCTTTATTTTACAGGTGAGAAAACTGGCCCTAGATAATAACTTAACTCAGGTTAAATGGAAAGCTAGCAATTGAGGTCCTCTGGCTTCAAATCCAGCCTTCTTTCCATTTTACCAGATCAAGTTATCAAAAATATAAAGTACTATTATGTACCTATATCCAATACCATTTGAGATCTAAGGATAAACATATGGTCTTGTGAATCTAAGGCCCTGTTTGGAGTGGGTGGGTGGTAAGACATGGACATAAAGCAAGTTACAGCCCAATGGAAATAGGCAGTACAAATCCAAATAATGCAACCATTTCATAGATGGTTAGAATTAGCAACTACCAGTAGTTAGATAAATGTAAATGATTGTCCCAGCCTTGAGATTCCACAGGTCTGGTGTAGAAGATAGACGCAAAATAGACCCAGGCTTTGCCTTATAGGTTGATTATGTACTAGGAATACAAAGAAAAGTATTTCTTGTAAGATACATCTAGTCATACACTTTGACCTCAAGATTAGTCCCAAATGGAGTCACAGAGAGATGATTAAAAAAAAACAACAAAAATTATGTAGTTCAGAGTTGGGTGGCAAAGAGTTCTTTAAAGCATTGGAAACTTATCTGTTTTACGCCTGAGTGCGCAGAAACAAGGAGACTTAGCCATGCTTCCTAAGATCACTACAGCAGGAAAGAAGGGCATATGATACTTACCTTAAAGAATTCCAAATCATCACGGATAGTTTTGGGGATCACTGGAAAGGACAAACAACAGGGCAGGCAAAGAACAAAGATGAGAAGACTAGACCACATGATTAAAGTTTCTTCCAGCTGTACTGTAGGCTATGACCCGTTTTTGGCCCTGGAAGAGTTTATAAGATTCAGGTCCTGGTGAGTCATATCAGGTACAGTCTTTTTTCCTGGATTAGTGAATGATGCTAACTTCTTAGGGGGAGGGTAGCAGTCTTGCCAAAGTGATGAGATTAGCTACTAGATATTAATCTCTCTCATTTCCATTCATTGCTCCCTCCACCCCACCTGAGGCCCTAGGGCTAGTACTAGCAAGTAGAAGTACTCTAAGCCTCTGAGGTCTCCAAACATTTTTTGAACTTGAATCTCAATCAGTATTCCCCCTCTCCCTAGCTCCACATCATACTTGTTAGGGGAGGGATGTGTCAGTCTTCCCAAAGGCACTTGAGCTATTCTTTCTATGAATTCTCCAGTCAGGAATAGGTTATAATTCCTTGGAGGAGTGACCGTTTTCATGCCTCCCAAAGGAAGAAAGGTCAGGACCTTTTAGAAGGAAGGAACTGGGGAAATGTTTAGCTGTAATGAGTGATGGCAAAATAAGGTTGTGTTAGACACAAACCTCTAGATTGACTACTGGGAAGTGAAAAGGAAGGGTGCAATGTTTCCCACCCTTTGATTACTTTATCACACATACTTTGGAGTCATGCCCTGATCTCCCAGGTGGCCATCAGCCCCACCATCAAGGTTCTGGGTCATACCATGAAGATTGGTGGACATGCCCTAGAGTATTCTAAAGTCTTTGCACAGCTATTTACATATTGGGTCAATCCTTTCCCCTAGAGTCACAGGAATAAGAAAAGCAAGGTACAGATTGAGAGACAGAAAGAGAGGTAGAGAGAATGGGAAAGAGGGAGAGGAAGAGACAAAGGCAAGGGCAATAACACAAGGCAGCCTGAGAGAGAAAGAGAGACAGACAGACAGACAGATAGAAACAGCATCAGACAGGATATAAATGGGAGTTAATGGGAGTTGGGGGTGGGTGGAAAAGGCCTCCTGTAGTAGGTGAGATTTGAATTGATCCTTGAAGAAAGACAGGAAAGCCATGAGGCAAAGATGATGAAAGAAAAGTATTCCAGGTGAAAAGGGAGGGAATCTGGAATTGAAGAGGCATGTGTAAGGAAAAGAAGACCAAAGGGTACATAAAAGGTGAGTAAACTGTGGTGTCTAAGGTAGGGTTTACACCCAA
The DNA here is from genome assembly GCF_028372415.1 of Notamacropus eugenii. Taxonomy (NCBI): domain Eukaryota; kingdom Metazoa; phylum Chordata; class Mammalia; order Diprotodontia; family Macropodidae; genus Notamacropus; species Notamacropus eugenii. Next base: position 93,076,578 of record NC_092876.1, read on the forward strand.
GTATAATTGAATCCATGTCCAGAACTCTATCCACAACTATATATTCATGCTATAAAGAAAATCAAGGAGAGGCACAAATAGGAGATATTACCAAGTGTCATTAAAAATGAGAATGTATGGTATTCAATAAGGATGGGAAAACATACACAAAGTGAGATACAATTGATCTGAGTGGAGGCCCCAGGCTCTGCTAGTTCTATAGTCATTCAAAGATAAATGGACCATGTTCCCATTAAAGGCAAGCCTAAGCCTATTATCCTACCTAAGACTACTTCCTATGCATAGGGAGAACGCCCACACCTATTTCAGCAAAAGAAAGACAGAAAAGGGGATGATTCAGAAGACAGTTCATCCCCAGGATTACTCTTTGGACTCATATGCTGATCTAGTCACACATTTTCTTTACTGATCCTTCACTGGGTGGGGATGGGGGTGGGGTTCTAGAGTGAGGAACAAAGAGAGAAGAACTTAGAAGAGGAATGCACATTGACAGGAAACTTGAAAATTAATTCCTTTTCCTTCCTTTTGAAAGTAGCCATGTGTTTCTTTTATCTTGTCATCTTCCCATTCCTTCAGCTTCTGAACTTCTCTCCCCACAAATCATCTGTAAGAAAATGACTGTATTTTTGTCTTCATTGCTTTATTTGATAGCTAGATAATATAATAGTGATAGATTCTAGGTAGAATAGTGTGATGGATCTGGGGTCAAGAACACCTTGGTTTAAACCTGATCTCAGACACTTACTAGCTATGTGACCCTGGGCAAATCATTTAACCTATGTCTGTCCCAGTTTCCATAACTACAAAGTGGGGATTATAATCATACCTACCTCCCAGGGTTATTGCAATGATTAAATGAAATATGTGTAAAACATTTAGCACAGTAGTAGGCACTATATATATATGTATATATATATATATATATATATATATATATATATATATATATATATATATATATATATATATATACATATATATATCAATTGTTGAGCCACTTTTTAATTATGTTGAACTCTTCATGACCCCATCTTAGGATTTCTTGTTTGTTTCGTTTTATTTTCGGCAAAGATACTGAAGGGGTTTGCCATTTCCTACTCTAGCTCACTTTATAGATGAGGAAACTGAGGAAAACAGGGCTAAGTGATTTGCCCAGGGTCACACAGCTAGAAAGTGACTGAGTCCAGATTTGAACTTATGAAGATAAGTCTTCCAGATTTTCATATAAATATTAGCTGTTATTATTATCTTTCCTCCAGGTAATATATCACTTCTTGCCCTAGGGAAACCAAGTTTCCACCTTGGTATTTCCAGCACCTTATACAGTGCCTGGTGAAATGGTATGGGTGATGTCTTTTGATATGTGTGTAAATTGGATTTAAGTGAGGCAGAGCTGCATGAAGTCATCAGCCTCACTCCTCCAGAGTCATAGTCCAATGTCATGACAGAGTCAAGACGGCTGGTGGTGACTCAGGATGCAGTGGATGACCTTGGCGTCTTCAGTGTCTAAACAAGCTCTAAGTGCTCCACATCACCTGCTTCATCTGCCTTCATGGCCATTGGAACAAATTGTTCTCATCCACCCATTTCACCAGAGGAAGTCTTCACAATCTCCTAACTCACCAATGGGTTTGAGACTCCTTGGTTACTCTCAACCTGATTTGGGCCATCTGACAAAACAGTTTACATGGGTGTGACCACTGCGCACGCTGCAGCTTCTTAGAGCCACAGGTGAGAGTTAGGTAGAACAGGTGGACACCAAAGTATGCATTGCCAGACCTAGTTCATTGTTTGGAAGGCTCTGAAGGAAATTTTGGAAGAGAAGAGGTATTATACTGACTACCAAACTGAAGGTCTACAGAGCCATTGTGCTGACCTCATTGTTATATGCTTGCAAAACATGGACAGTCTGCTGGCGCCATGCCAAGAAACTGAATTGCTTCCACTTGAACTGTCTTTGGAAGATTCTGAGGATCACATGGCAAGAAAAAGTACCAGACACTGACTGAGTCCTTGCTGTAGCTGAACTACCAAGTATTCAAACTATGCTTCAGAGAGTGCAACTGTGGGTTGGACACATTGTTTGAATGCAAAATGTATGCTTGACCAAAAACTATTTTATGGAGAACTCATATGGGGCAGGATATCAGATGGTGGCCAGAAGAAATGATACAAGGACACTCTCAAGGTCTCTCTCAAGAACTTTGAATATGACTGTGTAACCTGGGAGACACTGGCACAGGACTGTTCAGCATGGCTTGCCCACGTCAGAAAGGTTGCTGTGTTTTTTCAGTAAAGCACACTTGAGATAGCACAAAGTAAACACTGGATGGGCAAATTTGGGATATCCCGTCCAAATATTCACAGGGACTATCTGTGCCCAACCTGTATTAGAGCATCCAAGTCATATTGGTCTGATCACAGTCGGACACACTGAAATTTCAGTTTATCATGGTGATATCACTTTGATCCTCTTCGAAGATGAAGGACAACTACCAACCAACAGTGCCTGATACATAAAACATATTTAACAAATGTTTGTTGAATTGATTTTACACTTTATACACATGCCTACTAAGAATCTGCTCCCTTCATGTTAAAGAAAGACTCTCACCTTTGTTTCCCTCAGACAAAGTCTAGGATTTTGTTATTTTTTAATATTCAGTCTTTCAAGGCCCTGGGAAATCAAACTATGTATTGTAGAAGGGATCAGTGTTTTTATTCTGGTTTTACCAAGCTCTGTCTAACCCCTGAAGATTCCCAATGTTCTAACAATATCCCCTGAACCTTCCCCTTTCCCCCAGAATCTTCTGGCTTCTGAAAAATCGAATTTTCAAAAGCTCTCTCTAAAATTGGAAAGGCTACTTTGTAAATTTGTAAAGATTCTAGATTCTAAAGATTCTAAGACATATGCCCCTCTATGTCCCCTGTTTTTTGACAAATAGGTTGGTTAACCTACTGATCCCCTATCACTCTTAATCCATACACTATCATGAAGCAATAACCAGATAGTCACAGAAATTTTGGCCAGTACTCGAGAAGTCAGTAATATGATGCAAGACCTACAGTTCTTATCCGAATATACACACACACACACACACACACACACACACACACACACACACACACACACACACACACACATACACACACACATTAATTCCTCAAAGGCTCCATTCCAAGTCATCCGTTTTGCTGAACATTTCTATCGCTAGTGTATATGAAAGCAGAAATGGCATGCCTCTTATTCATGGATAACACGGATTAGAGAAGACAGCTACAATGCTGGCCAACAAGACCAGGAACCAAAAAGATTATGACAGGATTGAAAAATAGGCTGAATCTAATACAATGAAATATAATAGACAAAATGCCAACTCCCACAAATGAGAGTATTAGGGATTTATCAGCTTGGGCTGATAACCCAGGGAGTATCTTACCAACCAGATGTATTGACCTACCAGAAGTCAATTAACACTAGTAGCCAAACTGAAAAGAAAGTTATTTATTAGCATACTGAGGAAGACTGTTTACTGGTAGCAGCTTTTACTTCTTTGGGTAAATATTTGATTACTTTAACTTTTCTGGCCCAGTTAGAGCACATAACCAAACAACATCATTCAGAAGCAATTTAGAATATATAGGTAACTCCTTTTGAAGAAACGAGGACAAGTCTCTGGGGGAATATTTGCTGTGCAACTAGTTAAATTTGCTTTGGAGTGGGAAACCGCTTCTTCTTCAAAGAGAGCAAAAAAGAAGTGACTACATTGACTTTTAAATTTGCTAAATAAGTACATTTGGAGTAAGGTAATCATTAAAACAAGAGTTCCAAATGTCTGCTATCCAAGAAGAAGAAATAATTTTTTACTACTGTGACTAAGATCATCAGCTTTACAGTGTCCTTACTTAGTTGTTAAATTTTATTTCTCCTTCAGGTACAAAAATGAAATTCACTAATAAGATTGAGGGAGGCATAACTACTTAGTAATACGCATGAAAAAAACCTGAGGAATTTAACCAACCAGTACTCAACAAGTCAATAATCTGATCAAAGGGAAAGAATTGTCATGATAAAGCGGGCTTTTGCATCACTGTTAGAGAAATAGCTGATAAATGGTTTTTTGTTGTTGTTGTTGTTGAATAAGTACACATCACCTCAGTTTTTCATTAGTGGAAGCGATAGCAGAGTAAATCTACCATGTTGTAACAATCATCATCCTCTATCAACCCCATTCAGGGCTCCCTGACAGAGGAATGCCCATGGAATGGTGGGAGGAATGGTTTTTGTCAGGGGCATATTGAAAATCTATGTAAATTGACTCAGGATGAAGCATATTCATACACTAGCATCACTGACATGGAGCAAAAAAAGTAGATAGCAACCTGACCATGTTCTGGCCCAAGAACTAAGTTAACTAGGGAAGTCAGTAAGTAACATATTAAGGACTCAGCTTTGGAGGAAAAGGGAACATGCACCAAGTGGGGCAGAGGGGAAAAGAGGGGCATGGATAATGAGCACCAGGGGGAAGAAGGAAGGAAACTGGTCTTGAAGTGTAAAGTTTTATATTAGTCATAAAAGGTAAAGATCAATATGTGAAGGAAAGAGGTAGGAAATCCATGCATTTGACATGAGTGTCAGGTCATCAGTAAGAGAGGCTAGCAAATTTGCCCTCTCAGCCCAGTACCTCTGCGATGGATTTATGGCTTCTTCTCTGGAGCCTTCCCAACAGACTGGCAATCTTCCAATGACTCAATTACATTTTTAAAGAAAAAATTCTGGCAGGAGAGAGCAGGATAGTATGATAGCATATGGAATCTGGAACTAATCCTCATGATTATTATTTAGGAACTTCTTTTGCGACGCCTAATAAATGCTTTGAATTTGCTGAATTCAGATCCCAAAATATAAGGCATTGAGGAAAGCCAGATAGACAATCAGACAGTAGAGACTGAGGGAAACTGATGCTCTGGAAAGAGGTGACAAGGGGAGTCTTAGATGACTCCCCTAGAGATTTAAAAAAAAAAATGTATATCAACACTAAGCAGATTAAGTTCAGTTGGGTATCATCCAATTTGGAATTTGAGAACAGACTAAGTGATTACATAACTTCACAGAATCTCAGATCTAGAAAGGAATCTTAAAAGTCATCTAGTTCATATCCTGCCTCAGGCTCTAATCCCTTCAACCATATCAACTATCCTGTCATTAAAAATCCTCCACTGAAAAGAAAACTTAACTTCCCATCAACAAAAGCTGTTCCAGAAAGGAATGTGCTGTCTCAGAAAGTCTGCTCATTACTAGAATTCTTCAAACAGGGAGGCAGTAAACTTTCTTTGTGAAAAATTTTGTAGAGAAGCTGTATCTTTCAGGTAGAGAATTTGGTCGAGATGACCTTTACTCCCAATCCTACCGTCAACTGAAGGAGATATTAATGACAAGTTGTCCAGGTTCTCAGAAGTCTGTGACATTGCAGAGAGGGAAGGAGCAAAATAGTGATATAAAAAAATGTTAATTGACTGACTAACTTTCTGGAGGAAAGGAAATAAGAAACAAATGCTAGAATATAACAGAAACCTAAATCACACATGAACAGATAAAACAATAGGAAGGTTTTTTTTTTTTTTAATTATAAAAGGAAAAGAAGAACTATTCAGAAATATTTCAACAAATAGGTGAAGGGACATCTGGCATATAGGAAAAAACATTGTTGTACCAGTAACAAACTAGTAGAGATATAGTGAAGATCAAATGAGATAACATGCTAGTCTTAAAGCATGATACAAATGCTAGCTATTGCTCTTATTACCAAGAGCAGAGAGGGGAAAGGGAAAAAAAAATAAGCACTGAGGTATACATACATGCAATTGCATAAAATTGTACAACTTAAAAATCTTATAAACATTATTAGAATCTAAATCTAAAAATCCTAAATGTTCTATTTTGCCTTTTTAAATTAAGTCTTTGATTCATGTATATCTATCAATCATCTCCCTTTCGGTTTATCCATCATTTATCAAGGCCTGGTTTAGTGACATGCCATTCCCCCCCAAAACAAAGATCTATATCCTCCCTTGGCAGTTACATGGTCAAGTTGACCAGCCAACTCATACTGGTTCTCTTATGTGATTTCTAAAAACCACAGTGACCACATGCATTGCTCTAACTGCTGTCTTCATGCTGTCTTTGAAACTGTAGTGTACCCTAAGCAGAAATAAAAGATGACTCCCTCCAAAGTGGCTGTTTTTCTTCCAATTGTCTAGAGCCAAAGACAATCCATTCTGTCAAGGTGTAGCTCCTGTCTTCCAAACACACCTTCCCACTTGTACTGCAGGTCACCTGCAGTTACTAACTCTAAAGACTAGAAGTTTTTAATCCTTTTCACATTGCCTAGACACTACACCCTATCTCCCATAATGCACCTTATAACCTTATAATTGTTTGTTGTTTGTAAAATTTAAATTTAAACAACTATTCCCCCCCTCTTCACACACACACACACACACACACACACACACACACACACACACACACACACTCACTCTCAAACACAAGTCTCAACCTGTCTAGATGGAAGCAGAAGTTATATTTCCTTAACCCTCCTTCCCTACTAATACATTTTGTCTGAGTCTCAAAAGAAAAAATCAATTATTGAAAAAAATGAAAAAGTTAACTCTATTCCTCACCCCACTCCATTCTCCAGCAAATAAAAGGCAGAGAGTTATCTGTGGAGACATAAAAGTGGTATTTTGTACTCTGTGAGTTATAGGACAATTTGGAAGAACATTGAAGGGTAGTTTTAGGAGGGCACAAGGAAAGGATTTGGGAGTAGGGGATTCAGTAGGTATATGGAGGTCTAGTCCACTGAATTTTTTGAAATAGAAATTTGTCTTTCCTCTCTTACTGAAGAAAAACATGAATGACCCCTCTGCCGTTGCATAAGGTTGGCTTATCTTCAAAATAGCCTTTCTTCTCCCAGTCAGCCATTCTGGGAATGTGGCACCATGGTTGCCCATACCAATGGAAAACTTGTTGGATGACTCATGGAAAACAAATAGGCTAAAAATATTTTCCAGACTCCCTTTGGAGGCACAAAATCCCACCATTTCTCTTTACTTAGTCTCTTGATGGCTTTTTCAACGTACTTTTGACCATTTCTTCTTCATGACTTCAGTACTGAATTGAGTATAGTGACCAAATCCATTCCAGTTCCCACAAATGGGCTTGGGATCAAATGTTGGAATCAACCTAAATCTGTTACTTTAATATTTGTCTCTTCTCTCCCCCTTCCCCCCTTTTTGATTACAGCATTTAGGTAAACACAGCTATGAGATTGCTCCATATCCCTTTCATAGGCTTTATCTGATCCCACATCACAGTAACTCAAACCTTGGAGATTAAGAAAGCAAAGAGACTGCCAAACAAAAGAATATACATCTTTTTTCTTCAGAATATATCACCACTCTCTGCCAAGTCCAGAGTTTTTGGTTGGATACTTTATTATTAATTTATATACATGCACACATACGTACATACATATATACATACATACATACATACATACATATGTATATATATATATATATATATCAAGTTGCTTAATGTAGGCTTGAGTTTGTATTTGAAAATCTCAGAGAAAACCATTTTCAGGAGGTCTTTGCAGAAGTGGGTATTGAAAGAACAACAAGCATAAGGTCCTTACCACCATTAGAGATTTCAGAATGAAAAATGCTGTAGCTATCAAAATCCCATTCAGTCATTCTCACGCACATAGCACTGAGTTCATCAACATTCTTAGGTTCACCATACTGGGTCCAGGTTTTTCTAATGCATTCCCTCAACAATGTGTTCAGTCAAGAAGTAAATAGCCAAGAGTACTTTTTTTTCTCTTTGACTCATGTTCAGATACATCCGTTTTATATTTTTAAGTAAGAGGTGAGGTGGCTATGCCAGAAGCTTTCCTTGGCCTACAAGTGTGTAGAGACCAGATGTCAAAGGAGAGCATCAAGATGTTCATTCAGATAGCTGAATGACTTTAGGTGATTGTGGCACAGTGGATAGAATATTAGGCCTGAAGTCAGGAAGACCTGAGTTTCAATTCCACCTTAGACACTGTGTGATACTGGGCAAGTTCCTTAACCTGTCTTTGCCTCAGTTTCTTCATCCGTAAAGTAGGGATAATGATAGTACCTACTTCCTAGGGTTGTTTTGAGAATCAAATGAAATAATAATTGTAAGCCCAGTGCTCTAATCACTGTGTCATTTAGTTGCCCCATCTTTTATTGTAGACTACCCAGAATAAATGACTTACTGTCATGACATGGGGATTTGAAGTAGCAGAAGGCAGAAAAGGAGAAAGCAAAGAAGAGTGCTCTCAGGAACTAAAGCTTCCAGATTTCAAAGGGAATGAAGACTACAATTTCCAAGTTGGAGGAGAAATATTTTGTGTGATCAGAAAGGGAAAAATTGTGTTCTTGTCTAAATTAAGCCATATAAAAACATTTAGTAAAAGTCTACTGTAAACAATATACTGAGCAAGAAATGGTAGAAAAATAGCAGGGCTCTGTGTGACCAAATAGTTTAGGACAAGAGAGCTTACTATGAATTCCTTAAACCATGTCAGCTTTGGAGAAAGTCTACTTAACTTGTAGAAGGGAAGTTACTTTATCTTCCAAGATAAGGGTGATAAAAGCATATTTCAGCAGGGTGATTTCCAGACTAGAATGCAAGGTGTAGAAACTTAGAACTTGCTGGAATATCCACCCTAAATAACAACGGACTGGTTATCAATTGCCAGATAAAATCCAAGAAGAGTTAGCAGGAATGTGATATCACTTTAAGATATGTAAAGTGTTTTACTTTTGATTTCATTTCATTTTCATAGCCTAAAGCAAATATCAGACAACATAGTCCAAAGTAGTCACCCAAACTGAACTAGAAAGTCAGAATCAAGTTTTTAAATTCATTAAATAAAATGTATGAGATTACAAAGTAAATCAATTATGTTGAAGTGAAGTCATCAAAATGTAAACCAATCAACCAAATAAAAGTTCAGACACCTCAGGCTAAGAACCCTTACCTGAAAGGAAAATGGTATACTTTGTTAAACTCTAGGCACTGACTTGACTTTGTGCCCTCTAATTCCTGTTACTCTTTCTAGTGACCAAGAAATGTGTCACATCCCCTCCTGTTCTTTTGGCTCACCTCCACTTTCTTGTTTTAGGGGAAAAGAGAGCCATAGAGCTATGGTCTTCTGAAAATCATTAATAGTCAACTCACTATTACAGATGCACTGAGAGGTTTCTGTCAGAACAAAATGCAAGGTATACATTGTGACAGAGATTCATACCAGTTAGGTGGGGAAAAAAACAAAACAAAACAAAACTTCAGGCAAGGAAAGGTTTCTTGTAGCAAATAGAATAGGCTTGCACAAACTGTGGGCCCCTGGCAGCTTATGGCACCGGGCCGAGCCAAAGAATTTTGGGCAGATGTGCAGGCCTGAAGTAGAACAATGTAAAAGTCTGAATGAGTTACCTCAGGAAGTAGTGAATTCCCATTATTGGATGTCTTTAAATGCAGAATATGTTGAAGAGAGATGGAAGAGCTGGTTCAAAATGTGAATGAATTCACTTAGACTTTCTTTGTAGCCATTGGGAGCTTTATTGACACAAAAATAGTAGGCCTGAGATTTAGCAAGGAGTTAAACAAAGGCAGTGTTGTAGGAAAAGGACCCAGACTAATATAAGGGCACCAGCAGCTTCACAAAGTCAATCAATATTATTTTAACTCTTAGGGCACTGTTTCTAATCACTTCAGAATGGATGCCCATTTGGGGGGAATATTGTTAGAAGGATCCTTTTTTCCAGAAGCTGTACTACAACTCGAGAGATCTATGATTATATCACAATAGAAATTTATGTCATGGAGCCTGGCTAAAGTAGCCTAAGATTTCCAATTTCTACAACTCTGTAACCATTCTCCATATTTTGACATTTTTTTTTTAAATGCTAATAAAACCTTTTGGAAGAAAAAAAAAATCAGCAACCTCTCTCACTGGGGATAACCCTAAAAAGAAGTATATCAGTATATCAGACTATATCAGTAAAGAGAGAGAGAGAAGGAGCCAAACCTCTAGAGTCTTATGTACAAGGCAAAGTAACAGGTAATAAAAAAGATCAGGTTCAAAACTTGATTTGGGACAAACCTTCGGTGGAGTTTACACTAGACTGCATCCAGCTAGAGTTAGGAATCTAGGTTGCCCAAGACCTGCCTACAATCTTCTTTCAGTCAGCATTTCTCCTTTAGGAACCGAGGGGATGGGGTAAAGCTGTAGGATATCATTCCTTCCTTGTAGAAGAACAGAGAGGAAAAAAGTCCTGTATTTTTTTAGGGTGTTTTTTTTTTAGCAGTAGAGGTAGTGATCAGGAGATTGAGTCTGCTGGTCCTTCTGATATGAAAAAGAAAAAAGTAGTCTCTCCTCTGTCTCTCTCTTCTCATGCTACAATGGACCTGCACATTTGCCAAATTCATTTACCTAAACCAGAAATATAAACTTATTCCTGTCCTTATCAAGCACATTTCCATTTTGTCTTTATAGATATTAATTTCCGAAAGAGAGGAACTCACCCAGTCTGAACCCTACTTTGTAACACAGAAAATAAACAAAAGCAGGCTTTGGTGGATACAACCCCACCCCCTCTATATACAGAGCAAAGGCAGCCAGACATATTTACATTCTTCCCATGAAATCCTCTGTCTTAGTCATTGGAAGGAGGGATAGTTCTTTATTTAACTCAAAGGAGTAGTCTTTTTTGTTTACATAATTCCAAATTGATAACCAGACAAATTAGACCATTTCAGTGCTCCATTGACATTACTTGCTCTTTGATATACTCCATCTAAGATTGAATGTTTCTATTTTGTGTCAAATTTGTAAATATGTAGGGTATGAAGTGAAATCTCAACTTTATTTTAATTTGCATCTATTTTACTAATAGTGATTTAGAGCATATTTTCAATTGGTCATTTATAGTTTTGAAATCTTTCTTGGGAAATTGTTTACTGATAACCTTTGACTATTTATGTGTTTAGAGAATGACTTCTAGTGTTGTATATATCTGACATTTCTCTCTCCATATATTGCATAACAGACTTTTATAGGTAAAATTTGAGGTCAATATTTTTTCGCACTGTAATATTTCTCTTAATTTGTCTTCATGGATTCCATTCTTATAAAATCAAATTTTGCATGAAAAATGTCTTTTTTACCTTTTATAATCTTCCCTAGTTCTTATTTGGAAAAGAATTTTCACCCCAACATAAAACTTCTATTTTCTTTTATTTATAAAAATTGTAAGCTATTATATTCATATATTCATTTTGAGCTTATCACAATTGCTTTTAGGATCAAACCTAAACTGTTGCATTTGACATTTAAAGCCTGTCATAATCTGGCAGTAATCTTCTAGACCAAGTATATCTAAATCCCCTCCATTTACCCTGTCATCCAGGCAAAGTAAGAGTCTTAATGTTTCTCATACATGCCAGTGGGTAACTGCATAGTGCAGTGGGTAGAATGTCAGGGTCTGGAGTCAAGCAGACTCATCTTCCTGAATCAAATATGACTTCACACATTTACTAATTGTATAACCCTTGGCAAGTCACTTAACCCTGTTTTCCTCATTTCCTTATTTGTAAAAATGAGCTGAAGAAAGAAATGGCAAACCACTACAGTATCTTTGCCAAGAAAATCCAAAATGGGGTCATGAAGAGCTGGACCGGATTGAACAACAATAATTTTGATTACAATACTGCTACCTTTTTTTAGCATTTTTTTTTGTATAGTCACAGGGACAAGCACATTATTTGATTCCACATTACTATTTACAAGATCCCTGAAATCATTCAAATCAAATTCATTGAAAAATTTCACTTAAATGATGCATGTTTTTCCCTACCAGCTCTCCATGGTAAAGTTAGTTCTTCATAATGTCAAGTAAATAGTTCTAATAAATCAAAATAATTAAAAATGTTTTCATTATTTTTAGTCTGATAAAAGGCATAAGTTCACATGTTGAATTAAATTTCTTAGTTACATATTCTTAGGAAGAGAATTACATTTAAAAAAATATGAAATATCTTAAAACTTATCTGCTATAATAAAAACTTCAATTTGAGGTTCATGTTGTCTAGTAATAATCTTTACATTTTCCAAATCTCCTAAGATGTGTTTGATTACTGTTTTCTGAATATGTGTTCATCTTGACTGCAATAGAGTTGAAAGCAGTGAAAATTCTTCAAGAATATCAATCACTAAAGTAAGATATTCAAGAAATTGATGTTAGCTAATCTCTTCGCCAGCAGGGAATAAAAACAAGAAATTGCCTGTAGAATATGGGACACGTGTTCTACATCAATAGCAACTTTAAAGCACATGCTGCCCAGTAATTTACCAATATTAATAATTTCAAGTTCTTTAGATCCACCTTTGAACTGTTATTTTTATTAACTTGGTAGCTAAATTACATACAGAAATGTTTTTAAATGACTAACTAGTTTTACTCCTAATATTAAATTTTCAAGGAATAACAACAACTGTTCATTTAAACAGTTTCAAAGGATGATTTTTAGGAAAATTTTATAATAACTTAGTACCTACTCCAGGTCATCTTGCCAGTGTTGTATTAGCACCATCAGAATGAAATGTTCACTTTCAAATATTCATTATTAAATCATTTTAAGTAGATAATGGAGTATTACAAATATAGTCTCCTGTGTTTGACAGAATCCCATTAAAGCAATAAAAAAGATTACCAATATAGGAGCTCAATCAACTCTATTATGGCCGTTTACTAACTGACTTGCAAAATCCCTGAAAATATAACAATCCCTTCTCAAATTTGGGCAAATTAGGTTCAGCACAAAACTGTTCCTAAGCTACCATGTCCAGGTACTCTAAAATTCATTCTTATGATCCCTTCTTTTATCTCAAACGACAAATTTCCTAATTGTTCATTATCAAATATACACATTTATTCTTCAGCTCTTGACAATCTGACTTCTGGAATCTGCTGGATAATGTTATTAACAAATATGACAAGATTTGAAGAATTCAAAAAAAAGAGAGCTAAAAGTTCTGAGAGATGAACTAGCTCATCACACTAATTTTTTTTCTTCCACATAAGGAAAGTGAAGTGAAAGGTTAGTGGCCTTCTTAAAATTAAATTAAAAAGTTTTGTATAAATAAAATAAGCATAGTCAAGGTTAGAAGGAAAGCAGAAAATTTTGGGGAAAATATAGACAGTTTCTTAGACCAAGGTCACATATCTCAAATACATGAAGAGTTTCCCCCCCAAAGCTATACAAGTTCTAGCTGGGCTAGAACACACATCTCCTGACTTTTAATTCAGCTTTCTTTCTATAATATTATATCGTCTTGACTTTATCAAGCAAATAGGTATATATTAGGTACTTAATATCAATTAATATTAAGTGCTTAAAAATGTGGGAACCACAGTTAAGTACTGGAGATACAAAGAACGGCTCTGGAATAGTCCAAAAGCATTTCTATTACATTCACATGGTCTGGATCTTAATTTCCACAAGCAAATTTCCTTTATTATCCCACCTCCTACCCAACCCCAGCTCTCAGAAATTTAATTGTGAATTCTTGTGTTTAGTTTTAGAAAAGAGATAGTCCAACTAACATTCTCAAGGGCCTCTGCATCCCAAAGGAGGATGGATAAAAAGAGAAAGAGTATCCATGTTGAGCTTACCAAACCCATGGAGTGATGTTTTTTTGTTTTTCTTGCATCTGCCTTTCAGTCTCAGGAGCCTACCTGGTGGCTTTCATCCAGGTAAGTACTCTGATTTCTTCTGCTGCCTCCTAAATTACTGGAATTCTCCATTCAGCAAATTAGAAGTTTTCAGGTGAAACTTATCTGTGCTCAGTCTTTGCTCACTATCTAAGGCAGACATGTTAAAGGTTAAAGGTAGGGAGGGAGATTCCACTACTGACCACATTGTAAGGCAATATGGGGCAAGGGTACAGTTTTAGGAATATAATCTAGCCCTTTCAGAAAAAGTAAGAAGTCTAACAAAATTCTTAAGTGTTCAAATTATAAATTGGAAAGCAAATGATGCCCTTCCTGTTCACTGATGTCTAACTCTATCTTCAGTCTGGTCACTTTGTTTTCCAGTTATCATCCTGAATCCTTGTTTCTTCCCTCTAATTAATGATTACATTCACATGATGTAATAATAGAGGTTAAAACAAAAACTGGATGTATGACTTTTATTTTAGGGAGGATTCAAAGAGGGTTTAGGAATCAATTGGTTGATACAGTAATTCAGAACAAATTAAAGCAGTACTGATTTATTTTTTTAAAACAATTTTTCTGTGGAAAGAGCCCTGAAGTGCTAGGATAGATGTTAGATAGATGAATTCATCTTCCTCAGGCCAAATCCAGATTCAGACACTTACTAGCTGTATGAAGCTGGCAAATCACTTAATGCTGTTTGCCTCAGTTCCTCATCTGTAAAATGAGCAAATGAGTTACAGAAGGAAATGGCAAACAACTCTAGTATCTTTGTCAAGAAAACTCTGAATTGGGTCATTAAGAGTCATACATGACTGAAAAATGACTCAACAATAACAACAAAGGACAGATATTAAGTTTAGCTAAGACTTTATCCCTGAGTTCGTTGAACTTAGAAATGAATTGATTAGTAGAGAGTTGACAGTTCAGGCAGTCATAAATCACAAAGAGGAAAAAATCTCAGTTTTGTAAAAGACCTCAAAGATATCTAATCCAACCTATACTACACTACCTTTTATTGTGTCATTTTCCTCAGTGGTAAATGAGGGTATTGAAATTGATCTCTAAAGTGTTTTCCTTACCTCTAAAATCCTATGGCATTGGTGAATCGCTAGCCTGAACTCTTAATGAGGTCCCATAGAACCTCAGATGTCTAATAGATAATAGGGGGTTTGCGAACTTGGATTGGGGAAAATACATCTTTTTCTTCACTGATTTCTAATATAAATATATCATTTTCTTTCATTATGAGTGTAGGCAACAAAATATTCTTCTGAGAGGGGTTCGTAAGCATTCCTGAAATTGTCAAAAAGGTTTCATGACAGAAAAAAAAGATAAATAATTCCTAATCTAGCCTTTTCTCAGAGACTTAAAATGAGGTGAGACCAACTTCTTTCTGAGACACTTATTATCTGGAATAGATATTTATTTTCCATTTTTTTTCCCTGATGAAACCTGATGTGTGGTACAGGTCATTCCTCCTCTCACATTGCCCCCTCACCAGAAACACACATACATACTCACATATAAGTACAAAGTGATGGTGAAAATATTAATGATGTAGATTAGACTTCAAAGTATGATGTATACACACACACACACACATGCACGTATGTATATATATGTATATATATACATATATATGATGCAATTACATATATCTATTGTTGTTCAGTCATGTTTGACTCTTCATGACCTCATTTGGGATTTTCTTGGCAAAGATACCAGAGCGTTTTGTATTTCTTTCTGCAGTTCATTTTACAGAGGAGGAAACTGAGACAAACAGGGTTAAGTGATTTGCCCAGGGTCACACAGCTAGTAAGTGTCTGAGACAAGATTAAACTTACAGAGATGAGTGTTCCTAACTCTAGGCCCGGCAAACACACACACACACATATTCTCTTTCTCTCTCTCATCCCTCAGTGACAGTATCACTCACCCCTCTCCCTGCCCATCTTGTAAATCTTCCCATAAAGCTTGGCCTAGAGGCAATTATCTCACAGGTTGTTTCTGTGGTTTTTCAGTCTTGTCTAACTCTTTGTGAACTCATTTGGGGTTTTCTTGGCAAAGACACTAGAATGGTTTGATCTTTCCTCCTCCAACACGTTTTCCAAATGAGGACACTGAGGCAAAGTTAAGTGACTTGCCCAGAGTCACACAGCTAATAAATGTCAGAGGCCAATTTTAACTCAGGAAAATGAGTATTCCTGACTCTAGGCCTGGCACTCCATCTGTCACAATACCTAGTTTCTATCTTTCTATTAAGTTTCCAATGATATACTAAGGACTTCCTCATTTGTTGCCATGATCTCTACCGTGCATTCCTATTTCTACTATTGACATGGAAGACCTAGCATCATACCTGCTCGCCATATGTCTGGTTAAGACTCTCAGTAACTTTGTTTTTCTTGTTTCCTGAATTTTCTCTTTAGGTGGGTCCTGGTAACTTCTTTCTGGCATTTTCAGGCACATAAGTACACAGCTATCCCAACTATCTTTAACAAGAAACTGAAGAATATCTAGGCTCAAAGTAGGGGCAAATGATTCTCACCTGTCTCTCATTCTGCATACTACTCCATAAAGGAATCCTTTCTACACAATAGTTAAAAGTATCATCAAGCCAAATCTTGAATGCCTTCAATGATGGGGAGCACATAACCTCACAACAGGTGCTTCCACTATTGAACTAAACTAGTTTAAAAATATTCTTATGTATGTTTCATATGAACAACAATATTCTTCATTTTAATTTAAATTTGTAGAAAATGCTTGTGCTAATAAAGTCCTCAGGATTGGAGATTGCGAACAAACTAAGCCTCTGTTTTCCCATTTGAGGGAAAACCATTTGCCATACTGACTCTGCTTGGCTTCCTAACCCATCATTGCTATGTCAGCTCTTAACACATCTGAGGTCCAGATATCCACCTTCCAACTAATTGGGATCCCAGGGCTGGAGCAAATCCACATCTGGATATGCATCCCCATCTGCCTCATATATATTATTGCCACTGTGGGCAATTGTACTATCCTTATTCTAATCAAAACGGAGTCCTCACTCCATGAGCCCATGTACTATTTTCTCTCTATGTTGGCCTTTTCTGACCTTGGGCTGTCACTCTCTTCCTTACCTACCATGTTGAGAATTTTTTTATTCAATGCCACAGGAATCTCTATTGATGCCTGTATTGCCCAAGAGTTCTTCATCCATACCTTCACTGCCATGGAATCTTCGGTGCTGCTCATTATGTCCCTTGACCGTTTCATAGCCATCCACAAGCCTCTAAGATACAGCTCTATCCTCACCACTAGTAGAATTATCAAAATTGGTTTGATCTTTGCCATTAGATGTCTTATACTCATACTCCCATTTCCTATTACACTGAAAAGACTGACATATTGTAATAAAAACCTCCTCTCCCATTCCTATTGTCTCCATCAGGATGTTATGAGACTGGCCTGCTCTGATAATAGGGTCAACGTTATCTATGGGTTTTTTGTTGCTCTTGTGGGCATGCTGGACTTAGCAATGATTTCAGTGTCCTACATACTGATCCTGAAGACAGTTTTGGGCATTGCCTCTTATCAAGAGCAATTAAAGGCCTTCAACACCTGCATTTCCCATATCTGTGCTGTACTCATTTTCTATGTGCCCATTGTCACCCTGGCTATTGTCCACCGCTTTGCCAAACATGGCTCCCCATTTATTAGGATACTGACTGCTGATGTATATGTTTTGGTTCCTCCGCTGATGAACCCTGTTGTGTACTGTGTGAAGACTCATCAAATCCGGGAGAAGATCATGGGGAAACTGTGTCTGAAGAAGGCCTGATGAGGAACCACAATGATTTTGCTGTTTAGTTTTTATTTATTTATTTATTTTTTACTTTCACAAATAACTTAAAGGGTACGAGCTCTCCTGATTTCCCCCCGAGAAGTTCAGGATGAACAACCTTAAAATTAATCTCAGGCCCAGAATTAAATGAAAATCATTGGAACATGAATTTTGAATTGCTTGTTGGTGCAAAATATTTTTATTCCTTCCAGCCTTTCCTATTTTTCAGTTTCAGTTTCTTCTATTCTTCCTGCTTCTCTTCCTAGAGTTTTAGATATTTCTGTTCACTTTCCGTAATATATCTATGACCCATTGCTTCAAGATACTTTTTTTCATTTCTAACTCACTGCTTGCAAAGCACCTCCCCATACACATACCTGTGTGTGCGTGTGTGTGTGTGTATGTGTGTATATGTCCCTCTGTATACATACGTATGTACTCTGTATAAATGTGTGTGCATGTATGTATGAATGAATATATGTATTTCAATTAACAAATTTTATTTCCTTCCCCCAACTCTACCATACTGTAAAAAAAAAGAAAAAGAAAATACTTGTAAAAATACTCATTGTCAAATAAAACAAATTGCTGCTTTGGTCACATACAAAATATGTATCATTCTGCATTTTGTATTTAAGGAGATGAGTACATGCTTCATCATTGGTTCTCTGCAATCATGAGTGGCCATGCATTGTTCAGAGCTTTTTCCAAAGCTATTTGTCTTTATAATATTGTTACAACATAAACCAATCTGCTTCTCTTTCTTGCAGTCTGTATAAATTCACACAAATCTTCTCAGATTTCTCTGAAACCATTCTTTTTGTCCTTTCTTATGGCAATATAGTATTCCATTATCTTCGTATCCTTTATGTTGTTTAGCCATTCCTAATAAACACTCCCTTACTTTCCAGTTGTTTGATGCTACGAATGGAAATAATTTATAATACTTTTGTGCATATTGATCCTTTCCCTCTTTTTTTATATCTTTGGGTCTAGTAATGACCCAAAGATATGCATAGTTAGTGAATTTTGGAGTATATTTCCTCATTAATTTATAGAATGACTGAACTAATTCACATTTTTACCACAGTATATTGATGGGACTGTATTCCAAAAATCCTTCCAACATTTCTCAATTTTTCTCATCTTTGCCCATTTGATGGGAATGAGATTGAACCATAAGAGTTTATTTAATTTAAATTCTCTAGGCATTAGTTATTTGGGATAATTTAGGATAATTAGTTATTTTGGGATTAATGATAGAGTGAATTTTTTCCTTATATGACTTCCTTTTCATATATGTAAACCATTTATCACTTAGGTATGGTTCTAATTCTTGAAAATCCAAATACATTTTTATGTATTGTAGAAAAGAGATTTTTATCAGAATAAATTGCTATAGAGATCTCCTGCATCCCCGCAATTAACTTTTTCCTTGATAATTTTATCTGCATTGATTTTGTTGTCCTAAAGCTTTCTAATTGTCTATATCAAAACTGTCCATTTTATATTCAGTGATCATCTCTGTTGTTTGTATGGTCATAACTTTTTCTTTTATACAGCAATCTCAAAGGTGTGCTTTGAGATACGACCCTTTATATGTAAATAATAAAATCTTGACATATGATACAAAGTCTAAATATAATATCTTCCATACTACTTTGGAAATTTCCCTTGTTTTTGCTGAGTAGTGAATCTTTAAGATCTGGGTTCTTTCAGTTTTTCCAACATTTGGTTATTAGCTTCATTTGGTTCAATGTGTTACATACTTAATCTGTCCCACTCATTAAACTCTTTTTGTTTAACCAGCAGCAAATCATTTTGATGATTACTACTTTGTAAGAGAGCTTGTCATCTGGCACTGCTTGGCCTCCTTCCTTCATATATGTATACACACAGACACACATATATACATACATACATGAGAAAGCCTTGAACTTTTGTTCCTCCAACTGAATTTGTTTGTTTTTTAGATAAAAAAGCATATATGTGTATATATATATATGTATATATGTGTGTGTGTGTGTGTGTGTGTGATCCTTTGATTGGGTTGAGACTGAATAAATTAATTTAGATGATATGGTTATTTTAAAAATATTGAGTCAATCTACCCATAATCAATTAATATTTTTCTGCTTAGGTCTATCTTTATTAGAAAGATTGTTTTTATAGTTATATTCAAATAATTCTTATTTGTATCATGATAGGTTCACTATGAATTCTGATAATTCTGCGGCTGGGTGTTTTTGTTAATATACAGAAACACTAATGAATTTTTTCCGTATTTTGTATATTCCTCATTATTTATGAAGTCATTATTTCAACTAAAATTATTACTCTTTCAGAGTCACTATTAAAATCATCATATCATCTACAAAAAAGTGATAATTTTCTTTTCTTTTCTTGTCTTATTGTTGTAACTAGTACTTCTAGCACCTTATGAATAGTAGCAATAATGGACATCATTTACTAATTTTTTCTGCCTCTGTTGAAAAAATGTTTGTTATTTTTGTTATTCTTATTTTTTATTTTTATTATTAATATGATCTATTATATTTATAGTTTTCTTAATATAAAAGCAATTTTTTTTCATTTCTGGTATAAATTAGACCTGATTGTAGTGAGGATATTTTTTTTAAAAAACATACTATAGCCTTTTTGATAATATTTCATTTAATTTTTAAATCATTTATTAGGTATATTGATTTATAGTTTTATTTCTTACTTTTGATTCTCTCTCATTTAGGTTTAAAGACCATATTTCTGTCATAGTACATGGTTTACTGAATCTTTTGTTTTCTGATATTTGCAAAAAAGTCTACATGATATTGGAATTGTTTTTGGACTCTGATAAAATTTGCTTGTAAATCCATCTGGTCCTATATCTTTCTTACTATCTCCTTCCCTTAGGAGTATGTTTATATGTTTTTCAATTTCTTTTTCTCAGATTGGATTATATAAGTTCCTTCTTTCCTATTGTCTTAAATAGGGCATGTGACATTTTGGTAGAATTTATATATTTAATTTTTTTTGTCACAGTTAAAAAATAGTTTCTAATAATTTCCTTTATTTTTTCTCCATTGACTGTGATTTTTTCTTTTGTGTGTGTGTGTGTTTTGGATATTGAGAATTCATTCTTTCTCTTCCTTCTCAATCAAATTAGATAATAATTTACCTTTTTTTGTCAAAAAGAACCAATTCCTCATTTTATTTGTTAATTTTTGAAATTTGCTTCAATTTTGATAGTCCCCCCATGCTTAGCAATGCAAATTTAACAAGCTTCAGTTTCTGTCCAAAATGACTTCTGGGATAATACTAGCACCGTTCTCATTTTGATGCTAGACACTGGAAGACCACATAACCACTCTGCCACACACATATATTGTTACAGTTCCCTTTTCTTCAGGTCTCTGTCTGAGCTCTTTTGCCAGGCAGAATCTTACTTTGCTGTCCTTCCAATTTGAGGAGCCTCTCCCTTTTGGTTTTCTGCCCCTGGGAGGAGGGAGGATTAGAATTCTGTTGCAAGTCGGAGAAAGGACTGTGGAGAGTGGGAGGAAGGATACTGAGGAAGCATGTTAGGGGTTAGAGATTAGTCTTTTCTAATGTTGGCTAATTCATTTATTATCTAGTTATAGTTCTTGATGTTCTAAACCATAGAAATGACTAAAATCACTTTAATTGTTTTGCACAAAATTCTTATTATGGAAAAGTTTTGAGAGTTTGTGAGCAGCATGTATAATATCTGGCCTTCCATCTCATTGGTCACATAACCTAGATGTCACCTGTTTGTCTGTTGCTGTTTTTTTTTTTTTTAACAAAATCTAGTTTGACTGTTTCCTTTTCTGAGATCATGATTAGAAACCCATGCATTTTTGAGTTTAGCAGAAATATAATAGATTTTGCTCCAACCCCTTAGTTTAACAATATATGAATATTTATATTCCAGAAGTGTTTGTTGTAAAGAACATATATTGGATTTTGCTTTCTAGTTCATTTTTCTGTACTCTTACACTTATACATAAATTTCATCCATTCATATTCATGTGGGCTGATGTTTTTTTCTGTGATTTTTATTGGAATAGTTGAGAGAGAGAGAGAGAGAGAGAGAGAGAGAGAGAGAGAGAGAGAGAGAGAGAGAGAGAGAGAGAGAGAGAGAGCTAGATTTTTAATGATATTTTTTAGGGACCCAACTGTGTCATCACTCACCATTTTGAGTTCTTGAGGTTAAGGTGGAATAATAGCAGGAAGGATTCATTTGTGAGCAAAGGAAATAGCTAGACTAAGATATGGACAACAGTCTATCCCTGCATAAATAAGAGTTTCCTTATGTGCATATATTTACAGCAACATTTGTAAGCTAAACATTATTCAAAGTAATATTGAACAAAAGGAAAGATGGCTATCCCTACAATATAGGAGGTAATACAAAAAGAAGAGTATGCTTGTTGGAGAAAAAATTCTGTTCTTAACTAAAAGAGATAGACTTTGTAGGTCTAAATGTAGGTATTGTTATTCAGTCTTTGTAACCCCATTTTGGGGTTTTTGTGGCAAAAATACTGAAGTGGTTTACTATTCCCTTCCCCAGGTCATTTTACAGATGAGGAACTGAG
This sequence comes from Notamacropus eugenii, assembly GCF_028372415.1. Classification (NCBI taxonomy): domain Eukaryota; kingdom Metazoa; phylum Chordata; class Mammalia; order Diprotodontia; family Macropodidae; genus Notamacropus; species Notamacropus eugenii. Next base: position 93,098,835 of record NC_092876.1, read on the forward strand.
GCAAAAAGGGTTAACGGTCTTGCCCAGAATCATACTTCTAGTAAGTGTCTGAGGACAGATTTGAATTCATGAAGATAAATACGTTTTATTGACTCCAAGTCCAGTGTTCTACCCACTGTGTCACCTAGCTAAAAATCTAGGTGTTTCACAATAAATCAAAGTAGTCTGCCCATCAGACCAGAAAGGAAGGAGAGCTTTCCTTGTAAATGTAAAATTTTCCATCTTCAGTAGCTAAATTTTTAGTTCCTATAAGAGATGAGAATGAGACACTGAAAGACACATTTGCAACAGCTGTGTTCTTCATGTCACTTACAAGAAAATAGATCAAAACAATACTGATGTGAATACAAACAGTGGCCCAAGAGTTAAAAATAACATTGAGTTGACTTTGTGAAGCCCATAGTTTATTCTGTTACCTGAAGGTGCGTTTCCCACTTATCTTGAACCTGTACCAAAAGAATTGCTTTTATCTCCCTTATGCTGTGTTCCCTGGGTCCTTCTGCCTTGTCCTTAAATCCTTAAACCATAAAACTTCCTTCTTGTCTTCCCCCATCTGGGGTCATAAAATTTTCCCTGTCTCCCTTCTCTTGTGTCTCCTATACTGCCACCCATCTTCTTCATCCTGTCCCCGATCTTTAGCCTCTATAAAAATCTCTAGAGCTGCATCACTGTTCTGAAACCCTCTATATAAGCATAACTCCCCCAAATATAGAATATCAGGGTCTCACTTCGCTTTCTTGCTAGGAAATATGTGCTGCTTTTTCACTTAAAATAAAACTCCCAGTGTCTACAGAGAAGGTCTAAGTGAGTACTTTCACACTTGAACCTGTTCTACCAATGCTAAACCTCATAATTGTTGTATACTTGGGGTTCATGTGGGGTTGTGAGTGGTGGGTATTTGTGCACTTTTCACACAGCTTTAATGTTTCTTTCTATTCTGACATCTTTGCTAATTCTCCCTTACAATGACTTTTAATAAGTAGATGGTTCTTTCCTGGTCTGAATTCTTACATGTATTCTTTCTGATCTTCATGCCTTTTGCTAGCTGTACCTCTGGTATTTTTGTTGGACTCTGACTGACTCAATGAATCATCATTTGAGTACATTTATTTGTTCTTTCAGCCATAGAATTATTAAATTATTGATTTAGAGGATTTCAGACCTTGAGGGGTTTTCAGAGGGTATTGTGAAATCTCCTTGAAGAGAAATTCCATTATTAATTTGTTGTTTACTTTCCTCTTGGAGTCCCCCAATGATGAAGACCTTACTATTCAAGATATCACATTCTTTTTTAGATTTCCTAATTTGTTAAAATATTTTCTTTACATTAGACCAAAATTAGCCTTCCTGCTTCTTCTATTTACTGATCTAGGTTTGCTTCCTGGGACTAGGCAGATTTTTATGGCTTCTATCAAAGATAGCCCTTCAATTAATTAATAATACCTATGAGGATCCTGACAAGTGTTTTCTCCAGACTAATCCTCCTACCAATCACTCAAAGTCAACATTTGTCACATAACCTCAGGACCTTTTTCCATCTTGGTTATCTACCTGTAGACTATTTTGATTTTTCTATTTTCTTTCTATAATACTGAGAACTGAATACAATACTCCAATTGTGACCTGATCAGGAAGAGAATTCATACACTCTGCAATCCACCTGAAAGTTTGATTTAAAGAGGCAAACAGGCTAAATTCATTATTTTTTTTTTATTCCCTTAAAACTAGCAGTTATATAATCATGGAGCCAGAAGGAAACTTCTGACTGTCTGATACAAGAATGACCAGGCTGAAATATACTTTACCATGAGAAAGGAATTATCTATGTATAAGTCATAAACACAGTGAGACAAGACAATTGACAAGGTAGAGGCAGTTGGAAATTAAGATCCTAGGATGTCTGTTTTCCTCTGTCTCTGTGTATTAAGATAAGAAAAATCCCACCATTCTGGTTGTAGGCACCCTGTCATAAGCAGGTTTTTGAAGTTGACACAGGAAAGGGCACTTCTAGAGAAAACCAAAGGAGTCTAATTGATTAGTTCAGGCTTTAGCCCTTATTAAAATTCAAAATGATATGAAATATTATCAGTATACATACATATACTGCATATATATGCATATACCATTTTATGTACTTGAAAACATTATTCTGAGAAGAGGTTCATAGGCTTACCACCCTGCCAAAGAGGACAATGACACATACGCAAAAGTTACGAACCTCTGATTTAAAGTATCTCAAAATGAATGAAAACAAAGAGATGACATCAAAATATTGCTCTGTTTTTATTTTATTCCACTTTTTGCATAGGGACAAACTGCTCTTCAGTTGTATTTCTGTTCCTTTCTGTGCTTTTTGTGGGAGTTTATTACTATTATAATAATTGATCATCACTTATGTAATGCCTTAAAGCACTTTATAAATGTTTCATTTAATCATCATTATAACCCTAGGATGTAGATACCAGTATTATCTCTATTAAAGTTGAGGAAATTAAGACAGAGAGATTAAGTAATTTGACCAGGGTCATAAAACTAGCAAGATTTTTGAAAGTGAATTTGAACTCAGGACTTTGTGAGTCCAGATCTAGAGCTCTATCCACTATGTGGTTGAGATGCCCCAATAAAAGTTATTAATTAATCATTGCCATATACCTCTTGAGCTCTCAAACCAAATTGACAGAGCTGTACTGGCTCATTTCTGAGTATTCAACTAGTTAGGGGTGGCTTTTCCTAGAGAATGTCACCTTTATTTTTTGAAATTAATTTATTTATTTTTAGTTTTCAACACTGGCTTCCACAAGATTTTGAGTTCCAAATTTTCTCCCCTCCCCCCCACAAGACAGCATGCATTCTGATTTCCCCTTCCCCCAATATACCCTCCCTTCGATCATTCTCCCTTTTCTTATCCTCTCCTTCCATTTTCTTCTAAGGTAACATATATTTCTATACCCATTGTCTGTATGTCTTTATTTCTCAGTTACATATAAAAAACAATTTTTAACATTCATTTTTAAAACTCTGAGTTCTGAATTCTCTCCCTTTCTCCCTCCCACCCATCCCCATTGAAAACGTAAGCAATTGGATATAGGTTATACATGTGTAGTAATGCAAAACACTTCCATTGTGAAAAAACTAACTTACTTGTCTCTATCCTATCTTGCCCCCCTTTGTATTCTCTCTTTTCATCTTGTCCCTCCTCAAAAATATTTACTTCTAATTATTCCCTCCTCTTATTTGCCTTCTGTTCTATCATTCTCCCCTCTTATCCCATTCCCCTCTTACCTTCATATAGGGTAAGATAGATTTTCATACCCAATTGAGTATGCATGTTATTCCTGCCTTAAACCAAATCTGATGAAATTAAGGTTGACTCATTGCCTCTCACCTTCTCCCTCTTCCCCTCCATTGTAAAGTTTTTCTTGTCTATTTTATGTGACCTAATTTACCCTATTCTATTTCTCCCTTTCTCCTTTTCCCCAATATATTGCTCTCTCTCATCCCTTAATTAAATTTTTTAGATGTGATCCCTTCATACTCTACTCACCCTGTGCCCTCTGTCTATATATATATTTATGTATACACTTCTTCCCTAATACTGAGAAATATTGAGACTTACTGAGACTTACAAATATTATCTTTCCATATAGGAATGTAAACAGTTCAACTTTAGTAAGTCCCTTATGATTTTTCTTTCCACTTTACATTTTCAAGCTCCTCTTGATTCTCATATTTGGAAGTCAAATGTTCTGTTCATCTCTGGTCTTTTATCAAGAATGTTTTAAAGTCCTCTATTTCATTGAATTTCCATTTATTTCCCCTGAAGTATTATACTCAGTTTTGCTGGATAGATGAATCTTGGTTGCAATTCTATCTCCTTTTCCATCCAGAATATCGTATTCCAGGCCTTCTGATCCCTTAATGTAGAAGCTGCTAGATATTTTGTTATCCTGATTGTATTTCCACAATACTTGAATTGTTTATTTCTGGCTGCTTATTATATTTTTTCCTTGACTTGGGAGCTCTGGAATTTGGCTGCAATATTCCTAGGAGTTGTCCTTTCAGGATCTCTTTCTAGAGGTGATCAATGGATTCTTTGCCTTTCTATTTTACCCTCTGCTTATAGAATATCAGGGTAGTTTTCCTTGATTATTTCTTGAAAAATGATGTCTAGACTTTTTTTTTTTTTGATCATGGCTTTCAGATATTCCGATAATTTTTAAGTAATCTCTCCTGAATCTATTTTCCAAGTCAGTTGTTTTTCCAATGAGATATTTTACATTGTCTTCTAATTTTTCATTCTTTTGACTTTGTTTTATAATTTCTTGATTTTTTCATAAAGACATTAGTTTCCATTTGCTCCGTTCTAATTTTTAAGGAATTATTTTATGCAGTGAGCTTTTGAACCTTCTTTGCCCATTTGGTCAAATCTGCTTCTTAAGGCATTCTTCTCTACCTTAGCTTTTTAAGCCTCTTTTGCCATTTGGGTTAGTCTATTTTTTGAGATGTTATTTTCCTCAGCATTTGGGGGGGCCCTTTTTAGAAATCATTTGATTTGTTTTTCATGATTTCTCTTCTAAATTTTTGCTCTACTTCTTTTACTTGATTTTCAAAATCCTTTTTGAACTCTTCCGTGGTCTGAGACCAATTCATATATTTTTTTTTTTGGAAGGCTTTGGATGTAGGAGCTTTGACTTTGTTGTGTTCTTCTGGTTGTAGGTTTTGACCTTCCTTATCATCAAGGGTTAGAATAAAGTAGAATTCTTTTGTATGACTTTTTCCCCATGGTGTTTGCTTATTTCCCCAGCCAATTACTTGACTTACGAACACTTTGTCAAGGTATTTCTCTGCTTCCAGTGGGAGTAGTGGTGGTGTACTGTTCCAAGATTCAAGGATTTTTTGCAGTTGTTTTTAGAAATGCTTCTAAGGACCTTCCAAGTTGTCCTCAGTGTTTTGGGGTCAAGAAGTCTAGAAAAGGCCACAGTTGCCAGTGATTCAGTCCCTGAAGGCCAGCTCTCTGTGTCAGGTGTGGCCTGTGCTGGATTGTACTCTGATGCCAACCCAGCATGACAGTCACCTCCTATTGACCTTCCAGATTGTCTTGGGCTGGAGATTTGCTTCACTCTGACATTCTTTGAGTCCTGCAGCTGTAGAATTTCATTAGAATCCTATTTTTTGTAGTTATTTGGAGGCATTTGGGGGAGAGGTCAAGAAAGTCCCTGCTTTTCTCTACAATCTTGGCTCCATGTTGAGAATGTCACCTTTAAAAGTATATTGAAAACAGGATGTGAATAAGTTAAAAGGAATGGATAGCTAGGATTTAAATATCTATTTTATTTGCTGAAAAGGGGAGCATAGAAAACAAAAGAAACACCCTTGCTTCAGATTCTCATCTAGGGAAGTAAGTTTACTAGTGAAGAGACTACAATTCTGGCAAAGCCCAGCTTTCCTATCTACCCTATACGATGAAAATAACCACCTAGGAAGAGTAAGAGGGCTTAACATCATTATCCTCTGCCTCTGCCTCCATTTATTCATTAGTCTGTATCTTTTCATGTTCTTTTTTCAGTATTTGCTCCTTCTACTCTTTTAAAGACCAGTTAAAAACTTCTTAGGCCAATGAAAAGGCCTATCATTTTAAACCATGTTGCAGGCCTGGCTCTTGCTGTGCTATAAAGATTATAATGAGTGGGGTTCCTTGTAAAGGCCTGGTTATTAAGGAGTAATCAATACCGTTCCAAGTCTAAATAGACTGCAAATCTCTCTTCTCCAGGAAATGATAATAAAGCCTTTTTTCTTTTTGATAAAAAATAGATACAAATACCATCCCCTTCTCTTTGGACTAAACAATGGAACAATATAGAGAGACCATGAAGACCAGGAGAGGTGAAAGGCGACAACAATTAAGAGTCCTGATTCTAGAGTGGGTAATGGCAGGAAGAGAGGGTTGAGGCAAATTATAGGTACAAATAGAGAAGAGAAAGTAGCTGATCAAAGAAGTCCCTGGGGAAGACTGCATTTTATCTCTGCAATTACTAAGAATAAGGCTGATTCACTGTCCTGACTAGGTTAGTGCCTAGGCTGGATACAAATGTCAAGGATAGACTTAGTTATGGAGAAGTTTTGAGTTAGTTGTTCTGTTTTTGTTTTTTTTTTTCCAAGCTAGAGAAGAAAGAGAAAAAAATCTCTTTCAGGATGCATGCATTGTAATGGACAAGAAGTGAATAATCAAACATGCTATTCAGGTATTAAAAACAAACAAACAAAAACAAAGGAAAGGAAAAGAAAGAAACTAAGATCTAGTTTCAAACTCTCCTAAAGTGACTAATTTCAAGATTACTTGGTCTCACAGAAAGTAATTCATTGACCTTCATTTTAGTAAATTCTTACAGGCATCCTAGGCTTCCCCATATTTCACTGATTTCTTCTTACTAAGCTGTCTGACTCTAACGACCACTAAGGATTCTTAATTTCAAGAGACTTTCTTAGACTAATTATAGTGTACATACAGTATGTGTATATATATATATATATATATATATGTATATATGTATGTATGTACGTATGTATGTATATAAGCTTCTAACACCTGATCATTCCATGGCCCCATTTCCCTTGATTCATAGGTTCCACAATGATGTTCAAGATTTCTGAACTTTGAAAATCTTACATGGGACCAGACTAAAATGGGTTGTGTTTTTCCTCTGTATTCTGCCTTCATCACACCATTCCTAGATGGAATATTCACTTATGAACATTTTAGAAAGGACATTGATAAGCTAAAAGTGTCTAATGCAACCATGATGGAGATAGATCTTGATATTGTGCCATTCAAAGATTGGTTGAATGACTTGGTCATGTTTAGCTCCAGTAACCCTGGCAGGTCAGGAAAATGGGTATTATCATCAACATTGAAGAGATGAGGAAACCCAGGCTTCTTGTGGTAAATGGTTTCTTTCCTAAAAGACACATATCTAATGAGTTCTAGAGGTAGTATTCCAACTGTAATCTTACTGACTTTGGGTTCAACACTCTTTTGGGTTATGTTATCTCTTACTACTAAAAGAATCTATGTTGTGAGGTTTCTAAACATAATAAGACAAAGGTAGATTCTTAGGAGGGCAAATAAAATTCTAGCTAACACAGTAGAATGGGTAATCAATGACCTTAAGACCTAGAACTAGGATATCTAACTAAGGGTCAGGGTTTCTTTTCTTATGAGAGAACCATATGGCCAAACATGAGTGAACATCTGATCCATTCATTTTATCTGTCTACTCAATTGTGAATGAAAGATGTTGGTAACTTTATTTGGATCCCCAGAAATGCTAGTAAGGCTTTCCTAATTAAAAGGGAAATTATGTTAAATGATTGAAAAAGTCTAGAAACATAAATAGAAAAAAAATTAAAAGCACATATCTTCAGTAGCAGGAATGACTTTACTTTTCTGTAAGGGGCATGCTGCTGATCCATGTAACCCCACTGAACTAATAAAATATGTATCAAATCAGGTCTCATTTAATCAAACTCCACCCTGTCCTCTAGGTGGTTACTCTCATTGCCACAAAGAGAGGACATACCAGTTTCCTCATAGTGCATCCTTTGGTCCATGAGACCTACTTTTAGTCTATTGATCCAAAAGATTTCCTCATCTTTTAAACTATCTTGACTTGCATATTCATCAAGTTTACTTAAAGTGTTCTCTCTAAAGTAATAAATGGCCTCATAATCCCTAAATCTTTTCTCAGCATTTATCTTCCTTAAGCCTAATACCCAAATGACCAATTCCTTTCATTGCCTATTCCTCTGGACTTTTGTTTATTATGTTTTGTGTTTACTCTGAGGCCATAGAGAGAAATATTAGTTACCCCAGAGGTTTTTAATTTTCAGGGCAAAGAAGAGGGAGTGGAGAGCTATATCTGTGATAAACTCTCCTGACTGAGTCTGAAAATGATACTGGATCTTGTCCAGCACTTGTCCTATACTCTGGTATACCCGTCTACTAGCTTCTAGTCTGGTGAGTGGTCTAGTTTTGATTAAAGTTTCTTAAATCATTTGATTTCTTCCAGGCAAATGGAAGCCTTCATGAGATGCCTATCTATATTCATTATTTTGTTAATCATCTAGGATCTTTTCAAACGGTAGATTGGTGTTTGAAGTATTAAATTCCAGTGCATTCCATCTCCCTAAGGTCATATGGACTCCTTCCTGGGGTCTAAAGTCATTGGAACAGAGCATTGCTCCACTTTTATCTCTTCCATATGTACATTTCCTTGACAATGAGTCTTTAACAGCAGTGGTAAATATGGAAAAGCTGCTTTGCTTCCAAGGAAAGTCATTATAAGAGTTTCAGTGATACATTGGGAGACTTCCTGCACTCAGCTCCCTTTGTTCAGAAATGTTAATTCTACCTCCTCTGCATGTAACCTATTTTGATGCTGGCCCTATTTAAATCAATACACCTACATATTTTTCTTACATTTCTATTTCCTTTTAACTCACTCCAAGTCAGACAAGCCAAAACTCTCTCTCTCTCTTTGAAAAAATGATCCTTTCAATTTATAATCCTTATTTAGTTCATGTTCATCTTAATTCATCCATTCTAAAAAAAAAAAATGATTCCAGTACATAGCATAATTGTACCAATTATAAATTTTCTGTCAGATAAAAAGGTGAGTTTAAGGGATGATCACAGAGCTAATTGTATGCGTCTGTAACAACTGTGTCTAAAACAAGGGCAACTAGATGCTTAGAAATGTAAACCTCTAAGATGGGGAGACTCAGAAGGCCTGCATGAAAAAGAAATAACAGTTAAAGAAACCTTACCCTTCTGGTGAAAAATTGTTACTGACTGAATTTAGAGTAAGATACTCCAAGATCATAACTGAATTTTCAGCCCATCTTAGAAAGCCAACTAAATCAGTAATAGGAAATAAGAAGGTGCATCTTGAGAGAGACGACCACAAAAACAGGCACATTGATGGTCAAATGGCTACCTAGCAATTCTGAGGAGGTAGGTGGAATGTAACCCAATGATTTCTCACCAGGTTCCCTTTTTACCACATTTATTTCACATCACTTCTTTTCACACTTTCTATGTCACAACTAAACTGAATTCCTCACTCTTTTCTAAACTCAGTACTCTTCTCTTCCCTCTGTGCTTTTGCATATGCAGTACTAAATTCTGTAAACTATTCTGAAATGCACTCCATCCACATTATATCTCAGGGGCTACCTTTTATGAGGAAACATTTCTTTATGCCCCAACATGTTAATTCTTCATTCCTTCTCAAATTACTGGCTCTGAAGGAGAAGTGAAGCTGGTGACCCTGCACAGCACCCCCACCCCACTCAATACAAAGTCAAGTGCAAGTCATGTCATCATTTCTCTGAAGGCATGGTCTTCTTTGGCAATGAAGGATGAACATAACGGAGTATTTACTTCTCTGGGTAAATGTTGTATTCCCCCAGGAGATGCGACCTACTTGAGGACAAGAAAAATTTGTGTGCGTGTGTGTGTGTGTGTGTGTGTGTGTGTTTCTATTTCTTAATCATTAGATAATACCTCACTCATAGCAGGTGCTATAAATCAGCATGAATTGATGAATTGAACTGAATTAAATTGCAGGAGATTTTTATTTTTCTGACTTTGTGCCCAGATCCTATGGGTGCCTTTAATTGGTATCCCCTACAAACTAATCATAAGAAATATGGGCATGATTTTAGGACTCTTCCTATCATAACCAATAAGAAGGATTTTGATGCTTACACATTAAATTATTTCGACTTATGTAATATCAAGCCTTAAGTAGCCTCTTTCTTATTATTTTGTTGTTCAGTTCTTTTCATCATGTCCAGCTCTTCATGACTCCTGTTGATTTGTTTGTTTGATTGTTTTCTCGGCAAAGATAATCAAGTGGTTTTCCATTTCCTTCTCCAGCTAGTTTTACAGATGAGAAACTGAGGCAAATACTTAAATGGCCTGCCCAAGTTCATACCAGTAAGTGTATGAAGTCAGATTTGAATTCAGGTAGGTGACTTCAAGCCCAGGACTCTATCCACTGTGCCACTTAGCTGCCCTTCAGAGTAGCCTAGCATAGCTTATTGTATTTAAATCCAATAAAAACTTCTTGAGTTGATAAAAATTATAATTCTCATTGAAAAGATGAGGAATCCAAGGCTCAGATAGATTTAAAAAAATAAAAAAAAACTACTCCCCCAGGTCACACAACTCATAACTGTTGGAGATAGTATTCAAATCCAGACATTTTTGACTTCAAGTTCAGTTCTCTATCCACTAGAAAATAACACTTTCCTCTAGTGATAGGATTGTTCAAGAAAATGCAGACCCTGAAGAGAGAGCTTTACCTCACTCAACTACACTTTAAAGTAATACATGATTGAAAGGGAAGGCCCCTTCTGATCTTGGCCCAAGAGAAGTTGTCAGAGCAGAGTTCTAGCCAAGTTCAGTGGACTCATTGCTTTGAGGGAAGATTCCTCCAAGAGCTTCTGCGTTGCAGCTGTTGGAGCTTTTTCAGTCTTCTCTGACCTTAACACAAAGCTTGAAGATAATTGTTGATCTATAAAATGACTTATCTCTGCAGCCTACTAGCCAGGTCTAAGATTAAAAGACTGTAATATTAAAGTAGAAACAGCTCTGGATTTGTAATTAGAAGACACATGCATATCCTCATTCTACAGATTACGAAGTTGTTAATAATTGACAAATCATTTAACCTGTCTAATTTTCAATTTGCAAATGTACTTGATTTTTTTAATTGATATTCTTTTTAAAAAATCTGTATCTTTAACATATTCTCCCTTCTCTAGCACTCAGAGAGTAATATAATAAAAAAAATAAGAAAAGAGGGGATAAAAAAATAGTTCAATAAAAACTAAGCAACACATCACTTGAGATAGAATACCCAGTGCTTTGGAAAATGTACATATGCTTATATATATATATGTGTGTGTGTACATATGTATACACATATATGTATATGTGTATATGTATGTATATACATATGCATATGCATACAAATATACTATACACACACACAACACCTTTTCTGTACCTTTCACCTTTATATTTTCATGGGCAAAAAAATAATCAGAATTAAACCCTTATAACAAATATGCCCAGTCTAAAGAAAATAAAATTTCACTGGAAATGGTATCTGATGAAGAGTTGCTACAGTAAATATGGGTTTTAATAACTGTATATTTTTTATATCTTCTACATGCTTGAATGTATATATAAATTGCCCTCACTAAGACAGTCATACTTTAAGACAAATTTTTCCAAAAGCCAAAAATAAAAGATCAGCAGCACATGCTCAACACATTAGACAAATCACACATTATATGCAGCTGTTACACATGCAGCTTCCTATATCTACAAAGATGGTAGAGAAGTGAGTTCTCTTATCTTTTCTTTGAGATAAGTTTGGTTGGTTGATTGGATATTGCCCTTCGTTCTCAAAGAGAACCAAAATGATATCACTATGATAAAGTCAAGTTTCAGTGTGTCCAACTGTGGCTGATCAGACCAATACAAGATCAGAATGTTCTACCACAGGTTGGGCGCAGATGGTCCATGTGAACATTTGGACTGTTTGAGCTGTTTCAATTTTGCTTTGCCCATAGAGCACAGCACCTTTCTGATGTGGGCACGCCATGATGAGGGGTCCTGTGCCAGTGTCTCCCGTGTCACACAATCAGTTCCAAAGTTCTTGAGAGATTTTGAGAGTGTCCTTGTATCCCCTCTTCTGACCACCATGTGATCACCTGCCCCAATGAGAGTTCTCCATAAAATAGTCTTTTTGGCAAGTATATGTTTTGCATTCGAACAAAGTGACCAGCTCATCAGAGTTGTGCTCTCTAAAACATAGTTTGAACACTTGGCAGTTTAGTTCAAGTAAGGACCTCAGTGTCTGGTACCTTATCCTGCCAGGTGATCTTTAAAATCTTTTTTAGATAGTTCAGATGGAAGCAGTTCAGGTTCCTGGAATGGTACTGGTAAATTGTTCATATTTCACAAGCATACAACAATGTGGTTAGCACAACGGCTCTGTAGTCCTTCAGTTTGGTAGTCAGTCTAATACCTCTTCTCTCCCAAACTTTTCTTTGGAGCCTCCCAAATACTGAGCTAGTTCTGGCAATGTTTGCTGTTGTTCTTTCCTTTTACATTTTTTCAGTCATTTAATATAGTATTTTCCTGGTTGTTTTTCAATCTGCATTATATTGTATGTCTTTCCTTTATACTTTGTAGTCATTATATCTTTCATTTCTTACAGAGCGATGATACCACATTACATTTGTGTATCCATGATTCATTTAGAGATTCCTCACTAAGTAGATATCATTTTACTTCTAATTCCTTGATGCTACTATATTTTTGTCTATATAGTTACTCTCAAAATCTCTCTCAAGTACTTTGGAACTGATTGTGTGACACGGGAGACACTGGCACAGGACCTCTCATCATGGCGTGCCCACATCAGAAAGGTGCTGTCCTCTATGGGCAAAGCAAAATTGAAACAGCTCAAACAGTCCAAATGTTCACATGGACTATCTGTGCCCAACCTGTGGTAGAACATTCTGAACTTGTATTGGTCTGATCAGCCACAGTTGGACACATTGAAACTTGACTTTATCATAGTGATGTCATTTAGATTGGTAACAGAAGACTGTATACCAGTTAAAACAGAGATAATCAGAATAATCATTGTGCTTTCGTTGTTTTTAATTTTATTAATAGCATATTTTCATAGAAAAATGAATGCTAGTTTTGTGGTCAATAAGAACTCTTAATGGGCAGTTTCTATTTCCTAAAGTTCAAATCTTTCATCTTGCACTAACCATCAGTGTGACATTGAGTAAAACATTTAACTTCACGTGCTTTTAGTAACTTTATAGCATTTTCCTATTAAGACATAGATTGGCTACTATTTGTATTAGTGAAGATCATCCCCATATGTGGAGTTCTCTATGTTGAAAAAATTGCATATCTTGCATATATTTATGGATTGAAAATCATACTGATTGTAATACTTTTTTGACAGTATTATGTCTTATATTATGTTTATTCTCTAGGTTTTGATCCCAGTCACTGTAGCTTCATAGGAATAATGTTCCCCAACCCCTTTCATCCTCTACACATATTAAAATGAAAAACATTTGAACATAAAAGTTTGCCTTTTTTTATTATTTATTTTTAACACAGTTTATAACAGATAAAACAATTCCAACTTTTGGTCAGGTGATACTTCTTTTTAAAACATTTACAATATGGAATATTTTTTTAAAACATTAACCGAGACAGAAATAATATTTATGTTGCTAACTTCACAAGCTCTTGACCTAATTGTCTCCACAGTATTACGAAGAATTAAAGGACCCTAACTTATTGTTGTTGGTCTAAAGTCCTGTGCCTAATAGCTTAATTTTAGACAACCTCCGATGTTCCCCTACCCATAATCTATAATTGAATAGATCTGATATTAAGCTTACAAGCCTTTTGACTATAGGAAATTGCCACCAAAAGTAAGGACATTGCAGGGATACTATATCTCCCCAACTTCATGTCAATTCCAGGCAGGATTAGATTATTCACTTGCATTCAGTCAGGCTTAAAGTCTGCCAGGTGTCAGTGGGGAAATTGAGTCAGGAGAATCCCACCTCAGCCCATGCTGAGCAGCCACTCTCCCACCTTTCCCTTGAGATCACCTATGCAGTTTCTACCAGCATCTCATCAGCTTACTGGCATCATGTACTGGAGGCTCAGATCGGCTTTCTTGCTACCCATACCTGGAGTTAGACTCAGAAGAACAGTCATTTAATAGTGCCATATCATCTAAAAATGGCAAGTTACAATAATCAGGTTTCAAATATGATTATAATTTCACTTTGGCTAAGGAATACCTTTTGAGGCAAGTCTTAAGTGGCTTACATGCCTTTCTATACATGTTCTATTTCCTGTTTAAATGGAAATCATAAAATCAAATTTACCATTAAAACCTTGACTTTTCTATCAATGCCAAATTTTACCTGAGGTTACCTTCCTCTAGGAAATTTAGACTGAAATTCTTTTCTCCAAACTAAAGATTTCATTGATTTATTCTCAGTAATTAATTCAGGCTATTGTTTTAATACTAATTACTTTTACCTCACTTTGTAATGTGTCCAATTTTTCTCCCCATCACTCCCCTCCCTCTGCTTCCTAATACCTTGCATTCTGATTACTCCTTCCCTCAATGTACCCTCTCCTCCATCACACCCCACCCCTGTCCTATCCTTATCTTCTCTCTTTTCTTGCAGGGCAAGATAATTTTCCATACCCCTATCCCTGTAGTTCTTATTTCCCAATTATATGCAATAAAAATTCCCAACATTCATTGAGTTGTTTCACATAATCTTCCATTTTTTTCAGATTTTTGGTTTTGTTTACTAACTGTTTGGTTTAACTCAAACTCATTCATTTACCTGGACTCAATTCTCTCTTTCAATGAATTGTTTTGTTCAGTGAGCTTTTGGACCTTCTCCTCCATTTGGCTAATTCTGCTTTTTAAAAGCTCTTTCTCTTCATTGGCTTTTTGGACCTCTTTTTCCAATTGAGTTAGCCTCTTTTTAAAGTTGTTATTTTCCTCAGTATTTTTTTGGTTCTCCTTTAGTAAGCTGCTAACTTGTTTTTCAAGGTCTTCTATTGCCTGGCCCATTTTAAGTTCCCTTTGGAGGCAGAGGCCTTGACTTCCTCTGACAGTAAGCCTTGTTCTTTCTTATCCCGAAAGGATGGGGGGAGACACCTGTTCCCCAAGAAAGTAACCTTCTATGGTCTTATTTTTTTTCCTTTTTGGGGCATTTTCCCAGCCAGTTACTTGACTTCTGAGTTTTCTCTCCACAACCACCTTACCTCCAGGTCAGGCAAGCCAGTACTTGGGGGCTGAGATTCATATGTGCTGCTCCCAAGCCTTAGGGGTTTTTGGTGGGAGCAGGGCTGCTATTCAGCGTGAGATTAAATTCAGCTCCTCATGTGGTGGCAGGGCTGCCACATGGGGCTCAGTTCCCTCAGGGGGTTTACGAAGAGACCTTCAGCAATTGATGCAGGCTACTGCCTGCTTTGGGAACCCCTTTCTGCTGCTGTCTCTGCTGCTATCTCCTGAGGGGGCCTGAGTTATGTGGACATCCCGCTCCCCTCTCAACCAGCCGAAAGACCCTCTCACTGACCTTTGGCACCTGTGTGTTGAGGGACCTGTGCTACCACTGCAGATTCCATCCCTGAAGCCTGCTTGGATCTGCTCCTCTCCCTATCTCATGGCCAATGCAGGGCTGGGCTCTGCTCCAGGTCCGGTGCTGGTTAGACCTTTCCCTTTGGTTTTTCAGGTCTCTCTGGAACAGGAATCTCCTCCACTCTGTTGTTCTGTGGCTTCTGCTGCTCTAGAATTTGTTGAGAGTTCTTCTTTACAGGTATTTTATGGGCTGTGGCATAAGAGCTAAGCATATGTGTATCTTTCTACTCCCCCATCTTAGCTCCTCCCCAAAAAGTCTGTCTTAAGACTGTTTAGATGTACAGGAGATTTTACCCATGGAGAATGACATAACAGGTGACATGGGCTGACACAATCTGAGAGGAAGGAAGGACAAAAACATTTATTAAATACCTACTATGTTTCCAGCTAGGTCATGCAGTGGATAGCATGCTGGGCCTGGAGTCAGGAAGACTCATCTTCCTGAGTTCAAATCTGGCCTGGGACTCTTTCTAGCTGAGTTACCCTTATTGCAATAAAAATCTACAATAAAGAGAACCTGAGACACAAATTTCTTAGCATTTTCAATTTATTAGCAAGGCTAGTAATTGGCAATGACTGAATTCAATGACTCCTTAGTAGCCAAACACAAGCTGGGGTTTACAAAACTTATTTTTATAGTTGTAAAAAAGGAATAGAAAAATTACAGAATATTAAGAAGCTTGTTTTGATTAATTTCTTCCTGGCAAGAGCATGACAAAAGGCTTGAGGTTAAAGTAGATATATCCTGGAACATTCTGAAGTTAGGTAGGTCCTGCTGCCAATATTCAGACCGTAGGCATGTCAGGTGGAGATTGTACAATGGGGAATCTCAGGGGCACAACAGTCCTCAAACAATCTATCTCATTGGCATTGCAACAGTCAGTCTTGATATTATGAAACTATCGAGCTAACTGGAAGGTGATTTGTAGTAAGTGTGGTTGGGAATGCAAACTTATCCTACCAAAAATGAGAATTTAGATTTCCGCAAAATGAGGAAATGTTCATGCCAGCTCAGCTTAGCTGCAGGGACTCAACTCTGAAAAATGAGGAGCTTAGCCTCTGCCTACTGTGATCATATATCTCTTAATCTAAAAGCTATGTGAATTAGGGTTTACAAGCCAAAATACATCATCAGGTTAATCAATACTAACTTGATTAGGAATTATTTCTTTCACCCTGGGCAAGTCATTTAACCTTGTTTGCCTCAGGTTGTTCATCTGTAAAATGAGTTGGAGAAAGAATTGGCAAATTACTCTAGGATCTCTAAGAGTAAAACCAAAAGTAGGGCCATGAGGAGTTGGACGTGACTGAAAAATGATTTAATAGCAACAACAATGTGCAAGGCATTATGCTAAGCACATTAGAAATGTTATCTCATTTGATGTTTAAGATAATCTTGGGAGGTCGGTACTATTATTATCCCTATTTTACAATTAGTAAGCTGAGACAAAGAAGGTAATATTACTTGCCTCATGTCACACAGCTAATAAGTTTCTGTGGGCAAATTTGAACTCTGATCTTCCTGACCTCAGGTTTGGTGTTCTGCCCCATAGAGCTGTGTAGAAATGGATGAAATGTTGCTAGGAAAATTGGAATTGAGAATGTTTATGTGAAACAATAAAATAAAAATGTATTTATTAGATTCTTTCTGTGTTCCAGGAACTTTACTAAGCATTAGAAGCATAAAGAAAAAGAAATGGGGAAAAAAAGTACCTCATCTCAATGTGCTTACATTTAAAATATAGATAAAATGAATGTAAATAGGAGCCTATCTGATGCATATAAAGTAAACAGAAGATAATCTTAGAGGGAATGGCATTAGTAGATAAGGACCCCCCAAAATTCTCCTGTGTCTTGGTGGGATTTGATCTGAATATTGAAGAAAGCCAGTAATTCTAAAAGGTGGATGTGAGAAGGAAGAATATTCCAGACATGATCAATAGATAGATAGATAGATAGATAGATAGATAGATAGATAGATAGATAGATAGATAGATAGATAGATAGAAGGGAGATGAAAAGGAAACAGGAAAGGAAAAACAATTCACTAGAATTTATTGTTATTCAGCTTTTTCAGTTTTGTTCCACTCTTTATGACCCCAGTTGGGATTTTATTGATGAAGATCCTGGAGGGTTTTGACATTTCCTCCTCCAACACAATTTACAGATGAGAAAAATGTGGCAGAGTTAGATGACTTGCCCAGACTAAGTGTCTGAGGATGAATTTGAAATCAGGTCTTCCTGACTACTGACCTGGCACTCTGTCTAACATGCCATGTAATATGCACCCCACTATGTGCTAGGAAGTATGCTACGCCCTAGTTCAGTATGGCTGAATGATAGGATGCATGAAGAGGGGATAAAGGACAAGAAGACAAGAAAGGTAGGAAGGGATAAGTTTTGACAGAGTTTTAATAACCAAAGGATTTTATGCTTGATCCAAGAAGGGATATGAAGTAAATTCAGTTTTACTGAGGAGAGGGGTTGACAAAGTCAAAACTATATTTTAGAAACAGTCATTTTACTGTGTAGAGGATGTATTTACATGAAGAAGAATGTGATCAGTGAGTACTTCTTTTATAAAAGAACATAATAATGAGGTCATGTACCTAATGCAAGTCCCATTCAAATTATATTGATTACTGATGATATCATGCAGAAAGCAGCTGACTTGTGATTTTGCCTATGATTTAACTTTATTTGGAGAAATGGATTTATAGGCAGTAGTAGGATCAAATAATGGGCTCTTTCTACTACCCCACATTGTCTCTGAATATTTATTTTCTTTAAAATAATTTTAAAAATTTTCTTTAAAAGTCATGATAATCACTGCATAAGACATCTAACTAGGTAGGCATCTAGCTTCTGTAGGGTGGGTATGTCACAGACAAGAAGCTAAAATCAACAGCTTCCTCATATTTCGTGGTAATCTTAAGATCCATATGTTTAGAAATGAATCCAGGGACTCTTGATACCTCAGATGCTTTCACAGAAAGAAAGAGGAATAATAAGGGTCTTCTTTTTTTCCCCCATTCAGATCGAAAATACCTTCAAGAAAGATGGAAGGTTGTCTTAACAATGTAGAAATAGCTAAAAAATGCATATAAGGACAAATAGATTGAAGGTATTTTAAAATGTACTTAAAAAGCACTTCAAAAATAACTCAGTAGTACCCAAGTATCCAGTTATTCAAAGTTTTCCTTTTGTTCTACTTTTGTTTTACTATTTGTTTTAGTTTTGTTCTACTATTCTGTTTTAAAATATTCACTAAATATTTGTTCTCATTTGTAACTATGACTATGTCTATATCTCTCAATGTGTTTATATTTTTATTTCTATATCAATCTGTGTCTCTCTGTCCCTCTCTCTGTGTCTCTCTCTGTGTCTCTCTCTGTCTCTATCTCTCTGTCTGTCTATCTATCTATCTATCTATCTATCTATCTATCTATCTATCTATCTATCTATCTATCTATCTATAATTAAAGACCAAAAAAGACAGTGTAATACAATGAAGAAGAACTGAAGTAGCAGTCCTGGGATCTAGCTGCATTTCTTTCACTAACCAACTTGATGGATTGTCTTTGGCAAATTACTCTCTCTGTTTTTATTTTCCTCTTATGTAACAGGAAAATCAACTAAATTACTTTTATGAACACTTCCATCTACAGAACTCTATGATATGTCTTCACATACACAAATACACATACACACACACACACAAAACACATTCAAACACTACATATACTTATTCATACATGCATAATTTGAACTTGGTATTCTCTGAAATTCTTTCCAATTATATCATTTTTTGGGAATATCTTTATGGGACTCAGGCATGCCTTTATCTTTATCCAAGATCCCTATTATCATAATTGTCAGTGTCTGGCATATTGTACTTACTATTTAAATGCTTACTCTGCTCCCGCTTAGTCACAGATTAGACAAACTCTGCCAAACATTCTCAGTAGTGAACATTGGGGGATATATAAGATAAGAGATATTAGATGGGGAATAGAATTGTAGATTATTAAACCTAGAAAGCAGCTCAGATGGTACCTTATTTAATCCATCAATCTGTTTTCTTCTGTTTTTTTGTGCCTTTCAAGGAATGCCATCTGTCATATAAATCTTACTTCTCACCTCTAGCATTCATGTGTTCTCTCAGCACCACTGAGGTTGAGATTCCTACCTTTTTCCTCATTGGGATCCCAGGAATGGAGCATGTGTACATCTGGATATCCATTCCCATCTGCCTCATATATATCATTGCCACAGTGGGCAATGCCACTATTCTCTTCCTCACCAAGACAGAGCCTTCTCTCCATGAACCCATGTATTATTTTCTCTCTATGTTGGCTGTCTCAGATCTTTGCCTATCTTTCTCTTCCTTGCCAACCATGCTAAGAATCTTCTTGTTCAATGCTCCAGGAATCTCCATAGATGCTTGTATTGCTCAGGAATTTTTCATCCATACCTTTACTGCCATGGAGTCCTCTGCACTTGTCATCATGTCCTTTGATCGTTTTATAGCCATCTGCAGCCCTTTAAGATATAGCTCCATTCTCACCAACATCAGAGTCATGCAAATTGGGTTGGGCTTTTCTATTGCCTCTTTTGCATGTATAATTCCATTCCCTATCACTCTAAAGAGACTAAGATTCTGTAAGGGAAACCTCCTCTCCCATTCTTATTGTCTCCACCAAGATGTAATGAGATTGGCCTGTTCTGATAACAGATTCAATGTCATCTATGGCTTCTTTGTTGCTCTGTTAGGCATGATAAACTTAGCATTGATTTTGTTGTCCTACATAATGATCTTAAAGACTGTTTTAGGAATTGCTTCCCATCAAGAGCAATTAAAGGCCTTCAACACTTGTGTTTCCCATATCTGTGCTGTGCTAATTTTCTATGTTCCCGTTGTCACCTTAGCTATTGTTCATCGTTTTGCTAAACATGGGTCACCATTAATTAGGATCCTGATTGCTGATGTCTATCTTTTGGTTCTCCCACTGATGAACCCTATTGTGTATACTGTGAAGACTCATCAAATCCAGGAGAAGGTCCTTGGGAAACTGTGTTTGAAGACCCGATGAGCGATGAGTAGTTTTGTTATTTTTTTTTTTTTTCAGAATCTCTTATTTTTACTCATTTACAATGTAAAGATTATGGTCTAACAGACTTATCCCTCCTCTTACCCCTTACCCCAGAATCACCAAGCCCTATACTCAATATCAACCTGAAATAGAGAGGATGTGCTCATGGAAAATGGATATTCCCAATAATGTTATTTTACTTGCTGATAGTGCATAAAAAGTACTCTCCTTAATGATTTTTAAAATTTTTTTCCTTCAATTACTCTGCATGCCTTTTACTAATTTCCTCCCTAAACTTTTAGCTGTCTATATATTTTTTCCCTTTATGTATCTGTGACTCTTTCTCCTAGTTTTCTTTATTATATCAACTTCAAAAACTTGTAGATTGATATGTCCTAATGGTTTACTGATCTGAATTCTCACTTACCTCCATGTTCTGATCTTCATGTGTTTTGCTCATCAGACTCTCAGAATAACTGCTTGACTCTGCTCTGAATATTGACTGTGCACATTCCTTTGGTTTTTCAGCTACACAGTCACTGATTTATTGAATCACTGAGTTATATTGTCTGAGATTGGAGAAGACTTCATTATGTATTTGAAGCATAACTAATGCAACTATTCTGTAAAGCTGTAATCAAACATCCAATTAATTGAAGACCCACAGTAATTAGAATTTGTTGACAGTGGAGGTACTCCATTCTATGTTAGATAGACTGAATTGTTAGGAATTTTTCTTTATATCAGGTTAAAGTCTCTCTCTTTCTGGAACCCATTGTTCCTAATTTTGCCCCCTGAGACCATCAGTACAATTTCACCTCCACCCTCCCCAAATAGTAATTTGAATTGGAAAATTTTTCCTATTTATTAATGGACCTATTAAATCACCTGGACACCTAAGTCACATGTGATGGGAGGAGCTTGCTGAACAGATGGACTAGGAAGGATGGAGCAGAACCAGGAGGAAGTGAATGAGGATAAATTGGAAGGTCAGTGGGAAAAGCCTGTGGGACCAGTTCAGGAAACAGGAGTGATCAGGCCCCAGTCCTAGGGCAGCAGAGAGGGGAGGGGGCAGAGGAACCTGCAGCAGCCACAGCAGCAACAGAGGCAGCTACAGTCACTGTTTCTGGAGCTCAAGGCTCACAGATTGTTGGGGGATTGAACAGTGGACAGTACACCCCACCCCCACTGGAAGCATAGAACTACCTTGACAAAGAGTGCAAAAGTCAAATAAATAGCTGGGGAAATGAGCAAAAACTGAAAAGAAGAATCAGACTATAGAATCTTACTTTGGTGACAAAGACAAAGGCATGCAAACAGAAGAAAACAAAGTCAAAGCTCAAAAAAAAAAAGATTTTGAAAATGAAGTAAGAGAAGTAGAGCAAAAATTGGGAAGAGAAATGAGAGTGATGCAAGAAAACATGAAAAACTAGTCAATTGCTTGCTAAAGGAGACCCAAAAAAGTGGGAAGAAAATAACATTTTAAAAAACAGACTAACGTAAATGGCAAAAGAATTCCAAGAAGCCAATGAGGATAAGAATGCCCTGAAAAACAGAATTAGCCAGATAGAAAGGGAGAATCAAAAGCTCACTGAAGGAAATAATTCCTTAAAGATTAGAATGGAGCAGACTGAAGCTAAGGACTTCATGAAAAACTAAGAAATTATAAAACAAAAACAAAGGAATGAAAAAAACAGCAGATAATGTGAAATATCTCATAGGACAAACAACTGACCTGGAAAATAGATCCAGGAGAGACAATTTAAAAACTTTGGGACTACCTGAAAGCCATGATCAAAAAAGAGCCTAGACATTATCTTTCAAGGAAAACTAATAAATGTTGAAAGAATCCACCAATCACCTCCTGAAAGAGACCCCAAAAAACAAACTCCTAAGGAATATTGTAGCCAAATTCCAGAGTTCCCAGGTCAAGGAGAAAGTATTACAAGCATCCAGAAAGAAACAATATGAGTACTGTGTAAATACAATCAGGATGACAGAAGATCTACCAGTTTCTACATTAGGGGATTGAAGGTTTTGTGATTTGATAATCAAGAAGTCAAAAGAGCTAGAATTAAAACCAAGCATCACCTACCGAGCAAAACTGAGTATAATACTTCAGGGGAAAAGATAGTCATTCAATGAAATAGAGGACTTTCAAGCATTCTTGATGAAAAGACCAGAGCTGAATAGAAAAACTGACTTTCAAACACAAGAATCAAGAGAAGCATGAAAAGGTAAACAGGAAAGAGAAATCACAAGAGACATACTAAAGTTGAACTGTTTATATTCCTAAATGAAAAGATAATACTTGTAACTCTTGAGAATTTTCTCAGTATTTGGGTAGTTGGAGGGATTATGGAAAGTGGGCACAAGGTGAATTGAATAGTAAGGGATTATATCTAAAAAAATAAAATCAAGTGATGAGAGAGGAATATTTTGGGAGGAGAAAGGGAGAAATGGAAAGGGGGAAATTATCTATCATAAAAGAGGCAAGAAAAAGTTTTTTCAGTGGAGGGGAAAAGGGAGAAGGTGAGAGGGAAAAAGTGAATTTTACTCTCATCACATTTGGCTTAAGGAGGGAATAACATGAACACTCAATTTGGTATGAAAATCTGTCTTACACTAGAGAAAAATAAGGGAGAAGGGTATAAGTGGGGTATGGGGGGGGTAATAGAAAGGAAGGCAATTGGGAGGAGGTACAACTTAGAAGTAAACACTTTTGGGGAGAGACAAGGTCAAAAGGGAGAATACAATAAATGGGGACAGGATAGGAGGGAGGGAAATATAGTTAATCTTTCACAATATGACTATTATGGAAGTCTCTAGCAAAACTACACATATATAGCCTATATTGAATTGCTTGCCTTCTCAGTGGGGATTTGTTGGGAGGAAGAAAGGGAGAGAGAAGTTTGAATTCAAAGTTTTAAAAACAAATGTTCAAAATTGTTTTTACATGCAACTGGGAAATAAGAAATACAGGTAATGGAATATTGAATTCTATCTTGTCCTACAAGAAAATAGAGGAGATGGGGATGAGAGAAAGGAGGGGTGTGACAGAACTGAGGGCAAATTGGGGGAAGAGATCATCAGAATGCATGGTTTCTTGGGGTGGGTGGAGGGTAGAGATGGGGAGAAAATTTGGAACTCAAAATTTTGTGGAAATGAATGTTGAAAACTAAACTACATAAAAAATTTTTTAAAATAATCTCATGGCATTTGAGTCTTTTTCTGACTTCCAAAGACTACAGCTACCAGTGAATCCTAACAGGGCTCTAGACCAATTAGATGATAAGACCTAGATTAGAGTAGATGATAACTGTGAAGAGATTATGGATGAGGTAAGGAGATCAAATAGAGGTACTTAAAGGAATGCAAGAATGATGCTCTCTAGTCCTTCAGTCCTATGGGCAAACACAAGTGACTGTAAGGGCATATGGTAGACTGTGTAACCCAGTTACCAGATGTGACCTAAAGTCCAGAACCCTTGATCTGTGCTCTTATATATGATTGTTGTTGTTCAGTGGGTTGATAGGGACCAAGTGGGAATCAACTTTTGGTGTAAATCAGTTATTGGGTAGATCAGATTTCTTCCTTATTATTCACAAGAGAATTGTGATTAGGAATCATAAAATTAAGAAAGTTTACTAACCTTGCAAATATGGACTAGATGAAGTTTTCTAAATACAGTATGATCAGGAAAGAATTTCATTATTTGCCTAAATAAAGTTGACTAACCTGATTATTGGATACATAGGGACTTGAGAGTATACATGAGTTAATGAGTAGTCAAACATGGAGTTACTTCTTTCTCTAGTGCCTAGCAATAAGCAAATATTCACAGTAATTTTTATTTTTTATTTTGCAGTACTTTTCCAAATAAGTTTTGGTATACTTACCATGTGGGATCGTATCAAAAAGAATCCAAAATTTCATCAATACTTTACAAATATGAGTGATAGTAGGGGGATCTCAAGCAATCATCTTAGTATGCCATTCAAAGCTAATATATATCTTCCATACATATACAGCATCACAGCTGCTTCAGTCATTATGGACCTAAATTTTATTCAGAACTCAATATACATTTAGGCCAGTGCAGTGTATTCTGATCCATGTAGTATAAGAAAACACACACAACAGTATTAAAAATGAAAGTGATAATATCATTTAGAGACTTACAAAATAAGAAAATGCAAAAACAGAAAATTTGGCCCATATAACTGACAGCAAAATTCAGCATAGTTCATGCAGTAATGAAATATGCATGGTAGAATACCAAATAAATAAATTAAACAAAACATATTTAATTTTGTAGTAATTAATGTACACATCAAGGAATATATATGCATTTGTATGCAAGACATCTGCAACATGAATTTTGCTAGGATTATATTCTTTTCACAAGTTTCACCAGAGATAGTGAAAGATAGTAAGATTGTCTAGCTCTTCTGTGACCTGCTGTTTTGTTCTTCTATCAGTTCTATATGGCTGATCGTAATCCCCATCAAACCTATATTTATACCTTTCTATACCTGAACCTGTAGAGCACTCAGGCTAGCCAGCACTGCTACTTCATAGGTTTTGTCTATCATCAGATTTTCTGAAGCAATAAGATTAAGAAATACTGCTTCTGAGTTCAGTCTTTTCCATTAATTGAACACATTGTTGTGGTACAGAGCATGATTTTGCCTTACAATGTCTGCCTTTGAGCTGTTTTCTGCATCAGGTAATCTTTTCGTGATTAGCAGATTATCTTTCACCCCAATCAAATGTCCATCAGTCTCAACCTGGCTATCAGAGACCCCAACTAAGTCACTATTTGATGAGGAATTATTATGGAAGATTTCCTTAAAGCTCCCCCAAATCTTTAGGTATATTTTGCAAACAAGTAAGTTGGTTGGTTTCTCCACAGTTGTTTGGAGTAGTTTACATCAATCTATTAATGTATGTGCTCCATGCACACTCAAAATTTTCAGCAGATTTCAGCGTCATTTTGTTGAAGCTAATGAAAATGAATGCAAATATGTTATAATTTTATTTTTTCTTTCAGCATCTTCTGGGCTGAAGTTGTAACTAGGTGCTAAACTTCCTTGCATTTATCTCAATACCAAGAAATGTACTATTTGTAAATATATACAGTCTGACCATTTCCAGAGACACCAAAACACCAAGAGATAGGTGCCCAAAAATCAGTGGCTTGGGAGTAAGGAGAATTTTATTCTTGGTGGAACTATGTACCTGTTCTAGGAAAGCAACTTATTTGGTCCACTGTCTGTCCCTAGCATATCCATCAACATGCTGTAAGAATCAAATGAGGTGATATTTGTTAAGCACTTTGCAAACCATAAGGTGTATATGAATCTGAGATACTGTTAACATTTGGTTGAAATGATAGATTTCTGGGACAAAAATTGACAATATCAAGAGATTGTCCTTATCTCAATCCCAGACAAAATCATTACATCATGAGCAATGGATGGCTTGATCCAAATGAATCCTAGAGGATGTCCGTACACTGAGAGATACTTCTCCCACTAAACATTAACAGTCTTGGAAGCTTACTGATTCTGGATTGGGTGTTCCTGTGTACAATCTGAAAAGTTATCAGACACCTATAATTTATGACATTGTCTTGTTCCCTCCTTGTAGAGATAGGAGGTCAATGTAGAAAAATTCCAAAGGTTTGCTAGTGTTTTTGCTCCCCAAGTATTTATTCAGCATGATTCAGTATTTAATGAGATAACATCTATAAAGCAATTTATAAACCATAAACAATTACATAAATGGTAGCTATTGTTGCATTATTTTAATAGTCATGATAATAGTACTGTTAATAGTGATTTTTTTTTTGGTACCGTGAACTTATCTCATATAGCTTCACTAATAGAGTCTCTTACTAGCTTTATTGTTTCTTCACCTAAATGCAGAAAGATGTCATATATAGCTGTTCCAAAAGATTGATATGCACTGGACAACACTAACTTCGTCTTTGTGCCATGTGTAGGATCAGTGATTGATGGTCCGAAACAATATTGCGCTGTATACATCCAACTTCTGCCATTATTTTAATAGAAAAGTGAATTTAAAGCACTGGCATTTGAGTCCTTTATCATCACCACTTTGCTTTTTAGTCTGTATCAATTCATGTAATTTTTCATCAGACATCTTTTTTTTTCATCAGTTATCCACATACAACTGGGTCAAGGAAAGTTGGGTCCATAAAGTGAAGTCAATCAATCAATTAACCCTAATCAAGAATCGACTATATGTCTGACTCTGTGCTGAGTGCTGGAAATACAAAGAAAGTAAAAGACACTTCCCACCCTCAAGGAACCCACATTCTAATGGGGGTAAAAATAACATATAAAAAGAAATTAAATATGAGGGTACTTGGGGTAGGGAGTATGAAGTCCTGTAACCAGGTGGAAATAATGAGGTATCTTCCCTGGTCTCCCTACTTATCTGAGAGACACTCTGCAATGTCCACTCACCAGCCTTTCCTATCAGAGTGAGGGACCCAAAGGGTAAGGGGTACTTACAAGGTGTGAGTTTCAAAGGTGATATGGTTTTATAGAAAGATGATTTTCTTTAGTGAATAATGAAGAACAGATGAAAAGCAAGGTAGGAAATTATGAAAAGTCTGTTGTAGCACTCTCCCCCACCCCAACTAAAACAGGATACATATTTTGATGGCATGCTGTTTGGTAAAGGCCTAAACATTCAATGGCAAAGCCATCTTTTATAACCCAGTTTCTTTTCTATTGAATATAGCTTTCACTCCTTTTTTTTTAGGTATATTGAGAGTTTCAATGTCACATGACCTTCAAGATAGGGTATTTATGTCCATGTTATTGATTCTTGGCCAGTAATGCATGCTGTGTGCAGTGCTACCACTCATTTCTAGCAAGCAAACATTTAATTTGGCACTGCATAGACTATGTAGTCCTCTTCAGCCATGACAACAGAATTTTTGTGATCTCTTGTGATCAAATAAGAAAATATTGAAAAAAAAAAAAAGCATTTAGCACAGTGCCTGGTACCCAGAAAGCACTGTATAAATGCCTATTCCTTTTCTTCTTTTTCCTTTTCCCCCATCCCTATTATAAATGACTCAAAGTTAATATCTCCACTTTGTGGACAGAAGTATAAGTTTCCTAATATTTGAGTTTGTCCCAATTCATTACAAACTTTGACATGTAAAAATATTTACCATGATTTCTTTGCTAGATTGTTGTCAATACAATCTGATAAAATAAACAGTTGCCTTCATCTATGGCTGCCAATTTAAGGAAAAAACATTGACAAATCACAATGTTTATCGAGAGGAGGATGATCAGGACGATGAAGGTAACAGGACATAGAAGGATCAGCTAAGAGAATCATTGTTGTTTAGCTTGTGGAAGAGATTTTCTTTTTGAAGGATAGGAAGAGACTACAGTTTTCTTCAGGTATTTGAAGAGTTGCCATTTGAAGAGGTACTGACTTATTCCATCACAGACAACAGAACTAGAAACATAGGTAATCAAAGTTACACTTAATAAACGCTTCTGTAAAAAAAAAAAATAGAATCTTTAAAAGATTTAAGAACTCTAATGCACTACAAAGACCAATCAACATTTCAAAAAATCTGAAGAGAATGGTACTCACTGCCGAACAGAGAGGTGACTGACTAAACACACAGAATGAGACAGCTTTGGGGACATGGACAATGTGGAATTTGTTTTATTTGTATATACATATGCACACATGTGTATATGTACATGTGTATGTATGTACATATATATACACATATATGTGTATGTATACGTATGTGTGTATTACAAAGATTTTGCTTTTTTTTTAACCTCTTCACTTCATCAGTGGGAGGTTGGAAAGATAAAAAATACATACCTTTTAATTCAGTTAATTAGTCTTTTATTTGTGCTACTCTGGCTTGGGCTTTACAATTTGGATTGTCTGATGGTACCATACTGAGCAATTTAGGCCTGTTCAGGTATTATATTGGGTTTCCTCTTCTAGAAAACGAACTGGAGAAAGAAATAACAAACCATTACAATATTATTGCCAAGAAAACCCAAATGTCAGCATAAAGTCAGATACAACAAAAATTAATGAAAAAACAACAGCAATTTGTCTCCTAGAAACTTCCAAATACTAGTCTTAATTTTACATATACAACTCTTCTACTTTATTCTCATATTGACTTTTTAAACTGATCATCTCCTTACTCTGCTTTTAGTCTGCAAGCTTTTGCCTAGTAACACAGCCATGAATTTCTATGAGCAGAAAGTGATAACAATGATAGAAAATCCAATTCCCTAGGAAGGAACATTAAAGGGTTCCTCTCTCCTGTCTACTTTCTCTTGGATTCAGTCTTCTATTGGATAGCATATTCTATTTACTCTCAGAGTTGGCTTATCCCCAGTTTTCATCCCCAGAGGGCTGTGACCTTAGACCTGGGAAGATGATAACATGCTGTAGGAGAGGGAAGAGAGGAAGGGGAGTGGCAATATATAGATCATTGAATACTCTACATGAGAAACAAAAATCTTTGTATTAGGGTAGGGGAAAGAATGTTCGGGGGTTGTCAGCCTGAACCCTGCCCTTCTTCACTCTAATGGGCCCATCCAGAGTCTCCCATCCAGGTAAGTGATCTGATTTTCATAGTTCTTTTGGGTCCCTTTATATCTGACTTTTAATCAGGGAATGATATGGCAAAGAACTTTCCTATATGTAACAATCACATCCTTGCTTAAATGAATTCATAGAGAATTAGAATCCTGGATCTCACAGATACCTCTAGAAATCACAGACTAGTTTTTTGCTCCCTGGAAAGAAGTCTTCTTACATGGCCCAGGCAATTGGAGAACTGACCTTGTTTATAAGCTCACTTTCTTGAGGCTGTCCCATAACTGTATGTACCCCTAATAACCTAAGTTTCTTCCTAATCTCATTCCCAACTTTGCAATGCCAGATATCCTACAAGTTTCTCTCACCTCCCTTGCTCTCAACTCTGGCAAACAAACACAAGATACCCTACTCTGAGAACAGAAAACAGAAGGGAGATAGACTCCCAGCTTCACTGGCAATGACTGACATCACCATCAACAAGGCAAGTGGTTGATTAGTGACAAACATTGCAGTCAGAGGCATGGAAATTATTTGTTAGCAAGTTTAGAATTTATTGTCCACAAAGGAGCTATCAGATAGTGCTCAATTTGAAGTGCTGCTAATGTATTTATCTAATTATACTACTTCTCTCCTTAAAGACCTTCATCGATTTTTCATTGTCTGGGAACAAATACACTTTAAGTACCAGTGAATTTTTTTTCCAGCATTATTTCCTTTTACCCATGCTACTTTCTTCCAAACCAGAGAAGTCCTTGGATGAGTCAGTTTGCCATATGAGATAGTGAAATACTAGGAGCTGGAAAGACCTGAGTAGTAGATATGCTAGTTGTATTACCCTGAAAATTTATCTAAATTCTGCAAACCACAGGTTCCTTACTTGTAAAAATGAAAATAATGATATCTACTTCCTTTGTGTGTGTGTGTGTGTAGCAATTTACAAACCTTAAAGTAAGACACACACATGTATAATTTGTGTGTTGTCCCTGTCCATTGA
Source organism: Notamacropus eugenii (assembly GCF_028372415.1). Lineage (NCBI taxonomy): Eukaryota > Metazoa > Chordata > Mammalia > Diprotodontia > Macropodidae > Notamacropus > Notamacropus eugenii. The sequence continues at coordinate 93,128,840 of NC_092876.1, forward strand.
CACAAACAATCTTCCATTCTTGCCAAAGTCTCTATTCTCATCTCAGTCATTCAAATTAGTCTTAACATTTTAGGATCCACTTTAGAGACCATTTACTTAATAAAACCTTTCCTCCCTCCTCTTTCCTCCAATTTCCTCTGGTACTTTGAGTCTCTCCCTTTTCCAATTCTATGTTACATGGCATCCTACTTATTAAAGTATAAGTCTTATCTACATCATTAGTGTCAGCTCTCCAACTGCAAGAATTAGATAATTTTTCATATATTTAATATATGAACATTTTCCATATATATATATGTATATATATATATATTTATATATATATATATACATATATATATATGTACATCGTCATTGCACCCTTATCTCCAATATCTAGCACAGTGAATAAAAAAGCCTGAGTACCATTCTCAGAGGTTGTAAACAAGTGGGAATCTTTCCAATGATCACAAATACCTCAATGACTAAATCCAGCTGAAAATACTGTTTGCTACTACCAAATATGTGGAAGAATTCAGATGTGCTTCTTCCCATTCCCAATTCCTTCACTTAATAAGACCAAACATCCCTGTAACTGACACACCACCTAGGAAACAATTTGGAATACCGATATTAGAGGGCACAAAAGACTGAATTAGTAATCTGGGATGTTGATATTTAGTCCTTTCCTTCTTTTTTTAACTTTTGCCATGAAAAATAATTTTTGTACTGTGAAGAGAGGAAAAGGGTGGTTAATGGGGATTTAAAATCTATGAAAAATGACAAAGCTGGTGGTGAGTTAAAATCATGCTGCTTTAATGTGATAAATTGTAGGGTCTAAGGCACTAGGTGGATATGATTTCTGAGTCAGTTTTGATGATTATTGAAATAGCATGAGGAATAAAAAAGTCAGTTCTAATCACAGGATCAAGAGACAGGAGATGAAGCAAATTCCCAAAAGAATCTTTCAACCCACTGCTATATGAAATGGAAACAAGATAATGATTAGAACATTAGACCTGGAATCAAGACCTGAGTTCAAAGAAGCCACTTAGGAGCTGTGTAGTGCTGGACAATTCACTTAACCTGTTTTCATCAGTCTCTTTATCTATAAAATGAAGATAATAATAGCGTCTACGTTGTAGGATTGTTGTGGGGATCAAATGAGATAATAATCACAAAGTGATTAGCATAGTGCCTGGCACACAGTAAATATTATATAAATTTTTGTTTTTATTATTATATGCATTAGATTATGCTATGAGCTGGGCATACAAAGATAGGCATGAACAACACGCTCTGTCTTCATTGAACTTACATTTCAATTTAACCCTTTAAATCTGAGTGCCCCTACCACATGGTCACTTAGGTACTAACCTCATTGTCTGAGATCTGTTCAACCAACTACTCTTCCTTATAATTAATTAACCATTGATTATACCACTGGGTTTTAGAAATTATCTGGTCATTTTTGGTAGACAATAGAACTTTTTATTTTAATCTTGATGAAAAGATAAGGATTCTATGTAAAGAATCTGGTTTCACACCTAGATTAGGTAGAGTGAGTTGATTCCACAGACAAACTAGAAATACCAACAACCTTCCCAATTTGGTGGAAATAACAGAAAAAAAAAAAAAACCTAGCATCCGGAGTCCTTAGAAAATTACTTAGAAATGGGGCAAATAAGAAAAATCAATTTTTTCAATCTTTCTACAAACATTTATTAAAGGATTACCTATGGGAATGATAATTGTCTCTTTTGGCATATAGAATTTTCAGATGATATCTAAACATTAGGAAAAAAATAGGTATGCGTTGAAAAATAAGACCAGATGAAACTTCCCCTGGCTTTACGCCTTTGTGAACTGGTTTGAAATTCAGTCCAATATTAATAAATTCAGTGATGGTAGGGGCTGTGGAGGGCAGGAAGGGGAGAGAAAACAATGGAAACAATAGGAGAATGAGAGGAGATTAGAGAAATCTTGTAAGTAGAAGCCAATATAACTTTGAGCTGCTCCTTGGTCTGGGCAGATGGGAGATGGGAAATAGATTTGAACACTATTAGCCCAGTAGAATTATAAAAAGTTGCCTGCTTTTTCACATTAAATTTTTTTTACATAGTAAGTATTGCCTTAAAAATAATGACAAATTTTCATTTACATTCAATGTCAGTGTTGCAAAATCTTTTGACAATATTATTTAATTTCTTCTTTTCAACAACCCTTTGATACAATTCAACCATGAACCATCACCAACATTTTGTAGTAGAGAATAGAAGTGTCGAGAGGTGAAGAGGATTGCCCAATATCATATCTAAAACATGGCAGGGTCAGAAATTTAACAGTAGTTATCTAGTTCCACTTTCACTAATCTTTATAGAGCATTGACTCTGTTTTCTTGGCCCATTGAAAAATCTTCTCTGTAAAGGCTCTGCTAATGGAATTTGTTAGAGTGGAAAGTGAATTTGATGTTTGCATGTATATGTGTGTACATGCATTCATGTGTATGTGTGTTTAGAGAAAGGGAAAAACATAGAGACAGGAAGACAGAAAAAAGAGATAAAGATAATAGAAAGACAGAAATTGGCATGACAGAAAAGGACAACCAGGGATAAAGGGACAAAGTGTTTATTTTACAGTCATATTCTACTCATGGAAAACATGGTCATTATTTCATTACAGCTTTCAAATTGTCTTCCAAAACTGGCAAGTTATGTTTCACAAAAGTATGAAATAAATCTGACGTATCCTATGCTTGTCCCTTAGTGTTACTTTGGGCATAAAGTCTATAATTTGGAAGAAAACTTAAAGAAGAAAATATAAATTTCTAATGCCAAACTGCTAATGAATTTTACTTATTTAAACATCAATATTTATAGATGTCATGATTGTCAATTGATTGCAGGGGATATAATTCCATGCCCAAGTAGATATCAAAATATATCTAACCTTGCTTTAAGAGTGACCATATTATTTCTGCAGATTGTTAAAATGTAGAAAATTTACCAGTAAAGTAAGAATTACATGCATCTCACAATCATGTGGTTATTCATTGTACTTCAGCACCATCAATATTAATTAATTGGGTTTGCCTTGAACAAAACATTTTTTTAAATATATTCAAAAAAGTCTAGACATAGAGTAGAAAGGGAACTGGACTTTAAATAAAGACCTGGCATCTAGTTCTAGTTCTATACATGCATGCATACATACACACAATAATATAAATCACACACATGTGACACACACATAATGCACATAAATATATACATGTGCATGTATACATATATGCATATGTACGTGTACATATGCACACACAATATAATATTTAGCCCATTTCAGCAAATCACTTCATCTTTCTTGGTTTCAGTTTACTCATACAGAATTAGAATTCTGAAATCCCTTCCATCTCCAAAACTCTGTGACTTAGAAGAAAATAAGTTTTCAAAAGGCAGTTCAGCCTAATTATAGCTGCTTTGAATAGTGATTTCTGACATCTATTAGAGCTAAATGAGTCTATGAAAATTCCCTGAAGGTATTTTAGATTACTATTATCTTCCTTTGATATCTATACAACATTGTGATGGTCCAAGTGTTGTTTCCTCTTCCCAATAGGAAAGAGTGAGAGAGGGGAAATAGAGTCATAAAGCAGTAAAGACAGAAAGGATTTCAAAGAGCATTTCATCCAGCCAACCGTTACATGCATGAATTCGTAATCCATAATTTCTGACAAGGGGTCATCCATCCTTGGCTTGCACAGTGTCAGTGAAAGGTAATTTACAGTCTCATAACCCAGTCTATTCTATTGTGTAACAGTACAAAAAGATATTCTTTCGCTTGTTAAACAATAGATTTTCCTCTTTAAAAAATACATTAAAGCTCTCTAATTTTGTCTATTAAGGACAAGAAAATATGAATAACCCAAATGCATGTTTTTTTCTTATTGTTTGTTTTTTTCTTTTCAGGGCATGTCATCTGTAATTCCAACTGTAGTTTCTTCCTTAGTTATAGATGTCCCCTCTTAATATCACTGAGGATAAGATTTCTACCTTTTTCCTCATTGGTATCCCAGGAATGGAGCATTTGTACATCTGGATATCCATACCCATCTGTCTAATATATATCATCGCTACTCTAGGCAACTCTACCATCCTCATCATCATCAAGACAGAACCTTCTCTTCATGAGCCCATGTACTATTTTCTCTCCATGTTGGCTTTTTCTGATCTTTGCTTGTCCTTTTCCTCCTTGCCAACCATGCTGAGAATCTTTTTGTTTAATGCTCCAGGAATTTCCATTGATGCTTGCATTGCCCAGGAGTTCTTCATCCATACTTTCACTGCCATGGAGTCTTCTGTGCTTGTCATCATGTCTTTTGATCGTTTCATAGCTATCCGTAACCCCCTAAGATATAGCTCCATTCTCACCAATGTCAGAGTCATGCAAATAGGGTTGGGCTTTGCCATTCGATGTTTTATATTCATACTCCCATTTCCTATCACTTTAAAGAGCCTGAAATATTGCAAGGAGAACCTCCTCTCCTATTCCTATTGTCTCCACCAAGACATAATGAGATTGGCCTGCTCTGACAACAAGACCAATATCATCTATGGTTTCTTTATTGCTATCCTAAGCATGCTGGACTTTTCAGTCATTGTTATATCTTATGTATTAATCCTGAAGACAGTTTTGGGAATTGCCTCCCATCAGGAGCGTCTCAAGGCTCTCAACACCTGTGTGTCCCATATCTGTGCTGTGCTGATCTTCTACATGCCAATCATAAGTCTTTCCATTGTCCACCGCTTTGCCAAACATGGCTCCCCACTCATTAGAATTCTCATTGCTAATATATTTTTGCTGGTTCCTCCACTGATGAACCCAGTTGTATACTGTGTGAAGACGAGGCAGATCCGGGAGAAGGTCCTAGGGAAGTTAGGGGTAAAGAAGACCTAATGAAAAAATATCAGAAATTCCTGTTAGAATTTCCTCTCATATTCTACTCACAAAGTATTTAACTGCTTCCCAATGAAGGGATATTGTGGCCAAACTCTGGGAACAATCTCTTACCTAGCAACCTGGTAAAAATTAATAATGAAGCAACAATTTCTTCAAAACCGTTTTCTGGATGTTAGAACTTTGAATTCTTCTCCCTGATCTCTCATTTTTTTTCTTTTGTATAAAAGTTCAGTGGTGTTGTTTTGTTTGTCTGTGTATGTTTGTGTGTTTTCTCCTTGTGTGATCTTCAACACCTCACAAGGGTTGTGAATCTGAATGGAAGGATGATAGTTTTCTCATCTGTAAATAAGGAAGTTTGGAAGATGAGTAGTCTTTGAAGAAAGACAATGAGTTCTATTTTGGACATATTGAGTTTGATATATTTCTGGAACATCCAGTGTGAAATATCCAATATGCCACTGATAATCTTAAAAAAAAAAAAAAAAGAGTTCAGGAGAGAAACTAGAATTAAAGCTATACATCTGGAAGCAATCTGTTTAGAGATAACAATTGAACTCATGGAAGTTGACAAGGTTAACATAGAAAAAGCTATAGAAATTAATGAAAAAAGGACCCAGAAGAGAACCTTGGAAAAAAAGTGGTCAGATGTTACAAGCACTAGGTGAGAAGCATCTAGAAAAATGGGAGGAGAGCACATCCAGAAAGATAATGTAGTTGACAATGTGAAAAATAAAAGAGTGATTAAAGATTGAGAAGAGGCAATGCTATTAGGCAGATAGACTGTTGCTAACTTTGAAAAGAATTGCTCCAGTTGTATGATAAGATCTGAAATCAAATTGGAGGGAATTAAAGGGAGAGAGGAAAGACAGTAGAAACTCTGACTAGATTTCCAAGGAGTTTGACTAAGAAAGAGATGAGAAATATAGGTAAGACAGATAATGGATGTTTTTGTTTGTTGTTCAATCATGTCCAACTCCTCATCACCCTATTTAGGTTTTTCTAGACAAAGACATTGGAGTGGTGTGCAATTTTCTTCTCCATATCGTTTTACAGATGAGAAACTAAGACAAAAAGGGTCAAGTGACTTTCCCAGGGTGGCATAGATAGTAAGAGCCTGAGACCAGAATTGAACTCAGATCTTCTTGATTTGAGCCCCAGCACTCTATTACCTGTGCCACTTAGACCCCTTGGAAACTTTAAAGCGCTATGTAAATGATACTTGTTGTGATTATTTTTAGATTACACACATACATTAGATTCCAGGATTACAGTCTAGTGATGACTTTATGGCCTGAACTCTACTACACTCCAGCTAGGTAGCTACGTGGCATGATGGATAGATTGCTAGACCTAGAGTCAGGAAGACTTGATCTTTAATCCTGCCTAAGACACTTATTAGCTGTGCCATCCTGAGCAATTCTGGTCAATTACACAATCCTGTGTTATTCTCTATGTCTCAGTTGCACTAATTTTAGTGAGGATAATGCTATCATCTACCTCCTGGGGTTGTGATGAAGATCAAATGAAATAATATTTATGAAGTGGTTAGTACAATATCTGGCACATAGTTGTTGTGTTCATCCTTTGTTTTCTATGAGGACCATGATATCAGAGAAATGATGACATGCCCTGCACTTGACTTCGTTTTAAGTTAGGGAAGGCTGTGCAAGGTCACTAGCCTGGCACATAGTATGCACTTAAGAATTGCTTATTTCCTTCCTTCAGTTTAAGCAATATTTTAAAGAGCAATAAAGAAGTGTACTGGTAAATGTTTAACAACTATGTTTCCTAGGGAAAAAATATATACGTGATAGCACATGTATCTTTAAGGTTAATTGAATTATTGACATTTTCTAAAGTTTAGATAACAATGATATTTAAAAAAGAATAAACTGAGCCCTGATTTATAGGAACTCACAACTGAAAATTTAACAATCAGCTTTCACAAGCTGATTAGAGGAGGCTCCATCACACCCATGTATTAGTAGGGTGATAATTAGTGGGGGTGTAGAAGTTAGCGAGGCATTTTTGGGGATAGGGAGAGGCTTGAATGTGTAATAGTAACATGGGAGGTACCAAAAGAAAAAAAACACAAGTGAAACTTAGAAAGAATAAATGTCTATTTGACTGGAAGTAGGTGGCATTCTTTGGAGTAATAGAAATATTTTTACCGATGGATTATTCAGACCTTATCTTATATCTACATATCAAATTCTACTTTTTTTTTTTAAGAAGAAAAGTCACTCTTATAAGACCTAATTGGTCTAAGTCATTTTTGAGCACTGATCACTGAATTTTTGTATGACCAACATGTTGAATCATCCAGATACAACCTAAATCTGTGCTCTCAGAAGAGAGGACTCAAGCTAGATCCGTGGACCATTTTGTTTCAAAATTAGAACTCTAAATTTTATCTGTGTACTTTTTATACATACCAACTGGCTCATTGAAGCAATATTGAAACTTCTGGGTCTAGGGGCTGCTAACAATGACTTTCAAAGGGTGACACCATATACTGCGGGATAGACAATACCTGTGCATGTATTGTAGACTTTAAAACATGAATAGTCACAACATTTTAAATCGGTTTTTTGTTGGATTTTGTTCCTTTCCTGTATTCCATTGATTGATGCATCTTGATTATGGAAAGAGAATGGGAAAGTAGTTACTTTGTCTGATACAATTCTGAGAAAATAAATCCTAGACCCCAAGTAATTATTTTTTGAAGAAGCATGTTAGGAGCAGACATGGAATACAAGATTCCTTTCTCATGGTGTTCTCTAAGAGAATCAAACTGTCTTTAAATTTAGGGACTAGTTTTTTTTTTCCTTCATATCTATGGTTTGTAATAGAATATTTTAGAAATTCAGTTCACTAATGGGGATTACAAGTGATATCTGGAGAAGCTAAGTAGGAACAGTTCAGATTTGCACTTGAAGGAGAAACAGGAATTGGAAGTACAATGCATATGAAAGGAAGACATTTTCTCTAAGGTGTGATGACAAATTCAAGTGGTAATCAAGACAGATGTCAATAGCTGTCTGAGTCAATAGCAACAGCAGCAACAATGGAATATTTAATCCTGAAGATTTTTGCTGTTATTTTGAACACATTTAGTGCCTACTCAGATTCAATTCAATGAAATACCTATTAAGTGAATATTATGTACAATACACTTCACTTGGTATAAAAGGTAACTGTCATACACAGGTTTAAGAATCTTTCAAAGTCACCATGTTTTGAGTGACAATACTTTCTTGATTCTGAAGAGAGGAAACTACCAGAGAGCAGAGGAGAGACAGAGAAGAAAAATGGTGGAGAGAGAAGTCACAAGATTGAAAGGAATCTGAGCTGTGGACCTGAGACCACAGTTCTTGGGATACCATTTTCCAGATTCAAGGTTTCTAGGATCCTATTCAGGCTTCAATGATGTTAGTGAGGCTGTGGATATTTTTTCCTAATTGGCTGATTCTGATGCTGAGAAACCCTAAGAATTCAGTCCTATTGCTCTAGACTTTATTGTTCTACAGTCATGTTGATATAACAGCATTGGGGTGATGAAAAAGTTCATTAAAAAAGGTAACCTTTTTTTCCTATTTTGATATTTTATATAATGCTTAAGGCTGGAAAAACAAATGGAAGAAAAAAGGTTGTATCTTTCTTTTCTCAGGAATTTGGGAGGTGAAAATTTTGGCAAATCGATTGTTGTTAAACCTTTTTTTTTTTAAAAAAAATCCTCTCCATTTCTTATTGAAATAAATTGACCTTTCTGACTTTTAAAATGTGGTCAAACACTTTAAGGTCTGAATTTAAAGACACCAGCTTCAATTTTATTGACAACCACTACTTTGCACATCATTGTTCTTTGATGCATCGTGCTCCCACTTCATTTTCTTTAAAAAAACAAACAAACAAAAACTGATGGATGAAACTTAGGTCTAGGTCTTTATAAATGTGAGTAGAGGTGCTTCCTTACCCAATGTAAGACCTTAAAGTAAAGACATATAGGACATTCCCTATTTCAAAATTCAGAGAGTTGGGGAATACATAGGACTCAAAGTAGCTTTTCATCTGAATATATAATTCACCTCATTCACCTCCCTCACATCCTTCCAGGATCTTCAATGGTAGACTAGATTCATCATGCAAATTTTCCTACTTCCCCGGAGTGATTCTCACTTTCACTTTTGGATACCTACTGTGTATATGTAGATGTAGTTTCTCAGTCTCATAGCATTATACTAAGAGTTTGGATTTTTCCAGGAAGAAATACAAACTTGGTCCTCTGTAATGGCTGGGAACTATTTGACCTTCGCTGAATGCCTATTATTTCCTTTATCATTGCATTCCACTTTTGCAGTTAGGAAGTTGTTTTTCCACCACTGTCTCAAACCCAGTTTTGCTATTTTAATTTACACCTATTATTCCTAGTTCTTCTCTCTAACGTTAAATAAACCAAATAAAATCACAAGTTGCTGCTCATCTTCTTGAGCATCAGAATCACATTCTTGTTTTTCATTTTATTATTTAAATGAAATTGATATTTGCTGCATTTTAAGTTCTTAAGTATTCGTACTTTCCTCCCTCCCCCCAACATACACATACACACATACACACACAGCCCTACACATATGCATATATAAATACACACTTATATGTGTGTATGTAAAACCATATTCTATTTATCAGTTCTTCCTCTGGAGGTGGATGGAATTTTCCTTCATAGATCTTTTGTAGCTTATTTGATATTTGAGGTACTCAGAATAACTTTGTTGTTCATAACTATTGTTTAAACAGTATAGCTGTTACTGTATGCATTATTTTGGTTATTCTCATTTTACACTTTATTATTTCATGCAATTCTTTCCATGTTTTCCAAAAATCCATCTGCTCATTATTTCTTAAAGCACAGTAGTATTTCATCTCAATCATATACTGCAATTTGTTTAGTCATTCATCAGTTAATGGGCATCCCCTCATCTTCCAGTTCTTTGCACCATAAAGAGAATTACTATAAATATTTTAGGATATAGACACTTTTTTTTTTCCTTTTTGCCTGGTCACCTTGTGAAGCAGATATAATAATAGTATTACTCTGTCAAAGTATGCACATAGTTTTATTACTCTTCCAGGATAGTTTTAAATTGTTGTTCAGAATGGCTGAATCAGTTGAGAAACTCCACCAATAGATCATTTGTGTCCCAGTTTTCCCACACCCCCTCTAATATTTGTCATCTTCCCCTTCTGCAATTTTAACCAGTCTGATATAGGTGAGATGCCATCTCAAAATTGTTTTAATTCTCATTTCTTTAATCATTAAGAGAGCATTTTTCATATGCGTACATATGACTGATTTTTTCATCAAAAATTTTTGATATCTTTGGCCATTTATTAATAGAGGAATACTTCATATTCTTATAAATTTGACAAAGTTCCTGATATGGTTGAAATATGAGATACTTGTCTGAGAAACAACCTATATTTTCAATCCAAATTTCTGCTTCCTATTAATTTAGTTCCATTGGTTTTATCTGTAGAAAATCTGTTTCATTTAATGTAATGAAAATTATCCATTTTGCATCACAAAATGTTCTCTATCTCTTGTTTATTCCTAAAATCTTCTGTTATCCACAAGTCTAGAAAGTAATGTATTTTATGTTCTTGTAATTTTCTTATGATATCTCCATTTTTATCTGGATTATGTATCTATTTTAACCATATCTTGATAAATGATGTGAGTTATTGATCCGTACCTAGTTTCTGTCAGATTGATTTCCAATTTTCTCAACAATATTTTAATCAAACACTGCATTCTTATCTCAAAGGTTAAATCTTTGATTTTGTCAAACACAAGGTTAATATAATGATTTACTACTGCATATTGCATGTCTATCCTGTTCCACTGATCCAAGTTTCTCTTTCTTAGCTAGTACAAAACAGTTTGGAAATTACCACTTTATAATACTGCTTAATATCAAGTACTGCTAGAGCTTCTTCCTTTATGTTAAAAATAATGATTGAACTTTTATCCTGCCAAATACATTTTGTTATGATATTTTTCTAGGTCAATATGTATTTTGGGGGGTAATTTAATTGGAATAGCATTGAACATATCAACTGGTTTAAATAGAATTATCATATTTTTTTATTATCTTTACTCTGCCCACCCATGCACAATTAATATTTTTCCAGTTATTTAAATTTGACTTTATTTATATGAAAAGTATTTTATAATTACGTTAAAATAGTACCTGGGCTTGTCTTGACAGGTATACTTCCTGATAGTTTTTTGCTGTCTATGTTTTTTTTTTTAATTAATGGAGTATCTCTTTGTTAGGAAATTCTTGTTTGTTTGTTTTCTGCCCTTGTCTCAAACCCAATTTACCTCTTAATTTATACCTGTTACTCATAGTTCCTCTCTCTAGTAGTAAACAGACTAGGTGCAATCTCTCTTTTATATGATGACCACTCAACTACTTGAGAGCTACAATTATACTCTTCTTGAATATTGTTTTCTTTCTCTAAACATCTTTAATTCCTTCATGGAATTAAAGAACAATAAGTAAGAAATCTTCATTATCTTGCCTGAGTAGTATTTCAGCTCTCCTCTTTTCATCACCTGCAAATTTAATTGCCATTCCATCAATCTCTTTATCCAAATTGATAAATTGGTAAATGGTACCAACCCCAAAATAATTTGACAGCATATTTCACTGGAGGAACTCTTACAAATTGACACCTATTAATTCAATATCTGAAAAAAAATAAAACCTCATTAACCATTAAAAGCTAAGGTCAGGATTTTTTTACTAGCCCAAGGTATATATTAGTCATTTGCTATTATTTCATGATTTGGGACCACAAGAGGCTGGCAGAGCCCAGGAACTCAATTTCTCCCTGTAGAAGGCTCGGTACTAACCTCTCAAATTTGTGTTTCTAGAGGCAATGCTGAGGCTGGTGCTTTCCTGCAGTATTTCCTTTTGGCCTCTAGAAAACTGGGTCCCAGAATTCTGATATTTGAGATTATTATATTTGTAAAACTAAGGTTGGGTCTACCTAGGAAACCCTTCTCTGTCCAGAGATACCTTCTCTTATCTCTATCTTCTCTGTTTCACAGCACTAACTATTTGGCCTCATTAATTCTTCTCTTTATACCTATGATATGTGTAGACCTGAGAAGTTACTTGAAGGCTATCCTTTTGCAAGGCTGAAGCTATAAACTGGAATCTAGTACTTCTTCTATTAGGACATTAAAACACAGGCAAATACTATATACTTCTGTTCCAAGACAGCAATTATTAGCAACAAGGCATAGTGGGAGAGATAGAAGTACAAAAGACAATAAATCAAAAGTGCAAATGATTTTTGAAATGTACCTTAAATACCTCTGAGTCCCTCTTCCCATTTTCTTCCTGTCTTTGTTGCCATTCCCTTCCACCTACCCCAAATTTTCCCAAGGGCTTGTTTTAGAGGTCAAGGGGCATGAGAAAAGCCACAAGACAATATTCCTTTTTTGAAACAGAATAACATAGAGAACATTTCAAAAAAGGATGAATGGCCAATGGTAATGAAAGGAGGAGAAAGTCAACCAATGCAGAATCTAAAGTCAAATAGAGAAAGAGTGTCAGAAGAGTTGATCCTAGACCCCAGAAGGTCTCCAAAGCTTTCTAAGCTAGGCTAGATATGGTAGGCAGCTAGATGTTTGGATTGTAGCATATGGTGATCTGGGATCACTTACACCTAGTTATGTTGGTTGTTCATAGTAGATGCTAAATAAAGGAATGTTCAGTTGAATTGCATTATTAAACTATTAACACATCTTAATATTACTTTTGAAAATGAACATATTTATTTTCATTGACAAGAAATTCTATTCTTTGTGATATAGATTAATTTATTTTGCCACATCATCATATTTACTGAAATAAAGTGAAAACATGAAGCCTCTTTAATACATGATCAAACCAAGGTAGCAATTTTTCAGTGCAAGCTCTTAACACTTCTCAGACTTGAGACACATTTCTCAAACTTTTGCTTAAACAGAAGCACAACCTTTTACTTGAAGAATTTCAAGAATAGCCCAACTACTTTTTCTAAATCCCTTGTGTTTTGGTTATATTCATTCTGCACATACATATATGTGTTAATGGTCTTTCCTTTGTTATAAAGAATATAAACTCATTGAAAACAGAGTCTGTTTCATTCCTCTGTATTTGTAAATAGGGATGTGCTGGTAAGTATGCAACATTACGGTAACAAAAGTACCAACAATATACTTAACGACTGACTTCCCCCCCCCAAAAAAGTGCAAAAATAAAGAAATGAATGAATAAAAGAATAAATGAATAAACAAATCAGCAAGCAAACAAAATAGACATATAAATGAATGAATGCATAGAAAGGCATATAGATAAATAGATAGAAATGAATGCAAGATATTCTATTAAGATTAGTCTATATTGCTAATATATTCTCCATTACTTTCTTAAGTCTAGGCAACAATGAGACAATCCCTGACTTTTAGCGTTTATGGATTTCCAAGGTGTAAATACTCATCCTGAAAATTTAACAATTAATTCTTATGAGCCTGTTCAAGTTTTCTACAGAACAGCCCTGCTTAATGACCTTCACAGCCTTATCTCAACCTAAATTTCTAGACTCATTTTATATTATTCTATCTTCCCCAGACATATTCTGTGAGCTAGCCAAATTAGCCTTCCCTGTTTCTCCTATCCCCTGTTCCTGAAATGCTGCACTAATTCCTCACCTTCACTTCATAAGGTCTCTCTTTCTTTAAGAAACAGATCAACTATCATGTTCTATATACAACCATTCCTTATCCCCATGTCCTCCCCTCAATTTCTGACACTTCCCACTCAAACTTTAACTACTTTATTTGTATCAATTTTCGTTATATGCATTTTGTATATACTTTAATACGTTCTCATAATCTATGTCTGTGAATAAGGATTGTTTCATTCATTGATTATTTATCCTCAATGTCTACCCTTACATAGAAATGGCAATAGTAGGTCCTTAATGAATACTTGTTTCTTGTTTGTTTGACTTTTTTTCTGGGCTCATGATCTGTCTCTTGTCTTTGGTACCAGATTATTCATTGAGCAGGAATTTCTGAATAGCTGAATTCTCTTAGAAATGAAAAAAAAAAGATAGATCAGGGCATAAAACTAGTGGAGATAATTGCTTGTGACTGGAGAGGGAGGGAAATTAAGGAAAGGATAAGGAGGAAGAGGAGGAGAAGAAAAAAGGTAGAAAAGGAAGGGGAGAAGGAGGTAAAATATGAAGAGAATCGGAATGGGATAAGGGAATTCAAATGGACTTCAAGGCTGTAATTATGAGAGAAGGAGAAAGGGAGAATAAAAATTCTGAACCGGCTCAAAAGATGGACTGAGAAGCAGTAATAAGTCACAGAAACCATTGGTTCTTGGAATTCACTGAGTATACTCCCTGTCCCCAGGCCTTATTCTAATCAAGCAGAGCACCAATCTTTCTATTCCAGTTGACTATGAAGAAACTTTGTGGAGTCAATTTCTGGCCATTTAAGGCTCTTGTTTACAAATATCCTGATCTACTATTGAGTTAGAAATGAAAAAAAAAATTCCATGGGATGCCTCACTCTTATGGCTCTTCTTCCGATATAGCTGCAGATGACTAGGTATAACCTCAGTGTGGCGAGAAGAATCACTTCTCTACCCTAAAGTTGCTGCTTTTGTTATACGAAGAGATTAGGCAGCTAATCTCTTTCCATTTCCTACCACCAAGGTAAAGAAGAGTGTAAGAGGGATGGCCTAACAAGCAGAATTGGAGTGGTGTATCTGAAGTGTTGAGATCACCGAAGAGATCTAGTTTGGCTATTGATTAGATAAAGCCAGTACATATATAAAATCAGATGTGCAGTCAGAAGCCTCAAGAAAAAGTGATTTATATGATATCTAACAGTTTCCCACCAGCTGCAACTGCAGCTAAAAGATTTTACTGAATCCCATCTATATCATTCTGTTAATTCACATCATGAGTCTCTATGCTTAATGTTGTCTTTATGTGCAAATAAATGACACAGTTCTTATCATACCCTGTCTAATTTATCCTTGCCTCCTTTTCTGGGAAAACACCTTGGACTTCTGTTTTTTTTGTTTTTTGTTTTTTGTTTTTTGTTTTTTGTTTTTATAATTTGCAACTAATTAACTAGTGACTTTCAACAGAGTGGCTGTTTGGGGGCAATAAGTCAATGAATATGAGAATAAGGAGCCCACTTCAAAATCCCTGAAAAATGAATGGTCCATGGCAAGTAGGCAAAAACCAAGGACTAGGATATGTTTCCAGGCTGGAGACCTCAGCCAATTCAGTTCCTTTGTGCTCTTTGGGGATCAAAGCAAAAATACTCTGATGACCATTTAAAAAAAAAGACTAATTAAAAAAATTAAAAGATTATAATTAAAACTGACTATCATGAACAATTGGGAGTAATTGTGTACCATTGTATATAATTGTGTAAGCAAAGTGGGCTTGCTTGTATGTTTATAGATATATCTAATTGTATCACAACATTTAGGATGACAAAAGTTTGAATATGTGGGTGTTGGGGAAATGTGGGAGATGGTAATGCAAGCCTCACTCAAGACTTCTTCTTTTTCCAGGGCAACAATGCAGAAAGGAGAATTGGATAACAAGCATCTTCATCCACACATTTATTGCACCAAGGGTACCTGGGACAGCATCAAACAATGAGAGCTTTTCAGGAGGGAAAGAAAATCTGTTGAATCATAAAAGAAAAGGTGACTAAGTATGAACACCAGGATTACGTCTTGATTCAAATGAAGAGGAAAATGGAAGAGTGATAGAAAGAGAATGGGATGTGAGGGTGATGTACTAACCAACTTATATTAAAAAAGTAGTAGAATGAAGATGTATAGGCAGATAATAGAGATGTATATAAAAGGCTGGTATGATCCTTTAAGGATAATGTTATAGGTATTAAAGCAGAGAATGAATAGAAAGAAGCTGGCATGAAAAGTTAAAGACCAAAAAGAAAAAAGAACAATAACACATTTTCCTCTATTTTTAATACTTCTGTATTTGTGACAAAATACTCTTTTGTCACAAACAATGGGAAAATAAAAGATACAAAGAAAGCATTCCTCCCTGGTTCAAAGGGAATGATGATAACAAAGGAAAAAAAGGAAGGCATTGTTTTAAAATAATTTTCTTCCCTCCCCCAAAGTAAATGATCTTCAGACTAAACGAGACAGAATAAAAACTATTAAAAAGAAGTGAATGGACATGATAAATAGATAGTAAGAGACTGCCTAGCAGCCTTTGCTTAATTTTAGTTAACTGACCCAGATAAACTTTCCAGGAGAGATTTAGAACTGCAATTACCTTTAGTGGACTTTTAGTTCAACTTTCATATTTCAAAGGTGAGAGAAGTTAGAGAAGACACAGGGGTAAGGTGACTTGCCCAAAGTCACACAGGTAGTAAAAAGGCATGATTTGAACCTAAGTTCTCTGACTAAATCCAGCACTCTTCCTGTGGCTCCCTGCCTCTGATATCCTTGAAAATCCTTATATCCCCAGGGTGTTCAAATAACGGTGATATGTGATTGCTAAGTCACTTTTGAGGACATTTTAAATATCAAGCAAGAAATATTTTCCTAAAATACAAATCTTGACCTTCCATTGTCTTACTCAATAAATTCCAGTAGCTCTCTATTATCTCTAGGATCAAATATGAAGTCCCTGTTTATCATTTAAAACCTTTTACAACCTGGCTTTCACCTTACTTTTTTAGTTTTATTGCATACTGACCTCTTCCACACACACTGCAATCTAGCCAAATTGATCTCCATGCTGTTTCTCACATATGAAATTCCATCTCTTGCCTCTGAGCCTCTGTCCTGACTGTCACTCATGCCAAGAATACACTCTCTCAAATACTGGCTCTTGGAATGTCAGCTTCCTTTCAAGGTCTGCCTCAAATGCAACCTTCAGCATTTCATTATCTCTTCTCATCCCCAAATCAGCTGCCTTCAGCTGCCATTTTCCCCCATCACTTCTTTCTCTCTCTCTCTCTCTCTTGCTCTCTCTCTCTCTCTCTTTCTCTCTCTCGCTTTCTCTCTCTCACTCTCTGTCACACACACTCTCTCTTCCTTTCTCACAATATTTATATGTGTTTATGTATTGTCTCTTGTATCTAGACTATAAACTCTTTGATGACATAGATTATTTTGACTTTCATCTTTATAGTCTCAACACGAAGGAATGTAATTATAATATCCAGTTTTGATATATTATATAATGTGATATAGTCATGTTATGTTACATTATATTATATTATCACATTTAAATTAAAATACTCAGAGCTTAGACTTTTTCCATGAACCCAGGAAGACCTAGACAAATCACTTAAACTTCTATAAACAATTCCCTAAAATTTTAAGTTGCAGGGAGTTGATAAATTTCATTAGTAAATAACTCATAGGGAGATCACAACAGCAATAAAATCACCATTTAGAGTTTTCTGTTTTTACCTAGCACACAATCTGGCATGTACCAGATAGAATATTTTTTCTTGATTGCTTGAGAAAGAGAAAAGTTACAATTTTCTAGAAATAAAAATAATTGAATATGTATAACTCACAAGACTTTGTATTGATTCCTCACAAATATCTAGAACTTATTATTAAAGAGGTGATTAGTAAATATCTAGAAAAAAGAAATATCACTGCAATGAACTAATGTGATCTTATGAAAAACCTTCCATATTAGGCTAACATTGTTTCCATTTTTTTCAATGAATGAATGATTGCATTTACTATATGCAGTGTGATGTGATATTGGCTGAAGAGATACAGAAAAACAAGAGAGTCCTTGCTCTTAAGGAGCTCAAATTCTAATGGAGCAGAGAACACTAAGGGATAATTTTAGTTGTAAGACAGATGGCATGGTCTCATGGTTCTTAGTGTATAGTGGCAAATCAGAGAGAAATACCTCTCCTTCAGTGTTATTCCCACTGACAAAATCATTCAGTTTCTGATATTGAACAATTTGACAATGCCAAAGATTTTGGCAGCAAGAACTTTTCTTTCTGGATCTTCATTACTGTGGCTGTAACACCTGTAGGAGTGATTAGTGGGCTTCGTCTTCACAGAGCTTATTTTCCAGTGATGAATGCTGGAGAGAGAGAGGTACAGGAACTCCAAGACTGGAGTTCCCTGTGTGGGCCATCTGGAAAAGAATTTATGGACTCAAGGACTGTTGAGGTCAAAGTGGTAAAGATTTATAATGCTTTTCAGTAGTCAAGAGTTCTTAGGGAACCTGTGATTTGAATGGGGTACAGGTAAAGATTATGTAGAATATTCTAGACTAAAACATGTGTCAAGTGTGATGGAGTGGTTATGTCTTAAAGGAATATGCACTTTTAGTGTCTTCTGAGAAGGTATTTTACTCAGAGTTCATCAGGAAATAGTCCAAAGGGGTATTGCATTGAGGTATAGTTTTAAACTTGAAATATCACTAAGTCAGCTAATGTTCAGGACTATGGAATACCAGGATGCTCTCATCAATGTCCTGTTAGACAAGATTAATTTAAAGGAATATATGCATGTCTAATAAATAACAAATAAAATAATTTAATATTTATAATAATGTAAACATTATATATTATATATAATTATATATGTAATATATAATATAATATATTATATGTAATATAAATAAAAATAAAATAATAAATGAATGAATGAATAAGTAAATAATGAATAAAAAGAACAAATGAACATAAATGAAGACAATAAACAATTTAACCACAGGGTTTTTGAGGGGCATAGTGGAAGTACTTCACAAAAAGCCAAAAGAGTACACTAATGTATTTTCTGATCATTTCCTTGAACAATTCTCAAAGAGTCCATGAGCACAAACACAGAAATCAACAAGATAGAAGCTGGGGCTGTTCATCAGACACTGGAGGTTGAGGGTTGGTTTCCCAGGCAAACCATGTTCTTCCAAGACTTCCTCATCAAATCCTTTAGAGTCTCTTGAGAGTGAAAGGACTGAAAAGGAAAGGCAGGAGCAATATAAATGATTGTCTGGAACACATATAGTCATTGCCCACTCATTCACAATCAAATGTGAAATCATTGGCATACCTAGGAAGGAATAATGACACGATAAAAAAGTTGATTTCTTGCAGCATCCATATGTTAAAGCATGGGGGCTCTAGTTTGTCGACACCATGGACAATGGACTTAGCACTTTGCTACTGTAATTAAGGTTTCTATTTTGCAATAGGTTTAGCCTTTAGGTGCCTACTTGCCTATTATAAGGGATGGTACAGAGGGAACTCATTTCTTCACATGAGCACTAGTCAAATAACATATTACTTGATCCTGTACTCTCCCAAAATCCAACATATTTCTTCTTTTCCTATTTCTGACTCTCCCCATTATTGAAAGTATACTTTATGAGGTCAATACAAGAGAATATGAGGTATAGTGACTTTATTAATGTGGTCCGGCTAATGCCATGCGAAGAGCTCTGAGTAAGGGTACGTTTGTATGAACTGAAGTATGATGAAACATGTAGAATCAAAAGTAGAATATACTTCATAAACAAATGACTGCATAAATATAAGTGCAAATAATGTTGGAAGTCAAATTCTAAATAATAAAAGTCAATATTAATCTTGGGGAACAGATGATCATATAGTCTATTCTCTCATAAGAGAGTCAGGGGACTATGGAAACCAAATGCATAGATCTACATGTGATCCCTGTATCAATGACTTGACTTTAACTATTTTTTCTTTGTTATAAGAGAACATCAAATTGGAGGAGATGAGGAAGGATGTTAGGGAATTCTATTCCCTAAGCAGGGATATCAGACTTCCCTGATTATTTATCCTTATAGCAATCATTTAGCCTTCAACCCCAGAGGGAACTGAACCTAGGACTTAGGGAAAGGGATGCCTCATTAAGGGAGATATAGTTAGAGCATAGAGATTTTCGAGGATTATAAAAACCATGTACATTTGGGCAAAGGCAGGAATTCTGCAAGATCTGTAGCCTGAAAACTGCTAGTTTTCATGCTAGCAGGCCCATTCAAGGTCGTATATTCAGGTTAGTGATCTAATTTCCACACCCGTTCTTAAGTTATTGATTTCTGCCATTTGAGGGAAGGAGAGAGAGAAGAGAATAAAACCACTGTCCATATGCAACCACCATATCCTTGCTTAATGGAACTCACAGAGAATTGAAATCCCAGAGCCCATAAGATCCTCCAGAAGTGATAGAGACCATTATTCTGATCTCTGATACGATGGTCTCTCACATGGTCAAGGCAGATGGAGGAATGATCCTGTATACAAGCAGTTTCTCGTTTACTTAAAGTTGTCTATGATTGCTTGTACCCCTAACAGTCTTTGACTCTACCCTAGTTTCTACTTGACCTATTCCCAACAGTACAGTACCTGATGTTCAACAAATCTTCCCATTCCAACTCTGCCAATCACAGACACTGGTCAGTGATGATGGAAGACTGAGAGAAGAAGAAGACATAAAATTTTGTTGGCAGTCACCAATATCATTTTCAAAAGATCAAGTAATTTTTAGTTACAAGCACTTGGTGTCAGGGGCATAGAGGTTATGTGTTGGGAGAGTCAGGATTCCTTTTTCCCTGAAGGAGTTTTCAGGTAACTCCCAGATTTTGTGTTCTTTAACAAATAAGTATTGAAATATTACTGGTGTACATATCTGGGCATGTCTCATCAGTTCAAAAGTTTTCAGTGACTCTCAATTACATGATCAAATGCAATTTTAAGGCCATTCACAAGGTGATGCCAATGAACCTTTTCCAGCATTATTTCAAATTATTTCCTTTCCCTCATGCTACATTTTATCCAACTGAAGTAGCTTTTGAGGAGGCATTATATCACAGGATGTACAGTGTTGTACTTGTAGCTAGAAAGACCTGGGTAGTAGACATTCTGTGTATGCAAACCTGGGCAAATAATTTAAATTCCCTGAACCTGAGTTTCCTCATTTATAAAAGAGGAATAATAATAGCCCTTTTATTTGAAATGTGTTATGATCATAAAATTATAAATGCATTAGGGAAATCAAACTACTATAGAAATGTTATTGTTTATCATCATCAACATCATTAGCATCATCAGTTTTATTCATCTTGTCCTTATCCATTTAAACAGTCCACCATCTGTCCTTGGAAAAGTACTTCTCTTCATTTCTGCCTGTTAAAATTGTTTTCTCCATTTAGTACCTATCTTTAGAACCTCCTCCTTTACAAAACCTCTACCATTTCACCAGCTGCATGTAATCTGTCCCCTAATTTCCTCCAACTATTTGGTCTGGCTCTCTTCTTTACTCTTATCAAATGCTATCTTAAAGTTATTTGAGTATATGTGTTATCATGTACTTTATTACAGAGTGTCATCTCTCTGGTTGATGGGAGTTTATCAATTTTTTCATCTATTTGTCACTTCTCCCCACTTAGTGCAGTGATTTGTATGAAGTAGTAGCTTGTTAAATGAAAGTTGAATGAATCAATGAATGAGAAAGCTTGGGTATTACCATCAAGGAATAATTAGTGATCCTTTCAATGATCACGAAAACCTGAATGACTAAGCAAGCAGTGCTGCAAATACTGTTCCCACCAATAATGTGGATGTCCTTGACGACTATTACTTCCCATTCCTTCACCCAAGACTAAACACCCCTGCCATCACTCACCAAATTGGAAACAATGTGGAGTAGAGATTATTATAGGGTACAAAGTGATGGACTCTGAATTAAGAAACCTGGAAAAACACTGGAATTAAGAGGGGTTGAGGAAAGGTTCTTATAGAATGTGAAATTTTTAGTTGGGACTTAAAGGAAACCAGAGAGGTTAGTACTATGAGTGGAGGAGGGAGAACATTCCAAGAATGAGATGATGACCAAAGAGAATTTCCAACATTGAGAGATGGAATGTTATTCGTGGAACAATTAGGATAGCAATGTCATTGGACAGAAAATAATTTGTTAGTGAATAGGGTTTAAGAAGCCTAGAAAGGTAAGAGGGAGCTAGATTATGAAGGGTTTGGAATGCCTAAGTTTATTTTGTATGTCCTGCTGGATGTAAGGAAACCACCGAAGTCTATTAAGTAAGGGAGTAATGTCTTCATTTTGCAAAATTCACATAAGTAACTGAATGAAGGATGAATTGGAATGGGGAGAGACTTGAAGAAGCCAGATTGACCATTATATTATTGAAATAATCCAGATGTGCAGTGATGAGAACCTACACTAGAATGGGGAAAATGTGAGAGGAGAGAAGGCAAGTTCAAAATACATTGAAAGGTGAAATTGGCTGGCTTTGACAATAAAATGGATATTGGGTGTGGGGAGATAGTAATAAATATGCAGGATAATACCCAGGTTGTTAGCCTGAGGAACTGAAAGAATGATATTGCTCTCTACAGTAATAGGGAAAGAAAGGGAAGGGAGGGTCTAGGGGGAAAGATGTTTTCTATTTTGGACATAACGAGTATAAGGTGTCTACTGGTGAGCTAATTCAAGATGTTTAAATGGCAGTTGGAGATGCAATATTGCAAATCAACAGAAAGACTGGGACAAGTTAGGTAGATTTGAGAGTCATGAGCATAGAGATGGTAATGGGAACTGATAAGATCACCAAGTAAAGCAGTATAGAGGGAAAAGAGAAACGTGCCTAGTATAGAACTCTGGGAGATATCTATTATTTACAGTGTATTATCTAGAGGAAGATCGAGCAAAAGACAAATAGAAGTAGTGGTCAAATAAGTAGAAGGAAAACCAGAAGAAAGTAGTTTGCCCCAAAACTGAGGGAGAAGAAAGGATCAAAAAGAAATAAAAAATGTCAAAGGCCACAGAGATATCAAGGAGAGTGAGGATTGAGAAAGGATCATTGAATCTGGCAACTAAGAAATCATCAGTTACTTTGGAGGGAGCAGTTATGGTGAAATAAGTGTGGAAGCTAGATTTGAAATATTCAAGAAAAGAGTGAGAGGAAATTGAAGGCACCTATTAGATAGACATTTCCAAAAGTTTAGCTACAAAAGGTAGAAGAGATATAGGATGGTAGCAGAGATGGAAGGTGAAAGCATTTATTTTTTCAAGATAAGGGAGACATGCTCATGCATGTAGGCAATAGAAAATGAACCAGTAAAGAGGAAGAGATTGAATATAAGTGAAAAAGTAGAGATAACAGAAGAGGAAATATGGTGAGATCACATGGAGTAGGATCACTTGAGCAAGAAAAAGGTTAATCTTGGTAAAGTGTAAGATCATTTCATGATATGAGACAAGAAAGAAAGAGAACAAAGTTACAGAAGGCATCTGAATGATAGATGATAAAGAAAAGGGGAGAAGAAGGAACTCATGGTCAGTGGACTTGATTTTTTCAGTAACATATGAGTCAAAGTTTTCAGCTGAAAAATGAGGAGGGAGTATAGTAGGTTTGATGAGGACTGAAAAAGGTTTGGAAGAACAACTGTGTAGAGTAGGATAGTGAGCTGATAAGGGAGATATTGTAGGAATGCCTAGTAGCAGTGAGGGCTAGTTGAAGCTATATAACATAACTTTGTAGTGGACCAATCAGAATGGTTGGGTGATTTTCTGAACCTTCATTCATCAGCATATGTGTGGGAGTGATGGTGAAGAATGGTGGGAATCAGACAAGGTTGAGACTTGTCTAAGAATAATCAATATGACAATGGGATTCAAGAGAGGAGGATAGAGTAAAACTGAATGGTTTACCAAGGATTCAAGATGGGAAGAAGAAGAGTTGCCAATTCAGGAGAGATGGCCTGGGAGAGAACTGAGGGGTTAAGGGATTGGAGGTCCAGGTGCAGATAAAGGGTAGGGTTATGTAAAAAAAAAGACAGAGGAAAGGTGAAAAGTCAATAGATTGTGGTCAGTCAAAGGCGTTTCAGAATTTTTGAACATAGAAGTGGTACATTTTGGGTGATAGCAAGATCAAATATGTTGCCTTTTGCATGTATGACTGAGGTTGGATGGAGTTGTAGCTCACTGGAGTTGAGTAAGTAAAGAAACTGAGTAATTAGTGTATTATAGGGAGAATCGGTATGTACACTGAAGTTCTCTAGTATCAGGGCACCAAATACCTTGATTTATATTGGGTGGTAGATAGGAAGAGAATAAGCCTCAAAGGAAGAGAAATTATTGAGTGGTGGAGGAAGAGAAAGAACCTGGAAGGGGCAGTGGAGAGCCTTCCCACTATGTGGAAGAAATCTGGTCAGTACAGCCTCTTTACCTTCAAAACAGTCCTTGGACAGTAGAACACAAATGAGTATGAAGGCAAATTGTATCTATTTAGGTGGTTTCTTTTTATTCTTATTCTTCCCTCAGTTTTCTCTGCAGATGGGGCCTGGATCCCAAGCCTGTAAGTACAAACTTTGTATTCTCATTCATAGCTTAATCCACTTTTCAGTACATGCTCAAAATATGCCAAACCAAAAAAAGAAAAGTAGCCTTTGAGGTAAATGAATGACTAAAAAACCAAATTTAATAAGGGTTAGCTAAGTGTCAAGGACTGTGGTAACTATGAGAATAGAAATTTAGTAAGAAAGATAGTCCCTGCCCTTCATAAATTTGTAATTTAAAAAGTAGAGACAACACAATTAGGGGAGTGGTGGCCAGGGAGGGATGCTTTGGTTCCTAAAGTTACAGGGATAGTGAGTTGGACCATAGTAAAGTAATTTAACGTATCCCTTCCAGAAACAATGTCAGAGTTCATAATGTCATGGTTATAGGAGTGTTGACTAGGCAAAAGAGTACTTGCCAAGTACCTTCGTACAAAGGTAGAAGGAAAGTAACATGGAAATTGGCAAATTGCCAAAGAGTAGAAAGTGAAGTAAAGCTAGGGATTTCCAGAAATAGTGAGTCTGGTGAGGTAATTAGCAAACAGGATGAGGAGTTCTGGATGCAAGAGGGTCATCGTATAAGATAATTCAGTCCAACAAACATGTATTAAACATATACTGTATGAAAAGCATTTTTTTAGATATACCAAGATGATGATGACAACGATGATAATGATGGTTGTGGTGGTGATATCCTAGAATAAGATCACAGCAAACAGGCTACAGAGACAAAGACTAAATACCCTCTGCCTTCAAGATACTCATTTTTTACTTGAGAAAATATAATGTGTATCTGTAATGCAAGCTAGAAAGTGATGGAGTCAAAGGAATGTGCAATATACTCAAGAAATATTCAAGTGTGGTGGATCAGAGATGGCTAAATCAAGAAGGCGATATGTGAGTCAATACTAACACAACTCTGCCCCAAAACAGGAAGAAACAGAATGATTTAAGTATCTTCTTTTCTACTTTTAATTTAAGGGAATGTCATTCATATTCCTGACGATCTCCTTTTTCTGCCTGCCAGGTCTACATTTAATAACTCTAAAAATGAGGTCTTCAGCTTCCTCTTGATAGGAATCCCAGGATTGGAGCACACTCACATATGGATCTCAATACCCATTTGTTTTATATATTTTGTCACCATTTTGGGCAATTGTACCATCCTTTTCATCATTAAGACTGAGTCATCACTTCACAAGCCAATGTACTATTTCCTTTCCATGCTGGCCTTCTCTGACTTGGGTCTGTCTCTGTCATCCTTACCTACAATGCTAAGGGTCTTTTTATTGAATGCTCCCAGAATCTCTGCTGATGCCTGCTTTGCCCAGCAATTTTTTATCCATGGTTTCTCTCTTATGGAATCTTCAGTTCTTATGATAATGTCCTTTGATCGTTTCATAGCTATCCACAATCCCCTAAGGTATAGCACTATCCTTACCAATGCAAGAGCTACCAAACTTAGCCTGATGTTAACTGTGATAAGTTTTTCATTGATCCTACCATTTCCTTTCACTCTGAAGAACCTGACATATTGTAAGAGGACCTTCCTTTCCCATTCCTACTGTTTACACCAGGATGTTATGAAATTGGCTTGTTCTGATAATAAGGTTGATATTATCTATGGCTTCTTTGTTGCTCTGGTAGGCATGTTGGATTTAGTATTAATTTCAATTTCCTACATATTCATTCTGAAGACTGTTTTAGGCATTGCTTCCCACCAAGAACAACTCAAGGCTCTTAGTACCTGTGTCTCTCACATTTCTGCAGTTCTTATTTTTTATATACCTATCATTACCCTGGCTGTTCTTTACCGCTTTGGCAAGCATGCTCCCCTGCTCTTTAGAATCCTAATGGCTGATGTCCTCTTGTTAGTCCCACCATTAATGAACCCCATAGTATATTGCGTGAAGACCCAACAGATTCGAATCAGAGTCATGAGGAAGCTGTATTTCAAATAGGTTATCAGGAAGTAGTTGCCACTATCTATGCCCAATCTACTAGCAAACTTTGAGATAAAGGAGGGAATCCATGCCCCATAATGGATAAATTAGGAATGAAGAGAAAAGAATTACAGCACACAAAAATTTGAAGGGCCCTCCTAGTACAACCTTTGATCAAAAAGAATTTCCACCATAATATATTTTATAAGCAGTCATTCAGCCTCCATTTAAAAACCAGTAGTAATAACATAACACCTCTCTAAGCAATCCATTATAATCATAGACATCAGAGAAAGTCAAGAATTTTCCCACATTTTATTTATTTCAGCATATTTATCATATGTAATACCTATCTAGTTATCTATCTCTTTTCCCTGATGAGAGACATGTGTTTCATTACCTTACCAGCTGGACCAGAGTTTGGTTGTATTTTAGTGTTGTTTCCATATGCATAATATGGGTATCATATGTAGTATTCTCTTGTTTCCCTGTAGGTACTACGTATGAATTTATGAATTCTTATATTGAGCTGAATGGTTCATGTTGTTCATTTAAATGTTCGCATTTTACAATTGGTTTAACCATCTCTCAATCAATGCGTATGCACTTTATAATCTGTTTCGATAGAAATTACCATAATTACTATTTTGCTATACATAGGCTTTTATCTCTGTCATAGACCTCTGAAGGATATGCATAAAATCAAGATTTCTGGATCAAAGCAGGTGAATAGTTTGGGGCATAATCCCATTTCCAACCCCCCCACCCCCAAATCTTTGGACTATTTAAAATTTTCACCAAATTGTAGCAACAATTCTCTCGCAGGCCCTTCAAAGCTGATGATTTCTATCTTTAATCATCTTTGACAGTCTGAAGAGTGTGTGATGAAACTTTAAGTTTATTTATATTTGTATTTCTTTTATTATTAGATGTTTGCAGTATATTTATATCACTGTTGGCACTTTCTAATTAATTTTAAAATTATTTACATATTGACCATTTCAGTATTGGGGAATAAATCTTGGTCTCAAATATATTTGCCTTCAGTTCCTATTTCTTTGATATCTGAACTTTACCAAATAAATCTGTTGCAGTGGCTTTTCTCAATAAATTCTCTTCTAATTCTGGTCAATTGACTTTATTAAAAAAAGAACAACTTTTTTTAATGATATCCTCTTCCATTTGTTGGATTAAAATATTTTCCTCCTTTTTTCATGCTTTCTTCCCATCTGCCAAGTAAGTAAGACAGTACTATGTGCCTTTTTTATTAAGTTGAGAAACCAAGAAGCCTGGAAACTACTCCCATGTGAAAGCTAGTACTGGAGTTCAGGTAGACAGTCTTGAGCCTAGGCCTTCGACTGCCTCTTCTGCTTTGTTTATCTTTCCTGATTGTAGGTAAACTAACATTAATGCAGAGATATACCACAGAGGAGTGACTATCCCAATAGCTTAGGTACTCCCAGGTTTCTCAGCTGTTTTGAACTGTTTTTCAGCAGGAAGGCTTGGCAACCTTTGAATTTACATTCCTATGAGTATTTAGAGCTTTTTATAAAATATGATAGAAGTTGATCAAAATATAATTTTGTCGAACTTCTTTCCAGTTTTCCCAGCAATTTTTGTTGAACCATGCATCATGTGTCATATAATTTGGAATTATCACTTCATCAAATGCTGGAATTTTGTGTTCAATGTATTTTGTGTTCAAAAGACTAAATAGATCTTAGTTATTTAATGCATGTCACTGATCCACTTTTACATGTTTTAATCAGAACCAAATGCATTTAGTGATTATTGCTTTGTAGTATAGTTTGAAATTTGGAAATGCTATTCCCCCTTTCATTCCTTTTTTTTCCTTTAAGTTTCTTCAACATTTTTCCCTTGTTATTTTTGTCATTTCATCTAATTTGATAAATAAATACCTTGATTTGATGGTCATGTTATTGAATGTATAAATTAGTTGTGGATAATCTCTTACCAATTTTTTTAATTCATCCCACAATAAAGAACATTTTGTAGTGTGTGTGTACATGTCACATGTACATATGCATACATACACACATGTATATATACATGTATGTATGTAAAATTTAGTAATGTTAAGTCCTAAGTACTGTATAAATTCAGTAGTATCTACCTGGACTTTCTTTTTCTACATTTCTTCTTGGAGATGGCTAGAACTGTGCAGAAATTATTATTGT
The DNA here is from genome assembly GCF_028372415.1 of Notamacropus eugenii. Lineage (NCBI taxonomy): Eukaryota > Metazoa > Chordata > Mammalia > Diprotodontia > Macropodidae > Notamacropus > Notamacropus eugenii. The sequence continues at coordinate 93,157,351 of NC_092876.1, forward strand.
CATGGACTGATTTTTCCTACTATTTTACTGAAATTTTAAATTACCTTCACCATGTTATTCTCTGATTCTCTAAAATAAAACATCATTTTTACAAATAGGAAAAAAGTCTCCAGATGATAAGTTAAATCTCTGGGATTGCTATATTTAATATTTCTAGAAATTGTTTAAATAATAGTGATGATAGGGATATCCTTGTTTTCCTATGATGCTTACTGCTAAGTTTCCAATTGTAAATAGATCTTCATTTTAGTTATGTACATTTGGACATGTCAAAAAAGAAAAAGAATCCTCTTTTAAGCATTTTAACACACACATATATAAATTATGATTTATTTTATTTTTAACTTGTGGAACAAAACAATCATTTTCATAAGATAGTATAATAATAACACAAAAGGATGATTGTATATGAAACTGCAAATCTGGTAGGTATAATTTGGTATTTCTTTTGATTATATAATAAAGTTATCAAGTAAATTCATTTTCATCCCTTTTTTTCTCCTCCCCATCTTAGAGATGGCTATTATTAGACATAAATGTATGTGTGTATGTATATATGTATGTATGCATGTATGTAAAATCATTCTATACATGATTCTATTCATCAGTTCTTTCTCTGGATGCAGATATTGTCTTCCTTAATATGTCCTTTGTACTTAATTTGAGTATTTATAATAGTCTTATAATTATAATACAATATATGTCATATATTATAATGACAGAATAAATGTGTATTTATAATATAAACAATTATAATGATATTAATAAGTATATATTAAATATATTCATAACCATTGATGGTGGGTTTTCACTTTTACTCTTCACTGATGTTTCTTTAGTTGTTTTTTTTTTTTCCAGTCTCTTTACTCATACATGTGCCAGGGCAAGTCTGATCTCCTAAAGGGAACAGTCATGATCTTTTATTTGAACTTTTTGTTACTTTATGCACCCACCACAGAATATACTGAATTTTGGGAAGGGATATGATGGTAGAGTCTTTTTGCTGAAATTTTATGCTTAATTTTAAAAATCTATTTTCATTAGTCAAATTTTTCTACATCTTTCTCAATAATTTGAATATTAAGACCCCAGCTATCTCTGACACATATGTATATACATATATGTGTATATATATACACATGAATACATACATACACACACACACACACACACATACACACATAGTGCCTTCTTTCTCATTTCACAACCAAGAACATTTACTCCAAAAGGTATAATCACAAATATGCAAACTCATTCACCCCAGCATGAGGAAAGCGTAATTCCCCTACCTCTTTGCACCACTTTATGGTCTGGAGGGGAGAACAAGATTAACTTCAGACATAGCTTAGCTCAGTTCCTATAAAGCACAGTTCCATTTCCAAGTCTAAAACCCTCCATGAGCTGGAGATTCAGCACCCTGGTTTCTCAGGGTTTCCCTGATGACTGGCTGTCCTGCCTGATCTGCAATCCTGGCTCCAGTATTCCAGTGGGAATCATATCTATTACCTGAAACTGAAGACAACAACTTAGAACAGAAACAAAAATACTCAGGTCCACTTCTTAAAGTAGAGGAAAAAGTGAAGGATCCACGAAAATATTTTTCTTTCTCTCTCATCACTTAAGTTCATGGTGACTATTCTAAGTGCAGGAAACAGGAGTCACAGAAAAGAACATCTCAGTTTTGACACTTAAAGACACAGGTTAATCCCTCCAACCAGGTAGGAGACACAGTAGGCCTCATGTGAAGCATACTGGGCATACTCAAAAGGCCCCCAAAGGAGTCAGGTACTTGAGAATAATTACTTCAGCATAATGATTCACTGGTCCTTCAACAGTTGATATAATTTAATTATAAATCTATTCAGACTATGTCTGCTACCCACAACCTCTTGAACTTTGATAGGTCACTTACGGCTTGATTGACTTCTTTCACAGAAAATGGATTATTACAGATCACAATGTTTTTGGTTTTCTTATTTCTAGAAATTTTTACTTTGTTATCATTTTATTGTAATATGATTGGGTGATCATTTCTGATAATTATCTTTAATTCTTCCACAATTATATTTTTGTTTCCTCTCTTAAAAAAGAAAAAGAAATTAGAGGAATTTGAAAAGACATGAGATTTGATCCAAAGTGAAGTAGAACAAGGAAAATAATATATGCCATGATTACAAGTATAAATGGAATGGACAATAGCAAGAAAATGATAAAAATTCAAATCTGCCATATTATAATTACCAAACACACTCAAAGAAAATATATGAAACTGAACCTTTCACTCTTTTCTGCAGTAGTAGAGGACTATGATAGAATACTATATGTGTCATATTTGATTGATACCTTGATTACTTATGGTGACATTTTCCTTTTTTTACTTTTTCAAAAATTCTTATAAATTATTGCTTTTTGGAGGGAAGTGTAATCTGTTTGGAAATATTAGTTGATATAAAAATAAGAGCTATCAATTATTGTTTTGTTTTTGTAAAATGAAAGTAATTAATTAGGTTAGCTAATTATTTATCAGTTTTATTACTCTTTAGCACCAAAATATTAGGGATTTAAAAATATCTATTCTTTTTATGGTTGTATGTTTTTTTTTCTAATTGATAGCTACATGGCACAGCAGATAAAGAGCTGGGCCTACTATCAGGAAAAACAGTATTCATATCTGTTCTCAGATACTTTGTAGCTCTGTGAGTCTAGAAAAGACCCCTTAAACTCTATTTGTCTCAGTTTCATCAGCTATAGAATGGGAATAATAATAGCACCTATATTACAGGGTTTTTATGTGGATCAAATGAGATAACAATTATTAAAGAGCTAGAACAGTGCCTGGCACATAGTTAGTGTTATATAAATGCTGGTTAAAATAAAAAACATTATTAAATCATATTACATCACAAAACTGCTTTAGCTCTATGTCACACTAGTCAGTTTGTTATCTTTCTGTTATTACTTTTACTAACATTCATTTGTTGATTCTCTGATTTGGTCTTTGACCCACTTCTTATTCACTGTGTTTTTTTAATCTTTTCTTTTTTTCTATTGAGTTCCATAAAATTTACTTGTGATCACTATTTTTTTTTATTTTGTCACATACAAATGCATTTTTTATATTATATCCTTTTACATTTATATATGGTTTCCTTTGTATATGGGAAAGATGATCATAGTGAATGTTGGGGAAGGATCTACATTGCTGTAACAGAATGTAGCTTAATGAATAAAGAACTGGTCTTCCAGTCAGAAAGTCCTGAGAAACTCCAGCCTTTCATACTTATTGGGTGTATCACTCTGGTCAATTCATTTAATCTTCCTACTCCAGGCATCTCTTTAAGACAAAAAGTTGAAGAGAAGGTGCTGTTCTACTTTAGTAGAGAGAGGTTCTTTTTACATTACTGTTCTATACCAACGAAATCTCTAAAGATTCTATTATACTTTCAATACCAGTCCAGACAGCCTACTCTGAAGCAACTGTTGACACCCTATGCCTGCTTTGTCATATGCATTAGATTTATTAGACAAAAAAAAAAAAAAACAAACCAACAACTAGATTTTCTGCTTGGTTTTTGAAGCTTCAGACACTAAAACAAATGGCAACAGACTCCATGTAAACGAGTGGGTTATACCTGAAGAAATTGCCAGGTAGGAAGTCTTTAAAATCTGAATTCTTGGATACATTTCTTTGTGACTTTCTTGATATTTCCAATGTATTCATTCTGAATGAATGAAACCAATAAAAATGAATGTAAAAGCATTTATTAAGAAATTTGTATGTGCCAAGCATTGTGAAAAGGACTGGGAATACAAATAGAAAATTGAGACCTTCAGTGATTTCAAGGACTCCAAGTTCTAACTCGTGCAATACAGGAGGCTTTAGAAGCACAGAAAAAAGAGTAAGGGTAAGTGGTCCTATATATGAAGTATTGGGACAGATGGCAAGGCTTAGGGGTCCTTTGGCAGATCAGATGAGAGTAACCTGACATTCCAGAAAGTATAGTAGTAGAACAGATAATGAGACCTTGTCCTCCTCTATCTTACAGGAAGCACTATGGATGGTGATTTCCTGTTTATTCACATGATATGAGTGGTAGAATTCACACAGCATGCAAAGGGAGCACCTTGGTTCATCACTCTTATGAAGAGGGATTGGACCATAAATTTAAAGTAGAATAGGAACTCTGTTACCTATCTTAAGAAAGCTGATGAGGGTGGTTGTCCAATTAGACAATGGATTAGGAAGAAAGCATTGGCAAGAAAAATGAGGGAGGTCTTGTTCTCTCTGGACAAGTAGAAGGGGCAGAACAACCAGTTTCCTGCTTTTTTGGGGCCTTGTTTGTCAGAAACAATACCAGATGTTAATAGAATGGGAATGGTGGGTAGGTAAGAGCAGAGCCATGAGCAACACATCATGACTCATAGAAATTTATAGAGATAGATAGAAGACCAGACATAATAGTAAGGGATAGAGTGCTAGTTATTTCAGTCACATTCCCTGTGCACCATTCTGGTGAGAAGAATCCACCTATTACTTACAAAATAAAAGAGTTACATTAGACCACCTCTAAAATCCTTTTGAACTCTAGAGAAATAATATTTTGATCCTTGTTTTTGGTAAACCAATTATTTCTTCCCCACTTTGTTCATGTAAACTGATTTTCTTGAACACAATCATATCTTTGATTAGATTTCCACTAATGCTCTGGCTTATTAAGCCATATTTTTCAACTGGACTTAGTTTTCATGGAAAAAAACTATTCTAGCCCTAGCTTTATTTGTATGAAAATCTGCCAATAAGTCCATTCATTCTTACAATGAAATTATTTTCTTTTTAAAGTAAGCAACATTGGGTAAAGAAAGATTATTAAATACTTTCTAAACTTTCTAAAACAGACTGGTACAGTAAAAAGCATACAATTCTGGCACTGAAGTCAGAGGAGGGAGGCTTAAATCCTACTTTAGACATTTACTACCTATGAGACACTGAGCAAGTGACAATCTCCCTATCCTCATTTTTCTTATCTATGTAGCCAGCTGGGATGTAAACGTTTATGAAGCATATATCATGTGCTAGGCACTGTGGTAAGTACTTAACAAATAATGCATTTGATTTTTGAAATAATTCTTGGAAGGAGACATTTTCTCCATTTTATATTTGAAGAAACTGAAGCAGAAAAAGGTTAAGTGACTTTCCCAGGGTCACAGAAAGTAAATGTTTGATTCTGGATTTGAAGCTCAGGTCTTCCTGATTCCAGACTGTACTCCAGCATACACAAGACAGTCTGTTGTACAGGTTCTTGGATCTGCTATTCTAAAAGGAAAGTAACTTTTGAGGGGCCAACAATCTGCTTTAATTACATACCAAAAGAGAAATTACAAGCAGAGAAACAAAGACCAGCAGACAGGACTTCTAACTGGCTGATCATAAGCAATACGTGCATCACAGATCAACAGACAGATCCAACTGTCTGACCATTACAGATATACATAGTTACCATATAGATAAGCACCAACATTTGCATTTTCAAAGCTAAAGGGCTACTTAATGGCTACCCAGAGTCTCATTTGGCACACTAACTTTCTATAGAGGAAGTCCCAAAGTAAAACCTCACCTCAGAGTATATATACACTTTTCAGAACGGGAGGACACAGCCCTCAGTGACCCAGTAACTCATTAGAAATTAATACAAGGTCTGGGCTTTCCTACAAAACAAGCCTCCCCTAATCAAGTTTCCCTTAATTGGCTCTACCTGAGGCCTATTAATGGTGGGGAAGATCTTTCCATTACACAGAGTCAGAGCTGTATTTACTGCACCTCATCTAGAAAATGAGAGGGAGATAAGGGGTGGAAGGGTGGGGAGGGTACAATAGGTGGCCTCTGAGGTCTCTGTCAGTTCAAGAGCAGTCATCTTATGATTATTCTTTCTCTTCAGTCATTCAGCAAATTCCAAATTCCCTCCCCTATATTGCAGACTCCCCCTCATCTCTCTGTATTATCCATAGAAACAACAAGATAAACATTTATTTATTTATTTTTAACTCTCCTTGGCTCAACTTAAACTGGAAGAAGAAAGATCTGAGATGTATCTGCCTAGGCTTATAGAGTACATACACTATGACTTTCCTTTTCTGGTCAAGAAAGCTTTTTTCTACTCGTATTGTGATTATTTGTGTATTATTATAAAATACTAGTTTTTATACCCAAGGAATTATCTTATTTAGATAAGAAAAAAAAAACCCTAAGAAGTCCCTCAGGTATATATAAATAATAACTAATATAGCCTATCATGGGAAAATAAATTAGCAAATGTCCTTGGGGGCCTCTTCTATTTTTGCTACTCCCATTTCCCTATTGTAAGAGTTCTTCCAGGCTGGCATGGATTCTCTATGGATTTCACTGTAACACTGGATATTTGTCATCCGAGCAGAGTCAGTTGTGCCATGCTTCTCCTGGCTACTGACTGGTAAAAGAGCTCAGGAAACAGGGTGTCTTTGGGAGAGAGTGAATGTTTGAAAGGGAATTATAATAGGCCTATGTACCTGGAAAGAGACGGTGATTCACTGAGGACTTCAGTCTTTATCCTGTTCTCTCCTACTATAACATCTACTCAAAGGTTTCCATTTGAATATGTCATTTGATTTTCACAGTTTATCTTTGCTCTATTTATTCCCTAACTCCAGGCACAGTAGTGAAAGTGAATCTAGTACTTCCCAAAACAACTAGCTATACTCTGCAATAGCTCTAATTTTCAGGATCTGTGTGTGTGTGTGTGTGTGTGTGTGAAATATATATGTGTATGTATGCATGTATATGATATATAAAATGTATATACACATATGTGTATATCAGTCTATATAGTATATATGTGTCTATTATACTCATATATACTGTCCACACATACACTCCCACATTCATCCTATTTCATGTATATGTGTATATATGTATGTGTATGTATATATACACATACATACACACATACACACATAACTATCTTATTATAATCATCATATATACATATGCATACATATATATGCATATATATACACACACTCACACATACCCACACCCACACACATATGTATGTATGTGTAGGTGTAGGTGTGTGTATTATTAGATTCAATTACATATATTAATTCAGCCTATATTGACTCTCTTATAGCATGCATCCATTGCTCCTAGTTCTGCTTTGCTGGGCAAATTGATTTTTTTCTTCCAAAGAAGTGGTCTTCAGATTCTCAAAGATAGCTATCTTTCCCTCTTGGGTCCATAAAAGTCTTTTCTTATCCTGAATGATGATTTCCAATACCTCCATTCGATTCTGATATTGATACCTTTTATTATGGTGGCTGCCACCTTATATTGCCTCTTGGTGATGTTTTCTGATTAAGACAGAGTGCAATGGGACAAGTACATTCTAATCTGAAGTTTTATGCCTTTACTAACATAGCTTAAGGCTGCATTAACATTATTGACTGCAAGGATTCACTGCTGACTCAAATCAGATTTTCAGTCCACTAAGAGCTCTAGATTTTCAAATAGCCATCTATTTAGCTAAAACCTCCTCTTTTATATCCATGTTAAATTTCATTTTATTACAGTTATCCCACTATTATGCTATGCTAAAAACTTTTGGAATTCTAACACTTTATTTGAATATAGTAGTCATCTTTTCTAGTTCTACGTCATGCAAAAATTTGACATACATGGTACTTGAGGTTCTATCTGAGTTTGTTTGTTTTTTTTTATGTTAAGAAAATGTTAAATAGCACAAGGTCAAAAACAGTTCCATTGAACACTTTAGTGGAAATCCCTTTTTGAGATGGTATCAACCCACTAGTAACTCCATCTGACTACATTATCATCTTGCCTCCGTCTGGATTTATATGTAACAAATAGCTCAGGAGGTCCTCTGTCGATTCCTTGATTCAAATTAAATCCATTATACTTGCATCCCTCTTCAGACATATCAGTCTAGTCATAATCACTCTATCATAAAAGGAAATAAGAGTCTATCATGGCCTGTTCCAATTGAAGCATGGTTACCTCTTTGGGAAAACAGTAGACTTTTCCAGACTTTATTTTACTATTCTTCTAATAGCAGGTGGTACAATGTTAGCAAGAATCTATTTCATCCATCACCCCATCCCTGCTTCAGCTTGCTATGCCTAGACTCCATTCTCCTACCTTATTTAAAACATGTACACATTTGCCTTTCTCCAACCCTATGGTACCTGACTTGCTCTCTACAAGTGTTCTAAGAGCACTGACGGTGGCTAAATAATTATATCTACTAAACCTTGATGTCTCTCCTTTGTTAATTTAACAAGAGCAGCTAGGTGTTCATCTTTCCCTATTTATCTTGTGTACTAAGTCTTTATTACCTATTTTATACTGGTTTTAACAGGATAAATACCATTCTCTTTGCCAGAGATAGAAAGGGACAGAAACTGTGTGTGTTATTACATTGGCAGAGGTGATAAAACTGAAACTTGTACTCCTAAACAGCTTCATAGAAAATCTAGAGAGGCTATATGACTTTCCCATAACTAAGGTTATCCTCCCAACCCCAAGACACACATTCTGGAAAAAGTCCAATGACCAAAGGACAATGATTCTTGGTTCTTCTTTGACCAACGATGAGGTAGTAGCCAGGTATAGAGACCTCACCCTCCTCTTTTCAAAATATATGTTGGCTACAGTAAACAGATTTATGATTCCAATTTCAATAGTCATTACCATATGTTTTTGTTTCATTTTGTTTTTTCCAGTCACTATGAAATCTTACTTTGAGATGGTGCATAGTGATCCCCTCATTTGGTTTTGGTAGGTATAGGAAATATCAATATTTCTCATTAGAAAACCATCCTTTTCAGAAACATGATATGTACCAGCTCATTTCCCAAGAACAAGAAACTTTGAACAGGTCAAGTATCTGTGAGTTCTACTCTAAAAAATACTATCTATTAAACCACTCCTGATCTACTCTCCTACCTACCTACAATTTCTAATCTGAATGCCTCTGACATTGAAATCTTTATATTCTTCTTGGTTGGGATGCCAGGACTAGAGTACTCACATATGGATTTCTATCCCCATCTGCTTGGTGTACTTAATCTCTACCATGGGCAACTGCATTATCCTTTCTATCATCAAGAGAGAGCCTTCACTTTATGAGCTCACATACTATTTCCTATCTATGCTGACTCTTTCTGATCTGGGCCTATCCCTCTCCTCCCTATCCACCACGCTGAGGGTTTTTCTATTCGAATACCTTTCATTCTTTGCTGACACCTGCATTGCACAAGAGTTTTTCATTCATGACTTTCCAGTTCTAATCTTCAGCTCTCATAATTATGTCCTTTGGTCTCTTTGTAGCCATTCTCAAACCACTGACATGAAACTTAATACTCAATAACACAAGAGTTGTCCAAATCGGGCTGGTGTCAGCAGGAGCATTGTGTTAGTTCTCCCCTTCCCCATATTACAAGAAAAATCTTCTCTTCTTACACCAAGATGTCACGAATCTGGTCTGTTCTGATAATAAGATCAATGTCATTTGTGGTTTCTTTGGTGCCTTCTGCTCTATGGGTGCTTTTATGTTCATTGTTGTATCTTATGTACTGATGTTGAAGACTACTGGGTATAGCATCCCATGGAGAGAAGCTCAAAGCCTTCAACACTTTCATCTCACAAATGTATGCTGTATTCATTTTCTACAAAGCCACCTTTACTCTGGGTGCTGCTTATGGATTCTCAAGACATCCTTCCCCTATTCTTAATATACTTATGGCCAACCTACTTCTGATAATATCACCCTAATGAACCCTATCTTGTATTGTGCAAAAATGATCAGATCCAGGACAGAGTCCTATGATGGCTCATATAAAGTAGTCTTTATGAGAAGGGTAAAGGTAAATGTAGTTTGGGGAGATCAAAAGTCAATTTCAGGAAAAGAAAATTAGAATCATAAGATCCTTGATTTAGAGCTGAAAGGAACACCAAAGACCATCTAAATTCAAACCCCTCATTTTACAGATAAAGAAATTAAGTCACAGAGAGTGTAAATGAGTTGTCCAGCGTCACACAAGAAATAAATTGTAAATCCAAGATGAACAATTCTGCTCTGATTCTTTTTCTATACCCATGTGTTCATTGTTATCATATCATCATTATAAACCACATTTAATTAATTACTAAATTTTTGTACATTGGTTTGAAAATCCTTAGGTAAAGGGGGAAATAAGCAAATATGCCTAGGGTTCTGAGGGTTTCAGATAATTAAAAAATTTTACATTCTTAGAATATATATTGCATTTGTGAGTTCCTAGGTATGGGTGTTCCCCTGATGCAAATTTCATCACTGTACAGTACACTTCCTAAGAAAATTGCTCTGCTATAAGGAAGGAAACTATATCCTGCTTAAGGCCACCATAGAAAATGAAGTAATATCATTACTAAACATATATGCACCAAGTGATATAGCATCCAAAATTTTAGAGGAGAAATTAAAGGAGTTAAAGGAAGAAATAGACAGTAAAACAATACCAGTGGGGGACCTCAAACTCCCCCAGCCTGAACTTGATAAATCCAATCTCAAAATAAACAAGAAGTTAAAGAGGTGAATAGAATTCTGGATAAAGTAGATATGCTAGATCTCTAGAGAAAATTTAATGGGAATAGAAATGAATATATCTTTTATTTTCTCAATGGTACATGGTACATTTACAAAAATTAACCATGTACTAGGGCATAAAAACCTCACAATCCAGTGCAGAAAGGCAGAGATAGTCAATGCATCATTTTCAAATCATAACATAATAAAAATTATATGTAATTAAGGACTAAGAAAGATATATCAAAAACTAATTGGAAACTAAATAATCTCATGCTAAAGAATGGGTGGATTAAACAACAAATCATCGAAACAATCAATAACTACATTCAAGAGAATGTCAATAATGAGACAACAGCCTACCAAAAATTATGGGATGCTGCAAAAACATTTCTTAGAGGAAGTTTTATATCATTGAATGCTTACATGAATAAAACAGAGAAAGAGGAGATCAATGAATTGGGCATGCAGATGAAAAAGTTAGAAAAAAGAGAAAATTAAAAATCCCCAAGTAAGTATCAAATTAGAAATGCTGAAATCCAAGCCGAGATAAATAAAGCTGAAATTAAGAAAACTAGTGAACTAATAAATAAAACTAAGACTTGATTTTATGGAAAAAAACAATAAAATTGATAAGCAATTGGTCAATTTGATTTAAAAAAGAAGAAAACCAAATTACCAATAGCAAAAACGAAAAGGGTGAACTCACCTCCAATGAAGAAGAAATTAAAACAATAATTAGAAATTACTTTGCCCAAATTTGAAAAATTTTAATTTGTGAAAAGTTAAATGGATGACTATTTAAAAAAATATAAATTGTCCAGATTACCAGAAGAAGAAGTAAGATACTTAAATAATCCCCTTTCAGAAAAAGAAGTTGAACAAACCATCAATTAACTCCCTAAGAAAACATCTCCAGGGCCAGATGGATTTACAAGTAAATTCTATCAAACATTTAAAGAACAGTTATTTCCAATACTATATAGACTATTGGTAAAATTGTTTAAGAAAGAGTTTTACCAAATTCTTTTTACAATAAAAATAGGGTTCTGATATCTGAACTGAGAAGAGCCAAAATAGAGAAAGACAATTATAGATCAATTTCCCTAATGAGTATAGGGGCAAAAAATTTAAATAAGACATTAGCAAAAAAAATTACAACAACTTATCATGAGAATAATAAATTATGATCAGGTAGGATTTATACCAGAAATGCAGAGCTGGTTCAATATTAGGAAAATTATCAGCATGATTGACCATACCAACTACAAAACTAACAGAAACATGTGATTATCTCAATAGATGCAGAAAAAGCTTTTGACAAAAAACAGTTTCCATTCCTATTAAAAACACTGGAGAGCATAGGAATAGAAGGAGGCTTCCTTAAAATAATAAGTAGTATCTATCTAAAACCATTATATATTATATAGAAAGCATTATATATAAAGGGGAGAGGCTAGATGCATTTCCAATAGGATCGGAGGTGAAACAAGGATGTCCATTATCACCCCTGTTATTCAATATGGTACTAGAAATGTTAGCTTTAACACTAAGAGAAGAAAAAAAGAATTGAATTGAAAGAATTAGAATAGGCAAAGAAGAAATTAACTTGTCACTCTTTGCCGATGATATGATGATATGCTAGAGAATCAAGTAAAAAACTACTTGAAATAATAAGCAACTTTGGCAAAGTTGCAGGATACAAAATAAACCCACATAAATCATCTCCGTTTCTATATATTACTACCAAAGACCAACAGCAAATGATAGAGAAATCCTTTTTAAAGTTACTGTAGACACTACAAAATATTTGGGAGTCTTCCTGACAAAACAAGCCCAGGGACTATGTAAACATAATTACAAAACGTTTTTCACACAAATAAAGTCAGATCTAAGTCAGATCTAATTGGAAAAATATCAGTTGTTCATGGATAGGCTGAGGTAATATAATAAAAATGACAATTCTATCTAAATTAATTTACTTATTTAGTGCCATACCAGTCAAACTACCAGAAAATTATTTTCTGGAGCTAGAAAAAATGATATCAGAATTCATCAGGAAGAATTAATGAAAAGAAATGCTAGGGAATGTGGCCTAGCCATACCAGATCTAAAATTGTATTATAAAGCAGGAATCATCAAAACCTGTTGGTATTGACTAAGAAATAGAGGGTTAGAGAAGTGGAATGGGTTGGGTACTCAAGGCTCAACAGTCGATGAATATAACACTTTACTGTTTGATAAACCCAAGGACCCCAGCTTTCTGGGATAAGAACTCACTGTCTGACAAAATCTGCTTGGGAAAACTGGAAAAGAGTGTGTTGTGAACCAGGCATAGACCAATGCCTGACACTGTATTAAAATAAAGTCCAAATGGGTACATAATCTAGGTGTAAACGCTGATACCATAAACAAATTAGGGAAGAAGCAAGGAGTGGTTTATTTGTCAGATTTATGGAGAATGCACAAATTTATGACCAAACAAGAGGTAAAGAACATTACGAAATGCAAAAATGATAATTTTGGTCGCATTAATTGAAAAGTTTTTGTACAAACAAAGTCAATGCAACCAAGATTAGGAGGGAAGTAGAAAATTTGAAAAGGATTTTTACAACCAGTGTCTGTGGTAAAGATCTCATTTCTAAAATATGTGGAAGACTGAGTCAAGTTTATAAGAATATACAAGTCATTCCACAATTGACAAATGGTCAAAAGATATGAACAGGAAATTCACAGAGGAAAGAAATTAAAGCACATCTATAGTCACATGAAAAAATGCTATAAATCAGTATTGAGTAGAGAGATGCAAATGAAAACAACTGGTGTCCTACATCACACCTATCAGAAGATATGGGAGAGTTGGATCATTAATTCACTGTTGGTGGAGCTGTAAGCTGATCCAATAATTCTGGAGAGAAATTTGGAATATGCCCAAAGGGCTATAAATATGTGCATACACTTTGACCCAGCAAAACCACTTCTATGACTGTATCCTAAAGAGATCATAAAAATGGGAAAAGTTCCTTGTGTGCAAAATATTTATAGCAGTTCTTTTTGTGGTGGTCAAGAACTGGAAATTGAGGGGATGCCTCAATTGGGGCATTTCCCAATCAATTGGGGAATGGCTGAATAAGTTGTGGTATATGAATATAATGGAATACTATTGTGTTATCGAAAATGATGAACAGGCAGACATCAGAAAAGCCTGAAAAGATTTATATGAACTGATGCTGAGTGAAATGCAAAGAACCAAGAGAACATTATACACAGTAACAGCCACAGTGTGCGAGGACTGTTTCTGATAACCTTAGCCCTTCACAGCAATGCAAGGACTAAAAATATTGCCAAAGGATTTTTGAGGCAAAATGCCATTCATATTCAGAGAAAGAACTGTGGAATCAGAATGCAGAATGAAGCACACATTTTCTATTTTATTTTCTTTTGTTTTGTTTTTTCTTATGGTTCCTCCCATTCATTTTAATTATTCTAAGCAACAAGGCTAATGTGAAAGTGTGTTTAATAGGAATGTATGTGTGGAACCCATGTAGGACTGCATAACGTCCGGGGGGTAAAAGAAGGTGAGAAAATTTAAAACTTATGGAAGTGATTGTTGAAAACTGAAAATAAATTAATTTTAAAAAAGAATACAAAACAAAAAGAAAATTGCTCTCCTGAGGTTAGAAAATCCCATCACAAAGTTGGCTAGCTTTTAAAGGGTGACAATATTTTTCTGCCATAGAAACTATTGAAGATGTACATGGATGCATCAGTTAATTACTCAAAAAAAAAATAACAGGAATGCAGTACACTTGACATAGTTGTGGAAAATCAGAGTATCAAGATAGTAGCATTAAATGTATCAGGAGGAGGTGAAATTTGGGGGAATGGGAAAAAAAAGATCTCTGTGATAGCAAGTGAACAGCATAATTGTGTAACTTGAAAGATTAAATGCCAGCTAAGGTGGCTCAAGGATCATTCCATGTCCTTCACAAAATCTCCTGGAACTAAGTACCACATTCTACAGAATTCTCCTGTATCTCCTTCATTTTGACTCTCTCTCTCTCTCCCTCTCTCATATATATGTAAACACAGATATTTAATTACATATGTATACACACATATGTATGTGTATATATTTACATATAAGTGTGTGTGTGTGTGTGTGTGTGTGTGTATATATATACATATATTCATTCATTTATTTATTTATTTATTCACTGGTGGATAAAAAACCCTGAAAACAGCTTTAATACAAGCCCAAATATAAGAAATATCATTTGAGAGGTTGGATCTAGATATCCAGAACATAAAGTGAAAAGAGGTAGTGTTTTTTTATGGTGAAGAGAATATTGATTAAAGGCCAGGGTTGAAATCCAAGTCATCCTACTAATCTACATGACCTTAGACAAGTCAAATGTCATCTGTCTATCTGATGTTTGATTTTCAGATCTGTAAACTAAACAGGTTGATTTACTTGATCTGAAATACTCTATTCAGATATAGGTGCAACACAAAGAAGTATTTATTATATGTTTCCTCTGTAAAAGTACTTGCAGGGAAGACAGAACAAATCTGAGGTTCGTATCTGAGCTGAACTTTTAAGTCTAAGTGCTTGAGTTAAAGGTTCAGACAAGGAAGAATCTGATTATGTGGGAAATTTTTTCATGAAAAACAGAGTAGGCTAGTCCCACTTTATCAAGGAGGTCAAAACTAGGAGAAAAAGGGAAAACTTGCAGAGATGATGATTTTGACTTGAGGTAAGGAAAAAATCTTTTAGCTCTCTTAAGTATTTGCATGAAAGTTAAATGGGTTGCTTTAAGATGTAGTGCATTTTCTTTACCAAGAGTTCTTTAGTAAAATACTGAGTGACCATTTGTCAAAGACGTCATAGAGGATATTTCCATTCACATATGATAAACTCTGAGAACTACAATTAGGGAATTTTAAACTTAAAATTTTGCAGTTGAGTTTCCAAATCATTCAACTTGAACCCAAAGTTAGCTCACATTGCTTCTATCCTTGTGTTTGACTTTTGAACCAAGTAAGATGCACCACATTTTCCCACTACTATATTATTTTTCAACCCTTACCTGCCCCTTGCAAGCGATCTTTTCCCCCTCTTGGCGTGACTACTAGTTGAACTACTAGCTGATTCATCTTTCAAGAAAAAGCTTAAGTGATATTGCTTCCATTAGTCCTTTCTTTTTGCCTTTATTCGGTTATTTGTTTCCTCAGATCTGAAGAAGTAAAACGTGTGACTCAAACCTCTTTTGAAACTCTAAACCAATTTTGTAGCTTTGCTGTGATTAGTAATGTCTCTTTAACCAGCTCTAAACTAGATTCTCAGCTCATAATGGCAGTTATTCTTTTATTTTTCATTGTACCCATCAAAGTTCTAATCAAAATCTTTTTTCCATGATAGGATTTAAAGAATGTTTCCTGACTAAATTTTTAGCAGGGATTCATTTAATAACTATGAAATGTGTGTAACTAAGACATTATGGAAATATTTTGGTCCCTTTTTTTGCTATAAAAATTAACTCACAAGTATCTACATGCGTTGTTACAAAGAATGTGAAGCATATTCAATTCATTAAATATTATGTTAAAATTTCCTATGTGCCCGCCATCTTGCTGTTAGTTCACAATGATCTTTCTAAATCAGATATTGAACATACATCATGATGAGAATGTAAATTATTCCTTAAACAAATAAATGAAAGAATGAATGAATGGATGAGCAAATTAATGAATCAGAAAGCAAACACATATACAAATATTTTGTTTAAGCAACTATCTATAAAATTATGAATACATACACTTTTAATCTATATATATACTTATGGATATTTATTCTACATACATATAAACATGTGTACATATACATTGCACACACACAACTTCTCCCATTAAAGTACTCAAACTTGTAAACAAATAGTTTATCCCTAAAGGATCCCTGCCTCTAAACAGAAAGATCAGGATACATTATCTCCTTTTTATATCACCAACTTGAGCCCTTCAGGAAAATCATTAGAAAAAATCTTGGACTTGGTTCATGTCTAGAGAATGATCTTTGTAAATGAGATAAATAGATTCCCTTCTATAGAAGTCTTCAATATAAAAAAGTATAATGGGCATAAGACTGCTAATTATTTCCTATGTTCAAAGGAAATGCATAAAACTAGCAAACAAAAGTCCAATGAGTAAAGATATGTTGACATAAATATGAAACAACATAAACATAATTCTTAATGTTCTTTCCTCAGAAGTTGATATACAAAATAATAAAAATTAGAGTGTTTTGTAGAAATACTGAATCACCATTTCACCTTCACCTTGGCTTTAAGTTGTCTGAGTAATATTCTCAAGGACCATCTCTTCTAATAGGCTAGACCATGGCTTGAGCTCACTTTCCTCTTGGAGATTATTTTCATTACAGCTTTTAGTCAGCTCACATTGAGCACCCCCAAGAACTCTGAAACTTCTTTAAAGCCACTGTATTGACAATGCATTTTTTTGTTTTAGTATAATCAGGTGCTTCTAAATGAATAATGTGATTAAAGATCTTCTCCACACATTAATGAGCCTGGGAAGATTTGTAGGAAGGCCCACATCTTTGTTAATGAGTCACTGTTTCTGCAGGGTTGTGATGCCCTCTGGCTCTAAAAAAATGTATAAATACTCTAAAGCGAGATTTTAATTTGGGGCTTACTCCTTGGAAGTGTTTGTTTGGTCAGGTAAGACTCTGGACAGATGCTAAGGAGATCCCTGGCTTTGAAAATCCAGATGTTGGTGCTTCTCTCTCTAGTAATTATGTATGCATGTAATGGTCAGACAGTTGGATCTGTCCGTTGATCTATGATGTATATATTGTTTGTGTCAGATAGTTGGAAGCCCTCTCTGTTGATTTTGATTTCTCTGTATTTTCTCTGAACTTCAGGTTGTTGATTTTCCCCCCTGAACTAAGTGAATGATACATGTGCTTCATCAAAGTAGATTGTTGATGCCTCAAAAGTTGCTTTCCTTTTAAAAAAGCAGATCTAAGAACCTGCACAATGGGCCCTCCTTTGTATTTTAAGGAAGGCAACCAAACTAGTCATATTTTCATTCTCCACCAGGCTACATTCTTCTGGCCTTCTCCATCATGTGTCTATTCTAACCCTGCTTCCGTTTCCCTTTCAGTTTCTTTTTATGTGTTGTCTTTCTCATTAGAATGTATGCTCCCAAAGAACAGGGATTTTCTTTCTTTTTGCTTAAATTTGTATTCCAAAACTTTAGCATAGTGCCTGGAATATAGTAAGTACTTCATAAATGCTTCTTGACTAACCTGTACCATGAAAAGAAAATACACAGCAGAAGATGCAGTCAGGGTTTTTTAATCTAGCTATAAGATCAACTAGACTAGCATATATTGTCACAGTCATGTAGTATCGGTTGATTGGTCAATTGGTTGTTGTCCTTCATTATCAAAGAGGACCAAATTGACATCATTATGCTAAAATCAAGTTTCAATGTGTCCAACTATTGATCAATATGAACTCAGAATGCTCTACTATAGGTTGGGCATAAATAGTTCACGTGAACATTGTGGCAGGATAATCTAAATTAGCAGATCCTACATTTCCTTTGAGCTGTTTCAATTCTGCTTTGCTCATAGAGCACAGTGCCTTCTCTGATGTGGGCATGCCATGCTGAGTGGTCCTGTGCCAGTATCTCCCATGTCACACAATCAATTCTGAAGTTCTTAAGAGAGACTTTGACAGTGTCCTTGTATTGTTTCTTCTAAACACTATGTGAGTGCTTACCCTATGTGAGTTTTTCAATAAAATAGTCTTTTTGGCAAACATACATTTTGCTTTGAAACAATGTAACTGGCCCATCAGAATTGTGCCCTCTGAAGCAGAATTTGAATGGTTGGCAATTTAGTTGGAGTAAGAGACTCAAGTGTCTGTTATCTTTTCCTACCAGATGATCTTCAGACTCGTTCCAAGACAACTCAAATGGAAGCAAATCAATTTCCTAGCATGGCGCTGGTATACTGCACAGGATTCACAGGCATACAACAATGAGGTCAGGACAATGGCTCTGTAGACCTTCAGTTCGGTAATCCATCAGTTATCAAAGAATATGTATGGGTTAACATAGATCTGTGGTTGAACCAAAAAATCCAACCTCTTTTGACTGTTTCTTTTGAAATGTTCCCTCCCTTCTGCAGGAGATATGTCCTGGGAAACCTTGAAGAGCCCTCATATACTAGCTCTCTTTCTCTAAAGCAGTTTTTCCATAATTTTTTTTCAATCAATTGTTTTACTGAAAAGGTACAGGGCTAAGGATCTGACATTATCTTAGATAAAAATGAAAGAATAAATCAAATACATTAATTTGTTTAAAACATGTTCACATATTCTTATAAATGCAACGATGATAAGGAAAATGACATATAATTGTTTATAATTTTAAAATTTCTGTTGTAATTATTTTTTCATGGGGGAGCTTCTTTATCTCCTCCAGATTGAAACTTCTATAATAAATAAGTTAAAAAAATGAAAAGACATAATGCTGTCACTGCATGTGAAATTACACACAGTGATCTGTCCTAGTGGTTGTCCATTGCCCTGTTAAGAAGAAGAAATATACTTCATTAAAATCTTTGGACTAATTTCTTCTCATGCTACCCTGCAACCCATGTTTGTAAGTAACTGCATGTTTTCTGAGGAGCTCATAAGGAAATCCAGTCCTTTGAGACCATACCAAATGAGCCAAGGTCTCACTTGAAGACTCATAAAATCGTATTTTACATCTCTGGTGAAATCATGAGGGATGAGTCACGACTGTTGACTCCTCAACATTAGAGAAAGAGAAAAAAGCTAGGCTCTAAGGGACAACACTGGTTATAGGTAAGGATGGGGACATAGCAATGGGAAACTTCTGCATTTCCAAATCTCTTCTAGGGCTTGTTGACTTCTTAGTGGCTTGAGCAGGTAACAAAGGGAGAAATGAATGAAATGAAATGATCGATGTAGAGATATATCTTTACATAGGAGGCAAAAAGGTTTATAGCTTTGAAGGGAATGGGAAGGGAAGGGACTGAATTCTGAGTAGGACAATGCCTGTTTTCCTTCAGATCTTTTCTCTTAGATCCTGACAAAGGGAGCAAACTGAAATTATCAAAAGACATTAAAGAGATATATGAGGTCATGGGAAGTATGACCAACTTGGGATCTGGAGAGCTGGGTTCATATCTTGTCTCTGACACTGAGTACCTTTATGGCAATTTTACCTCAATGAACTTCATTTTCCCTTCTTTTCTAGAGTAAAGATATGATGTTTACATTACCTATCTCACAATGATGTTGTAAGAAAACGAGCCTCTGTGAAATGATATATGGAGGTGGCGATTGTTGATGGTATTATTGTGATGCTTCTTATCAGGATCTTGGCCTTGATTTTGCCTAGAAGACTCCAAAATGGGAGTACTGAGTGGAATTTGGGTGAAAATAGGCAGAGAGGCACCAAAAGTTAGGCAATGTAGTTTCTTTGAGCTCCTTCCTGGAAATAATAGGAAAGCCCATGTGGTAAGAGAGACTATAGGGGAGGGATATAAGGAATTCCAAACTCATTTATGTCTCCTCTCTTCTGACTCCCACCTAGTATCCCATATTGCCTACAATCCATATTTGTCTTTCATTACTCCAAGATATTTGATACTCAGACTTTCATTTCAACCCCAAGTCTCCTTGAAGCTATTATACTCTCTAAAGGAAACAACAAAAAGAAATCCTTCAAAGGCATAGACTGCTTCTGGGTAATGAAGTCATCATTGAACTGTCAGCCAGTTAAGGTAAATTTTCTGATCCTGCCTTGGATAGTATATGTCTATAATTCGACAAAAAACAGAGCTTTGATTTTCTGCCGTAAAATCAGAATAGCTGCCATTTCTATACCACTTCATAGCTATAAGTAGTTTACATTGAAGTTACTGATAGTGAAGTTAATAGAGCTCTAGGTCTTGAGTCAAGAAAAACCTCAGTTCAAATCCAGCATCAGACACTTACTAAGTGGGTGACCCAAGGTAAATCACTTAACCTGTATTTCCCTCAGTTTCCTCATCTGTTAAATGGGTAAATTTATAGCATCAGCCTCATAGAGTTATGCAATAGCTCAAATGAGATATTTGTAACATTTTTAGCACAGTGATAGGCACATACTTGGTGCTTAAGAAAACTTACTACCTTCCCTTACTTTTCTTATACATCCTTATGTAATACATTACATGAGGGCAATTCACCTATACTCCTTTGTTTCTTTTCCTTCCTTCCTTCTTTCCTTCTACAAATAATTATTAAACATGTAAACCATTGTGTTAGGTACTGGTAGAGATACAAAGCTTAGATAAGTAAAAAAAAAAAAAAAGGGTTTTTACCCTGATAGAGCCAACAATATTTAGGCTAGATATGACTCTCTAATTGTAATCTTTCTCATACCTAAAGTGCTGTAAATAATTATTTATATAACCCTAAAGAACAAAGAGGACTGAAGAAACTTAAGAGCTCTCCTCTCTCCAACTCTCACCAACTATGCATTGCTTTTCCTGCAGGACTAGGTAGTCATCTCCGTCAACGAGGAGGAAATCTCATACCAATGAGTTTTGGAACTAGGGTTATATTTATGTTCGTGTTACCATTAGTTTCCTTGATAATAAAATGTACAGTCAGCACTTGTGATGTTTGGTTGAATATACTTTATGTGTTTAAATCATAATATAAATAATCATGAGTATATGTGTATATATACATATAATGAATACAATTGAACAGAAAGTGACGATCATTGGTAGAAGGAGTTTCCTGTATCAGTGAAGCCATAAGTCAATCCCATTCCCACTTGAGTGGAAAGCAAAATAAAACAAGTTACAAACAAGAAATAATTTTAATAAACTGTTATTTTTAAAAAGTTTAATGAACTTGGAATCAAAATACATATATGTCATCATAAATATATACACACATTTATATATGTGCATATGCATAAATATATGAATATGAACCACCAATTATAGGAAATTTTTTCTCTAATTTGTTAAATCAATAACACATTTTTGAATGAGATTTTCAAATGTTCAAAGTGTTTTCCTTTTAACAGCCTTGTGAGTCACATACAAGTATTTTATCTATATTATAAAAGTTTGAGAAAATTATTTACTCTCTTTCAGAAGCATGTAAGTAGCACAATTAATAGAGTGTATGACATGAATTCAGAAAGACTTTAGTTGAAATTCAAGCTCAGATACTTACTGCCTATGTGAACCTGGGGAAGTAACTTAAGCTTTGTCTGCCTCAGTTTTCTCACCTGTAAAATTAGAATAATAGTCCCTACTTCCTAGAACTGTTGTGAGAACTGAAAGGGATACAGTTTCTAAAGCACTTAGTATAAGTGCCTGATATATAGTAGGCACTTAATAAATGCTTGTTTTTTCCTTCTCCCATATCACAAATTGTTGACTCCAGTACTCAAAGTCTTTTGACTCTAAATATGGTGTTCATTCCACTTCATGCCACTATCTTTCATGTAGGCAGGGAAGTGGGCATAAAGCCTTGTATGGCTTTCATTTAAAAGACTGACAATCTTTCAGCATGGTAAAAAAAAATGCTTGTTGACTGACTGATTAACCACAGATTTTATACAAGTCAATAATGTGATGACCCTTATAATTTATATGATCACTGAATCACAGGATGACAACTTTTTGGACTTAAAGAACAAACTGGTAGAATTTTTCTCTGAAAAAAAAATGAACAAAGGCTACATTAGCACAAAAGCATGTAGCATAGAGGGAGTAACACTCTGGTTTTTATGAACTGGAAGAAAATAAAATCAAAATATTATATATAATTGTATTAACTGCAAGGATATTAAACCTATAGAAGGTAAAACTTATGGTGGAACATATAATGTGGAAAAGGGAGTAATTTTTTTTTTTGTCCTGTTCGAGAGGAGAGAAGTTGAAGGGTGAAAGTTACTGGAAGGCAGACTTTGACTATGTAAGAAATTCCTAACAACCAGTGTTCTTTCAAAGTAGAATAGATTTCTAGTAAGGTTCGGGGTTCCCCAGCAATGGAAGTATACAAACAGAGACTGGATTACCATAAGTCAGTAATAATGTAGAGAGAATTTTTGAGTTGGGTCAAAGATTGGTCTAGATTGCTTTAACCTCAAAAAACTCTAGACACTCTTTGAATATATGATTATGTCGTTCCCTTTATCACAGCAATCATAGGAGCTTGGACACTATTTGTGATTGCAGTAGCAATCACAGGATTTAAATTACACCTAAAAATTATCTCTTTGAATTTTAATTTCTTCATATATGTAATCAGGAAAATAATAGTGCCTATCTTTCCCAATTGTTGAGATGATCCAATAAAATCATCTATATAAAATATTTTTAAGTGCTATAAAATGCCATTATTAACATTATCTCATATTCTTCTTTTCTCTTTGGATGAATTACAGATAGAAATGACCTAAGACAACTCAAGGTCCTACCTATGATATTTTCTTTATTTTTGCTGTTTTCTGGACCATTGTCTAGTAGAATAAATATTAAGTGCCTTTTGTAATCAAATTAGTTTTGGGAATGTAAGTCAATTTGCTATAGGTTCATAGAAGTTTTCTTCAGAATACCTTAGTGGGTGACAGGAAGCCAGGAATGGTTCATATCTCTTCCTGTTCCCACATGGCTTCGATTTCTTCTCCTAAATCCATTTATAATTTCAAAACTTATTATTTCATTGGAGCTTGAAATTTTGAGCAATTGTTATGTCAGCATTTATTTAAAACCCTGTTCTTGATTTTTAAATGATTTAATATTCTGTTTAGGTGATTAGGAGCAGTAATTTTGTGTGAAATAATGTCCTTCTCCAAGTAAATTTAATTTCTTTAATTCTGAGGAGTAGTTTAGGGTTTGCATATGTAATAAAAGTATAGGTTATCACTTTATTTATGAAAGATTGCCACATTCTTGTGCATAATCATGGTTATGTTGTTGGTTATTTTTAGGTATTCAGAAGCTGCCAAAATTTGCCACCAGCAATGTTATTGTTATTTTATCCAACTTCACTTAAAGCATAAATTCCTTTTTATAATATCACAAAACAAGCAGCCTGCCAACCATGTTCTAATATCTCCACTGTCAGGAATGTCATAAGGCATTTATTCCATATGGAGCCAGATTTAATTTTTAAGAAATTATGTCAGTCTTGAATCTCTCCCTGTAACTTCCACTCAATGGGCTTAATTCTGCTTTCTCAGGACACATAACAAACGAATTCTTTGACCTTTCCATATGATCATCCTTCAGATACTTTTAAGCTATAATATCCTTTCCTCCAGCTCTTCTCAAGTAGAACATTCTGCACAATGTAGGCGCTTAGTACATTTTTGTTGAATTTGACTAACTGAATTAAATACCAATTGACACTCCTGATTAAAAAATCTAATACCTTTGCATAAAAAAGAACCAAAATTGAAATAAATATATTTTTAATAGTCATTTGCACTTATATGAAATTTTTGGTTTTCAAAGATCAATTAATTTTATTCTGACAAAAATCCTGTTAATAGGTACTTGTATGCCAATTTTACAAATGAGACAATTATTTCTCAAAGTGATTCACCCAGGATAGTAAGTGACAAAGGTGAAATGTCCTGTGATCTGTTCTCTATGGTTTACTTCCTCTCAATGTTCAGGGAATCTCCAAGAGTAAAACTTACCATTCCTATCACCACTTCTCTACTCTTGCCCAAGCAAATATTTTAAGTGTCACCTGAGGAAACCTTTAAGCAGGAGGCGGCTGTAAGAGTCTCCAAGGGAAATCTTAACTTTAGAGGCAATTCTTTTGTTGCAGTAGAAAGTGTGCTGACTCTACAAGTGGAAGAATTGGTTTCGGATTCTTCAGTGTGACCTTGGGTAAGTCAATTAACTTCTATGGGCCTCCATTTCCTTATCTGTAAAATGAGGAGTTATACTAAATGACCTCTAAAATACCTTCTAGCTCTTCCTATATGATCTTATGTCTGACATTGATCAAAAAGTGGATTAGATATTGGAGAGAAGAAAAGGGGTTTCCTTTGATTTACTTCTTTGCTTGTTTTTCATTTGTATTTTTATGCACAATTTAGTTAATTTCAAGTGTGAAGAGAATGATCAAATGACTCCAAGAAGCTTCTTCCATCCCTGTGAGGTAGTAGACCTTCCATAACTTTCCTTGGCTTCATTTTGGGAACCTCCTCAGGAAAGCATCTATCCCTCTTGCTGTTTACCATGTCCAGTATAAATGTTACAAATTATGATGATTTGACCTTCCTCCTGATTGGGATTCCAGGACTAGAGCATGTCCATATCTGGATCTCCATTCCATTTTCCTCAGTGTATATTTTTGCCATTCTGGGCAATTTTACCATTCTCTTCTTCATCAAGACTGAAACCAGCCTTCATGAGCCCATGTACTATTTCCTCTCCATGCTATCTGTCTCAGATTTGGGTCTATCTCTCTCTTCCTTACCCACTACAATGGGATTATTGCTGTTTGACATCCAAGAGATCCGTGCCACTGCCTGCTTCACCCAAGAGTTCTTTATCCACTTGTTCACAGTCACTGAAGCATCAGTGCTTTCTATCATGGCTTTTGACCGTTTTGTCGCCATCTGTAACCCTCTGAGATACACCACCATACTGACAAGTTCACGTGTGGCCAAGGTAGGACTTGTGCTGGTTGTTAAAAACATTGTCTTGATACTCCCCCTTCCCTTCCTTTTGAGACGGCTAACATACTGTCAGAAGACTCACCTCTCTCACTCTTACTGTCTCCACCAGGATGTCATGAAGCTGGCTTGCTCCAACAACAGGGTGAACATTATCTATGGTCTATGTGCTGCTCTTTCCACCATGCTTGACTTGATCTTTATCACTTTCTCCTACATTATGATCCTAAAAACAGTGCTAGGCATTGCAGCCCCCAAAGAACAACTGAAAGCTCTCAACACCTGCATCTCCCACATCTGTGCTGTTCTCATCTTCTATGTGCCCATGCTGAGTGCAGCAATGCTCCATCATTTTGCCCGTCAAGTTTCTCCTCTGATCCACATCCTCATGGCTGATGTCTTCCTACTGGTGCCACCTCTCATGAACCCCATTGTGTACTGTGTGAAGACGAGGCAGATCCGAGAGAAGATACTGGAGAAGATGGGTCTGAAGAGAAGATGAATAAAAGGATAGAATAAAAAGAAGGGATAGGAAATCAATGATGATTTATCTTAGAGAACAAAATATCAAAGAGGATCTTCAAAAGTTTCTCATCTGTAAAAGCTTACTAGTAACCCTTAGTCACCAAAGAAAGAAATAATAGGAGAAGGAAGAGTGGTCAAGAAAATTAGTGCAGGTGAAATATAAGATTGAGTGATTGAGATGTAGACTCCTCTTCCCAGGAAAGCATTAGGGCACAGTGCCTTCTTAAATGTTTTGATTAGGTATGCCCCTGCTCTGAATGAGTTGGTGGATTATGTTGAATGACCTCCTTTTCTCTCTTATATCCTAGGGAGTCCACTCTTTTCTTTTTTTATTTTTTTTTGAAACCTATAACACTGTTAATCTTCAGCTCTATAGTGTACCTCCTTTTCTCTCCAAATCACCAAAGATCATGGCAAAACATCCTCTCCCATGTCAGCATTCCTCTCTTTGTTCCACTCTAAATTTCTGAAACTCAGAAATTAAGAGTATCTTAAAATCTCAAGTTTCCCATAATACCTTTCCAAAATGAATATAAAAGAGATGACTTCACCCCTCTTTACCTCTTGATGCATTAAAGACAATATAAGTGTCATTATCTCTTTCTTAACCATCCCTGTGTGAAGTGAATAGTTCCTATGAATTCCCATAGCTCTTTATCATTTATGTGTTTTAAAGATTTATTTACTATTTATATATTCATTCATTTACCATTCTATCGATCTATTTATCTATCTATTCTATCTATCCATGTATCATCTATTGACATACTTAATTGCCACACATACAGCTATCCACAGAAAACTGTTTTATGAAAGGGTTTTACTTCCATATAAAAGATAGAAACATGGTGCAGTACATAAAGCTTTGATTCCGAAATCAGAAGACCTGGGTTCAGATTCTGTCTCAAATACTTCTTAGCTGTGTGATTCTACCTAGGCAAGTCATGTACATTTTCTGGACCTTGGTTTCCTTGTATTTACAAGGATTTCCTAAACTAAACGACCTTTTAAATTCTTTCCACTTATAAATTTATGATCTAATCATTCTGAATGTATTTTAAGGCAGTTTTTTTTAATTGAGATATATTTTCCCATAGAAAGTATGTAATATGTGGGGCTAAGCTATTCAGTCCAAACCATAGAAGTATACTTATTACCCTTCTAACCATTTTGTTTCACCCCATACCTGTGATTGCATTGGTTTGTGGTGCTCCCTATAAGGAAATTCTCTTTACTAATGCAGATCAACAACTGTTATACAATATATAGTATTTGAAATTTGTCTGGGAACTTAGTAGTTAAATGACAAGACCACGGTCACATGGACAGTTCGTATGTTTAAGACGCCAATCTTGAATCCAGTTCCTCCTGATTCCAAGATTTTTCTTCTACCCATTTAACACATTGCCTTTCATTGAACTAATATTTTTCAAAGACTCTCACTATTATGTTTATATAAGAAAATGCATTCCAAAAATAATTTTTTTCATGCCAAGAACATCTCTCTTCATTTAATTATGATAAGAGACTCACTGAAATTTAAGTTATATTGGTGTAGGTTATAAAGCCTTTGGGAAATGCTACATTAGTACCTGGGGGTAAAGACTGGGATGAGGGCTGATGTAGTTTGGGAGGCATTTACAGGAAATCCAAAGTGTCAAAGCTCCTGAAGGATATGAGCTCATTTTTAATGTAATTCCCTGTACAGTATCTCCCCTACTTTCCCACTCACTCCTTTATATTTTTAAATGGGTCCCAGGATATGGTTGGTCCTGCCACAGCAATCCTAGACATGAATTGTCCTACCTTGGACTAGGGTAGACTCAGGTGAATCAAAAAATATACATTGAGTGGGAGGAAAATCTAGGCATCAACTAGAAGAGAAGGAAGGAAAAATAAAAAGAGATAGAATAAAGGGAAAGATATCCCAAATTCAGACAATAGTAATAGAAATGAAGATACTGAGGCTATCTTTGATTTCTGGGTAGTTGTTCCTATATCAAGGAGAAGTTTATTTCAGAAGAATCTTTGAGGGAATCCTCTACATTACTTTATACTATTTTTTCATGTACCTATACCATCCTTTTATCCTAGACTATAAAAATCCTTGAGGGAAAGTCTTTATATAGCAAAATCTTTCATAAAGTAGGTTTTCAACTAAGTATTTGAGAACGTTTTACTCTACCTGTTCTATTTGTCATCCTCTTCCCTATCTCACCAATGAAATAATCATCTTCCATATTACTTAAAACTCACCTTTTTAAAGTAGAAAATTAAAAGACATTGTAGTTGAAAGGTTACACTGAAAAGAACCGAAAAATTTGGAGACAGAAGACCTGGGTTTAAATATTGGCTACAAAAATCATTATTTGTGTGATCTTTTATGTCATTTAACTTCTATGGCTCTCAGTTTCCTCATACATGAAATGAATTTTATTATCTAGGGTCTCTTTTGGCTCTAAA
Source organism: Notamacropus eugenii (assembly GCF_028372415.1). Classification (NCBI taxonomy): domain Eukaryota; kingdom Metazoa; phylum Chordata; class Mammalia; order Diprotodontia; family Macropodidae; genus Notamacropus; species Notamacropus eugenii. The sequence goes on from NC_092876.1 coordinate 93,185,718, forward strand.
TCTTACAATTGTAAAGGATCCTATTATTTCAATCTAGAAATCACCTCAGTTCAACTCCCACATTTGCCAGCTGAGGAAACTGAATCCTAGAGAAGATACATGATTTTCTCAGGGTCACAGGAATAAAATGGCATGACTGGGATCCAGGTGTTCTCACTCCAAAGACAGCACTCGTTCCTCTATATAGAAAGCATAATGCATGAAATCTTAGTTGCTTAATAAATGTTTATTGACTTATCATCTCCCTTGCTCCATTCATAGCAGATACTTAATAACCATTTGTCAAATTGGATTCCTTTGATGCCGTTATTTTTCCATCTACATGCCAGCATTCATATCTTTGTTGCTGTGACTATTTTAGCTTGCAAACTCCTTAAAGGTATAACAGTGGATTTGAGTGAACTTTAAATCTTTCAGCCTACTTTTCATCATTTGTTTTAGATTATACGGAATCTTTTAATCTCTTCCGTATCCTTTTAATTGAAAATGATCTTACTTTTCTCCAAATTTCTTAAAATGGTTAGCATTTTCTGAGTCTCTGCTTTCTACCTTGTAATGCCAATCACTGCAACACATGTGAGGACTGCTGCTGTAAATAATTTTAAAGGTCTAATCTCATAGTATAATGAACTCTCTATTTAGCAATATACTAAACATTGTTCAATAAAGTAAAGCATAACATTCATAGCAACATCCTTAAGCCAAACATATCATCTAATACATATACATATCTCATAACACTCAGAATGTCATATGGTACACAGCATATATCATTGCATCCCTAAGTCAACGGGTCTCAGGTTAGGGTCTTCTCTAGTATGATGCATCCTTAACAGGTAACAGAAAATACCACACCATATACCACCAGGTCATTGCAAGAACAATCTCCTTAATCAGTACACAATACCCAAGTAAAATCCTCTACTATCTTGACTCCAGGCTGCCTTCCAAACCCCATGACTCCTCCTCCATGGGTCGATTACTCCCAGCTCTTCCCTGGGTTCATATGCAGGCAAATGTTCCTGCTCCTTGTCTCAGCTCATGGGGAATGTTCCACTGCATACTCATCTTGCTTCTGCCTGATAGCAGACTCCAGCGACTCCTATCCTCAGTTTCTGTTTCTAGGAAAACAAAGCTTAACAGGGCTATAATAATATTTATACATATTACCAGTGTCATCATTTCAATTCATTTATAAAGACCAACAGAAAGGACTTTTGTCTGAGAAATTAACACAGACCACCAGAGAGGGCTTCTGAGAAATCAACACATACCAACAGGCAGGAATTCTGTCTGAGAAATCAGCACAAATCAACAGTCAGGACTGCTGTCTGAGGAATTAACACAGAACAACGGAAAGCACTGGCATCACAAACAATTTTTCTGTTAGGCCTCCCCACTAGCAAGTTTCCCTAGCCCACTCACACTCACTTCTCTCTCTCATCTCTGCTTCTCTCTTTCCTTCTCTCAGCTTTTTTTCTCTCTCCAAGCAATTACAAATATATGTGTGTGTGTGTGTGTATGTGTGTGTGTGTATGTATACATAGTTTCCAATCAAAGATTTTTCATTCATTCAATCAAATGTGAGACTCAATCAAAGGCACTTGTCTAAAACTCAGTCCAGAAAAACAGCAAAAATAATAATCCTACTTTGCTTGTCTTTATGTCCTCAAAACATCTTTCTTTATTCTGTTTAAGTGTGTAAAGTGGGTATTCTGTACCACCATTACCAAAAGAGAAAATGTTTTGTTTTGTTTTGTTTGAAATCAAGGACTCTGTCATTTAAAAATAAATTGGAAGCCTAAACATTTTTCACTATCAAAACCCATTGCCATAGTGTTAGGTAAACTTTAATGGCATTGGCTATATAATTTATAGACTATTCAAGAAATATAGGAAAACATATTTAAATATTTTGAAAATTACAAGCTGAAAAAAATGCACAAATAGCACCATGAACCACAAACTGCAACTGGACACAAAGGCCCCATTCAAACAACAGGGCCTATGGAGCTTATGGAGTAAAACTTGAAATGAAATATGATGTTGGACAGAACATCTTCAGGAAGAGTTGTCATTATTAAAGTATTGTTTCTGGGATCATTAACCCTGGGACTTAGGTTTGAGGTCCTAATTCCTTGATTAACTTTGAAGGCTGGGGGTGTGGGTTGGGGAAAGGATGCAGACATTTTTTGAACAATGATTAAATGTTTGTAGGGGTAATGATTCTGCAAATTCTCACGTCTGTTACTCTACCCTTTCTATGTATAGTTCCACTAGTGGAAAGGTATGGTAATAAAGTGGTTTCTGAGGAAGCAAGTCTTCACTGACAGGTGTTAACCTCACCTTTGATAAGTAACATCTTTTATTATTGGGCCTTTTGCCACTTCCCCACTGAAAAGCAACTTATATTTGAACTTGTAAGAGGTTTCTCTAGATAGATTTAATTGTATTAGCTCCAGTTTAAGAGGTCCACATTAGTCAATCCACATAATATACTCTCATATGTTCTAAGGAATATAACAGACAAGCTTCATAAGTTGTTTGTGAAGAAAGCACTTTTTAAAAATGGAAGCATTATTGAGGAAAGTACTATTTTTAAAGCCTCTGTAAAGCATATCCTTAGGATTGGAGGAAGGAGGGGTGGGAAAAAATAACCTGGCTGGAAAAATGGGTTCACATTATAAAGTAGAAGAAGTTCGCAAGATTGATTAGAAGCCATTGTGGCAGTGGAGTGAATTAAAGACTGTATGAAATGGAAAGAATTCTAATAGTAAGGTAAAGTTATTATTTTAGCTCTCTTGCTGTCTTTGGTCTAGGATCCCACATCTGATTAAACCCTTTCTAAATCAGGTCAAAACATGAAAAATCATGAACTAAAATAATTGTATCCATCCTTCTGGACTACATAGATGAAGGAATTGAAATCCTGAGAGGGACATACCTGAAGCCTCTTAGCAAGTAAGAGATAGTGTAAATTTTAGAACTTACATTTTATATTGTCTGGATCTAAAATCAGGAGGGTCCTTGAAGGTAACTGAATCCAACACTTTCATTTTATAGATGAGGAAACAGGCTCATCAAGGTTAAGTGACTTATTACTTACTTTAAATAATTATGGATTGGACAGTAACTGAATCTGTTATTCCACTCACATAGGGAACTTGTGGTTAAAGCAAAGCAGGCTCGTCTCTTCTCCATAAATTAGTCTTAGAGAGTTACTTAGAGTAGAGATGTCAAACACATTGTCTACCAGTGGATCAAAATTAAAATGTAATTAGAAAATATGCAGAACAGCAGGCAGATGGCAGAGGGGCAGCCCAGGGTGAGAGACCAGCAGAGCTGAGAGAGTGATAGCCACTGAGGCCCAGATATCAGCCACAACAACTCCTGAGACTTTCACCTCACAGATTAAACATTTGTAAATCACCTATTGAACTTGTGGGAGCCAGGATGACAGATCGATCAGTAACTTGTCTCTCCTCCCTCCTTGTTGACCTGAAAAGAACCATAAAATATTTTCCCAGAAAAATCCTGGATCAATGGGAACAGAGAAGGGGCAAACAATCTCTTAACACCTGAGGCTAGGAAAATAGCTAAGGGGGATTCCTCTTATCGTGGTAGAAGTGAACTGGAAGGAGAGGAACCCTAGGGTGGTGGAAACTCGAACTAGGACCCAGAAGTGCCTCAGCACTCCAGGGGAAATGCAAAGACAATAGGGCAGTCAGAATCACCAACCCCTGAGATCTCCCAGGACCAGACCACCCCTCCCCCACACTTAACAAGCTAGCCCCAGGGCTGATCCAGGAAATACAAAACAAAAAGATAAAAAGGCAAATGCTCTTAGCTTTTTCACACCAGTCAGCTCAACACCAAGTTCTGCAGCTTCTAACTGAAAGAACCAGAAGTCACCACACACAGTTAACATCACGAGCAAGAAAAAGCAAAACAAGGGGAAAAAACATACAATCTTTCTATGGGGACAAGGAACAAAAGAAGAATATCAAAGAAGTCAGTAGTGAGACTGCACTTCCACCTGAAAATTCAGAAGGGACTTTGAACTGCTCACATGCACAAACAGCTGTCCTGGAACAGCTAAAGAAGGAAACAGAAGAAACACTGGCCAATGATTGTAAAAGTATGAAGAAAGAATTCACTGATGAGAACATCTCTTTAAAAAGGAAAATTGAACAAATGGAAAAGGAAGTTTAAAAATTAACTGGAGAGAATAATTCCATAAAAGGAAGAGTTAATCAAACGGAAAAGGAAACCCAAAACCGAATTGGGAAAATTGATCAGATGGAAAAGGAAACCCCAAACCTAACTGGGAAAACTGGTCGAATGGAAAAAGAAGTACAAAAATTAAATGGAGAAAATAGCTCCTTAAAGGGAAAAATTGGTCAGATGGAAAAGGAGATGCAAAAGCTAACTGAAGAAAACAATACGATGAAGATTAGAATTGGGCAAGTAGAAACTAATGACTCAATGAGGCAACAAGAATCAGTCAAACAAAATCTAAAGAATGAAAAGATAGAAGAAAATGTAAAATATTTAATTGGAAAAACAACTGACCTGGAAAATAGATCCAGGAGAGAAAATCTAAGAATTATTGGCCTGCCAGAAACCCATGATGAAGAAAAGAGTCTGGACAATATCTTCCAGGAAATCATCAAGGAAAACTGCCCAGAAGTACTAGACTCAGAGGGCAAAATAGTCATCGAAAGAATCCACCGTTCCCCTCCCGAAAGGGATCCCAAACTCAAAACCCCAAGAAATATCGTTGCCAAATTCCAGAGCTATCAAGTGAAGGAGAAAATACTACAAGCAGCCAGAAAGAAACAATTCAAATATCAAGCACACACAGTCAGGATCACACAGGACCTTGCAGCTTCTACATTAAAAGATCAAAAGAATTGGAACCCAATATTCTGTAAGGCAAAGGAGTTGGGACTTCAACCAAGGATCAACTACCCAGCAAAGTTCAGCATAACATTTCAGGCAAGGAGAAAGTCATTCAATGAAATAAGGGATTTCCAGAGCTTCCTGACCAAAACACCAGAACTCAATAGACAATTTGATCTTCAAATGCAGGTCTCCAGAGAATCATAAAAAGGTAAACAGAGGGGAAAAAACAAAAACAAAAACTTGCTACTCAATTAGGGCAAACTGTTTACCTCCCTATAAGGGAAGATGATAACTGTTAATCTTGAGAACTGTGAAGCTATTATGATAAAAGGGATATATGTAGAGGGAACGGGCATAAAGTAAATGATGTCATGTCAAAAATATGATTTAAGTATGAGAAGGGATTGTAATAGGAGGTGTGAAAAGGGGGAAGCAGAAAATGGCAAATTATATCACAGGAAGAAGTACAAAACTATAGTAGAGGGAAGGAGGGGAGGGAGATGAGCATTGTTTGAGAGGTACTCTCATCTGATTTGTTTAAAGGAGGGAACAATAATCTTAAGTAGATAATCCTAACTAGCTCTATAGGTAGTAGGAGGGGAAGGGGGAAGAAAGGGGAGGGTGGCTAAAAGGGAGGAAAGAAGCAATAAGAGTAAAGGGGAGTAAAAGGGAGGGGGCTAAAAGAAGGAGGAGAAGGCTGCAGGAGGAGGGAGAGAAAAGTGAATACTATTGAGGAGGGGAAGGGAGATGGGAGAGCTAAAAACACAAATGGTGGGAAAGAGGTTGGAGGGAAATACATAGATTGTAATCTTAACTGTGAATGTGAATGGAATGAACTCTCCCATAAAACGGAGACGGATAGCAGAATGGATTAAAAGCCATAATCCAACAATATGCTGCTTACAAGAAACACATTTGAAATGGGGGATACACATAGGATAAAGGTCAAAGGATGGAGCAGAATATATTGTGCTTCAGCTCATGTAAGAAAGGCAGGAGTAGCAATCCTAATCTCAGACAAAGCAAAAGCAGAAATAGATCTAATCAAAAGGGATAGGGATGGAAACTATATCCTGCTAAAAGGCACCATAGACAATGAAGCAATATCATTACTAAACATGTATGCTCCAAGTGGTATAGCATCCAGATTCTTAGAGGAGAGTTTGGGGGAGTTGAAGGAAGAAATTGATAGCAAAAGTATACTAGTGGGGGACCTCAACCTCCCCCTCTCTGAACTCGATAAATCCAACCTCAAAATAAACAAGAAAGGGGTTAAGGAGGTAAATAAAACTCTGGATAAGGTAGATATGATAGATCTTTGGAGAAAATTAAATGGGAATAGAAAGGAATATACCTTTTTCTCAGCGGTACATGGAACATTTACAAAAATTGACCATGTACTAGGACATAAAAATCTCACAATCCAGTGCAGAAAGGTAGAGATAATCAATGCATCCTTTTCAGATCATAATGCATTAAAAATTACATGTAATAAAAGGCCATGGAAAGAGAAACCAAAAATCAATTGGAAACTAAATAATCTAATTCTAAAGAAGGGTTGGGTTAAAGAAGAAATCATAGAAACAATCAACAATTTCATTCAAGAGAATGACAATAGTGAGACAACATACCAAAACTTATGGGATACTGCAAAAGCAGTTATTAGGGGAAGTTTTATATCTTTGAATGCTTACATAAATAAAATAGAGAAAGAGGAGATCAATGACTTAGGCTTGCAGTTGAAAAAGCTAGGAAAAGAACAAATTGAAAATCCCCAAGTAAATACCAAATTAGAAATACTGAAAACTAAAGGAGAGATTAATAAAATTGAAATTAAGAAAACTATTGAATTAATAAATAAAACCAATAGTTGGTTTTATGAAAAAACTAATAAAATTGATAAACCTTTGGTCAATCTGATTAAAAAAAAGAAAGAAGAAAACCAAATTACTAATATCAAAAATGAAAGGGGTGAACTCACCTCCAATGAGGAGGAAATTAAAACAATAATTAGAAACTACTTTGCCCAACTTTATGCCCACAAATTCGATAATCTAAACGAGATGGATGAATATTTTAAAAAATACAAATTGCCCAGATTAACAGAAGAGGAAGTTGAATACTTAAACAACCCCATCTCAGAAAAAGAAATTGAACAAGCCATCAATGAACTCCCTAGGAAAAAATCTCCAGGGCCAGATGGATTCACAAGTGAATTCTATCAAACATTTAAAGAACAGTTAATTCCAATACTACATACACTATTTTTGAAAATTGGGGAAGAAGGAGTCCTCCCAAATTCTTTCTATGATACAAATATGGTTTTGATACCCAAACAAGGAAGAGACAAAACAGAGAAAGAAAATTATAGACCAATTTCCCTAATGAATATAGATGCAAAAATTTTAAATAAGATTTTAGCAAAACGAATACAGCATCTTATCACGAGATTAATACATTATGATCAGGTAAGATTCATACCAGGACTACAGGGCTGGTTCAATATTAGGAAAACTCTTAGCATTATCGATCACATCAACAACAAAGCTAACAAAAACCACATGATTATCTCAATAGATGCAGAAAAAGCTTTTGACAAAATACAACACCCATTCCTACTAAAAACACTGGAGAACGTAGGAATAAAGGGAACTTTCCATAAAGTAATAAGCAGTATCTATCTAAAACCTTCAGCAAGCATTATATGTAATGGGGATAAGCTAGATGCATTCCCAATAAGATCAGGGGTGAAACAAGGTTGTCCATTATCACCACTATTATTCAATATGGTACTAGAAATGTTAGCTGTAGCAATTAGACAAGATAAAGATATTCAAGGAATAAGAATAGCCAAAGAAGAAACTAAGTTATCACTCTTTGCAGATGATATGATGATTTACCTAGAGAATCCCAGAGATTCAAGTAAAAAATTACTTGAATTAATAAACAACTTTGACAAAGCTGCAGGTTACAAAATAAACCCACACAAATCATCTGCGTTCCTATATATTAGCAACAAAGTCCAACAGCAAGAGATAGAAAGAGAAATCCCATTTAAAGTTAGGGTAGACAGTATAAAATACTTAGGAGTCTACCCGCCAAAACAAACCCAGGGATTATATGAACACAATTACAAGACACTTTTTGCACAAATAAAGTCAGATTTAAGTAAGTGGAAAAACATTAGTTGCTGATGGGTAGGCCGTGCTAATATAATAAAAATGACAATTCTACCCAAATTAATATACTTATTTAGTGCCATACCAATAAAACTATCAGACAATTACTTTCTAGAGCTGGATAAAATAATATCAAAATTCATTTGGAAAAACAAAAGGTCCAGAATATCAAAAGGACTAATGAAAAGAAATGCTTGGGAAGGTGGCCTAGCGCTACCAGACCTCAAACTTTACTATAAAGCAGCAATTATCAAAACCACTTGGTATTGGCTAAGAAACAGAGAGGTAGACAAGTGGAATACACTTGGCACTCAAGATGCAGTAGGCAAGGAATATAGCAACCTTCTGTTTGATAAACCCAAGGACCCCAGCTTCTGGGATAAGAACTCATTGTTTGACAAAAATTGCTGGGAAAACTGGATAACAGTGTGGCGGAAATTAGGCATAGACCCATACCTGACACCGTACACAAGAATAAAGTCCAAATGGGTACATGATTTAGGTATAAAGATTGATACCATGAATAAACTGGAGAAGCAAGGAATAGTGTATTTATCAGATCTATGGAGAAGGGAAGAAATCTTTACTAAAGGAGAGATAGAAAGCATTATGAAATGCAAAATGGATAACTTTGATTACATTAAACTGAGAAGTTTTTGCACAACCAAACCCAATGCAACCAAAATCCGGAGGGATGTAGTAAATTGGGAAAGAATTTTTACAGCTAAGCTCGGGGATAAAGGCCTCATTTCTAGAATATATAGAGAACTGACCCAAATGTATAATCATACAAGTCATTCCCCAATTGATAAATGGTCAAAGGATATGAACAGGCAATTTTCAGAGGAAGAAATTAAAGCTATCTATAATCATATGAAAAAATGCTCTAAATCACTATTGGTTAGAGAGATGCAAATCAAAACAACTCTGAGGTACCACATCACACCTATAAGATTGGCAAACATGACAGAACAAGAAAATGATAAATGCTGGAGAGGATGTGGGAGAGTTGGAACACTAATTCATTGTTGGTGGAGCTGCGAGCGCATCCAACAATTCTGGAGAGCAATTTGGAACTATGCCCAAAGGGAATGTGCATACCCTTTGACCCAGCAATATCGCTACTAGGACTATATCCCCAAGAGATCATAAAAATGGGAAAGGGTCCCACATGTACAAAATTATTTATAGCAGCACTCTATGTAGTTGCCAAAAACTGGAAGTCAAGGGGATGTCCATCAATTGGGGAATGGCTGAATAAATTATGGTATATGAATGTAATGGAGTACTATTGTGCCATAAGAAATGATGAACAAGAAGACTTCAGAGAGGCCTGGAAGGACTTATATGACCTGATTCTGAGTGAAAGGAGCAGAACCAGGAGAACTTTGTGCACAGCAACGACCACAGTGTGTGAGAGTTTTTTCTGGTAGACTTGGATTTTTGTAATAATGCAAAAACTTCTTATAAAAAAAAAAAAGTCCCAAAGGTGGTTCTCAAGGAAAAATGCCTTCCACACTCAGAGAGAGAAATATGGAAGTCACTCACAAAATGTAGCAGATCATGTTTGTGTATGTGTATGTGTTTGTGTATCATGTTCTGATTTGTTATACGATTTCTTTCATTTATCTTAGTCTGACTACATAGCATGACTATAGTGAAAATATACTCAATAGGAAAGTATATGTAGAATCTATACAGAATTGTATGCAGTCGTGGGAAGGGAGGGGGGTAGTGGGGGGCAGGTGGGGGGGATAAAATCGCAATTGTATGGCAGTGATTGTTAAACGTTAAAAAATAAAAAAATAAAAAAAAGTAATAAAATAATAAAAAAAAATAAAAAAATCTTCACAATCAAAAAAAAAAAAAAAAGATAATAGCCAAGTAAATACCAAATTAGAAATACTGAAATCCAAAGGAGAGATTAATAAAATTGAAATTAAGAAAACTATTGAATTAATAAATAAAACCAATAGTTGGTTTTATGAAAAAACTAATAAAATTGATAAATCTTTGGTCAATCTGATTTTAAAAAAGAAAGAAATAAACCAAGTTACTAAAATCAAAAATGAAAGGAATGAACTCACCTCCAATGAGGAGGAAATTAAAACAATAATTAGAAATTACTTTGCCCAACTTTATGTCCATAAATTCGACAATCTAAATGAAATGAATGAATCTTTTTAAAAAATACAGATTGCCCAGATTAACAGAAGAGGAAGTTAAATACTTAAACAACCCCATCTCAGAAAAAGAAATTGACCAAATCATCAATGAACTCCCTAGGAAAAAATCTCCAGGGACAGATGAATTTACAAATGAATTCTATCAAACGTTTAAAGAACAGGTAATTCCAATACTACATAAATTATTTTTGAAAATTGAGGAAGAGGGAGTCCTCCCAAATTATTTTTATGATAAAAATATTGTTTTGATATCTAAACCAGGAAGAGGCAAAACAGAGAAAGAGATTTATAAACGAATTTCTCTAATGAATATAGATGCAAAAATTTTAAATAAGATTTTAGCAAAACAAATACAGCAACTTGTCATGAGAATAATATATTAGGATCAGGTAGGATTCATACCAGAAATGCAGGGCTGGTTCAATATTAGGAAAACTATTAGCACTATCCATCATATCAACAACAAAACTAACAGAAACCACATGATTATCTCAATAGATGCAGAAAAAGCTTTTGACAAAATACAACACCCATTCTTATTAAAAACATTGCAAAACATAGGAAGGAAGGGAACTTTCAAAAAAATAATAAGCAGTATCTTCCTAAAACTTTCTGCAAGCATTATATGCAATGGTGATAAGCTAGATGCATTTCCAGTAAAATCAGGGGTGAAACAAGGATGTCCATTATCACCACTATTATTCAATATCATACCAGAAATGTTAGCTGTAGCAATTAGACAAGATAAAGAAATTGAAGGAATTAGAATAGGCAAAAAAAGAAACTAAGTTATCCCTCTTTGCAGATGATACAATGATATACTTAGGAAACCCCAGATATTCAAGTAAAAAACTACTTGAAACAATAAACAACTTTGGCAAAGTTTCAGATTAGAAAATAAATCCACAGAAATCTTCTGCATTTCTCTATATTAGTAGCAAAGTCCAACAGCAAGAGATAGAAAGAGAAATCCCATTTAAAGCTAGGGTAGATACTATAAAATATTTTGTAGTTTACTTGCCAAAACAAACCCAGGGACTATATGAACACAACTACAAGATACTTTTCACACAAATAAAGTCAAATCTAAGTAAGTGGAAAAAACATCAGTTGCTCTTGTATAGGCCAAGTCAATATACGAAAAATGAGAACTCTGCCTAAATTAATTTACTTATTCAGTGCCACACCAATTAAACTATCAGATAATTATTTTCTAGAGCTGGAAATAATAGTATCAAAATTCATCTGGAAGAACAAAGGTCCAGAATATCACGAGGAGTAATGAAAAGAAATGCTAGGGAAGGTTTCTTAGCGCTATCCAATCTCAAATTGTATTATAAAGCAGCAATTATCAAAACCACTTCATACTGGCTAAAAAATAGAAGGGTAGACAAGTGGAAATATGCTAGGTACTCAAGACACAATAGACAATGAATATAGTAATCTACTGTTTGATAAACCTAAGGACTTCAGTTTCTGGGATACAACTCACTGTTTGACAAAAATTGCTGGGAAAACTGGATAAAAGTGTGGTGGAAACTAGGCATAGACAAGTGCCTGGCACCATACACAAGACTATAATCCAAATAGGTACACAATCTAGGTATAAAGATTGATACTATGGACAAATTGGTGGAGCAAGGAATAGGTGTATTTATCAGATTTATGGAGAAGGGAAGAATTTTTGACTAAAGAAAAGATAGACAGCATTATGAAGTTCAAGATGGATAGTTTTGATTACATTAAATTGAAAAGTTTTTGCACAACCAAACCCAATGCAACCAAAATTTGTAAGGATGTAGAAAACTGGGAAAGAATTTTTACAACTAATGTTAATGATAAAGGCCTCATTTCTAGAACACATAGAGAACTGAGTCAAATGTACAAAAATACAAGTCATTCCCCAATTGATAAATGGTCAAAGGATATGGACGAGCAATTTTCAGAAGAAGAAATTAAAGATATGTATAGTCATATAAAAAAATGCTCTAAATCACTTTTGATTAGAGAGATGTAAATCGAAGCAACTCTGACGTACCACATCACACCTATCAGATTGGCAAACATGACAGAACAGGAAGATGATAAATGTTGGAGAGGATGTGGGAGAGTTGGAAGACTAATATACTGTTGGTGGAGCTGTGAGTCAATTCAAACATTCTAGAAAGCAATTTGGAACTATGCCCAAAGGGCTACAAAAATGTTCATACCCTTTGACCCAGAAATAGCTCTTCTAGGACTATATCCCCAAGAGATCATAAAAATGGGAAAGGTTCCCACATGTACAAAAATATTTATAGCAGCACTCTTTGTGGTGGCCAAAAACTGGAAACCAAGGGGATGCCCATCAATTGGGGAATGGCTGAATAAATTATGGCATGTGAATGTAATGGAATACTATTGTGATATAAGAAATAATGAACAGGAAGACTTCAGAAGAGTCCTGGCAAGACTTATATGATCTGATACTGAGTGAAAGGAGAAGAACCAGGAGAACCTTATGCATGGCAATGACCACAGTGTGTGAGAGTTTTTTCTGGTAGACTTATAACTTCATTGCAATGCAAGGACTTAAAAAAAAATTCCCCAATGGTCTTCTAAGGCAAAATGCCTTCTACATCAAGAGAAAGAACTATGGAATTCCATCACAGAATGTAGCAGATCGTGTGTGTGTGTGTGTGTGTGTGTGTGTGTGTGTGTGTGTGTGTGTGTATGTATTGAATTTTGGTTTGTTAGATGATTTCTCCCACTCATTTTAATTCTTCAACACAGCATGACTTTAGTGAAAATATATTTAATAGGAATGTACGTGTAGAACCTATGCAAAATTATATGCTGTCTCAGGGAGGGAGGGAGAATTTAGGGAGGAGTGAGGGGAAAATAAACATGTAAGTTATATGGTAGTTATAGTAGAACACGGAAAAAAGTAAAATTAATTAATAAAAAATAAATAAAAATAATATTTGATTTTTCTCCCTCCCCCCCAAAAGAGAAAATATGTAACAAAACAAATTAAAATAGAACGAAACATAGAAGTAGAGAGTGATAGTTAAGGAGGCACTGTATACATACTCATGGGTCCTACATTTTACTGAACCCCAGTGGGCCACTAAAGATGTGAATGTCATGTGGGAACCACAGGACCTGTCATGCTAGGGAGAGGCTCCTCAGGGGATAGATCTATGGTCCTTATAAAATTTCATAGTTTAGGTCTCTCTTGTAAGCATCTACATGACCTGTACAATAATCTTTTCCTTACTTCTTTAAGTGGAAAGTACTTCTTTCTCAGTTCTCTTTGGACTAAGAGGTTCAAGTTTCTGGGAAAGTAGCAATGAGGAAGACAGAACTAGTTGAAAAGTGAGGATTAGGCTTCTTTTTCTGGACACCAACCTCTTCCTTGGTCTCGTTCTAATACTTGCATCAAATAGGTGAGGGAGTTGGAATATTCAGGTTAGGGTTGGGAGTGTGGAAGTGCCCCTCACTTGAGGGAGGATCCAGATGGATTGAGTGCTCAATGACAGTGGCATGGGAAAAGAGTAGATAACATGATATTTAAAGGTTATGGACATTTATCAGAGGAGTTATGAACCTAGGGTGTGTGAACATTGTTAACTGATAATTATATTTCAATGTAATTGTTTTCCTATGAATTTTATTTCATACATTTAAAAAACTCTTCTGAGGAGTTCATAAGATTCATCAAACTGCCAAAATGATCCATTATAAAGGAGTTTAAGAACCCATGACTTAGACCTTCAGGAGTTTTAGTTGGTTCAACCAACCATAAAGAGCATTATCCAGGATTTCTGAGGATGCAGAGAAAAGCAGGAAAAGGTAGAAGCTTCAGGGTGTAACAGAAACAGGTAAGTTGGCTAAAAAATCTTTGACTATGGATTTTTAAATCATATGTCAATATCAGCTCTGACTAGGCAGAAGGAAAGACCGGATGAACACTGAAGAAGAATCTTAGTCTAGCATTAATCTGTTTTGGAAGGAGAGATACCATTAGGATCCTTAGCAATTCTCAAGAAAGATTTTGCTTTTTAAATCAGACATGGATAGGGTAGCATAGGACATAGGGTAACTTTGTGCCCATTAGGAAGCAGAGCAGATAGAGTGCTGGGTTTGGAGTCAGAAATACCTGAGTTCAAATCCCACTTCAGGTACTTACAAGCTGTGTGATTGTGGGCAAGTCATTTATCCTCTGCTCTCTCAGTTTCCTCATTTATAAAATGAGGAAAGCACTCATGTCTCACAATTATTGAGAGAATAAAATGAGGTAGCAGATAAATGCTTTGCAAACCTTAAAATGCTAAATAAATGCTCATTATTATTCTTGCAGAGAATTAAGAAGTGGACCCATAACATACGCATGTTTACATGTGTTTGTATTAACTTCAACATTTATTGAGCCCCTTGATGTTGTTCAGTTGTTTCAGTCATGTCTGACTCATTGTACCTTCATTTAGGGTTTCCTTGGCAAACTATCAAAGCTATTTAGTTTCACCTGCCCATGACAGAACACTCAAATTCTAATCCTTCCTAGATTTATTTTATGGGCATTATAACGCAGATGATTCTGTTCAAGTACCAATATGCTTTCTATTTGATTTAAGTCTCAACACATTAAGACTCTCATGAGATGACAAGAGGATAGATACAGGGCTGGAAAAGATCTTAAGAACAATCTAGTCTCCCAACATCATCACCTATTTTATTTTATTTTTTTAAATTAAAATTTTGAATTTTAAAATTTAAATAATTTGTTTTCAGTTTTCATAATCTGTTTTATAGAGAGAAAAAACTGAAATGAAGTGACATGCCTAAGTCAAGCCCAGACTTGTTACCTTAAATCTTGAAGCATTTTCTACTAACTCATAATTATCTGTGATGTAGAATATCTACCTTTTGGGAGTTTCTCTGTGAAGCTCAGTTATTCTGTCTTCATTTTAGAGTCAATCCCAAAAACATAGTATCAGAGATAGTGCATGTTAGAGTTTAAGAATGCTCAGGTTTAAAATATTTTATTTCATTTACAAGTCAGGAAAAAAGTCTAGGCCAACTCAGATGATATAATTGTTGGGCTAGATATTTTGGTTACTATTGAGATAAGAAGTAGCTAAATTCTGTGTTCTGTTGTGAGTGATGATTAAGTAAGTGAATGATAGCTACATGTGGTCGTTAAGTCAAGATTTTGGCGTCATATGTCTGACTCTTGGTGACTCCATGGACCATACCATGTGAGGCTTTTCTATCCTCTCCTATTTCCTGTCCAAGCTTATGTTGATTGCTTCCATGACACTATGTATCTATCTCATCCTCTGCCATTCTCTCCCTTTCCCAACATCAAGGTCTTTTCCAGTGAGTCCCACATTCTCATTATGTAGCCAAAGTATTTAAGATTCACCTTAAGTATTTGACCTTCCAGTGAATAGCATGAATTAATTTCTTTAAGTATTGACTTATTTCATCTCCTTGATATGCAAAGGATTCTCAAAAGTCTTCTCCAGGACCACAATTCAAAACCTGGATTCTGTGGTGATCAGCTTTACTTATCATCCAACTCTCACAGTCATATGTTGCTATTGGAAAAAACATAGCTTTGACTATACAGACTTTTGTTGGCAAGATACTCTGCCTGCTTCTTAGTACACTGTCCGTATTTGCTATCACTTCCTTCTAAGGAGCAAGCTTATTTTAATTTAATGACTGCAGTCAACATCCAGAGTGATCTTTGATTCCAAGAATATAAAATCTGACAGTGCTTCCATTTATTCTACTCATATTTGCCAGGAAGTGGTGGGACCAGTTCTCAAGATCTTAGTGATTGTTTTATATATGTGTATATAGATATATATATGTGTGTGTGTTTGTGTAGTATACATGTATATGTGTATATAGCTTCAAGAAAGCTTTTACACTCTCCTCTTTCACCCTCATCAAAAGATTTCTTAGTTCTTCTTTACATTTTACCATCAGAGTTATCAACTGAGTGTTTGAAATTCATCCAACCTGGAATTTCTCATGATGCATATAAGTTAAATAGGTAACAATATGCAGCCTTGTTGTACATCTTTTCCAATTTTAAACCAATAATTTGGTCCATGTTTGGTTCTAACTGTTGTTCCTAGCCTGAATGCAAGTTGTTGAGGAGAGAAGTAAACTGATCTGGTGCTCCCATCTCTTTGAGCACTTGCCAGATGTTGTTTTAGTACAAATAGGCTTTAGCGTAGTTAACGAAACTTAATCAATGAAGATTAATTAATTAATGATGGATTTGTCAAATTTTGTTGTAATCCACACAGGCTTTAGTGTAGTTAATGAATCAGAAGCAGATGTTTTGTTTTGTTTTTTTTCTAGAATTCTCTTACTTACTAATGTCAGCAAATGTTGAAAATTTTGTTTTTATTCCACTGCCTATTTGAGAAGCAGCCTGCTGGTCCAATGATTTTTAGTTCACATATTGCTGAAGCCCAGCTTATAGAATTTTAAGCATAAACTTTTTGGCATGTGAAATCAGCACAATTATTCAGTAATTTGAACATTTCTTGATACTACCCTTCTTTAGGATTGAGATGTAAGCTGATTTTTTCCAATTCAATGGCCACTGTTGAGTTTTCCAAATTTGCTGGCATATTGAGTGCAAGAATTTAACAGCATTATCTTTTAGGATTCTAAATGGCTGTGCTGGAATTCCAACATGTTTACTAGTCTTATTGAAAGCAATACTTCCTAAGGCCCTCTTGACATCATTCTCCAAAATGTCAGTGACCACACCAAGGTGACTATCAGTGATATTAAGATTTTTCTTGTATAGTCCCTTTGTGTATTTATATCACCTCCTCTTAATCTCTTCTACTTTTTGTAAGTCCCTACTTGTTTGTCTTTTACAGTGTCCTTTTTTGCATGAACCCTTCTTTTGATATTTTTAATTTTCTTCAAGAGATTTCTTGCCTTTATCACGCTATTGTTTTGTTCTATTTCTTTGCTTTGTTCATTTAAGGAAACCTTCATATCATTCTTTGCTATTTTCTAGAATTCTACATTCAGTTTTCTTGAGTTCAACACAATGGTTTACTTCCCTTCCTGAAGATGGATTCAAAACACCAATGGTTTGTGTAAATAGGGACAAAAGGAGACACTGAGTCTCTATCCATCCCAGATGACCACTTATTCTTAGGTCTCTCAGTCTTACCAGTGGAATACATTCAGTTTCTAGCACAGGTCTCTTCTAACCCTATATGTATGTGTATATATGTATATATATATATATACATACAATTTTATTTATTTTCAGTATTCTACAATCACTACCATATAACTTAGATTTTTCCCCCTCTCTCCTACCTACCTTCTCACTCCCTCCCTGAGATGGCATACAAGTTTATATAGGTTCTACACATACATTCTTATTAAATACATTTCCACCATAGTCGTTCTAGTCCTGTTTCTCGAAAGCCTAAACGTTACTCTCTCCCATGCTTCCCTTCTCATTTTGATTGAGAGCATGTATCCCTTATCTAACCTTCCCTACATCTTAGATTAGGGTGTCCTTTAGATAGGGTTGGCCTACAACACTGACTTAATTGTAAGGAGAATAAGGTTGACTGGTGAGGATTCTTGACACACAGAACAGCAACTCACTTTTGATCTACAGACGTCATTTAAGTATGAGAAGAGGAGTGGTCAATAAAGACCCAGGCATTTGAACATGCATGAATTTACTCATTTTGTTTGATTATAAAAAGTATGAAAAATGTTCCTTACTTGTTTCCAATGCAACATATAAAGGTTTAGTGAACCTACATCTAGTTATGAATGACAGAACATCTATGACAAGAAGGCATCTAGTAATTGACTAAAGAAATAGAAGTGAGGGCACATATAGAAGTTTATAGGAAACAATAGATAACTCTTTTCCCTGGCTACTTCCTAGTGAAGAAAGCTGCTGTGTTGAGAAGGGGCAACAGCTCCCAAATCTCACTATATGATCACTATAAGTAATGATTTAAAAAACTTCTTTTGTTGTTGTTGCTATTTGTTTATTTATGCTTATCCATTCTTGATCTAAAGTGAATGAGTTTCCAGAGATGGAACTGATAAGGACATGTTCTTGACAACTCTAAAAGGGTAAAAGCATCATTAGAAGTCTCCTCAGTAACTGGACTTGGTAGCAGAAGGTAGTGGAACAAGGCAAGGGATCTAAGTCTGACCCAGTCTAAGTGCATTGGCCAATCAGTTGAGACACCAAACCCCATGACAAGCCAGGCCAGTTGAGCAAGTGTGGGAACTATGTCAAGGGAGAAGATAATTCCCTCTCCAGAAGTTGTGAGGCAAGGGAAGAGACAGGAAAGGAAAGAGGAGAGGTAACGCACTAACATGTTGCACTAAGTTTTAGCCCACACTCCCCAGAGACCTAGTGTGGGAAGGAAGAGTGTTCTCCCTGGATTTGGGAGACCTATTGTAGTAACATCTGTTCTAAAATTCAATATCTTAAAAAAAAAACTGATTGATATTAACTAGTTAATTGATATTGGGGGAAACTTCACTGGATGACACTTTTAGACAACCCCAAACCTGCAGGGTTACCCAGTGATAGTCCTTAAAGAGAAAAATGCATACTTACCCCCTTACTCTACTTACCAGAGGAAGAATAAGGAACATCCTAAACTTCTTTCATCATTTCCTTCTATTCTGCTCTCCTCTTCCTTCCCTCTTCCATTACCTCTACTTAGTATGTCTGGATCCTACTTTTTTAAAATTGTTCAGTTGTAGTAATATATTTTGGGGGAGTGGAAGTTGGTATAGCCACCATATTAAATTCTAGTCCTTAGCACAAATTGGAAAACTCAAGAGGTTTTTACTGATATTGAACAATTTCTATTCACTAAGTCATATGTTAGATCTCGTGGGTCTTGAAGTGAGGATTGGGAGGAGTCAACAAGGAAGTATTAGACATACTATCAAGGAGTTTACATTAAGAATCATGAAAAATTGAAGTTGGGAGGAATCTTTGCAAGCATCAGATCCATTCCCTGTACTTTAAAGAAAGAAAACTAAGAATGAGAGACTTTCTCAAACTCATCTAGTAGCTCAAACTATGACTCAGACCCAAATCTTCTAAAGAAAAGAGTACTGCTATTTCAACTCCATATGTTCTTGTCTTTATTCTCTTGTGGAGGCATAGGGCACACACACCAGTATACACATACGAAATTGTTCAAAGATAAAAAATTCAAGTGACAGCATAAGAATCAAGAACAAGAAGTTTGATGTAGACTATCATGTATCACAGTGAAGGTTGGAGACTCATGTAGACTAGTCTTCAGGAAGGACTTCTAAAAGGAAGAAGGATTTGATATTGTCCTGTTTACACTCTCAGTCACATCTATAAGGCTAGTGCCAGTGGTGCACACCTTTCTCATTTCTCTGGTCTAGATGAGGAATCATGGGTGGCTGGACCATTGGACAGAGCATCAGGAGCCTGCTTCTCTTTTCACATAGGAGAAAGTTAAAAAAGTCAACTGAATAATTGGTACATCTTTCAATGGAGGAACAATTACCACACTCCAGGTAAGAGAGAATATAGTGGTTCCCTTTCTTCATTAGCCAAATTCTGCTTTTTCAGAACTATTAGGTTGTCTTCAGCACAATGTTGGCTCCCGGAAATAATAGCCTACAATCAGCCTCCTTCTTCCTGACTGGATTCCGAGGTCTAGAAAATGTTCATGGTTTGATCTCCATTCCTTTCTGCACTATCTACTTGACAGTAATTGTGGGAAATATCACCATCCTCCATGTCATTCGCACAGATGAAACACTCCATGAACCCATGTATTACTTTCTGGCTATGCTGGCTCTCACTGACTTAGGCTTGTGCTTTTCCACATTGCCTACAGTATTGGGCATTTTCTGGTTTGATTTTCGAGAGATTGGCATTCCTGCCTGCTTCACTCAGCTCTTCTTTATCCATACCCTATCGCTGGTGGAATCCTCAGTGCTGCTCTCCATGTCCATCGATCGCTATGTGGCCATCTGTAACCCACTTCGATATAGTACTCTCCTGACACCTGGCCGGATAGTAAAGATGGGACTATGCTCTGTTGTGCGCAGTGCCCTGCTCATCCTTCCTCTACCCTTTCTCCTGAAACGCTTCCACTACTGTCGTTCTCATGTACTGGCCCATGCCTATTGCCTTCACCTGGAGATCATGAAGCTGGCCTGCTCCACTATCATAGTCAATCATATCTATGGCCTCTTTGTGGTGGCTTGTACAGTAGGTGTGGACTCATTACTTATCTTTCTCTCCTATGCCCAAATTCTTCGCACAGTGCTGAGCATTGCTTCCCGTGAGGAGAGACACAAAGCCCTCAATACCTGTGTCTCACATATCTGTGCTGTGCTTCTCTTCTATATCCCTATGATTGGTTTATCACTTGTGCACCGCTTTGGTGAGCATCTGCCCCGCATTGTCCACTTGCTCATGTCTTATGTTTACCTTTTGGTCCCACCTCTCATGAACCCCATTGTTTATAGTGTTAAGACCAAGCAGATACGACAGAGAATTATCAAGAAGTTTATTGTTATGCAGAGACTGAGTAGCAATCGCCAGGGCTAGTTTGAAGTGGAGAATCTAGGAAGGAAATTGTTGGTTGTTTGTTGATAATATTGTTATGCTGTTTCCTTTTGTTTTAAATAAGACAGGCTAACTTGTTCTCTGGTCCCTGACTTACTTTGAAAATGTATTTGCAGCGAATGGTGATTACCTCACACTACAACTGCCAGTTATCCTCATCAATGCATTATTTGAAATAGCATATAAACAAAAATCCTCTTTGTACTTTTGGCAAATTTTTTGTAACATCTTTACCCTCTAAAGTCAAGCAGAACCAATAAAATCTAATCAATAATCATTTTTTAAGCACACGTTATTTGATATGATATATTATATGATATTCTCATGATAAATGCTGGGGAAACAAAGATGGGTAAAAAAAAATTCTCTGCTTCCAAAGACCTCACAGTTTAATGTGGAGGACAATATGCAGGCAACTATGTACAAGCAAGATATACACAGAGGATAAATTAGGGTGGAATCTTTGGGAAGACACTAAGATTAAGTAGGATTGAAAACATTTCTTACAAAAAGTGCAGCTCTGTTTGAGATTTGAAGGAAGCTAGGAAAGCTCAGAGGTAGAGATAAGAAGCAAGAAAAGTCCAGGCATAGGGGACAGCCAGTGAAAACGTCCAGGGAGAAGAGATGGAGTGTTGCTTACTGTAGAAGCAAGTTATTCTATTTTTGACTTCCTCTTATTATTAAAATATCCTTGCTATTGAGTCAATTACTTCTTTCTAACTTTCAACCATTGTCCTTACTTCTGTTTTTTGTATTCAAGAAAAATAAGCCTAATTCCTCATCCACTGATAGCCCTTTAAATACTTGTAGAGAGTTAATATGTCTTTCCCAATATTCTTTTCTCCAGGTTAAACATGTCCAGATTTTATGCCCTTTTTTTCCTCCAAATATCATGGTTGCTAATCTTATTATTATCCAACAGCCCCAACCATGTGTTTCAGGTTGTTAGTATCTCCCCATGCATGTATCATGGACCACAGGATTTAGAATTGGAAAGAACCTCACAGTTCAATTATTCTAATGCCATCTTATGTTGAATAGCTATTATGTACTCATATATTAATTCCTTCAACTATTCTGTGAAATGAAGAAGTGTGACAAGAAACCCTTTAAAGTTCCCTCCAGCTCTAAATTCATGGTCTTTTGGGCCTATGACTTACATATGTCAGTATGCTAGAAGTCAGTTTCATACAGCTAATAAGTGTTTGAGGTGGGATTAAAACCCACACTTTCTTGAAGTTAAGTTCAATGCCTTATCCACTGCTTTGTGTTGTTCCTCTGAACCTCAGTTTCTCAATTGTAATATGGTGATGGCACTTTTATTGTCATCTTTATAGTAATTCATATTAAATTAGCTGCTTTGTGTTATTTAGCCCTGAAATATTACAACTCTATAGTCAAGACTTTTGTTCTGAATCAAGGAAATTATATATACATAGACTATGTTGCTTTTAGGGTATGAATTTTGTGTGGAAAATACTATTTAGCTACCACTTTAAGTCTGAACTCACTCTCCCCAAGAACTCAAGTGATAAAGAGGGAAATGTTCTCTTCATGACTGAAGGAAATTCTTGGCAATGTCTTTTCCTGAGATAATACTAGTAAATATTCTTCTGTGAAAAGCTAATTCATGTTAATGAGTAAAACTGAATCAATACAATGACCAGTCATGATAATAACAGACTAATCATGAAAAAAATGTTATTCACTTTTATATAGAAAGTCAATAGAATGAGACATTTTTTAAATTTATTTTTAGTTTTCAACATTCACCTTCATAAGATATTGAGTTCCAAATTTTCTCCCCACCTCTCCCCTTTCCCACCCCACGATGGCATGTAAACTAATATAGGTTTAACATATACATTCATATTGAACCTATTTTCACGTTAGTCATGTTGTAGAGAAGAATTAGAACCAATGGAAGAAAATACGAGAAAGAAAAAACAAAAAAAAGAGAGAAAGAGAGCAAATAATATACTTCAATCTGCATTCAGATTCCATAATTCTTTTTCTGGATGTGGACAGCATTTTCTGTCATGAGTTTTTTGGCGTTGTCTTAGATCCTTGCATTGCTAAGAAGAGATAAGTCCATCAAAGTTAATCATCACATAATGTGTCTGTTACTGTGTACGAAGTTCTCCTAGTTCTGCTCACTTCACTCAGCATCAGTTCATGTAAGTCTTTCCAGATTTTTCTGAAATATACCTGCTCATCATTTTTTAATGGAAAAATAGTATCCCATTTTATTCATATTACACAACTTGCTCAACCATTCCCTAACTGATGAGCATCCCCTTAATTTCCAATTCTTTGCCAACAAAAAGAGAGCTGCTATAAATATTTTTGTACATGTTCCCTCTTTTTCCATTTTCCTCTTTGGGACATAGACCTAGAAGTGGCATTGCTAGGTCAAAGGGTATGCATATTTTTGTAGGTCTAATTCCTTTAGGTCTAGTTCCAAATTGCTCCCCAGAATAATTAGATCAGTTCTCAACTCGACCAATAATGCATCAATGTTCTAATTTTTCCACATCTTCTACAGCATTTATCATTTTCATGTTTTGTCATGTTAGCCAGTGTGATAGATGTGGAGACATTTATTTTTAAATGAGGTCAATTCAGGAATTTGTTTTGCTTGACTATGAATATTATTTGAAAGAGCTGTATTTATCTTCCTCTCCCCTTTTTAATGGAAGGGAGAAGGAGAGAACAAGAAAAAAATAAATGATTATAAATTTTTTAAAAAAGTAAAATTCAATTTAAAAATAATAGCAATCATTATAATACTTGGACACTAATCACCAAATCAATAACAATATAGAAGATATGTTAAATGGCTCTGGCTCAATTGATATTCAGGCAACATCTTGGGATGTGGGTTTTATCTGATAGCAATAAAAGAACACCACTGCCACAAAGGAATACCCATAAAACCCTAAGGGACAGATGTATCAGCATACCTTGTAGGTAACTGAGCTGATAGTAGACATGAAAGTTGGAATGAGGATCTCCCCTCTCATCCAATTTATAAAGACTACAAACGTGAGGAAAATGCTTTGTTAAATTTAAACCACTATAGACTTATCTAGTATTATGTTAGCTATAATTATTATAATTAACCTAATAAATAGGATAGATGGTACTAAGATTTTGAGTAGGGAGTGGAGGTTGAGATATATTTGAAAAATCAGATGCTGTCAGTCAATAACAAATCTCAGAACTACTCCAGTGGACTGGGTTTTTTCTCAGTAAAAAAGAAATCCCAAGGTTGATAGGATATGCTTAAAGGGAAAATCTGGCTTGCAGGAAATATCTAGCCAGCTTATTTTGTTGGTATGTGGGTAGAGCTCAAAAAAGTAACCAGAAATCATGAATCTTCTGAACTGGCTGAGAGCTAATACTGGATTATAACATGGGCAAATAGTCTTGATTCGGTCTCCAGAAGTAGACAATTTGTGCATAGATATTCAGAAATAAAAATTATATTCTAGGAGGGAACTGGAGACCAAAATATGTGTTACAGATCAATAGAATACACTGAAGACCAAATTGGGCAGGGTGGGTGTTAGTCAGTAAACATTTGTTAGGCTCCTATAGTGTGCCAAGTAGTATGCTAAGTGTTAGGAGGGAAAAAGAAAAACAAGTCCTGCCTCCAAGGTGTTTACAAATTAAGTTATAGTGAAGGAGACTGGGCAGGGAGTTGGTAACTACTTGAGGCAGGAGTACAGGGGAAAAGTCAGAGAAGTCTCAATGTGGTGCAGTCAGATGAAAAATGAGAAAATTTTTGAACTGGGCCCTCTTCTTAAATGGAGATTTGGGAGATCATGACTTTGCCCTTCAATCAGAAAGACAGTAGTGGTGAAGTGCTGGATTCCCCAAAGTGATGAGATCTTGCAAGATAATGAGGTTTTCCCAACAATGAGCTTCTTGGGGCATAGTGGAAAAGTCAGAGGAGCCCCAAAATAGTTCAGTCAGATGAGAAGTGAAATATAAACAGGACCAGAAAGTTTGGCACTATGCATTGTATAAATAGGTGTCTTTTATGTGTACTTCTAATTGTCCTATCCTTAATTATTTTAGAATTTCTATATTTTCTGTTCTAACAAAAATGTATGACAAAATGTATTCTAATGGTTGCTGTTGGTTTGAAGGGTAAAAGAGTGTGCATGCCAGATCTGATTTCTTTGTGCAGTGACAGCAGAAGAGAATGAGTCATGACTGATTCCTGGTGGCTGAGGCAAAGTCATTTGGGAGGAAGGAGTTCTGAAACAGCTCATAGAAAAGGTCATTGAAGTTGAAGAGGATGAGAATCCTATAGTTTATGGGATTTTGAGTAGACTGGGATTAGAATACAGAATAAAACAGCCAGCTATTGAATTAATTGGAGAGAAGGGAGAGTGATTTAGAGGTCCATAGAAAACAACAAGATTTGGACCAGATAGAGTGAACTTTAGGAAGCTGTCCACTGGGTAACAAAGACAGAGGAGAGACCACAAAATGGCAATATGGAACAAAAAATATTCCAATCTGTCATATTACAGGATCAAAATTTAAATCTTGAAGGGACCATATAAACCATTAAGTACAAACTCATTGTATAGATATTCAAATTTGGGCCCATAAGTGTTAAGTGATTTTCTTTAGACCACACAGCTAGTAAATCATGTGGTGGTTGTTAGTTTGTTTCAGTCAAGTCCATCTCTTCATGACCCTATTTGGGGTTTTCTTAGCAAAAACTCTAGAGTAGTTCACATTTCCTTCTCCAGCTCATTTCATAGATGAGGAAACTGAAGCAAATAGGATTAAGTGAATTGTCTAGAGTCATAGAATTAGTTAAGTATTTGAAGCCAGATTTGATCTCAGGAACATGAATCTTCCTGACTCCAGACTTGACATCTTATCCATTGCACCACCTAGCTGCCCCTATTAAATCAGAAATTTGAAATGTTAGTTTGGGTTCTCTGATTCCAAATTCAATGAGTCTTCATTGGCTAATGAGTCAAATTTAAATTCCTTACACTAGATATTAAAAACTCTTCCAACACAGCCTAATATCTCTAATCTCATCTGCCATCATTCCCCCAGGTAATTTACTGGGTAATCTTTAGGGCAAAGACTTTTTTTTTATTTCATTTTTGAATCCCCAAGGCCTAGCACAGTGGCTTGCACAGAATCAGTCTTAAGAAATGTTAGATGCTTAATTGATTGATGAGTAAATATGTGAGTTTTCTATCATGCCATTTTTTTCCTATTTAAGAGTTATTGTAAGATTGGTCTTTGTGGTCTAGAGACCACCATTACAGTCTCTTCTTAAGGGAAACTGTAGCTTTAACTTGAAAAATAAAAGGATGGTGAGTAATTTTTTAAGGTCTTGTAAACTTAAATGGACCTGTATCTCTGTGCTCCCCAAAGCAACACTTCATTTATGTGAGTTACACTTTGCATTGTGTATGCCTAGGTTGAATGTAAGGTCCCCTTTCCTGTCTTCTCTTCCATCTCTATGTCCTCTTCCCTCTTTTCCTATTGCTTGCAATAAAGCTTTTTATTCAACAAATTCGCATTGTTTTCCATATTATCCTCAGCCCTTGAACCAATTAAGACATTGTTTTCCTGGACATCTCCAGTTGGCATAGAGACCTTTCCTTAGACATAAACTGGATATCTCAATGAGAACTTAACCTATTGCAGCCACACCTATACTGGTGGAGCAGAGCACTGTGAGCCCAGTTGTCAACAGGGGAAACCTATGTCCTTCAAGGACAGTCTCCCTAATACCAGAGGATCACTTCTCAAAAAACAATTCGTTCAGTGAGCAGAATGACAAAACAAATGTTTGAGTTCCTTCCTGTATCCCAATTGACAATTTAAACTCCTGTTCATATTTCACCTGTCTCCTTTCTTGGCTTCCTCTGCCATTGTTATTTACTGATTCAAACACCAGTAGCAGTCACCTTTATTTTGGCAGCTGCACTGTACTTTATCATGTATTCCCTTGTTGTCTTTTCATAGCTTTGATCTACTTCCCAAATAATAGAAATCCCTTGAGGAAAAGTAATTATTTTAAATATCTTTATAGCTTTAATAGTATGTAGAAGAGTGCCATATCCACAGTAGATGCTATGAAAAGTTTTATTGATCTCTCTAAGTAAAGGATAAGCAAGAAAAAATGATTAAAGAATACTATTACTCAGTAGAAGACTCAGGATGATTAGCCAGCTCTGATCCCTGAGGGCTTTACATTTAATACAAACGCAATGTCTATAAATAGATCCAGTAACAGAATCCATGAAATGTAGTTCTCCTTCTGATAACAGATCAGAATTGGTGATTCAAACAAACTCCACCAACATATGGCAGGAGATGAAAGAAAAGTGACAATAAGCCTTGCGTGTGTGTTCATCCTTCATTGCCTAAGAAGACCATATCATCAGAGAAATGATGATATGACTTGCACTTGACTTTCTTTTGAGTGAGGGAGGGCTGTGTAGGTCACCAGCCTCACTTCTCCTTCAAAGCCATCTGAATCCAGTGACCAGATATTCATCAGGATGACTAGAGATGACCCAGGATGAGGCAGTTGGGGTTAAGTGAGTTGCCCAAGGTCACACAGCTAGTAAGTGTCAAGTGTCTGAAGTGAGATTTGAACTCAGCCCCTTCTGATTCCTGCACTGGTGTTCTATCCATTCTACCACCCACCTGCCCATAATAAGTCTTACTAAAGATATCAAGACATGGTATCTTCAGGATAAATCTAGGTTTCACTCTAGCAGAATATGGTAGAGTTTGAAAATGAAAAGGACCTTGATAATAATAGATATGGCAGAAAAGGTTAGATCTAAGTGTATTATGTTAGAAGTGTGGCATGTTGTATACTATATAGAGTATACTACCATCTTATGGATCCCACTCAGATCCTGGCCATCTTTTGTTATGTAGTTTCCCATACCAGGTATAGTCCAGCCTTGTTGGGAATAATGTCTACTTGTCTATAAGAAGAGGCAGTATAAACGCTTTATAAACTGTTCAAACTCTTTCTAATCTGATGGGCAGGGAGGGGCATTCATAGCACCAATACCACCACCATCACAGCCACCATGTCAGACTCACTCACCATTTAAATATCTGGGACAAAGAACTCGCTACTCCATGCTAGAGGTCTGTTGACAAAAAAAAAAAAAAAAATGAAATAAATGAATGGATCAATCCACAAAAAATTATTAATTATATTGTTGTGCTTCTCCTTCATTTTTGAAGAGGACCAAGGCATCAGAGAAATGATGACATGACTTACACTTGACTTTGTTTTGAATAAGGGAGGGCTGTGCAAGATCACCCACCTCACTTTCTCCTCCTGGGCCATCTGGAGCCAGTGGCCAGATATTCATCAGGATAAGTCTATTAATTATATACTGTATGCTAGGTACTATGCAGGGCACTGAAGATACAGATACAAAAGTGACACAGACAGGAGGTTAAGCAATTTTAATTGGGTTTAAAAATCAAGAAAATTTAGAACACAGTGAAAAAAAACAAGTCCCAGGTCCAATGGCAACTCCTTGAACCCTTTAGAATCTCTTAGGTATTGATGCAGTTAGGCTGCTAAGTGGCCTAGTAAATGGAACACTGGACTTGGAGTCAGAAAGACCTAAGTTTGAATCTTGTATGACATTTTGTTAGCTGTGTGACCCAGTTTCCTCACCTATAAGAGGAAAATAACAGCATCTACTTCACAGGATTATTTTGATGATCAAATGAGATAATATATGTAAAGTGCTTTACAGACCTTAAAGCTAGATATATTATATATATATATATATATATATATATATATATATATATATAGGCACACATAATTATATACACATACATATGTACATGTATACAAATACATATATACATATACCTACATGTAAGGGTATCTATGTGGGTGCATCTATGGTTAAATTCATACATATGTATGTATATACATGTATACATGTGTACATATTCATAGATATGTGTGTATATGTGTATAACTGGATATGCACATAAATAAAAATACAATCATATTAGGCTATAAGTTCTACAAATACATATATGCATGTAAGCAAATTTGTGTATGTACACATATAGGAATACCTGACAGAAACATGAAAAACATCTTTGATAATGGGATCATAGTGTTGTAGGATCATAGATTCAGTGCTGGAAGGGACATTAAAGTGTATTGAGAACAACCTTCTCCTTTTATAGATAAAGACACTAAGGCACAGAGAAATTAAGTGCTTTGACCAATAGGCATTCACGATAATTGAGGGTTCTTTAGGAAGAAGGAAACCACTGTACCTAACTCAAAGAAGGGATGGAGGCAAAGTGGTCTTATAAGAAATTAAGGTTGCTTGATCTCTTTTATACAGCATACTCCATGTATCTCATGAGCCTGTCTGTCCTTCTCAGAGTTTCACAGGTAGGAGAAATGTGTTCTCCATAAGGATTTTAGAAAGAAGAAAAATGTAGAAAAAATCAAATGCTTAGCATGGAGGGCAGTGAAAAGAGCCCTCCTAGGTTAGAGAAAATGAATGGAAGACACACATAGCAAGAATGTCATTTGAATGGGTAGGTGGATCACAAGAGTACCATTCTAACCCTAGGATGGGACAAAAAAAAAGAAATACCGGTGGCATGTGATAAAAACCAGGGACTTATACAGCACTCACATTGAAAGAAGCAACCCTAGAAAAAGGTAAATAATGAAGATAGAACAGATGTTTTTTGGGCGTAAGATACTGGGGAAAGAATTGGAGTAATTAAATATAATTTTGCTCCCTGAACCATTACTAAAGGGGGTTGGGAGGGTGGCAGAGACCAGCTAGGGTCAGTAGGTTTTTTTGTTGATATGAAAATATTTCAGTAGTGTCAAACTCTCCATGACATCTGTTTGCGGATTTCTTGGCAAAGATACCAAAGGATTTTGCCATTTCCTTCTTCAGATCATTTTATAGATGAGAAAACTGAAGTAAAAAGGTTAAGTGACCTGCTCAGGGTCACACAGCTTGTAAATGTCTAAGACCAGATTTGAACTTATGAAACTGGATCCTCTTGATTCTAGGCCCATTACTCTATCCACTGGGTCACATAGCTACCCAATGTCATTAAGTTAACCTTACCCCAAAGGAGAGTAGGCATTCACATTAGTGAATTAATAGACCACATTAAACAACTTGAAGGGTTTGACCTTGCACCACAATTTGTCCCTGCTATACTTCAATTAGAGATTCATTTCTTTGGGACAAGTCACAAGAAAGGCCTGTGTGAAGGCAGACAGGACAAATAAACTGCCATTCATTCACTCTATACTGCAAGTTTATCAGATAAAAACATCTGGGAATAAGTTTAATAGGGGGAAGGAAAAAATGAAAATCTAAAATTCTTACTCCCCTAACTCTGTCCAAGGCAGGGTCATGAACACTGTTAGAGTGAATCTATGGGTCTTATGTTGAGGCGAAATTTGAGAAATAGAAAGGGAATTAAGATCACAAAGGAAAAAGGAAAGGGACAAGGTAAAATTGTGTCAAAGTCAAATTTTATTTCCTAACAAATGAGAAGAGGGCAAGTTTTAGCTA
This sequence comes from Notamacropus eugenii, assembly GCF_028372415.1. NCBI lineage: Eukaryota > Metazoa > Chordata > Mammalia > Diprotodontia > Macropodidae > Notamacropus > Notamacropus eugenii. The sequence goes on from NC_092876.1 coordinate 93,216,229, forward strand.
GTAAAGGCAGTCTTCTTCATCATCTGCAAGAGGGACTGTGGTGTAGGAAAAAGACCACTAGGCTCAGGATTGGGAGATCTGGTCCCAATCTCCTAGTAAGTCACTATGGAGGATCACTGAGCCCTCAGTTTCACTCTTTTCACTCACTAAATGGAGATGATAATACTTGCTCTAGTTCCTTCTTATGGCCTTTGTTAAGAGTACTGTTTATTTAATCTTTTAGACATGATCTCTGAAGCTGTTTTTAAATCAGAGATTTTGGGACTCTAAAAAATCATATAAGACAAAAGGACACAAAAACCCACACCAAACCTCTGAAAAGATGAAAGTTCTATTAGGTGTCAGATCATAGATTATGGAGCCTTCTCTTCCCCAGGCAGAAAGAAGCATGGAACAAATGAGATTTAGATTGGAATGATTACCAATGTGTTACACATTCCTGCTGACTCAGTTTCTGGTCCTGAGCTTTCTTTCATGGCCAGGTTAGACCAAGGCTCTGCCCTTGAATGACAATGCTTTGTTGGCCACTGCCATCTTTATTTGGTATCCCTCAGTAACTACCATTTTGATTTTTGTTATTGTTATTTTTCAGTCACTTTTCAATTACATCTGCCTCCTCATGAGCCCAATTAGAGTTTACTTGGCAAAGACACTGGAGTAGTTTGCCATTTCCTTGTCCAGCTCATTTTACACATGAGAAAACTAAGGTCAACAGGGTTCAGTGATTTAATCAGGTTCACACAACTGGAACATGTCTGAGGCCAGATTTGAACTCCTGGGTAGGTGAGTCTTCCTGACTCTAGCCCTGGCCCTCTAGCCACTGTACTAACTGCTTTCCATTTTGGCTACTCATCTCTCTTTGTTTTATTTATATTCCCTCCTTTCTTGGCAACTTGCTAATCCTATATGTGGTCTCTGCTGACCACAGTTTTCAAGAGTCAGTGAATCACTCTCCAGTTCTGCAATCTACCTCTAAACTGGGGTTGGCCCTCTTCAAACTACCCAGTGGACTATCTTCTGGTTTGATTCCTGTTGGATTGTCACAGTTGATTGATTCTTCTAGGTGTTTTTTCACCACTTTTTTTCCTTTCTGAAGTCTTCAGTGTTTGTGGCCATGGCCTTTGGCAGTTGGGTAACTAGCTATCTTCTGTCTTCTGATGCAGCATTTACTGCTGGTTAGCTACATATTCTAGCAGGCTAGACAGCTCCTGGCAGCTCCTAGTGTGACTCTCCCATTGCCTTTCCTGCTGAGGATCTCCAGTACTATAAGATCAAGGACCTAAATAACCCATCTTTTCAGACTTCATCAAGGTGTAATGAACACTACCTGCTCTGATATTTCTCTCAATCACATCTATGGGTAGGGACATGGTCACATAGTTGATGGGCTGGGCCAGAGTGGGGAATCACCTGCAATCTCAAGGCTGCAGGTGGCCCTCTGGGTCATTAAGTGAGGCCTTTTGACTGAATCTAAATATCACAGAACAAATCCCTTTAATAAAATGATTTGTTAAACTTGGCCTCATTCAAAAGGTCACACTCAAGCACCTAGAAGGCCTCGAGGCCCCAAGGCCTTAGGGAAACAATATGCCAATAAGTATATACATATCTGCTGAATGTACAGGATAAATTATAAATAATCACTACAGGGAACACACCTGATATAAGAGGGATCAGGACACACTTCTCGTAGAAGGTGACATTTTCAATAGGATTTTAAACTGGAACCAGGTTTGCAGACAGTTGTAAAGAAAAGAATTTACCTTGTGAAATTGGAGTGCAAAGACTCCTTTTCACTTCCCAGCCATTTCTCTACTATGCCATAATTCAAGTATTCTTTCCCCATTTCTAACTTCCTTTTATATATTTTCCTTACGTAAACACAAACTTTCAAAGATACGACTATATATCCTGTTTGAATATATAAACATAATACACACACACGTGTGTGTGTGTGTGTGTGTGTGTGTGTGTGTATAAACTCTTAGACAGTGCCTGGTATGTAACATGAATTTAGTAAATGTTCAAATACTCCACATATCTTCCTGTCATGAAGGTAGTGGTAGCAGGAGCTACAGAGGACTTAGAGGTTGGTCAGACATTAAAGATACCAAAGTCATCCACTGGATTCTGGGCATCACCAGCCTTCTTCACTTTTGTTCTGCTGCTGGATTTCAATGACTCAGGAAGAGAGAGTCACGCTGGCAACTTTGAGAAACTCTGCCTCATTTAAATCCAATTTATGCATGTCTTCATCACCTGTGAGTCACTGATCTTCTTCAGAAATGAAGCATAAACAATGACATGCACAATAGACATATATGCAGGCATGTAAGTATACATGTATGATATATCGTCTATCTCTCTCTCATCTCTCTATCTCTCTGTTTCTTTCCCCACCTCTGCCTTCTCTTTCTCTCTGTCTATACTCTGGGGGACATTGCTACATTTTTTGCACAAGAATAAGATGAGAAACTTTTTCAAGTGGTTCATTAAAAGCCATATAAACTATCTCTAAGTATTCCTTTGGACTTCATTTAAAGCAGGAAAGATATAAGCCTTGTGTAACTTATTTGTGGTACAATCATTATAGATTTTGTCATCACTTCTTCCCTTCTAATATATTGACCAAATCTTCCTTCAATAATATTTCTAGAATTTTGTTGAGAATCAAACAGTCTCAGTGATGTTACACATTCTGATCCTCTGTGCAGATGAAATCTATCTATCTATTTTTAAAGGGCATTATAATCTGAAAGTACTATACAAATGGTAGCTATTTTTATTTTTCCTTTTTTGAAACTGTGGGAAGATTCACCCTTCCTCAGCTCTACAATCTCTCAAAGATCATTGCCAGAAGCTTATCAATCACACTAAAAAGTTCTTTGTATTGCCAAGGAAAAAGTATATCTGGAACTACTGACTTTAACTCATCAAAGACAGATAGGTGTTTCCTTATCCTCTTTCTCTCATTAACTATGTTGGGTATCAACTCACTCTTAGCCAGCTTACATTTGTCTTTTTTAGACCAAAGATAATTGTCCGTGTGTGCGTGTGTGTGTGTGTGCGTGTGTGTGTGTTTATGTGTGTGTGAGAGAGAGAGAGCATCAAATCACACCCATTCTATGTATAAGTGATCCTATTCCTTCTTTGATCTACCTCCTTTCTCAATATACAGCTTTAGAAAACATCTTTTTCTTATCTTGATTTACTAAATACCAGGTATCATTAATATCTATTAAGCTGATCATGTTAAAAAAAAGGGGGTATTGAGTAAATCCCAAGCTCAATCTGATTCTTTCTTGGTGATCACCCCACAGATTTGTGAATTCTAAAGAATTTGATTAGTGAGGATTTAGCTTTGTTAGCTAAATTCTTGTTGAATCAGTTCTGAGATCTGTACTTACAGGCTAAAGACTGTCTCTTCTCCAAATTTGCTATGTTTCACAGAAACCTACTCACATCACTATGGCATAATGAAGCTATTTCCCATTTGAGTAGATACAACACAGTCAAAAGAACAGAGTTCATTGTTCTTGGCATGAGAACCAGAAAACCAAAGAAAATCCCCCAAATCTCTTTCATAATAAGATATTTAAGCATGGGTTCAAGCCCATCATTCCTCCTGCTTCTACACATCCTGCTACCGCAGTTCACCAACCAGTTCAAAGTCAAGAGTTCTAGCAGGATCACTGTTTGCATTCCTTCCTGATTCACAATCAGTGCTCTGAGTGGGCAAAGGAGTATAAGCAACACAAGAAATCTCCCATTCAATGTTTAAGTTATATTTCTAGTGGGGTCAGTCTTCAAATAAAATATACGGCATTGAAGACCAAGTACTTGCAGCATGAGTCATTAACTTAGGATCAAGAAGCCCTAATCGTCAGTGTTTTCCTGTTCAGTGTCCTGCAAGTGGAAGGGACCTCTAACTCCTTCTTGACACATTTAGGCCATATATGTGGATTGATAAGATAGATGAGAACAGAGGAATTGTTTTAGTTTCATAAAGAAGTTTCTAAGGCTTGTTCAGTTCAAACTATTTGACTTATTCATAGTCCAGATTGGCATAGAAAGACTGGTTGTTGAAGAGAGAGTTCTAAGCAGACCAAGCAACACTGATGCCTGTCCTTGGTGAACTTATGAATTTTAACTGTTTGTTTATTTTCAATAACTGCTTCTATTTATTCAGTTTAATAACCTCAGCCACCACTTAGAGTAAAGTAACAAGGACAAAATTTGAGTATTAAGGAGGATGAAGGGAGTGGTAGCAGGAATTATGGAGGTATTAATAAGGGCAGCAAAGACTGCAAGAAGAAAAGATTGAATCCAAGAGTTTGATGCTCCTATTGTTACATTTCCAACACTCTTTTGATGACACGATTCATTCTCCTCAATCTGATACAACACCGTATATGATGGTAGCTTGAATTTACATAAAATTTTAAGATCTGCAAAGCCTTTTATATGTTTTCTCATTTAATTTTCATAGGAAATGAAGAAATAAGATGCTATTAATTTTTTCCCCTTTTTACGAGGTGTAGTGAGATTAAGTGACCTCCCCCAAGTCATACAGTTCATATGTGCCTTAGGTTGGATTTCAATTTTAAAAGCAGTTTCACTTAATTGTTCCATCATAGGACATTTCCATTGGGGAGGTATCTAATATTTGTTTAAAAAAGAAACATGAAAAAAGACATTGGTGACACACTAACCCAATTTGTACAAGACATGTGTTCATCCTTTGCTGATGAAGAAGACCATGCCATCAGAGAAATAATGACATGAATTGTACTTGACTTTGTTTTGAGTGAGGAAGGTTTGTGCAGTTCACCAGCCTGACTTCTCCTCCAGAGCCATGTGAATCCACTGACCAGATATTCATCAGGGTGACTGGAGTTGACCCAGGATGAGGCAGTTGGGGTTAAGTGATTTGCCCAAGGTCACACAGCTAGTGAGTGCCAAGTGTCTGAGGTGAGATTTGAACGTAGGTCCCCCTGATTCCTGCACTGGTGCTCTATCTACTGCACCACCTAGCTGCCCCTTCAGTTAGAAGACATAATGTTAAGAGGAATAACTAACACAAGAGGGAGCTAGGTGGGCCTAGAGGCAGGAAGATCTGAGTTCACATCTGATCTCAGATGCCTAATCACTATCTTACCCTGGGGAAGTCATTAAACCTTTGCCTCAGTTTCCTCAACTGTAAATGGAGGTAATAATAGCATCTATATTAAAAGAAACAGCATTTGTAAAAATCAATGAGAACAGTGCCTGCTGCATAGTAGGTGCTATATAAATGTTTATTCCTGTTATCTTCCATTTTCTTTTCAGATGATATTCAGGTTCCAAAAAAAAGGTTTTTATTGACTAGAAAATTTGTCTATATATATATATGTGTAACAGCAACTCCCTTCAGGTATTTGCACATGAAATTAAGATTGTGCTTACTGTATTTGATCACATGCAGTTAAACCTGGAAAAATAGGTAGAAATTGCAATAATAATGATAATAAATAGATAAAAAAAATGTTCCTATGAAAAGCATCCTTACAGTTACCTCCTGAATCAGTCCTCTGTGGAAAAAAAAACAAACCTAATGCCATTTTTATTTCAAAATTCTTCCAATATTTAAACACAGTTAATTTTGCCTCAAATTCAATCTATCACTTCTATGGTAAGTTGCTCCTCTTCCTTTCAAGGTAGTTCTTATGTAATTTTCCTATTCTTATAATCTAGGTTGTATATTCACGTTTGTCAATGCCCTTTTTCAAATTTGGTGCCTGGAACTGAACACTGTACTGAAGGTGGACAAAGGCAGTAGGACTGTCACCTCTTTAGTCTTAAACATTGTCTTCCTCAGGCACCCTAGGATCATAGTTTTTTCAGGGTACTATGTCAAGAGTCAGATGAACCTTGTAATCCACTATACCTTCTTGTCCCTTCTGCAGAATTTTCATATAAATAGATTGTTTGCCACATTTCCTTATTCTGCACTTGCAAAGATTTTTTTTTCATCTCAAGGCCAAGATAAAATGTAATGCTGGTTATATTTCATGTTTTCAAAATTCAGTCTGTCATCCTTCAGTCCTTGTGGATCCTGATCTGGTTGTCCAATATATTAACTATATTAGCTACCTTTTTGTCACCCACAAGTGTGATAAATGTGCTTTCTATACTTTTACTCAAGCAATTTTCAAAAACATTGACTATCATGGGACCAAGTATAAAACCCCGGAGCAATCTAGTTCAGAATTCCCTCTAGGATGGGCATACTGCTTCCTTCTCCCCAAGGTCTAAGCTGCAGCAGGACACTTATACACTAAATATATAACATTAATTCTTCTCTCTCCTTGTAACCACACCAGAGTCCCGTAGAGAAGAGTACATAGTGTCTCCTTGTCATCTTTCTTATTGGGTATTATGGTGTGTTCCTCTGTTCCTCACTTCCCACAGCCATCCCTTCCATAAATTCACAGGACAGTCTGAAAGTGAAGGGCATTCTTGTTTGGAAAAGGTTAAAAGCTATGCTGAAGATGTGAGCCTAGAAGGTAAGAAGGGCAGGAGCTTTGGTAATATAACAAAGACCAGGGAGTGATAGTCCACAAACTGTCATTCAGCTAGACTCCCTTGTTCATGTTTCATTAGTTTCACTTGTCACTCTGACAATTACTGCCAACAGTTTTCCAGCAACTTCTGTTTTTACCAGACTCACAATTTTTCTATTCTAGAAGTCTCCCTTGATGATCACTCATTCAAACAGGTTCCCTATTTCTGAGGGCTAGGATATTCCAATTTTTTCTCTTTGAACTCAGAACTTCTGAATTGGAAGTAGATGAGTGACTATAAAGTGGCAGGTGTTCAAGCTGTGGACGTTTTAATCACAATTGAGACCTATCCATTTTGTGCTTCAGATTCCAAGTGTAGGGGATCTTCATCAGAGGGATTATGAGGTAGGGTAGAGAGAAAAGAAACAAGCAACCATGAAAGTAAAGGTAGAAAAAATGCTGTAGGCTACATAGGATCATTTCTTGAATTTACCCTAGTCAGACATCCCATCTGGATAGATATTTTTTTGTGATCTCCTACACTGTTCATCGACCATGACTTCCATCCTGATTATTTTTTCATTTTCTGGCCTGGTATTCAAGAATTATTTTTGAGGCATTCACCTCCCCCCTGGTCAGTTGTGTTTGGCAGGGTAGGTTTGCCAGTCACAGAGCAGTGCTGCTATCTCACCATGTTTAGATACTTCATATGGGATCACAGACAGCAACGAAAAGGAAGAGGTGGATTCTTTCTAGAAGAAGTCTTAGGTCATGGTACTGTATGTGGACAGAGTCATGAGTTAAGTGTTGGAACTTGATTTGTTCTCTCTGTTTCCATCTCTAGCTCTTCTTTCTGACTCTGTTTCTGTATTTCTCCTCTCTGTCTCTCTTCTTTCTGTCATATTGTCTCTGTCACAATCTTTTTCTATTTCTTTGTTCTCTGTCTCTCTCTTTGTCTCTCTCTCTCTTTTTCTCTATCATCTATCTCTATCATTATCTATCTACTTCTCTCTCTGTATATATATATATATATATATGCGTCTCTTAGATAAAGCATAGATTCATATAAAATATTTATGCATGTATGTGTGCTTATATGTATACATGTATAGGTGTATAATATATGTGTGTGTGCATAATCAATGACTTAGATGAATGTATAGTTACGCTAGCTAGATGAAGGGATAAATACAATAACTTTCCAAATTTGCACATGAGAAAAAAAAATAGAGAGAACCAGATGCTAGTTAATATATTCATGATCCAATATTATCTCGACAGGGTGAAAGTCAAGAAAATTATATGTAAAAGGGCTAAATCCAATATCCTGAAACACGTTGAAAAATAAAATGCTGAAGTGGTGAAAGGGGGAGGTGTGTTTAGACCAGCAGATCATATTAAAAACAAATTGTTAAAAAATGGTTTCAGTGATCTAAAAATTGAATCAATAGTATATCAAGATCTAAAAGCAAAATAACCTTAACATAATCTTAAATAGTACTAAGCGGCATAGTGACCAGGTAACTAATGTGATGGTCATATTACACTCTGTGTTTATCAGATCACACCTGGAGTACTTTGTTCAGTTTTTGATGTCTTATTCTAGGATGGTATGATAATCTGAAGCAATGCTAGAAAAGGATTACTAATATAATGAGAAGATCACATGTGTCATATGAAGAACAGCTGAAGGAACTAGAGCTATTGAAGCTGAAGAAGAGAAAATGGAAATGAAAGAGGGGAATAATCATTATTTTCAAATATTTCCACCACTGTTATGTGGTATATGGATTAGATTACTCTCTGTGGCTCCAAAGAGAACTAATTCTAAACAGTAGAGGTTGCAAGGAGGTATATTTCAGTTGAATTAAATGACCTTCTTCACAATTAAAGCAATCCAAACTGCTAGTTTCTGTTCATAAAAATTTCTATGTAGAACTTAGAAGACTACTTACCAGTCATGCTGTAGGAAAAAAAAAGTTGTTTTAATGCCCCTCTTAATCTCCTTTTATTTATGAAATACTGTCTATTTAGGGGGAGCTAGGTGGGTAGTGGAAACAGCACTGGGCTTTGAATGAGTAAGATATCTTCATGAGTTCAAACCTATCCTGAGACACTTACTAGTTGGATGACCCTGTGCAAATCAATGAACATTGTTTGCTTCAGTTTTCTAATCTGTAAAATGAGCTGGAAAAGGAAATGCAAACCATTCCAGTATCTTTGCCAAGAAAACCTCAAATGGCGTCATGAGGACATGATTGAAAAATAACAACAAAAACGAAAAGGTAGAAGTGGTCAACAAAGGACTGGCATTCAAGGACAGAACCATGGTACAACTTGGCTAGGAAAAGAAACTCAAGAATGTGTAAAACACTGATAATCATTCCAATTCAAATCTCATTTGTTCCATGCCTCTGTCTGCCTGGGGAAGGGAAAGCTTCCCAAGGTATCATATGACACCTACTAGAACTTTCATTCTTCCAAATGTTTGGTGGGGGTTTTTGTCCTTTTATGTGATGTGAGTTTAATAGATTCCCAAAATTTCAGATTTAGCGTCAACTTCATACATCATGTCTAAAGGATAAGATGAATAGTATTCTCACAATGGTCATTATGGGGAGCAATAGCAAGTACTATCATTTCCACTTAGTGAGCGGGGAAAAAAAATAGTATGGAACTGAGTGAAGGCTAAGTGATCTCCTATAGTGAATTAGTGGGAGATCTGGGAGCAGATCTCCCAATTCTGAGCCTAGTGGTCTTTTTCCTATACTACAGTTCCTTGTACATTTTGCTACAAATAAAGAGTCAGACACAACTGAAAAATGGCTTGACAAAAGTGCAGTTATACTTTGACTTCATTCCTTGTGAAGTCTAAATTTAAGTGAGGTTTAGTGTAACAATTATCAGGTAGTATTGGATCTTAAGCACTAAGATTCATGAAATCAGGACAGATATTAAAATGTCAAGATTCCCAAAACCTGCCTCAAAGAGGGGCCACAAATCTGTGTAGTACACTTCCAGACACATCCTAGATTATACAGCAACCCCCATCTACTTTATGCAAATTTTATCAACTCTTTCTTATATTATTTCCTTCTCGATGTCCTTTCCCAGTCTAATTCATTTCTTTGTGACTCTGTACATCTTCAATATCTTAGTCTATTAAAATCAGACCATGGTCAATGGTGTGAGAGAAAAAAATTCAAAACCTGATCGTTTGACATATATGACTTCTTTTAATGAGTTGTTTTATTTTATTTTCAACAGTAACTGCATATCATTGCTAAGTGCATTATTATGGATTACTCTAAACTTAAGATTATTTTTCTGTCCCAGATGAATGTTGTTGTTCATTATAATATATGTGAACTTCTTCAGTCTTTTATGTGATTGTGCTGTGCACATCACTATTCTTCAGATCCCAGTATATCATGGATGGTGATTCTTGACAATCATTGATATATTACTGATTGGAAAAAAAAAAATGAGAGATGAAGACAATCACTTGAGAAGAACTTTAGGCAAACATTGTGTTATTTAAATTGTTATTCTATGACTGTTGGATGATTTATCCATCAACAAGAAATTACTAAATATTTACTATACCAAGTGTTATTTGTGTGCTTATGATAAAAAGACAAAGGGAAATATTTAGAGTTTACATTCTATTGGAAAAGCAAAATGTACATGCAAGGGTCTAAATGAAATACATATTATGTACATACAAAATAATATTTGGAGGCCATTGCAACACTAGCATCTAGGGATTTTAGAAAAAATTATGTAAGAGTTAATATTTGAACTGAATTTTGGAGGAAGCTACTTCCTTCAAAATTCTAAGAGACAAAGTCGTGAATAGGAATATAAAGAAAGGAAGACAGAAAGGAAGGAAAAAGGAAGACAGAAAGAAAAGAAAGGAAGAAAGAAAAGAAGGAATGAAAGGAGAGGGGGGAAATAGGGAAGAAGGAAAGAAGAAAGAAAAGAAGAAAAGGAGAAAGATGGAGTTGAGATGACTGAGGATTGGATACATATTATGTACAAGATAGAGCAGCAGCTGATCTATCTGAGCCCAGTTTCCCCAGGTCACAGTCCAGATTTCTCCTGGCTAGAGAATAATAATGATAATGATGGAAGTGCAGAGGCCACGGGTAAAAAGAGAACTGGAAAGTGATACAGATGCCTCCTTCTGGGCAATACAAAGAAATTCAATTTGGAAAAAAAGATATAGTTGCTAACTTTGGAGAAAACTATTTCATTTGGGTGATGGGGTCAGTAGTCTGACTACAAAGATGAGGAATGAATGTGAGGGAGAAAGCAGAGGCAATATAGAGACAGAGATCGAATATTAGTGTGATCGGGTTGTGGGTGGGGTCTGGTGAGCTGCCAGAGAAGTCAGAGGAGATGAAAATTTGGCAACTCTTTGAATGTGTGGTGAGAGAAAATGAAGATTCAAGGATAACTCTGAGGTTGTGAAAGATGGCTGTATCCTAACAGAAACAGTTATTGAAGAAGCAGGTTTTTGAGAATTAAGTAACTGTGTATGCTCCGATAGTTGGAAAAAAAAAAAAGTCTTGTGTGAACTAGCAATCCTACCCACAGGGAACACGTATGGGAAATGGATAGAGCACTGTGCTGGGAATCCAGAGGCTTCAGCTGTGTCATATCATCTGAGAAAATGGGTAAGTCACTTCATACCCTCTGGTCTCCCTATTTTTTTTTTCAATTTTGCCATTACATAGTCCATGTTCCAAGGTTCTTTCTATCTCTAACATTCTATGTTCTCTATTCAAAAATCCCTTTCAGTTTTGTCATTTTATGTTCTATTTTAAGTTGTCATCTAGCTCTCATATCCTTATTTTATATTCTATATTCTTTCTTACTTTAAACATTCTGTGTTCTATAGGATCTGTCCCCAAAAGAGAGGGTAGTCTGTAATGAACAATATAATATTTTTTGCCAACTTCCCCTTGTCATAATGGTAAATGCTTGTGAGCTATCAGCTTATGGTTAAGTGTAGGTCTGTGGGTAGGGTAGGGGCTCATTCTTTGACAGCAAAGTCGTCCAGTGCCAAGGAGAGTGTCAAAACCTGGGGTCAGGATGACTTCAGTTCTAATTTGGGATCAGACACTTTCAGTTGCGTGACCCTAGATAAACCATTTTATTTGTGTTTGCCTCAGTTTCTTCAGCTGTAAAATGGGGATAATAAGAATACTTAACACTGAGGTTGTTGTAATTAAATTTAAAAGAGATAAATAATTATAAATCACTTGGCATAATGTCTGGCACATAATAAGTTCTGTATAAATGTAACTAAAATGATGATGATGATGATGATGATGATGATGATGATGATGATACTGATGATGTTGTAGGACAAGGAATCAGTATTTAAGCAGGGTTGAACTTAGACTTCACCTGCATCTGGGCTTAGTTTTTCACTAGTATTAGAGCTCAATCTGTGTCTCAATGTAGAGCTGATCTATGTCCTTGATTAAGGAACAATCTATTCTCAGGTTTAGGAATATGTCTTTAATGGAAAAACATGATTTTCCTCTATGGGAAGTCAAGTATCTACTGGGATTGAACCTAGGTTATTGGTCTCACAAGTGTCATACTCTAATTGCTTTCCTCATAATTTTTTTTTTGTCAGTGATATATCATCCTTGGACTAATAGATGTGTGTAGCAAGAGTAATTAGGGCTAGATACTAGCAAGAAATTTCCAGTGAGGAAAATGAAACAAAAAATAGAGAAATGAGAAATCTAGAAATACAGAGGAATGACTTTTCTTGAAATACTTAAGAATAGGAAAAATGTAGCCCCATTTTGGTTTAGATCACATGAAGTCTTATCGAGAGTTATTGGGATGATTCTGATATCTTCTGGAGAACATTTCCAGTGTTAGGTTTATTAAGGCAATATTATATTGTAGAAGGAACCCAAAATCTGGCAGCAGAAGACTACGTTTCAATCCTGAACCTTCCATGTATTATCTGTGTGACCCTAGGGAAATTACTTTGCGTTTCTAGACCTTAGTCTACTTATCTTGTGAATTATACAATTAGGTTGGATGATTTTTAAGATTTTTGCAATTTCTAATTCTTATGATGCTATGTAATTGACCCATCTAATTCCTGTCCAGGCTTGTACTGATCATAGTGACTATTCAGTTCAGCACAGAGAGTGGAAATGTGAATTTTCCTCCTCCCACCATCCGACATGATGCTGAAATCTTTTCAGAACGGCACTGTCAGACCTTATACCTTTCTCTTAAGTGGCCTCCCTGGACTAGAGCATATCCACATCTGGGTCTCCATCCCTCTGTTTTCTATGTACCTTGTATCCATCCTGGGGAACTGCATGATCCTCTTCATTATCAAGACAGAATCTTCACTCCACCAACCCATGTATTTCTTCCTGTCTATGCTAGCACTGACAGACCTAGGCCTGTCCATATGCACCCTTCCCACAGTACTGAGTATTTTCTTATTTGGAGCCCGAGAGATTGACCATGATGCCTGCTTCATTCAGCTCTTTTTCATCCACTGCCTGTCTTTCCTAGAATCCTCAGTGCTCCTTTCAATGGCATTTGATCGTTTTGTTGCCATCTGCCGCCCTCTGAGATATGCCTCCATTCTTACCAACAAGGTTGTCAGCAGAATTGGGCTGGGCTCTTTGGGTCGGAGTGTGGCACTCATCTTCCCACTCCCTCTCATGCTCAAACGCTTCCCCTATTGTGGTTCCCAAGTCCTCACCCATTCCTACTGCCTGCACCAGGAGGTCATGAAGCTTGCATGTGCTGACATTACTGCCAACAGCATCTATGGCATGTTTGTTATCATCTCCACTGTGGGTGTGGACTCCATGCTCATCCTTCTTTCCTATGTGTTGATTCTCCACACTGTGTTGGCCATTGCCTCCCAGACTGAGCGCCTCAAGGCCCTCAACACATGTGTCTCCCACATTTGTGCAGTACTGCTCTTCTACACACCCATGATAGGCCTATCAGTCATTCATCGATTTGGGAAGCAGACTCCTCACTTGATTCAGGTGGTCATGGGGTTTGTTTACCTTCTGGTCCCACCTTTGATGAACCCCATTGTCTACAGTGTGAAGACCAAGCAGATCAGGGATCGCATTATCCAAGCCCTCCACTGCTAGCAGTGGCTAAAACTGGAACCAGTTACTCCCTAGATAGAAAATGCTCCTTCAACTTTTCGTATTCATGAGATTTGTGGGATGGGAGGAATGGGTGCTTAGTGATGAGGGAAAAAGACGACCCAGTTACAAAGGCAACATGATGATCATTAATGAGCCCTTCTCGAATCATAATTAAATAATTTACTTCCTTGTCACGACTGATTTTCTATTGTGTGTGTGTGCCCTGCACCTATGTATACTTTGAGATGGTTAATTTTGTGTAATGACAGCGATAGTGACAAGGATAATAATATCACCAACAAGACTTGTTTATAGAAGGACGTGAAGAAGAATTGTACAAGCTAGGAAGGGTATCTCAATACCTTTGGGGGGAGTACCCACACAATCATATAGTATGTCCCTATAGTACTTTCAAATGCTTTGTATTTGAGCATTAAAAAAAAAATTGTGATATTGCCCTATACATATGACCATTACCATTTTACGTAGGAGGAAAATGAGGCTCAGAGAGGTAAAATCATTTACTTACAGAATCTAAGTGTCAAATGTCAGAAATGAGGACTTGAATTTACATGTCCCTAACTTCAAGTAAAGCAAAGTAACCACTCTACAATCACTGAAGTATGTGTTTTCAATGTGAAGATGAAATATGTATTAGTATGATATAGTACACAGTGTGGCAGACAGAGATTAAAGCAAATGCTTGTTCAAGTCCTGCTTCTGACACTTGCTGTCTCCATGAGAATAGACAAGTCCCTTAACCCCTCCCAGATTTAGTTTCCTCATCTCTAAAATGGAATAATACTTCTTATAGTACCTATTCCTCAATATTGCATTGAGGATTAAAGGAAATAATGTGTGACATGTACTAGGCAAATGATAGTTATTTTAACGTGTGAAAAGCTCTGTAAAAGTACCATATGTCAAATAATTGAAAGCATAACCTACAATATATAAAAAATATGCAGTGTGTCCCCAGATTCTATTCGAATCCACTGAAGTTTAAACTGTACTGAGATTTTTGAAAAGTTCTATACAGTGCTTATATGTAAACATGTGTAAATGTATGACGTTTATATGCCAAATGTAAAACACACACACACATACACACACACACACATATATATATATATATATATATATATATATATATTCAGCATAGCTTTTTCTTAAGTCAGAAACAGTAGATACTTTCTAATATTTGACTAAACCCATATGTGATAATTGATATCTTAAGGATTTAAGAATATTACATTCTCTGCCTTTCATCCTTACCCTGTTTTCTGTTGTGGAAGCTTCTTGAAAATATGTATTCTTGACATTAAAAGGTAAGTTATGAAGGGGGGTTGTTTTGAGGAGAAAGAAATAATAAATTTCATTTTGGTCACTTTCTGTTTGAAATGTCTGTGGGATTCTATATTTTATATAAAATGTCTAATTACATGTAGACATATATTTGCATGTACCATGCATATATGTGTGGAAAGTACTTATATACACACACACATATACACATTCGGTGATCCCCAAAATATTTAGAATTGCAACTAGATTTTGGTGGCACAGTGTTTCCCAATTAACATGTGTTTGTTTATGTATGTGTGTATGTGTGTGTATATGTGCATACACACACATGCACGCATATATACGCATATTTGTATATGTTTATGTCCATATTTATACATCTGTATATGGAACAGATTCCTTAGAAAACAATGAAATTATAATAACTGAGAAAATTACTAGCTAATTTTTATAAAGTCTAATTAAAATGAAAAATATTATGTTAATCTGATTAAGAAGATTGAGTAAAATGACATCTTCCTCACTCCCCTTATACATAGATTAAAGAAAACCTTAACTAATAGAGAGAAAAAAAATAATTATAAGAATGTATTATGTATGATCATATTCCAGTAAAGGTGAGTACAAAAGTACTGAAGAAACAACTAGAAACATAAAAGATACACGAATTAGCAGAACATGAAACAGAGAATGTAAAGAATTGAATGTAAGAAAAAGAAATTAAGCTAATTCTAAAGACCTACTAATTGACCATGCTGCAGGTGGCCTTAGAGGTACATGAATTATTTCAAACTGAGAAACTAATAATACCTAATTATACTAAATAGAAGGAGAAAGAAAAGATTTTGCAAAACTCTATAAATTGATAAAAAATATTAATTGATAATATTAGTGACTATTGATTCAAAAATTTTGAACAATATTATGTCAAAACAAACAATAACCATATAGCAAAAAGAAATATTCTCTTGGATAAAACTGGATTTATAAATGGCATACAAAGATTAGAAGAAAACAATGGGCATATTTATATCAAAGATAACATTCCAGCAGTATGGTGCAGAGGAAGAAGTATTAAATTGAGGGTCGAAGGACTGGAATTCTAGTCCTAATTTCTTCATTATTGTATGACCTTAGGTAAGTCACTTAGCATTTGCAGGCCTCTTTTCCTCCTCTGTAGTACGAAGGGGTTAGACTAGATAGTCTCCAAGGTCACTTCTGGCTTTGTATTACAATACCTAAATTAAGCAAAAAATACTTTCAAAATGTATAACACTGATCTATGCTTAAAAAAAAAAAAAAAGCTTAGGCATAAAAAGAACATTATAAGGTTATATGAAGTGTATATGCAAAAACCACAAGCTAGGTTCATATGTAAGAGAGGAATACTAGAAGTTACTAAATGTGGTCGTTATTCTCCATTCTAGAAGTGGATCAAAATAGCATCACTACATGAAGGTCAAGTTACAGTGTGTCTGACTATTCCTTATCAGACCACTATGAGCTTAGAAGGCTATAGCATAGGTCGAGCACAAATAGTCCATTTGGACATTTGGAATGGAGATGTTTCTAAATTTGTGCATCTGTAGTTTCTTTTGAGCTCCTTCAATTCTGCTGCTCATAGAGCACAGCATCTTCTGTCTTGTGGGTATGCCATGCTGGCTGGCCTTGGGCCAGTGTTTCCCATGTCTCACAATCAATTCCTAACTTCTTAAGAGACACCTTGGGGGTGTCCTTGTGTTACTTCTGACTTCCATGTGAATGCTTGCCGTGTGCACATTCTCAATAAAATGGTCTTTTAGGCAAATGTAGGTTTGGCACTTAAACAATATGGCTGGATCCTTATTATTGTGCTGTCTGCAATAGAGTTTGAATTCTTGGCAGTTCAGTTTGAGAAAGAACCTCAGTATCCAGTTCCTTATGTTGCCAGATAATCTTGAGAGTCTTCCTCAGAGATTTCAAACAGAAATGATTCAATTTTCTGTTATTGTTCTGGTCTGAAGTCCAGCTTTCATAGGTATACAACAATAAGGGCAACACAATGTCTGTGTAGACCTTGAGTTTAGTAGGAATTCTAATACTTCTTAGCTCCCACACTTTCCTTAGTAGTTTCCCAAACACTGAGCTAACTCTGGCAATGTGTGTTTGTCAACCTCATCATTTCTGTGTATGGAAATTATACTGCCAAGGTAAGTGAACTCATCCTGAGCATTCAAAATTTCTCCATTTGCTGTTACCAAGGATACTATGTATGAATGGTATGGTGCTGGTTGATAAGAGAACTTCTGTTTTCTTGGTATTAATTGTCAGATGTAAATTAGCAGAAACAGGAGAGAATCAATTCATATTCTGTTGCATCTCAGTCTCTGAGACTGCACTGAGCGCACAATTATCCGTGAACCAAAAGTCACATATCCATTCTCCCTTCACTTTAGTCTTGGCTTGCAGCCTCTTCAAGCTAAATAATTTACCATTAGTGAGTTAGCTGACCTTGATGCTATTCTATCTGTATTGAAGGTATCTGACAACATTGCTGAAAACACCGGGCCAACAAAATGTGGGAGCAAGCACACATCCCTGTTTCACTCCACTGGTGATTAGGAAAGCATAAGAGCATTTTCTACTATCCAGAACATATGTGAGCTTGCCATCATGAAACTAAAAGATTTCAAATAAATATAGCAGTAAAGGAAGGAATTGCCCCTTCACTGCATTTGTTTTATGGTTTTAGAAATACTGGTGGAAGCAAGAAGACAAAAGAATGAAATAGAAGAAAAAAATAGAGGAGAATAAAAGAGTAGAGAAATAGGAATAGTTATTAACAAAATGGTGACAGTTGCCTGGGAACACATAGTCATAGAGAAGATTGATATCATATTGAAAGTGCAGATGAATTCCAACTTCCTCTTATTTATTTAACTTCATGAAGAGCTACTATAAAGTCCAAAAGCAAAAGAAAAGAACTTGTAATCTCTCTTGTTGTTCTTTTCCTTGTCTACCGACGAGGAACAGTTTCAGAGGAAGGGGAGGTTGCTAGGTAAAGTACTTTCACCCCATCTTGGTCTTTGTAAGCTTTACAATTTGGCTCTTCTGTTATGTTATACCTTTCTTTTTAAATAACTATATTTCAGTCCATCACAGATATTAAAGACAAACCAAGGTGGGTAGATAGATAGATAAACAGATAAATCTATAGATAGAGGGACAGATAGATAGAAGATTAAACAAATAAGTAATGAATCCTTGAGTGCATGAATGAATGTTCTGAGTCCAATAATTTGTCACTTTTGAATAAGAAAGGGCAAAGCAAAAAGAAAATGGATCTTCAAATAAATTATGAGAAATTCTCTTATTTTTAATAATGTTAAATAATTTTCCATGACGTGACACTAAGTCTACATAATCCCTTGTTAAGTAGAGCTTCTATGTTTGTGAGGAGGGAGTTCACACATATGTAGCTGGAGCACCCTCAAGTGGAAAATATGTGTGTTTTTAAGTGCACAACCACAGTCTACTAATTAGGTAAATTCACACTCCCCCATTTTTTTTTTTTATTTCCAGAGATTACATAGAGTAGAGAAAGAGTAGGGTATTTATGGGTATATCCCTTGAAGCACTATCAAAATTATATTTTACTACCCCTCATGGTTTCACAATTTTAAATGATTTTATTAATGTTGATTTATGATTTTATGATTTTTATGATCCAAGTATAAGGTGATTGGTATTGTTAGGCAAAAATTAGCAGAAACAGCAGAGGATCAATCCATAATCTGTTGTGTCTCTATCTCAGAGACTGCACTGAGTGCACAACCATCTGCGAAGAAAAAGTCACATACCAATTCTCTCTCCACTTTAGTCTTGACTTACAGGTTTGTCAAATAAAATAGTTTGCCATCAGGGTGACAGCTGACCTTGATGCTATTTTATTCCCATTGAAGGTGTCTCAGAACATCACTGAAAATATCATGCCAAAAAAGTGTGGGAGCAAGCACATATCCCATTGGTGACTAGAAAAGCCTAAGGACAAAACCTGTTCAAATGTGTATGTCTGCATATATGCTTGTATGTATGTGTGTAAGAATATGTGTATGTACACATATATATACACATACACATAATTATAGCTAATATTTTTATAGGGCTTTGAAGTTTACACAGCAATTTGCAAATACTCTCATTTAATCCAGAAAAAAATAATCTTGAACCTATAAAGTGGATACTATTATTATCTTCACTTTATAGATGACGAAACACAGTTCAATAAGTTAAGTGAGCTGACCAGAGTTTAGGATTGGAATAATATCAAAGATGTCTCCCAATTTCATTATCCCCAAAACAGTCCATATTTTTTTGATTCCATATCTTTGCTCATTTAGTTCCCTATACTTGGAATTTTCCCCCTATGTCCTTTACCTCTCCACTTTTATATTCATCTTTTTATGCCTGGCTACAATACCACCTCTTTTACGAAGCTTTTGATAAATCCAGTATCACAAATGAAATTAAGTAAACTGAGGCACACAGCTCTAAGCACAATTTAATAGCAAAGAACAAATTTTCCAATAAACAGTCTCAGCTTCCTCAGCTCGCTATGACCTTGAAAGAGGGCTCATAGACCACTGTTATGGACAAAAGGAGGAGCATCCCAAAACTAGAAAGTAGCATTACAGACGGGGAAAACAAATTTGTTACAAAGTCAGAAGTTTATAGATTTGAGAAAATGTGATTGGTTGGAAATTCAGAATTCAGGGCTAGCTAGAAACTAACTGCTTGGGACTCTGGGCAACTCATGGTGATGTCTACCTGCATACCTAGTTATTGTTGCAACAATAACAGACCAGACTTTCTTTAACGATAATGTTACAGAGGTAACTGACCAGACTCCCTAGGATGCACCTGCATCCCTCAGGGAAAACAGATTTCAAGAACAACAGAACAGGAAAGCAACTTCTAAACTTAACTGAGAGATAACAAGTGATTTCAGGAAAGCTGAATTTTCAAACTTATTCAAAGACAAATGAAACATGACAGGGAGTTACACAAAACATGGGTAGTGATACAAAATAAAATCAATTACACAATGGAATCAATTTGATTTCCTCAATTTTTACCAGTCAGAAATAACATTTTCTCCTTGAACATTGAGTAGCAATTTCTTAGTATTGATCTCAGCCACTTACTATGTAGCATCGTGCATTCTATTTATTTGTATATGATGATTACCCTACCTGACTGAGGAATTCCTGATATCTAGGACTGTGTTTACACATATCATCTGCCACATGTGGTAAGCAGTTTTCCTAGGATCTTTTCCCGGATCTGCCGAGTCTTCACACAGTACACGATGGGGTTCATCAGGGGTGGCACTAACAAGAAGATGTTGGCAATGAGGATCATTATGAGAGGAGATGTGTGCTTGGCAAAGCGGTGCATAGCAGCTAGGGTGATGAAAGTCACATAGAAGATGAGCACAGCACAGATGTGAGAGAAACAAGTATTGAAGGCCTTGAGTCTCTCTGAGAGAGAGGCAATGCCAAGAACTGTCTTTAGGATTAGCAAATAGGACAAAGCAATGCATGCCAGGTCCAACATGGTACAGAGTGCAACAAAAAAACCATAGACAACATTGACCCTGTTGTCAGAGCATGCCAGCTTCATGACATCCTGATGGAGACAGTAGGAGTGGGACAAGAGGTTTTTGCGACAATAGCTCAACCTCTTTAGAGTCAAAGGAAATGGAAGTACTAAAAGGAAGCTCCTGATGGCCAAGACCAGCACCATTTTGGAAATTCTGGCAGTAGTTAAGATTGAACTGTATCGCAGGGGGTTGTGAATGGCTATAAAACGATCAAAGGACATGATGAGAAGCACAGATGATTCCATAAGAGTGAAACCATGGATGAAGAATTCTTGAGCAAAGCAGGCATCAGGGGATATCCCCGGTGCATTGAACAAGAATATTCTCAGCATAGTGGGTAAGGAGGAGAGGGAGAGACCCAGGTCAGAGATGGCCAACATGCCAAGGAAATAGTACATCGGCTCATGGAGAGAGGTTTCTGTCTTGATCACAAGCAGGATGGTGCAATTTCCTAGGATGGCAATCAAATACATGAGGCAGATAGGGATAGAAATCCACATTTGAATATGCTCCAACCCTGGAATCCCAATCAAGAAAAACAGCTTAACCTCAGAGGTATTGGAGTCTGACATGATGAGAAAGAAGATAAATTCGGTTCCCAGATCTGAAATGACATGAATGAAGATTTGTTTTGTGCATCTTTTGGCAATATGGAGTACCAGTATAATTTACATCAAATGAGCTTTTAAAAATATTTTGATAACTTTATTTTAATGTAATTGGCTTCATTTATAATAATTATACATACATATATATATATATAATTATACACACATATATGTATATACTTTATGCATTTAAAAACATTATGATGAGAAGGGAGTCTTCGAACTTCACCATAATTCCAAAGAGGTCTATGACACACACACAAATTAAAGAATCCTTGAACTGAGAGAAAGAGATAGGAAGGGAGGGAGAGAAATGAGAAGGGAGGGAGGTGGGAAGGGAGAGAGAAATAGATGGAGGGGGAGAGAGACACAGAGAATGAGAAAATAGGAATGAACTCATCATCAATTAAGTTGTTGAAATAGAAACTTAATACATACATATTAGTTATGTTAAAGAATTACTAGATATGTTGGGATTGGATTGAAAGACTTCTAAAGTTCATTCATTTCAAACTTTGTTATTATATTCTCCTAAAGAGAACGCCATGGAAGACTGTAATATGATTAGAGATGAGTGGACTCTTGAGAAATTCTGGTTTTTTTACAGCTTAAATTTTGTTAATATCAATAATTGATATAGTACTTGAAGGTTTGCAAAGCATTTCATAAATATTCACTCATCTGAATCTCAAAGTAACCTTGGGGCATAGGTGCCCTTAATATCCCTATTTTACAGATGAAAAACTGAAATAGGCAGAGGCTAAATGACTTGCAAAGGCTTATACAACTAGTAAGTATCAAGATTTGAATCCAGAACTTCCTGACCCCTAATCATTTCCCCCTACATCAAGCCCAAATCTATTTTTTTCCACTTTCATTTATTTTTTCTATTTCCATCAAATCTATTTCTTCTTCCACAATGCAGTCCTATAAATATTATTGACCCTTATCTTCCCCCCTGAAACTCCTGTAGGTTAAGCACCCTACTCCTTCAACCAATCCTTTTACAACATGAACTCCCCAGTCTTTCCCACCTTGGTTGACTTTCTCTGGATATTCTTAAGTTATTCAATGTCCTTTTAAAAGTTAGAACCCTTTATCCTCAAAACTGAATTCAATACTCTAGATCTGGACAGGTGGAGTCAGAACACAAAATGAGTATTGTATACCTATTCCAGGACTCTAACTCCCAGATTCTTTACCCTAAAATGCCTCACTACTTCTCTGTTGCTCAGCAGTGGGACTTATTAAAGGCCCTATACATTTCACAGTATGGAGAAAGTTCAAAACTCGTTCGTCAAAGAGGTGTATAAGGACAATACAGGTTGGTTCCTGGATAATTTGCATAAAATCTGGGCTAAGATTTCTCTACCAGTACACTCTTTTCTGCTCCATCTTGCCTGAAAAGTATGAGCCACCTCTCAGACTCTTAGTTTGGGGCTCTGAGAATGTTAAGAGAAAAATTTCATCAAGACCTTCATGGTCACTGAATGGAACATGTCTCCCTTCTATCTTTTACCCTGAGTTGGGGTTCTACACAACTTCAATCATTCTTCCAACACTTCCTTCCACATATACTCCTTCCTACGTACATACATACATATGCTTATATTCAAAAAATATCTTCAAACACACACACATACACATGTACACACATACATACAAACTCAGAGTCCCAGAGGTGAACAGTCATTCTGTGTAATGTTTACCTGAATATTATTATTCACACTCAAATGTTAATACTCAGTTATATGCTATATATATATATATATATATATATATACGTATATGTATATAAATGGATTTGTATGCAAACACATTTACTCATACATATGCATTAGTGAAAGCATTAACAAATATACTGATAGAAAAGAAAATGCTTTGTAATACATATATAGATACACTCACCTCTCTCTCTCTCTCTCTCTCTCTCTCTCTCTCTCTCTCTCTCTCTCTCTCTTCTCGACACACACACACACATACATACATACATACATACATACATACATACACATTCATATATGGGTTCCTTCCTATGTATTTGGGTACTCAGATTAAGGCCTGACATCTCAGACACACAACCTCCCCTCCCCCCAGCTCTTCTTCGTATTCTCCCATGTTTGAGAATTTCTGAAGAAGAGCATTGGAACATTTGGAACTTACCAGGACCTAGGCTTCTATGTAACCAAGAATTGTGCATAGGCTTAAGATAGAGGCGCCTCAGCCTCTGTGCCTAAGAGATTGCTGACCACAGTTTATCTCATCTACCCCTCCCACTCCATACCACTCTCAGAAAGTCTCTGGGGAACAGCAGAAATCTCCGTGGTCTATGAGTCAACATGGAGCTTTGCCAGACATATATCCCTGGGCTGTTAGGCTCTAAGGGAACAGATTTAATATTCTTATAGATGAGCATGGCGGACCAGGGTTGAGTAGGGATGTTCAACTTTTTGAAGAGTACTGCTTCATATTTTGCGATTTTATACAACTGGACCTATAGGATAGCTGCAATTATATATTTTATTCACTCATTTGATTAAATATTTATCAAAATTCAATTTATCAAGGGGCTGTGAAGGATTGTCAAAAGTGATGATGTTGGTGGTAGAATTGATAAGGAGGAGGAAGAGGAAAGAGATGATAATTCATACATTATATAGTGCCTTATATATATTATCTCTTTCGGACTTTGAAATAACCTTTTAAATGAATGAAAGAATGTATTACTTGAGAATAAATAAATATGTTACTTTGAAAGAAAGAAATATACATCATTAATTTATTGTAAATTACAAAGGAATAGTCAGGTATACATAGTAGGTTTGAAATCTCATATATAAACATCTTTTTATTGTTCTGTGTTACAGAAATTCTTGTTTTATTCCAAAAACTATAAATAAAATAAATTCTTAAAAATAGTATTAGCAGTCAGAAAAGGAGACAAAAGAAAAAAAAGAACTTTGTGAAACAGAGAATTTGATAGTTGTTATCCCCACTTGACAGATGAGGAAAATGAGAATCATTGACTTGCCCAAGACATATAACTATGGACAATTCTTGTGACTGTGATGGCATTATCTTTCCACCAGCAGCTAATTAAGGTATAATCAGCAGCAGACTACATCATTTCTGGAGCACCCTTGAAATTTTCTAAGCCAGAATTGAGCTTAAGGATTCCTGTGATCCATTCTTTAGTATCTGCACAGGTGAATATGTCCTCTGCTAAGTAATATACCATCAAGTATTTCTAAATAATTAATAGTCATTCCTCTCCCATTCTCATTACCTGCTTTTCCTACCATAACTCATATTTCTTTAGAACATCATAATTTATGAATTTTTTTTGCCATATATCAGCTCACTTGACCTTCCCAACAATGTGGTAAAGTGGGAAGATAAAGGGAAAAACTGTAGAAAGCTTAACATTTTTGCACAAGTCACAGAGTTAGTCAGCAAGAAAACCAGGTTTCAATCCTAATTCTTCAATTCAGGAACAGGTGTTCTTCTTTCTGTACCCAAATCTGAGTTTCATTGCCTTTCCCACACAGGTTCTTCACTTCCCAAGTAGTCCTTATCTTTTTATGTCTTTTTCCTTGTTTGTGACTGGAATTTAGTGGTCGGTCTTAGTACTATAGATAAAGGTTTCGCGTAGGGCAAAGTAAGGGAAATTTATCTCTTCTTTTTCTTAAGCTCAGAATTTAGTTTAAATTAGGTATTTTCTTTTTAGGATTATGGAAAAGTTTAGAATGACTTTCAGTAAAGTTTTGGTTTAGTCTTCGTTCATTTTACGTTTGTTTATGCCTGAAATTGAGTAGCAATTCTGTGAACATTCTTAGAGAGTTGATCTCTGACAGGTCAACAGTCTTTATGAGAACTTAATAATCTATATAAAGTTAAAATCTATAACTACATATTTGTGTGATTTTATTTTTTATGTGAGAAAACATTTTATCTGCATTGTCTCTCTAAACCCCTCAGTTCTTTCTGGACTAAGCTAGTTCCTCTCAAACATTCGTTTCTCATTTCTACTATTTACTAAGGTAATATCAGAAGTCCGGGAAAGTTGAAGCACCTAACATGATAAAGCAAGTTCGAAGGTAAAACTGGAAGTGAGAACTAGAGTTTTCATCTCTTTATTTGCACCTCAAAGTTGGAAATCAGTAACACAAGTACTGGGGCCCAAATGTATAGTGAAAATTCAAATATAATTTGTGAGTCAGTATTAGCAGTCTCTGATTTGGGGGAATCCACTGTTTGTTTCATTTTCTAAAAGTGGGAGAGAAAATATTAAGGAAACATTAAGCTAATAAACTTAAATATGATTTATGGAAAAATTCTAAAATATTTTAAAGGAAGTTTATTATGAGTACTAAGAAAGTACAGTTGTCATCTTTAAGACCCAATTTAGATTTATCGGAAGGGAATCCCATCTTCATTTTTCTTCAGGTTACATATCTACCATGCCATAAATTTTTCTACATTCAATAGAAATTGTTTCTAAGCTGAATTCATCCCTGAACTAGTTCTCAAATGAGAAATTACCTTCTGCCCATATAGCTTCTCTTTCTAATTTGCTGGATCCTCCCAGAATCTGCATTTTAAGGAGGAGTCAGACTCCAAACCATGTTTTCTCCCTCTCTAGCAACATTGCAAATTCATCCCCATGGTACTCTATCTACTATATTTCCATGCTGACTATCTCCATCTCTTCTCCTTCCTTCTCCCCACCACCAGTTATCCCATTTCCTTTTATGTGTGTGTTTCCAGCACTTCACTCAGCTGGTTGACTGGTTTCAACTCCCTAGTATATAATTTGGGAAGTCCCTCCCAAATTAAGCAGAGGCAGCTAGGTGGTGCAGTGAACAGGCAGCAATGCAGGAGTCAGCAGGACCTGAATTCAAATATCACCTCAGACACTTGATATTAACTATTTGTGTGACCTTGGGCAAGTCACTTAACTCTAATTACCTCATCCTGGGTCATCTCCAGTTCAGATGGCTCTGGAGGAGAAGTGAGGCTGGTGACCTGCACAGCACTCCCTCACTCAAAACAAAGTCAAGTGCAAGTCATGTCATCATTTCTCTCATGCCATGGTCTTCTTTGGCAAAGAAGGACAAACACACACACCCCAAATTAAGCTCATCACCTCGAATCATCATGTTGATAGCTCCAGTCTAGATAGATACCACCTGTCTCATCCTCCTGTCCCCTCAGATTAAAATGCTGGAGGATGGAGTTCCAAATTCTTCTCAATGCCTTCATTTAAGGGAGGCAGAAACAGAATTTTTGGACTCACTTCACTCTGCATCTGCCATTCTGTCTGATTTCAACTCCCTAGAAAAATATGCCTTTACACTAGGTACACTGGTGTCCTCCTCCTCCCTCTTCTTTTTCAACCTCCTTTTGTGTGTCTCTACTGTCCTTCACCCCCATTAGATTTTAAGCTCCTTGAGTGGAAAACCCATCTTTCTTTTTATTATTGATATCTACATTGCTGGTATAATGTCTTGCACAGAGTAGGGGCTTAATATTTTTATTGGATATTTATTGGATTGGATCATCAGAATGAAAACTCCTTGAGGGCAGAAGTTGTCTTTCTTTCTGCTTGTATTTGCATTTCAGTACTTAGCCAGGTGCCTGGAATATGGTAATTGATAAATAAATATTTGTTGATTTGACAATGAATAGACTCAATTAACTTTCTCTTTAGAGATTGGTCAATCAAATGGAATTCCACAGACATAATATCCCTGGATTTCATCAAAGAATAATAACTCTCATGATTTAATATAGACAAGAGAGAATGATATGGATGAGAGAGGAATAGATTGAGGTGGATACTAACTTCATAGAATGGTTAGTCCAAAGAAGAATAATTAATGGATCATTGTCAAACTGGAAGGAAATCTCTAGTGGAAAATGATGGGTTTCTGTACTTGATTCCCTCCATTTCATGTACTCATCCACGACCTTCAAGGAATTGTAATCAGCATATTTTCTTACTTTCCAAATTTCAGTCCATAGAAAGCTGAATAAACTGGATTGTAGGATCGTAGGATTAAAAATGTGTGTGTCTATATATGTATATATGTATATATATGCACATATATAATATGTGTGTATGTGTGTATATGTGTATACATATGATTCTATCTAAAATTTATGTACATTTTCATTAGAAAAAATTGATTAGTAGGTCCCTCTTTTGGCTTTATTCTTTCTTTGGTGAGAGGTTTTTGCTCTCACAAAAGAAGTTTTATACAGAAATTTCTCCTGCAAATTTTGAGAAGTGTTTCCATAGAACAGGTACTAATTTATTTTGATACCACTTATATTTTCATAGAATTTGCTTATAAATTTATCTAGGTCTTTTTTTTCCCGTTTGTCACTTACATATAAATGATGAGTAATTTGAAGTCTCATACGAACATTGGATGTTGTGAAAAAAAGAAAGTTATTTCTTATTTTAATCTTTTCTCTGTATTTATTTTTCAATAGTTGCGTAATTCCTCTAAATTCTTAGCAACCTGACATACAATTTGGTTGTACATTTTATGATAATTATCCTTATTTCTTCAGTTCTGTGAAATCACTTTGTTCATTACATTTTTGTTTCTTTTACTTTTTTCACTTTTCAATTATATTTTCCTCTTAACAGGGTTATATAACATTTTATATATTTTCTGTTTATATACACATATATATATCATATATACATATATTATGTTTATATTATAATTGTATACTATTTGTTTTATATAGATTTTCTAAACTCTCTGTATACATATTCCATTTTAAAATAAAAACTGAGTTAAGGGCATGAATGACATAAGGATTATGTAAGGATGACTTCAGTTTAACTAGTTTCAACAGAGAGGCAACAGCTTCCCGGACATAGGAGGATACAGAAGAGGATGTGAAATGTCTAGAATATATGTTTACTTCCATAAAGCATCATCAGTAGGTCAATTTTAAAATACAGATACTTAATCCAGCTAATTTCCACACTTCTATTATTTTTTTATTGAAGTATGATGTATAAATCTTCAGTACATCTATGTTTAATGTTCTTTATGACTATCACATGATCAGTGTCTATAACTGTATCATTTATACTGACCTCATATATATTCTCAAATATTTCTTTTCAAAATTAGACATATCATTCATATCTATTTTTCCCAACAATCCTTTCAGGTATTTCCCGCTATATTTCTATTGCCCTTAAATATTAATTCTTCTCTCATTAACACTTAATGTGACAGGTTGTTTGGGATGTGTGTGTATGTGTGTGTGTTCATGCATGTATACAAGCACATTTATGTATTTTAAACAATGGCTTTACCCTAAATAAAAGACCATTCCCTTCCTTACTTAGTACTTTATTTTAAATCCACTTATTTACTTTCTTGATTTTCTTCTATTATAAATGTTAGCATATGCAATACTCTGCTCACCTTCTTCACTGGTTTCTTCTAAATGAATTACGCAAATTCCTGTTTATTTCCTCTGAAGCTTAAAGTCTTGAGGAGTTATGCTGGTATATAAACATTTTTTTCTTTGCTCAAGGACTCATATAATTTTGTGTATTATTTCTCATATAGATTGTGCTTCTGAGACAAACATAGATTTTCGTTGACACTGAAGGGTTTCTCTTTGTTGTTTTCAATATTTATTGTTTTAATTTTACAGAATCCTTTTCTTCTTGAGTAGAATGGATTTTTTCCATCTAGTCCTATCTGGTGGAGATTATTAAGCTTGTTTTGGTCCCGTGTTTCAAATACTTCTTGGTTTTTAGAAATTTGATTTTTGCTATTAATTCCTTCAGAGACCTATAATTCACAGATTTTCTCTGAATACCATTTTCTATAAAACTTGTCACACTGAGTTCAATATGTGCTATTCCAATGGTGTTTTTAAGTGATTAGATGCCTGTTGGGTGAAATCACACCACTAAGCAATAATTTCCATTTTCTCCTCTGTTTTTTGCTCAAAATTCTTTGACACTTGGCCTAAATTTATATTTCCAATGTGATTATATTTGCCTCACTTCACACTCCCAGTATTGAATATGATCTACCTTTCTTTCCTTATTTATGTATTTTGCTCCCCCTCCCGTCCCTACAACTTTGAACTGCCTGTCCGTTACGCTTGGAATGCATTCCCTCCTCATGTGTGTCTGTTAGAATCCCTAGTTTTATTCAAGACACAAGTTAAATGCTACCTTCCATATGAAGATTTTCTTTGCATACATTCTGCCCCAGGCTTGACACCCAATACGTTGCACCACCTAGCTGCCCCTATTAAATCATAAATTTGAGATGTTAGCTTGGGTTTTCTGATTCCAAATTCAATGAATCTTCATGGGCTAATGAGTCAAATCTAAATTCCTTACACTAGATATTAGAAACTCTTGTAACACAGCCTAATATCTCTAATCTCATCTACCATCATTCCCCTAGGTAATTCAGTGTGTAATCTTTAGGGCAAAGACTTTTTTATTTCATTTTTTAATCCCTAGGGCCTAGCACAGTGGCTTGCACAGAATCAGTCTTAAGAAATGTTACATGCTTAATTGATTGATGAATAAACACATGAGTTTTCTATAGTGTCATTTTTTTCCTATTTAAGAGTTATTAAAACATTGTTCCTTGTGGTCTAGAGACCACCATTACAGTCTCTTCTTAAAGGAAACTGTAGCTTTAACTTGAAAAATAAAAGGGATGAAAGGATGGTGAGTAATTTTTTAAGGACTTATAAACTTAAATGGACCTGTGTCTCTGTGCTCCCCAAAGCAGCACTTCATTTATATGAGTTACACTTTGCATTATGTATGCCTAGGTTGAATGTAAGGTCCCCTTTCCTGTCTTCTCTTCCATCTCTATCTCCTCTTCCCTCTTTTCCTATTGCTTGCAATAAAGCTTTTTATTCAACAAATTCACATTGTTTTCCATATTATTCTCAGCCCTTGAACCTATTAAGACATTGTTTTCCTGGACATCTCCAGTTGGTTCAGAGGCCTTTCCTAAGACATAAACTGGATATCTCAATGAGAACTTAACCTATTGCAGCCACACCTATACTGGTGGAGCAGAGCACTGTGAGCCCAGTTGTCAACAGGGGAAACCTATGTCCTTCAAGGACAGTCTCCCCAATACCAGAAGACTAGCTCTCAAAAAACAATTCGTTCAATGAGCAGAATGACAAAACAAATGTTTGAGTCCCTCCCTGTATCCCAATTAACAATTTAAACTCCTGTTCATATTTCACCTGTCTCCTTTCTTGTCTTCCTCTGCCATTGTTATTTACTGATTCAAAAACCAGTAGCAGTCACCTTTATTTTTGCAGCTGCACTGTACTTTATCATGTATTCCCTTGTTGTCTTTTCATAGCTTTGATCTACTTCCCAAATAATAGAAATCCCTTGAGGAAAAGTAATTATTTTAAACATTTTTAATAGTATGTAGAAGAGTGCCATACCTACAGTAGATGCTATGAAAAGTTTTATTGATCTCTCTAAGTAAAGGATAAGCAAGAAAATATGATTAAAGAATACTCTTCCTCAGTAGAAGACTCAGGATGATTAGCCAGCTCTGATCCCTGAGGCCTTTACGTTTAATACAAATGTAATGTCTATAAATAGATCCAGAATCCATGAAATGTAATTCTCTTTCTGATACAAGATCAGAATTGGTGATTCAAACAAACTATACAAACATATGGCAGGAGATGAAAGAAAAGTGACAATAAGCCTTATGTGCGTGTTCATCCTTCATTGCCTAAGAAGACCATGCCATCAGAGAAATGATGACATGACTTGCATTTGATTTTCTTTTGAGTGAGGGAGGGCTGTGCAGGTCACCAGCCTCACTTCTCCTTCAGAGCCATCTAAATCCAGTGACCAGATGTTCATCAGGATGACTAGAGATGACCCAGGATGAGGCAGTTGGGGTTAAGTGAGTTGCCCAAGGTCACACAGCTAGTAAGTGTCAAGTGTCTGAGGTGACATTTGAACTCAGGTCCTTCTGACTCCTGCACTGGTGTTCTATCAACTGCACCACCCAGCTGCCCACAATAAGTCTTACAAAGTTATCAAGACATGGTATCTTCAGGATAAATCTAGGTTTCACTCTAGCAGAATATGGTAGAGTTTGAAAATGAAAAGGACCTTGATAATAATAGATAAGGCAGAAAAGGCTAGATCTAAGTGTATTATGTTAGAAGTGTGGCATGGTGAAGGTAGATAGAGTATACTACCATCCTATGGATCCCACTCAGATCCTGGGCAAATTTTGTTATATAGTTGCCTATACCAGATATAGTCCAGCCTTGTTGGGAATAATGTCCATTAGTCCATAGGAAGTGGCAGTGCAAAGGCTTTATAAAGTGTTTAAACTCCTTCTAATCTGATGGGTAGGGAGGGGCATTCATACCACCAATACCTCCACCATCACAACCACCATGCCAGCCTCCCTCACCACATAAATATCTGGGAAAAAGAACTTGCTATTCCATGCTAGGAGTCTGTTGACAAAAAATGAGATAAATGAATGGATCAATCCACAAAAAATTATTAATTATATTGTTGTGTTTCTCCTTCATTTTTGAAGAGGACCATGGCATCAGAGAAATGATGACATGACTTTCAGTTGACTTTGTTTTGAGTGGGGGAGGGCTGTGTAAGATCACCAGCCTCACTTTCTCCTCCTGGGCCACCTGGATCCAGCGACCAGATATTCATCAGGATTACTCTATTAGTTATATACTGTATGCTAGGTACTATGGAGGGCACTGAAGATATGGATACAAAAGTGACACAGACAAGAGGTTAAACAATTTGAATTGGGTGTAAAAATCAAGAAAATTTGGAACACAATGAAAGAAACAAGTCCCTGGTCCAATGGCAACTCCTTGAACCCTTTGGAATCTCTTAGGTATTGATGCAGTTAGGCTGCTAAGTGGCCCAGTAAATGGAACACTGCACTTGGAGTCAGAATGGTCTAAGTTTGAATCTTGTGTGACATTTTGTTAGCAGTGTGACCCAGTTTACTCATCTATAAGAGGATAATAACAGCATCTACTTCACAGGATTATTTTGATGATCAAATGAGGTAATATATGTAAAGTGCTTTACAGACCTTAAAGCTAGATATATTTTATATATATAAAAATAGGCACACATAATTATATACATACACATATGTATATGTATACAAATACATATATACATATGCATACATGTAAGGGTATCTATGTGGATGTATCTATGGTTAAATTCATACATATACATGTGTACATATTCATAGATACGTGTGTATATGTGTATAACTGGATATGCACAGAAATAAAAATACAATCATATTAGGCTATAAGTTCCACAAATATATGTATGCATGTTGCCAATTTGTATGTACACATATAGGAATACCTGACAGAAACATGAAAAACGTTTTAGATAATTGGATCATAGTATTGTAGGATCATAGATTCAATGCTGGAAGGGACATTAAAGTATATTGAGACCAACCTTCTCCTTTTATAGATAAAGACACTAAGGTGCAGAGAAATTAAGTGATTTGACCAATAAGCATTCACTATAATTGAGGGTTCTTTAGGAATAAGGAAACCCCTGCACCTAACTCAAAGAAGAGATGGAGGCAAAGTGGTCTTATAAGAACTTAAGTTAGCTTGATCTCTTCTATACAGCATACTCCATGTATCCCATGAGCCTGTTTGTCCTTCTCAGGCTTTCACAGGTAGGAGGAATGTGTTCTCCATAAGGATTTCAGAAACAAGAAAAATGTAGAAAAATCAAATGCTTAGCATGAAGTGAAGGGCAGTGAAAAGAGCCCTCCTAGGTTAGAGAAAATGAATGGAAGACACACATAGCAAGAATGCCATATGAATGAGTAGGTGGATCACAAGAGTACCACTCTGACCTTAGGATGGGACAAAAAAAGAAATACAGGTGGCATGTGATAAAAACCAGGGACTTATACAGCACTCATACTGAAATAAGCAGCCCTAGGAAAGGATAAGTAATGAAGGGAGAATAGGTGTTTTTTGGGCGTAAGATACTGTGGAAAGGATTGGAGTAATTAAATATAATTTTGCTCCCTGAACCATTACTAAAGGGGGTTGGGAGGGTGACAGAGACCAACTAGGGTCAGTAAGTTTTTTGGTGATATGAAAATATTTCAGTAGTGTCAAACTCTCCATGATATCTGTTTGTGGATTTCTTGGCAAAGATACCAAAGGATTTTGCCATTTCCTTCTTCAGATCACTTTATAGATGAGAAAACTGAAGTAAAAAGGTTAAGTGACCTGCTCAGGGTCACACAGCTTGTAAATGTCTGAGACCAGATTTGAACTTATGAAGCTGGATCCTCTTGCTTCTAGGCCCATTGCTCTATCCACTGTGTCACATAGCTACCCAATGTCATTAAGTTAGCCTTACCCCAAAGGAGAGTAGGCATTCACATTAGTGAATTAATAGACCACATTAAACAACTTGAAGGCTTTGACCTTGAACCACAATTTTTCCCTGCTATACTTCAATTAGAGATTCATTTCTTTGGGACAAGTCACAAGAAAGGCCTGTGTGAAGGCAGACAGGACAAATAAACTGCCATTCATTCTCTCTATACTGCAAATTTATCAGATAAAAACATCTGGGAATAAGTTTCATGGGGGAAGGAAAAAATTCTTACTCCCCTAACTCTGTCCAAGGCAGGGTCATGAACAACTTAGAGTGAATCTATGGGTCTTATGTTGAGGAGAAATTTGAGAAATAGATAGGGAATTAAGATCACAAAGGAAAAAGGAAAGGGACTAGGTAAAATTGCATCAAAGTCAAATTTTATTTTGTACCAAATGAGAAGAGGGCAAGCTTTAGCTAGTAAGGGCAGTCTTCTTCATCATTTGGAAGAGGGACTGTGGTGTAGGAAAAAGACCACTAGGCTCAGAATTGGGAGATCTGGTCCCAATCTCCTAGTAATTCACCGTGGAGGATCACTAAGCCCTCAGTTCCAGTCTTTTCACTCACCAAATGGAAATGATAATACTTGCTCTAGTTCCCTCTTATGGCCTTTGTGAGAGTACTGTTTATTTAATCCTTTAGACGATCTCTGAAGTTATTTTTAAATCAGAGACTTTGGGATTCTAAAAAATCATATAAGACAAAAGGACAAAAAAAACCCACACCAAACATCTAAAAGGATGAAAGTTCCATTAAGTGTCAGATCATAGATTATGGAACTTTCTCTTCCCCAGGCAGAGAGAAGCATGGAACAAATGAGATTTGGATTGGAATGATTACCAATGTGTTACACATTTCCTCTGACAGTTTCTGGTCCTTAGCTTTCTTTCGTGGACAGGTTAGACGAAGGCTCTGCCCTGGAATGACAATGCTTTGTAGACCACTGCCATCTTTATTTGGTATCTCTCAGTAACTACTATTTCGATTTTTGTTATTGTTATTTTTCAGTCATTTTTCAATTACATCTGACTGCCCATGAGCTCATTTAGAGTTTACTTGGCAAAGACACTGGAGTAGTTTGCCATTTTCTTCTCCAGCTCATTTTGCCCATGAGAAAACTAAGGTAAACAGGGTTCAGTGGTTTAATCAGGTTCACACAACTAAATAGTGTCTGAGGCCAGATTTGAACTCTGGGTAGATGAGTCTTCTTGACTCTAACCCTGGCACTCTAGTCACAGTACTAACTGCTTTCCCTTTTGGCTACTCATCCCTCTTTGTTTTTGTTTTTGTTTTTTTTTTTATTTTCCCTTCTTTCTTGGCAACTTGCTAATCCTATATGTGGTCTCTGCTGACCACAGTCTTCAAGAGTCAGTGAATCACTCTCCAGTTCCTGCAATCTACCTCTAAACTGGGGTTGGCCCTCTTCAAACTACCCAGTGGACTATCTTCTGGTTTGATTCCTGTTGGATTGTTGATTGATTCTTCTAGGTGTTTTTTGACCACTCTTTTTCCTTTCTGAAGTCTTCAGTGTTTGTGGCCATGGCCTTTGGCAGTTGTGTAACTAGCTATCTTCTATCTTCTGATGCAGCATTTACTGCTGGCTAGCTACATATTCTAGCAGGCTAGACAGCTCCTGGCAGCTCCTAGTGTGACTCTCCCATTGCCTTTCCTGCTGAGGATCTCCAGTACTATAAGGTCAAGGACCTAAATAACCCATCTTTTCAGACTTCATCAAGGTGTAATGAACACTACCTGCTCTGATATTTCTCTCAATCACATCTATGGTTTGGGACATGGTCACATGGTAGATGGTCTGGGCCAGAGTGAGGAATCACCTGCAACCTCAAGGCTGCATGTGGCCCTCTGGGTCATTAAGTGAGGCCTTTTGACTGAATCCAAATATCAGAGAACAAATCCCTTCAATAAAATGATTTGTTAAAACTTGGCCTCATTCAAAAGATCACACTCAAGGACCTACAAGAGCACATGTGGCCTCGAAGCCACAAGGCCATAGGGAAACAATATGCAAATAACTATACACATATCAGCTCAATGTACAGGATAAATAAATAATCACTAGAGGAAACACACCTGAAATAAGAGGGATCAGGACACACTTCTCGTAGAAGGTGACATTTTCAATATGATTTTAAACTGGAACCAGGTTTGCAGACAGTTGTAAAGAAAAGAATTTAACTTCTGAAACTGGAGTGCAAAGACTCCTTTTCACTTCCCAGCCATTTCTCTCCTATGCCATAATTCAAGTATTCTTTCTCCATTTCTAACTTCCTTGTATATATTTTCTTTACGTAAACACAAACATTCAAAGATAGGACTATATTTCCTATTTGAATATATAAACATAATACACACACATATGTGTGTGTGTGTGTATGTATAAACTCTTAGACAGTGCCTGGAATGTAACATGAGTTTAGTAAATGTTCAAATACTCTACATATCTACCTGCCATGATGGTAGTGGTAGCAGGGGCTATGGAGTACTTAGAGGTTGGTCACACATTAAAGATATCAAAGTCATCCACTGAATTCTGGGCATCACCAGCCTTCTTCACTTTTGTTCTGCTGCTGGATTTCAATGACTCAGGAAGAGAGAGTGAGGCTGGCAACTTTGAGAAACTCTACCTCATTTAAATCCAATTTATGCAAGTCTTCATCACCTGTGAGTCACTGATCTTCTTTAAAAATGAAGCATAAACAATGACATATGCGCAATAGACATATATGGAGACATGAAAGTATATATGTATGATATATTGTCTATCTCTATCTCTCTCATCTCTCTATCTCTTTGTTTCTTTCCCCATCTCTGCCTTCTCTTTCTCTCTGTCTATACTCTGGGGGACATTGCTACATTTTTTGCACAAGAATAAGAAGAGACACTTTTTCAAGTGGCTCATTGAAAGCCATATAAGCTATCTCTAAGTATTCCTTTGGGCTTCATTGAAAGCAAGAAACATACAAGCCTTGTGTAACTTATTTGTGGTACAGTCATTATAGATTTTGTCATCACTTTTCCCTTTGAATATATTGACCAAATTTTCCTTCAATACTATTTCTAGAATTGTGTTGAGAATCAAACAGACTCAGTGATGTTACACATTCTGATCCTCTGTGCAGATGAAATCTATCTATCTATTTTTAAAGGGCATTATAATCTGAAAGTACTATACAAATGGTAGCTATTTTTATTTTTCCTTTTTTGAAACTGGGGGAAGATTCACCCTTCCTCAGCTCTACAATCTCTCAAAGATCATTGCCAGAAGCTTAGCAATCACACTGACCAGTTCTTT
Organism: Notamacropus eugenii; assembly: GCF_028372415.1. Taxonomy (NCBI): domain Eukaryota; kingdom Metazoa; phylum Chordata; class Mammalia; order Diprotodontia; family Macropodidae; genus Notamacropus; species Notamacropus eugenii. Next base: position 93,253,276 of record NC_092876.1, read on the forward strand.
GTATTGCCAAGGAAAAAGTATATCTGGAAATAGTGACTTTAACTCATCAAAGACAGTTAGGTGTTTCCTTATCCTCTTTCTCTCATTAACTATGTTGGGTATCAACTCTCTCTTAGCCAGCTTACATATGTCTTTTTTAGTCCAAAGATAATTGTCCGTGTGTGCATGTGTGTGTGTGTGTGTGTGTATATGTGTGTGTGTGTGTGAGAGAGGGAGAGCATCAAATCACACCCATTCTATGTATAAGTGATCCTATTCCTTCTTTCATCTACCTCCTTTCTCAATATACAGCTTTAGAAAATATCTTTTTCTTATCTTGATTTACTAAATACCAGGTGTCATTAATATCTATTAAGCTGATTATATTAACAAAAGGGGGTATTGAGTAAATCCCAAGCTCAGTCTGATTCTTTCTTGGTGAGCACCCCCACGGATTTGTCTATTCTAAAGAATTTGATTAGTGAATATTTAGCTTTGTTAGCTAAATTGTTGTTGAATCAGTTCTGAGATCTGTACTTACAGGCTAAAGACTGTCTCTTCTCCAAATATGCTATGTTTCACAGAAACTTACTCATGTCACTATGGCATAATAAAGCTGTTTCCCATTTGAGTAGATACAACACATTCAAAAGAACAGTTCATTGTTCTTGGCATGAGAACAAGAAAACCAAAGAAAACCCCCCAAATCTCTTTCATAATAAGATATTTAAGCATGGGTTCAAGCCCATCATTCCTCCTGCTTCTACACATCCTGCTACTGCAGTTCACCAACCAGTTCAAAGTCAAGAGTTCTAGCAGGATCACTGTTTGGATTCTTTCCTGATTCACAATCAATTCTCTGAGTAGGCAAACGCGTATAAGCAACACAAGAAATCTCCCATTCAGTGTTAAAGTTATATTTCTAGTGGGGTCAGTCTTGAAGTAAAATATAGGGCATTGAAGACCAAGTATTTGCAGCATGAGTCATTAACTTAGGATCAAGAAGCCCTAATCGTCAGTGTTTTCCTGTTCAGTGTCCTGCAACAGGAGGGGACCTCTAACTCCTTCTTGACACATTTAGGCCATATGTGTGAATTGATAAGACAGATAAGAACAGAGGAATTTTTTAGTTTCATAAAGAAGTTTCTAAGGCTTGTTCAGTTCAAGCTATTTGACTTATTCAAAGTCCAGATTGGTATAGAAAGACTAGTTGTTGAAGAGAGAGTTCTAAGCAGACCAACCAACATTGAGGCCTGTCCTTGGTAAACTTATGAATTTTAACTGCTTGTTTATTTTCAATAACTGCTTCTATTTATTCAGTTTAATAAACTCAGCCACCACTCAGAGTAAAGTAACAACGGCTAAACTTTAGTATTAATGAGGGTGAAGGGAGTGGTAGCAGGAACTATGGAGGTATTAATAAGGGCAGCCAAGACTGGAAGAAGACAAGATTGAATCCAAGCGTTTGATGCTCCTATTGTTACATTTCCAGCACTCTTTTTATGACATGATTCATTCTCCCTAATCTGATACAACACCATATGTTAGGATGATAGCTTGAATTTACATAAAATTTTAAGATCTGCAAAGCCTTTTACATGTTTTCTCATTTAATTTTCATAGGAAATGCAGGAATAAGATACTATTTATTTTTCCCCTTTTTAGGAGGTTTGGTGAGATTAAGTGACCTCCCCCAGGTCATATATTTAATATGTGCCTTAGGTTGGATTTCAACTTTGCAAAGAGTTTCACCTAATTGTTCCATCATATGACATTTCCATTGGGGAGTTATCTAAGATTTGTTTAAAAAAGAAACATGAAAAAAAGACATTGGTGACACACTAATTCAATTTGTAGAAGACGTGTCCATCCTTTGTTGATGAAGACCATGCCATCAGAGAAATAATGACATGAATTGCACTTGACTTTGAGTGAGGAAGGGCTGTGCAGTTTACCAGCCTGACTTCTCCTCCAGAGCCATGTGAATCCAGTGACCAGATATTCATCAGGGTGACTGGAGTTGACCCAAGATGAGGTAATTGGGGTTAAGTGATTTGCCCAAGATCACACAGCTAGTGAGTGCCAAGTGTCTGAGGTGAGATTTGAACGTAGGTCCCCCTGATTCCTGCACTGGTGCTCTATCTACTGCACCACCTAGCTGCCGCTTCAGTTAGAAGACATAACGTTAAGAGGAATGACTAACAGAAGAGGGAGCTAGCTGGAACTAGAGGCAGGAAGATCTGAGTTCACGTCTGATCTCAGATGCCTAATCACTATCTTACCCTGGGGAAGTCATTAAACCTTTGCCTCAGTTTCCTCAACTGTAAAATAGAGGTAAAAATAGCACCTATATTAGAAGAAAGAGCATTTGTAAAAATCAATGACAACAGTGCCTGATGCATAGAAGGTGCTAAATAAATGTTTATTCCTGTTATCTTCCATTCTTTTTACAGATGATATTCAGGTTCCAAAAAAAAGGTTTTTATAGACTATAAAATTTGTATATATATATATATATATATATATATATATATATATATATATATATATATATATATATATATATATATGTAAGAGCAAGTCCCTTCAGGTATTTGCACATGAAATTAAGATTGTGCTTACTGTGTTGGACCACATGCATCTAAACCTGGAAAAATAGGTAGAAATTGCAATAATAATGATAATAAATAGATAAAAAGAAATGTTCCTGTGAAAAGCATCCTTACAGTTATCTCCTGGATCAGACTTCTGTGGAAAAAAAAAACAAACCTAATGCCATTTTTATTTTGAAATTCCTCCAGTACTTAAACACAGTTAATTTTGCCTCAAATTCAATCTGTCACTTCTATGGTAAGTTGCTCCTCTTCCTTTCAAGATAGTTCTTATGTCATTTTCATATTCTTATAATGTAGGTTGTATATTCACGTTTGTCAATGCCCTTTTTCAAACTTGGTGCCTGGAACTGAACATTGTACTGAAGGTGGACAAAGGCACTGGAACTGTCACCTCTTTAGTCTTAAACACTGTCTTCCTCAGGCACCCTAGGATCATAGTTTTTTCAGGCTGCTATGTCAAGAGTCAGATGAACCTTGTAATCAACTACAACTTCTTTTCCCTTCTGCAGAATTTTCACATAAATGTATTGTCTAGCCACATTTCCTTATTCTGCACTTCCAAAGATTTTTTTTTCATCTCAAGGCCAAGATATAATGTAATGCTGGTTATATTTCATGTTTTCAAAATTCAGTCTGTCATCCTTCAGTCCTTGTGGATCCTGATCTGGTTGTCCAATATATTAACTATATTAGCTACCTTTTTGTCACCCACAAGTGTGATAAATGTGCTTTCTATACTTTAACCCAAGTAATTTTCAAAAACATTGACTATCATGGGACCAAGTATAAAACCCCGGAGCAATCTAGTTCAGAATTCCCTCTAGGATGGGCATACTGCTTCCTCCTCCCCAAGGTCTAAGCTGCAGCAGGACACTTATACACTAAATATATAACATTAATCCTTCTCTCTCCTTGTAACCACACCACAGTCCCGTAGAGAAGAGTACATGGTGTCTCCTTGTCATCTTTCTTATTGGGTATTATGGTGTGTTCCTCTGTTCCTCACTTCCCACAGCCATCCCTTCCATAAATTCAGAGGACAGTCTGAAAGTGAAGGGCATTCTTGTTTGGAGAAGGTTAAAAGCTATGCTGAAGATGTGAGCTTAGAAGGTAAGAAGGGCAGGGGCTTTGGTAATATAACAAAGACCAGGGAGTGATAGTCCACAAACTGTCATTGAGCTAGACTCCCTTGCTCATGTTTTATTAGTTTCACTTGTCACTCTGACAATTACTGCAAACAGTTTTACAGCAACTTCTGTTTTTACCAGATTCACTATTCTTCTGTTCTAGAAGTCTCCATTCACAATCACTCATTCAAACAAGTTCCCCTATTTCTGAAGTCTAGGATATTTCCATTTTTTTCTCTGTGAACTAGAACTTCTGGATTGGAAGTAGATGAGTGACTATAAAGTGGCAGGTGTTCAAGCTGTGGACTTTTTAATCATAATTGTGACCTGTCCATGCTGTGCTTCAGATTCCAAGCTTAGGCGATCTTCATCAGAGGGATTAGTAGGTGGGGTAGACAGAGAAGAAACAAATAACCTTGCAAGTAAAGGTAGAAAATATACTGTAGGCTACATAGGATCATCTCTTGAATTTACCCTAGTCAGACACGCCATCTGGATAGATATTCTTTTGTGATCCCCTACCCTGTTCATCTACCATGACCTCCATCCTGATTATTTTTTTCATTTTCTGGCCTGGTATTCAAGAATTCTTTTTGAGGCATTCACCTCGCCTCTGGTCAGTTGGGTTGGGCAAGGGAGGTTTGCAAGTCACAGAGCAGTGCTTCTACATCACCATGTTTAGATTCTTCATATGAGATCACAGAAAGCTATGAAAAGGAAGGGGTGGAATCAGGAGTTACGTGTTGGAACTTGTTTTGTTCTCTCTGTTTCCATCTCCAAGTCTTTTTTCTGACTCTGTTTCTTTCTGTGTTTCTCCTCTCTGTCTTTTCTCTTTCTCTCACATTGTCTCTGTCACAATCTTTTTCTATTTCTTTGTTCTCTGTCTCTCTCTTTCTCTCTCTCTCTCTTTTTCTCTATCATCTGCCTCTATCATTATCTGTCTAGTTCTTTCTCTCTCTCTCTCTCCATATATATATGAATCTATTAGATAAAGCATAGATTCACATAAAATATTTATGTATGTGTGCTTATATGTATAGGTGTATTATATATGTGTTTATGCATAATCAATGACTTAGATGAAGGTATAATTACACTAGCTAGATGAAGGGATAGATACACCAATTTTCCAAATTTGCAAATGATAAAAAAAAAATAGAGAGAACCAGATGCTAGTTAATATAATCATGATCCAAAATTATCTTTACATGGTGAAAGTCAAGAAAATTATATGTAAAAGGGCTAAACCCAATATCCTGAAACACATGTTGAAAAATAAAATGCTTAAGTGGTGAAAGGGAGAAGTGTGTTTACATCAGCAGATCATACTAAAAACAAATTTTTAAAAAATGCTTTCAGTGATCTAAAAATTGATTCAATAGTATATCAAGATCTAAAAGCAAAATACCCTTAACATAATCTTAAATGGTACTGAGAGGCATAGTGACCAGGTAACAAATGTGATGGTCATATTACACTCTGTGTTTATCAGATAACACCTGGAGTATTTTGTTCAGTTCTTGATGTCTTATTCTAAGATGGTACAGATAACCCGAAGCAATACTAGAAAAGGGTTACTAATATAATGAGAAGATCAGATGTGTCATATGAAGAACAACTGAAGGAACTAGAGCTATTGAAGCTGAAGAAGAGAAAATTGAAATGAAAGAGGGGAATAATCAGTATTTTCAAATATTTCAACCACTGTTATGTGGTATATGGATTAGACTTACTCTCTGTGGCTCCAAAGAGAACTAATTCTAAAAACTAGAGGTTGCAAGGAGGTATATTTCAGTTGAATTAAATGACCTTCTTCACAATTAAAGCAATCCAAACAGCTAGTTTCTGTTCATAAAAATTTCTAGGTAGAACTTAGAAAACTACTTACCTGTCATGTTGTAGGAAAAAAACTGTTTTAATGCCCCTCTTAATCTCCTTTTATTTATGAAATACTGTCTCTTTAGGGGAAGCTAGGTGGGTAGTGGAAAGAGCACTGGGCTTTGAATGAGTAAGATATCTTCATGAGTTCAAATCTATCCTAAGACACTTACTAGTTGGATGACCCTGTGCAAGTCAATGAACATTGTTTGCTTGAGCTTCTTAATCTGTAAAATGAGCTGGAAAATGAAATGAAAAACCACTCTAGGATCTTTGCAAATAAACATCAAATGGGGTCATGAGGAGTCAGAAATAACTGAAAAGCAACAACAAAAATGAAAATATATCAGTGGTCAACAAAGGACTGTCATTCAAGGACAGAACCATGGTCCAACTTGGCCAGGAAAAGAAAGTTCAGGACCAAAAACTCAGAATGTGTAAAACACTGACAGTCATTCCAATCCAAATCTCATTTGTTCCATGCCTCTCTGTGCCTGGGGAAAAGAAGTTTCATAATGTATCATATGACACCTAATAGAACATTCATTCTTCCAAATGTTTGATGCGGGTTTTTGTCCTTTTATCTTATGTGAGTTTACTAGATTCCTAAAATTTCAGATTTAGAGTCAACTTCAGAGGTGCCATCTAAAGGATAAGATGAATAGTATTCTCACAATGGTCATTATGGGGAGCAAGAGCAAGTATTATCATTTCCACTTCGTGAGTTGAAAAAAAAATAGTATGGAACTGAGTGAAGGCTAAGTGATCTCCTATAGTGAATTAATAGGTCATCTTGGACCAGGTCTCCCAATTCTGAGCTCAGTGGTCTTTCTCCTATACTACAGCTCCTTGTAGATTTTGCTAGAAATATAGAGTCAGAGAACTGAAAAATGGCTTGACAAAAGTGCAGTTATACTTTAGCTTCATTTCTGGTGAAGTTTAAATTTGTGTCAGGTTTGGTGAAACAATTATCAGGTACTATTGGGTCTTGAACACTAAGATTCATGAAACCAGGACAGATATTAAAATGTCAAGATGCCCAAAACCTGCCTCAAAGAGGGGCCACCAATCTGTGTAGTTCACTTCCAGACACACCCTAGATTATACAACAGCCACCATCTACCTTATCCAAACTTTATCAACCCTTTCTCTTATTATTTTCTTCTAGATGCCCTTTCCCAGTCTAATTCATTTCTCTGTGACTTTGTACCTCTTCAATATCTTAGCCTATGAAATTCAGACCATGGTCAATGGTATGAAAGAAAAAATTCAAAGTTTCCCAATTGATTGACAAATACGACTTCTTTAAACAAGTTTTTATTTGTTTTCAACAGCAATCATATATCATTGCTAACTAAGGGCTTTATTAGGGATCACTCTGAACTTGAGATTATTTTTCTCTCCCAGATTTATGCTGTTGGTCATTGTAATATATGTGAACTTCTTCAGTCTTTTATCTGATTGTGCTGTGTACATCACTATTCTTCAGATCCCAGTATATCATGGATGGTGATTCTTGACAACTATTGATATACTACTGATTGAAAAGTAAATGAGAGACCAAGACAAATACTTGAGAAGAATTTTAGGCAAACGTTGTGTTATTTAAATTGTTATTCTCTCACTGTTGGATGATTTATCCATCAACAAGGAATTATTAAATATTTACTATACCAAGTGTTATTTGTGTGCTTGTAATAAAAAGAAAAGAGAAACATTAAGAGTTTACATTCTTTTGGAAAAGCAAAGTGTACATGGAAGGGTCTAAATGAAATATATGTTATGTACATACAAAATAATATTTGGAAGCCATTGCAACACTAGTATCTAGGGAAATGAGAAAGAAATTATGTAAGAGTTAATATTTGAACTGAGTTTTGGAGGAAGCTACTTCCTTCAGACTTCTAAGAGACAAAGTAGTGAATAGGAATAGAAAGGAAGGAAGACAGAAAGGAAGGAAAAAGGAAGACAGAAAGAAAAGAAAGGAAGAAATAAAAGAAGGAAGGAAAGGAGAGAGGGAGGGAAATAGGGAAGAAGAAAGGAAGGAAGAAAAGGAGAAAGATGGAGTTCAGATGACTGAGGATTGGATACAATGGACAAGATAGAGCAGCAGCTGATCTATCTGAGCCCAGTTTCCCCAGGTCACAGCCCAGATTTCTCCTGGCTAGAGAATAATATTGATAATGACGAAAGAGCAGGTGTCATGGGAAAAAGAGAACTGGAAAGTGATACAGATGCCTACTTCTGAGCAATACAAAGCAATTCAATTTGGAAATAAAGAGATAGTTCCTAACTTTGGAGAAAACTGTATCAGTTGGGTGATGGGGTCAGTAGTCTGAGTACAAAGACTTGAGGAGTTAATGTGAGGGAGAAAGCAGAGGCAATACAGAGAGAGATATTGAATATTGGTGTTATAGGGTTGGCGTGGGGACTGGTGAGCTGCCAGAGAAGTCAGAGGAGATGAAAATTTGGGAACTCTTTGAATGTGTGGTGAGAGAAAGTGAAGATTCAAGGATAACTCTGAGGTTGTGAAAGATGGCTGTATCCTAACAGAAACAATTATTGAAAAAGCAGTTTTTTGAGAGTTAAGTAACTGTGCATGCACCGATATTTGGGAAAAAAAAGTCTTGTGTGAACTAACAACCCTACCCACAGGGAACACGTATGGGAAATGGATAGAGCATTGTTCTGGGAATCCAGAGGCTTCAGTTGTGTCATATTGTCTGTGAAAATGGGTAAGTCATTTCATACCCTCTGGACTCCTTGTCTTTTTTTTTTCTTACAATTTTAAGATTATATAGTCCATGTTCCAAGGTTCTTTCTTTCTCTAACATTCTATGTTCTGTATTCAAAAATCCCTTTCAGTTTTGTGATTTTATATTCTATTTTAAGTTGTCATCTAGCTCTTATATCCTTATTTTATATTCTATATTCTTTCTTTAAACATTCTATGTTCTATAGGATCTGTCCCCAACAGCGAGTGTAGTCTGTAATGAACAATATAATAGTTTTTGCCCACTTCCCCTTGTCATAATGGTAAATGCTTGTGAGCTATCTCCTTATGGTTAAGTGTAGGTCTGTGGGTAGGGTAGGGACACATTCTCTGATAGCAAAGTTGTCCAGTGAAGAGAATGCCAAAACCTGGCATCAGGATGACTTAAGTTCTAATTTGGGATTAGATACTTTCTAGTTGTGTGACCCTAGATAAACCATTTTATTTGTGTTTGCTTCAGTTTCTTCAGTTGTAAAATGGGGATAATAAGAGCATTTAACACTGAGGGTTGTAATTAAATTTAAAAGAGATAAATAATTATAAATCACTTGGCACAGTGTCTGGCACGTAATAAGTTCTGTATAAATGCAATTATAATGATGATGATCATGATGATACTGATGATGTTGTATGACAAGGAATCAGTATTTAAGTAGGGTTGAACTTAGACTTCACCAGCATCTGGGATTAGTCTTTGACTAGGATTACAGCTCAATCTGTGTCCAGATGTAGAGCTGATCTATGTCCTTCATTAAGGAACAATCTATTGTCAGGTTTAGGAATATGTCTTTAATGGAAAAACATGATTTTCCTCTATACGAAGTCAAGTATCTACTGGGATTGAACCTAGGTTATTGGTCTCACAAGTGCCATACTCTAATTGCTTTCCTCATAAATATTTTTTGTCAGTGATATAGTCATCCTTGGACTACTAGATGTGTGTATCAAGAGTAATTAAGGCTAGATACTAGCAAGAAATTTCCAGTGAGGAAAATGAAACAAAAAATAGAGAAATGAGAAATCTAGAAATACAGAGGAATGACTTTTCTTGAAATACTTAAGAATAGGAAAAATGTAGCCCTCATTTTGATTTAGATCAAATGAAGTCTTATCGAGAGTTATGGGGATGGTTCTGATATCTTCCGGAGAACATTTCCAGTGTTAGGTTTATTAAGGCAATATTATATTGTAGAAGGAACCCAAAATCTGTGTGACCCTAGGGAAATTACTTCGCTTTTCTAGACCTTAGTTTACTTATCTTGAGAATTATACAATTAGGTTGGATGATTTTTAAGATTTCTTGGAAACTCTAATTCTTATGATGCTATGTAATTCACCCATCTAATTCCTATCCAGGCTTGCACTGATCATAGTGATTATTCAGTTCAGCACAGAGAGTGGGAACATCAATTTTCCTCCTCCCACCATCCAACATGATGCTGAAATCCTTTCAGAACGGCACTGTCAGACCTTATACCTTTCTCTTAAGTGGCCTCCCTGGACTAGAGCATATCCACATCTGGGTCTCCATCCCTCTGTTTTCTATGTACCTTGTATCCATCCTGGGGAACTGCATGATCCTCTTCATTATCAAGACAGAATCTTCACTCCACCCACCCAACAGCATCTATGGCATGTTTGTTATCATCTCCACTGTGGGTGTGGGCTCCATGCTTATCCTTCTCTCCTATGCCTTGATTCTCCACACTGTGTTGGCCATTGCCTCCCAGACTGAGCACCTCAAAGCCCTCAACACTGTGTCTCCCACATTTGTGCAGTACTGCTCTTCTACACACCCATGATAGGCCTATCAGTCATTCACTGATTTGGGAAGCAGGCTCCTCACTTGATTCAGGTGGTCATGGGGTTTGTTTACCTTCTGGTCCCACCTTTGATGAACCCCATTGTCTACAGTGTGAAGACCAAGCAGAGCAGGGATCGCATTATCCAAGCCCTCCATTGTTAGCAGTGGCTAAAACTGGAACCAGTTATTCCCTAGATAGGGGTATCCCTATACCTTTGGGGGGAGTAGCCATAGTTATGGGAAGCAGATAAATAATCATATAGTATGTTCATGTAGCACTTTCATATACTTTGTATTTGAACATAAAAAAACAAAACATTGTGATATAGCCCTATACATATGACCATCTCCACTTTACATATGAGGAAATTGAGGATCAGAGGGGTAAAATCATTTACTTATCGAATCTAAGTGTCATGTCAGAAAGGAGGATTTGAAATTACATGTCCCTAATTTCAAGTAAAGCAATCTAATTACTCTACCATCACTGAAGTAAGTGTTTTCAATGTGAAGATGAAATATGTATTAGTATGATATAGTAGACAGTGTGGCAGACACAGATTAAAGCAAATACTTGTTCAAGTCCTGCTTCTGACACTTGCTGTCTCCATGAGAATAAAGTCCCTTAACCTCTCCCAGATTTAGTTTCCTCATCTGTAAAATGGAATAACACTTCCTATAGTACCTATCCCTCAATACTGCATTGAGGATTAAAGGAAATTATGTGTGACATGTACTAGGCAAATGATAGATATTTTAACGTGTGAAAAGCTCTGTAAAAGTACCATATGTCAAATAATTGAGAACATAGCCCACAAAATATAAAAAAATATGTAATATGTCCCCAAAATCTATTCTAAGCCGCTGAAGTTTAAACTGTAATGAGATTTTTGAAAAGTCCTATATAGTGCTTACATGTAGACATGTGCAAATATATGACATTGATATGCCAAATGTAAAACATATATATGTATATACATATATATATATATATATATATATATATGTATCTTCAGCACAGATTTTTCTTAAGTCAGAAAGAGTAGATACTTCTTAATATATTGACTAAACCCATACATGATAATTGTTATCTTCAGGATTTAAGAATATTACATTCTCTGTCTTTCTTCCCTACCCTGTTTTCTATTGTGGAAGCTTCTTGAAAATATGTATTCTTGACATAAAAAGGAAAGTTTTGAAGGGGGGTTGTTTTGAGGAGAAAGAAATAATAAATTCCATTTTGGTCACTTTGTGTTGAAATGTCTGTGGGATTCTATATATTTTATATAAAATATCTAATTACATGTAGACATATATTTATATGTACCATGCATATATGTGTGCAAATTACTTATATGCACACACACACACACATGCACACAGGTGGTGACCCCCGAAAAGACTTAGAACTGCAACTAGACTTTGGAGGCACAATGTTTCCCAATTAACATGTGTTTGTTTATGTATGTATGTATGTGTGTATATATGCATACACACACAGATATATATTTACATATATTTGTATATGTGTATGTCTATATTTATACATCTATCTATCTATGGAAGAGATTCATTAGAAAACAATGAAATTATAATAACTGCCAAAATTATTAGCTGATTTTTATAAAGAGTAATTAAAATGAAATATATTATGTTAATCTGATAAAGAAGATTGAGTAAAATGACCTCTTCCCTCAGTCCCCTTACATGTAGATTAAAGAAAACCTTAACCAATAGAGAGAAAAATAAAAATGAATTATAAGAATGTGTTATGTACGATCATATTCCAGTAAAGGTGAGTGCAAAAGTAATGAAGAAACAACTAGAAATATAAAAGATACACAAATTAGCAGAACATGAAATAGAGATTTTAAACAATTCAATGTAAAAAAAGAAATTAAGCTAACTGTAAGAACCTACTAAGTGTCCATGCTGCAGGTGGCCTTAGAGCTACATGAATTATTTCAAACTGAGAAACTAATAATACCTAATTATACTAAATTGAAGGAGAAAGAAAAGATTTTGCAAAACTCTATAAATTGATAAAAACTATTGATTGATATTAGTGACTATTGACTGATTCAAAAATTTTAAGCAATATTATGTCCAAAACGAACCATATAGCAAAAAGAAATATTCACTTGGATAAAATTGGATTTACAAATGGCATACAAAGATTATAGGAAAACAATGGGCATATTTATATTGAAGATAACATTCCAGCAGTATGGTGCAGAGGAAGAAGTATTAGACTGAGGGTCGAAGGACTGGAAATCTAGTCCTAACATCTTTATTATTGTTTGACCTTAGGTAAGTCACTTAACATTTGCAGGCCTCTTTTCCTCATCTGTGGTATGAAGGGGTTAGACTAGATAGTCTCCAAGGTCACTTCTGGCTTTGTATTATAATACCTAAATTAAGAAAAAAACACTTTCAAAATGTATAACACTGATCTATGCTTAAAAAAATAAAAAAGCCTAGGCACAAAAAGAACATTAAAAGGTTATAAGAAGTGTATATGCAAAAACCACAAGCTAGGTTCATATGTAAGAGAGGAATACTAAAAGATACTAAATGTAGTTGTTGTTCTTCATTCTAGAAGTCGATCAAAATAGCATCACTACATGAGGGTCAAGTTACAGTGTGTCTGACTATTCCTTATTAGACCACTATGAGCTTAGAAGGCTATACCATAAGTTGAGCACAAAGAGTCCATTTGGACATTTGGAATTAAGATGTTTCTAAATTTGTGCATCTGTAGTTTCTTTTGAGCTCCTTCAATTCTGCTGCTCATAGAGCACAGCACCTTCTGTTTTGTGGGTATGCCATGCTGGGTGGCCTTGGGCCAGTGTTTCCCATGTCTCACAATCAATTCCTAAGTTCTTAAGAGACACCTTGGGAGTGTCCTTGTGTTACTTCTGACTTCCATGTGAATGCTTGGCGTGTGTACATTCTCAGTAAAATGGTCTTTTAGGCAAATGTAGGTTTGGCATTTAAACAATATGACCTGCTCCTCATTATTGTGCTGTCTCCAGTAGAATTTGAATGCTTGGCAGTTCACCTTGAGAAAGGACCTCAGTATCCAGTTCCTTATCTCACCAGATAATCTTGAGAGTCTTCTTAAGGCAATTCAAATGGAAGTCATTCAATTTTCTGTTATGGTTCTGGTCTGAAGCCCAGGTTTCATAGGTATACAACAATAACGTCAATACAAGGCCGTGTAGACCTTGAGTTTACTACGAATTCTAATACCTCTTAGCTCCCACACTTTCCTTAGTAGTTTCCCAAACACTGAGCTAACTCTGGCAATGTGTGTTTGTCAACCTCGTCATCTCTGTGTATGGAAAGCATACTGCCAAGGTAAGTGAACTCATCCTGAGCATTCAAAATTTCTCCATTTGCTGTTACCAAGGATACTATGTATGAATGGTATGGTGCTGGTTGATAAGAGAACTTCTGTTTTCTTGGTATTAATTGTCAGATGAAAATTAGCAGAAACAGCAGAGAATCAATTCATATTCTGTTGCATCTCAGTCTCCGAGACTGCACTGAGTGCACAATCATCTGTGAACCAAAAGTCACATATCCATTCTTCCTCCACTTTAGTCTTGCGTTGCAGCCTCTTCAAGCTAAATAATTTACCATTAGTGAGGTAGCTGACCTTTACGGTATTCTATCCACATTGAAGGTTTCTGACACATCACTGAAAACACCTTGGCAACAAAATGTGGGAGGAAGCACACATCCCTGCTTCACTCCACTGGTGACTAGGAAAGCATAAGTTCATTTTCTACCATCCAGAACACATGTGAGCATGCCAACATGAACCTAAAAGGTTTCAAATAAATATAGCAGTAGAGCAAGGAATTGCCCATTCACTATATTTTTTGACATGATTTCAAAAATACTAGTGGAAGCAAGAAGACAAAAGAATGAAATAGCAGAAAAAAATAGAGGAGGATAAAAGAGTAGAGAAATAGGAATAGTTAAAAAAAATAGTGACAGTTGACTGGGAACACATAGTCACAGAGAAGATTGATACTATATTGGAAGTGCAGGTGAATTCTAACTTCCTCTTATTTCTTTAACTTCATGAAGAGCTGTTATAAAGTCCAAAACCAAAACAAACGAACTCGGAATCTCTCTTGTTGTTCTTTTCCGTATCTACTGACTAGGAACAGTTTTAGGGGAAGGGGAGGTTGCTATGCAAAGTACTTTCACCCCAGATTGCTCTTTGTAAGCTTTATAATTTGGCTCTTCTGTTATGTTATACTTTCCTTTTTAAATAACTATATTTCAGTCGAAAACAGACATTAAAGACAAACCAAGGTGGGTAGATAGATAGATAAACAGATAAATCTGTAAATAAATCTATAGATAGAGGGATAGATAGAAGATTAAACAAATAAGTAATGAATCCTTGAGTGAATGAATGAACGTTCTGAGTCCAATGATTTGTCACATCTGAATAAGAAAGAGTAACCAAAAATAAAATGGAACATCAAAGAAATTAGGAGAAATTTATTTATTTTTAATAATGTTGAATAATTTTCAATGACATGACACTAAGTCTACATAGTCCCTGGGCTACTGTTGTTGTCTAAGTAGAGCTTGTACATTCGTGAGGAGGGAGTTTACACATATGTTCCTGGAGCACCGTCTGGTGGAAAATGTGTATGATTTTAAGTGCACAACCACAGCCAACTGATTAGCTAAATTCACCCTTCCCCCTCCATTTTTTTTTATTTTCTGAGTTTACAGAGAGCAGAAAAAGAATAGGATATTTATGGGTATATCCCTGGAAGCACTATAAAAATTATATTTTACTACCCCTCATCGTTTCACATTTTTAAATGATTTTTTAATGTTGATTTATGATTTTATGATTTTTTTGATTCAAGTATAAGATGATTGGTATTAATTGTTAGGCAAAAATTAGCAGAAACAGCAGAGGATCAATCCATAATCTGTTGTGTCTCAATCTCAGAGACTGCACTAAGTGCACAACGATCTGTGAACAAAATGTCACATACCGATTCTCCCTCCACTTTAGGCTTGACTTAAAGCTTTGTCAAGTTAAATAGTTTGCCATCAGGGTGATAGCTGACCTTGATGCTATTTTATTCCCATTGAAGGTATCTGACAACATCACTCAAAATATCATGCCAAAAAAGTGTGGGAGCAAGCACATATCCCATTGGTGACTAGGAAAGCCTAAGAAGAAAACTGTTCAAATATGTATGTTTGCATATATGCTTGTATGTATGTGTGTAAGAATATATGTATGTATACATATATATACACATACACATAATAATAGCTAATATTTATATAGGGCTTTGAAGTTTACCAAGCAATTTGCAACTAGTCTCATTTAATCCAGAAAAAAAAATCCTGACACTATAAAGTAGATGGTATTGTTATCTTCCCTTTATAGATGAGGAAACAGAGTTCAATAAGTTAAGTGAGCTGACCAGAGTTTAGGGCTGGAATAATATCAAAGATGCCTCCCAAATTCATTATCCCCAAAACAGTCAATATTTTTCTGCTTCCATATCTTTGTTCATTTAGTTCCCTATACCTGGAATTTTCTCCCTATGTCCTTTACCTCTCCACTTTTATATTCACCTTTTTATGTCTAGCTGTAATACCAATTCTTTTATGAAGCTTTTGATAAATCCAGTGTCACAAACGAAATTAAATAAACTCAGGCACACAGCTCTAAGCATAATTTGTTAGGAAAGAACAAATTTTCCAATCTCAGCTTCCTCACCACGCGAAGATCTTGAAAGAGGGCTGATAGATCACTGTTGTGGAAAAAAAGGAGGAGCATCCCAAAATTAGAAAGGAGCATCACAGATGAGGAAAACAAATTTGTTACAAAGGCAGAAACTAATAGATTTGAGACAATGTGATTGGTTGGAAATTCGGAATTCAGGGATAGGTAGAAACTACCTCGTTGGGACTCTGGGCAACTCATGGTGATGTCTACCTGCATAACTAGTGATTGTTGCAGCAGTAAAAGACCAGACTTTAAGGATTATGTTACAGAGGTAACTGACCAGACTCCCTGGGATGCACCTGCATCCTTCAGGGACAACAGATTTCAAGAACAACAGAACAGGAAAGCAACTTCTAAACTTAACTGAGAGATAACAAGGGATTTCAGGAAAGCTGAATTTTCAAACTTAATTCAAAGACAAATGAAACATGACAGGTAGTTTCACAAAACATGGGTAGTGATACAAAATGAAATCAATTACACAATGGAATCAATTTGATTTCCTCAATTTTTACCAGTCAGAAATGACATTTTCTCCTTGAACATTGTGTAGAAATTTCTTAGTATTGATCTCAGCCACTTACTATGTAGCATCGTGCATTCTATTTATTATATATGATGAAGATTATATTTACTTTTATATGATTAAGATTACCCTACCTGACTGAGGAATGCCTGATACCTAGGACTGTGTTTACACATATCATCTGCCACATGTGGAAAGCAGTTTTCCTAGGATCTTTTCCCGGATCTGCCGAGTCTTCACACAGTACACGATGGGGTTCATCAGGGGTGGCACTAACAAGAAGATATTGGCAATGAGGACCATTATGAGAGGAGATTTGTGCTTGGCAAAGCGGTGCATAGCAGCTAGAGTGATGATGGGCACATAGAAGATGAGCACAGCACAGATGTGAGAGACACAGGTATTGAAGGCCTTGAGTCTCTATGAGATAGAGGCAATGCCAAGAACTGTCTTTAGGATTAGCAAATAGGACAAAGCAATGCATGCCAGGTCCAACATGGTACAGAGTGCAACAAAAAATCCATAGACAACATTGACCCTGTTGTCAGAGCACGCCAGCTTCATGACATCCTGATGGAGACAGTAGGAGTGGGACAAGAGGGTTTTGCGACAATAGCTCAGCCTCTTTAGAGTCAATGGAAATGGAAGTACTAAAAGGAAGCTCCTAATGGCCAAGACCAGCATCATTTTGGAAATTCTGGCAGTAGTTAAGATTGAACTATATCTCAGGGGGTTGTGAATGGCTATAAAACGATCAAAGGACATGATAAGAAGCACAGATGATTCCATAAGAGTGAAACCATGGATGAAGAATTCTTGAGCAAAACAGGCATTAGGGGATATCCCTGGTGCATTGAACAAGAATATTCTCAGCATAGTGGGTAAGGAGGAGAGGGAGAGCCCCAGGTCAGAGAGGGCCAACACGCTAAGGAAATAGTACATTGGCTCATGGAGAGAGGTTTCTGTCTTGATCACAAGCAGGATGGTGCAATTTCCTAGGATGGCAATCAAATACATGAGGCAGATAGGGATAGAAATCCACATTTGAATATGCTCCAACCCTGGAATCCCAATCAAGAAAAATAGCTTAACCTCAGAGGTATTGAAGTCTGACATGATGAGAAGGAAGATAAATTCAGTTCCCAGATCTAAAATGACATGAATGGAGATTTATTTTCTGCACCTTTTGACAATATGAAGTACCAGTATAATTTACATCAAATGAGCTTTTGAAAATATCTTGATAGCTTTATTTCAATACAATTGGTTTCATTTGTAATAATCATACACACATATGTATGTATATAATATATATAATTATACACACATATATGTATATACTTTATGCATTTAAAAACATTATGATGCGAAGGGAGTCTTCAAACTTCACCATAATTCAAAGGGAGTTGATGACACCCACACAAATTAAAGAACCCTTAAACTGAGAGAAAGAGGAAGGGAGGGAGAAAAATGAGCAGGGAGGGAGTTGGAAAAGGAGAGAGAAATAGATGGAGAGGGAGAGAGACACAAACAGACAGAGACACAGAGAATTAATAAATGGGAGTGAACTCATCATCAATGAAGTTGTTCAAATAGAAAGTTAATAAATACATATTAGTTATATTAAAAAATTACTAAATATGTAGGGATTGAATTGAATGACTTCTAAAGTTCATTCATTCCAAACTTTGTTATTCTATGTTCCTAAAGAAAATGCCATGGAAGACTGTAATATGGTTAGAGATGAGTGGACTCTTGAGAAATTCTGGTTTTTAATAGCTTAAATGTTGTTAATATTAATAATTGATAATACATATAGTATTTGAAGTTTTCAAAGCATTTTATAAATATTCTCTCATCTGAATCTCAAAGTAACCCTGGGATATAGGTGCTCTTAATATCCCTATTTTACAGATGAAGAAACTCAAATAGACAGAGGCTAAATGACTTGCCAAGGTATATACAATTAGTAAGTATCAAGATTTGAATTCAGAACTTCCTGACCCCAAATCATTTTCCCCTACACCAAGCCCAAATCTATTTTTTTCTACTTTCATACATTATTTCTATTTCCATCAAATCTATTTCTTCTTCCACATGGCAGTCCTATAACTATTATAGGCCCTTATCTTCCCTACTGAAACTTCTGTAGGTTAACCACTCTACTCCTTCAACCAATCCTTTTACAACATGAACTCCTCAGGCTTCGCCATCTTGGTTGACTTTCTCTCGATACTCTTCAGTTATTCAATGTCCTTTCAAAAGTTAGAACCCGTTATCCTCAAAACTGAATACAATACTCTAGATCTGGACAGAGGGGGTCAGAACACAAAATGAGAATTGTATACTTATTCCAGAACTCTAAGTCCCAAATTCTTTACCCTAAAATGCCTCACTACTTCTTGCTCAGCAGTGGGACTTATTAAAGGCCCCATATGTTTCACAGTATGGAGAAAGTTCAAAACTTGTTCGTCAAAGAGGTGTACAAGGACAATACAAGTTGGTTCCTGGATAATTTGCATAAAATCTGGGCTAAGATTTCTCTACCAGTACCCTCTTTTCTGCTCCTTCTTGCCAGAAAAGTATATACCACCTCTCAGACTCTAAGTTTGGGGCTCTGAGAATGTTAAGAGAAAAATTTCATCAGGACCTACATGGTCACTGAATGGAACATATCTCCCTTCTATCCTTTACCCTGAGTTGGGGCTCTACTCAACTTCAATCATTCTTCCAACACTTTCTTCCTCATTCATTCCAGTATTTATTCATACATCTGAGTACACATATACTCCTTCCTACACACATATGCTTCTATATGAAAAACACATCCAAACACACACACATACACATGTACACACACATATACATATATACATATGAACTCAGAGTCCCAGAGGTGAACAGTCATTCTGTCTAATGTTTAGCTGAATATTATTATTCACACTCATATCTTAATATTCAATTATATGCTATATGTATATGCAAATAAATGGATTTGTATGCAAACACATTCACTCATACATATGCATAAGTGAAAGCATAAACAAATGTATTGATGTACTTAGAAATGAAAACGCTGTGTAATACGTATATAGATACACTCACCTCTCTCTCTCTGTCTCTCCCCGTGTATTCACACACAAACACACACACACACACACTCACACACACACATACATACATACATACACATTCATATATGGGTCCCTTCCTACGTATCTGGGTGCTCAGATTAAGGCCTGACATCTCAGACACACTATCTCCCCTCTCCCCCAGCTCTTCTTCCAATTCTCCATGTTTGAGAATTTCTGAAGAAGCGCATTGGAACATTTGGAACTTACCAGGACCTAGGCTTCTATGTAACCAAGAATTGTGCATGAGCTCAAGATAGAGGCTTCTCAGCCTCTGTGCCTAAGAGATTGCAGTTCACAGTTTATCTCATCCACCCCTCCCACTCCATAACACTCTCAGAAATTCTCTGGGGAATAGTAGAAATCTCCTCTGACTACGTGTCAACATGGAGTTTTTCCAGGGATAAACCCCTGGACTGAGTTAGGCCCTAAGGGAACAGATTTAATATTCTTATAGGTGAGCATGGCAGACAAGGGTTGAGTAGGGATGTTCAACTTTTTGGAGAGTACTGCTTTATATTTTGCAATTTTATACTGCTGGACCTAAAGGATAGCTGCAATTATATATTTGATTCACTCATTTGTTTAAGTGTTTATCAAAATTGAATTTATCAAGGGGCTGTGCAGCATCGTAAGCATTGTCAAAAGTGATGATGTTGGTGGTAGAGTTGATAAGGAAGAGGAAGAGGAAAGAGATGATGACAATTCATATGTTATATTGTGTCATATATATTATCTCTTTGGGACTTTGAAATAACCAAGTAAATGAATGAAAGAATGTATTACTTGAGAATAAATAAATATATTACTTTGAAAAAAAGAAATATACATAATTAATTTATTGTAAATTACAAAGGAATAGTCAGGTATACATAGTAGGTTTGAAGTCTCATATATAAACATCTTTTTATTATCCTATGTTATAGAAACGCTTGTTTTATTCCAAAAACTATAAATAAAATAAATTCTTAAAAATAGTATTAGCAGTCAGAAAAGGAGACAAAAGAAAAAAAGAACTTTGTGAAATAGAGAATTTGAAAGTTATTATCCCCACTTGACGGATGAAGAAAATGAGAATAATTGACTTGCCCAGGACATGTAAGTGTGACCAATTCTTGTGACTATGATGGCATTATCTTTCCACCAACAGCTAATTAAGGTGTCAGCAGCAGACTATATCATTTCTTGAGCACCCATGAAATTTTTTAAGCCAGAATTGAGCTTAAGGATTCCTGTGATCCATTGTTTAGTCTCTGCTCAGGTGAATATGTCTTCTGCTAAGTAATATACCATCAAGTATTTCTAAATAATTATTAGTCATTCCTCTCCCATCCTCATTACCTGCTTTTCCCACCATAACTCATATTTCTTTAGAACGTCATAAGATATGAATTTTTTTGCCATATATCAACTCACTTGACCTTCCTAACAATGTTGTAAAGTGGGAAGATAAAGGGAAAAACTGTAGAAAGTTTAACATTTTTGCACAAGTCACAGAGTTAGTCAGCAAGAAAACCAGGTTTCAATCCTAATTCTTCAATTCAGGATCAGGTGTTCTTCTTTCTGTACCAAAATCTCAGTTCCATGGCCTTTCCCACACAGGTTCTTCCCTTCCCAAGTAGTCCTTATCTTTTTATGACAGGAATTCAGTGGTCAGTGTTAGTACTAGAGATAAAGGTTTGCCCAAGGGAAAAGTAAGATATATTAATCTCTTCTTTTTTTTTAAGCTCAGAATTTAGTTTAAATTAGGTATTTTCTTTTTAGGATCATGGAAAGCTTAGAATGACTTTCAGTAAAGTTTTGGTTTAGTCTTGGTTCATTTTACATGTTTGTTTATGTCCGAAATTGAGTAACAATTCTATAAACATTCTTAGAGTGTTGATCTCTGACAGGTCAAGAGTCTTTATGAGGATTTAATAATCTATATAAAGGTAAAATCTATAACTAAATATTTGTGTGATTTTATTTTTATATAAGAAAACATTTTATCTGCACTGCCCCTCAGTCATTTCTGGACTACGCTAGTTCCTCTCAAACATTCGTTTCTCATTCTCTCCATTTACAAAGGTGATATGAAAAGTCCAGGAAAGCTGAAGCACCTAACGTTATAAAGTAAGTTCAAAGGTAAAACTGGAAGTGAGAACTAGAGTTTTCATCTCCCTATTTGCATCGCAAAGTTGGAAATCAGTAAGATAAGTACTGGGGCCCAAATGTATAGCGAAAATTCAAATATAATTGGTGAGTCAGTATTAGCAATCTCTGATTTGGGGGCATCCAGTTTGTATCATTTTCTAAAAGTGGGAGAGAAAATATTAAGGAAACATTAACCCAATAAACTTATATATGATTTATGGGTAAATTCTAGAATATTTTAAAGGAAGTTTATTATGAGTACTAGCAAAGTACAGTTGTGATCAGTAAGAACCAATTTAGGTTTTTCAGAAGGGAATTCCATCTTCATTTTTCTTCAGGTTACATGTCTACCATGCCATCGATTTTTCTACAGTCACTCGAAATTGTTTCCAACCTTAATTCATTGCTGAACTAGTTCTCAAATGAGAAATTACTTTCTGCCCCTATAGCTTCTCATTCTGATTTGCTGGATCCTCCCAGAACCTGCATTTTTAGAAGGAGGCAGATACCAAACCATGTTTGCACTCCTATCTAGCAACATTGCAAATTCATCCCCATAGTTCTCTATCTACTATACTTCCATGGTGAGTATCTCCATCTCTTCTCCTTCCTTCTCCCCACCAGCAGTTATCTGCCTTCCTTTTATGTGTGGTTTTCCAGTACTTCACTCTGCATCGGCTGGTTCACTGGTTTCAACTCCGTGGTATATAATTTGGGATGTCCCTCCCAAATTAAGCAGGCGCAGCTAAGTGGTGCAGTGAATAGGACACCAGTGCAGGAGTCAGGAGGACCTGAGTTCAAATCTCACCTCAGACACTGGATATTCACTAGCTTTGTGACCTTGGGCAAGTCACTTAACCCTAATTGCCTCATCCTGGGTCATCTCCAGTCATTCTGATGAATATCTGGTCACTGGATTCAGATGGCTCTGGAGGAGAAGTGAGTCTAGTGACCTGCACAGCCCTCCCTCTTTCAATAGAAAGTCAGGTGCAAGTCATGTCATCATGTCTCTGATGGCATGGTCTCTGTTGGCAATGAAGGATGAACACACACACAACAAATTAAGCTTATCACCTGGAATCATCATATTGATAGCTCAAGTCTAGATAGATATCACCTGACTCACCCTCCTGTCCCCTCAGATTAAAATGCTGGAGGATGGAGTACTAAACTCTTCTCAATGTCTTCATTTAAAGAAGTCAGAAGCAGAATTTTTGGACTCACTTCACTCTGCATCTGCCCTTCTGTCTGATTTCAGCTCCCTAGAAAAAGATGCCTTTACACTGGGTACACTGGTGTCCTCCTCCTCCCTCTCCTTTTCCAACCTCCTTTTGTCTGTCTGTACTCTTCTCCACCCCCATGACATTTTAAGCTCCTTAAGTGCAAAGCCCATCTTTCTTTTTATTATTTCTATCTACATTGCTGATATCAGGTCTTGCACAGAGTAAGGGCTTAATATTTTTATTGGATATTTCTTGGATTGGATCGTTAGAATGCAAACTCCTTGAGGGAAGAGGTTGTCTTTCTTTCTGCTTGTATTTGCATTTCAGTACTTAGCCCAGTGCCTGGAATACAGTAATTGATAAATAAATATTTGTTGATTTGACAGTGATTAGACTCAATTAATTTTTTCTTTAGAGATTGGTCAATCAAATGAAATTCCATAAACATAATATACCTGGATTTCATCAAAGAATAATAACTTCCATGAATTAGTATAAACAAGATAGAATGATATGGACAAGAGAGCAATAGATTAAAGTGGATTCAAATTTGATGGAATGGTTGGCCCAAAGAAGAATAATTAATTGATCATTGTCAAACTGGAAGGAAATCTCTAGTGGAAAATGATGGGTTTCTGTACTTGATTCTATCAATTTTACGTAGTCATCCATGACCTTCAAGAAATTATAATCAGCATATTTTCTTACTTTCAAAATTGCAGTCCACATAAAGCTGAATAAAATGGAAGTCTTGGATTGTAAGATTAAAAATTTGTGTGTATATATATATATATATATATATGTATGCACATATGTAATATGTGTGTACGTGTGTATATGTATATACATATGATTCTATCTAAAATTTATATACATTTTCATTAGAAAAAAATGATTAATAGTTCCCTCTTTTGGCTTTATTCTTTCTTTGGTTAGACTCTTTTTTCTCTCACAAAAGAAGTTTTATACAGAAATTTCTCCCGCAAAATTTTTAGAAATATTTCAGGAGAGCAGATACTAATTTATTTTGATACCACTTATATTTTGATAGAATTTGCTTATAAATTCATCTAGGTCTTTTTTCCCATTTGTCACTTACATATAGATGATGAGTAATTTGAAGTCTCATACTAACACTGGATTTTGTAAAAAAAAAAAAAAAAAAAAGAATGTTATTTTTTATTTTGATCTTTTCTCTGTATTTATTTTTCAGTAGTTGCCTAATTCCTCTAAATTCTTAGGAAACTGACGTATGATTGGGTTGTACATTTTATGATAAGTATCCTTATTTCTTCACTGTTGCGAAATCACTTTGTTCATTACATTTTTGTTCCTTTTACTTTTTTTCATTTTTCAGTTATATTTTCCTCTTAAAAGGGTTATATAACATTTTGTATATTTTCTGTTTATATAAACATATATATCATATATACATATGCTGTATGTATATATTATAATTATATATTATCTGTTTTATATAGATTTTTATAAACTCTCTGTACACATATTCCAGTATAAAATAAAAACTGAGTTAAGGGTATGAATGACATAAGGATTACGTAAGGATGACTTCAGTTTAACTAGTTTCAACAGATAGACAACAGCTTCCTGGGTATAGGAGGATACAGAAGAGGATGTGAAAGGTCTAGAATATATGTTTACTTCCATAAAGAATCATCGGTAGGTCAGTTTTGAAATAGAGGTACTCAATCCAGCTAATTTCCATAATTGCATTTTTTTTATTGAAGTATGGTGTATAAATCTTCAATACATCTATGTTTAATATTCCATATTTTATGCCTATCACATGATCAGTTACTATAACTGTGCCATTGATTCTGAATTCATATATATTCTAAAATATTTCTATTCAGAATTAAACATATTATTCATATCTATTTTTACCAACAATCCATTCAGGTATCTCCCCCTGTACTTCTATTGCCCTTAAGTATTCATTCTTCTCTCTTTAACACTTAATGTGACAGGTTGTTTGGGATGAGTGTATGTGTGTGGGTTCATGCATGCGTATATGCACATGAATGTATTTTATACAATGGCTTTACACTAAGTATGAGACCATTCACTTAATTATGTAGTATTTCATTTTAAATCCACTTATTTACTTTCTTGATTTTCTCCTATTAAAAATGTTAGCATATTCAATACTCTGCTCACGTTCTTCACTGGTTTCTTCTAAATGAATTGCCCAAATTCCTTTTTATTGCCTCTAAAGCTTCAATTCTTGAGGAGTTATGTTGATATATAAATATTTTTTTCTTTGCTCAAGGGGTCATATTATAATTTTATGTACTATTTCTCATATAGACTGCGGTTCTGAGAAAAATATAGATTTTCATTGATATTGAAGGGGGTACTCTTTGTTGTTTTCAATATTTATTGTGTTAATTTTATGAAATACATTTCTTATTGAGTAGAATGGATTTTTTCCCATCTATTCCTACCTGGTGGAGATTATTAAGCTTGTTTTGGTCCCTTGTTTCAAATACTTCTTGGATTTTTAGAAATTTTATTTTTGCTATTAATTCCTTCAGAGACCTATAATCCACAAATTTTCTCCGAATAGCATTATTTTTAAAACTGGTCACATTGAGTTCCATAGGTGCTATTCCAATGGTGTTTTTAAGAGATTTAGATGCCTGTCAGATGAAATCACTCCACTAATCAATAATTTCCACATGCTCCTCAGTTTTTTACTCAAAATTCTTTCACACTTGACCTAAATTTATATTTCCAACCAGATTATATTTGCCTCACTTCACACTCCCGGTATTGAATATGATCTACCTTTCTTAAGTTATTTATGCATTTCACTCCCCCTCCTACAAGTTTGAACTGCCTTTCTCTTATGCTTGGAATGCTTGGAATGGATTCCCTCCTCATGTGTGTCTGTTAGAATCTCTAGTTTTATTCAAGACACAGGTTAAATGCTACCTTCCATATGAAGATTTTCTTTACATACATTCTGCCCCAGGCTTGACACACAATACGTTGCACCACCTAGCTGCCCCTATTAAATCATAAATTTGAGATGTTAGTTTGGGTTCTCTGATTCCAAATTCAATGAGTATTCATGGGCTAATGAGTCAAATTTAAATTCCTTACACTAGATATTAAAAACTCTTCTAACATAGCCTAATATCTCTAATCTCATCTATCATCATTCCTCTAGGTAATTTAGTGTGTAATCTTTAGGGCAAAGACTTTTTTATTTCATTTTTGAATCCCCAGGGCCTAGCACAGTGGCGTGCATAGAATCAGTCTTAAGAAATGTTGGATGCTTAATTGATTGATGAATAAACACATGAGTTTTCCATCATGTCATTTTTTTTTCCTATTTAATAGTTATTATAAGATTGGTCCTTGTGGTCTAGAGACCACCATTGCAGTCTCTTCTTAAGGGAAACTGTAGCTTTAACTTGAAAAATAAAAGGGATAAAAGGATAGTGAGTAATTTTTTAAGGTCTTGTAAACTTAAGTGGACCCGTGTCTCTGTGCTCCCCAAAGCAGCACTTCATTTATGTGAGTTACACTTTGCGTTGTGTATGCCTAGGTTGAATGTAAGGTCCCATTTCCTGTCTTCTCTTCCGTCTCTATTTCCTCTTCCCACTTTTCTTATTGCTTGCACTAAAGCTTTTCATTGAACAAATTCACATTGTTTTCCATATTATTCTCAGCCCTTGAACCTATTAAGAGATTGTTTTCCTGGACATCTCCAGTTGGTCCAGAGGCCTTTCCTTAGACACCAACTGAATATCTCTACGAGAACTTAACCTATTGTAGCCACACCTATACTGGTGGGGTAGAGCACTGTGAGCCCAGTTGTCAACAGGGGAAACCTATGTCCTTCAAGGAGAGTCTCCCTAATACCAGAGGACTAGCTCTCATAAAACAATTAGTTCAGTGAGCAGAATGACAAAACAAATGTTTGAGTTCCTTCCTGTATCCCTATTAACTATTTAAACTCCTGTTCATATTTCACCTGTTTTCTTTCTTGGCTTCCTCTGCCACTGTTATTTACTGATTCAAACACCAGTAGCAGCCACCATTTTTTTTTGCAGCTGCTCTGTACTTTATCATGTATTACGTTGTTATCTTTTCATAGCTTTGATCTACTTCCCAAATAATAGAAATCCCTTGAGGAAAAGTCATTATTTTAAACAATTTTATAGCTTTAATCGTATGTTGAACTGTGCCATGCCCAAAGTAGATGCTATGAAAAGTTTTACTGATCTCTCTAAGTAAAGGATAAGCAAGAAAAAATGATCAAAGATTGCTTTTAGTCAGTAGAAGACTCAGGATGAGTAGCCAGTCCTGATCCCTGAGGCATTTATATTTAATACAAACCCAAGTTCTATAAATAGATCCAGTAACTGAATCCATGAAATGTAGTTCTCCTTCTGATAAGAAGAATCACCAGAATTGGTGATTCAAACAAACTACACAAACATATGGCAGTAGATGAAAGTGGCAATAAGTCTTGTGTGTGTGTTTGTCCTTCATTGCCTATGGCATTCACACCATCAGAGAAATGATGACATGACTTGCACTTGACTTTCTTTTGAGTGAGGTTGTGCTGTGCAGATCTCCAGCCTCATTTCTCCTCCAGAGCCATCAGAATCCAGTGATCAGATACTCATCAGAATGACTGGAGATGAACCAGGATGATGTAGTTGGGGTTAAGTGACTTGCCAAAGATCACACAGCTAGTAAGTGTCAAGTGTCTGAGGTCAGATTTGAACTCAGCTCCTTCTGGCTCCTGCACTGGTGTTCTATCCACTCCACCACCCACCTGCCCACAATAAGTCTTACCAAAGATATCAAGACATGGTATCTTTAGGAGAAATCTAGGTTTCTCTCTAGCAGGATATGGCAGAGTTTGAAAATGAAAAGGACCTTGATAATAATAGATAAGGCAGAAAAGGCTAGATCTAAGTGTATTATATAAGAAGTGTGGCATGGTGAAGGTAGATCAAGTATACTACCATCTTATGGATCCCACTCAGATCCTAGTCATCTTTTGTTATGTAGTTGCCCATACCAGGTATAGTCCAGCCTTGTTGGGAATAATGTCCACTAATCCATAGGAAGTGGCAGTGCAAAGGCTTTATATACTGTTCAAACTCCTTCTAATTTGATGGGCAGGGAGGGGCATTCATAGCACCAATACTACCACCATTACAACCACCATACCAGCCTCCCTCACCACATAAATATCTGGGAAAAAGAACTTGCTATTCCATGCTAGGAGTCTGTTGACAAAAAAATGAGATAAATGAATGGATCAATCCACAACAAATTATTAATTATATTGCTGTCTTTCTCCTTCATTTTTCAAGAGGACCATGGCATCAGAGAAATGATGACATGACTTGCACTTGACTTTGTTTTGAGTGAGGGAGGGCTGTGCAAGATTACCAGCCTCACTTTCTCCTCCTGAGCCATCTGGCTCCAGTAACCAGATATTCATCAGGATGACTCAATTAATTATACACTGTATGCTAGGTATTATAGAGGGCTCTCAATATACAGATACAAAAGTGACACAGGCAAGAAGTTAAGCAATTTGAATGAGGTTTAAAAATCAAGAACATTTAGAACACAATGGAAGAGACAAGTCCCAGATCTGAAAGTGAAGGGCAACCTTATTTGGAGAAGGTTAAAAGCTATGCTGAAGATGTGAGCCTAGAAGGTAAGAAGGGCAGGGACTTTGGTAATATAACAAAGACCAGGGAGTGATAGTCCACAAACTGTCATTCAGCTAGACTACCTTGCTCATGTTTCATTAGTTTCACTTGTCACTCTGACAATTACTGCAAACAGTTTTCCAACAACTTCTGTTTTTACCAGACTCACAGTTCTTCTATTCTAGAAGTCTCCATTGGTGATCACTCATTCAAACAGGTTCCCCTGTTTCTGAGGTCAAGGATATTCCCATTTTTTCTCTGTGAACTAGAACTTATGGATTGGAAGTAGATGAGTGACTATAAAGTGGCTGGTGTTCAAGCTGTGGATTTTTGAACCATACTTGAGACCTATCCATTCTGTGCTTCAGATTCCAAGCATAGGGGATCTTCATCAGAGGGATTATGAGGTAGGGTAGAGAGAAAAGAAACAAACAACCATGAAAGTAAAAGTAGAAAAAAATACTGTAGGCTTCATAGGATCATTTCTTGAATTTACCCTAGTCAGACATGCAAATTGGATAGACATTCTTTTGTGATCCCCTACCATGTCCATCTACCATGACCTCCATCCTGATTATTTTTTTCATTTTCTGGCCTGGTATTCAAGAATTCTTTTTGAGGTATTCACCTCGCCTCTGGTCAGTTGTGTTGGGCAAAGGAGGTTTGCAAGTCACAGAGCAGTGCTGCTATCTCACCATATTTAGATACTTCATATGGGATCACAGAGAGCAATGAAAAGGGAGGGGTGGGTTCTTTCTGGAAGAAGTCAGCACCTAGGTCATGGTACTCTATGTGGGTAGAGTTATGAGTTAAGTGTTGGAACTTGTTTTGTTCTCTGTTTCCATCTCTAGCTCCTTCTTCTGACTCTGTTTCTCTTCTCTGTCTCTCCTCTTTCTCTCACATTGTCTCTGTCACAATCTGTTTCTGTTTCTCTACTCTCTGTCTCTCTCTTTTTCTCTATTGTCCATCTCTATCATTATCTATCTACTTCTCTCTCTCCATATATATACAGATATATATATATGCATCTTTTATATAAAGCATAGATTCATGTAAAATATTTATGCATATATGTGTGCTTTTATGTATATATGTATAGGTGTATTATATGTGTGTGTGTGCATAATCAATGACTCAGATGAAGGTGTAGTTACACCAGCTAAATGAAGGGATAGATACACCAACTTTCCAAATTTGCAAATGACAAAAAAAACAATAGAGAGAACAAGATGCTAATTAATATAAATATGATCCAAAATTATCCTGACAGGGTGAAAGTTAAGAAAATTATACGTAAAAGGGCTAAATCCAATATCCTGAAACACATGTTGAAAAATAAAATGCTAAAGTGTTGAAAGGGAGGGGTGTGTTTAGACCCACAAATCATATTAAAAACAAATTTTTAAAAGATGGTTTCAGTAATCTAAAAACTGAATCAATAGTATACCATGATCTAAAAGCCAAATAACCTTAACATAATCTCAAATGGTACTGAGAGGCATAGTGATCAGGTAACTAATGTGATGGTCATATTATACTCTGTTTATTAGATCACACCTGGAGTACTTTGTTCATTTCTCGATGTCTCATTCTAGGATGGTACTGATAACCCAAAGCAATGCTAGAAAAGGGTTACTAATATAATGAGGAGATCAGATGTGTCATATGAAGAACCACTGAAGGAACTAGAGATATTGAAGCTGAAGAAGAGAAAATTGAAATGAAAGAGGGGAATAATCATTTTTTTCAAATATTTGAACCACAGTTAGATGGTTAGATGGATTAGACTTACTCTCTGTGGCTCCAAAGAGAACTAATTCTAAAAACTAGAGGTTGCAAAGAGGTATATTTCAGTTGAATTAAAGGACCTTCTTCACAATTAAAGCAATCCAAACTGCTAGTTTCTGTTCATAAAAATTTCTAGGTAGAACTTAGAAGACTACTTACCTGTCACGTTGTAGGAAAAAAAAAACTGTTTTAATGCCCCTCTTAATCTCCTTTTATTTATGAAATACTGTCTATTTAGGGGTAGCTAGGTGGATAGTGGAAAGAGCACTGGGCTTTGAATGAGTAAGATATCTTCATGAGTTCAAATCTATCCTGAGACACTTACTAGTTGGATGACCCTGTGCAAGTCAATGAACACTGTTTGCTTCAGCTTCCTAATCTGTAAAATGAGCTGGAAAAGGAAATGACAAACCACTCCAGGATCTTTGCAAAAAAAACCTCAAATGGGGTCATGAGGAGTCAGACATGATTGAAAAACAACAACAAAAATGAAAAGGTGGCAGTGGTCAACAAAGGACTGGCATTCAAGGATAAAACCATGGTCCAACTCGGCCAAGAAAAAAAGTTCAGGACCAAAAACTCAAGAATGTGTAAAACACTGACAATCATTCCAATCCAAATCTCATTTGTTCCATGCCTCTCTCTGCCTGGGGAAGAGAAAGCTTCATAAGGTATCGTATGATACCTACTAGAACTTTCATTTTTCCAAATGTTTGTTGGGGGGTTTTGTCCTTTTATCTTATGTGAGTTTAATAGTTTCCCAAAATTTCAGATTTAGAGTCAACTTCAGATGTCATGTCTAAAGGATAAGATGAATAGTGTTCTCACAATGGTAATTAGGGGGAGCAAGAGCAAGTATTATCATTTCCACTTCATGAGTGAAAAAAAAAAAAGGTATGGAACTGAGTGATGGCTAAGTGATCTCCTAGAGTGAAATAGTGGGAGATCTGGGAGCAGATCTCCCAATTCTGAGCCTAGTGGTCTTTTTCCTATACTACAGTTCCTTGTAGATTTTGCTACAAATATAGAGTCAGACAGAACCGAAAATGGCTTGACAAAAGTGCAGTTATACTTTAGCTTCATTTCTGGTGAAGTCTAAATTTGTGTGAGGTTTGGTGAAACAATTATCAGGTACTATTGGATCTTGAACACTAAGATTCGTGAAACCAGGACAGATATTAAAATGTCAAGATGCCCAAAACCTGCCTCAAAGAGGGGTCACCAATCTGTGTAGTTCACTTCCAGACACACCCTAGATTATGTAACAGCCACCATCTACATTATCCAAACTTTATCAAATCTTTTTCGTATTATTTCCTACTAGATGTCCTTTCCCAGTCTAGTTCATTTCTCTGTGACTTTGTACCTCTTCAGTATCTTAGCCTATGAAATTCACATCATGATCAATGATGAGAGAGAAAAAATTCAAGATTTCCCAATTGATTGACATATATGACTTCTTTTAACAAGTTTTATTTTTTTTCACCAACAACCACATATCATTTCTCAGTGTTTTATTAGAGATCACTCTGAACTTGAGATTAGTTTTCTGTCCCAGATGGATGTTGTTGATCATTATAATATATCTGAACTCCTTCTGTCTTTTATCTGATTGTGCTGTGCATATTACTGTTCTTCAGAACCTAGTATATCATGGATGGTGATTCTTGACAACCATTGATATACTACTGGTTGAAAAATAAATGAGAGACCAAGACAAATACTTGAGAAGAACTTTAGAAAAATATTGTGTTGTTCAAATTCTTATTCTCTGACTGTTGGATGATTTAACTATCAACAAGAAATTCATAAATATTTACTATTCCAAGTGCTCTTTGTGTGCTTGTGATAAAAAGACAAAAGGAAATATTTAGAGTTTACATTCTATTGGAAAAGCAAAGTGTAAATGTAAAGGTCTAAATGAAATACATATTGTGTACAT
This sequence comes from Notamacropus eugenii, assembly GCF_028372415.1. NCBI lineage: Eukaryota > Metazoa > Chordata > Mammalia > Diprotodontia > Macropodidae > Notamacropus > Notamacropus eugenii. Next base: position 93,285,685 of record NC_092876.1, read on the forward strand.
ACAAAATAATATGTGGAGGCCATTGCAACACTAGCATCTAGGGAATTGAGAAAGAAATTATGTAAGAGTTAATATCTGAACTGCGTTTTGGAAGAAGCTACTTCCTTCAAAGTTGTAAGAGACAAAGTAATGAATAGGAATTGAAAGAATGGAAGACAAAAAGAAAAAGGAAGAAAGAAAAGAAGGAAGGAAGGGAGAGAGGGAGGGAAATGGGGAAGAAGGAAGGAAGAAAGAAAAGAAGAAAAGGAGAAAGATGGAGTTGAGATTACTGAGAATTGGATACACACTATGTACAAGGTAGAGCAGCAGCTGATTTAGCTGAGCCTAGTCTCCCCAGGCCACAGTCCAGATTTCTCCTCACTAGAGAATAATAATGATAATGAGGAAAGTGCAGATGCCATGGGTAAGAAGAGAACTGGAAAGTGATACAGATGCCTACTTCTGGGCAATACAAAGCAATAAAATCTGGAAATAAGGAGATAATTGCTAACTTTGGAGAAAACTATTTCAGTTGGGTGATGAGGTCAGTCTTCTGAGTACAAAGATTTCAGGAGTGAATGTGAGGGAGAAAGTAGAGGCAATATAGACAGAGGGAGTGAATATTGGTGTGGTAGGGTTGGCGTGGGGACTGGGGAGCTGCCAGAGAAGTCAGAGGAGATGAAAATTTGGCAACTTTTTGAATGTGTGGTGAGGGAAAGTGAAGATTCAAGGGTAACTCTGAGGTTGTGAAAGATGGCTGTATCCTTACAGAACCAGTTATTGAAGAAGCAGGTTTTTGAGAGTTAAGTAACTGTGCATGCACCAATATTTGGGGAAAAAAAGTTTTGTGGGAATTAATAATCCTACTCACAGGGAACACGTATGGGAAATAGATAGAGCATTGTGCTGGGAATCCAGAGGCTTCAACTGTGTTATATGGTCTGTGAAAATGGGTAAGTCACCAATGGGCAAGATACCCTCTGGTATCTCTCTCTCTCTTTTTTTTTTTTTTTAACAATTTTAACAATCAATGCTCCATGTTCCAAGGGTCTTTCTTTCTCTAACGTTCTATGTTCTATATTCAAAAATTCCTTTCAGTTTTGTCATTTTGTGCTCTATTTCAAGTTGTCATCTTGCTCTCTTATTCTTTATTTTATAATCTATATTCTATCCTGTTTTAAACATTCTATATTCTATAGACTCTGTCCCCAGCAGCAAGGGTAACCTGTAATGAACAATATAATAGTTTTTGCCCACTTCCCCTTGTCATAATGGTAAATGCTTGTGAGCTATCAGCTTATGGTTAAGTGTAGGTCTGAGGGTAGGGTAGGGGCTCATTCTTTGACAGCAAAGTTGTCCAGTGAAGAGAGTGTCAAAACCTGGCATCAGGATGACTTAAGTTCTAATTTGGGATCAGACATTTTCTAGTTGTGTTACCCTAGATAAACCCCTTTATTTGTGTTTGCCTCAGTTTCTTCAGCTGTAAAATGGGGATAATAAGAGTACTTCACACTGAGGTTGCTGTAATTGAATTTAAAAGAGGTAAATAAGTATAAATCACTTGGCACAGTGTCTGGGACATAATAACTTCTATATAAAAGCAATTATAATGAAGATGATGATGATGATGATGATGATGATGATGATGATGATGATGATACTGATGATGTTGTATGACAAGGAATCAGTATTTAAGCAGGGTTGAATTTAGTCTTTACTAGCATTTGGGCTTAGTTTTTGACTAGGATTAGAGCACAGTCTACGTCCAGATGTAGAGCTGATCTATGCCCTTGGTTAAGGAGCAATCTATTGTCAGGGTTAGGAATATTTCTTTAATGGAAAAACATGGTTTTCCTCTATGGGAAGTCAAGTATCTACTGCGATTAAACCTATGTTGTTGGTCTCACAAGTGCCGTGGTCTAATTGCTTGCCTCATAAACATTTTTTGTCAGTGATAAAGTCATCCTTAGACTAGTAATATGTGTACAAGAGTAATTAGGGCTAGATACTAGCAAGAAATTTCCAGTGAGGAAAATGAAGCAAAAAGTAGAGAAATGAGAAATCTAGAAATACAGAGGAATGGCTTTTTTTGAAATTCTTCAGAATAGGAAAAATGTAGCCCTCATTTTGGTTTGGATCAAATGAAGTCTTATCGAGAGTTATGGGGATGGTTCTGATAACTTCGGGAGAACATTTCCAGCGTTAGGTTTATTAAGGCAATATTATATTGTAGAAGGAACCCAAAATCTGGCAGCAGAAGATTAGGATTAAATCCTGAACCTTCCATTTATTATCTGTGTGACACTAGGGAAATTACTTAGCTTTTCTAGACCTTAGTCTACTTATCTGGAAAATTATGCAATTAGGCTGGATGATTTTTAAGATTTCTTGGAAACTCTAAGTCTTATGATGCTACCTAATTGACCCATCTAATTCCTGTCCAGGCTTGTACTGATCATAGTGACTATTCAGTTCAGCATAGAGAGTGGAAATGTGAATATTCCTCCTCCCACCATCCAACATGATGCTGAAATCCTTTCAAAATAGCACTGTCAGACCTTATACCTTTCTCTTAAGTGGCCTGCCTGGACTAGAGCATATCCATATCTCCATCTCTATGTTTTCTATGTACCTTGTATTCATCCTGGGGAACTGCATGATCCTCTTCATTATCAAGACAGAATCTTCACTCCACCAACCCATGTATTTCTTCCTGTCTATGCTAGCATTGACAGACCTGGGCCTGTCCATATGCACCCTTTCCACAGTACTGAGCATTTTCTTATTTGGAGCCTGAGAGATTGACCATGATGCCTGCTTCATTCAGCTCTTTTTCATCCACTGCCTGTCTTTCCTAGAATCCTCAGTGCTCCTTTCAATGGCATTTGATCGTCTTGTTGCCATCTGCCGCCCTCTGAGATATGCCTCCATTCTTACCAACAAGGTTGTCAGCAGAATTGGGCTGGGCTCCTTGGGTTGGAGTGTGGCACTCATCTTCCCACTCCCTTTCTTGCTCAAACTCTATTGCTTCCCCTATAGTGGATCCCAAGTCCTCACCCATTCCTACTGCCTGCACCAGGAGGTCATGAAGCTTGCATGTGCTGACATTACTGCCAACATCATCTATGGCATCCACTGTGGGAGTGGACTCCATGCTCATCCTTCTCTCCTGTGTGTTGATTCTCCACACTGTGTTGGCCATTACCTCCCAGACTGAGCACCTCAAAGCCCTCAACACTGTGTCTCCCACATTTGTGCAGTACTGCTCTTCTACACACCCATGATAGGCCTATCAGTCATTCACTGATTTGGGAAGCAGGCTCCTCACTTGATTCAGGTGGTCATGGGGTTTGTTTACCTTCTGGTCCCACCTTTGATGAACCCCATTGTCTACAGTGTGAAGACCAAGCAGAGCAGGGATCGCATTATCCAAGCCCTCCATTGCTAGCAGTGGCTAAAACTGGAACCAGTTATTCCCTAGATAGAAAATGCTCCTTCAGCTTTTCATATTCATGAGATTTGTAGGATGGGAGGAATGGGTGCTTAGCGATGAGGGAAAAAGACGACCCAGTTAGAAAGGCATCCATGTTAACAGGATGATCATTAATGAGCCCTTCTCGAATCATAATTAAATAATTTACTTCCTTGTCATGACTTATTTGTGTGTGTGTGTGTGTGTGTGTGTGTGTCCTGCATCTATGTATACTTGGAGATGGTTAATTTTGTATAATGACAGGGACAGTGACAATGATAATAATATCACCAACAAGACTTGTTCATAGAAGGACATGAAGAAGAATTATACAGGCTAGGAAGGGTATCCCTGTATCTTTGGGGGGAGTACCCACAAGTATGGGAAACAGATAAATAATCATATAGTATGTTCCTGTAGCACTTTCAAATACTTTTTTATGGAGCATAAAAAAAAAACACATTTTGATATAGCCCAGTACATATGACCATCTCCATTTTCCATATGAGGATAATGAGGCTCAGAGAGGTCAAATTATTTACTTACAGAATGCAAATGTCAAATATCAGAAAGGAGGATTTGAATTTACATGTCACTAACTTCAAATACAGCAATCTAATCACTCATCCATCTTTGAAGTATGTGTTTTCAACGTGAAGATGAAATATGTATTAGTATGATATAGTAGACAGTGTGGCAGACACAGATTAAAGCAAATACTTGTTCAAGTCCTGCTTCTGACACTTGCTGTCTCCATGAGAATAAAGTCCCTTAACTTCTCCCAGATTTAGTTTCCTCATCTGTAAAGTGGAATAATACTTCATATAGTACCTATCCCTCAATATTGCATTGAGGATTAAAGGAAATAATGTGTGACATGTACTAGGCAAATGATAGTTATTTTAACGTGTGAAAAGCTCTGTAAAAGTACCATATGTCAAATAATTGAAAGCATAACCTACAATATATAAAAAATATGCAGTGTGTCCCCAGATTCTATTCGAATCCACTGAAGTTTAAACTGTACTGAGATTTTTGAAAAGTTCTATACAGTGCTTATATTTATATGCCAAATGTAAAACACACACACACACATACACACACACACATATATATATATATATTCAGCATAGCTTTTTCTTAAGTCAGAAACAGTAGATACTTTCTAATATTTGACTAAACCCATATGTGATAATTGATATCTTAAGGATTTAAGAATATTACATTCTCTCTCTTTTATCCCTACCCTGTTTTCTATTGTTGAAGCTTCTTGAAAATATGTATTCTTGACATAAAAAGGAAAGTTTGGAAGGGGCGTTGTTTGGAAGAAAAAGAAATAATTAATTTCATTTTGGTCACTTCGTGTTTGAAATGTCTGTGGGAATCTATATATTTTATATAAAATGTCTAATTAGCAGAAACAGCAGAGAATCAATTCATATTCTGTTGCATCTCAGTCTCTGAGACTGCACTGAGTGCACAATCATCCGTGAACAAAAAGTCACATATCCATTCTCCCTTCACTTTAGTCTTGGTTTGCAGACTCTTCAAGCTAAACAATTTACCCTTGTTGGGATAGCTGACCTTTACGGTATTCTATCCACATTGAAGGTATCTGACAACACCGCTGAAAACATGTTGTTAAGAAAATGTGGGAGCAAGTACACATCCCTGCTTCACTCCAATGGTGACTAGGAAAGCATAAGATCATTGTCTACTATCCAGAACACATGTGAGTATGCCATCATGAAACTAAAAGATTTCAAATAAATATAGCAGTAAAGCAAGGAATTGCCCATTCACTGTATTTGTCTGACATAGTTTCAGAAATACTAGTGGAAGCAAGAAGACAAAAGAAGGAAATAGAAGGAAAAAAATAGAGGAGGATAAAAGAGTAGCAAAACAGGAATAGTTATTAACAGAATGGTGACACTTACCTGGGAAACCACAGTCAGAAAAAATTTACACCATATTGGAAATGTGGGTGAATTCCAACTTCCTCTTATTTCTTTAACTTCATGAGGAGCTGCTATAAAGTCCAAAAGCAAAACAAAAGAACTCGAAAACTTTCTTGTTGTTCTTTTCCGTATCTACTGACTAGGAACAGTTTTAGGGGGAAGGGAGGTTACTATGCAAAGTACTTTCACCCCAGCTTGCTCTTTGTAAGCTTTATAATTTGGCTCTTCTGTTGTTACAGTTTTCTTTTTAAATAACTATATTTCAGTCCATCACAGACATTAAAGACAAACCAAGGTGGGCAGATAGATAAATAAACAGATAAATCTATAGATAAATCTATAGATAGAGGGATAGATAGAAGATTAAACAAATAAGTAATGAATCCTTCAGTGAATGAATAAATGTTCTGAGTCCAATGATTTGCCACTTCTGAATAAGAAAGGGTAAACCAAAAAAAGTATTGGATCATCAAATAAATTATGAGAAATTTTCTTATTGTTAATAATGTTGAATAATTTTCCATGACGTGACACTAAGTCTACATAGTCCCTGGCCTAGTGTTGTCTAAGTAGAGCTTCTATGTTTGTGAGGAGGGAGTTTATACATATGTAGCTGGAGGAAAATGTGTGTGTTTTTAAATGTGCAACTGTGACCAACTAATTTGCTAAATTCACTCCCCTCAATTTTTATTATTTTCTGAGATTACAGAGAGCAGAGAAAGAGTAGGGTATTTATGTCTATATTCCTGGAAACACTATAAAAACTATATTTTACTACCCCTCATCATTTCACATTTAGGATTCAAGTATAGGATGACTGGTATTAATTGTTAGGCAAAAATGAGCAGAAACAGCAGAGGATCAATCCATAATAAGTTGTATCTCAATCTGAGACTGCACTGAGTGCACAACCATCTATGAACAAAAAGTGACATACCAATTCTCCCTCCACTATAGTTTTGACTTACAGTTTTGTCAAGTTAAGTAATTTGCCATCAGTGTGACAGACATCTCACCTTGATGCTGTTTTATTCCCATTGAAGGTATCTGATAATATCACTGAAAATATCATGCCAAAAAAGGGTGGGAGCAAGCACATATCCCATTGGTGACTAGGAAAACCTAAGGACAAAAACTGTTCAAATATGTATGTTTGCATATATGCTTGTATGTATGTGTGTAAGAATATGTGTATGTACGCAAATATATACACATACACATAATAATAGCTAATATTCACATAGGGCTTTGAAGTTTACAAAGCAATTTGCAAATAGTCTCATTTAATCCAGAAAAAATAATCCTGACCCTATAAAGTAGATAATATTATGATCTTCATTTTATAGATGAGGAAACAGAGTTCAATAAATTAAGTGAGCTGACCAGAGTTTAGGATTGGAATAATATCAAAGATTCCTCCCAATTTCATTATCCCCAGAAGTCAATAATTTTCTGATTCCATATCTTTGCTCATTTAGTTCCCTTTACTTGGAATTTTCTCCCTATGTCCTTTACCTCTCCACTTTTATATTCATCTTTTTATGCCTAGCTATAATACCTTTTATGAAGCTTTTGATAAATCCAGTGTCACAAATGAAATTAAGTAAACTCAGGCACACAGCTCTAAACACAATTTATTAGCAAAGAACAAATTTTCCAAGTAACAGTCTCAGCTTCCTCAGCGCACTAAGATCTTGAAAGAGGGCTCATAGATCACTGTTATGGATAAAAGGAGGAGCATCCCCAAACTAGAAATTAGCATCGCAGATGGGGAAAACAAATTTGTTACAAAGTCAGAAGTTTATAGATTTGAGAAAATGTGATTGGTTGGAAATTCAGAATTCAGGGCTAGGTAGACACTAACTGCTTGGTCCTCTGGGCAACTCATGGTGATGTCTACCTGCATACCTAGTTATTGTTGCAACAATAACAGACCAGACTTGCTGTAACGATTATGTTACAGAGGTAACTGACGAGACTCGCTGGGATGCACCTGCATCCTTCAGGGACAACAGATTTCAAGAACAACAGAACAGGAAAGCAACTTCTAAACTTAACTGAGAGATAACAAGGGATTTCAGGAAAGCTGAATTTTCAAACTTATTCAAAGACAAATGAAACATGACAGGGAGTTACACAAAACATGGGTAGTGATACAAAATAAAATCAATTACACAATGGAATCAATTTGATTTCCTCAATTTTTACCAGTCAGAAATAACATTTTCTCCTTGAACATTGAGTAGCAATTTCTTAGTATTGATCTCAGCCACTTACTATGTAGCATCGTGCATTATATTTATTATATATGATGAAGATTATATTTACTTTTATATGATTAAGATTACCCTACCTGACTGAGGAATGCCTGATACCTAGGACTGTGTTTACACATATCATCTGCCACATGTGGAAAGCAGTTTTCCTAGGATCTTTTCCCGGATCTGCCGAGTCTTCACACAGTACACGATGGGGTTCATCAGGGGTGGCACTAACAAGAAGATGTTGGCAATGAGGACCATTATGAGAGGAGATTTGTGCTTGGCAAAGCGGTGCATAGCAGCTAGGGTCATGTTGGGCACATAGAAGATGAGCACAGCACAGATGTGAGAGACACAGGTATTGAAGGCCTTGAGTCTCTCTGAGAGAGAGGCAATGCCAAGAACTGTCTTTAGGATTAGCAAATAGGACAAAGCAATGCATGCCAGGTCCAACATGGTACAGAGCGCAACAAAAAATCCATAGACAACATCGACCCTGTTGTCAGAGCATGCCAGCTTCATAACATCCTGATGGAGACAATAGGAGTGGGACAAGAGGTTTTTGTGACAATAGCTCAGCCTCTTTAGAGTCAAAGGAAGTGGAAGTACTAAAAGGAAGCTCCTGATGGCCAAGACTAGCACTATTTTGGAAATTCTGGCAGTAGTTAAGATTGAACTATATCTCAGGGGGTTGTGAATGGCTATAAAACGATCAAAGGACATGATGAGAAGCACAGATGATTCCATAAGAGTGAAACCATGGATGAAGAATTGTTGAGCAAAGCAGGCATCAGGGGATATCCCTGGTGCATTGAACAAGAATATTCTCAGCATAGTGGGTAAGGAGGAGAGGGAGAGCCCCAGGTCAGAGAGGGCCAACATGGTAAGGAAATAGTACATTGGCTCATGGAGAGAGGTTTCTGTCTTGATCACAAGCAGGATGGTGCAATTTCCTAGGATGGCAATCAAATACGTGAGGCAGATAGGGATAGAAAGCCGTCTTTGAGTATGCTCGAATCCTGGAATCCCAATCAAGAAAAACAGCTTAACCTCAGAGGTATTGACGTCTGACATGATGAGAAAGAAGATAAATTCGGTTCCCAGATCTAAAATGACATGAATGGAGATTTGTTTTCTGCTTCTTTTAGCAATATGGAGTACCAGTATCATTTACATCAAATGAGCTTTTAACAATATCTTGATAACTTTATTTCAATATAATTGATTTCATCTGTAATAATTACTCACGCATATGTATATATATATAATATATATATAAATATATATAATTATACACACATATATGGATATACTTTGGGCATTTAAAAACATTATGATGAGAAAGGAGTCTTCAAACCACCATGATTCCAAAGGGATCTGTGACACACGCAAATTAAAGAACCCTTGAACTGAGAGAAAGAGATAGCAAGGGAGGGAGAGAAATGAGAAGGGAGGGAGTTGGGAAGGGAGAGAGAAATAGATGGAGAGGGAGAGAGACACAAAGAGACAAAGATACAGAGAATGAGAAAATGGGAGTGAACTCATCATTAATGAAGTTGTTCAAATAGAAAGTTAATAAATACATATTAGTTGTATTAAAGAATTACTAGATATGTAGGGATTGAATTGAATGACTTCTAAAGTTCATTCATTCCAAAATTTGTTATTCTATGTCCCTAAAGAGAATGCCATGGAAGACTGTAATATGGTTAGACATGAGTGGACTCTTGAGAAATTCTGGTTTTTAATAGCTTAAATGTTGTTAATATTAATAATTGATAATACATATAGTATTTGAAGTTTTGCAAAGCATTTTATAAATATTCTCTCATCCGAAGTAACCCTGGGACATAGGTGCCCTTAATATCCCTATTTTACAGATGAAGAAACTGAAATAGGCAGAGGCTAAATGACTTGCCAAGGTATATACAATTTGTAAGTAACAAGATTTGAATTCAGAATTTCCTGACCCCAAATCATTTTCCCCTGCATCAAGCCCAAATCTATTATTTTCCACTTTCATTTATTTTTTCTATTTCCATCAAATCTATTTCTTCTTCCACAATGCAGTCCTATGACTATTATAGCCCCTTATCTTTCCCCCTGAAACTCCTGTAGGTTAAGCACCCTACTCCTTCAACCAATCCTTTTACAACATGAACTCCCCAGGCTTCCCCATCTTGGTTGACTTTCTCTGGATACTCTTCAGTTATTCAATGTCCTTTTAAAGGTTAGAACCCTTTATCCTCAAAACTGAATACAATACTCTAGATCTGGACAGAGGGAGTCAGAACACAAAATGAGAATTGTATACTTATTCCAGAACTCTAAGTCCCAAATTCTTTACCCTAAAATGCCTCACTACTTCTTGCTCAGTAGTGGGACTTATTAAAGGCCCCATACATTTCACAGTATGGAGAAAGTTCAAAACTTGTTTCTCAAAGAGTTGTATAAGGACAATACAAGTTGGTTCCTGAAAAATTTGCATAAAATCTCAGCTAAGATTTCTCTGCCAGTACCCTCTTTTCTGCTCCATCTTGAAGAAAAGTATGAGCCACCTCTCAGAGTCTAAGTTTGGGGCTCTGAGAATGTTAAGAGAAAAATTTCATCAGGACCTACATGGTCACTGAATGGAACATATCTCCCTTCTCTCTTTTACCCTGAGTTGGGGCTCTACTCAACTTCAATCATTCTTCCAACATTCCTTCCTCATTCATCCAGTATTTATTCATATATCTGAGTACACATATACTCCTTCCTACATACATATGCTTCTATATGAAAAACACATTCAAACACACACACATACACATGTACACACACATATACATATATATATACATATGAACTCAGAGTCCCAGAGGTGAACAGTCATTCTGTCTAATGTTTACCTGAATATTATTATTCACACTCAAATGTTAATACTCAATTATATGCTATATATATATAAATGGATTTCTGTGCAAACACATCACTCATACATATGCATTAGTGAAAGCATAAACAAATGTATTGATGTACTTAGAAATGAAAACTCGTAATACACATATAGATACACTCACCTCTCTCTCCCTCTCTCTCTAAACACACACATACACACACACATACATACATACATACATACATACATACACATTCATATATGGGTCCCTTCCTATGTATCTGGGTGCTCAGATTAAGGCCTGACATCTCAGACACACTACTTCCACTCTCCCCAGCTCTTCTTCCTGTTCTCCTATGTTTGAGAATTTCTGGAGAAGCTCATTGGAACATTTGGAACTTACCAGGTTCTAGGCTTCTATGTAACCAAGAATTGTGCAGGAGCTTAAGAGAGAGGCTCCTCAGCCTCTGTGCCTAACAGATTGCAGACCACAGTTTATCTCATCCACCCCTCCCACTCCATACCACTCTCAGAAATTCTCTGGGGAATAATAGAAATATCCTCGGTCTTTGTATCAACATGTAGCTTTGCCAGAGATAAATCCCTGGACTGAGTTAGGCCCTAAGGGAACAGATTTAATATTCTTATAGGTGAGTATGGCAGACAAGGGTTGAGTAGGGATGTTCAACTTTTTGGAGAGTACTGCTTTATATTTTGCAATTTTATACAGCTGGACCTAAAGGATAGCTACAAGTATACATTTGATTCACTAATGTGCTTAAGTATTTATCAAAATCCAGTTTATCAAGGGGCTGTGAAGCATCTTAAGGATCGTCAAAAGTGATGATGCTGGTGGTAGAATTGATGAGGAGGAGAAAGAGGAAAGAGATGATGACAATCATATATTATATAGTGCCTTATATATATTATCTCTTTGGGATTTTGAAAAAACCTAGTGAATGAAAGAACGTATTTCTTGAAAATAAATAAATATATTGCTTTAAAAAAAAGAAATATACATGATTAATTTATTGTACATTAAAAAGAAATAGTAACGTATACATGGTAGGTTTGAAATCTCATGTATGAGCATCTTTTTATTATCCTATGTTATAGAAATGCTTGTTTCGTTCCATAAAATATAAATAAAATAAATTCTTAAAAATAATATTAGCAGCCACAAAAGGAGACAAAAGAGAAGAAGAACCTTGTGAAATAGAGAATTTGAAAGTTATTATCCCCACTTGACAGATGTGGAAAATGAGAATAATTGACTTGCCCAGGACATATAAATATGGATAATTCTTGTGACTGTGATGGCATTATCTTTCCACCACCAGCTAATTAAGGTGTAATCAGCAGCAGACTACATCGTTTCTTGAACACCCCTGAAATTTTTTAAGCCAGAATTGAGCTTAAGCATTCCTGTGATCCATTCTTTAGTCTCTGCACAGGTGAATGTGTTCTCTGCTAAGTAATATACCATCAAGTACTTCTAAATAATCATTAGTCATTACTTTCCCATCCTCATCACCTGCCTTTCCCACCGTAACTCATATTTCTTTAGAACATCATAGGGTATGAATTTTTTTTCTCATATATCAGCTCACTTGACCTTTCCAACAATGTTGTAAAGTATGAAGATAAAGGGAAAAACTGTAGAAAGTTTGAACATTTTTGCCCAAGCCACTGAGTTAGCCAGCAAGAAAACCCGGTTTCAATCCTAATTCTTCAATTCAGAATCAGGTATTCTTCTTTCTTTACCAAAATCTCAGTTCCATTGCCTTTCCCACAGAGGTTCTTCCCTTCTGATGTAGTCCTTGTCATTTTATGTCTTCCTCCTTTTTTCTGCCTGGCATACAATGATCAGCCTTAGTACTAAAGATAAAGGTTTGCCCAAGGACAAAGTAAGGGATATTAATCTCTTCTTTTTTTAAGGTCAGAAGTTAGTTTAAATTAGATACTTTCTTTTTAGGATCATGGAAAAGTTTAGAATGACTTTCAGTAAAGTTTTGGTTTAGTCTTGGTTCATTTTACATGTTTGTTTATGCCTGAAATTGAGTAGCAATTCTATGAACATTCTTAGAGAGTTGATCTCTGACAGGTCAACAGTCTTTATGAGGACTTAATAATCTATATAAAGGTAAAATCTATAACTAAATATTTGTGTAATTTGATTTTTTATATAAGAAAACATTTTATCTGCATTCTCTCTCTCAGCCCCTCAGTCATTTCTGAACTAAGCTAGTTCCTCTCAAATATCTGTTTCTCATTTCTACCATTTACAAAAGTAATACCAGAAGTCCAGGAAAGCTGAAGCACCTAACATTATAAAGCAAGTTAGAAGGTAAAACTGGAAGTGAGAACTAGAGTTTTCATCTCTTTATTTGCACCTCAAAGTTGGAAATCAGTAACACAAGTACTGGGGCCCAAATGTATACTGAAAATTCAAATATAATTGGTGAGTCAGTATTAGCAGTCTCTGATTTGGGGGCATCCACTGTTTGTTTCATTTTCTAAAAGTGGGAGAGAAAATATTTAGGAAACATTAAGCCAATAAACTTAAATATGATTTATGGAAAAATTCTAGAATATTTTAAAGGAAGTTTATTATGAGTACTAAGAAAGTACAGTTGTGATCATTAAGACCCAATTTAGGCTTATCAGAAGGGAATCCCATCTTCATTTTTCTTCAGGTTACATGTCTACCATGCCATTGATTTTTCTATAGTCACTAGAAATTGTTTCTAAGCTTAATTCATTGCTGAACCAGTTCTCAAATGAGAAATTACTTTCTGCCCCTATGGCTTCTCTTTCTAATTTGCTGGATCCTCCCAGAACCTACATTTTAAGGAGGAGGCAGACGCCAAACCATGTTTGCATTCTTCTCTATCAACATTGCAAATTCATCCCCATGGTACTCTATCTACTATACTTCCATGTTGAGTATCTCCATCTCTTCTCCTTCCTTCTCCCCACCAGCAGTTATCCAGTTTCGTTTTATGTGTGGTTTTCCAGTACTTTACTCTGCATCTGCTGGTTGATTGGTTTCAACTCCGTGGTATATAATTTGGGATGTCCCTCCCAAATTAAGCAAGTGCAGCTCAGTGGTGCAGTGAATAGAGCACCAGTGCAGGAGTCAGAAGGACCTAAGTTCAAATCTCACCTCAGACACTGGATATTCACTGTTTGTGTGACCTTGGGCAAGTCACTTAACCCCAAATGCCTCATCCTGGATCATCTCCAGTCATCCTGATGAGTATCTGGTCACTGGGGTCAGACAGCTCTATAGGAGAAGTGAGGCTGGTGACCTGCACAGCACTCCTTCACTCAAAACAAAGTCAAGTGCAAGTCATGTCATCATTTCTCTGATGACATGGTCTTCTTTGGCAATGAAGGACAAATACACACACCCCAAATTAAGCTTATCACCTCAAATCATCATGTTGATAGCTCCAGTCTAGATAGATACCACCTGCCTCAGCCTCCTGTCCCCTCAGATTAAAATGCTGGAGGATGGAGTTCCAAACTCTTCTCAATGCTTTCTTTTAAGGGAGTCAGAAATAGAATTTTTGGACTCACTTCACTCTGCATTTACCATTCTGTCTGATTTCAACTCCCTAGAAAAAGGTGACTTTACACTGGGTACTCTGGGGTCCTCCTCCTCCCTCTCCTTTTTCAACTCCCTTTTGTGTGTCTCTACTGTCCTCCACCCTCATTATTTATCATTAGCATTTTTGATCTCCAAATAAGCAATTTCTTTTGTATTGTCTCAACTGATTTTGAGAGTTTCCCTGTCATGTGTTTTAATTTTTTAATAATCTTGGCAATTTAATATTCATCTTTGAGAAGTCATCATATTTTTATGTTAACAGGAAAGAAACCAAAAGAGAGAAATGGCTATTTTATATTATATCTTCCCTTAGCTATATACATTCTGCTCAGAGAATTTCTAAACTCTCCATTCCATCTTCATGTCATGGCTATCTTTAACCTTAGATTACAGACAATATGGATAATTATATTTCGTGTTGATGTTTCACAAGACTGCTTGTGTCTTTTTAAAAGTGATAGTTTATGACAGGCAAAAGTATGATTGTGTGATTCCCTTACTGCAAGGTTTCTTCAAGAGATTTACCAAGAAAAAAACTATGATGTTTCTGCCACTGAGAGTGATGATAGTGATGATCACAACAATGGTGGTGTTAGTGTCAATGATGATGATGGCAACATTGGTGCTGGTTAGAGAATTTTCCATGGCATTGATATTTAGAGTAACTGTCTTCTGATGTCATTATAAACAGCAGCCCAAATCTAGCTCCATCATCTCTGCTTCAGACGTAGCCTCTCCAGAATTTTCTCCCTGATCTGCCTGGTCTTCACACAGTACACAATAGGGTTCATTAGTGGTGGCACCAATAGAAAGACATCTGCAATTAGGATCAATGCCAGTGGTGACTTCTTGCCAAAACGGTGCATACAGGCTAAAGTAATGATGGGCACATAGAAGATGAGAACAGCACAGATATGGGAAACACAGGTGTTGAGAGCCTTAAGTCGTTCTCTGTGTGAACCAATACCCATCACAGTTTTTAGTATAAGTACATATGATATTGCTATGAACACACTGTCAGTCATCATACAGAGAGCAACAAAGAAACCATAGAAAAAGTTGACAGTATTATCAGAACAGGCTAACTTCATGACATCCTGGTGGAGGCAGTAAGAATGGGACAAGAGACTTTTCTTACAATATGTCAGCCTCTTCAAAGTAAAAGGAAATGGGAGCACCAAAAGCATGCTTTTAATGACAAAAACAAGTCCCATTTTAGAGACTCTGGCTCCAGTCAGGATAGAACTGTATCTCAGTGGGTTCCAGATGGCTAAAAAACGATCAAAAGACATGATCAAAAGGACTGAGGATTCCATATCAGTGAAGCCATGGATGAAGAACTCTTGGGCAAAGCAGCCCTCAGGTGAAATTCCTGTGGCATTGAATAAGAAGATCCTTAGCATAGTGGGAAGGGAAGAGAGGGACAGGCCAAGGTCAGATACAGCCAACATGGAGAGGAAATAGTACATGGGCTCATGTAGTGAAGGCTCTGTTTTGATGATGAAGAGGATGGTGCAGTTGCCTAGGATGGCAACTAGGTACATGAGACATATAGGAATTGAGATCCAGATATGGAAACCCTCAAGACCTGGGATCCCAATCAAGAAGAAGGTGGATATCTCAATATCAGAGGCATTAACAGCTGACATGACTAATCAGTGGATATCACAGATCTGAAAAGACAGCCACAGAGTTGCTTTTACTTAACTCCTAGACAGCAAAGATGGATGAGAAGTTTGACAAGGAAAATGATGCTTCTGAAGCCTGTTCTTCTAAAATAGCTATACGATCAATTGGAAATGAGAATTAAATGAAATATTCTCAAGAAATGTAGCACAGTGACTGGTATATAGAAGGTATCATATAAAATTTATTTTATTCTCTTTTTCCTAGAATTGAAGGCCATACTTATATAACCCTTAAATAAAATGGTCTCTATTTCTGAAGGTTTCCTAGAACATTGTACTTATATGTATTCTTTGCTCTTTTAAAATTCTACTTTGAACTACGTTTGCATACATACATACAATTTGTATTTTACTAGACTGTAAACTTTTTTAGGGGAAAAGTTGGGTAGTTTTCCATCTCTGTAATTCCATTTAATTGAAAAATTATTAAATGTTTATTTAAATATATTTATAATATCTATCTCAAATTTTGAAGAAGCTCTGTTTATTTAAACTTATTTATTTTGTAACAGTTTCACAAAATAACCTCACAAAATCCTTTTCTGATGTCTCATTGTGGCATGAAGATGACCTGAGTTCTCAAACATTTTACCAGTGGAGCACAAGTTCTGATTGATTCTACCTTGCTGAAATGGATAAAGTATTATCCCAAAGAAATATTTATTATGGTTTCTGAGGACCACTCTACATAAATAGAGAGGCTTATCTCCACAGGTATAGTGACCATTTAGTCACGGTAGCTATGAAATAAAGAAAATACAAACTGTTCCTCAATCCCATAAGATTCATTTTTCCTTTCTGCTTAGATGGTGACAGACTGTCAGACAAGGAGTAAAGAAAATAATGAAACTTTTTGGGTGTTATCTATTCATATTGAAGTAACTTCTGAAAGTATAAGTATATCCATTGACCAATTAGTGTGTTGCTATTGGTAAGCTTGAAAATATTTTATTATGCACTATTTTTATATTTTAAATTATATATTCCACAACAGAGAATCAAAAGACTGTGAATTCAATCAATTCATAAATATGTATTAGCATTCATTATACATTAGACACTATATTAAGCACTGTGGATAAAAAACAAAAGTAAAATACTTCTTCAAGCAAATGATATGGTATCAGGGAGACAACATGTATATGCATATACAAAAGGTATATGGGGTACTTGGTGACTGTATATCACAGTATTTGTGATAAAATATTTGAAAAAAGATCATGAAAATAATTATAAATTGAAATACAACATCTATTGCTTAAGATAAAGAAGAAGAGAAATCCTAAGTATTCATTAAAACAGCCCCTAAATCAATGTGGACCCTTTGAAATAAGATGCAGGGATACTTGAAAATTTGGGCCAAATTTTATCCACAAAGGAAAAAGAAGTGCTTGAAGAATGCTTTATATTCCAGACTACAATATGAATTTGTAGCATATTGATTGGAAGAATGGAGTCAGAAATCCCACTTCTGACATATAATAGTTGTATGGAAATTGACAAGTCATTTATCTCTGACAATTCTTATAAGTCATGTTTCAGAGATACTCTTGTTCTTCATTAATAGAGTGAATTTCCTTACCTAGAGTTTCCCCTAGATGATGAAATCATAGGTGTAGTCCCCCAAAATAATGCACATTGATTTCAAACCTGTTCATCAGTATGTATGTTCTAATGAATTCTAAATGAATTTGGCTCAGATCTGAACAGGAGCAGGAGAATGCAAATGAACATTAAGTGAGAATTTGAAAAAGGAGAGGGCAATAGGCAGATCATTCCAGACATATAGGACACAGAATGTGGGAGGAGAGAACTAAATGAAGTCCCAGTTTCATTTTAAGCAAAACAAGAAGAAACTGGTTTAAATTATAGTTAATACTCTGAGTGAAGTTTTGTTTTATGTCTTTTTTTTTAAAACAGACATTCATTTGTTGTCTAAAAAAAGTTCTAAGGGGAAAAGAACAGGTTAAATGACTTAGGAAAGTTTACTTACCAGTACCTGTTAGAGGAGGTAGCTGAAACAAGGTGTTCCTGATTCTGACACTCACTATACTGCCTGGCTAACTGGCACTATTCAAATATGCAAATGGTTCTTTGATCTCATTGACTTTAGACTTCTTTCATGGGTTTCTTGTCCACCTTCTTCCAAAATTTCAGCACAGAAGATTGATTGAACATGTTCTAGTCCTTCTTGATTTTGCTGACATTGAGAGAGTACCAGTTCAGCACTCAGGCTTTCTGGTAGTGAGCTCTCATCTATGACACATGACTAGTCCATCTTTTCCTCCTATCATAAAATCCCTTCAATTCATCTCTTATTCTTCATATTTCCTCATTAGTCTATTATAGTGGCTGGCTCGTACTGACCATGAGTCTCTCTATTGCTCTCTATAAGGCATTCACTCTTAGTTCTTTATAGACAGTTGTTTTCCACACTCCAATACCTTAGAAGAATGTGAGTATTAAAAATATGGGCTTTTGTTTTTGTAGGAGTTTGAGAACCAACCTCTGATTGAGGTTGGAGTCCAGAAAATCTTCTCCATTACAAATTCAAGGAGAAAGAAATTTGTTGTGTATGAAAAGGAGTGACTGATCATAGAATCACTGAAAGACCTACAAAAATTATCTAGCAACCTAGTCATTGTACAGATGAAAACCAAATCAAAAACTATAAATTGACTAGAATTTAAATATCAGTGCTATGAATATTTCCTATATTTAATTTCACTGAAAGCTAGGGGAAGACTTGTACTTTCCTTTGTGTGCTTTTATAGGTTGAAACCTCCCTTGAAGTATAAGTTATGAAAAAGTTTCCAGTATCATTGAAGTCTATTCCAAATAATTACATGGAAAGGAAAGTCATAATCTGAGGGCTCATATGAGCTGGAAATTCACTTAATACTTTAGTATTAAAGGCATTAATATTGCTAATAATATATTCAATTATTATATATGGATATGTTATACATTATATTATATATGTGTATGAAGTTTTATCTAGATATAAATAAATTGTACAAACTCATAAACTGCTTGGAAGCAAAGTCAGATATATCTATCTGTATGTCTCCAGCTCCCAACAGTTGAACTTACACATAGTAGGCACTTGGTAAATATTTGGTGAACTAGAAGGGAAATTGAAATATTATAAGACTTTGAAGTTTTACTGAAATATGGTAAAGTAGTTTAATTAAGGCAACAGATGTTAATCTATAGTATTCCTCAGGAGCAGAAAGATACATTAAAAACATAAAGGGAACAGACATCAACACACAAAGAGTGCTAAAGTCTCATTACGATGAGCAGAACAAGCTGGTTAGGTCAGTGAGGCAGCTCTACTCGGCGGCAGAGTCAGATCTAGAATTCATATTTCCTTTTTTTCAAGAATCAGAGAAGCTTAAAAAAGACCTTAGAGGTTAATGTTGATTACAGAGAGGAATGTTCTATTTTCTAAGCTCTGGTTGCTTAGGATATTTCAGGGAAAGTCACCAGAATAATTCTTTGGTTTCTAAATAGATAATTTTGTTTGTTTTTAATCTTTATAAAATTATGACACAGTTGCCCCGCCGTTCACTGTTCTATCTGAGTCTGTTTCCAACTTATCAACCCTACACCCCCCAAAACACACACTCATACACATAATTACCACATTTCAATCTATGCCCTAGATCTACATGCTCAATCTAGTCCCTTCTATGACTCAAAGATTCCTTAGAATCCACAGCCATGTTCTGAGCAGCTGACCTTGTCAAAGCCTTAGAGAAATTTCTAGACTCTCACCTGTTATACCAAAAAGCAAAAGGAGGTTGGCTCAGGCTGGAGGCTTTGCTTTCCACCTCATCTGCCTGTGTCCTTTCCCCTACTTTATGAGGGTTTATCTCCACTGCTCCTCACTCTCCCAGGAATTCTTACTCCTCCAAGTTTATCACTTTCTATAAACAATAATCTATTTCCCATGGGGAAATACCTTCTGGTTGATATTCAAGGTGAAGATAATCTAAAGCTTTGACTTTAACTCTTTGGGATCTGGGAGGTCAGACCAAGGACAGAAATTCATGGACAGGGTTTTATAGTCTCCAGTCATCTAGTCTGAATCCATGATGCATTTGGAGATGCATCAAGCCCACATGTTATTACAACATAGACTCAGTGATAATGAGGAATTCAGAGACTTTGGGGACTTGTCAGGGGCTTTCACTACTCACTATTCCCTTCTTTCCCAGAGGAAATGACTTAATATACTGTCATTTAATGTTACCCTGAAGAGGCTGTACTAAGGATTTGGGGAAGGCAGTGAAGGCAAAAGAAACATTATTTCCTGTCCATCAAGACCTTGCATACTCATGGAAGAAATGGGTTACCAACTAAGAAAAATATATAGATAGACAGTATTGTCACTCAACCAATTACCAATCATTTTAATTAAGTTAATTTACCTTCAATCTGAGGGGACCAAGGGTCTTGGTCAAAACTATGTTTTTGTTTTTGTTTTTTTAAGGAAGATTAATATAGCACAAAGGTTCCTGGACCATTAATGATGTTATTAAATTTATTTTTAATAAGCACAAAATTTCATATAAAATGCAATAGAGAAGCCAGTATTTGAATTATGACCTTAAAAGCAACCTACAAGACTGACAGGACAGGTTATTGCTATGGCTAAAATTGACAAAGGATCTAACAAACACACATCCAGCTGGCATATTGGCAACTAATACATAATTGATGGTCACTAATTGACAAAGGTAACTAAGAAGCAGGTAAAGAGAGTGGTCAAATGACCCAGAGTTCAAATGATGTGAGGTTTGCTAAACAGAAATAAGAGCGCTTAGCTTGGGGAAGAGAAGACTCTGGGAAGGGAGATGATGGCTTTCTTCTAACATTTGAAGGCCTCCTCCCTGGAAGAATTAGAAATGGAGAATGGAATGTCACATTTAAAGAATAGCTAATATTCCAGTTTTGCTGGAACATGATAGTCAGTGAATCAGCAAAAAATTATTAAGCATGTATTATGTACTAGGCACCATGCTAATCAGTGGGAATACAAATTGAAATATAAAGCCAGTCCCTGCCCTTAAGGAGCTAATATTGTAATATAGAGGGAAATACATTGCATAAAAAGAAATTGAAAGGAGAAGGATGATGGAAATAAAGTGCTAGGGACATGGTAGAGAAAGTCCTGAAGGTAATCTGGAGAGGAATTAAACATGGTTGGCCAGAGCACTCTCTTAAATGGAGATTCTAGGAAGAGCCATATAATCAAAGGGAGAAGCACAGGGATGGAGAATGTAAGAAATGGAAGTATGGGAATTCAAGAAGGACAGATAATTTATAAGTCAGTTGTGGTGATTTTAAATATTAGTTAAGAAGTTTATATTTTTTTCTAAAGGAAATAAATATCACTCAAGTTTTGGAAGGAGGGGAAAGTATGTGTCACGTGGTCAGACCTACATTTTAGGAATATTATTTTTGTAGTGCTCAGAAATATGGATTCAAGAAGTGAAAAGTTGGAGGCAGAAAGAACAATTAATGAGTTATTAAAATAGCATAGGAAACAGAATACAATGCCCTGAACTAGAATGATAGCTGTATAATTGGAAAGAATGGAACAGAAATGAGAAATATAAATGGAGAGATGACAACGTTACAACATACTGGGATAAGGCAAAATAAGTAGAGGGAAATGTCAATGATGAGGTTTTTATCATGAAGAATAGAAAGATGACATAGTGCCACAAAAAAGGCAGAATTTAGGCCAAAACATGGTTATGCGACTGCATTAACAAGTGCCCTAGCACACCCAGGATGGCTTACTAGTGCAGGTTCTTTGATCTGCTTTATTGAAAGGAAGACAATTTTTAAAGGGGTCAACAATATTACTTTAATTACATTCATAAGTTCAGCAGTAAAGTCAGCACCTTGAGTATGGAGAAAATACAAACAGAGACAGCCCATAAGATACCTGTAAAAAAGATTGTAAAGAAATTCTAGAGCAGCAGAAGCCACAAAACAACAGAGTGAAAGAGATTTCAAGACCAAGGCAACCTGAAAGTATGACAAGAAAGGTCTGTCACATAGGGCATGGACCAAAGGGCAGCCCATGGAGCCCAGTGAAGCCTTGACTGCAAGACACTGGCAGGAACAGGACCAGAGCAGGCCTTGCAGGTGGAATCCCCAGCAGCAAGTGTAGTTCACAGATTTCTCAACTCACAAATGCCAAAGACATCTTCAAAGGTTACTGAGAAAGGTTTTTCACCTGAGTAAGAAGGGAGCAGCATCTTCCCCTAGCCCTGGCCCACGTGGTGGCAGCAGCATCAGGGTCCATTTTTGGAGCTCTCTGCTTAAAAGACCCTGGGGGAATTGAGCCACTGATCTGGATCTCAGCCTTGAGTGGCGACCCTAGGATGAAGAAGAATGCTGGTGTGGTGGAGTTGGTAGAGACTCTGGAAAGGGAAATCTACTTACAGATCCCGGGCAGAAAAGCTTTGGTAACTCCCAGACCAGAGTGCAGACCAAGAGAGGAGTAAATTCCTCTCCCTTGACTGTGCCACCTTAGAGGAACTGAGAACTTATTGGTCCCTAAAGTATATCCTTCTCTTGACAAAGGACTCAAAAGTCAAGTAAGTGGCTGAGATAATGACCAAAAAAAGGGAAAAAAATAAAACTACAAAAGGTTACTTTCTTGGTGAACAGGTATTTTCTTCCATCTTTTTAAATGTGGAAGAACAACACATACCATCAGAGGAAGACATTAAAGTCAAGGCTTCTGTATGCAAAACCTCCAAAATAAATGTGCAATGGTCTCAGGCCATGGAAGAGCTCAAAAAAGATTTTGAAAATCAAGTAAAAGAGATCTGGGAAAAACTGAGAAGAGAAATGAGAGCCATGCCAGAAAATCATGAAAAGTGAGTCAAGAGCTTGCTTAAGGAGACCCAAAAAAATGCTGAAGAAAATAATACCTTTAAAAATAGACTAACTCAGATGGCAAAAGAAGCCCAAAAGACCAACGAGGAAAAGAATGCTTTAAAAAACAAAATTAGCCAAATGGAAAAGGAGGTTCAGAAGCTCACTGAAGAAAATTGGTCTTTAAAAATTAGAATGAGGCACATGGAAGCTAATGACTTTATGAGAAATCAATAAATTACAAACAAAATCAAAGAAAAATGAAAAAAATAGAAGATAATGTAAAATATCTCATTGGAAAAACAACTGATCTGGAAAATAGATCCAGGAGAGACAATTTAAAAATTATGGGAATACCTGAAAGTCATGATCAAAAAAACAGACTGGACATCCTCTTTCATGAAATTATCAAGGGAAAGTGCCCTGATATTCTAGAACTAGAAGGCAAAATAAATATTGAAAGAATCCACCAGTCACCTCCTGAAAGAGACATGAAAAGAGAAACTTGTAGGAATATAGTGGCCAAATTCCAGACTTCTCAGATCAAGGAGAAAATATTGCAAGCAGTCAGAAAGAAACAGTTTGAGTATTGTGGAAATACAATCAGGTCATTCAATGAAATAGAAGACTTTCAAGCGTTCTTGATGAAAAGACCAGAGCTGAATAGAAAATTTGACTTTCAAGCACAAGAATCAAGAGAAGCATGAAAAGATAAACAGGAAAGAGAAATCATAAGGGACTTATTAAAGTTGAACTGCTTGCCTTCTTACTTGGAAAGATAATATTTGTGACTCTTGAAAAGTTTCTCAGTATTAGGGTAGTTGGTATTTGGAGGGGTATAATCCCTCCAACTACCCAAATATATATATACATATATGTATATATATATAAGTATATATATATATATACATATATGTATATATATATATGTATGTATGTATGTATGAATATGTATATATAGCCAAGCCCCATGTGACAGACTTTTCTTTCTGTCTTTCCAGGCTGCCTTGGGCTGGAAATCTCACTCAGTCATTTTGTGGTTTGTACTGCTGTAGAATTTGTTTAGAGCCATTTTCACAGGCATTTTATGGGCTGTCTCTGTATATTCTCCATGTTCAGGATGCTGACCTTACCACTGAACTTGTGAATGTAATTAAAGTAAGATTGTTGACCCCTTTAAAAGTTGTCTTTCTTTTTAAAAAGAATTGAATTGCTTGCCTTCTCAGTGGGGATGCGTGGGGAAGGAGGAAGGGAGAGAAGATGAAACACAAAGTTTAAGGAATGAATGTTGAGAATTGTTTTTGTATGCAACTGGGAAATTAGAAATACAGGTAACAAGGTATAGAAATCTATCCTACCCTACAAGAAAAGAGAGACGATAGAGATAAGGAAGGGAGGGATGTGATAGAAGGGAGAACAGATTGGGGAAAGGGGTAATCAGAATGTATGGTGTTTTGCAGTGGGGGAGGGGAGAGATGGGGAGAAAACATGGAACTCAAAATCTTGAGGAAATGAATGTTGAAAACTAAAAATAATTTTTTTTAAAAAAAAAGGGGGGAGAAAGAAAACATAAACAGAAAATGCAAACAGAGAAATTAGCACAAAGATCAGTAGACAGGGCTTCAACTGCCTGACAAAGTAATACAAAGTAATCTACATATACCACCAGATAGGGGAGCACCAAAAACATCTGAGCAATTAGTGGGATGGGGGGGGGGGGCTCTTAACAAAAAGCTACTCAGAGTCTCATCTAGGTAATCATAAGGTCCTTCTCATAAATGAAATTCCCAAAGCAAAATACCAGTCTCCCAGAATATATAGTTTTCAACTAATAGGCTCAGAGCCAGAACACATCATAACCCAGGTAACTCAGCACAGCTGTGAACTACTGGGGTTTAAAGGAGACTGAGCCTTCAGATGTTTTCAATGAGACTGGGAAACTAAACTCCAAAAAGAAAGCAAAAATCCCACTTTGCTTGCTCTTACACTCCACTCTTCCAAGATCCTGGCCTTTATGATCTAACACTTAGCCCTTGCAATGTACATATTTGAACAAGAAATTGTTATGGCCATGGATCCTGAAACAAATAGAAGCATGTCTCTCTCTCTCTCCGTATGTATGTATATGTGTGTGTACACACACACACACACACATATGCATCTATATGTATATATGTATGCATGTATATTTATGTATATGTGTGTGTATATATGTACACACACACATATATATATCAGATCAACATAATTCTCATAACAATATACAAGGAATAATTACAAAATAAAGACATCATGAGCTTCACATTTGCAAAATACATTTCCACACAACAGCTTATTAGTAGGGTGGCCATATGGCTTTAAACAAGCACAAAAGTATATGACATCAGAAAAATCAACATACTCCACCCCGAGGTCATAATCAATCCAAAACAAAATGTTCAAATAAAGTCCTCTTGTGGGTGTGTCCTTTTCTCCATGCTGTTGTTGTAGACTTCCTCCTGGTACTCTCAAGTGCACACATGCTCTAATGAGCCAAAATGTCCAAGTCCAAGTCCTAACCCTGCCGCAGCCCCCACTTCCAAGTCCTGGGGGTGGCTGGGTGACAAAGTCAACAGAATGGGTCGCTGGGTTATGGCACATCCCCCTGCCACCATAGACAACTCTACCCACTGGGTCCCAAGCCATCCCAGCCTGGAAGTGACAGGAAACCATTCTCACTGCTGCTGCCCTGCCACAAAGTCTGCTCAATTCTGGGTTGATTTCCAAGGTTTAAGATTGGTGCTCTTTCAGGTCCAGGGGTCAACTTCTCCTGACTTCTTCCTGAGTCCTGAGGCAGACAGTACTCCACTCCTGCTCCATGGCTCCATTCCAAGCTCTCTCTGCTCCTGCCTGGGTCCAGGGCCTCCTCTCTACTGACTCTGGCTCACAAAATCCTAACTCTGGGACAGCTCCTTGTTACTCAGCAATGGTGAAGGGTTGCTGCAGTCTGGATTCTGGGCACAGCACCCTTCCAGAATCTCCACTCCTCCAGCACAGTCTGGGGTGAGGCTACTCCACTGGAGCCCTGGCTCTGGTCATCCCACCTCCCATAGACTTGTTTTCCTCTCACAGCTGCTGCTCTGGCCTCTCTCCTCAGAAGTGCTGGTGGGGTAAAGAGGGGGAAAGAGAGGTTATCTCCCAGGGGCCCTGCTCTGGGCACCTGAGAAACTGCTCCCATCACTGCTATTCACTTGATTCTCTTAAGGCCACTGCTGCTTCTGGGGCTCTGCAGAACCATAGGCACTACAACTGGGAAACAACAGATAATGATCCCAGTCCCACAAAATCTCATCCTTTCTTTTTTTTAATTCATGCAGATCCTACTGACTACACAAAGTGTATTAGCAAGCACTTTAGCACACCCAGGATGGCCTGCTACCACAGGTTCTTTGATCTACTTTCCTAAAGGAAAGACAACTTTAAAGGTGTTAATAATCCTTCTTTAACTAAACATATACAAATCATTCACTAGTTCAGGGCAAAGTTTAACACCCTGGAAATAGAGAAAAACATAGAGAATATTACAAGCAGAGAAATTAACACAGATTCAATAGACAAGGCTCTGACTGTCTGAATAAAGTATACTAGCACCTACATATACCACTGGATGGGGTTGCACAAACCTGAGTAGTGGGGTGGGAGTGTCTTAACAAAAGCCTACCCAGAATCCTGTCCAGGAAATCAAAAGGTCTTTCTCATAAGTAAGCCCCCAAAGCAAAATACTAACCTCCCAGTACATATAACAAAGACTCAGGTCTTGATTGGCTCAGAGACCCCTGATTGACTCAGAGCCAGTAGGCACGAAACTTACATGACTCAGCACAGCAGTGAACCATCAAGGTTCAGAGAAGATCAATCCTTCAAATGTTTTCAATGAGCCTGGGAAAATGAACTCCAAAAAGAAAAGTCCCACTTTGCTTGCTCTTATAGTGACTTTGTTTATTTGTTTTTGAGACAATCTGGGTTAAGTGACTTGCATAGGGTCCCACAGCTAGTACACATCTGAGACCACAGTTCAATTCAGGCCCTCCTGTCTCTGGGTCCAGTGTTCTATGTACTACACAACCTAGCTTTCCCTACCTAAATTTTAATGGATTCTTTGTAGTGTTCAATATTCATTGCAAACAGGACTGGAGTTTGCGAGAGAAATGACCACTGGAGTAATGAATTTGGGAGTACTCTGTATGGATGTACTTAATGAGCCCTTAGATGTGGATGGCAAGGAGTACAGTATACAAAAGGAGCAGAGAAGTAGAGGGAAGATAAATCCTTGGAGGATAAAGGCTTTGACAGTGACAAATAAACCTGGAAGATTATGTCACTAATAAATTAGTGATAGAATAGGAAAAGACATATTCTTGCCACCCTTCCCACAGGATGCTTACTTTTATTTAATTTTTTTTAACCATGACAATAATCTGGCATAGAATAATAAATTACACCAGACTTCTGACCTATGTCATTAGAAAGAGGATCCATACTGATGAAAACATATGCTAAGAATGTGATAAAGTCAATTCTGACCAGTTCAGAGAGTCATTTGTTAAATTTTCAAAGTGAATATTTACACCTCATAAAACAGGAGATGTTACAAATCAAAGCTCAATTTGTTGTTTTGTTGATTGTTTACACTTAAGAAAGTCTAAGACTTTCTTAGACTTAAAAAAGTGATGAAGAAAGTTTAAATAAAGCAGATTAAACTTTCAAATGTGTCATGTACATTTTTTTCTGGAGATCTTGTTAAATATTTATGAGCATGTTCCTATAATGACCCTAAATATTGAAGAAATTATAATGATTATGAATTAAAAGTGACACAAGTGAAAGTAGTGAGAGAAATGTCTAGATAGTTTTCATGTGAAAATGATCTAAACTAGAAACTCAGTAAGTTCATATGACAGAAGACAGCCCAAAGTAAAGAAAACAAAAGCATTTCAGCTACATTTAGATTCCAATATCCAGAATCAAAAATTTAATCATCTAATTGAATGCCTACCTGAGCAGATCACATATGAAGCATTTCATTCAGTTCTGAGGGTCACACGGTTGTTAGACTATTGACAATGTTATGAGAAGAATATACAAATATTTTATGGCACTTAGAATTTTGCAGATTATTCTAAACATTTCACAACAACTCTCTATGATAGGAAACATAGATATTATTGTCCCCATTTCACAGAGGAGGGAACTAGATGAAAGGAAATAAGCATTTATTAATTACCTACCATGCTCAAGGCCCTATGTTAAGTAGTTTATAAACATCTCATTTGAGACTCACAACAACCCTGTGAGGTAGGCACTATCATGCCCATTTTACAGTTAAGGAAACTGAGACAGGCAGCAGTTAGGTGAATTTCCCAGGGTCACACAGATGAGAAGCATATGAGACTAGATTTAAACTTGTGACTTTTTGACTCTGGGTTCAGTGCTCTACCCACTTAGGCAACTAGATGCCTCTAGGAAGCCAGCTCATACCTGTTTGGAGAGTCTTGGAAATTATGTATCTTGTTCGTACGCATAATACATGTCATCAGGGAAGTGGCAATGGTGGAACTTCAATCATGTTCTTCCTGACTCTGTCTAGCACTGTCTCCACTAAGATAAAGCTAGAACACATGGGAGAGAAAATATTGAGGGAAGAGGAGAAGAACATAACCAATTCTATAACAAAATCAACTCATAGATCTTGGCATGTTTAGTCTAGATATGTTACAATACTAAAGCACTCAGGGTTTACATGATCTTTATCTTCAAATATTTGAAGGCCTTTCATTTAGAAGATGGATTAAACCAATTTTTCTTGGACCTAAAAGATGTGACTAGCATCAATCTACTATAAGTGAGCTATTTATTTAAACTACAATGTAGCATCTTTTAATTTAAGATAAAGAATGCCATAGTTTTGTTCTCACCCTCTCCCCTCTCCTCACCTCACACACACTGTCCCTACAAAGTCACATCACCTCAGGTCTTCTCTGCTTTGGAACAGCCTGAGCAGAGCTTGGCGAATCAGTTTGGTTTTCAAGCTATAGATAATGGGATTCAGGACAGGTGGGAGTAACAGGTAGATATTGGCCAGAACTACAGGAACAATACGTGGGACGTTGACAAATAGACGGTGTGTAAGTGACACACTAATCATGGGCACAAAAAATATGGTGACAGCAGCAATGTGGGAGACACAGGTACTGAAGGCCTTTCGTCGCTCCTTGGGGGAGGTGATGCTGAAGATGGTGCGGAGGATCAGGATGTAGGAGAGGAGGATGAAGAGCAAGTCAATGCCACAGTTGGAGAGTAGATAAAATAAGCCAATCAGACTATTGAACCAGGGGTTGGAGCAGGAATGCTTGATCATGTCAGAGTGGTAGCAGTAGGGGTGGGAAAGCTCATGTTTTTTGTGGAAAGACAATCCCTTCAAGGCCAGCGCTATTGGGATTAGGGAGGCCATTTTCTTCACAAAGATCACCAGACCGATAAGCAAGATGGTAGAATTAGTGAGAATTGCTGCATACCTCAATGGGTCACAAATGGCCACAAAACGATCAAAGGCCATGGCTAAAAGCACAGAGGACTCCAGAAAAGAGAAGAGATGAAGAAAGAACATCTGGATGATACAGGTATTCAGGCTGATCTCTTGCAGATTGAACCAGAGGACACCCAGCATGGTGGGAAGGGTTGTAATCGTCAAGCCTAGGTCAACAGCTGACAACATAGACACAAAATAGTATCTGGGTTTGTGT
The DNA here is from genome assembly GCF_028372415.1 of Notamacropus eugenii. Classification (NCBI taxonomy): domain Eukaryota; kingdom Metazoa; phylum Chordata; class Mammalia; order Diprotodontia; family Macropodidae; genus Notamacropus; species Notamacropus eugenii. Next base: position 93,315,222 of record NC_092876.1, read on the forward strand.
AGGCTTCGCTCAGTGATTATCACAAAAAGGATCATGCTATTTCCCAAGACAGCAATGGCATAGAGACAAGATAAAGGTATGGAGAGCCAAATATGATCACCTTCTAGTCCAGGGAAGGCAGTGAGGAGGAAGGTTGCGGACAGGGATGTGGTGTTATTGAGAACCACCATGGTAGGCTGAGGTTATAGTCTGAAAGAGAAAAAAAAAAGTTGACTCATAAAATCCCATTTATCATTTGTCAGTGAATCCAAGTGCTCTTTCCTTCATAAAACCTTCCTCTCCAACTAATTAATCCAGCTCATGACATCTCCCTTTTCTTCATCCCTATTGCACTTGTCTATAACCATCATAATTTACTTTGCACATAATTAGAATACTTTACATAATTTTAAATTTTTACATAATTAAGATGTTAGATGTTAATATATGCATATATGTATTCCTTATTTCATTAAGTGCTTTCCAATTATACTTTAAAATTTTTCTTTGTTTTAAATGTTGAGTTCTATGTTCTCTCTGTCTTGTCCCTCCCTCACTGCTTGAGAAGGTAAGTAATGTCATATCAATTAAGCATGTGACGTCTTGCAAAACATATTTGCATATTAGTCATGTTGTAAAAGAAAACACACACACGCATATAGAATAATACAATTTTTAAAAAGTGTTTCAATTTGCCTTCCGTGCTTTTTAGAATATTAGGTTTTAAAAGAAGTTTAGAATTCCATCCACCCCTTTTACATGATCCCTAAGATGGCAATCATTCTACCAGTTTCTGCTTGAATATTTCCAATGTCCAGAGAAATAATTGTCTCCTAAAGGAATCCATTCTATTTTTTAAACAACTGTATTCCTTGAAGATCAAACTCAACCTTCCTTTAACTTACACTGATTGTCAATAGATTTGGTTCTTTAGACATATAGAAGTATCACCAATTACACATGATACTCCTTTAAACATTTCAAGGCAATAATAATATCTCTCTAATCCTTTTCTGTTCCAGATTGAAAATATTTCATTACTTCTCATATTTTCTTTTTTTCTTTATAATCTTATTTTCCAGTTAATAAAAGAAAGCGACCATCTTGTGTACAGAAAGACTTTATTACACTAGAATAGAACTCTACAAATGCTGATTGCACTAAATGATTTGAAGTTATATCAAAAATGTTATTTTGAAATGTAACAAGGTTCAAATCTGTTCCAGGTTTCCCTACTTTGTACACATAGCAGCTTAAAACAGATCTACGTCCAAGCTCTCCATAACTAAATCTCAGCCTGCCACTTGACTCATTACTATATTTTCAATTTGTTATAGGAATATGTTGGATAATTTATTTCTTATTAATACATTGCAATTTCTTTTCACTAAATAATTATCTAAAGTTCCCTATTCATGAATTATATGGTCCATATTTTCTAGTAGTAATTATCTTTCTTTACCTATATTCAAAGATTTATTAAAATTATGATACATAGAACTGTTAACAAATGAATGCAATAATAAAAATAAAGATAAACATATATACTTATAATCGTGTAACCAATGTCCACAAAGTCACCTCAGACTCTCAGAATACAAGTAATCTGCTATTTTTGTGGAATCTAGTAATTAAATTACTCAACTTTCCTGGAAACTAATAATCAAATTACTCAACTCAGTCCAGGTCAATGATTAAAGTCTATAAAACATGTTTCTTCAGGATTATGCCTTTCTCTTTGCCCTTTCATTAATAAACACAATAAAAAGCATAAGAATTACTTTTTCCTCAAATGTGTTGTACTGCTGGTTTGTCAAATCCTTTGTAACAATTCATAATTGTTTTCATAGGATTTTCTCATAAAATATCTCTGATGATAGTTTTCATAAGAGAGTCTTTAATAGCCTTATATAACTATTTCATTCTTATTTTAATGAATGCATCCCAAAATGACATTTTCATGGGCAAAGTAGAAGAGCAAAGAATTATACATGAAAAAATGAACCTCCATCACATACAGCTTAAAGCAGATAATAAATTAAAAGCATTATTTTCAAAGCTGTCCTGCTTGTATGTGTTTCCCTCTGAACCTTCTTCTGCTCCTTTTTGTACATAAAAAAAAAATGCTTCAATGAAGCTCTTTTTTTTCTTATCTTCTTTTTTGACAGTGCTATCATTGGTCTCCCCCTCCTATCCTGACAAAAGAAGACTGAGAAGGTGAAATGGGAGAGATGATTTGGGGAGCACCTGAGTATTTACCTGTCCAGTGACTGAGGACTGAACAATCTAGACTGGTACTGTGGAGGACTTCATTTCTTGTACCAACTGGTTTAAAGAAGAGCACAAAAGCAACAGTATTGAAAGTTTGTCATGGAACCCCAAGAGTAGCCAAAGCTTTATTATCTTTGAAGTATTGGAGGAGAGTAGGAGCAGAGTTGGAACCTAAGCACTCTAACTCTGCTTCTTTGAATTTAGGTTTGTTGTTCATTTATTTTTCCCTTTGCATTTCCTTTGTAGGTACTCAAATGTCCATGTTTTCTCCTCTGCAAAATACGATCTCTATGAGAGCAAAGTCTGTTTTGTTCTTCATTTTTATACCTTTAGAACCTAGCACAGTAATTGGCACAGTACCAGTATTTAAAACCTGTTGGTAGATGGGTGGTTATTTATGCACGTATACAGGTTGTCCTAAAAGCCTTAGTGCAATTTAAGCTTTAATAATATTAGATGTATATATGCTACAAACTTACAGATAAATATAACTTGAAAATTTATTTACTTTCATTTTTTGTGCACTTATCTATTCTTGTCAATTTTGAATAATACATCTTAAATATTTGTTTTGCCAATGTGGGACATTATTTTACACTTTCTGGGATGACACTTTCTCAGACTAATGGTTCCATAGAAGAGGCTTCCCAAGAAAACCATAATTTGTGATGAAACACTGGAAGCACTTCCATTGTCAAAATATCTATACTATTCCATTTAACAAACAGTCGTCATACTGTATGCAAGTCATTGTGCTAAGATTCAGCAGAGATAGAAAGTGATTAGGATATAGTTTCTTGTGAATCTTGGATTTAATAGGACAGAAAATAGTTTGTCTAACAATGAAATTAAAAGTTTTTATAAGTTCAGAGCTATAAGTACTACAAGTTGAAAGAAAACAATATTTGAAAGGTTAATTACTTAATTTTTGAATATTTGATACATTTCTAATTAATTTTAACATAAATACTATTTTGTGCTATGAATTTTTCCAGTTGATTTTTGATTTTTTAAAAAACTTTTATCAGCTGCTGCTCAGTGACTGAAAGGATTTCATTTGGAATCTTAGCTTTAAGATCATTCTAAGAACTGTATTTTCATGTATACATGACAGCTTTGAAATGGCTCAACAAGCAGCAGTCTAATGGAGATAGATCAGCTGACTGAAGTGACCAAACAAAGGGACTTCCTGTACTACTGAGTCAATAGTCTATTCCTCCCAGTCTTTAGCCCCAGATCCAAAAATATGGAAATGACATTTTAAAAAAAACCAACCTTTAAAAATAGATCAGTCTCTCTCTCTCTCTCTCTCTCTCTCTCTCTCTCTCTCTCTCTCTCTCTCTCTCTCTCTCTCTCTCTCTCTCTCTCTCATATCCCTGATTAGATACTAATTCCTGTAAAGGGGAGTCAGAGATACTAGAGGTAAGAACCTGCCTGGATGACCTGCCACCACAACTCATTAATTGGTCAACAACAGTTTGCTAAATGCTTACTGTATTCCAGGACCTCTGCTAGGTGCTGCTAATAAAAAGAAAGGCAAATACACATATGCACACATGTGCATGCATCCTAGTACACACACACACACACACACACACAGAACATACTTATCCTCATGGAGCTTACTGTGCTATTGGAAGAGACAATTTATAAATATAAAGTTATATACAAGAATCATGCAGAATAGACGGAAGGCCAACCATAGAGAGAAACACTTAAGTGGCTAAGGGACCCAGGAAGGTCTCCAGGAATTACAATTGAGCCTTAAAATAAGTCAGAAATGTCAAGATATAGAGGAGAAATGGAGAGCATTCCCACCCAAATACATGGGCACAGGATTCCAACCATAGTACTTGGACCATATGCCTTTGATAGATACAGGAAAGGAAGAGGAATTTTGCAATTGCAACCAAACTAACAACCTCTCACCAACAACCAAATTATGCCTCCATTACCAAAACCCTAAACTAATCTCTCTGCTTTTATTCTCCTCCTCTTCATTATTTCTCTTCTTTTTTTTTCTTTCATTTTTTTTCCATGCCAGTTTTCTTTCCCTAGATTTTGGGTCAGAAGATATGAGCTCAAGTTCTGTCTTTACCACTTACAGTTGTCTTTGTCACCTGTGTGACCTTGAACAAGTACATTTGGTTCAGAGTTAAGAATGCTGATTTTGAATTTCAAGGACCTGAAGGCATTTAAATCTTGGTTCTTCCAGGTGCTACTTCACCTTGCATGACTCATTTATACCAATGATCTTCAGTTTCCCCATCTTTAAAATGAAGAGAAAAATGTAGAGGATCTCCACAATCCTGTCTGACTTTATTTTCTTTTTTAATTTCATGTTCTGTTATGTTATGATAACTCATTTAGCATGTCTGGGTCTCAGATGATCATTTAGAATGAGTTGTTTAGACTTATTGACCTTTAAGGTTTCTTCTAGTTCTGACTCTGATTCCTATCGTATTCTCTCTTCATCCACTCAGTTCTTCTTCCTATTACCATTCTCCTCTTCCTTTCTCTTCTTCCTATCTAGCATTCCTGTCCCTCTCTTCTAGAAAACCTCTCCTCCCTCATACCCCCTTCCCTTTATTATATGCATATTCTTTATCAGACTCACAAGAGAGGGAGCAGTTCTTTCTCCACAGGACTCCAGGATGCATGGGATAGAGAAACTTCTTGGCTGGAGAATTTATGTGGATTTCGGGAGAGTTACCCAGGCAACAGAAATGATGAGGCCTGGCTTGGTTGAGAGTGATGGGACCAATTTACACATTCCCTTCTCAACCTGCCCTAGGAACTCTTCCTCTTAGTATTCCAACCCTGATAAGGTACATAAATCAGATTTTTAAACCTAGACCTTGAAGCCCTGGAGGCTAGCTCTGATATGTTTCTTTGACAATGCCTAGGCTGGCTTGCAACAATGGTTCATCTTCCCCTATAATTAGACTATGGAGATTTACGATGCCTCAGGCACCATACATCAGAGATAGAAAAGAGTCATTGACAGTGCCTCAACTTTGTGAGTGGGTCAACCTTATTGACCTTCATGCCCTCACTCCCTCTTTTGTGTCCTAAGCATTTAGAATCTCAATTTTCCCTGTGCTTTCTCTGAATCACAAGATCATTCCTAGGTTTATAACTCTATCTTCTAATTACTTACGAGAGGCATGTCCATTTACTAATCACCATACTAGAAGTAACTGCCAACTATAGAAAGAATTATTCTCTTAACCTTTCCTAAATCACTTTCCTCCAGCCTAAAACAAAAAAAAAGGGTGTCTCTTTGCCTGATGCAGAAACTTCAATCTTGATCCCATGTGAGTCCATATTATATATATATATATATATATATATATATATATATATATATATATATATATATGTGTGTGTGTGTGTGTGTGTATCTTTTAATTTTCAACATTCAGTTCCACAAAATATCGAGTTCCAAATTCTCTCCCCATCTCTCCACTTTCTCACCCTAAAATAGCATGCAGTCTGATTACTCCTTCCTTCAATATCCCCCGTCCATGCTATCACCTCATTTTCTTTTCCCCTTCTATTTTCCTGTAGGGCAAGATGGCTTTCTATATGCCTCTACATCTTATTTCCTAGTTAAATGTAAAAACAATATTTGACATTGTTTCAAAACCTTTTGTGTTCCAAATTCTCTCCCTTCCTCCCTCCCCACCCAGCTTCATTGAGAAACAAGGAAAGGTTGTATCAGTGTAGTCATGTAAAACATTTCCATAACAGTTATGATGTGAAAGATTTCTCCTTCCATCTTATCCTGACCCATTTATTCTATTCTCTCTTTTGACCCTGTCCCTCCTCAAAAGTGTATACTTTTTATTATTCCCATCCCCAATCTACCCTCTTTTCTGTCATGCCAACCACCTCTTAACTCTTTCTACTTTCCTATAGGGTAAGATATACCCAATAATTATAGGGTATATCTATATATCTATACACATATATGCATGCGCACACATATAAATACATGTATACATGTATATATACATATATATGTGTATAGATATATTTATGTATATGTATATATGTGTGTGTGTGTTTATATGTATGTATGTATGTATATATGTATATGTATATTCCCCTCCAACTACTCTAATACTGGGAAAGGTCTCATGAGTTACAAATATTTTTTGTATATAGGAATGTAAAGAGTTCAACTTTAAGAAGTCCCTTGTGATTTCTCTTTCCTGTTTACCTTTTCATGCTTCTCTTAAGTTTCATATTTGAAAGTCAAATTTTCTATTCAGCTCTGTTGTTTTCATCAAGAATGCTTTAGAGTCCTCTATTTCATTGAATGTCTATATTTCCTCTGAAGGATTATGTTCAATTTTTCTGAGTAGGTGATTCTTGGTTTTAATCTTAACTTCATTGCCCTCCCTAATATCATATTCCACTCCTCTGATCCCTTATTTTAGAAGCTACTAAATCTTGTGTTATCCTGATTGTGTTTCCACAATACTTTATTTCTTTCTGGCTACTTGCATTATTTTCTCCTTGACCTGAGAATTCTGAAATTGGGCTATAATATTCCTAAGAGTTTTCATTTTGGGACCTCTTTCAGGAGGTGATCAGTGGACTCATTCAATGTCTATTTTACCCCGCAGTTCCAGAACATCAGGGCAGTTTTCTTTGGAAGAGGATGTCCAGGCTCTTTTTTTGATCATGACTTTCAGGCAGGCCAATAATTTTAAAACTATCTCTCTTGGATCTATTTTTCAGGCTCAGTTGCTTTTCCAATGAGATATTTTACATTGTCATCTTTTTCTTTTCATTTTTTTGATTTTGTTTTATAATTTCTTGATTTCTCACAGAGTCATTAGCTTCCATTTGCTCCATTCTTGTTTTTAAGGAATAATTTTCTTCAGTGAGCTTTTAGACCTCCTTTTCCAATTGACCAATTCTGCTTTTGAAGGCATTATTCTCCTTATTGGCTTTTTGAATCTCTCTTGCCTATTGGCTCAATCTATTTTTAAGGTGTTATTTTATTCATAGTTTTGGAGGATCTCCCTTAGTAAGCTGCTGACTTATTTTTCATTATTTTTTTGCATCACTCTCATTTCTCTTCCCAGTTTTTCTTCTATTATCTTAAATGATTTTCAAAATTCTTTTTGAACTGTTCCATGGCCTGAGACCAATTAATATTTTTCTTGGAGATTTTGGATGTAGAAGCTTTAACTTTATAATCTTCTTCTGAGTGTGTGCTCTGATTGTCCTTATCACCATAATAATTTTCTATAGTCAGCAGGTTTTCTTTCCCCATTGTTTGCTCATTTTCCCAACGAGTTACTTGACATTTTCACTCTTCATTATGGTAGGGCTCTGCTTCCAGTGTGGAGGAGGTACTGTCCCAAGCTTCAGAGTTTTTGTACAGCTGCTTTCAGAGATACTTCAAGGGACCTGTAAATTTTCAGTTCTTCAAAGGAGAGGTATTTACTCCTCTCCTGGCCTGTGCTTTGGTCTTTAAGTGACCACAAGTACTCTTTTCTGCCTTGTAGCTGTGAGGAGGACTCCCTCTCCACCACTGTTACAAACTCTGCCATGCCAGAACTCCTCACTCCAAGACTGCCACCCAGGACTGCAACCAAGATCCAAGCACAGGTAAAGCAAAAGAATCCTTCCTCAGCACCAGCAAAGGGATCCCTGCAATCCCCCTCAGATCAGTCATTTGATCCCCACATCTGTGGGATGAGAGCTTCAGAAACAGTTGCTGCTGTTTGCACCCTAGAATTGATGCTAGACTATTCCTCTCTCACCCATGTCTGACAGACTTTTCCTACTGACCTTCCAAGTGGCGTTTGACATTTGTGGTTTGAAAAGTCTGGAAACTGCCACAGCTGCCAGTGATTCAGTCCCCTGACAGCTGCTCTGAGTTTGCTATTGGTCAGGTCTATGCTGGTGCATTTTGCTCTGGACTTTACTGCTCTTTTAGCATAGTGTAACCTATGTTTCTGTCGACCTTCCAGGTTGCCTTGTGCTGGAAATTTGTTTTACTTTGTCCACTCCCGGTTTTATTCCACCATCTTGGTTCTGCCCCCATGATTCCATATTCTGAGAGTTGAGAACTTTTCAAGAAATTCCTGATGTAGCTATGACCTGGATCATCTGAGCTTCTTTTCAAATGGCCACTTATTCACATACACACTCATGGGGGAAAAAAGAAATAAAAACACATACACACAAACACATATCAAATGCATATGTAAAAGTAAGTAAATGAGAAGAAAAGTAATCCTGTGTGTACTCAGCTATTTACACTAATAATCAGAAGAATTAACCTGGGATAATTCCCTGATGAAATATATAATGCTCATATATGAAAAAATAGAATATTGTTTATGGCTATATGTGAAGGCCATTCTTCTCTTTCTACATCTCTACTTAAAACATTTCTTTGAGGGTGCCAATCTCTAGTAGAATTAACTCTCTAAACTCATTAAATTGGTCATATGCCCATGAATATGAAATGTGATGCCTTCAGAAACCAGTTCCCACAACTCTCAGGCAATTTACCTTTGGATTTCTCTGTTCCTGATACTGTAGAATACAAGATTGGGTACAAGAGAGAGCAGTAGGTAAATGTTTGCATATGTATATACAAAATGTGTATACAAAAGGTGACAGGTGTTTCCCAAAGTGATGAAGCAGTGTCATGCCAATTAGAGGTACATAGATGAGCACAGATGTGAGAGAAACAGGTATTGAATACTTTGATTTTTTTCCTCTCATAATGCAATACACAGAACTGTCTGAAGGATAAGGATATAGGAGAACAGAAGAACCAGAACATTCAACACAATATTGAAGATAACAGCCAGCAAACCATAGAGGATATTGATGTAAGTATCAGCACAGGCAAATCTCATGGCATCCTAGTGAAGACATTATGTATAGTAGAAAACATTAGAACGGCAAAAGGGCAGCCTTTTGATGAGAAAGGGAACAGAGAGTACAGTAGCCATACACCTTAATAGAATAGCTATTACAATCTTGCTTATGACTCCATGCGTAAGGATGATGGCATAGTGCAGAGGGAAGTTGATGGTTACAAGACAGTCAAAGGTTATGGCTACCAGAACTCCACGCATTCCTCTAAAGGTGTGAATAAAAGCATCTGGGTAATGCAAGCATCAAAGGCCCTGAAAATTGGCCAAATTAGTGAACTTTAAGCATAGTTGATAATGAAGGTAAGGAGAATCTAAGGAGAGTTGTAGCCAGCATGGTCAAAAATTAATGCATGAACCCATGAATGCTCTGTTGAAGTTTGATGACCATGAAGCTAGAGAAATTGCATAACAAAGTGACAGTACAGGAAGAAGAGTGGCAGGGACATCCAGTAGTCTTTGTCAGGCATTTCTAAGATTTCAGTCAGAATGACTGATTATTGAATTATTGAATCTGATTATTGAATCTTGTTTGGTTAAGAACTTACACAGCTGACTGAAAATCACTGCTAGAGAAAAAGCACAAGATATACAATAAATCCAAAGCACAACCTGAAGGAAGTGATATTCCAGGTATACTCTAAAGTAAAGGTGTCAAATGCACATGTCTCAACACTTCAAAATATGGCCTGAGATAGATTAAAATGTAATTATTAATGATTTAATAAAACAAATAAAAATAAAATAAACATAGATCATGTTAATTTGTGGTTTTCTAAGTTAACACGCAGCTTCAGAAATCCTTATGCATATTTAGTGGCCCCCATTCATGTTTGAGTTTGACATCTTTACTTTAAAGGATAGTTTAACATGTACAGATAGAAAGGTAAAGCATTTCAAGTGTATGACAGAGCTCTAGGTTAAGTAGAGTGGTTTAAAGATATGGTACATGTTCAGAGGGCTGAGTACAGTTAAATTTGGCTTGGGTACAAAAGGAATAAGGTGAAAGAACAGATGGCACCACCTCCCAGAAGTGCTTAAATGGTAGGCAGTGGATAGACAAGTCCATTTGAGGTCAGGAAGACTTGACTTCAAATCCAGCCTCAAGCACTTACTAACTGGGTGACTATGGTCAAATCACTCAAGTCTGCCTGCCTCACCTTCTTCAAATGTAAAGTGAGTATAGCAATGGCACCTAGGGTTGCTATGAGGATCAAAGGATATAGTATTTGTAGCGCACTTTATAAATATTACAGAGCTATAAATGTGCTAGTTACTACTGTTGCTGCTGCTGCTGCTCCTCCTCTTCCTCTTCTTCTTCTTCCTCCTACTACTACTTGGAAGTTCATAGGAAGCACTGAAAATATTCAAACAGAAGAGTGATATGAAAACATGAGTAAGAAAGTTTATAGGAACATATGAGGTAGACATGGAAGTATTTTAGATTTAGTTCCAAATTCTTTCCCTTTCTCTTCCCCCCCACCTTAGAAGGCCAGCAATTCAGTATTTTAGATATGTGTAGGCATGCAAGACATATCCCATAATAATCATGTTGTGAAAGAAAATAGATAAAGTAATTAAGAAAAAAAGTTTAAAAAATATGTTTCAATCTGCATTCATACACCATTAGTTCTTTCTCTGGGGATGGACACCAGTTTTCATTATAAGTTCTTCAGAGTTGTCTTAGACTGTTGCATTGCTGAGAATAACTAAGTCATTCACAGCTGATCGTCCTACAATATTGCTCTCACTTTGTACAAAGTACATTTCACTTTGCATCAGCTCATGAAAAACTTTCTAGGTTTATTCTGAGAGCATCCTCTTCATGATTTCTTATAGTGCCATACTATTCCATCACAACTACACACCACATTTGTTCAGCCATTCCTCAGTTAATAGGCATCTCCTTAATGTTTAATTCTTTGCCCCCAGAAATAAGATGCTATAAATATTTTTGTACATAGAGGTCGTTTTTTTTTCCTTTTTCTTATCTCTTTTGGAATACAGACCTAATATTGGCATTGCTAGGTCAAAGATAATTCATGGTTTTATAGCCCTTGTGGCATAGCTCCAAAATTGGTTGAATGATTAAATCAATTCACAACTCCACTAACAATGCATTAATGTCTCATTTTTTCCCACATTCCCTCCAACATTTATCATTTACCTTTACCGTCCTATTAGCCAATCTGATAGTCTTGAGGTAGTACATCAGAATTGTTTTAATTTGCGTTTCTCTTATCAATAGTGAGTTAGAATATTTTTGTATAGCTAAAGAAAATTTTGATTACTTCAGCTGAAAAATGTTAATATATTTTTATCATTTATCAGTTGAAGGATGGCTCTCATTTTGTAAATTTGACACTAAATGTTTGAGAAATGAGACTTTTATCAGAGAAACTCATTTCAAAATTTTTTTCCCAACTACTATTGCTAACTGTATTTCCGTTCATCCTATCTCCCCCATCCATTTATTCTCTTCTCTCTTTCTCTTCTTTCACCCTATTGCTCCTCAGAAATGTTTTGTTGCTGACTACCCTATCACACAATCTGCTTTTCTTTCTACCACCGTGCCCCCCACCTCCTTCCCTCCTTCTTTTCCCCTCCTACTTTCCTGTGGGATAATATTAATTTCCATACTCAATTGAGTGTGTATGTTATTCCCTCTTTAAACCAATTCTCATGAGAGTAAGATTCACTTACTAGCCCTCACTTCACCCCTCTTCCCCTCCACTGTAAAATATTTTCTCACTTCTTTTATGTGAGATAGTTTATCCCATTCTACTCTCCCTTTCTCTTACTCCTAGTACTTTCTTCTCTCACCCCTTAATTTTATTTTTATATGTCATCCCTTCATATTCCACTCATATATGTGCTTTGTAAAAACATATACAGTTTAACCATATTAAGTCTCTTATGATTTCCCTTTCCTTTTTATCTTTCTATGCTTCTCCTGAGTTTTATATTTGAAAGTCAAATTCTCTATTCAGCTCTAGTATTTTAATTAAGAATGATGGAAAGTCCTTTTTCTCATTGAATGTTCATTTCCCCCCTGAAGGATTTTGCTGTGTAAATGATTCTTGGCTGCATCCTTATAACTTTGCCCTCTGGAATATCATATTCCAAGACCTCTGATCCCTTAGTGTAAAAAAGAAAAACTGCTAAAAGAAAAACTGCTAAAATTTGTGTTATCCTGACTGTAGTTCCACCATACTTGAATTATTTATTTCTTATTGCTTGCGATATTTACTCTTTGAAATAAGAGCTATAGGATTTGGCTATAGTATCCTTGGCAATTTACATTCATGAGATGATTGGTTAATTCTTTTAATTTCTATTTTATCCTCTGGTTCTAGAATATTGGGACAGTTTTCCTTGATAACTTCTTGAAAGTGTTGCCTAGGTTCTGTTTTTAATCCTGGCTTTCAGACAGTCAAATAATTTTAAATGATCTCTCCTGGATCTATTTTCCATGTCACTTGTTTTTTTAGCGAAATATTTGAAATTGTCTTCTTTTTTTCATTCTTTTGGTTTTGTTTCCTTGTTTCTTGATTTCTCATGAATTCATTAGCTTCCATTTGCTCCATTTTAATTTTTAAGTAATCATTTTCTTCAATGAGCTTTTGGTCCTCCTTTTCCATTTGGCCAATTCTGCTTTTTAAGGTATTCTTTTCCTTATTGACTTTTTGTAGCTCTTTTTTACCATTTGGACTAGTCAGTTATTTTAAGGCCTTATTTTCTTCAGCATTTTTTTGTGTCTCCTTTGCCAAGGTATTAACTCATTTTCATGATTTTCTTGCATGACTCTCATTTTTTCTTTATAATTTTTCCTGTAACTCTCAGTTCATTTTTCAAAATCCTTTTTGAGATCTTTCATGGCCTGAGACCAATTCATTTATTTTCTTGGAGGCTCTGAGTACAGGAGCTTTGACTTTGTTTTCTTCTTAGTGTGTGTTTTGATCTTCCTTGCAACCAAATGAACTTTTTATAGGCAAAGTTTTCTTTCACATTGTTTTTCTCTTTTCCCAAGACATTACTTGACTTTTATCTCTTTCTTAAAGTTGGGTCCTACTTCCAGGGTGGAGGGCATACTGTCCAAAGCATCAAGTTATTGTGCAACTGCTTTCAAAGATACCTCTAGGAGACTGTACATTTTCAGTTCTTCCAGTGTGGTAGGATCTATGAAAGTGCCTGCACTACTCTCTTGACCTGTACTCTGGTCTTTGAGTTATCACAAGCACCTTATTCTGCCCCAGAACTATATGAAGGGACCCCATTTCCCCTGTGGCCACAAACTTTGCTATGCTAGTGGTCCTTTTCACCTTGGGATGGCCATCAATGAATCCCACCTGGATCTAAGTATAGGCAAAACAACAGAGTCATGTCTCAGTGCTAGTCAAAAATACCCTTCTCCTCAGCTGTTTGAATCCCTTATCATCTTTGCGTTGAGTGGTCTGCAAACCCCCACTGCTTCCACTGATTCGAGTACCCTGAGTCCTGCTCCAGTTTTGCTGGGGCCCAATCTGTACTGACACAGCCTGTGTTGGACTATCTTTCTCTCTCACCTTGGTGCAACAGACTTTTACTGCTGACCTTCCAAGTTGTTTTGGGTTGAAAATTTATTTTCTTCCATCTTTTTGTGGGCTCTGCTATTCTAGAATTTGTTTAGAGTCATTTTTAAAGCTATTTAGAGGGGTTTGGGGACTATCTCAGGTGAGTCTTTGTCTTGTCTCTGTTATCTTGACTCTGTCTAGGATGGTCAAAATCTTAAATCTGCTTTTAGGGAAATGGAATGTATCTAGTGTGAGAAAAAAGGAAGCAAAGATTTGGGATAGAAACTTTGGAAAATAAAACAAGAAATGAACAAGGGTATAGTAAAAAATTGATGAGCAATTAAGGACCATGAAAAATGATGCAATATTATGGCCTCACAAATCAATATCTTAAAAAGCTCTGAAGTCAGCATAGCTGAATGTAAGAAAATAGATCAAATACTATACAGAATAAATGACTCAGATTGAGATTCTTTTCTCAGTCTAACACCAACACAGACCCCCTATCTTTTAGTCCCCCATTCTTACACAAACACACAACCCATATTGTATCCTAAGAAATCCATTTGCAATCTATTCTAACTCTAGCACTTACTAGCAACTCACTTAGCTTTTCTGAACATAGTTTCATTAATTCAGTATTAATTTAGAAAAGCTATTTACTTTCTCTTGCTTTTCTTATGTAAAATGAAGGTTTGGCATGATATACTCTCTAAGGAGTCTCCATAGGATATAAGATTTTAGAGAAGGTGTTAGAAAGAAATTGTCCTTGATTCCCAAATATCTTCACAAAGTTTTCTATCTGATGTGCTAAAGTAATATTGAGCTTCTGCCAAGACATAACCCTTCCTCTGTGGCAAACACAGGGACAGGAGAATAGAACTGCTTCCTTATTCCCTTGGATATTTCTTCCCGGACTTGATATCTTCACCAGAATTATCAGATATTCTCTACAGGACACTAACTTTCCCTAGATCCATTATATTTTGCAATGCAGGTTTACTCTCCTTTTACCCCTTCCTGCCAATCCCTTTTAGGAGAGCAGGAAAAAATCCACATGTGGGAACCTGATTTGCCCATCCTTGTCATTCCAAACCAAAGTTTCTATGTTAGTAAGAGTGAAATCAGAGTATAGTACTGTTGCGATGGAAGCCAAAATGACAACCAGTGAAGGATCATGCCAAATAGCGTAAGCCATTTCCATTTCCATTGCTTTGGGTTATATCTGGAATATCAAGCACAATCTTTTAGGTATCAGAAGGAATCTGTCAGTCTTTTCAGACATGAAGAATAGAATGAAACTCAAATGCTATTTTACTATGTATAACCCTTCTACAGAAGTGCCTTCCCTTGCTCACTGTGTGATTGGCTACCAAACTCAGTCAAAATATGTGAGATACATAGGGTGAGATGCAGAGACACAGAAAAAAAATGTTTTTCCATTACTGCATTCAAAGTGGTTCCAAAAGCAGAGGTAGAGCAGTCATAGGAGGGAAGGCATCTAGTTATAGCTGCAGCTATGTCTTTCCTTATGTGAGCAAGGCTTAATCATATCCTTTCTTCCAATTTTGCTAGAACAATTTTGCCCAAATTCAAAAGGGTGACAACTAATAGTAGTCAACTACTCTCTTTTCTTAAATATTTGGATTATTTCCACTTTCCTCTGATAGACATTTACCTCACTCAATAACTTCTTAATTATGTTTTCTTTTTTTTTCTGGGTTACCCAGAGCCTGAGTATTAGAAGGGCATTTCCGTAGACTATCTCATGTCTTGATCAAGGTGTCATTCATACCCACTTCCCAGTCCATGTTCTATAGTACTCTATTCTGCCTACACAGCAAAAAGTTCTCATTGCCTTTTAGACAGGTTAGCAGTGGGGGTTCCCTTCCATTGAGCAAATGGAACTCCAGATAATAAAGGATTATAGAGATCATCCAAGCCAACCTCTTCATTTTATAGTTGAGAAAAATGAGACCACAAGCACTGAAATAGTAAAGGAGAAACTACCTTGTCTTTATAGTCAGATATCTTCTGAACAAAACTTACCTTTGACACTTACTACCTGTGTCCAAATCAGTTAGTATCCCTGAGTCTTAGATTTTTCATCTGTAAATGGAAAGAGTTGGAGAAACAATTTCTGCTCTCTATCTATGATCCTATGATTAGTCATTTCCTCAAATCACAATGTTAATGAAGTCCAAGTAGAGGTCTCATGATCTAGCTTTTGTCCTGGGAATGGGAAAATTCTTTAGTGGGATTTTTACAAGCATCCTCTGTAGATTTTCCTTGGTGATATTAGCATTTCATATCTTTAACCAAACTACTTTGGTAGTTCCAGAGAGACATAACCATTTTAGTTATAAACTGCTTCTTTCTACCTAGAAAACATTACCATTAATATTGCCTCTCTTTCCTAGGAGACATAAAGAAAACACAACGAGAGTTATCAAATGTAAATGACCAGCAAAATTCCCATGTGTGGCCTAAACCAGACAAATACATAATTGGAAAATGTTAATAGACTACAACATAAATAATTCTAATTTATGATTTTCTGAGTCAATATCCGCATAAATGGTTGTGGTCTGCAGAGATGCATTTCTATTTGATTTTCACACTATTGATTTAGGCCATGGGACTTAATAAGCCCTTTTCATATGTTGCAGGATTGCTCAAATAGCTCAGAAGTCTACTTCATGATTCTAGAAAGAAGGGGAGTTATTCTTTATCATCACAACGGGGCTGGGATTTCCTATTTTTACCCCGTACGCAGCCTCTGTTTCTGTGGCAAGGAAAAATGTCTGCTTCTACATCCAAGGCTGTCAGGTTTTATATACCAATGTTTTCCTTACCAAAATGCAGAATAGAAGACAGAGGAGACATGATAACTCTCTTCCAGTCCTTGAAGGGATATCTTGTGAAAGAGGCATTATGATTAATCTATGTGTCCTCAGAGGGAAGGATTAAAACTTAGTGAAAGTTGCAGAGACAGAACTCTACTCAACAGAAGCAGAAAAATATCCTAAGAATTAGAGTTATCCAGAACTAAAACAAGTTGCTTTAAATGGTAATAACTTTCTGACCACTGAGGCAGGATGACCACATGTTGAGGATGTTTCAGAAATCTCAGGTCTATATCTAATCTTAGCTAAGGTGACCAAGGAAGGATAGGCAAAAGATATAAGACTGCTGCAGAGACAAAGATGAATATTTTCATCCAGATTGCCTCCAAGGGATGGTCACTACTCTGAAGATCTGGCTGAAAGAACTGACCCGTTTTTTGTCTTGGGAATTTTTTTTCTCTCCTGTGTGGACTTCTTTGGGTAATAATAGTCCGGGATGAGTTCACTCAGATTGTATTGGGCATGACATGCTAGCCCTACTTTACTTTATTTCCTTAGTGCATTTTTTTAAAGATCTGCTTCCCTAGAACCAGCACCAACTCCACTTCCAGCCTCCACCTCTAGGAAGACATTGAACCCAAATTCTAGACCATCTTCCAACCCACTCAGAATCTTACTTGGGATAAGAATCATCTATTTCCTGGTGGTAACAGTCATACTCGGCCTGTATGAGAGATTTAGTCCTTCCCCATTGACTTTATCCATTTTAAAGGCCACAAGACAACTCAGTGAATCACAAGGAAAAGCCCTCAGGAATAAGCCCAAGCAGCTACTGAAAACATTCCTAGCCTCTCTACTGCAAAAGCTCAGAATGCCTTGCATCTGTTGCTTTGGGAGCTATGTCATCATGATGATAAAAAAATCATTTAGATGCAAAGTGGAAAGACATGGCATTATTTACAAAATATCCTCAAATAAACGTCTATATAGAAAGGATTTTACTGCATTAGAAAGAGCTGGATTGTAAATCAGGTTGCCTGAAATCTAGTCATGAGTCTTCTATTAATCTGCTTGTCCTTGAAAAAGGACAAGTCACTTAATGGCTCTTGCCTTGGTTAGTTTCTCTCCATCTCTGTGTCTATCTCTCTGTCTCTGTCTCCTTGTCTATTTCTCTGTCTTCTTTTTCTATCTCTGTCTTTCTGTCTCTGTTACTCTCTCTCTCTCCCTGTCTCTCTTCCTCTCTCTCTCTCTCTCTCTCTCTCTCTCTCTCTCTCTCTCTCTCTGTGATTCTCTCTCCCCCTTGTTATCAAATCAATACATAGACATCTTTGATTAAATCATGTGTCTATAACAATTGATTTTATGGTAGGAGGGCAAGCCAGAACCTATTCTTTCCACCTGAAAATATAATTTATATTTGCTTATGTGTATGCTATATTGTATTTATCTACTATCATATGTTCTAATTTTCTAACTTATTGTATTATCCAATTCTAATACCACTGTGTGGTGATCTTTTCAAGTTTACACCAAATGTTTAATAATATAGGGAAGGGAACGCATTAGGGAAGGAATAAGTATGAAAAGCATGAAAGGAATTCATAATATTACTGCAGTTGTTAAATTAAATATGATATATTAAATGGCACCCACCTGGCACAATGTTAGCAAAACAGCACACAAGAGTACTTATTGGTAGAGAAGTCTTTGAATTAGGAGATAATCTCCTCCAAAATATATGTTACATATCAAGGGTAAAGCATGCCACTAGATCAGATAGAATTATAAAAAGGGATACCTATAAAGTGAATAATTTATTCATGATTCTCTCTATTTTGTTCCTGCTGCTATTGAATGCCTATTGTATTTAAAGTATTGGGTAAAACACTGGGAGGAAATAGGAGGAAAAATTGGTAAAACACAAGACTTGCTCTAGAAAGTGTTCCAACATAGTAAGAAAAATCACATTTGCTGTCAAACTGCATGCCAGAGACTCTTGATTTTCTTCCATTTATATGCCTTGCACACTGGCTTCTTCTGGTTTATTTCCCCCCTAACACCACCTCACTTCCTGATTACCATTCCTCATCCCCAGGATTTAACTGCAGACAAGGAAATAGTGGCCTGACTTCTCCCTTTACATGTTCTTTCTGAAATCAGTAGGAACTCCTTTTGTAGTTTTATGTTTTGTTCATCACTCCACAGGGAAATGTGGGAGGTAGTAGAAAAGGGGTAGTAGAAATAGAGGTAGTAGAGAACTGGAGTAAAGAGACCTAGATTTGAAATCCATGGAATCATAGTTAAAGATATAGAATTGGAGGCCATCAGAGAACCTTAGAAGCCACTAACTCCAATCCCTTAATTTTACCAATAAAAAATAGTTATATGAAGGGTAAGCAACATTTCTTCAGTCATAAAAGTAGAACTTTTCAGAGGTGGAATTTAAACTCTTTTGCAAAAGTAAATGTTCTTCAATGTAACACACTGAATCTCACTTTAGTTACTCAATAATAGTATGATTATGAGCAAAATATTTCTTTCTTGGAGCTTCAGTATTCTCATCTAACAGAGGACATAGTCAATTCACAAACACTTCTTAAAATGCCTACTGCATGACAGGTACAGTATTAAATCTGAGATTACGAAGATAATACTTTCCCTCTCAGGTGCTGTATTTTAAAACAACTCAGCAGAAGAGAACTCCCTAACCCAGACAGATAAATTTTTAATTCAATTATTATGTAAATTGAGTTGTGATATATTTTGGGCAAGAGGCTTCCTGATGCCCTTCAAATAATAACATTTAAGTACATACTCCACCTTCAGTTAAGGGCAGTCTTATTCTGAATAATGGTATATTGTCACATTCTTTAAAAAAAATATGTAGTTTATTCAGCCAAGAGCTTATAAAATTTTCAAGTATTTGAATCATCATCCCCATGCCATTCCCCATTTCCCAGTAAATTAAGGGGAGATGAAATTAGAAAAATTTTCCTTTAACACAGTTATCTGATTTTGGCTACCCACCTAATAAAGACTTTCCCTTTGTCACAGTCCACACTAGAAACAATGAAAAAATTAATAAATATCAAGCAGTGGAAAGAGACATATGTGTTTCAAAAAACCCTTTCCTTCATCAGCAGGGTCTTATGAAGGAAGAACAGAGTTAGGTAATGTTAATAATTGAATTCAAAATTTTATCTATTCCTCTTTCCTTCATCAGAATTTTTTTTTTTGTTCTAGTCATTTGGATGAACAGGATTTTTATTTTAGTCTCTCAATTTTATTCTCTATATTTCTGCTTTTTTAATGTTTCTTGGAAGCCACAAATTGCAGCGTTTTATTTTCTCATCTAATCTCCTACTTTTTTCATCTTATTGAGTTGTTTAACCCTTTCACATTTAAAGTTTATAGAACAAGGTTTATATTTCCCTCCATTTGTCTCTTTTTTTTTTTAAGTTAGGATTTTTTCCCTGTTCTTTTGTAAACACAGTACTATGATTCTTTAGTTACTATAACTTAATTTTTTTTTAGTTACTATAACTTAATCCTTTTAAAGTTGTTCCTGTTTCCAATGGCTCTCTTCCTCCCATGCTTGAAATACCATTACATTTGTTAGCCTTTTCCTTTGGAGTTTTGGTCATTAGTTAGTTCCCTTTCCTTTCCTCCTTTTATTTAGTTATTTTATTCTTCCCCCTTTTCACTCAGTCAAATACCTTTCCTTTTTCTTTTCTCCCTTTCATCAAGTCTTGCTTATTAGTTTTTTACATTTCATTCTTTTTGTGCAACTTTGCAAAAGATTATTTTTCTCACTCTTCACACTATTCCTTTTCTGTATACTTTCGACTCTCATTCTCTAGTTCATAGTCCCTATACATATCTAATCTTTCTCAATTCTCTGCATTCCTCTTGGAATCAAGACTTCTAAGGTATCTATTCTCCCTTCTAATCAATTTCTACCACTATCTTTTAGAGGTTACCCAAACATAAGCTTTTATAAAGTACTCTTCATGCTCAGAAAATGCCAATTCTAGTAGGTGATGTAGGGGACATTGTCCCACTGAAGGACTCCCCAATTACCCCACCCCTGATTATGCAGTCCAGTATTGCTCTCTATCCTTCTCTGGTCACTATCCTTACCCATTTACTTCAAAGTCTCTCCCTTGTAAGCATACCTTCCTGTTCCAACCAGTGGATGCCAGGAATTCCAATTTTCCCTCCTCCCAAAGCAGAATAATTGGATTCTTCAACCACCAAATCCCTTTAGACAACGTCCAAGGTAAGGACCTTCACAAAACATCTCTCTTTACCCATAGGGCATTCAGTAATACACCCACTGTTAAAATAGGACCTTATTCATTCTTCTTTTCAATTTTATTCATCTGTTCTTCCCAGGAAACTACCAAGGGCTTCTTTTTTCTCATACCTTCAGACCTTAACTTAGCAAGTATGACATCATATATTCTATATTCTTCTCTTTTTGACCCTTTATTACTACCTTCCATTTTGTAATGTCATCTCATAAACAGCATTGATTTATCTGTAGGTAGTGTGCTGTGAGGTTGTCCATAAAGTTCCAAGTATACATCTTCACCATTTTCTCCATCTTAATTCTGCATTCACCCTTATGTCCTTTAGTTGGTTTTTGTCTGTCATTCTTGAAAAAGAACAAAATGACATCACTGTGTGGAACCAAAGTACAGTGTGTTTAATGGTGACTGAACAGATCAGTACAAGCTTGCAAGATACCATCATAGTCCATGTAAACACTTGGAGCAGAAAAGTCTCTGCATTAGTACCTTTAAAAAAAAAATATCATTCTGTTAAATGTGAAATATCTCATTGGAAAAACAACTAATTTATAAGATAAGTTGAGGAGAGATAATTTAAGATGTTTGGTCTATCTAAAAGCCATGATCAAAAATGAGCCTAGACAGTATATTTCAAGAAATTATCAAGAAAAACTGTGCTAGTATCCTAGAACCAGAGGGTAAAATTGAAATAGAAAGAATTCATTCATACATTTCCGAAAGAGATCCCTGAATGAAAACATCCAGGAGTATTACAACCAAATTCCAGAGCTCCCAGGTGAAATAGAAAATATTGCAAGCAGCCAGAAAGAAGGAATTAAAATACTGAGGATCAACAGTCAAGATCACACAAGACTTAGCCACTTTCACAGAAAAAAGCAGATAACTTGGAATAAGATAGTGGATTCTTTTTTTTAAATAGTATTTTATTTTTTCCAGGTACATGTCAACATAACTTTTAGCATTCATCTTTATGAGATTTTGAGTTCTAAATTTATCTCCCTTCCTTCCCTTCTTCTAAAAATGATAGATTATTTGATAGAGACTACACATGGGCTATAAGATAGTATATTCTGGAAGAAAAAGGAGCCAAGATTACAACAAAAAGCAACCTATACAACAAAACTAAGTAAAATCATTTAGTGGGAAAAAAATGAATATTTAATTAGTAATAGACTTAGATGAATTTCCTTATGAAAGGATCAGAGCTGAATAGAAAATTTCACTCAAATACAAGAATCAAGAGAAGGACAAAAAAAAAAAAAGGTAAACATGAAAGAAAACCCATAAGGGGCTCAATAAGTTGAAGCTGTTTAAATTTCTACACGAAAAGATGGTATTTGTAGCTCCCAAGAAATCTATTCTTATTAGGGCAATTAGGAGCTTGTAGAGAGCATGGGTGTGAGTTGATTATGAAGAAATGATCTAAAAAAGTAAGAGGTGAAGAGGGATGCACTGGGAGAAGGGGAAAGAAGGAGGAATAATGTGGAAAGTCACCTCATATAAAAGAAGTGTGCAAGGAAGAACTTTTATAGTAGAGGAGAAAATAGGATGGATCATGGTCAACAATTGAACCTCATTCTCATTAGAACTGGTTCAAAGAGTGAATGATATATTCACTGTTAGGATTAGAAATCCATTTGACCCACCAGAGAAGTAGGAGTTGAAAAGGATAAGAAAATAGGGAAGCTGATAAAAAAGGAAATTGGATTAAGGGAGGCAGTGGTTAGAAGCAAAACAAAATTTTGAGGAGGGATAAACTAGAGGGGTCATGGTGGTGGATACTGTTTCTGTTGCTTACAACAAACACAGTGGAAACAGAGAGATACACAGAGAATAAAAATAAGCTGGGGAAAAAAGATGTAAGGGTAGCAGTCATGATCTCAAAGCAAAAGGAAAAAAATAAGTGTAATTAAAAGAGACAAACAAGGAAACTACATTTTGCTAAAACATACCATAGACAATGAAGTGATATGAATACTGAACATATATACAACAAATGGCATAGTATCCAAATTTTTAAAGGAAAAGTCTAATGAGTTACAGGAAAAAATGGACAGTAAAATTGTACTAGTGGGTGACTTCACCCTTCCCCTCTTAGACTTAGAATAAGCTAACCAAAAAATAAATAAGAAAGAAATTAATGATAAATAATTTTTTGAAAAAATTAGATGTGATATGTATCTGGAGAAAATTGAATGTAAATAGAAAGGAGTATAACTTCTTCTCAGCTGTTCATGACACTTTCACAAAATTGATCATATATTCTATATATTCTGGCATAAACCTCTCAAAAACAAATGCAGCAAAAGGAGAAACATTAAATTCATCCTTTTCAAATGATGATGCAGTAAGGTTACAATCAATAAATAGCCATTGAAACATAGATTAAAATTTAATTGGAAACTAAAAAATCTAGTCCAAAGAATGAGTGATTCAACGAACAAATCATAGAAAAAATTAATAATTTCATTAAAGAAAATGACAGCCAAGACACCACACCAAATTTTGTGAAATTCAGCCAAAAAAATATTAAAGGAAAAATTTACATCTCTAAGTACATACATTGATAAAATAGGGAAAGAATAGGTCAATGAATTGTGCAAGCAACTAAGGAAAACTAGAAAAAGAAGCAAATTTAAAATACTCAATTTAACATACAATTGGAAGTCCTGAAAATCAATAAAATTGAAAGAAAAAAATTAAAGCACTACATAAAACGCAGAACTTGTTGTATGGAAAAAATAAAAAGAACATTGGTTAATTTGATTTTAAAAAGAAAGAATCAAACCAAATTACTATTATCAAAAGTCAAAAAGATGAATGTGCCACTAATGAAGATGAAATTAAAGTAATTATTAAGAGCTGCTTTGGACAATTTTATGCCAATAAATCTGACAATCTAAAAGGAATAGAAAAATATTTACAAAAATATAAATTTCCAAAATGAACAGAACACTAAATAGAATACTTAAATATCTCAGAAAAAAAATAAACAAGCCACCAGATCAATTCACAAGTAAGTTTTAATAATGTCAGTGCTGTGAAGAGGATTTGAAAACACTGGCAAAATAGTCTTAAAATTTTCTTTTTATGACATATGTATGGTGCTGATACCTCAGTCGGGAAAAGAGAAAACAGGAAGAAAACTATAGATTGATTTTCTTAATGAATATTCATGCCAAAAAATTAAATGAAACACTAGCAAGGAGATTGCATCAATACACCATGATCATATCCTCTGACTAGGTGAGATTTATACTAGGAATGCAAGACTGGTTGAATATTAGGAAAGCCATCAACCTAATTGATAATATTAATATAACAAGCAAAATCATAAAATTATATCAGGAGATGCAGAACATTTTTTTTAACAAAATGCAAAACTCATTCCTCAAAAAAAAAAAGCACTACAAAGCAGAGGAATAAATAGAGTTTTCCTTAAAGCAATGAGTAGTATCTATTTAAAATGACTAGCAAGAATTATCTGTAATGGGAATAAGATAGAAAGAAGCCTTCTGAATAAGATGAGAGGTAAAGCAAAGATGTATATTATTGCTATTAATATTGTACTACAAATGTTATCTGAAGTAATTAGAAAACAAAAAGAAGGCGAAGCAAGAAAAAAATACAATGAGGAAAAAAACTATTTTTTTTTTTTTTTTTGCAGATGACAGCATGGTATACTTAGAGAACCCTGGAAAACAAATTTAAAAATTAGTTTAAACAATTAGCAACTTTAGCAAATTTGCAGTATATAAAATAAACTAAATCAGAATTTCTTTATATTACCTATAAATTATAGTAGCAAGAGATAAAAAGAGAAATTCCATTTAAAAATAATTATATATTATATATATACATATATGTGTATATATATATGTATATATATATATATATGTATATATATATATATATATATATATATACATATATATATATATACTTGAGAGTGTATTTGCCAAGACAAATCTAGAAACTATATGGACACAATAAAAAAAAAACACTTTCTACACAAAAAGTCAGAACTTAACAATTTGAAAATATTAATTGCTCATGACTAGGTCAAGCCAACATAAAAAATGACAATTTTAGATAAATTAATTTACTTATTCAGCACCAAACCAAGTAAACTACCAAAAGTTGTTTTATTGAGCTAGAAAAAAAATAATAACAAAATTCACCTGGAACAAGACAAGGTCAAGAATATCAAGGGAATCACTGAAAAAAGTATGAAGGAAGGTAGCATAACAGTATCAGATCTTAAATTTTATTACAAAGCAGTAATAATGAAAACAATCTGGTACTAAGAAATAGATTAAGGAATACATTAGGTACACAATATATAACATAATAATCATATGTAAATGATTACAGTAACATAAGATCCTAAAAATCTAGTGTTTGATAAACCCAAATGTTCAAGCTTTGGGTATAAGAATTTACTATTTGACAAAAATTGTTGGAAACCAGAAAGCAGTTTGGAAGAAAGTAGATAGAAACCAACCTCTCATGGCATATACCAAGATAAGGTCCAAATGAATGTATCATTTAGATAAAAATGTGATATCATAGACAAATTATGGGAGAGTAGAAAATTTTACCTATCAGATCTAGTGTATGTGCGTTTGTCCTTCGTTGCTGAAGACCATGACATCAGAGAAATGATGACATGACTTGCACTTGACTTTGTTTTTTGAGTGAGGGAAGGCTGTGCAGGTCACTAGCCTCATTTCTCCTCCAGAGCCATCCAAATACAGTGAACAACTACTCATCAGAATGACTGGAGATGACCCAGAATGAGGCAATTGGGGTTAAGTGACTTGACCAAAGGTCACGCAGCTAGTGAGTATCAAGTGTCTGAGGTGAGATTTGAACTCAGGTCCTCCTGACTCCTACACTGGTGCTCTATCTACTGCACCACCTAGCTGTCCCATCTAACAGATAGATGAACAAGGGAAAAATTATGACAAAGAAGAGATAAAGAATATTATGGGATATAAAATGTATAATTTTGATTACATTAAATTTAAAAGATTTTGCACAGACAAAACCAATGCATCAATGACTAGAAGGAAAGCAGAAAATTGGAGAAAATATTTTTACAAAAAGTTTCTACAAAAAAAGGCCTAACCTTCAAATATATAGAGAAATGAGTCAAATTTATAAGAATATGAGTCATTTCCCAGTCAAGGCATAGAAACTGGCAGTTTTCTGATGAAGTCACCAAAACTATCTATAGTCACATAAAAATTCTCTAAATCATTATTAGTCAGTTAAATACAAGTTAAAACAGCTCTTTATATTGCTAACAAAGTCCAGGAGCAAGAGATAAAAAGAGAAATTCCATTTTAAATACTTTGAAACTCTCCCTGCCAAGATAAACCCAGGAAGTATATGAGCACTTTTACAAAATACTTTTCACCCCATAGCTATCAGATTGCCTAATATGATGGTAAAGGAAACTGACAAATATTGGAAGGGATGTGGAAAAAATGGAATACTAATAGAGCGTTGATGGAGTTGTGCTTTGATCCAACAAATCTGGGGAACGATTTGGAACTTTTTTTTTTAATTTGGAACTTTATTCGGAATTTGTATAAAACCATGCATACATTTTGAGCCAGCAGTACCACTGCTAGTTTTCTGTGCTAAAGATGTTAAAGGAAAAGGACCTAAATGCATAAAAATTTTTATGGCAGCTTTTCATGATGGCAAAAAATTGGAAATTGATGGGATGAGCTCAATTGGGAAATGATTGAACAAGTTTTGGTATATGATTGTGATGAAATACTATTGTGCTATAAAAAAAATGAGAATCAGGATTGTTTCAGAAATAAGATGTGAAGATTTATAGGAACTCATGCAAAGTGCAGTGACTAGAACCTGGAAAACATTGTACATACGAACAGCAATATTATATGATCACCAACTCTGAACAACTTAGGAATTCTCAGCAATGACAACTCTGAAGGACTTATGGAAAATGCTGTCCATCCCCAGAGAAAGAACCAATGGAGTCTGAGTCTAAACTGAAGCACATTTTTTAACTTTCTTTTTTTTCTTTCTTTTTTCTTTTTAGCAATATGACTGATTTGGACATATGTCCATTATTTCACATGTATAATTATTATTACATTGCTTGCCTTTCCAATGGATAGAGAAGGATCATGAGGAAGGGAGAGAGGACAAAATTCAATTGTTAAGAAAAAGAGTGCTAAAAATTAAATATATATATTTTTAAATAAATAAAATGTGTCAACCAAAACTGACACCAAAACTCAAGAAATGTTCAAACCAGAGTAGAGCATAGGAAAATTATTTCTTCTTTCACTCTGAATTTCATATTTTCCTTATTTTAAACCTTTATTGTATTAGGAAAGCGTATATATGACATGAAGCATCATTAATAGAAATAGAATAAATACACAGAGGTAATATAAATGTGCACAAGATGCACATGTCAAGGGAAAGGCTATTTTTCCAGCTGCTGCATACGTTTGTTGGATGAGAAAAACAGAAGGTACTAATGATGGGAGAAGATTTGGGGTATCATAAATGGGTAAAGGCTATGAACCTCTGTTGCTCTCTTGAAATTCCTTTAATGAAGCAACACATAAATGAGTTTTTCTACCCCTCTTCCTCCCCTGTCATGTACACCAGAAGGAGAAATTTCTGCAAAGAAAGGCCTATTTTGTTTGATTGGGATCTAGGGAATGATCAGAGTCTATTAAAGACTCAAGGTGACCCATGGGATTTAAAATGACAGCATAAGAGCTCAGAGTTATCACCTTGGTAAAGGAAGAGGTGGACTCTGTGGCAAGAAGAAAAAGGCAGGTAAGAACAAAAGGAAAAGAGTGCAATAAAGACTAATGAATGAGTAATGTAGGGTAGGGGAAGAAGAAGAAGATGGTGATGAAGAACCTGAGTATGAAATAAATTCAGTGAAGGAAGATCAAGGTGGTGAGGAGCTCCAAAAACAGAGGATTTGAGGTTGGCAAAAATATATATCATGATTATATTTTAATTTTAAATCATAAACACTGTAGGCAACAGGGAATGAAGAAGGAAGCAGAAACAAGAAAGTAGTAGAACAGGGTAACAATTTATATGAGCCTTTCTATGAGCAGAGATCTGAGCTTCTGAAAAAAATATTTAAAATTTAAAATATCATCTTTTATATTTCTAGGAATTTAAAATATCATCTTTTATATTTCTAGGATTTTTAACCAACAATAATCCAGTGAGAACTGCATTTCACATCAGTCAAGTGTGCTTTACAGAATATTCTCCTTTGGGTAGCAGATATATACAAGGTAATAAACAATTAAACTGACACATGTATGGTTTTTGCTATCCTCTTCCTCTCAAAGTCTTAGGAACTGGAACAAATAAACGAAAGTACAAGACTATCTTCTTATCTAGGTCAACAAACTCAGCTCAAACTACTTTTAAAAATAAAATGTTGGCCATTCGCTCAGTGGCTAGAACTCAAATAGTGACTATAACAAATTGCATTTAATGGATTAATGGTGCCTAATAATCAATTATTAAAAACAAAAAACAGTCTATTAGTTTGAGAATAAAAGTGGCCTCAAGAGTACATCCTGCTTAAAGGCTGATGAGCTTAAGCTTAGCCCTAGCCAATTTAAAGTTAATAAGTAAGAAATGTACACGTCAGTGAGACTGAACTAGACTGAGCAAAGCAAAGGTTTTAATTCCTGGGGAGGAGTGATGGAGAGAACGTAATGGCATATTTATTGTTGTCCAAACTCATTCTCTCCTTTCTTTTCTTCCTTTACCCACCAACCATTCATTTCCTTTCCTCCAGAAAATTACTTCCTCTTGTGAATTGCCAAGAAAATGTCCAGGGACTGTGTAGGTGTATGTGCATGTGTATATGTGCATGTAAATGTGTGCGTGAGAAAGTAACTCTGAAGAAAATGGGAAGAGAGAATGTTGAGACACATATGTGGGCCAGTCAGAATCTGGATGAGAGTCAACATATTGTGACTTCACTGCGAAGAGGGTAAAGGATGAAATATACAGGTAAGATTGGAACATCTTACTTTTTTAGGACTCTAAGGTTGACAGAGCCCCATTTAGATGTAATAAGTGATCAAAATGCCATAACCCCACTTACTCATGTATGCATCCAGCCAGCTATGCATATGAGATTGATCACTCAACATAGTTGAATTTGTATGGAGTCCAATAACTCTTACTTTGGTGTCTATCTATACCTAGATTTACACATTCATAGAGTTAATGACCATTTGCTCAATAGAAATTCCTTTTGTCTGCAGCTCTCAGTCTCAATCCTGTGCCACCTGTCTCCTGATAGAGTTCTGACTACCCATTCAAGAGAACATGGTCACTCATTTCAAAGTCAGAGATAGGGTGAAAACTTAAAATCCTTAGGGTGGGGGTTTTCTATAGCACTTGCAGCTTACAACTCATTTTACTAAGATGCAGTGTTATCCATCAATAGTATTCAGAAAATCCTAAAGTGGATGTGCATCACCAAAAACAAAAACCAAAACAAAGAAGGACACAGTCTATTAAGGCAAAAAAATAATGAATTTTCATCACAGTTTTGTTGAAGACTGTTTTGGTTGTAGAGGGTAAGCTTCCTCTAGTGGATAGAAGATGGAAAACATTGGAAAATATATGAAACTTTCAATTATCCACAGACTGAAAGAGCAGAAGAACCTGAAAAACATAACTTACAAATAGCCCTCTGGGTTTGTCTTCCTCCATCAATCAGTTATTGAGCAACAAATTAAAATGGAAAATTTATGAGATCACTGATGCTTGAGAGGAGAGTAACAGAAAAGAGGTAGAGAGTGTGAACTCAAGAGGAAAAGATGTCAGGAGTGTTCTTGTTAAGGAATAGGAGAGGATGTGTGCATAGGAATACATAATCCCTTTTGTGAAAAAGTATGATAGGCAGTAGCGTGGTGCATTGGAAAGAGACCCAAGCCTAAAACCAGAAAGACTCATCTTTTTGAGTTTAAATCTGGCCTCAGAAACTTAATAGCTATGTGACTCTGGGCAAATCATTTAACCCTGTTTGCCTCAGTTCCTCACCTGTAAAATGCGCTGGAGAGGAAAATGGCAAACCACTCCAGTATCTTTGCCAAGAAAGCCACAAATGGGGACAAAAAGAGTTAGGCATAACTAAAGAACAACAAGTAGAAGTGCTTGTATATTTCTGTACATGTGGGTGTATCTGAGAGAGAGAGAGAGAGAGAGAGAGAGAGAGAGAGAGAGAGAGAGAGAGAGAGAGAGAGAGAGAGAGAACATGTTTTCTATTCGTGATCATTTTATTCATGGACTAGTTTATATAGGACCATTTGTAGTTCTGCTTGAGTCTGTAGAAAAATGTCTGGGAGTGTACTTATAAATATAGTTATGTGTCTGTTGGTATGAGAATTTGTATATCTCTGTGGAAGAGTAATGGTTTATTTATTTGCATGTGTTTTTCCAGTGATTGACACATAGTAAGCACTGTTTTGCTTTTCATGCATGCATTCAATCACTCATTTGTGCATATAATGTATCTATCTGACTATCTATGAGTTTGTATTGAAGAAACTCCACATATATCTATGTTCAAATTAATAAAATAAACGTGCCCTTTCTCAACCTGGTCTTAGTGCCTAGATTCCCCTCTGACCTGTACCAGGTGAAATCTTATCCCTCAAGGGTCACTTCAAATGCCACTCCTTCCATGTAGTTTTCTTTGATTGCTGCCACCAAAAGAGATCTAGTCTTCTCGCAGTACTTTGCAATTCAAAAGCATGTTTCCACACCACAATGCATCATATGTATTTGAGTCTATGTCTCATTTTGACAATGAGAGTGAGAACTCATGGATGAAAAGCCATGATCACAATCATCACAGTATCATTAGTAGGAATATAGCACAGAGAGGCTGCTCTGAAGTAACAATAGTTTACATTCCTATGGCAATTGACAGCTTATGAGGTGTTTTTTCTCACAAAATCATGTTTAATTAATTAATTAAATCCAACAACAATTCACAAAGCAACTACTAACGACCAGGCACTGTGCCAGATTCTATGAATATAAAAACAAAATGGAAGAGTTCCTACCCTCCAGAAGTTTGGTTCTAAGATGGTGGAGAGATGGAGTAGCATGTGTAAATATCAATGAATATAAAAAATATAAAAAATAATTGGTATGAGGAGGGTATGTGTTTAATATGACAGGAAGCTTGTTAATAATAGAATAGGCATTCTGAAGGGTACACAATAGAAAAAGGGAGAAAAGTGGGACATGGATACTAGAAAGATGGAGATGATGTGAATGGTTTTAAGGGAGTAGAGAGTGGTTTTCATGGAAAGGAATTTTGGCTATGGCAGCAGTTTCTGAATAAAGGTATATAGTATTAAATTGCCAAACTCTTCAAAAAATTCAAGTAATTACTTTATCAATAAAATAAATTGATATATTTTATTTTTTACTTGTCTAAATTTCCTCACATATCTCCTTCCAGAATGTTATTTCATATATCAAATAAGATTTCAAAGGCCAAAAATTAGAAAAGACAATACATAAAATGGATTAGGACATCCAACAGTGCTATGGATCACCTTTGTCTGCAAAGGAAATGACTGAAGTATCTATATCTATATCTATATCTAATCTACCTATATCAATTCTAGGCTTATTCTTTATAATTTTTCAACAGAGACTTTCCACTTTTATGGTAGTAATTTACATTGCTGTGCTCATTGTGTATATTGTTTTCTTGCTTCTGATTACATGGAACAAAGATAACATTAATTTGATTATCGATCACTGTAGAAGATGTCTGGATTCCAGATACTACTTAACTCTTAAAGATACTGTTTTCTATTCATATCCTCACTTTTTCAGACAAACTAGAACTAAAAAAGGGAGTTACTATACTTGAATCCTCCAAGGAAGTAAGCAGTAAAATCAGGGTGAAAAACCCCCTTTCTCTGTTCCCCTTCTGTCCTGACAAGTGTTCATGTCTATCCCATAAGAGAATGTTCTTTTATTTCAGGAGCTGCTGCCCAAGCAGAGAAACCCCTGCTGGTGATACCATGCATAACTTGAATGTTTCTCATATCAGTCATCACAGTTTTTTACTGACGGGTATCCCAGGAATGCCAGAGAAGAACCCCTGGATGGCATTCCCACTGGGACTTCTCTATATTCTCACTCTGCTTGGAAATGGAACCATCTTATCCATCATTAAGATGGATAGCAGCCTCCATGAGCCCATGTACTATTTCCTTGCCATCTTGGCACTGACTGATGTGGGTCTCTCCATGTCTACCCTGCCCTCTATGCTCAGCGTTTTCTGGTTCAATGCTCCAGAAATCTCTTTTGATGCCTGCATCACTCAGATGTTCTTTATACATGCATTTGGAATAGTAGAATCTGGAGTCCTGTTGTCCATGGCTTTTGATCGCTTTGTAGCAATTCGAGATCCATTGCGCTATGCTTCCATCCTCACCTCTGGGGTCATTGGCAAGATTGCAGTAGCAGTCATTGCCCGTGCCATCTGTGTGGTCTTACCTGCCCCCCTTCTTATCAAGCGACTACCTTTCTGCCGCTCTAACGTCCTCTCCCATTCTTACTGCCTCCACCAGGATGCCATGCGACTTGCCTGTGCTAGTACACGTGTCAATAGCCTTTATGGCCTTATTGTTGTCATTTGTACTCTGGGGTTGGATGCCCTTATGATTCTTTTCTCTTATGTGCTCATCCTGAAGACTGTCCTTGGCATTGCCTCATGGGCTGAGAGGCTCAAGGCCTTCAATACCTGCCTGTCTCATGTCTGTGCTGTGCTGCTTTTCTATATACCCTTCATTGGTGCCAGCATGATCCATCGCTTTGGAAATCACCTGTCACCCATTATTCACACCCTGATGGCCAATGTGTATCTCCTGCTCCCACCTGTACTTAACCCCATCATCTATAGTATAAAGACTAAGCAGTTCAGTAAGAGGATAATTCAAATATTCTTTAGGAGAAAGGGCAGGCCTTAGTGGATGCTTGGGCTGAGGGGCTGAGTGATAATCACCAAGGAGGGTGGGTAAAGGAGGAAGCTATGAGAGGAAATAGTCATTTACATAATGCCTACCATGTCCCAGGCATTGTGCTAAGTGCTTTACAGATATTGCCTCAGATGATTCTCACAGCATCCCTGTATGGTGTATGCTATTATGATATCTATTTTACAATCGAGGAAAATAAAAAAAAAAAAACAGGGTAAAGGACTTGCCCAGGGTCACACAGCTAGTAAGGGTCTGGGGCCAGATTTTAACTTCTTTTCTTGACTCCACAAGGAGTACACTATCCAGTGTGCCACCTAGTGGACCCTAGCTGAATCTAGTAAAGAGTGCTGAAGCCACTGGATTATCTGGAGCTGGTGGGGAACCTGTGGCTTTGTGGCCACATGTGGCCTTTTAGGTCTTCAAGTTCGGCCCTTTGACTGAATCCAAACTTCACAGAACACATCCATTTAATGAAAGGATTTGTTTTGTGATGTTTGGATTCGGTCAAGGGGCCACACTTAAGGACCTAGAAGGTCACATATGGTCTCAGGGTTGCAGGTTCTGTACTCCTGCGAGTCTGAACTATTAAAGGACAACAAGCACATAGACTACTATGAAAATTTAGGAAACATTATATTTCATCTTGATAACATTGAATTTACACATCACTTCATGTTTATAAAGATCTTCCACATATGTGGTTCCATGTGATTTCCATAGATTGTGTATTCCTATAGTTGAAAGAATTGTTATCTAGTTATTAAGATCAAAGTATAAATTCTATCAACAGTATCCCTGAAAGGGATACTCCAATTTGTGCTTGAAGAACCTCAATAACCCTGTGAAGCAGAGAGAAGGAGGATTACTATTCTAATTTTACCAATTTTACTAATTCTAATTCTATTTCTAACTGAATAAATTCTGAAACAAAGAAGTAAAGTGACGCATGAAACATCATACTTCTAGGAGAGTGGAAGAGCTGGGATTTACATTAAAATATTCTGACTCCGCGTCTAGTTTAAGTATATATACCATATTGAAATGTTCTAATAAACTTATTTTTCTATTGAGGGCAATACAAATAGTTACACATATACATACACACATATGCAATATAAATATATATTTACACACATATACATATGCACACATGCATGTGTATATGCACACATATAGTCTGTATGTGTGTCTATGAATATGTGTATGAATATACATGTATGTATGAGCGTGTTATATAATATATATGGATGTATACAAATATACAAATAAATAAAATGTTTAGAGATGAGCATCATGGGTACCTACCATATTCCTTCATTCATTAATAATCTGCACATTTGAATCACTACTGATACAGGGAATGTTTGATCAGTTTGGAGTTTAAAAACCCTATGTTTGAATCCTGTCATTATTTCTCATACCTTATATAAACTTGGGCAAATTAGTTGAGCCCTATATTCCTTGGTCTAGATAATAAAATGATTGAACTAAATGATCTCTGAAATGCTTTCAGCTCAAAATCCTATGGACCAATGATGTAATTTGTAAACTCCTTGTTATAAATTAGATTAAGCATGCAGTCAACAAGTGTATATTTTGCAGGGAAGATGCCAATGTGCATTGCTAGAGAATGTTCCTCCTCTAGGACATTTGATTAATTACAAAGATCAAGATTGGATATAATTGTTCTACTTACCCTAACAGGGCAGAACTACTAGCAAAGTATGAAAGTGTGATGGTAACAGGAAGGAAGATTGTAAGTTCCATATAAAACAAAACTTCCTAGCTATTATAGTTGTCCTCAAGTTGAATGGCTTACTTTAAATATTCATCACTGAAGGTGCTCAATTAGAAACTGGATAATCCCTTATTAAAAATTGTCCAGGATTAATTAATTAATTAATTGGGTCTGGGGCTAAGCAAGAGAGAAGAATCAAAAATAACTTCAAAGTTGAAATCTTTTTTGACTGGAAGAATAGAAAGGAGAAAGTCAGAGGAAAAGCTGGGTTTTTATGTTGTAGGGGACACATGAGGGATTTGCCAGGATTCTGATGGCCTAAAAGGATGGGGGAGGTGAGATGGAAAATGTTTAACAACCTCTCCAAAGAAATATTAGCACATTTTTAAGTTTAATCTGCATTATTAAAATTTTGTCCATCACTCCCTTAAGCCCAGACAATAAATAAAACAATATATCTATCTGTGCTATTTTTTGGTTTCCTGATTTCCAAGGTATAATTTCTCACAATAAAAACTTCAAAATTGGTTTTTGGGAGTCAATTTGAGATGACTCCAAGTACACCCCTAAAAATAAAGGTGACATATGTAAGCAGCAATGGAAATTCGGGCTGAGGTGCTCAAGGGATTTTTGATGTAGCCTGACAATGCTATAAGAGTTCTAAAATTCTGGGCTAGGGACAAAGTAAGTAGATGATTTGTGCTACCCAATACTGAAGGTTAGCAGGGTGGAAATGACAGCTGGCCAAGGGGGAGAGGACTTTAAGGATGAAGGAAGAGGGATTAAAGTGTCTGAGGACAACGCAAGTACTAGATACAAAGAAAAGTAAGTCCAAAACAGGATACTCCATAAATCCTTCCTCAACTTTTCCAGCCTGCTGGGACTTCATATTTTTTTTATTTATATACATTGCAGCCCCTAGTGCTTGAGACTTTTGCACTTTTTGTCTTTGCATCCTCGGCACCTTGTACAGTTCCTTAGTATATAGTGTGCCCTTAATAACTTCTAGTTGATAAATAGAATCAAAGTATTACTTTCATGCCCTGAAATTATATAGCATTATTTTACTATACAGTATCATTCAAAGAAACAGTCCACCTTGGATTCCTTAATTTGAACTAATCTAGTGTTAGTACCCACTTTTTCCTAACTAGGCTGATAGGGGGGAAGCAGGTGGGAGGGACTCCTTCCCAGTTGATTTTTGAACTATATCTTCTCTAAAGTCTTTTCCAGCTCTGAGATTCTATGGTTGAACAGACACTTAAAGACCTCTCGCAGTTACTCAAATAAGTCTGGAGACATAGTAGACATTCACTACATACCAGTAATGAAATAAAGTTTTTGAAAAAATTTACTCTTCTATGCATCAGATCTCATTTATTGCTCTGCTGCTATTAAAAGAATAATCTGAAACAGGTAGAAAAGGTACCTTATCCAGAGTAAATGTGCTTCATTTTGAAAGGTTTGGCAATAGGTATCAACAAAAAGGATCTTGGCTTCCTGCTGCTTTTTCCTCCCATATGAAAAGAAAACATGAATTTATTCCCCTTGTGCCTTCCTCCACCAAGCGTAGCAGCAAGTTTAGTCAGTCCATTATTAATAGCTCTGAATAGTTCTTTCCATTTCCACAAAGCTAGTCATAGTGTGTCTTATAAATATAAAAACAGACCACTTTCCATGCAGGAGTAATGACATTTGTAGAGGAATAACTACATACTTGTGTTCACACATGCAAATATCTTGAAATCAGTGTATATTTGAATTATTTGCATAAATTATAATATGTAAATATGTGTGTAGAAGATTTGAGGGAGTATTATCCCAGTATGATACATTTCTAAATTACTGGGAATTTTTGGTATCATTTCCCTTACAACATTTTTACTTCTTCTCTTACTTCTTCTCTTTCTTTTTCCACTTCTCTTACAACTTCTCTTACAACATTTAAACTGCAGGAATGAACATGGGAAGCCATCCCATAGACTAAAGTCTTTACGTCCTTGTGGATTCCAGATGCTACTAACATTTGTTTTTCTTTATGTCACATTAAAATTGATGAAATAAAACAAGCATTTTCATAACAGTACAATTAAAAGATGATTGCACATGAAACCACAAATCTACTATGCACAAGTTGTTATTTATTTCAAATATAAAATAGCATTATTGTATGAATTGTTTCCTTTTCTTTTTTCCCTCCCCTTCCCCTGCCCTAGAGAAGGCCACTGTTGGATCCTAATAAGTGTATATGTGTCTATACACATGTATTGTACACCCTCCCACACATGTGTGTATATACATATCTATACAGCTACTTATCAGTTCTTTCTCTGGATGCAGGTAACATCTCTTTTCATATGTCCTTTATAGTTAATTTGATTATTTATAAGAGTCAAAATAATTTATTTGCTCGAAGGTGTTCTTAAAACAATATTGCTACTACTGTATACAATGCTCTCATTTTTCTTTTCATTTTTTGATAAATGTGTTTTTCCATTGTTTTCTGAAATAATTGAGTTTATTATTACTTATAGCACAGTAGTATTCAATCAAAATCACATACCACAGTCTGTTTAGACATTCTTCAATTGATGAGCATCCTTAATATTTCCAATTCTTTGCCACCAAAAAGAGAGTTGCTATAAATATTTTAGAACATATGCATTCCTTTCCTGTATCCTTAATCCTCTCTGGAAATAGAGCAAGTAGTGTTATTGCTAGGTTAAAGGTTGTAGGTAGTTTAATAACTCTTTGGGAACAATTCCACATTGCTCTTCAAAATGCCTAGGTGAGCTCACAATTCCACCAACAATGAATTCGAGTCCCCCCCTTTTTTTCTATCTATCTTCCAACATTTATATCTTTCTTCTAATATCATTTTAGCCAATCTGAGAAGTTTAAAGTGATATTTCAAAGTTGTTTCTTTTCACAAGACCAAAAATTGTTTTGATTCCTTTATTGGAAAACCACCAGTTTATATCCTTTGACCACTTATCAATCTGGGAAAGACTTGAATTCTTATAAATTTGATAAACTTCTTTATACATATTAGATGTAAGACCTTTTTCTAAGAACATTATTAATTTTTTTTCTGAATTTTCTGCTTTCCTTCTGCTCTTGGTTGCATTTATTTGATTTTTACAAAACTTTGATATAATCACAATTATCCATTTTACACCTAAGTTTGCTCTCTATCTCTTATTTATTTGTAAATTGTTTGCAAATGCATAAGTCTGATAAGTAATCTGTGTTTTTCTAGTTTTCTTGCAGAAAATCTCTCTTTATATTTAGGTCATATATCCATTTTGATCTCATGTAAGATATCGGTCTCTACCTAGTTTCTGCCATACTGATTTCCAGTTTTCCCAGTGATTTTTTAACCAAATAATGAATTCTTATTGAATATTAACTCTTAAGAATACTCCTTTATTTCTATTTTTCTATCAGACAAACAAAGCAAAACCAATAAAGTGAGTTAGCATATGTGAGATCCCCAAGGAGGTAAGGAGTAAAGTCAGGTTGAAAAACTCTTCTTCTGTACATTTCTACCTAGTCCATAAAAATATTTCTTCACTTCCAGAGCTACCTTCTAGGCAGATGAAACCCCCTGCTAGTGAGATCATGCTTACCCTGAATGCCTGTCACAGTAATCATCACAGTTATTTTTTTTTTTTTTGGTTGACAGGTATACCAGGAATGCCAGAGAAGAACCCCTGGATGGCATTCCCACTGGGATTTCTCTATAGTCTCACTCTTCTTGGAAGTGGAACCATCTTATCCATCATTAAGATGGAAAGCAGCCTCCATGAGCCCATGTATTATTTCCTTGCCATCTTGGCACTGACTAATAGGCGTCCCAGCATGTCCACCCTGCCATCTATGCTCAGCATTTTCTGGTTCAGTGCTCCTGAAATCCCTTTTAATGACTATCACTCAGATGTTCTTTATACATGTACATGTAGCTGTCATTGCTCATGCCATCTGTGTGGTCTTCCCTGTGCCTTTTCATATCAAGTGACTGCCTTTCTGCCATTCAAATGTCTTCTCTCATTCTTACTGCCTCAACGTGGATGCCATGAGACTTGTCTGTGCTAATACACTTGTCAATAGCCTTTATGGCCTTATTGTTGTCATTTGTACTCTGGGGTTGGATGCTTTTATTATTCTTTTCTCTTAATGCTCATCTTGGAGATTGTGCTTGACATTGCCTCATGGACTGAGAGGCTCAAGGCCATCAGTGGGGCAGCTACTCCAATCTTGTTGATGAAACCAGAAGTGAGGATGGAAGCATAATGAAATGGATTTTGGATGGCTACAAAGCAATCAAAGGCCATGTACACCAATACCATAGATTCCATGATTCCAAATACATGTGTATAGCCTGTAGAATAGGTGAATGTGTAAATGAATGAATGAGTGGATGAATGAAAAGCAATGTGTTAAGAAAATGTCTTTGGTTTAATTGGGGGCAGAAAAACATTTACATATTTCCTTCTATGTGCCAGCCACTATGCTAAACACTTTAAAATATTATCTCATTGTATCCTCACAGTAGCTCTGCGATATAGGTGCTCTTATTATCTACACTTTTCCTTTGAGAAAATGGAAGCAAATAGAGGTTTAAATGACTTACCAGGGGACACAGCTGATGTCTAAGAGTGGATTTGAATTCAGGTCTCCTTGACTTTAGACCCTAATGTTCTATCCAGGTTCCCCAAAAACTAAGTAGAGAGGTGGTTCAAAAATCAGAAAGAAGTGGGTTTAGGCTTTATCTCTTAGTGCTCCAGTGATCATTGTGGAGCTATATTGTTCTGGGAAGATGCAAATATGAATTGGTAAAGAAGTTTTATCATCTAGGATATTTGATGAGCTATAAAATGAAGACCAGATAGATCTTGTTTTACCTCCCACAACAAGGCAGAACTAGGAGCAAAGTATGAAAGTATGAAAGTAACAGTAAGATTACAATTTCCATATGAAGTAAAAGTTCCTAACAATTGTAGTTGCCCCGAAGTGGAATGGCATGCTTTAAGAAATGGTGAATTCCCATTTATTGGGGTTGTTCAAGTAGAGACTAGATGATGCCTAGATAAGAACTGGCCAGGATTTGTTAACTAATTGAGGATGGGGCTAAGAAGATGAGAATAGTAGAAGATAACTTTGATTTCCAAAGCCTCATTGGTTGAAAGGATAATAGTATTATGAAAAAAGGGGGGCTGAAAGTTGGGGATAAATTAGGATTTTAGGTTTTAGAGGACACATAAGGGATTTGGTATG
Source organism: Notamacropus eugenii (assembly GCF_028372415.1). Classification (NCBI taxonomy): domain Eukaryota; kingdom Metazoa; phylum Chordata; class Mammalia; order Diprotodontia; family Macropodidae; genus Notamacropus; species Notamacropus eugenii. The sequence continues at coordinate 93,355,163 of NC_092876.1, forward strand.
ATTCTCATGCCCTATAAAGATAAGTATGAGTGAATTGGCAGATGTTTAACGACTTTCTCTCCAAAACTTCCACACACTTTTAAGTTTAATCTGCATTATTAAAATTTTGTCCATCATTTTCTGAAGTCCAGACAATAAATAAAACAATATGTTGAGCTGTGTTCTTTATGGTTTCCTAATTTCCAATGTGTAAATGCTCACACTGAAAATTTAAAAACTGGCTTTTAAGAATCAATTTGAGGTGACTCCAGCATACACTTGAAAAATGAAGGTGAAATTATAGGCAGCAATGGAGATATGGGGCTGAAGGATTTAAGGGACTTTTGATGTGGTTTGTCAATATCATAAGTGTTCTAAAAATCTGGGATAGGAAAAAAGTGGCTAGATGACTGGAGCTACCCAATACTGAAGGTTACCAGGGTGAGAATAACAGCTGGCCAAAGGGGAAAGGGATTCAAGGATGAAGGAAGAGAAATTAAAGTGTCTAAGGATAAGATGAGGACTAGGTACAAAGGAAAATGAGCCCCAACACAGTACATGAAACCTTCCTTAACTCATCCGGCCTTCATGGATTCCATATTCTATTATATCTGTAAGTTACTTACCTTAGACTAAGAACGTAAATTGTTCGAGAAAACATTTCTTTTTTGTCTTTGCGTCTTCAGCACTTAGAATGGTTTCAATCATAAAATATGATGTTCATAACTTCTTGTTAAATAAAACTGATTTATTACTTTTGTGACCTGAAGTTCTATAGCATTCTTTGACTATATAATGCTATTCATAGAAACACTCTATGCTGAAAGCATAGAAACCACTTTATGCTGCCTTGGACTTCTCTCTGTTGGTACATTTTCTTCTTAACTAGGCTGTTAGGAGGGAGGCAGGTGGAAGGGTCTCATTCCTAGATGTTTTTTGGACTACATGCTCTCTGAGATCCATTCCAGTTCTAATTGAACAGATTTTTGAGGGTTCTTATGTTATGCAAAAACATCTGAGGGCATAGTAGAAATTCATTATATACCAGTAATGAAATATTTTGTTTTGTTTTTTTAATTTTTAAAGTTGACATTTACATGCATCAGCTCTCATTTGTAGTTTTGTTCTTATGGGAGGGTTAATCTGAAATAGGTAGAAGGTGCCCTGTCCAGGGTTAATAAGACCCATTATGAAAAGCTTGGCTATAGGTCTCAACAAAAAGGATCGAGATTTCCTGATGCTTTTTCTTTCTATGTAGAAAGAAAACATAAATTTTTTCCTCTCATGGTCTCTTCCACCAAGTCTATACATTTGAGATGAGAATAATCTCTCTCTCTCTCTCTCTCTCTCTCTCTCTCTCTCTCTCTCTCTCTCTCTCTCACACACACACACACACACACACACACACACACACACACACACACACAAATATCCAAACAACATCTGTATTGCACTCTTTTCTCACATCTTTCTCTTATAATTTTTTGTTTCCTTCAAAGATCAGTTCAGGGGCCAATTTATACATAAGACTTTCCCAAACTAGCTAATACCTTGAGTGTAACTCTACCACTTGCTTTGCATTTATTTTCTATGTAATGTTCGCTCATAGAATGTATGCTCATTGAGGGCAAGGAATGATTTGCTTTTCATTGTACCTCTTAAGTAGCATAGTACATTTTTACAAAGAGAAGTCAATAGTAAATGTCTTTTTGACTACTTCCATTCCCGTTAGAAATCACACAATAAGATATGTGAGAAAAATAATAACAAAAACTTTATTCTTGACAGTCATGATTTTTGCTTATGGGATTGTAAATTTCTCCCCCCTTATCCTTAGCATGGATGATCCTAAACCTGCACAGTGATCTTTGTCTGAGTAAATATCTGGATAATCTTCCTCCGGATCTCCTTGGTTTTCACAGTATAGACTATGGGGTTTAGCACAGGGGGAACAAGGAGGTAGGCATTGGCCATGAGGGCGTGAGTCAGAGGTGATAGATGCTTCCCAAAGCGATGAATAACAGAAACACCAATGAGTGGCACATAGAAGATGAGCACAGCACAGATATGGGAAACACAAGTGTTGAGTGCTTTTAGTCGACCCTCTCCAGATGCAATGGACAATACAGTGCACAAGATAAATGCATAGGAAAGGAGTATAGAGAGTGAATCTGAACCTTTAGTGAATACAACAGCAATAAGGCCATAAAGGCTATTTACACGGGTGCTAGCACAGGCAAGACGCATGACATCCTGATGGAGACAAAAGGAATGGGATAGGACATTGGAATGATAGAAGGGGAGTCGCTTGATGAGAAAGGGCACAGGAAATACCACACAGACAGCTCGTGTGAGGATAGCTGCTCCTATTCTACAGACTACACCGCTGGTAAGGATGGTGCCATACCTCAATGGGTTCTTTATGGCTACAACTCTGTCAAAGGCCATAGCCACCAGCACTCCAGACTCAATGGCTGAGAAAGTATGAATGAAGTACATCTGGACCAGGCAAGCATCAAAGGCAATAATTTTATAATCAAACCAGAAGATTCCTAACATGGAGGGCAAAGTGCAGAGGGCCAATCCTAAGTCTGCCAGTGCTAACATGCACAGGAAGTAGTACATGGGGATGTGCAGGGATGATTCAGATTTGATGGTAGAGATGATGATGCCATTGCCCAAGATAGCAATAACATAGATGAAACCCAGTGGGAATGCCATCCAATAATATTCTTTCTCTAGTCCAGGGATTCCTGTCAGGACAAAGTGAAGGTGCTGGAAGAAGGAACGATTGGTGGCTGATATGGGCCGGGTCAATAATAAAGAAGCTCTTGGAATATACTCAGCAGCAAACTCCTGAAAAATGGTGCAGAAACAAATGTGTGTGTAGGACAGCTCTGGGCATGTGTTAAGGCTTTTGTATTGTTCTGAGCACTTTGACCCATCAGCAAGGGTATTGATCTCCAGGGTGCAGATCCTGCTGGCTCAAGGGAGAGCATTTTTACCTTACACAACTGATAGCTGTCAGGACGGATATGACTTTTCAATACCAAACCATTGAATAGTGGTTTGGGGAGCCCAGATCATGGTCACTGTAAATCATCTTCACCAGAAAGAGTACAAACCCAGTATATTTTGCTAAGTAATTGGAGACATAGAATTCATTCATCTTTGGGACGGGGGTAGAGGTGGGGAAAAGTGGAGAAGAGAGAAAGGGAGAGAAAGGAAAAAAGTGGTTTCCCCCTAGAGTGAATCAAACACATCAGATTTCATAGTATGAAGTCTTTACTGATTCCTCCATCTACTAGAGCTTCCTCCCTATATTTCTGTATAATTGTTACACACACACACATACACACACACATGTCATGTGCAAATGCTTGTAGGGGTATATTTGGAGTATGATTGTGTGGGGGTGGGTATAAGTGATTATGTATGACTGTGTATAAGCTCTTTAGTGCAATAGTTTTAAGGATAGCTAAAGTTTTATTTTTTTAATTTTTTACTTTGCATCTAGTGGCCAAGACAGTGCCCTAGCTTTTATAACCTCCTTTTAACTGCCCTAGTTGATTTCTTAGAAATTGTAAGCATCATCTTCCCATGCTGGAATATAAAAAGTTTAATCTTATTAACTCCTTTATGATTTCTATTTCTTGTTTACCTTTTGATAAAAGCATCTCTTGAGTCTTATATTTAAAAGTCAAATTTCCAATTTCGTTCTGGTCTTTTCATCAGGAATGTGTGAAAGGTTTTTTTTTTTTTTTTTTAAATTTCATTAAATATCTTTTTTCCTAGTAAGGATTATATTCCTTATTGGACAGTGGAAAGAGACTTGACTCTGAAGCAATGGGAGTTCAGTTCAAAACCCATCTCTGAAATTAATTATCTGTGTGACCACTAAAGAGTACTTAATGTCCTTGTTTATCAATTTCTTCTTTAGTAGTTGTAGTAGGTCTCCAAACCCAAAATAAGGGCTTAGAAATGATAAAATACTGGGCTCAGTTCAAGGTCTCTGTGAGAATAATCTAGTGATTACATGGAGATTGGGCATCAGAGACTATTGATCTGAGTCTCTTACCTGCTAAAAGCCTCAAATAAATGAAATTCCTTGTTTTGTAGTCTCTGGGGATCCTCTGGATCCTTATACAATGCATTGGGGTTTCCTTACCAAGCCCTTGCTTTTTGTAGCAACAGAAAAACCACTTACAATATTGCTCTTAAGCCATTTTAGAACCTTTGTGTGGCTGTCATCTGGTCACTACCCTGCATTTAGTTTGTCAGTTTAAGGGTTAGCACAGCCTAGGCTTTGATGAAAAGAAGAATTGGCACCTCTGACTCATGACTTTGAGGGAGATTTGGGAAACAGAACGATCTGTCATTTCATCATTAAAGAAAAGAATCTGTCTGGTATGTCATTCTGTCTGACATTCTTAAACTTGATCTTCCATCTGAATAACTCCCATTCCCACATTCCTCAAATCTAATCCCAGAACCTGAGCTATCCTACAAAGGATTTAAGCAAAATTTACTTTTGGTCTTTAGAGGCTGCTACAAGCCATTGACTCTTTGGCTGTCTGTTTTTTAATTACTTTCAATATGGTTCTGTCTGAATGAGAATCTCACAGAAGATATGGAATTAATGCCACTAGCGTTAGGAGAGGGAGTGCCTGCTCTGAGAAATCAGGTACCTTTAAAAGTTTCTAAATGGCTGGCTGATTCAGCTTTATGGAATGGCTGGTTCTGTCTTCAGTGATTCTGCTGTTTCTAACAAGATGCTCTAGTCCTGCCCAAGCCTCTCAACTGTTCCACTCAGCCAAGGTTTCTTTTCATTTATTATTGCTATGTGGGTCTTCTTCCCTTTCTAGTAAGGGTTTATTGATATACTCCAGTTAATTTAAGAACTAAGAATAATAAACCATTTCTTTTACTTACTTTTTTTCTGGAAAAAAATTTCTCTGTGTGCAGAGCAAGGTGTAAAACAAAAGAAGGGGAAGTGAAGAGACAGAAATGAGGAAAGAAAGGAAGGGGAGAAAAGGGAGGGAAAGAAATGGAAAAGTAGAAAGGGAAAGGGAAGAGAAGAGAAGAGGAAGAGAAAAGAGAAAGAGAAAGGATGAAAAAAGGAAACCCTCAACTAGAGTGCAGATCTATCCTCAGAAATATTTGCCCTGTACATTGTGGTTGCATTGCTTATCCAGCCTCCCTCCCCACCACCAGGCATGGTTCACACAGAAGACTTTTCCCAAGCACTAGGACCCCTAACAACCTTTGCTACTCTGTATAAGAATATATATATATATATATGTGTGTGTGTGTGTGTGTGTGTGTGTGTGTGTGTGTGTGTGTATGCATGTATATATATACATATATATGTACATATAGACATACACACACACACACACACACATTGTAAGTGGGAGGTAATTTCAAATGGAAAGTACCAACAGTGGGGATCAGGTAAGGGAGAAAGGAAATGAGGCAGGAGATAAAGTTCAAGGGAGCTTTTGTCACCATTTATAAAACATTTATACTTGATAAAATGAGGAGGATTCCCAGTGTCCCCAAGGCAGGATATCTAACTGAACCCTGGGAAACTAGGAGTGTCAACCTGCATATTATTTTACATACAATGATAACTTTTTTATTTGAGTTGTGCCTCTTTCAAAGTAGAATTTGAAAACCTGTTACTTCATTAGAGCCTTATAATAACTTCATCAGCAGGTGGGCAGGGATTCTTAAACATGTTTCTGAGCCTCTGAGAAGCCATGAGACTTGTTTAAATTCACACAGTGCATTAGTGAACTGAAGAGAGCTGGAACTAAAAACCAGATCTCTTTCCCTGGATTTCTTCCAGCCCTACTCAGTCTCGCTTAAACTAAAAATTATACTTACATGTTATTGATAGCAAGAATAGGAAATGAAACTGCTTGCTTGTACAGTTAACAGAGAAAATTTCATATTCTTCACCTCCATGCATGAGAAAAAAATGTAGGATCTGGGGCAGCAGGACACAATTCCATTTCCTTTCTTGAATGTTTCCTAGACATCAAGACTTTGTACTCTCTCCTATTGCAATGTTCAATTTCCATTAAAATAATATATTTTGGAGCAGGGTGACAGAGCACCATGTATACAGATGGGTAAACACCAACCAAACATAAAATATATTTACTTTTTCAAGGCAAGGATTAATAGTTGGGAATTGGGAAAAAAATTTGCTCTAGGAGATGGCGCATGACCTAAACCTTGAATGGTCTAGCTAAAATTATGTAGGATATTATTCTAGGTCTGGACATCAGCTTGGGCAAAGGTATAGAGAGTTAGGAGATGTAATATTGTGTATGGGGAACATCAAGTAAAGAGTTTGGCTCTAATAAAGCAGAGCAGGATGAACCTGTGAAATTGTCATAGATGGAGGTTAGAATCCTGGAACTGGAGGAGAACTTATAGGTTGTGTTGTCCTAGCCTTTCATTTTAGAGGTGAAAAAGAAGGCACCAGTGAAGTGACTTGCCCATCATCAAACATCATCAAACATAACCCTTTGTTGTTATGAGATATTCACTTATGTAACATAATTTCAGGAATATCAGGAAGGTCTGCCATTTAATACTTTTGCCATCTGAAATTTTTTTAAGAGATATTATTCTATATTCAAATAAGATTTAAATTGCAACTTTCCCTGTGGCTCAGTGAAACAGAAAGTACAGTGTGTGATTAAATGATATCTGAGAGACTTTCATTGATTCAGTTTTTCCCTCAGAAAGGAGCAGTATATACAATGGCAGAGAAGGACCTAAGATGATATAGTTTATGATATGAAACAGAGTGAATACAGAGTCTGGGACTCCAGCAGAGTATTCTCATAAATGTACCTAAACATACTTAATTCTTCCATGAAAGGTGAAGACTCACATTAATTCCCAGGCTTTCCATTGCTCTTGCTGGGGGTGAGGTGGTAGCTACCTTGAATATGACAGGAAAGAAGAAAGTGTGTGCCTGGTATCCAGCCAAGGATAATAAATCTCTGGAAAAGAAGCTCGTCTTTCTGGAAAAGAAATTTAGATTATGGGAGAGAAGGAAACCATGGCATTAAATTTCTTGGCAGAGGGAGAAAAAAAGAGAATAAGACTGAATACACAACTAGTGTCAGTGTTAAATTGCACCACCCTTTAAGCCAACCTTAGCCCCCACTATACACAGTGATTCACCTGGTTTTCCACATTGGAATTAGATTCCAGCTTGGAGGTGCTAGCTGAAAAAACCTTAGGCTCTCTGGGGAAGCCTACTCTGGCAACAATTAATATAAGATTAGAGCTTTTATTTTATTGGCAATCTAGGCTTTCCCCAGGGAATTCTATTATCCTTCCAGGACCTAAAGAGACCTGGTGCCCCTAAGGCTTTCCCAAATTAGTTCCTTTAACCTTGGGGAGCCAGACAGGGAAAGGCTAAGAGGATGCTTGAAACTGTGAGAATATGTCATTCTAGTCAAATGCTGGATTAGATGCCTCTGGACTTGCTTTCAGTTCTAACCACAGTTTTCTAAAAAGTAACCTCAAGTTCTTGTAAGGAGTTGGTAAAATAGATATGATGATGGACCTGGAGATAGGATGCTGGACCTAGTAGACAGTGCTGGAGGCAGGAAGTTTTGATTTCAAATCCAGTCTCAGATAATTCCAAATGACTCATGATGAAAAATGCTACCTACCTGCAGAGAGAGAGAGAGAGACCTAAGGAACTCTGAGTGCAGACTGAAGCATTTTTTTCACTTTATTTTACTTCACCCCCCCCCCCCAACACGGCCAATATGGACAATTGATTAGCATGAATTTATATGCATAATGGGCCTTATACTTCTTGCTTTCTCCATGAGTTGGGAAGGTATAGAAGAAAGGAGAATATTTTGAATTGAAAGAGTTAAAAGTTTAAAAACATTCTAGATTCAGACACTTAGTAACTTGTAAATCTGGACAAGTCATTTGATCTCTGTCTGCATTAGTTTCCTTATTTATAAAATGGGCATAATAATAGCATCTACCTCACAGCAGTGTTGTGAGGATCAAATGAGCTAATATTTATAAAGTATTTTGCACAGTGTCTGGCATGTTAGATGCCTAATGAAGATCCTCTCTTTCTCCCTTCTCTCCTTTTCTACCTTTGGAGTTCTTTGCCAGAGAAAAACTCTGTAATTATAACAATGGAGTCCTATTTAGTCTGAAGTCACTAATAAGAGTTGTCTTCTACTTGAAAGGGATTCCCTTTCACCTAGTCTAACCCTTTCTTAATTCCTCTAGGTAGAATTCACATACAGAGATTTGTCACTATAACATACACACATGTAGACAAATACAAATTTAGGCATGTACATATATATATATATGAAATTCTTAGAGGAGAAGTTAAGGGAGTTACAGGAAGAAATAGACAGCAAAGACCTCAACTTCCCCCTCTCTGAACCTGATAAATCTAACCTCAAAATAAAGAAGAAAGAAGTTAAGGAGGTGAATAAAACTCAGGACATGGTAGATATGATAGATGTCTGGAGAAAACTGAATGAGTATAGAAGGAATATACTTTTTTCTCAGTGGTATATGGCACATATGCAAAAATTGACCAAGTACTAGGGCATAAAAACCTTACGATCCAGTACAGAAAGGCAGAGATAGTCAAAGCACCTTTCTCAGATCATAATGCAATAAGAATCATATGCGGTAAAAGACCATGGAAGGAGAGGCCAACAATTAATTTAATAGTAAATAATCTAATCCTACAGAATGAGTGGGTTAAACAATAGATTATAGAAATAATCAACAATTTCATTCAGGAGACTGACAATAATGAGACAACCTACCAAAACTTATGGGATGCTGCAAAAGCAGTTCTTAGGGGAAGTTTTATATCATTGAACACCTACTTGAATAAAACAGAGAAAGAAGAGATTGATTAATTGAGCATGCAGCTAAAAAAGCCAGAAAAAGAACAAATTGAAATCCTCCAGGTAAATACCAAATTAGAAACACTGAAAACCAAAGGAGAGATTAATAAAAATAAAATTAAGAAAACTGTTGAACTAATAAATAAAACTGAGTTGGTTTTATGAAAAAAACAAACAAAGTTGATAAACCTTTGGTCAATTTGATTAAAAATAAAGAAAGAAGAAAATAAAATTACCAATATCAAAGATGAAAAGAGTAAACTCACCTCCAATGAGGAGGAAATTAAAACAATAATTAGAAATTACTTTCCCCAGTTGTATGCCCATAAATTTGACAATCTAAGTGAGGTGGATGAATATTTAAAAAATATAAATTGCCCAGAATAACAGGAGAGGAAACAGTATACTTAAATAACCCCATCTCAGAAGAAGAAATTGAAAAGAAATTTCATCAATGAAATCCCTAGGAAAAAATCTCCAGGGTCAGATTGATTTACAAGTGAATTCTATCAAACATTCCAAGAACAGTTAATTCCAATACCATATAGACTAATTGGGAAAATGGGTGAAGGAGTCCTACCAAATTCTTTTTAGGATGCAAATATGGTTCTGATACCTAAACCAGGAAGAGCCAAAACAGAGAAAGAAAATTATAAACCAATTTCTCTAATGAATATTGATGCAAGAAATTTTTAATGAGATACAGCAACTTATCATGAGAATAATACATTATGATCAGGTAGGATTAATTTCTTTTGAGGGGTTGACAATCACTTTGATCAAGCACATGTATCATTCCTTTCGCCAAGTAAATGTATCATTCACCTAGTTTGGGGGAGTGAGCATCCTGAACTTCAAAGACAATACAGAGAAATCAAAGATCAACAGACATAGCTTCTTCTTCCTGACCATAATTGAATAGACAGGCCCAACTGTCTGACCATAGTTACCAGAAAGGGAAGCACAAACATCTGGGTTTTCAAAGCAAGGGGGCTTCTTTGTGACTTCCCAGAGTTCTCATCTGGACAAACAAACACTTCCAGTCAGGAAGATCCAAAATAAAACTCCAACTCAGTGTATTTTTACGATTTTTAGAGCCAGAGGGCATCACAACCCTTGAGAATCAATGTCTCATTAACAAAAGGCATGGGTCTTCCCACAGATCTTCCCTAATCAAACTTCACTTAATGGGCAGGCCTATTAATGGGTTGGAAAGATCTTTGATCACATTAAAATAATTAACAATGCAAATACATATACTGTTTCTAGTTAAAGAAAGTCTTGTTTCTATACTTTACTCCTAGTAAAGACTCTTGATTGATAAAGGCAAGATTCAATCAGGGGCACTTGGTTATACTAAAAGAAAGACAGTAAAAGATTCTATTTTGCTTGCCATCACACTCCACACTTCCAGGATCCAGGCTATTTAGATTGTAAAGCCAAGGATTCTGAAACAAATAGAATCATTACACTTTGTGATCCCAAATCCAGGTGATTTAAGCAGATCACACAGGAAACTTGTATCTGAATAGGCATTAACATTTCTTTAGTAAATACAAACATAGTTCCCACAAAATAAACACATGGTAAACTTTACATTTGCAGAATACATAACATAGAGTCTCATTACAAGGTTAGCCATATAGATTTAAATAAAGACAAAGGCATATGCATAACATAACATCATTCTTTTAGGAGAGAGCAACTAGCTCCTCCTTCCTCAATCCCAAAAAGAAATGTCCAAGCAAAGTCTTCTGAGGGGTATGGCCTCCCCACCCTGCCATTTTAAGCACTCTCAAGTGAAGACTCTAATAAGCCAAGTCTGAGTCTTAATGCTCCAGCCCCTCTTCCCTCAGTCCTGAGAGGTGGTTGGGCCACAAACTCATCAGGGTGGAGTCATTGGGGGGTACAAGGCACTTCCTCCTACCTACTGTATGCAACTCCACCCACTGGGTCCCAAACCATCCCAGGAAAATGCTAAAAAACACACTCAGTGCCTTGATGAGGAGTCCCTATCTTGTGTCAGGGCTGAACCCTAAATTCCTGGGTTCCTCCTCCTCCAGCAGGAGATGGCTGCTCACAGCTCCCACCAAGGTCTGCTCTCAGGTAGCTTTCTGTTCCAACTTCCAACTTTCATTCCTGTTCCACCATTCATCTCTCCAAGGTTGGCACACTGGCAGTTTTCTGATTTTGCTCTCACCTCACCAAGGTCAGCAGACCGGCAGTTCCTCTCTTCTGCTAGGTCAGTATGAAGGCAGTTTTTTGCTTGGGTTCCAAAGCTCTGTATGCAATACAATCTCAGGGAGTTTACCCCTCCAGGACAGTCCAGAGCTGGGTTAATCCACTTGAGCCCTGGCTCTGGACACCCCCACTTTCAGTGATTCCACAAAACCAAAGCCATCACAAATGGGAAACAACAGAGACCAGCGTGACAAGCACAGACAGACCAGTACAATAGGTGCAGACCAGCACAGAGCACAGACCAGTGCAAAGCAGCAGGGACAGGACCCAAAGCAGGTTTCAGGAAGTCACCAACAGCAATTCCCAGATTCCTCAACCCACAAATGCCACAGGCAGCTTCAAAGGTCAGTGGGAGGGCTCCTTCACCCAGGAGAGGGAAGCACAGTCTAGACCTCCGGCAGAAGGCACTGCAGTGGCAGCTGCCATTTGCAGAGCCCTCCACCTATAGCCCCTGGGGGAATTGAAGGACTGATAGAATCTCAGCCCTGAGTGGCAGCCCCAGGGGGAATTGAGTCACTGATCTGATTTTCAGCCCTGTGCTACACCCAGTGGTGAGGAGGAGCACTGGCATTGGAGATAGAGATAGTTGTGGTGAGGAAATTTAATTGCAGATTCTGGGCAGAAAAGTTTTTGGTTGCTCCCAGACCAGTGTGCCAGTCAGGAGAGGAGTAAACACCTATCCCTTGAGAGAAACTGAGAACTTACAGGTCCCCAGAATATACCGTCCTCTGGACAAAGGTCTCAAAAGTCAATTAATTGACTTGGAAAATGCCCAAAAAAGGGAGAAAAGATAAGACTACAGAAAGTTAGCTTCTTGGTGAACAGGTATTTTCTCCCATCCTATCAGATGAGGAAGAATAAAGCATAACATCAGAGCAAGTCAAGGCTTCTATGTCCAAAACATCAAAAATAAATATGCAATGGTCTCAGGCCATGGAAGAGCTCAAAAATGATTTTGAAAATCAAGTAAGAGAGGTGAAGGAAAAATTGGGAAGAGAAATTAGAGTGAGGCAAGAAAATCATGAAAAGCATGTCAACAACTCTCTAAAGGAGAACCAAGAAAATGCTGAAGAAAATAGTACCTTTAAAAATAGGATAACTCAATTGGCAAAAGAGGTCCAAAAAGCCAATGAGGAGTAGAATGCTTTAAAAAACAGAATTAGCCAAAGGAAAAAGGAAGTTCAAAAGCTCACTGAAGAAAACAGTTTTTTAAAAAAAATTAGAACGAAACAGATGGAAGCTAATGACTTTATGAAAAACCAAGGAATCACAAAACAAAACCAAAAGAATAAAAAAAAATTGAAGATAATGTGAAATATCTCATTGGAAAAACAAATGACCTGGAAAATAAATCCAGGAGAGACAATTTAAAAATTATACGACTGCCTGAAACCATGAAAAAAAAAAAAAGCTTAGACATCATTTTTCATGAAATTATGAAGGAAAACTGCCCTGATATTCTAGGACCCGAGGGAAAAATAAATATTGAAAGAATCCACAGATCACCTCCTGAAAGAGATCTGAAGAGAGAAACTCCTAAGAATATAGGAGTCAAATTCCAGAGTTCCCAGGTCAAAGAGAATATATTGCAAACAGCCAGAAAGAAATGGTATGAGTATTGTGTGGAAATACAATCAGGATAACACGGGATCTGGTAGCTTCCTTATTAAGGGATTAAAGGGCTTGGGATATGATATTCCAGAAGTCAAAGTAACTGGGATTAAAACCAAGAATCACCTACCATACAACTCAGTATAATACTTCAGGGGAAAAAATGGTCATTCAATGAAATAGAGGAATTTCAAGCATTCTAGATGAGAAGATCAGAATTGAATAGAAAATTTGACTTTCAAACACAAGAATCAAGAAAAGCAATAAAACATAAACAGGAAAGAAAAAACATAATGACTTTTCAAAGTTGAACTGTTTATATTCCTACATTGAAAGACAATGTTTGTAACTCTTGTTTTCTCAGTATTTAGGTAGTTAGAGGGATTATACACCCACACCCACACACACATACACACATGCACATACATGCACACACATAAACAGGGAACACAGGGTGAGTTGAATAAGAAGGGATGATACCTAAAAAAATAAAATAAAATTGAGGGATGAGAGAGGAATATATTGGGAGGAGAAAGGGAGAAATGAAATGGGGTAAATTATCACACATCAAGGAGGCAAAAAAAAGCTTCCTCAGTGGAGGAGAAAAGGGAAGATGTGAGAGAGGAACAAGGAAGCTTACTCTTTTCACATTTGGCTTGAGGGAATGACATGCTCACTCAGTTTGGTATGAAAATATATCTTGCACTACAGAAGGGTAGGGGAGGAGAGAACAACTGGGGTGAGGGGGATGATAGAACGGAAGGAAAATGGGAGAAGGGAGTAATCAGAAGTAAACCCTTTTGGGGAGGGACAAGGTCAAAAGAGAGAATAAAATAAATGGGGGGCAGGATATGATAAGAGAGAAATATAGTTAGTCTTACACAACCTTTTATGGACATCTTTTGCAAAACTACATTTATACAGCCTGTATTGATTGCCTGTCTTCTCAGTGGGGATGGGTGGGGAGGGAGGAAGGGAGAGAAGTTAGAATTAAAAATGTTAGGAATGAATGTTGAGAACTGTTTTTGCATACAATTGGGAAATACAAAATGCAGGTAATGGGGTATAGAAATCTATCTTGCCCTACAAGACAAGAGAGAAGAAGGGGAGAAGGGAAGGGAGGGGTGTGATAGAAAGGAGGGCATATTGAGGGAAGGGGTAATCAGAAGACAAGGTGTTATGAGATGGTGGGAGGGGAGAGATGGGGAGAAAATTTGGAACTCAAAATTTTGTGGAAATGAATGTTGAAAACTTAAAATAAATAAGTAAACACTAAAGAAAATAAATAAATAAATAAATCAGAAGGGAAAAGTAAGTGGGAAACAACAATTATCCCAGTTCCACAAAACTCCATCCTTTATTTTTAATGTATGCAGATCCTACTGCTTAGGCCATAATGTAACAGTAAGCACCCCAAATGACTTGGAGGGCCTGCTATCCCAGGTTCTTAGATCTGCATTCATAAAAATAAAGGAGACTTTTGAGGGGTTAACAATCACTTTAATCAAGCACATGTATCACTCCTTTAACTAAGTATGTACATTATTCACCTACTTTGAGGAAGTCAGCAACCTGAACTTCAAAGAAAATACCTAGAAATCAAAGATCAACAGACATGGCTTACTCTGCCTGACTATTATTCAATAGACAAGTTCAATTGTCTGACCATAGTTACCAGAGAAGGAAGCACAGATATCTGGGTTTTCAAAACCAGGGTGCTACTCAGTAGCTTCCCAGAGTCCTCATCTGGCCAAACAAACACTACCAGTCAGTAAGCCCTCAATCAGTTAGGATTAATACCAGGAATGCAGTGCTGGTTCAATATTAGGAAAACTATCAGCGTGATTGATCATATCAGCAACAAAACTAACAGAAACCATATTATTATCTCAATAGATGCAGAAAAAGCTTTTCACAAAATACAACACTCATTCCTACTGAAAACACTGGCACAGAAATAAATGGAACTTTCCGTAAAATAAGAAGCAGTATCTCCCCAAAAACTATCAGCAACCATTATATGCAATGGGGATAAGCTAGATGCATTTCCAATAAGAACAGGGGTGAAACAAGCATGTGCATTATCACCATTGTTATTCAATATGGCACTAGAAATGTTAGCTTTAGCAATAAGAGAAGAAAAAGAAATTCAAGGATTTAGAACAGGCAAAGAAGAAACTAAATTATCACTCTTTGCAGATGACATGATGATATACTTAGAGAATCCTAGAGACTCAAGTGAAAAAACTACTTGAAACAATAAACTTTGGCAGAATTGCAGATTACAAAATAAACCCACATAAAACATGTACATTTCTATATATTGCAAGCAAGAGATATAAAGAGAAATCCCATTTAAAGCTATGGTAGCTAGAAACTATCTGGGAGTCTACCTGCCCAAACAAACCTAGGGACTTCATGAACACAATTACAAAATACTTTTCACACAAATAAAGTCACATCCAAGTAAGTGGAAAAACATCAGTTGCTCATGGGTAGGCAGAGTTAATATAATATAAACAGTTTGACTTAAATTAATTTACTTATTCAGTGCCATACCAATCAAGCTCTCAGAAAAAATATTTTCTAGATCTAGAAAAAATATCAAAATTCATCTGAAAGAATAAAATGTCCAGAATATCAAGGGAATTAATGAAATGAAATGCTGAGAAGGTGGCCTAGCCTTATCAGATCTCAAATTGTGTTATAAAGCAACAATCATCAAAACTACTTGGTACTGGCTAAGAAACAGAGGGTAGATCAGTGGAATCTGGTAGGTACTCAAGACATAGTAGTCAATAAATATAGTAATCTGATGTTTGATAAACCCAAGGACCCCAGCTTCTGGGATAAGAATTCACAGTTTGACAAAAAGTGTTGGGAAAACTGGATAACAGAAACTAGGCATAGACCAATGCCTGACACCGTACACAAGAATAAAGTTCAAATGGATACATGATCTAGGTATAAAAACTGATAATATAAACCTATTGGGGAGCAAGGAATAGTGTCTTTGTCATATTTTGTGGAGAATGGAGAAATTTATGACCAAAGAAGAGATACAGAACATTATGAAGTAAAATGGATAATTTTGATTACATTAAATTTTAAAGTTCTTATACAAACAAACTGGAACCAGGATTAGGAGGGAAGCAGAAAACTGGAAAAGAATTTTTGAAAGTAGTGTCTGTGATAAAGTCTTCAGTTGTACAATATGTAGAGAACTGACTCAAATGTGTAAGAATACAAGGCATTTCTTAATTGATTAATGGTCAAAGGATATGAATAGGAAGTTTTCAGAGGAAGAAATTAAACCTATCTAAATGCTCTAAATCAATATTGATTAGAGAGATGCAGGTCAAAACAACTCTGAGGTACCACATCACACCTATCAGACTGGCTAACATGAAAAAACAAGAAGATGATAAATATTGGAGAAGATGTGGGAGAGCTGGAAAACTAATTCATCGTTGGTGGAGCTGTGAGCTAACCAAACAATTCTGGATAGTAATTTGTGCCCACAGGGCTACAAAAATGTGCATAACCTTTGACCCAGCAGTATTGCTTCTAGGGCTTTATCCCAATGAGATCATAAAAAATGGGAAAGGATCCCACATATTCAAAATATTTATAACTGCTTTCTTTGTATTGGCCGAGAACTGGAAATTGAGGGGATTTCCTTCAGTTGGGGGATGGCTGAGCAAGTTATTAGAATCTTCTTCACTAAAGGATTGAAGGGCTTGGAACATGATATTCCAGAAGTTAAAGGAGCTAGGATTAAAACCAAGAATCACCTACTGAGCAAAACTAAGTATAATGCTTAAGAGGAAAGAATGGAACTTCAATGAAAAAGATGACTTCCAAGCATTCTTGTTGAAAAGACCATAACTGAATAAAAAATTTGAGTTTCTAATAGAAAAATCAAGAGAAGCATTAAAAGGTAAACAGGAAAGGAAAATCAAAAGGGACTTATTAAATTTAAACTATTTACATCCTTTCATGCAAAGATGATATTTACAAATATTATGAGACCGTGACAAAACTCCTGAGACCTTTATCAGTATTAGGGTACTTGGAGAGAATATGCATGCATGCATACATACATACATACACACACAAACACATACACATATATGTATATATAATATATGTATAAATATGTGTATACATATATATACAGAGAGAGACAGAGACAGAGAGAGACATGCACACAAAGAAACAGAGAGACAGAGAGATAAAGACAGAGACAGAGAGGGCACAAGATGAACTGAACATGAAGGGATGATATCTACAAAAGAAGTGTTGAGAGGATTGCACTAGGAGAAAGAGAAAGGGAGATGCAGAATATATTAAATCACGTAGAAGAGGCGAGAAAAAGTTTTTTCAATGTAAGGGAAGAAGCGGAAGGTGAGAGGGAATAAGCGTGCCTTCCTTTCATCTCATTTGTCTTCAGGAAAGAATAACACATACACTCAATTGGGAATGTAAGTTTATCTTACCCTAAAGGAAAGCAGGAGGGAAGGGGATAAGAGAGGGGGAATATTAGAAGGGACAGCAAATTGGGAGAACAGGTAATCAGAAACAAGCACAGTGGTAGAGGGACAGGGCAAAGGAGAGAATAGAATAAATGGAGGGTGGGACAGGATAGAGGGAAATATAGTTTATCTTTCACAACATGATTTTTATGGAAATGTTTTGCATGACTACACATGTATAACCTATATCAAATTCCTTGCCTTCTCAATGAGGGTGGATGGAGAAGGGAAAAGGGAGAGAATGTGAAACCCAAAGCTTTAAAAATGAATGCTAAAAATTGTTTTTACATGCAACTAGGAAATTAGATATATAAACAATGAAACATAAAATCTATCCTGCCCTGCAGAATAGAAGGGGGGGGGGGGGAATAGAATGAAGGCCAGATTGGACGAAAGGGTAATTAGAATACACACTCTCCTGGGGTGGGGGGAGGGAGGAGATTGAGAAAAAATTTGAAATTCAAAATTTTTTGGAAGTGAATGTTGAAAACTGATATTAAATAAACTTAAAAGATTTTAAAAGTGAAATATCATCTCATTATCTAACATGATCGGTTTTATCTCCCCATTGACTCTTCCTACATTTAATTTGTATCTTGCGTAATTTCTATTGCTAGTATTCCTACTAATAAATAAAATAATAATAATTACTTGAGGGGCAACTATGTGACACACTGGCTAGATCACAGTGGCCTGAAATCAGGAAGACCTGAGTTCAAATCTGACCTCAGATATTTATTATCTATGTGACCCTGGGCAAGTCACTTTACCCTGTTTGCCTCAGATCCTCTCTATAATGTGAGTTGGAGAAGAAAATCACAAACCACTCCAGCTGCTTTGGCAAGAGAACCCCAAATGGGCTCACAAATAGTGATTGAACAAGAACAATTGTTTTACTCATGTTTATTGAGAAAGCTTCTAGTGTGTCTTCGTTGAACATGCTTCTTGCTTGTGCTTGGAGATAGATACTCTTTATGGTCATAATAAAGAAAACCCCTCTATATCCATTCTATGATATATACATATATTTCCAAATTTTAAAGAAAGACTTTAAAATGTCTAATATTGCTGTGATATTATGTTTTCTTGTTGTAATTCAGATAGATTTTTTCGCTATGAATTTACATGCTATGGAATTCAAATTATGTAAATTTGATCTTAATAGTAGCTTACTGTCTGTGATAACTTTCAGCATAATATAATTCTTTTTATCTCTATTTTGTAGTTTTGGAGGGTTTTTTTGTTCATTCTGGTAAGCAAAATATTGTGAGATGTGTTTTCTTGTACAATATCACTCTTCATTTTGCTTTATTAGACTGTTTATTCACGTCCTTTTCAGTCTAATGGTGTAGACTACATTAAAACAATTATGTTCCAAAAAAAGTTTTACACAGGATAACTTAATAATCAACAGAGGGACAACAGTGTGCTTGATGTCTTCTGAAACATATTGACCATTTGTCGCTGGGAAGGACATTTAACCTCTTAATGCTCTAAGAAGCTCCATGCAGCTATCTATAACTTGCAGAGACGATGCTCACTTACGTATTTTTATTTTATTTATGTGCTTGCTTTTAGATAACAACATTCAATTCTATAAGATTTTGAGTTCAAAATTTTCTCTCCCTCTCTCTGTCCCCCTCTCCTCAACATGATGTTCAGTCTTGTACAATAATATCAAACATATTTCCACATTAGTCATGTTTTAAAGAAGAATTATAACCAAACAGAAAAACCATGAGAAAGAAGAGAGGGGAGGGGAGAAAGTAGTACACTTCACTCTGCATTCAGACTCCATAGTCCCTTCTTTCTCTGAATATGGATAGCATTTTCCTTCATGAGTACTTTGGTATTATCTTAGATCTTTTTATTGCTGAGAAGAGTTGTCTACTAAAGCTGGTTATTGCACAATGTTGCTGTTACTGTGTATAGTGTTTTCCTGGTTCAGCTCACTTTACTCAGCATTGGTTCATACGTCTTTCCATGCTTTTCTAAAGTCCACCTGCTCATCATTTCTTATGAAACAATCATATTCCATTACACTCATATACCACATCTTGTTCAGCCATACCCCAATTGATGGGAACACCCCCCCTCAATTTCTCATTTTTGGCCACCACAATAAGAGCTGCTATAAACATTTTTGTATGTTTATTCACTTATAAAATTATGAAGTGGATTGATAATTACCTTTGTCTGTCTTCTCTTTTTAAAATTAATTTAAAATTTTGTTTCTCTTCATCTTTTATGACAATAATTTTTCTCTGTTAAATATTGTTTGATCCACCTTAAGACAATACTTTTCCCAAAGGATCTCTTTCCTCCAACTATCAACACCCCACTCTACATTTGTCATCCATTTCACTAGTTTTGGTGTTTTACGTAATATTTCTTTCATTTTTTCTTTCTTCCTCTTTTCTACTCATCTAACTTCTTCCCCTGTTTCTGTTAGTTAATAAATAACATCTTCCTCCTCTCCCATTCTGCTTATTTTATTGTGTAGGTTTTATTTTTCTAAAAATTTCTTTGCCTTTTATGAAAATAAAATATTCTTTTTACTTTTTTCCTTTCATCATTTCTCTTTCTATGAAAAAATTTATCATTTTGTTTACTTTTTTATTTATTCCTTCTTTAGTCATCTTGCATTCCTCATAAAATTCAAACTTCAAAAGTAGCAATTATAAATTCCCTTTTCTAAATAATAGTTACATTGTTGACATAAATCTTTCTCACTGTCTCCCTTTCTTTCTGTTGTGCCTCGCTAGATATCAATTACTATGGGAGGTAGTGAGAATAGAAATATTGCCCATATTAAAAATTTCTCTATAACAATGATCAAGTGTTCCAAATTCTAATTCTGCCTTCTACATGACATTTTTTTTCCTATTTGACATAGAACTTCTACATCCCTTTTAGATGTTATTTGGCCACATGAACTCTGGTTTCCCTTCTCTTGAAGCAGGGTGTTTATCCATGGAGAAGAATACTCTTTAGGTGATTATAGTCTCTCTGAGTACCAAATTCCTGCAGCCTAAAACTATTTTAAGCTCATTATTTCCCATAATGGGAAATATATTTCTCCTCAAGGCAGTGTTCTTCAGTGGGAAATTCTCCCACCACTGAATCAATGTTTCCCTTTTCTTCCCTTTCAATCCTTCTTTTGGTCATCTTACCCATTCTCCCTTTTCCTGAGAGAAAACAGAAATTGTTTTCTATTTATTACTTACCATTAATTTGATTAATTACACTCTCCCTTGAATCTTCTATTTCTTCTCTAGCTTTTTGTGCACTCTCCCATTGATAGGTAAGTCCCACAAAATGCATTGAATCACTTGCATTGGGTATAGGGGGATTGTGACATTTGTTCATGATGTTTCATTTCTGTTCCTCCACTATCATTTCCCCATTTCCTTTAAATCCCACTTTCATCTTTATCCACTATGTACTTTTAGAAAGGACTCTTAATTGTCCCTCTGTTTTCATTCTCTTTTTAAAAAAAATCTCAGCAGAGTTTTTCTCTTTGTATTTTTCTTTTTAATATTCTCTATTGTTCTGGTTGTAGTAGTAGTGGTAGAAGTTGTTGTTGTTAGTCATTTTAGTCTTATCTGACTTATCAGGATCTCATTTGGGGTGTTCTTGGCAAAGCTACTGGAGTGGTTTGCCATTTCCTTCTCCAGTTCATTTTACAGATGAGGAACTGAGGCAAAAAAGGTTAAGTGCCATGCCCAGGGTCACACAACTAGTAAACATCTGCAGCCAGATTTGAATTCAGAAAGATTAGCTTTCCATACTGCAGACCAAACACTCTATCCATTGCACTAACTGCTCTTAATAGTGTCTAGAACTTATATTTACCTATTTAATTACTTGTGTTTTTTTCTTAGACTTTGTAATTACATTTTTTTGTTTCTGTTGTCAGAGATATTTGCAAATTGAATGGTCAGTTCACATCTGTTTTGTTTTTTGCTTTTTTTGCATAAATGCTCTAAATGATTTTCTTTTACGTTTTTGTTCACAATTTGGCTGAAGTTTTCAGAATGTTGTTTCTTGTGTTGCATTTTGAACTTCTTTGCTTATAAGAATATATCGCTCTATCTCATTCTGTAGTTTTTGGATGGTGCAAAATTTTATTATGCTATTTAAATTTCTTTTTGTTTTCCTTATATTTGAAGTTGTTGCCCTGGTCACTTCAAGAATGTGCTATTTGTCAATGGAATAGTTACATTTAACCGCACGTATGCATAGAACTTTGCAGCATGACCTCTCCTCCCTTCCTCAAGTTACTAGATACTTTTAATTGGTACTTTGTTTTCTGTATTCAAAAGTTCTGGACAGTTTTCCTATATTGTTTTTTGAGCTCTGATTTTTTTTTGAATTATAATTTTTTCTGGGAAACATATTATCCTAATAAGTCCTTGAACTTAATGTTTCTTTTTATTTGTATAGAGATAATGTATTTGTTCTTTATTGTTCTTGTTTTTGTTTTGCTTCTCATTTCTTAAATCATCCCTCAATATGTATTTATCCTCCTATTCAGTTGTTCTCTATTACTTTTTTTTTTTCAGAGAATTGTTTCTGTGGATTCAAATTTTTGTTCTTCTATTCTAATTACTTTTCCTTATCAGACCAGAAATTCTGCCAATTTTCTTCCTTTTAGTTTATTCTTCCAAGACTGTGATTTCTCTCTCGACCCATTTAGGAATATCCTGGTGAAGTTTCATGCTCTCCTGTGAATCCATGAATTCCTCTTATTTCCCCAAATGCTGGTGCAATTTCATTTGTCTTGTAATGTTTCTTTAGAAGCATTACCAATTATTTAGATGTCTTTGTAGACATTGTCCTTTCTATTTTAATAACTTCCTGATTGATTAATCTACTTGTCCTCTAGTTTTTAACTGATGTTTCTTCCTCCTCTGACTTCAAGTAGCATCATTTTCCCTCACCCTCATATATTCCCCTATCAGTCACCTTCTGACATCCTCCCTTTGGATGCCTGTTTCAAAAGGTTAGACCTTAAAACTGTTTTAGTCTCCTCCCACATAGGGGAATTCATGTTTCACTAGCATCAGCTTCCCTAGGAAATGGACTGTTTTTACCTGGATTCCAGTCTCATTTTCTTCAGGCTAGATACAGTCCCATATGCTTTTAAGTGCACTCCCTAACACGGCTTTCTTTGTTCTTCAGTTCTCCAACTGATCCCTGCCCAACTGTGATGCTCCCCCAAACCCCAACCAAAGTATATTACCACCTGCCTATGCCTCTTCTTCTTCAGTGGGGTAGGAAGAATTCTGCTGCTTATAATCACAGAATGGCAGGGTCAGTGCAGAGACAGGGTATACTGGCAAACACTGGAGCAGGAAAAGGAAAATTGTTGAGAGGAGTATCAGAACTTAAGTCAGTCATATGTTGTGCCCTGCCAGAGAACTGAGGCTTTTGGAGACTGGGTACAGAGAGTGATCACCCTAGCAATTAGTAATCTCTGCTGTTCTTTCATAAAGTTGTTACCTCATTTAAGTTCTTCATTTATTACCCTGTGGGGACAGCTGCAGCTGTTTAGCTCTCATGCATAATTCCTGTTTGGGAGAGTTGTGAGACCTTATGAGGAATGGAAAAAAAATTTCAAAGTGTTCCATTTTGTGTCTCATGTGACCTGGAAACTGCTTTTCTTTTAATATTAGTTTTTAGGGCAAATGTAAAGTTTTTATGTAAAATTTTAATTAGAGGGTGGAGGGAGAGAATTAATAAGAAGCTTTTCTATTTTAATTCAAAGACACATAGTTACAAAGGATAATTTGTTTCTATAAGGTTGTTTTATGATGAGATGATAAACTTCAATTTATATTTAAAAATCCAGGTGTATAACAATTAATGTATAATATTTATTTTGGAATCACAGATTAATTTCAAACCCTTAATCAAGAAAGCAAATATAATTGTGGTCATGTAATTGATCTTTTGTCTTAAAATATTTATGGAGAGACGTTTCTTTCCAAATCAAATAAAATACCTATCAACATAGACAAACTAGAATAAGTTTCTTTTGAGACAATATTGTAATATATGATTTAATAGTACGTATAAAAGGAGGTAGAATTTCAGTGTTTTCCATAATTTTATCCTGCTCCAAAAGTATAATATCTTCAGTATAAATAGTAACAGACCTGTCAGAGGTTCAAATATAGGCATCAATTCACAAATACTTTTATTTATCTTTTATTTATTTTATTTTAAATTAATTGGATATTAACTTATTATGGAATATAAACCATATCCATAACAGTATAATAAAAAGGATGATAGCACATGAAATAGCACATCTTTTATGTACAACTTGCTATTTCTTTTAAATATATAATGAAGTTACAATGTATTTTTTCTTTTTTCCTTCCTTCCCCATATATGTACACACATACATATGCACATTTGTATGTTTGTATACACACATGCATGTACATGTATGTGTATATATATATATGTATGTTTGCATAAAATTATTCTATACATATTTCTACTTATCATTTCTTTCTCTGGATTCAGACAGTCTCTCTCCTCATATGTCCTTCATTTTAATGTGTATATTTACAGTAATCAAAATGACTTAGTTGTTCAAAGTCATTCATGAAGCAATATTGTGATTACTGTATACGGTGTTCTCTTGGTTCTGCTCACTTCCCTCTTCATCATTTCATGCAAGTCTCTCCATGCCTTCTAAGATCATAGAGCTTGTCATTTCTCACAGCACAGTAACATTCCATCACGACCATACACCACAACTTGCTCAGTCATTTCCTAGTTGATAAGGATCCCAGCAATTTCTAGTTCGTTGACATCACAAAGAGAACAACTATCAATATCCCCTTTACATTCAAAGTTATTTTGTGAATCTCTCCCATTTCATTTTTACTCACTGCTTTCTTTCTCAGTCCCTCTTTTTGCTCTATCCCTGTTGCCTTATTTTCTCCTCCCCCCCCACTACCCATTCCATCCACCCCTCTAAATGTCTCCCCATCCTTTCCCCCACCCTCTCAATCCCAATCCATGTATCCTCCAAAAGTTCCTCCTCCATTCTCTCCCTCCACCCTCCCAAATCCCAGTCTCTATACCCCTCTGATGAAGATAATTTTCTACATGGGTTACATGGATTGATGCAGCATTTTCCTTCCTGGATGCAAATCTAAACTCAGTTTAATTAAGGAATGTCTTAGAGATCATTTTAAGGTTTATAGTGTAAATAATAACAAACAGATCATGAAATGATTGTATAAGTAACTTTTTCTAATTCTCTTACATTCAAAATGTATCCATGTTTTTCAAATTATACTCTGAATAACCATAACTACCCCCAATCTGATGACTCAAATATTATGTCTATATAATGTCTGAAACTGTTTGCACAAGTTTATAGTTCAATTCATTAAAAAAATAGACTTTAATTATTTAACATATTAACATAAAGTTTGAAACCAATTTTCTAATTATCATAATCTATATTTCTCAGATTTAAATTAAAAACACTTTTGTAAGGGTATCTCTTATTCACTGTACTTGTAAATGGTGAGCCTCTTTCAGATATGAATGTTTCATTTTGTGTCTTATAATATATGCTCCTTATGAAAAGTCCAGGAAAGAATTTGATCAGCAATGATCTTGTCTCTGTATTATTTTTTCCCATACTCTTATCTTTAATAAGCAAGAAAAAAGAAAACATAAAACCTGGTGAATGCTGAGTGCTATTTGATGACAAAGGAGCACTGCCTGGTCATGATCTAGGGTTCAAAAATGAAGATTTGGGAAATGTACTGGATGTTCACTGTAAAACAGGGTGAAGTTTCTCACAGAGGTGATTCCTCCTTGTATTGATAAGAGCAGTCAAAAAGAAAGGCATAACTTAAAACAAATTTTTTCTTTCTAGAATGACCCTGAAGCCATGTCCAAAGGTCCCTGGTCTTTCTGAAAGATCACAGCAGGACAATGGGAGGATCAGCAGCTGAATGGGAGGAGACTGAAAGAAATTTAATGGAACTGGGTGGATCGTATGTACATGCATACACACACACACCTATAAAGCATATATAACTGCAACAGAAAGTAGTGCCATGACTCTGGGAGCATGAGAGTCTGAGCTGACCCTTAATAAGGAAGATCAAGTTTATGCTGTGTTGATGTGTCTTACTTCCCAGCAGACATAAAGCATATATATGAATAGACTGGTGTAGATCACTATCATGGTGAGGAAATGCACTCTACCAAAGCATAGTCACACCAACTCTATATCTGAGAGTCTCAGAGAATTAACCAGGACCTGGAAAGAGGAAGTAAGTTGTCCTACATCACACAGTCAGTGTACATCAAAGGTGGGAATGCGTATTTCTATCCAAATATGCCTGACTGTGAAACTGCATCTCTATCGCCACAGTCTGTCTGTGGCAATATGGTTTTAAAAACAAAACCCTGAATATCGACTGTATCAGAATGTCTCTCATAAAGTAACATACATGTATCCACACAAACAATATATTCGCATATAGGTATACATATACAAATCCATACCTGTATACACATGTACCCATATATACACATGTGCACAATATACCTTTACATAACTGTAATATATAGAGAATATAAATATGCACTCACATATGCACATATATACATAGACATAATCATTGCCTAGAGATCACAGAATTTGAGGACAAAACAGAAAACCAGTCACTCTTAGAAAGAGAAGTAAACATTTTATACAATAACAACAATATTGTTTTAAGTAGAGCTTTGAATGACTAAGTCATTTTGACCATTATAAATACTCAAAGTAACCACAAAGGACATATGAAGAGACACTCTCTGTATTCAGATAAAGAACGATAAATAGAAGCATATATAGAATGTTTTTCACAAACACAAAAAACTCACAATTTTTTGTCTAATGGTAGTCATCTCTGGGGGGGGCAACAGGAAGGGGAAAAAAGGAGAAATAAAGTTACAAGAAAATTATGTTATATATTTAAAAGGAACAGCAAGTTGTATATAATCCATTTCCAGTTTCATGTACAATCATCTTTTTTTCCCTATTCTATTATGTTTTGATGGTACTTGTATTATATCTTAAGTTCAGAATAAAATAAATAAAATTTTAAAAAAAGAAAGGAAAGCTAGTATAAAACTACTTAGAATGAATGAGGTCACCCAGCTGTCAAAGCTCTCATCCTTACAGAGAAGAAAAAAATCTGTGAATGATATCCTCAAATACTAAATTTTAACTCATGTAAATAGTTATCACTTATTCAACATGCATAAGACAATGATGTTACAACACAGGAAATAGTGGAAAAAAGGACTAATTGTGTACATGAATGTTAGGAAAATAGGAAGACTGTGTGTCAATCCTTTTCCAGTTCTCTCAAGGAGAAGAAAATCTGTGCCAGATCACTGGAAATAAAAAAAAAATCCCTATTGTAATTAATAACAAGGTGTTTGGTTAGGAGACCAGATTCTTGTGGATTTGGTTAGTGCTAATCATTTTCTCTGAGCTCCATCTTTCCTGGGTGGACTGATAAAATTGAGTTCCTGAGTTGAAGAAACTGAGAATCAGACTTGACCTGAGGTAACCCCACTAGAAGCCTGTGAATATCGAAGGTCCAGTAGGAGCATCTGTCTCCCCAGTTCATACCCATCTTTTATCTTCAGCAACACATACAAACAGATGTTTGGGTCATTACTCTAGAGGTGGTATAACAAATCACTCAGAAACTAAGGATTTAAATAATCTCTTACTAACACACACACACACACACACACACACACACACATATCCAAACACTCCAAGTTAAAAGCAATTCCCAAGGCATTTAAAAATCAGCTCATGAAACTAGAAACCGCTAGAAAAGACACCAACAGTAGTCAGCAAAGGACTCTCAGGAGCTACACACAAAAGTCCTAAATATGCTTCTATATTCTTGTTGAAAGAGTCCACAGTAGGTTCCAGATCAATCCACCTGAGTAGACAATAAATTCGGTTTGCCTTAAGTCAGTACTTTAGCTTCTTTGCCCATAACAATACCTGTGATGTTGTGGAAGTGTGTGTGTGTTTGTGTGTGTATGTGTATATCGGGGGTGGGTTAACTTAAGCTTCCCCACTTGCACCAGTATCCTGCCCCAAAACAATAGCTAAGTCCATAAATGTTAACTGAATAATTCTAATGACTGAGATTAGCCCTGTTGAAGAATCTAAAAAAACGCACCTCTCTCCCTTCATTGCAGATGTAGGAACTATGGAAGGCACGTGATAAAGTGAATCAAATACTGGCTCTGGATTTAGGCAAATTGGAATTCATATTGGAGCTCAGATGTTTACTAGCGGTTTTGACCTTAGGCAAGTCACTTGACTTCTGTCTGTTTCAGTTTCCTCAACTGTAAAAAGGGGATAATCTTTACACTCACTTCCCAGGGTTATGTGATGTTAAAATGTGATAATATTTGGAAATGTTTAACATATTGCCAGGCACGTAATAGGGGTTTAAAAATGCTTGTTTCCTTCTGTACTATGGGTGTGGAATGTTGGATAAACTATAAAATATGTCTTTCCTATCAGTAAATTTTATTGAATTTTTTTCACTTATCTTTGTTATGACAAATAACTTGCTGGGTTGGGAAGTTGGAGAAATATATTTAAAAATGATCGTGATGCAAAAATAAGACATTAAGAAAAAAAGATACATAAATAAAGACACATTACTTCCATGCTATTGGAAAATTAAACATTGTTATTTCCAAACATTTTATATCCTTTTCATCAAGCTACAATACAGAGCAAAAGGAATACACAGGTATGAAAAGAAAACACCAGAAGTCAAGGACAGGAGAGGCATAGATAGAGTCATAGAAGGGACAACAGAAAAGAAAAATCAAGAATCATAGCTATCTCCCCTGAGCCTTATTGTCTAATTCTGAGCTACAAAGCCTAGGATCCCAACCACAGAGATCTTAGCTTGTAACCTGAAGCCTCAGAAGAGGAAGGTTGGAAGGAGTCGAGTTACAGATGGGCACAGATGGATTTTACTATCCTCAACCACCACTGCCGCCTCCCCTTTCCAATCCGAAGAGAATCCCTATTTTGTGATCATGAAGGTCATTAGATTTGGAGCCAAGACAATATTCTAGCTGTGATATCCTGAGACTTTTCTTCTAGTTTTCTGTAATGGCACAGTTTGAATTTTGTGGAGAAGTTGAATTCAGTGATGATTGTGTCAGATGAGGGAACATCATAGTATCCAAATGGAGACCATCCTTTAGTTCAAGTCATTACTCTGGTGTTAAATTGTCTAAGAGTTGTTTGTTAGTCGTGGAGGGAATACACAGAAGTTCTCCATCCAATGGAACATTTCTTGAACATTTGGTCTTTCTGCTAGACCTTCTATAATTAGGGGAAGTACCACCCTCTATTCCTTCTAATTGCACACACACATACACACACACATATACATGTAAAGCCATGAATGAATTTTAAATATACATTTATTTCCTACAGATAATGGAGCTACACACTAAAGACTGATACCAAATAGACTAAAATGTATTAATGCATTAGAATTGAATAAACATTTATTGGGCCCCTTGGGTGTTCTAACAAATGCTGGCAGTCTTAGGGAAAGGAGGAGAAGAGAGGATGGAGGCCCTGATCTTGAGAATCTTTAAGTTTTCTTAGGGCTGTCAAATTTATTTGAAACAGGTAAGTAGAAATAATATCACACAGCAAATGATTAATTCCCAAAATGGCCTTACAAATAAAAGGCATGCAAATAATTCATATAATTAGTCAAATGTAAGCTCCTTGAGGACATGGATTATGTTTTGTTCTCCCTCTCCTTTTCCTTCTTCTTCTTGTTCTTCTTCCCTATAGCCTAGTAAAGAACATTTTACATAATATAGAATAGGTACCAGACTTATGATGCCATTGGCACAAGGAATTCCCAGATTGCAAACTCCCTCTATCATTCTACATGATATATTCATAATAAGCATATGTCTAATTCTATTGAATTGGTTAGAAGGTAATTATGCTGGGCCAGCAACCAAGGAAAATTTTATCTAGGAAGCAGAATGGGGCACAATTAAGTCAGGCCTTGAAAAATGGCTTAGATTTGGCAGAGCTAAGGAGAAAGGAGTTTCAGAGAGGCAAAAGTCTAAACAAAGTGGAGAAGGGAACAATCATGGTTTATTATGGTGACAATGAGAAAACTAGTCTTTCTGAACTAGAACATTTAATAATAGGGATGATGGGACTAGAAAATCAACCAGTCAATTGATCAATCAGCCAAAAAGCTTATTATGTGCCAGTAACTGTGCTAAGTATTAGGGATAAAAATTAAAAGGAGAAATACCTCCTGTCATTTTACAATCCAGTATCTAGTCCAGGGATAGGGAACTTGTGGTCTTGAGGCCACATGTAGCCCTCTGGGTCCTCAGATACAGCCCTTTGACTGAATCCAAACTTCACAGAATAAATCCCCTTAATAAAATGATTTGTTCTGTAGAACTTGGACTCAGTCAAAAGGCCACACCCAAAGACCTAGAGGGCCACATGTGGCCTGAAGGCTGCCCATTCTCCACCCTGATCTAGTCCATCTCCTACACAAAATATTCACTAAACTATCCCCGTATTTATTCACTTAACCTTGACTTAAACATCTCCAGTGACAGTGTATTCACTCATCTCTGAGGCAACAAATTCCATTTTAGAGAGTTCTATTTGTGATAGCTTTCTCACTGATCTCCCTTACTTGTGTATTTTTCCTAAGGCAACTTACTCTTCATAGGCTACTAGATTTATGTTGAGATTGTGGCTACTTCCCATGTCAAAAATCCACTGCCTCCTCAACCCATACTTGTAAAATCCCCAGTTCCCTTCAAAGCTCATCTCCAGTCGCCTCTTACATTAAGTCTCTCCTTTTATTGCATTCACTCTTCCCCTAGTATTCATTAACCATTGATCCCATGAAAGACATTTTTTATTTACTATGTGCACTATATGGTAAAAGTAGGGTCTTATTTGAGCAGCATCCATAAAAATAGATTAAGTTCCCTCTCAAAAATTGTCTCTATTTATCTTTCTATCTATCATCTGTCTCCTAATATTTGCTTACGTTTATATATATATTGTTTCCCTGAATAAATATAGGCTCCTTAGAAGCAAGAACTGTTTCATTTTTCTCTTTATAGCATAGTTTCTGGTATATAATAAGCATGTGATAAATGATTGTTGATTGGTTATGTGATTTATTATGCATTATATCTTACTAGTAGTAAAAAATCTTTAGTCTTTTTCTTTACCAAATTAATTCTGAACACATACCGCCTGATAATCAAAACCTCCCCAGTTTAGAATCACAGGATTTTAGACCTGAGAGATCATCTAGTCCAAAAACTGAGGTGCCAAAAGGCCCTTACTCCAAAATCTATTTCTTCCTAGGGAATCTCATAGCCCTTGTTATATCAATTTATTGTGACTCCAATCATAAAATTCCTGTATGCAAACATACACACCAACACAAGTCACCACAGTGCTTCTCTACTCTCTGACCTTTCCTTATAATCTTTCCCAATCCTCTTACTGTCCTCATTAAAATTATTCCCCTAAGTTAGACAACAGTAGGCAGATATTTATCTTTCAGAGAGTGTTTTAAAACACTTTAAAATTACATAACTTGTGAGAGGAAAGACCCTGGGGAAGCCTCAGCAAACCCTCTTCTACTAGCATATTAGCCTCCACTTCAAATATCATATTAGGATATTATAATCCTGGCAGTTGAGCCAGCTTGAGAGGATAACATTTAAGATATGAGTTTCTCAGTGACTGAAAAAGGGATACACTGGAAATGGCCTGAGTTGGGAAAGCTTAAGGATCCTGGGCCAGGAAAGGCAAGCTTTGGACATTGGGGACGTGGAGCATGGGAGAATGATTCAGAAGCAAAAGACCCAAAACAAAATTCTAATGATCCCATTACCAACCCTCATGGGCTAGATCCTAGAGGATCCCAGAGTATCAAGACTGAAGAGAGAAATCACTAGGGACAGGTACAGGGAGATTGGAAAATTCATCTTCTGATGAGAGAGATGATGAAGCCCTGGGGATGGAAAGGTTAACTTCCTGTTTCCCTGATTCTGGGAGCCAGAGGGACAGAGACTGGAAGAGTAGAACTGAAAGACAGGAAGGATATAGTTACAGGAGTTGACTGTTGAGGATTATAGTCAACAAAGACACCCCTGCTGAAGGGGAGGAAGAGGCAGGAGGGCACACAATGAGGCCACCGGTGGGTGTTAGGGATGCTCCAAACTAATCCATATCCAAGCAGCAGAAGAGAGATGCAGGGGGTCTGTTAGGGGTGGAGAGTTACAGATGACATTTGATCTGTTGGCAAACAGCATTAGGGACAAGAGGGAGTTGTGAAAGGGATGGGGAGTGTCCTGAAGATCTGAGAAGCAAAGAGAATAAAAGGGCTTGGGGGAGGATGGGAAATATGAGGAGGGAATAAGGGAAATATAAGGAGGGAAGTCTATTGTTCTTCTCAATTGTGGTATCATGTGCATAGCATCCTGCAGGCTATATTAAGCAATTAGAAGGAATATGACAAGGGTCAGGAATCAGTCTGTGAATTGGATGTTTACTGGGCTTGAGATAATCTGATCTACATAGGGATGATGCACTTAATTTTGGCCCTGTTCATACTCTAAGGAATCCTTTGATTAATAGGAATTAGTCAAACTAAAATCAAGTGATCCCGACACTGAATAATCTCCCAAAGGGAAAAGTTTGGAGAGGGTAATAGACTGCAATGGTTAGAGTGCTTGAGTTAGAATCATGAAGGCCTGGGTTTAAATCTGTCCTTTGATACCTACTGTGTGATCAAAAGAAAGTCACAGCCTCCTACCTCAGTTTCCTCTTTTGTATAAGAGAAATGTTAGTACTCTCCTGCAGAGTTTTTAATATATGTAAATCTCCTTGACAACTTAAAATCATATGTAAATGTCCCTATATTCATAATAATCCATACCCTATAAGCAGTGGATAAAGAAAGTGATATAGCAACCACATGACTGAGCACAGGGCATAGAGACTCACAGGTTAATAACTTTAAAGCTATGTGTATGTGTGTGTGTGTGTGTGTGTGTGTATGTATATCATGTTTTCTCTCTAATGACCCTATGAGGTAGATAGTGTGAATATGACTATATCTATGGTCACATAGGTAATGAGTATCAGAGGTGAAACTATAATCCAAGTCTGCATTATTGTTTCTCTTGGAACTTCTCTATTCCCTGGAACTTCCTTACTGAATTCTTTTTCCCCTCCTAAGGAGTTCTGAAAAGTAAAGAGTGGATCAGTACATCCAGCTTGTCAGCCTTCTTCTACTCCCATTCTCTTAGGCAGGATAGTTGCAGTAGTAACAGAGGTATGTAATTTAATTGGCTCATATTTTTAGGAGGAAGGTGCTATGGTGAGTGAACCCAAAGAGGTGCAGATGGTAGTAGAACTGGAACAGGTAAGGAAGCTTAAGGTAAGATTGCAGCAGGCAATTAGGTAGGAGACAGGGGA
The DNA here is from genome assembly GCF_028372415.1 of Notamacropus eugenii. NCBI lineage: Eukaryota > Metazoa > Chordata > Mammalia > Diprotodontia > Macropodidae > Notamacropus > Notamacropus eugenii. Next base: position 93,388,051 of record NC_092876.1, read on the forward strand.
AAAGGAGGCAAAGATGGAGGAAAGGAAAAAAGATACATGAGGCAGAGCACAGAAAGGCAGAGAAAAAAGAGTGTGAGGAAAAGTTTGCTAAAGTTTTAAGGGTGTTAAAAGTGGGAGGAAAATGGAGGTCATTCCCACCTGCAGTTATATTTACGGATAAAGTAAGAATCATAAGATATATCTCAAGGCATTCGGACAATGAAGTCATAGACAAAGTTTCCTAAATCATAATCAAAGAAAATGTAACTCTACATGTTATTAAAAAGCAACTTTCCTTGATCATAAAATACCAGTTATGATTTTGCCTTTCACCCTTGCTTGTATCAGTATCAACTTACTGAATTGTCTTTAAAAGTCAGTCTTCAGCAATTTCATAGTTATCCATCATATGTTAGTTCCTGGGTCCATCATCTAGGTTCCTGGAAATGGACTCAGGCCTGCTGGGATCACTTGGATGATTTCCCTTTCTGGCCTTCCCCAACCACATCTGACTAAGTCTTCATACTGAAGTTTGGAGAGAAGGCATAGAAGTCAAAAAGAGTTTTGAGCTATTAGTTTTCAGTGTCAAGCTTGCAGAGACGTTGTCTGGTCCAATTTGTTCATTTCAGCAATGAATGACCTGAGACCCAGAGAGATCACGTGTCTTGTTCAAGGTCATATAATGTCAGATAAAAGGTTTGAAATCAAATTCCATGATTATAAATCTAGTACTCATTCCATGAAATAGTTCAACTCCAAGGGATCAAACTAGTTCCCATTATGCAGTCTATGCATGTAGCTGTTGCCTCACCCCTCTCTAAGAACTAGTCTGGGAAAAAATAGGTAAGATCAAATACTAGTCATTCCCTCTCCAAATACAAGGTATTCCCTGCCTCCTTTCATAGTCAGCTAGGAAGCACAGTCATGTCATCATTTCTTTGATGTCATGGTCTTCCTCGAAACTGAAGCATGAACACAGACCTGTGAGTAGACAGAGCTGCCCTGCTGGGTAACAGCTCATTTGCTCTCTTCTGTCTCCTTCTCCTTCTTTTCCCTCCAAAGGAAGGTAAATTTGGATGGTCAGAGGATGTCCAGTTAACTTGGGGTTTACGGGTCAGATTCCTCCCTTCCTTCCTTCCTTCCTTCCTTCCTTCCTTCCTTCCTTCCTTCCTTCCTTCCTTCCTTCCTTCCTTCCTTCTTTCCTTCCTTCCTTCCTTCCTTCTCTTTGCCAGAACCTTAAACCCAATGCACTCTGAAGCCCACTCTGAAGACCACAACAATAGTTCCCTGCCTAAACTCCACTTGAGGGCTCTTTACGGGACACTCCTGGCTTGAGAATGATTATCACTAGTAACTGTTGCTCTTTACCTCCCAGTTCCATATACTTATTTTTTTTTCTTTCTTTTGCTCATTAAACAGGTCATTCCCTGTTTACTTCTTAAAGAGGGTTATTCACTGAATGAGCATTAATTACCTCAGTCCAAGTGAATACCTGAATAGGTCAAGGTCTCCCAGTGAATCTTGGGACTTCTCCAGTCACCCCGATGAATATTTGGTCACTGGAACCAGATGGTCCTGGAGGGGAAGTGAGGCTGGTGACCTTGCACAGACCTCCCTCACTCACAACAGAGTCAAGTGCAAGTCATGTCATCATTTCTCTAATGTCATGATCTTTGAAAATGACACAGACAGACAGACAGACAGGAAGCACAGTAGATAGAACAGTGGACCTGGTAGAATCAGGGAAAATGTAGGTTAAAATTCAGCCTCAGAAATTTTCTAGCTGTGTATCCTGACCAACTCACTTGCCCTCTGTCTGTCTCAATTTTTTTCAGCTGTAAAATAGGGATAATAATAACAGTACCTATTCCCCAAGGTTGTTGTGAATATCATAGGAGTCAATAATTTCAAAGTGTTTAGGACAGTATCTAGTACATAATAGGAACTTAATAATTCCATTCCTTTCAATTCTTATTTCTAATTTTTCCAGCTTTTGGCTCCTTCTCACTTCTTTCTGCACTCCAGTTTATTTTTTTCTGATCTCTGTGTTTTCTTTCTCTGTCCTTAAATTCAATAACCCATCCTATGTATCATTGCCTCCATACATATCCTTCTAGCTGTGTCTCACCTTTACTTTCTGCCTGTCTCTCTGTCTGTCTGTCTCTGTCTCTGTTTCTGTCTCTGTCTGTCTCTGTCTGTCTTTGTCTGTCTCTCTGTCTCTGTCTCTGTCTCTGTCTCTATCTCTGTCTCTCTCTGTCTCTGTCTCTCTGTCTCTGTCTCTCTGTCTCTGTCTCTCTGTCTCTTCTCTCTCTCTCTCTCTCTCTCTCTCTCTCTCTCTCTCTCTCTCTCTCTCTCTCTCTCTCTCTCTCTCTCTTTCTCCCTCTCCCCTGTGCCTGTTTATATTTACTATTATATTTCTTGCTCTATCTCTGTTATTTATTTTTCCTCCTATATCTTCCTGTATTTGTCTTACTCTATCAATTTTAGTTTACCTTTATTGCTTTTCCTCTTCCATGACTTCTGTTTCTCTACTTCTCTGTGTCTATCTGTTTATTTCTGTATTGCTTTTGTTTACTCATACTGTCTAAATAAAAAGCAACAATCTAACAGATTAAGGATTGGAGTCTATTTTCTTTTATATTGATGTAATTATCCAGCATGTTATATTAGACAGAGAAAATAATTGCATGCAGAAAGACGTTAGTTAAATCTTGACCTGTTATATACACTATATGATCTAGGACAACTCACTTAACTCATAGTGGCCCAGAAAATTCTTTAATACTGTAAGTTGCAGAACAGGTGTTGATCATCCATGGTAGATGATGTTTCCTCCTGAAAAATTCTCTCCACCCTCTTCACAGAAAAAAAAAACAAAAAACAATAATAACAAAATAATAATAAAATTAGCATCTTTTGTTTTAAGCCTCCAATACCCTCTCACCTCCATCTGTCAATTCCTCCCTCCAGAAGGCATTTAACCATCTCTTTCTTACACTAAGCTTGTTAGGACCTTGAAGTGCCAAACCAGTCATTCAATCTCATTTTTCCCTGTTAACCATACTAGGAACCTGGGCACTAATTTGCCATAGAGAGGTACTGATAACTGCTGTCTGTGGTGCTGAAGTACACTTTATAGACCTGACTTCTTACTATTTGGGATAGAAACTATAATGAAAGGAAACAAATGTTCATTAGGCTATTCATTGTGTTGAAGCCCCTGCTTTCCTTTCTCCTTGGTATAGTTTGGTGTGTATGATGCTGCATTTAGACATTCTTGAAATATTAGATCAAATAAATGAGATTTGTTAAACACAGACTATGTGATAGGCATAGTGTTATGTGCTAAAGATAGAAATAAAGGAAACAAAATAAAACAATTTCTGATCTCAAAAATCTCACATTCTAACAGGGGAAATAAGCAAACAGCTATGTTTCAATAAGTCATATACAAGATAAGTTGAAGCTCTTCTTATATGAAAGATATTTTGCATTAAAGGATACCAAAAAGTCCTCTTATCAAAGATGGGATTTTAGATAGCACCTGAAGAAAGATAGGGGAGCCTGGTCAGTCAAGAAGTAGAGAAATAGAGAGAGAACATCCCAAGCATGGGGAAATAATCAATGAAAATGCCTGGGGTCAGGAAATGGAGAGTCTTGTGTAAGAAACAAAGAAGTCAGTATCACTACATCACAGAGTAAATTGCGAGGAGAATAACGTAAGAAGACTGGGACAGTTGTGGGAAGTGCACTTATGAAGGGCATTAAAAACAAAATTATTTTATTTTTGACTTTAGAAGTAATAGGGAGCTATTGAATTTGGCTAGGATGGTGACGTAATCAGACCTGTACTTTAGGAAGATCAATTTGACAACGAGTAGAGGATAAACTGGAATGAGTAGAGCTCGAGTAAAACTGACTGACCAGAAAGCTCTTGGCATAGTCTAGATGTGAGGTAACAAGTGCCTACTCCACAACAATGGCCATGTCAGAGTAGATAAAGGGGCATATACAACAGTTCCTATGAGTACAGAATGAATATATTGCACTTCTTTGGGGCTGGTGTGCCATCAGAGAGATACTGAAAAGCAGCATTAAAGATGTGAAAGGAGTCTATTTTTTAGAGGAAGAATAAAGATGTACAGATGAAACTTAATTTATTCGAGATCACAGGGAGAGGAAGTAACAGACTAGAAGTAGAAATATTTGAGATACTTCCCTAAAAATGATTCTGTCTTCCAGGTAAAGGCACCTTTCAGTGTATCACATTATTTCCCGTCTTATGGCTCATTTCTCTTTGATCACACTCTAATAATGTGATACAAGCAGACATGCATTTAAATAGGGAATTTTGGAAAGAGAAGCAATAGGAGTCCCAGAAATAGTGTTTGAGGAAAAAAAACATTCGGAAAAAGTTTTGTGTCCCTCACAAAAAGCATGCCAATACTATCCACCAAAAAAAGCCAGAGTCTATTCGTATACCTTTTCAGTACGTATTTTATAATGCAGGCTACTCAATAACATGAATAGCCCAGACTTTCTCTTCTGGAATCTTTCAAGGATTCCCCAAGCACATATGTGACAGTTTAGTTATGGTAAAGAAAAATTTCCGTGCTAGTGAGGAGTTATTTCTGGGACATGCCTGACCCTAAAGTATTATATAGCTGATAAGGCTAAATAGTCAAAGATGAAAAATATGCTGAACTTACATTATCTGAGCCATCTGACCATTACCTAACCTCCTATGCTTGAAATATATTCATTTCTAAGATGGGTCTGTGACAGGGATTCAGAGGTGAGGGAAACACATTTACTCAGATGATGTGTTCACATAGCCATAGGACAGTCTCTCAAAGTCAGTTCAATGCTTAGTGCTTGAGAAACTCTCCTAGAAAGATGGTATTAACTGGAGGACAGATGGGAAACTCTCAGGGGTCTAGAGGGGCTCTCTGTTGCCTTGGATACTTAAGTCTGCACTTCTTGCCGCCACCATTCCCATCTCCCACATTCCCATCAGCTTTCTCTCCCCTGCTTACAGGGGAGATTTGTGGATTTGGCAATATAAATCTTCATAAAGAACCTTCTTCCACAGAGGCTAAACCAATACCACAGCATTGGTCCACAATTGTCCATATTGTTTTGCTCTGCCTGTTAGTCTGGTGAGTAGAGGGCTTGGGAAGGGCTTGGCACAAGATTCTTTCTGTCACTCCTGGCCAGAGACAAACAGATTAATTCAATGGGTAAAACTAAAATTTATCTCCCTTTACCCCTAATTGGGATGCCCTTCCCAGGGCTTACACTGCTCGGAGTCTTTCACTGTAGCCCCAGCCAAGAACCTATGAAGAAACTGGGCCTTCCCCTGATTCTTGCAACAAATATTTTCCATCCTATGTCCAATTGCCCTCAGGACCATGTTTTCTGATTTCCAAGGAGACAATGAGATGACCTGGTAAATTAACTAACTAATAGGGAAATGCTATTCTTAGTCCCCTCCCAGTTCCTATTTGTTTTTTCAATGACTTTTGCAGTATAGCCTCCCTGGCATCATTGACTAATCTAGGAGAAAGATGAACAGAGAGCATCTAAGATCATTCAGGCTGGGAAGGATATGTTGGGATAAAAATGTGAGTTCAAAGTTGTCTGAAAGTCTCTTCTAGTTTAGAGTGTGTATATTAAGGAGGGGAAAGGCATCAAGACAGAAAAGATGAGGGATATGAACTAATGATGCTCTCTGTGAGCTCAGTTTTCTGTGTGTGTGTGCACATATCAGAGCTGGAATTCAGGGCACCCATGTTTAGCTATGTTCAGGTCAATGGAAATAAGTTGCTTATGTATGTATGCTTATGTACCTGTCTTGATAATCCATATATAAGTATCCATCCATGCAATTCTATGTGCGGCATGTGACACATATTTTTAGGTGACTTTATATAATAAATACATACATACATGTATATATGCATGTATATGTGCATGTAGGTGTATAAATATGTATATACATGTGTATATATTTTATACATACATATATGTAATTATACCTTTACACATACTATGATTGTTTTCATGTATCTGTACATGCACACACCAATAAAATATGCATACATATATATGCATATATTTATATATTTGTGTATATACACATATACATGTATATAATTATACCTCTACTCAAGTTATGATTGTTTTCATGTAGGCATTTATCTGTATATACACATACAAATACAAACATGCATGCATATATATTTCATTAATTGCTATATTTGAGGATGTATTAAGTAAGTGTACAATCATGAAATTTGAAAGGATGACATGTACGCATATTCACATGTATAGTATACATGCATATATGCATCCATACATATGTATGTTTCCATTGGTCTGTATATACATGTGCATTCATGTATGTGCACAAGCATGTATTAATATATTCAAATGCACATATAAGGGAAGACATTGTGGGAAGATGATTATGATGTGATAGAAAAGAATTAGAAGGAGGTTAAGAGACTTTCTTGAGGCTTTTCTAGATGTGAAAGTTCTCCTTCTGTATAAAATATTCTGGGTGAAGTCCAATCTGGAGCTAAGGGATATACTAAGCATCTACAATACTTCCCTTCCAAACAGTAGTCTAAGATAGTAGTGAAGATATTTCCATGTATCTGTGGGTATATGGATTATATCAATATGTGGGAATGAATATTTGTATATGTTTATGAGCATCTGGCTTTATTATATATTTGTGTGAATGGCCTGTGACTTTGAGCATGCAAGTGAATATGAAAGTATATTTAAATTTATATGGTCAAATATACAGTCTATTCACCTACATATGCTTTTATTACAGTATTTCTTTGAATGGATGTGAGAATAGATATATGTGAAAGCATGCTTGTACATGAATGTAAGGACATACATGAATGTGTTATGAGAAAGTGCATCACTATGTTTGTGTGTATATGAGTCCATGTGTGAGCAGGTTTCAGTGCTTCTTTAACAGAAGAAAAGAAAAATTAATGCAGCTGGCCATAGCTGAGGTATCAAAAGGCTAAAATTGTTCTAAGAAACCTGATTCCCACACTTTCCTCAAGAAGTATCAATAAAGTTCATAGACTATTCGTACCCAACTGACTCTCACCATAGCCAACCAGGATAAGGATCTTGATGTGTCACAGGCAATAAGGAATTGGGAAGGGCTGTCTAGAGAGTTGAAGGATTGTATTAAAAAAAATGAAAAGCAAGTTCTCTGCCCCAATCCTCTACTGACTGGACATAGGATTTGAAAAGAAGGAAGCAAATGGGAGAGCAGTGAAATCTGGGAAGAGAGTAGAGGGAAATCACTAGGTGAAGAAAATCAGGGACTCATAAAACATTAAGGTTTGGGGAGCTAGGAACGGTTGCTTGCTGGGGAACAGGGTATGCACAAAATTAGGAGGAAGAAGATTGGGATCTGGGAAGATGGTTGAGAAAGTATAGCAAGGAGACATTTTAGACAGAAAGACAAGGTCATTAAAGACACTAAAGACCAGAAGCTTGAGGTTGTGGTAGACAACACAGGTGGAAGTGCAGTCATGAATGACTAGAGTGTGGGGAACTGAGAAAGATGAAAATGGAAGAGGTATTCAGTTCAGAGGAAACTGGATTGAAATTGATAAGAACTGGAAGGAGGGTCTGGGGTTTAAGAGAATATTAAAAGGAGAGAAAAGAGGATGGGTTAACAGCATAGTCAGGAGAAAAGTAGAGCCCCAGGGATAATCAGTACTAGAAATTCGGAGATGGGGAAAATGGGACTAAGCAATATCATGAAGAAGTAAAAGCACCAGACTAAATCCCATTTGTGTTTTTCTTCTGTTTCCAAGTTTTTGAACTCCGCTTCTGAGTCCTTCTGTATCTCAAAAACCATTCATAATGGCATACTCCAGTAACAACACATCAATGATTTCTACTTTCCTGCTGGTAGGCATCCCAGGCCTGGTGACCACACCATCATGGTGGACCCTCATTTTGATTACCATCTATCTCCTATGTGCCCTAGGAAATGGAACAGTTCTCTGGATCATTGTCGTGGAACCGTCACTCCATCGTCCAATGTACTTCTTTCTCTTCCTGCTGGGTGTGTCTGATGTGGGCCTGGCCACAGTATTGATGCCCACACTGCTGAAACTTTCCCTTTTTGATTCCCACACAGTTTCAGCATTTGCCTGCTTCCTCCAAATGTTCTTCATTCATGTGTTCTCTGTCATGGAGTCCTCTGTCCTGCTGGCAATGGCCTTTGACCGGGCACTGGCCATCTGTCGTCCTCTCCGATACCCAGCACTGCTCACTAACAGTGTTACTAGCAAGATAGGACTGGTCATCATCTTCCGTTGTGTGAGTCTCCATCTACCCTTGCCATTTCTTTTGGCCTGGATGCCCTACTGCCATCCCCAGGTTTTATCCCACTCATACTGCTTACACCCAGATATTTCCCAGCTCTCCTGTCCTGAGACCCAAAGTGCAACCTACAGCTTCATTGTGGTCTTGTCTGCTATGGGTTTGGACCCTGTCCTCATCTTCCTGTCGTATGCCATTATTGGGAAGGCACTTCAAGGTATAACTTCACATGAAGATCGCCGCCGTGCCCAACATACCTGTGCTGCACATATCTCTGCTGTGCTTCTTTTTTATGTACCCATGATCCTCTTAGCACTTGTTGACCGACTGAGATTACCCATTCCCCACGCTGCTCATACTTTTCTCTCCTATATCCACTTCCTGCTTCCACCTCTGCTCAACCCTGTTCTCTATAGTGTCAAGATGAGAGAGATCAGGGACAAGATCCTCAGAAGGCTCCAACCCATGAAAGTCAGATCTTTTCCATGAGACACAGAATGAGGCAAATGTCATAAATGATGTAACAAGACATATTGTCCCATCTTTGGTGTTCCAGCACCAAACATTGGCATGTTTGCTTTCCCAGTAAAATGCTTAACATTGTAATGTACATGCATGTTTTATATGTAAGCATATACATATATTTATGTCCATGAATGTACTTACATATATTTTTTGCATTGTGTATGTCAACTGCTTGCAAGAATAGATGGGTATAAGCAAGGCAGAAAAAGAATCTAGATTCACTGCCTCTAAGTTCAGTGCTCTTTCCCACAAACCATAATAAATTTCACATGAAGAAATAAGGGAATTAGACAGGGGAAAGACTAAGGGAAGGAACAAAAGAGGATTTGGGGTGTTGCTAGTGGCTTTATAACCCTCTATGCAGAAACTCAGCTACTGACATTGAGGTGTATGTGAATGCTTGCCGACATATAAGGAACACACCTGTTTTATTTAACCTCCCCTCCTCTTTTCCAACCTCTTCATTTTCTTAGGATTTCCTCATAATCTCTCACGGGAACACAAGTGAAAGTCAAAACCCATCTGAATGAATAAATGAACATGTGGATACAGGAAGAATCAGAAAGTCTAGCTCATCACTCCCCTCAACATGGCCATACTTATTTATTGACAATCTGTAGGGAGAGCATTTAATTGCTCACTTTCCAGACCCTCCTTCACCCATTCCTTTACTAAAACACTTGAATTAACTCATGAAAATATGATGCTATCTAATAATCACTTTGTTCCCTTACTGGAAAATAAATTTCACAAGAGTCAGAAATGTGTCTCATCTACACCTTTCATCTCTGACAATTTTAACTTCACTCTACATATAGAAGTGAATGTTATCAAATTAATGGATGAACTATATAGCATCTGCTGGATTGACTTCATTTGTCAGGGGACTGAAAGTCTTACTCAAATTATGACACTGATTGTATGGATAACATATACCAAATATGCTAAGGACTTGCATTTCATTGGTGTTCAAAGATGACACATGATGACACAATATTTGAATTTGTGCCTTCAGTGCTTGTCTGTGTCTCAGAGAGATCAAATAACTTAGCCGTGGTAAGTTAGTCTCAAAGGCAGGCCTTAAGCCTAAGTCACTCTAATTTAAAGTCAAAGACTTTATCTAGCATACCACATTGTCTCTTGTTTGGTATTAATAAGCCAGGAATACTGAATAACCTCATTTTTAATCATGGTCACTTCTTTAGCTGGGCATAGGGGAGTGTTGTCCTGTGGCTTCATCTGAATTATTGACCCAGACCCTATGCTGATATATTGTTCTCACAAGCCCACTTGAAACTTATCTATCCACCATACACTGATAGTGATATTCAAAATTTCACTAACCATTAGGATTGGAAGAGATCTCTAGATCTTCTAGTCCAAGGCTCTTACTTTTCCTATCAACCAACAGAGTCCCAGAGAAGTATCGTGACCTTATTAAAATTATACAGCTGATAAGTGGCATAACTGAGGCTTAAATATTGCTCTTCTGACTCCTAGGTCAGCATTTTCCCTATATACTGTATTGCAAATGCTTAGGCAATCCACTTACATGATAATGGGCTTCAGCACTTTTTAATCATCTTTGTGTTATTAATCTTGGGTTAGAAACACCTGGGGCACAAGGGTTGGACCAATACACTTTGCAATAAATAATGCCTAAAGCAGTACTACATTAAAACAAATGATTTTAATAATGCTGATTATAGTGGTAAAAAATGTTATATTTAATTATGTATTATAGAAAAGATAATTGTGCTCTATTTATAATTAAATAAAAAGCTGAGCATGCAGAGGACAGTGTAATGATCAAATAAAACACACAAAAAAGACAGTGTTTTTAATGACCTTTCAATTGATTCCTTCTGTTTTTATATCATATTGACTTCCAAATATATCTTCCTTTTCCCTTTCTCCTCCCAGACAGCCTTCTCTAATAACAAATGACATGACATATTTAAGAATCTATGTAAAAATAATTGTGTTCTGTAACAGCCAGGGAAAAACAGTTTCCAGTTTCCACAGTGGTCTCAGCTCTGTCCTTCCTGTGTTGTCCAGCCCCTTCTGACTCCTTCGGGCTCTGAACATGGATCCACTGAGCTATCAGAGCTGACACCACATTCAATCACCCAAAGCACATGACCTATGTGTCTGTCCTTGTCAAGGTTGGACTGACCTACTCCTTTCCCCTGACTAACCTATAAACTGCCTCCCAAGGGTAAAGGTTTTCTATGGCATGAAGGGTGATTTGAAAAATTATAAATGAAATGAGATGGCTGATGTTAAAATTGAAGAGCTGTCAATCCTCTGTAAGTTATCACATGTATGAGCTCCATATTCATCATTCAGAGATTGAAAATGGCATCAGCATTTTACTGGATCACAAGCTCAGCAAGTGATATGACAAATAATAATAATGAGATTTTAGGCTTCGTTAACCATGAAAACATTAATGACAATTAGAATAGTGACAGAATGAGACAATGGAAAGAGTCTTGGATCTGGACTCAGGAAAACTAGAGTCAAATCCTAACTCTGACTCTTGTTGTCTGTGTGACCAAAAAAGAAGCCATGAAGACCCTGACCTTCAGTTTCCTCATCTAGGTTGGACTAGTTGCATTCTGAAGTCCATTCTAGCTCTAGAATTCTTCTAATAATTTTTAAAATAATCAATCAGAACTCTAACAATAGCTATAATAATAAATTTACATAGGGCTTTAATGTTTACACAATGTTTTACATGGATGAAATAATTTTATCTTCATAAAAATTTGCAAAATAGACAGCATAAATATAATGACCTTAATTTTATAGAAGAGAAAAGCAAGGCTGGGATTTTAAGTGATTTGTTCCAAGTCACACAGCAAAAAATAACTAGAAAAGGAATTTCAATCCAAGTATTACGAGTTGACCAAATCCAGTGACTTTTTTTTGTCACTACAGTAGATTGATCTCTGCCACAATAGTCTTAGTGTCCAGTGTGAGTGAATTTATAGTTCATATATATGAGGGTTCTTGAGAGACACAGAGAGAGAGAGACATACAGACAGACAGACAGACGGAACAGACACAGACACACAGACAGAGACAAAGACAGAGACAGACAGAGAAGCTGATGAAGCCTATCGACTCCTTAGAATAAGGTTTTTGAACAATTGAAGGAAATACTAAATCTTGATTTGAGATTAGAGAAAAGAAAGATGTGATTTTCCCATCCAAATTCGTGGACTCCCCAAAATTTCTTTAGGGACAGAAGTTAAGAACTCCTCTTCTATTTTCTGTCAGAGTTAAACAGGAGTATGGTACCCCACACTGATTTTTTTTTTAATTTTTGGAAGAACATTTACAAGCTAGAGAATATATATAGGAAAGTCACCAGGGTTTGTAAATGATTGAAAATCATTCCGTATGACCATCAGCAAGAACTGAAGACATTTAACTTGAAGAAGTGGTGACACAGAAAAATAAATATTACTCAAATATTTGATAAACGGTCATGATATAGAAGCAAAATTAAACATTTTTTTGTCGTTCTTTACTTTTTTGGTTGGCTGAAAAGACAAAATACGGTACAATGGATAGAAAGGAGAGGAAGACAGATTCGAGTTCAATACAAGGAACAAAACAAGGATTATATATTTTATAATCTTGTCATGTTAACTTTTGATTAATTTTGTATGTGTGTTGTTCTTTCCATTTCCATTATAGTACTTTGTATGTTGTTTTCTTGGCTCTGTTTACCTCACTCTGCATCAGTTCATGTTGCTTCTCTATATTCATCACATGATATTTCTTACAGTACAGTAATATTCCATTACATTATTGTGCAACAATGTTTATTAGTCATTCTCCAACTGATGGGTATCTACTATGTTTTCAATTCTTAGTTAAAAATACCTTGGTGTATATGGACTTTTTCTTATCAATAACTTCCTTGAGGTGTAAGTTGAGTAATGAGTTATCTAGTTCAAAGGGTATGGACATTTGAGTCGCTTTATTTGCACAATCCCAAATTGCTTTCTAAAATGATTGTACCATTTCACCACCCCACCGACAATGTATTAGTGTGCTTATCTTTCCACATGCAACCCCTCTGACATTTACTGTTACTATTTCTTTCGTCATTTTTTTTCTTTTTTCTTTGCCAGTTTTGAGGGTGTGGTATTAAACCTCAGGGATGTTTTGATTTCCATTTCTCTTATTATTAGTAAGATGGAACACATTTTTAAGTTGTGAATACTTTCCAGTTCTTTTGATAATTTTTTATTTATATCCTTTGACCATTTATCTATTGGGAAATGACTATTAGTTACATATGTCTGCATTATATACACATATACACACAAATATATATGAATTACATAGACAAAAAACAATTTCCACATATGTGTACATATACATTATATACACACAAAACAATTATATATGTGTGTATATATAATAATACTTGTTTGTAATACACACAAGATACATATATGCATGTATATATGTGTATGCACGCATATGTACAAATGCATACACATATATGCATGTATATATGTGTCTATATAAACACAAACATATGTAAATATGTACACACACATAGACACACACATATACATATATACACACATCTATCTATCTGTCGCTATCTATCTATCTGTCTATCTATCCATCTAGCTATCTATTGGATACCAAGTCCTTACCAGATAAATATGATATGGAAACATTTTTCCACTTCAGATTCAACCACTTCCCTCCTTATCCTACATGCATTAATGTTATTGGTGCAGAAACTTTTCAATTTTAAACTCACTTTTCTGCTATAAACTGTATTTTGTTCTTTCAGTTACTTTAATTTTTTTAAGGTGGCTCCGTTCAAACTGGCTCTCTTTTTCTCACCCCTCATCCATTCTGATCACTTGTTGCTTCTTTCCCTTTAGGATTTTATTTATTAGTTCCCTTTTCTCTCCTGCTTTTCTCTGGTTATAGATTTTTTTTCTCTCTCTCTTTTATTTTCTCTCAGACAAATAAATTGGCCCTTCCTCACCTCCCCTTCAGGTACTTCTATTCCTTAGTGTATATCTATATCTATTGATCTATATCTATCTGTCTATCCATCTGTCTATATCTACATATACTGCTGTATATAAAGAATTTTTCTTCATTATCCATCTTATCTTTTTGTTAACTCTAAATTCTAATTCTCTCATTCATGATCCCTGTAATCATATTATCTCTCTCTTTCTTTTCTTAGTACTCTTCATACAGTCAAAATTTCCATGGTATTCGCTCTAGGTTTTCTCTTCTGGCACCTTCTGCTTCTTCCCTATAGAGTTTGCCCCATGGATTCCATTTCTTGTATTGCGAATCACTTCCATTGTGATAATAATTATTATAAGTGTCAGAGAGGACACTGCATCATAGCATGTATGTGTGTGTGTGTGAGTGTGGGTGTGGGTGTGGGTGTGTTCCACTGTAATGATTTGAGTATTATAATATTAGCGTATAGAGAATATATTCCCAAAGAAGGGTAAATCCAAACACTGTTAGAAAAGCCAGATTGAAGATGAAATTGACCTCATTTGGATGGTGAGATTGACAGAAATTTGTGAGCTTTATCTCCCTGAAAACAAGCTAGAGAAGAACCACTGGAGTCAGCTGATTTCAGTGAGCTATACACTATAGAAAAGATCACGGGCACAGAGGCCATATTCACTGATGCCAATTTCAAAAGCCCAGTCCTAGTAGGGCCCATTGGTGACCAAGCATGAGTAACCTGGAAGAATGCACATATGCACTACAACATTTTTTTTACTGTGAATATCTACCGAACCATTATACATGTGGTTTAAGAAATTTGTTCATCTGCCCTAGCAGACAGCAGTGAAGGGAGGATGTGAGCAAGTAATTGTGGTCAAACATTAAGGAAGAGCTGAAACATATCAATTTCTGAGTAGTGATGCCAAGATTTTAATAGGATATCTGAATAATTGATAAATATTTGAAATAAAAAATAAAGGCCCTTTTTGTGGTGGCAAAGAATTGGAAAAATTGAGGATATATTCTTCAATTGGAAAGTGGCTGAACAAGTTGTACTCTACAATTGTAATGGAATATTATTGTGCTCTAAGAAGTGATAAGCGGGATGATTTCAGAAAATCCAAGAAAGACTTACATGAATTGATAAAAAGTGAAGTGAGAAGAACAAGGAGAAGCTTGTGCATAGAAACAATGACACTGTATGATGATCACTTGTCAATGACTGAGCTATTTTCAGTAATACAATGATCTAAGAGAATACCAAAGTACTCACGACGGAAAATGTTGTCCATCTCCAGATAAAAAACTGACAGAGACTGAATGCAGATCAAAGCATATTACTTTTTAATTTATATTTGTGTTAATTTTAGTGTCTTTTTTTTACAACATTACTAATATGGAAATATGTTTTGCATAAGTACACATGTATAACCTATATCAATTTGCTTATTTGTATCAGAGAAGAGGGAGAAAAGGGAGGAGGAGAATTTGGAATTCAAAATTTTAAAAAAAGTTCAATTTTTTACATGTAATTTAAAAAATGATATTTAAAATAAAATAAGAAGACATAAAGAAAAACGTTCCCTGTCTTTTATGAAAAAAGAAGAAATCAGTCAAAATCTCTTTGCTTGCTTAGAGTATCCCAGATGTAGGTTTACAGCTAATTGAGTCAGTTTCATATACATAAATACACACACACACACACACACACACACACACATATGAGAGAGAGAGAGAAAATTTGCCTAGAAATCTCCCTGTGTCTGTGTTCCCCCACTTCTCCAGGTGTCAGTTTCTCAAAGAGATCTCAACTCCCCATTTCCCAGGACAAGTAGATTTTTTATGCAACGAATCCCTCAGGTTCCATCCAATGTAGGGTCCTCATCTTCCTTGAAGTCAATCCAATTCAATAGACATTTATTAAGCACCTACTATGTGCCAGCCACTATACTAAGCTCCAGAGATAAATTTAATAAAAATAAAAGACAATCTCACAAAAGGAGGAAGGAAAGGGATGGGGGAGTATAGAGAGGCATGTTGTTTTGTGGAGTTGAAATGAGACAGAGCAGCAGATACAAAGTGAAGTGAGCCAAAAAGTTCATTTTCTGCCCTCTATAAAGGAAGGCATTGGAAAGAGTTTGGCATTCCACCTTTCAGTCCTCCAATCAGAGGGGAGAGGTGGCTAAGAGGGGTCATGTCAGTAAAGGTTTGAGTTAGCAGCATGGTGATGAGATTAGAAATGATGAGAAATGATGGAGTTATTTTGTTCAGTGAAGACCAGAAAGAGCAACAAATACAGAGTGCAGTCTGTCACTGACCATCTCTCTGCCCCCACCATATCTCTTCTCCCATAGAGAATATTCATTCATAGAACCTTCTTCTACCTCCAAAGTAGGTTCTTCTCTACCCCCTCTTTAACTTCCCCCTCTTTTCTTCAGCCACTCCCTTATAAGGTTCTTTGCCTTGTAAAATCACAGAGGTCACTTTCCCATTACTATTAACATTTAATTTGACCCTGGCACATTACTCACTCCTTCCTGTTCTCCTGCTCACTTCTCCTACCACCACCCCTTTCAGGTACCATGATATGCCATAAAGTAGACCCACAAAAGACATATTCATCTGTAAGCAGGATGTCTTTAGTTTCCTTCCATAGTCAACCTGTCCATCCCTTCACTGTTCTCTGTACCAGATTTCTCTTTCTAGATACATCAGTCAAAGGTGGGGAACCTGCAGTTTCAAGGCTACATGTGGCTCTGTAGGTCCTCAAGAGTGGCTCTTTGACTAAACCTAAACTTCACAAACCAAATCCCCTTAACAAAAGGATTTATTCTGTAATACTTGGACTCAATCAAAAGACTGCATCCAAGGATGTAGAAGGCCACATGTGACCTTAAGGCCACATGAGACCTTGAGGCCACAGATTTCCCATCCTTAAGTAGAAGTCCCTTATGGGTCTTTCTCTTATCACTCTGTTACTGTTGTTATCCTTGCCTACTGAATTTGTTCACTCCTGATTTCTGCCGTTTGAGGTTTTTCAAAAACAAATATTCTCTTCATTTCCAATTTTATTTAAAAAAATGTCAAACTCTTCTTTATGGTTCAATATGAACCTTTTTTCCTACATGGTTAAGGTCAGGTTTGCAGGGTAGCTTACCCTAGGCAGCATCCTGAGCTTTAATACTCTTCAAAATGTATTATCCAGTTTCCTATTCCTTTCATATAGTGGATGTGGGAATAGTTTTCAAAAGTATTTTCCTTTGTATTTGAAAGTCTTTTTCCTGATGGTTTAAGGAACTTGTTTCGGAGTTTGCTGCTGCTGCTGCTGCTGTTTTCTGTCTCCAGAGGACAGCAAGAAGAGGTTTGGGAGGAGGAGAAGCAATGCTGATTGAACTCAAGGTGGGTGATTATCAGTTCCCATTTTGTTAACCTTTTGGACTCTAAGCATCAAGACCATGGAGACAGTTAAAGTTGCTTCATCTTTGGTGAATAATTCCCATTTTGGAAAGGCCATAGAGGCCATGAGGATCAAAGAAAATGTCTAGTCCATCACTGTGTTGCTCATATGACACCAGTAGAGCAGGAAAAAGTTTGACTGGAAATGCCAAATACAATAACAATATTTTATATATAATCCTAAGAGTAATGAAGAAACAACAGGGATTTTTTGTTTGTTTGTTTGTTTATGTTGTTTTGTTCTGATTTATTTAAACGGGGAATGTCGTGGTCATGTCTGGATTTTAAAAAATGAAAAGAAAAACATTTTGACACTTGTAAGGAGGATAGTTTGGAGAAGGGGATTGAAGATGAAGGAAATCAATTAGGAGGTTTTTCAGTTGTTTAAGTGGGAAATGATAAGATCCTGACCTTGGATGGTTCCTAGGGATTCAAGGGATTTTGTGAAGGTAGTAAGAAAGAAACGACAAGATTGGACAACCAGCTGAACACAGGACCTGAGTTAATTAGGAAGCAAAAAAAATGACAATGATACTTTAAATCAGTGTAAGTGGAGAGTAGTGGCGCTCTTGACAGTGGCAGAAATAAACGTTCTATTGATTCTATGATACAGGCAGGGAGGTAGCTACATCTGTATGAGGACTAGGTATGCCTCACTCTTAATAGTAGACTAGTCCTTTTCACAGGAGAGTCGTATGAATAACCCATAAACCTAAGATCCATCTGTTTCATTCTTTCTGGCTAAGGGAGCTCCTTCCAATGACTCATCATTTTCTGTGATCTATCAGTGCTTAACTTCACCCTGTAGAGAATCAAGATACTTATACCATTATTTGTAAAATTAATCACCATGATTGCTTTTGGTCTATGTCAGTATTCTTGTGCCTATTATAGAGAGAACTCATTAAAGGCAGTGTCTGTTTCTGATTTCTGACTTTTTCTAGCTGAGAGAGGCAATTAGGTGGCTCAGGAAATAAAGTAGCTGATTGGGAGTCAGAAGGAACTGAATGCAAATACTGTTTTAGATATCTATTAGCTGTGGGACCCCGGACAACTCGCTTAACCTCTCAACCTCAATTTCCTCATCTATAAAAGATCTCATATACTTTACAGGGTTGTTATGTTGCAACAATTGAGATAATGTTTATAAAGTACTTTATAAATCTCAAAATGATAAATAAATGCCAACTATCATTATTATCTTAGTCGAGATTAAAAGATGTGTTGTGGTAGTGGTGATGGTAATGATGATGATGGTCACCTTATTTACACTCCCCCATGTACAGAAACATCTTTATCCCTTAATTAAACATTTTCCAGGCTTGACCTTTATTTTTCTCACTTCAATCTAAGTTTTGTCAGAATCTTCTCACGAATTTGCCGAGTCTTCACACAATATACAATAGGGTTCATTAAAGGAGGAACCATTAGGAAGACATCAGCAATGATGATCATTGTCAAGGGAGACTTATGCTTGGCAAAGCGATGCATAGCAGCCAGGGTGATGATGGGCACATAGAAGATTAGTACAGCACATATGTGGGAGATGCAAGTGTTAAGGGCCTTGAGACGTTCTCCATGCGATACAATACCCATTACTGTTTTTAAAATCAAGATGTACGAAATCACAATGAACACCAAGTCAGACATCATGCAGAGGGCAACAAAAAAGCCATAGATAAAGTTGATCCTATTGTCAGAGCATGCCAGTTTCATGACATCCTGGTGCAGACAGTAAGAATGAGAGAGAAGTCTTTTCTTACAGTAGATCAACCTCTTTAAGATGAAAGGGAGGGGAAGTACTAAGAGAATACTCTTAATAGCAAGCACTAGTCCTAATTGTATAACTCTAGCACTAGTAAGAATGGAACTGTATCTTAGGGGATTGCAGATTGCTAAAAAACGATCAAAAGACATAATCAGCAGCACTGAGGACTCCATATCAGTGAAGCCATGAATAAAGAACTCCTGAATAAAACAGGCATTGAGGGAGATTATGGGGGAATTGAACAAAAAGATCCTTAGCATAGTGGGTAAAGAAGAGAAGGACAGGCCCATGTCAGAGATGGCCAGCATTGACAGGAAATAGTACATGGGCTCATGAAGTGAAGGTTCTGTCTTGATGATGAAGAGGATAGTACAGTTGCCAAGGGCCGCAGTGATGTACATGAGGCATATGGGGATGGATATCCAGATGTGAATATGCTCCAGTCCTGGGATTCCAATGAGGAGGAAAGTAGACACCATGCCTTCAGAGATATTTGAAGTTGACATGATGACAATGATGGCAAGATATGTTCCTGAAACTAAATGATATTCACATACACATATATATGCTAAATAGTGACTTAAGTACGAGAGAGAAATTTGTTAAATAATATTTATATGGATATATTAAATATTATATTATAAAATATTTATATGGATATATATTAGAAAGTATATGTGTACATGTATGTATGTGTATGTATATGTACATATGCGTGTATATGTATATGTCCTTGTATGTGGCACTTAGATGGCATAATGATGAGAGTGCTAGTCCTGGCATCAGGAAGACTCATCTTCCTTAGTGCAAATCTGGCCTCAGACATTTATTAGCTTTGTGACTCTGGGAAGTCATTTAACTCTATTTATCCTAGTTTCCTCATGGGTAAAATGAGCTGGAGAAGAAAATGACAAGCTACTCAAGTATCTTTACCAAGAAAATCCCATAAAGTTGGTCACAATTGAAATGACTGAACAAGTGTGTGTGTGTGTGTGTGTGTGTGTGTGTGTGTGTGTGTGTGTGTGTGTGTGTATCTTCTTATTTGAAATATGATACGGATAGGTAACTGAGTCTATGACTTTTTTGGTATAGGGAATTTCATGGCAAAGGCATTCACTCTTCCAATGAAGGTCAGCATCTTCTACGAAACTTGTAGTTTTAGACAGTTATGTAGAGCATTGTGAGCTCAAGTGATTCGCCAGGTCCCATAGACAATAATTGTCAGAGACTAGAATTGAACATAGGTCTTCATGGCTTCAAGACCAATTCTCTATCTATTATGCCAATAGTAACAAACAAATACAAATGGATCCCTGCAGCTCACATATTGTCTTAGAAAACCACAAATTATCATTATCCATTGTATTGTGATTTTATTTATTTTGTTAAAGTTTTCCGAATTCCTAATCTGGTTTCTATACAACCAAATTTGACACTTCTGTACTAAATGCACTAAGCTCCCCATGGGAAGTAGGATGCTATTTTAAAATATAAACAAAGATTTTGGAGTTTCCCTTTAGATACTAAGTTTCTATCAGCACCCATGTTCCCTTTTCCTTGCCTAATTGGGGCTTATTGATAAAGAGAAGATGGGGTCCTGGAAAGAGTCACCCTCTAGCTTTCAAATTAAACTTATTGAGTGGTAGTCCAAGAACTTTTCAGTCTCTTTCAAAAAGAAGAATTCTGAAATATCAGTTCTTTACTTCACTTTTATTCTATTAACTTTTTCTTTAACTTCTAGAAACTTCCAAAGGCAAATTTTGTGTGGTGGAGAAAATTGGGAGAAAAAAACCAAGATTTTAGCTCTTTTTCTTAATAATCACATGATATTGAGCAAATTATATTACTTCTAATAGCCACAGTTGTGGGTGTGTAATATGCATGTATATATATATATGTACATATATATGTACATATATATATATACACACATATATATTCACACACATATACATATATGTATATGTATGTATGTGTTTAAATACAAATGGAGAGAGAGAGAGAGAGAGAGAGAGAGAGAGAGAGAGAGAGAGAGAGAGGTAGATAGTAATACTTTCCCAGTCTTTCTGTCAGGATAGATGTGAGGAAAAGTACTTTAGAAAGAATAAAGTTTTAAATATTTGTGTGCTATTAATTTTATTTTCCTGATGTCATGAATAAGTAAATAGCAATAATAGTGGCTTAAGACTCCTCAAAGAATTGAGAGATCCTCTAAATATTCTCCAATGTATAGAGATAATTAAGACAGAGAGGTGGGAGACAGTCACCTGTATTGAAAGGTATTGATCTCATTAGTATCTGTGTGGTTATTTAAAGGTCAATAACTATCCATTCTAGCTCCTACTGTCATGGAGTTGTTTGTTTGTTTTTTTTATTTCAAACACCCTAATGTTAATACTTCCAATTTAAGGAATTCTTCTAATTCACATGCCACCTGCAGAGTCAAAATGACACACAGAGACTGAGCTTATGAACAATTATTCTGTTCTGGATAAGACTTTAATCTCCATCTACTTCCTCAGGCTTTCTCAAATATCTCATTCTTTAAGGATCTCTTCCTACAAGGGAATGTTCTCTAACAACACTTTCATTATCATTTAACTAAAGAGGAGAAAGTTCCACTTTCAAGAATGACATAATAATGTACATTA
Source organism: Notamacropus eugenii (assembly GCF_028372415.1). Classification (NCBI taxonomy): domain Eukaryota; kingdom Metazoa; phylum Chordata; class Mammalia; order Diprotodontia; family Macropodidae; genus Notamacropus; species Notamacropus eugenii. The sequence goes on from NC_092876.1 coordinate 93,409,822, forward strand.
ATAATAAGAAAGGAACTGGGTACTCTCAAAGGGAGATGTGACATAAAATTCACTTTCATGATGATCCCAGGAGAAAGGGAGCACAGTCGTAATGCTAAAGCATTTATGCTCTACTGAAAAAAAAGGGATGGTGGTGTGAGCATTTTCTGAGGAAAGAAAGGATGTTATCAGTAGGCTCCCCCTCCCCCCACATTGAAATGAGACCCAAAAGACCACTTCATTAAAGATCATTCTTTAGATGCTAAATGATTGCCAGTGATATAGAGAGCTCTAGGTCGTGCTACATTAAGGAGAATGAATAGCACCCCCTAAGGAGTGATGAACAAAGACAGGCTTGACCCAAAGCATACTCCTATCCTATGGTGATATGAGTAGAGAAGGATGGCAAATGAAAGCAATTGAAGATTTCTTGACTATTCTGTCTTGATACTCTCTTTTCTCAAGCTATTCTTAACCCTGCTCTCCACTGTTCCACATTTCTACCCGCTCTTCCTTAGTCTCCATCGCTGTATCTTTATCCTAATAACTCTAGATGTCTCCTGAAGCTCTGTCCCAGGTCCTCTTCTCTGCTCTTTTTATACTATTATGTTTAGTGATTTCATTAGCACCTATGGATTTAATTATCACCTCTAAGCAGATGATTTTCGATTTGTTTGTCAAGTCCTAAATTCTCTCTTAATCTCTAGTCTTGAGTCTGTAACCACTGGTTGCATATGTCAAACTGGATGTCCCATGGAACTTTTAAGCTCAATATGTCCAAAACTGAGCTCATTTTCTTTTCTATAAACCCTCCCCTTTTCACCCCTTCTCTGTTTCAATAGAAAGCATTATTATTCTCCAACCACTCAAGGTCAAAACCTAGATGTCATCCTTATTTTCTTACTCTTTCTTATCTTCCCCATATTTATTCTATTGCCAAGACTTGGCAATTGTATTTTCACAACTTCTCTTGTATATGTTCTTTTCTGTAATCTGACACTGCCACCGCTCTGGTGCAGTATTTCATAATTTTATGCCTGACTCTTGCAATAACTTTATGGTTGATCTTTCTTCCACAAGGACCCCCTATTTCAGTTAGTCTTCCATTAATCTGTCAGAGTGATCTTCCGAAAATTCAAGTCTAACTATAGAGCACTACCTATGTCCCATCCTCATTTAATAATATTCAATGATTTCTCATTAACATCAGGATCAAATATAAAAAGTTCAGTGTAGCATTCAAAGTCCTTCCTAACATTCCAGTCTTTTTACATACTACTGCTCTCCAGGTACTCTATGATCAAGTGACAGTGACCTCTTTATTGTTTCACATGCAAGACATTCTATCTTCTGACTTCTAGCTCTGACTATGATTTTTCATTAGCTGTCCCACATATCTGTAATGTTCTTCCTTCTTGTCTCTGTCTCCTGACTTCCCTGGTTTCCTTGAAATATCAGCTGAAAATCCCACCTTCTGAAAGAAGCCTTTTTTGGCTCACCTTAATGCCAGTGCCTTTCCTCTGAGACTATTTCAAATTTATAGGTAGATACATAGATATAGAAAAAGATATGTCTCATTTGCATATATTTGTTTGTTGTTTCCAACATGAGATTATTAGCTGCATGAGGGGAAAAAAAAACTATTCTTGCCATTTTTGTGTGTCCTAAACTTTTAGCACAATGTAGCCTATAAATTTTAATAAATGCTTATAGACTTAACCTGACTTTATCAATAAAAATTAAATTATTTTAGGTAACTATTATTTTTTATTATATTGTTGTATCTATCAGTCAACAATGACTATCCATCTTTATTTAAATTATTGTTTATTTCTTTAATTCATTTTGGAATTGTATTTATATAAATTAATTTACCCCAGTACCTGATTGATTCTAAGATATTTTATAGTGTTTTGAATATTATTCCTTTTTTATTATTTATCTTTGGAATTTTTCATTGGTATATTGATATGGTAATAGTTTGTTTTTATTTATTTTGTACACTTTTATTTTAATATTGGGCAGCTAGGTGGCATAGTACATAGAGTGCTGACCTTGAGTCAGAAAGACCTGAATTCAAAATGGCTGTCAGATGTGTGACCTTTAACAAGTCACTTAACCCTTTTTGCCTCAGTTCCTTATCTGTAAAGTGAGTTGGAGAAGGAAATGGCAAAGCACTTCATTGTATTTGCCAAGAGAACCCCAAATGGGGACACAAAGAGTCATATGGTTGAAAAATGAGTAAAGCAGAACACAAAACTTTATCATTACTTTTTTTTTCAAACAGCTCAATTTATTGACAAAAGGGTTATATTCATTGTGTCACTTAGTTTCTTTTCTCTTTGTCTGGTTTTCAAAGTAAACTATCATGGAGTCAATGAGAAGGGATATTTATATCTCCTCTTCACCAGTCCTCAATCTTTTAATTTATTTTTTCCTTGCCTTTTTTGCTAACAAAGTATTTCAGAAATTATGCCAAGTAGCCAGGAAAAGGGGAATTTTTGCTTTTGTCACATATTTACTGGGAAATATGCTAATATTGTCCCCCTTTCAAATAATGACAGAGTTTGGTTTTAGAAATAGCATTTAAATAATATATCAATTAATTGTCTTAATAATATGCTCCATTGTATCTTGTTATATATTATATAGTTATAGTTTTTAATAACTTGACATTAAATTTTAAAAACTATTGATACATCATATATCAATGCATCTATCCTCAAGGATCTTCAGAGAATACATTCCCAGGGTTTTTCTAAATAAAAAAGGGAGAGATATTTTCTTGGCTGTTTCTGGCTCCTTTATTAAAGGGATATATGGAATTAAAAAAGCTCCTCCTATTTCTTCATCTGTGTGAGAACAGCATTCTAGGTAGTTAAAAATCCTCATTAGACTCTGGACCAAGATAATGGTGATCCTCACCATGGTTATAGCCTCTGATTACTCTGATAACCCATTCCCATTCAAGGCTTATTTGATCTCGTACATTGGACCTATCATTTCAGAGGAAGAAAGCAAAGGAAAAGAGGAGAGGAAAAGAACTCACAATGTGCAGTCATCTTCCTGTTTATATCATTGTGATATCTCCATTTTACCTCCATCTGGACTGTATCCTATGGCTCATTGTTACTCCAGGATCTCAGCAATCACACAGCCTTCAGTATGTGGATAGTCAAGATAAATGGAAAATCCTCTATTAGGCCAAGTGAACCCTAATTAGCCAACTTTCTAGGGCTGATACAACATGGTGTTATTAATCCCAACCATTGTCCTGGATATTATATGCACCCTTCTCTCTGATACTGCAAGCACCCTGATGTAGACCATCTTTTTCTCACACTTACAGTATTTCACTAGTGTGCTGATTGGTGTCTGGTATATCTATTTCAAGTCTCTCTGAAGTCCATCAAGTCCAACTGTAGTCCATTCTCCGTTCAGACATCAAATCAGTCTTACAAAATTACAGATCTTCACACAGACACATACACACAATTCAATAAACTCTAGTGATTCTTTATCCTATCTAAATCAAATATAAAGCCTTGCACTGTTTGGCATTCAAAAGTTTTCACTATGTATCCCCTTCGTGTCTTTGCAGCTTTCTTTTTTTTTTTCCTTACATTTTACTCCCCTCCTTATGCTCTGTGTACTACTGACACCTTCTTGCTGTTCCTTAACCAAAACACTCCATCTCCAGACTCCAAGCATTTTCATTATTTCCCATGCCTGGGATACTCTCTCCACCTACTGGCTTTCCTACTGTACTTCAAGTCACAACTAATCTCCCATCTTGTATGATAAACCTGTCCTGACCTCCCTTAATTCTAGTGACATTCTTCTACTGATCATCTCCAATTTATTCCATATCTAGCTAGTTTTTACATAGTTGTGTTTATGCTGTCTGTCCCCTTTAGATTGTGATCTCCCTAAGGGCAAGGAGAATATTTTGCCTTTCTTGGTATCCTCAGCACTTAGCCCAATGCCTGGCAGAAAGTGTTTAATAGAAGGTGTTTAATAAATACTTATTTGTCTGAATGAATACTGCCAAATATTTCTTCAAGCAGCGCAGTCCATATTTTTTCAGTTAATGAGTATTTACTTTCTATCCTTTCCACTTCTGACTCTTGGTACCAATACACACAGTCAAGTGAAACAAATTCCCATATTAGCCTTCTCTAAAAATATGTCTTATTCTGCATAAATATTACAAAAATTCATCACTTATTGGTTAAGATGTAGGTGGAATTGTTCATCATCAATAATCTAAGCCCAATGAGAAGCATCAAGGCTTTGTTGCTGTAGCGCTGAACTGGTCCTTTCATTTTGAAAAGCAATTTTGAATTATGCCCTAAAAATATCAAACTGTGCATAACCTTGCACTCCTTGATAACTGCAAGGCTTTTACCCCCAAAGGAATCAAATAAAGAGGAATAGGCCTATCCTTACCAAATAATTATAGCAGTTCTTTTTTAATTGGGATAGAATTATAATATAAGAGAGTATCCAGTCTACATTTTTGAGTCTCTTTCAGAATGCCCATTAATGTCAACTCTGTCACTTTGACTTCTGGTTATTTGTTCTCCAGCCCTTATTTCTACTGAATAAAATACATAGAACTAAGAGGAAATAAAAGGATTGGGAAGAAATGTCTGCCTGAATAGGAGGAGCTATTATAACTTCTGTATATCCTTGAAACCATTTCTTCCTTAAGCTGTTTTCTCAAACAGTTCTATTTCCTTTACCTGATCCCTATGTGGCTTAGATACTATTGCCTTTCAGATCTTTGGAGCATATATGTCTTATCAATATCCTTCCTGAAAAATTATGACAATTATGCTGGTAGAATGACAGAGTGAGAGATTTACAATGAGTCATTTTCACACTGTCATATTATATTAATAATATAAGAAATAGGAGGGAAGCGTTAATAGGAGGGCAGGAGGAGGTGGAGTTCAGATAAACATAAAGAAAACAGTGATTAACTGCTGACTTTAAAGGGGGAATAAATTTATTAGATATACTCACACATTTATATATAGTAGCTACTAAATGTAACAAAATGTAGCAATTATAACCCTGTATGTAGATGAACTAAGTTCTCCATTTTTAAAAAAATGAATAAAAGAACAATAACCTAAAATTTGTTGCATTTTGTAAAAGTCCATATAAAACATGTAGAATTATACTTCAAGAAGATAAATTATAAAAAAAATACTCTTCTTCAGGACAATCTAGGAAAGAAGGAACTTCTATTTTGAAATTAGGTAAGACAATAATAGAAACTGAGAAAGTGAAGAAACAAAAAGGAAAGCAGCATCCTGCTAAAAAGGTACTATAGACAATGAAAATTATCAATGAGAAAAAGGGCAATATCTAATGTTGGTGCACCAGATGGTATAGTAGGTAAGTTCTTAAAGAAAAACTCAAATGATTGATATTAAAACAATGAATCTTTGAAATCTCTCTTAAAGATCTGATCCAAACCACAGATATCTAATATCTAATAAATTAAAAAGGAAATAAAGATCTAAGAATATCATTGAACAAACTAGTTTTGACAGACCTATAATGATTTCTGAATTTGTATATTGTTTTAAAGAAGCATTGTGTAAACTATTACAATTAACAAAAAGTTGATTACATGGTAGCATATAAATAAATAAAAAGCATAAGCTATAATAAGCATATTCTCTATGTATCATAAAGAATATTAATAGACAATAAAAATATAAAAAAAGATAGAGACCTAAATGGAGAATAGTTTATACCATGCTTATAATGATGTAGTAAAAAACACATCATAGAAAAATGATTATTTTAGGTGCAACAAAGTGAAATAATATTTCAAAATGTAGTGCTTGCAGATAGTATAGTCATTAGAAAATATGTATCAGTTTATATCAAAATAGAAAACACAAACTCAATGAGTAAAGCATGGAATTTAAAGGACTAGAAAACAAATAAATTAGGAACCATAAAAGCAGTAATATTCTATATATGTATATACATATATATGTGTATATATAATAATAATAAATGCTTGTTTCATTATTTTCTTTATTACTTATGCTATCAAAGTAGGGTTTAACTACTATCAATTTAGCTAAATTGATCAGAAAAAAGAGAAATAAAATTATCAGAATAAGAGATACAAAAGATAAATTCACAAAAGAGAGGAAATAAACATAATTTATTTCAATTGCTACAAAAATTGTGTGTCAACAAAACTAAGAATTAGGGAGAAATGTGAATGTGTGTGTGTGTGTGTGTGTGTGTGTGTAGTGTGTGTGTGTGTGTGTGTGTGTGTGTGTGTGTGTATGAATATGAAATGGTGATCCTAACAATTGCAGGGTAAAAACTGAGACACATATCAATCCAAATGGTGAAAAAAGGGCACATATATTTAGAAATCATCACACCAAATATTTAAAGAACAATTAAACCCTACATTGCAAAAATGTTCCCAAAAAGAGAGACAGAATATCTTCTATCAAGTTACTTTTATGAGAGAAACATAGTCCTAATACTCAAATCAGAAATAGACCAATCAGGCAAAGACAAATCTCATTACAAATATTAATATATTTTACAATAAGATCATTTTTAAGGAGACTGCTAAAACATATTAAGAAATTTCTTCCACGATGAAGCTAGATGAATGCAATGATTCAAAGGTATTTTAACAATTGTAAATGGACAAATGTATCGCATAAATAAAAACCACATAATTACTTAAACATAAGCAGGAAAATACTTTGAAATAATGTAACCCTTCTTTTCGAAAATCTAAAAAGCCTAGCAATCAAAAAGCCTTACATAATATATTTAAATGAGATATTTAAAATCAAAAGCTAGCATTATTTGCAAAGGAGAAACACTTCAAGGTTTCTGTTCAATGATGTTAAAGGAAATATTCTTATAGGGGATTTCATGGAATATAAATTAAATAGAATATTATTCTTCAAAAAGAAATGACAAATACTAGGAATTCAGAGAGAATATTCAAATGACCAAAGATATAAGGGAATGTGTAAGGCAAAGAGAACAGTATAAAAAATGATTAAACAATGAATGAAAAGATCATTAAAATTAAGTTTAACTTAAAGTTATGAAAGAGTCAATAAAAATATTGGAGAACAGATAAAAAAAGAGTCTTTTCTCTCATGGTAAAGGCCATGTAGGCCCAGTAGGGGATGCTGTTAATAAGACAGAATATTGCAATTTTTGCTGAAATAGTCTCTGCAATGGATATTTTTGCTTATTTATTTTCCTTTGTGAAAAGGGAACGATTAACCTGCAGGGGATTCAAGCGTGGGGAACCTGTGGACTCAAGGCCACATGTGGCCTTCTAGATCTTTGGGTGGGGTCTTTTGACTGAGTCCAAGTTTTACAGAACAAATCTTTTTATTAAGGGGACTTGTTCTGTGAAGTTTAGATTCAGTCAAAGGGCCACACTTGAGGACCTAGAAGTCTACAGGGACTCCAACCCTGGGGTTGATGATTGTATCATAAAAAAAAGAAATGTACCAGTAAAGTACATTTAAAAAATATATAATGTGCAGAACTGAATATAGAGTGTTACAAAAGCCTTAGTTAAGTTTGAAGAGTTCATAAATTTTACTTAGCTTCACCAAATTTTTGTGACATTCTCAACAATAATTTCTATAAAGTCTAAGTAAAAAGGGATTCTTACCTCCCATATTCTCAAAAAAGTGCCTTGCTTACTAATTCTTAGCCATAGGATCATAGCCTATCTTAGTGACTGTATGGTTTAAATCTCTTGTCTTATAAATGAGGAAACTTGGGTTTAGAGTTGTTCAAGGTCAGTGAAAGTATCAGAATCAGAATTTAAGCCTGATTATATTGATTTCATGGTTTCATTCCATCAAAGTTCTTCCAAAAATATATCAATCAAAATTGGAAACAGTACTACTGATATATCCTGATGCTATATGTAGTTGTGTACCTGTTGTCTCCCCAGTTAGATTGTGATGCCTTTGAGAATAGGTGCAAGTTAGCCTACCTTTTTATTCCAAGGTTTCAACATGATGCCTGACACATACCAAGTCTTTAATAAATGTCTGTCCACTTGAATGACAATCAGGAAAAGGAATGAGGAGATTGACTCAGTTATGAGAAAACCCTACAATGCCAGAGGTCTTTGGAGAGGGGGAACCAGAATTCATGCTACATGGAGGCAAACAATGATAATAATAAGAATAATACTAACGAGAATTAATAATAATAGCTAACATTTATATAATCCTTACTATATGCGGGGCATGATTTTTAGTGCTTTACAGCTATTATCTCATTTGATCCTAGCAACATCCCTGGGAGCTAGGGACTATTATGAACCTCATTTTATAGATGAGGAAACTGTGCCAAAAAGTTGTTAAGTGATGTGCCCAGGGTAACATAGACATTGAGTGTCTGAGACTGGATTTAAAATCAGAAAAAGAAGAGTTTAGTGGAAGGGATCAGGTGGTGGGGAAAAAGAGGTCTTAGATACCTAAGTTATCACATACATGGGGACAAAGATAGGGAGGAAATCATTAATGTAGCATGTGGAAGAAAAAGGGATTTGAATTTGTGACCTCTTTAGAGTCATAGAAGGTGAGATCTAGAAAGGCCAGTAAAGGTAATCTATTAGAATTCCCTCCGTTTACAGATATGGTACCAGAAACCCAATGAAGTAATAAAGTATATCAAAGTCAGAATTTGGGCTTGAAATAAGTTTTCTGATTTCTCCCTAACCATCCAGAGATGGGGTTGTGTGGGGGTGGGGGTGGCGGAGGAGGTGCACGCATGTGTTCATCGTACTTTCCTGAGGCTAAAAGCAATTGAATCCCCTTCAAAGATTCAGACACTCAGCATATGGTATCAAGCCTCTTGACCTGGGTGAAACTGATTAACAAAAAAGCAAAGTTCTATATTGATAACAAATATTCCAATTAAATATGAACTACTTATGTAACAAGTGTGATGGACCCTTCCAGTGAGCCATCATATGCTCAGCCAGTTCCAAGAAGGACCAGGACAACAGAAAACTCTGGTCCATCATTCGTTTTTCCCTTGGAAACAGATGGAACCAATATTTCCATGATGAAGATTATTTTCCTTTAATAGGATATAGTGTGAATATATGCACATAGAGAATGATGTACTTTTGTTTGGTTAACATATTCTAGAATCATAGAAATTTACAGATAGGAATATTAGCAGGAATTTGAAATAGGGTTGCTCAATAAGAAAAGTTAGTATTATAAGGGTTTGTTTTTTGTGTTTTTTATAATTTAAATAAGTAAAGTGCAATAGAACTTTGGTCTGGGAGTCAAGACTCCAGTCCTTGCTTTACTTTTTTCTTCCTATGGAATGATGGGGAGTTCACTTTCTTCTAATCCTCGGTATTCTCATTTACAATTGGAGAAAATACTACTCTCCCTTGTCATATTGCATAAAAAAGAGACTAACTTTTGTAACCATAAAAAATTAAGTAAATGTAAGTCACAGTAAGCATCAGTACTCCTCTACTGAAATCCAGCTTCGTGGCCTCACGATTATTTAGTATTGGCTTTCATTGGCTATGTTAATAGAGTCCAAAATCTCTCAAGTCCTACTAAACTATAAGAATTTAGCAGAGGCCAAGGGATAAACTGGATGGACATTTTTGAAGGCCCAGATTAGCTAGATGTAGAGAGTGTCATCAATAAATTCACCAGGTGACAGTCAATGCCTGTTTGAGCAACCAGAGCTCTCAGAAACTTTTTCTTTTCGCCTTTGAGTTTACTGGCTACATTTCTGGCGGACAGATGAAGCCTTAAACCCAATTCACTTTGGAGCTCTTAGACTGGACAAGTCCCCACCCACCCAACCCAGGGTGAATGTAATAACTAAATAGTAATTGTTTCTCTTTAACCAAGAACCCTGAAGGTCTTCCTCTACCAGTTTGAGTTTTTTTGTTTTGTTTTGTTTTGCTTTGTTTTATTAAAGGGACCATCCCTTGAATAACTTAAAGAAGCCTATTTATTGAATGGGTGCACCTCACTCAAAGTGAATACATCATAAGACCCTAACCTGAAAGAGCAAGGCCCCACATTGCATCCTGGGCCATCACCAATTGTCCTGATGAATATCAAGCCGCTGGACCCAGATGGCTCAGGATAAGAAAATGAGGTTAGTGACCTTCCACAACCCTCCTTCACTCAAATCAAAGTCAACGGAAAGTCATAATATCATCTTGATGTCATGGTTCTCTTTGAGAACGAAGGACAAATACAACCAATAGCAAATATTTTAAGCGGTATTTTGACCAAGTTCTTCCTGCTTCTGAGTCTAGCACTCACTAATTCTTTATCTGGATGGAGAGATAGATATATGTTGGAGACACACACACACACACACATACACACACTACAACACAAACACAATAACCCCCACCATACACACATAAATACACATATACATATGTATATATACACACACACGCATACAGATATACACACGTATGCATGTATTATGTAATTTCTTCCTTCATATGCACAAATAAGCACACTCAATCAAACTCCTTCTGAGCTCAGTCAGTCCCTGTGCTGGATCTAGTATTTCTGTGCCTGAGAACTGTTCTCTGTGAATTAGAGCCACATTTAGGGGGCGTTTCTTTGCTTTGATACTCACTTGGTCACAGCCTCTGTACCTTGGAGTGCAAGTGGAGGAGATGTGAGCTCAGATTATTGGCTTTACTAACTCTTTTTGCTTTACTGCAAGACTGGAAGAATATTTATCTCTTTTCTTCCTACTCCACACCTTGCCCCCTGAGATAATTGGTACCTGTACCTCAAACATTATTTGTAAACTAAAAGCTCTCTCCCATGGGTAAATATCTTCCGGGAAATATCTAAGGTTGTGGTTGACCCTGGCACTGGAGATAGACAAATACAGGGTATATTTGGAGCTTCGGGAACATCCTTTATGCCTAAGCCTTCCCAAGCCTTGCACTTTGAAACCAGGTCCAAATATGAATCTCTTAGATTTCATCTGTGAAGAGAGCTTCATGTCATTTGCTCTCTAAATGGTGAAGTCTCATCACCTCATAGCCAGGCATGACTGAAATAACAAAGAGAAGCAGAAGATATAGATTAGTATGGATGAAGTGAAAAGGATACTGAACTTAGAGAAAGGAATACTTAGGCTCAAATCTTGTCCCAGATATTTAGTAGCTGTGTGACTCTGGGCAAGTCAATTAGCCCCTCTGTGCCTCATCTGGAAAAGGAGAGTTACAAATTAGAGTAATCACAGGAAAACTTGTTTTGAACATAATTTAACTGAACAAGGCAGATCATCTAGTTACTTCCTGAAGAGCAGTGCATGCAAATAGTGATATTGTAGACATTTGGAGTGTGGGTATAGCAGGGGCATAATGGAGAGTTTCCAGATTGAGACAATTGCTAGATTTTATATTTTATTGCTTTAGAATTCGTGTCTATCAATCTGTGACCATTTTAAAGTACTTTTTAGTAATCTCTTAAGGAATATCTACTATGAGTCCAGGCAGGTTACTGAAAAGAGGAATTTGTGGTCAGTAAGTCATGCCCATACTTCAGTTTATGGTCAGTAAACTAGCAGGCAACCCCCCATCCTTCAACTGACAGAAAAGAAATCTTATTATTAGGATATTATAAAATAATTATTCTATTCCTATATTGATGGATTTCTTACTCTTATTAATAGCTATCAAATAATAAATTCTTATCAATCTATCTGTTCACCAAAATATAAGTAACACACTTATTTTAATTTTAGCTTAACTATTAGGGCTAACTCTTCTTTAAAAAAAGGAAATCCATCAAACTAAGCTAAATCAGAACAATTAATACTAGCTGATTTAGAGATTATTCTCTTCAGCATATCAGAATTAACATGGCAGTAGGACATCATGGTGGTGAATTCAAGTCAGCAGTGGAAATCCATGACTGGAAAAGGAGTAGGAAAGGAATAGCAAAGAGTTCAGGACATAAGATATGGATTTGGCAGTCTATTGCATAGACTGCAAGAATGTCAGAGTAGAAACTGTACTGTTGACTCAAATCACTGAAAAGATGGAATTAACTCATACTGGTGAGCACGAGTTGATTGTGAAATTTTCAATGTGAGCATCTTCACCTCGGAAATAGTCACAAGCTATAAATCAGGGCTTGACTTATTGTTTTGTTGCTTTCTAGACTTAAGAAAATTATGAAGGGGAATTTTAATAACACAGATTAAATTTAAAAGTGTATGCAATGTGTTCTTTTTTCTTCTATGGAGATCCAACTACTAAACATTTATCTGAATCCTCCTATGTTCAATTCAAATTCACAAGAACTTTAAGTGCCATAGAATGACAGTTACTGTGTCAGGTCCTGGGGATAGTACACAAACACACATTATCTCCTAGTTTCAAAGAAATTGCATCCCATTGGGAGATAGAATATTAACATAGGTGAATGTATATGATATGTGCAAAATATTTTACCAGGAAAAGGAACTAAAAACTAAGGGAATGAGGGAAGCCTCTTGCAGGAGGCAGCATTTGAATTGAGCCTTGAAAGGAGAGTTCTAAGAAGTGGACATTTGAAAGTGGAGCACTACAAGCATAAGTGAGAGAGCCAGGGATGGCAGTGGAAAATAAAATGCATATTGTACAGACACACAAAGGCAGGGATAGAATATCATATACTTAAAAAAGAAAGTATGCCTATTTGGCTACAATGCACATAAAAGGAAGGAATGTGCAATTAATCTGGAAAAATAATCTATGAAGACAGTAAAGAATTTCAAAAATCCAAACAGAGGAGCTTCCATCTAATTGTAGAGTCATTAAGCAGTCACTGAAGCCTCTTGAACAGTAGAGTAACATGGTGAGACATAATCTAGAAATATCAACTTGGAGTGAAATAAGCAGAACCAGGAGACAATTGTACAAAGTAAGAGCAGCATTGCTTGATGACCAGCTTTGATAGACTTAGCTCTTCTCAGCAATACAGTTATTTAAGACAATTCTAAAAGACTCATGATGGAATGTTTATCCTCATCCAGAGAAAGAAGTATGGAATCTGAAGGCAGATTGAAGCATATTATTTTCTCTCTTTTTTGTTTTTGTTTTCTTTCTTGTGATTTTTCCCTTTTGTTCTGATTCTTCTTTCACAATACGAGTAATGGGGAAATATATTTAATATAATTGCACATATATAGCCTATAAAAGAATGCTTGCTGTCTTGGGGAGGGGGGGAGAAGAGGGAGGGAGGAAGAAAAAAAATTGAACTCACAATCTTGCCAATGTTGAAAACTCTTTACACGTAATTGGATAAAATAAAATACTATGGGGTGGGGAGGAGAAATGTCAACTTGGCAACTCTGTGAAAAAAAATGGATTAGAAAGAAGAGAGACTAGAAGAAAAGATATCAGTCAGGAGAATGCTGCAATAGTCTAGGACAATGGTGTCAAACTCAAAAAGAAATTAAACTGTACACAAAGATTCCTCTGGGCTACACATTGACTTATAAAACCACACTTTAACATTATCTGTGTTCTATTGTATTTTTATTTGTTTTGTTAACTATTTCTCAAGTACAGCCTAAGCTGATTTAGACTAAACTCAGGAGTGTTGTTAACCAGGCATATTCGATACCTCTTGTCTGGGAGATTGGTTATTGTCCTTCATTCTTGAAGAGGATCAAAATGATATCACTATGTTAGAGTTAATTTCAGTGTGTCTGACTAGCTGATCAGCCCAATATGAGCTCAGAATGTTCTACCACTGGTTCAGCACAAATAGTCCATGTGAATATTTGGTTTGGACTAAATTTGCACAACTTGCATTTCTTTTGAGAGATTTCAATTCTTCTTTGCTCATGGCGCACAGCACCTTCTCTGAAGTGGACACACCACACTATATAGTCCTATGCCAGTTTCTCCCATGTCACCTGATCAATTCCAAATTTCTTGAGAGACCTTGAGAGTGTCCTTGTATCATTTTTTCTGACCACCATGTGAACACTTGTCCAGTGTGAGTTCTACCTAAAATGGTCTTTTTGGCAAGCAGATGCTTTGTCTTTGAATAACGAGGCCAATCCATTGGAGTTGTGTTTTCTGAAGCAGTTTATTTCCAGAAAGGACTTCAGTGTCTGCTATCTTATCCTGCCAGGTGATCTTCAAGATCTTCCTAAGATAATTCAAATGGAAGCAATTCGGTTTCCTGACATGGCACTGGTATACTGTTCAGGATAAATAGGCACACAATAATGAGGTCAGCATATTGGCTCTGTAGACCTTCAGTTTAATAGTCAGTCTAATATGTCTTCTTTCCTATACTTTCTTTCAGAGTCTACCAAATAATGAGCTAGCTTTGGCAATATGTGTGTCAATCTAATTATTAGTGTACCAAAATAAGTGAACTTGTCCACAGCATCCAAAGCTTCTCCATTTGCTGTAACTGATGGTTCCACATATGGGTGGTGTGGTGGTGGCTGATTAAGCACCTATGTTGTCTTGGTGTTAATTGTTAGGCCAAAATTAGCACAAGCAGCAGAGAACTGATCCCTTGGTTGTTGCATCTCAACTTCAGAGGCTACTTTGAGTGTACAATCATCTGCAAACAGAACATCTTGTGCCAACAATTCCTCCAATTTGGTCTTGGCTTGTAACCTTTTCAAGTTAAAGAATTTGATATCAGTGCAATGTCTGATGCTGATGCTATGTTCATCCTCATTCAAACTTGATAACATATCTGAAAACATAATGTTAAAAAGCATGGGAGCAAACACTCAGCCTTTTTTTACTCCATAGTTGACTGAGAAAGCATGAGAACACCAAAAGTGCCTTTATGATGCCCTGAAGGCTATTTATGGGCCAAAGACATACAACTCAACTACTCTGTGCTCATGGAACCACATTGATTAGTGATAGGGATACGATCCTAGAGAGATGAGCTGAACATTTCCATAATGTTCTCAACAGACTGTTATGAATCAATGCTGAGGCCATTGACCAATTACCTCAGGCTGAAATCAATCCCTCCCTAGCTGAAATTCCAACTGAAGAAGAGATTTTATTAGGCTCTCTTCATGTGGCAAAGCACCTGCTCCTGATTCTATTCCATTTAAAATTTACATGGTAGAGGGTCCATTGCTCATACAAAAGCTGACTGAAATTTTCCAGGTTATATGGCAAGTGGAGGTTATCCCCCAGGAGGTCAAGGATGCCTCCATTGTCCATTTCTATAAAGAAAAAGAAATAGCTTGTCCTGTGACAATCACAAGGGGCTGTCTCTCTTACTCACTGCTGGCAAGATTCTTTCCAGAATCGTCCTTAATAGGCTGATCCTTCACCTGGAAGACGGTCATTTATCTGAGAGCCAGTGTGATTTCAGAAAGGGCCGACAAACAGTAAATATGGTATTTGTTGCCCAACAACTCCAGAAGAAATGTCAAGAGCAGAATAGAGGTCTCTACACATTGTTTGTAGATCTGTCCAAGGTCTTTGATATTGAGGAAGGGAGAGAGAGAAATTCCTCCCCCCTAAAAATGATGTAAAGAGAAAATGATAGATAATGATTTTTAGCAAAAGAGAATGAAACAGAAGTATCGTACAGCAGTCAAGGATAATAAGAACCAGATGATAGGAGCATCATGGAATCCAATATAGAACAACTTATGTAGAAGAAAGAACGTTTGAGCATGTAAAAAATAAGCAAATAAATGAACTGTAGTCTTCTCACCATCAGGCTGAGAGCTATTTTTTTATACTTTATACTTTTTGTTTGATTTTTATGTTGCCTGAACTTGCCCCTCATACTTCTCCTTTCCCCTTTCCAGAGAGCCATCTTTTTAACAATGACATTTTTCAAAGAAACAAAAGGAAAATAAAACATCAAAACTGATCAACATTGAAAATGTCTGATAATAAATGGAATGGTCACACCAGTAGTCCTCAAAGTCTGAAAAGGAATGGGTAGAGATGATTTCTGATGTCCAGAATGCTGCAATACTCAAATGAAATAATGAATATAAATCACTTTGCAAGCCTCAAAGCACTTTATAAATGCTGCTGCTGTTGTTGTAGCTGCCTTCTTATAGTCACCATTCTTCCATGCTGGTAATGACTTCATTTTATGAGCCTTCTATATTCTTGCTGAATTCAAGTAACATTTATAAAGCAATATAATAGTCTGCTGGTAAATGTTTAACAGCTGGCCTCTTCAGGGTTGGTGGGGAGTGACACACACACACACACACACACACACTTTTACACTTGCTTTGAATTATAAATATTTTCTTAAATCTAGACAATAATTAAAAGATTAATCTGTAGCCCTAATTTATAACTATTGATAAAATCTGAGGTGCAAATTCTCCCTGAAAATTTAACAGTGGATTCTCACAGAACGATAAGAATTGGTTCTATTACCCCACTGAATCATGCTCCACCCCCCTTTTGAGGTCAAGGTCACCTTTTTTGGTTTGCAATATCCATTTTTTAATTTTATTTTTAACTTATTAAATAAAAGAAGTATTTCCATAGAATTACAATAAAAAGATGATTGGACATGAAACTGCAAATCTATGCCCAATTTGCTATTCCTTTTAAATATAAAACAAAGTTATCATATAATTATTTTTAATTTCCTCACCAGCCCTGCCTTAGAGATGGTTAACATTAGAAACAAATGAATATGTGTGTGTAAAGTTATTCTATACATTTATCAGTTATTTCTCTGGATGCAGGTAACATCTTTATATGCCCTTTAAAGTTAATTTGGGTGTTTGTAATTGTCAAAATACTTTATTTGCTCAAAATCATTCTTGAAACAATACTACTATTACTATATACAATGTTCTCTTGGTTCTGGTCATTTACTCTTCATTATTTCATGAAAGTCTTTGCATGTCTTTCTAAAATCACTGAGGTCATCATATGCTATAGCACAGCAATATTTCATCACAGTAATATTCCACAATTTGTTCAACCATTCCCCAAATGATGGATATCCTTGCAATTATCAGTTCTTCTTCACCACAAAGAGAGCTGCTATAAATATTTTAGACCATAGAGGTACTTTTCTATTCCCCTAATTATCTCCAGAAATAGATTAAGTAGTGGTTGTCAAAAGGTATAGGTAATTTTAAAATTATTTGGGTATAATTCTAAATTATTCTCTAAACAATGAATTAGTGTCCCAGTTTTTCCACACTACCCCCAACATTTGTCGTTCTCTCCTTCTATCATTTTAACCAATCTGATAGGCATAAAATGATATCTCAGGATGGCTTTAGTTTGCATTTCTCTAATCAATAATGACTTAAAGCATTTTTCATATGAATATAAGTTGTTTTGATTTCTTCATCTGAAAAGTTTCCATTTATTTCTTTTGATGATTTATCATTTGGGGAATGACAAGTATTCTTATAGATTTGACAATTTTTTATATATATATTTTAGATATGAAACCCTTATCTAATGAACTCTATATTTTCCCCAAATTTTTTTCTTGTAAGCAACATATTGTTGGATTCTTATTTTTAATACATTCTCCTATATGTTTTCATTTTACAGATGAGTTTATCTCATTTAATTCAAAGTTACAGCTGTTCACTGTGAATTTCCTTCAATCTCATTTTTACTTTATCCCTGTAACCTTATCTTTTCCTTTTACCCTTTCATTCCTTATTTTAATTGTCCCTCTAAAATTGTCCCCCTTATTCTCCCCCACCCTATTAATCTTATTCTAGATACCCCTTTAAAAATTCTTCCTTTACCCTATTTTCCAGTTTTCTCACCTCTCTAAAAGTTCATAAGACTTCTAACTCTCTTCAGATATTCACTTTTTTTCCCCTCCAACATAGGTAAGAGAAAAGTTTTAGTATTATCAGCCCTTCATCACCACCTGTTTCCTCCATATTAGTTGTTCTTTTCATGACCTTGTTTTTGTAAGATAATTGCTCTTATTTACCTTTTTCTACTGAATTTTGTTTTTGGACTGACCCTATAATACACAACTAAGGAAAACTTTTCTTTCAAACTACCTTAGTAATGATAACAGTTTTAAGAATACTAATACTGTGAATAATAACCAATTTTTTATATTAGTAACATTTATTAGTAACATTTTTATAGATCATAAGTGAGCAATTTGACTTTAATCAATGACTTATAATTAGTCTTTATTGATTTCCTTATATTTATTCTGGATCTTTTATATGAAATTTTCCATTGAGTTCTGGTCATTTTTTTTACAAATCCCTGAAAGTCATTCAGTTCACCAAATGTTCCATATTTTTGTTGGTTTGATTTTTCATTCAGTATTATACTCAACTTTGCTTGATAACTTACCCTTGAATTCAATCCCAGCTCCTTTGCTCTTTGAAATATTTTGTATGTAGCATATTGTATTATAGATATTATAGTATAGAATCTTCCAGATTTTTTGAAATCCTGATTACTTTTCCACATTATTTAAAATGTTTTTCTTTTCTTGTTGCTTTTTCCTGGGAATTTTGAAACTTGATTGTGACATTCCTGTGAGTTTTCATCCTAGGATTTCTTTCATGTGATGGTCAGTGGATTCTTTCTAGTTCTAGTTCATCGTCTTGTTCTAGAAGTTCAGGACAAAATTTTTCAATAATTTTCTTTTGTACTATTATATTCAGATTATAATTTTGTCCATAGTTTTCAGGTAGATTTAACCGTTCCCATATTGTGTCTCCTTGTTTTTTTCTCCAGATCAATTGTTCTAAAGAGTTGTTCCAGATTCTCTTCTTTTTTCTAGTTTAATTATATTTTGGCATCTTATAACATCACTCAATTCCACTTGCCCAATGCTAGTTTTCAAGGAGTTATTTTCTTCCTCTAGATTTTGTTAACACCTTTTCTAATTTATTAACATTCCTTTCATAGATTTCTTGGATTTTTTTTATTATTTTTTTCTATTTTCCTTATTCTCTCTCTAATTGTTTTTTGAATTCTTTTAAAAAAATTTCTTACTTAAGATTTTTATACTATTTTTCTAATTAATTAATTTTTCATAATTTTCTTGAATTGCTTTCTTTTTTGGCTAATTTTTCCTTGTTCTTTCTTATTTGATTTTTTAATTCCTTTTAAAGTTTTTCTAAGATTTCTTTTTTGGCCTTGGGGCCATTTGACATTACTTATTAGAATAGGAGTGGCTTTTTTTTAACCTCACTGTCTTCCTCTTAATATGAACCCAGATCTTCCTTTATGCCAAGTAGCTTAGCACAATCAGGTTCATTCTCCTTTACTTACTCATTTCTATTTTTCATATTCTTCTCTACTTTTAGCATCTTAATATTATTATTATCAAGTTTTAATCCTGAGTTGTAGATAACATTGTTTTCTAAATTCTATCTGAGGTTTAATCTAAAGGACTCCTTTCTTCCTCCCCTAAACCCCAATCATGCTGTCCCCAAAATGTTCTTGCTCCCTGTCATGCCATACTCACCAGGCTTGTGCTCATTTCTCCTTACCTACAGCCGCAACCTGGCATCACAACTGGTTACCATTGTGAGTTCTGCCTTCTGGAAACAGCAGGGAAATATTCATTTTTCCCTTACTAAACATTCTTTTAAATGGATAAAACTTAAATGAGGTAAAAAAGTTCCTGAGGCTGTGAAGTAAAAGTTCCTGGGGTGAAATTTCTTGAGACTCTGAATGATGTGAAAGTTGAGATGAAATGTCTTCAGGCAAAGTCTGCTTCACTATCAGCCTGCAGATTAAATGTTTCTAAGTTACCCACTCAAATTTCTGGGAGCCAAGATGGTGGAGTAAACAATAAGCACTAGTACCCTTCCCTTGTTGACCTTGAAAAACCCGGAGAATATTTCCTCAGGAAAAATCCTGGAAGAGTGGGATTAGTCAAAGGGGTAAACAGTCCCTCAACTCAAGAGGCTAGGAAAATCATCAAAGAAAGTCACTTTTGATGTTGACTGAAGGGGATCAGTGCAGCACTGGAGCTGTCCCACCTCAGGGAACCAGGAGGATATCCTGAACACAATGGGGTGGAACCCGTAAGCACCAACACCAGGACCCCAGGTGAGCCTTAACGCAGCCAGGGGAATCAGGAAGATATCAGCTCAGAAGGGGGTTCACCAACCACTGATCCTGCTTGTGCTCTAACTCAAAGGAGGAGACCTTCTGTGGCCAGACCACCCCTCCCCCACACCTCACACAATGAATTTCAGGGTAATTTCAGGGAAACTCAGAAAAACTTCACCTGATCTCTGCCTTGTCACACCAGCCAGCTCAGCACAAGGCAAGTTGCATCATTCTAGCTTCTTGCTGAAAGAACTGGAGGCCTCAACACACAAAGCCTCAAATTCCCCGCACAATAAATATAGAACAGAGCCTGCTAGGTGCCAGAAGCAGAGGTGCACTTTAAAAGCCAAGCAAAAGTCAGTCTCATGAGCAAGAAAAAAACAGAAAAGACCATAGAATCTTACTATAAGAACAAAGACCAAAATACAAATACAGAAGAGGTCAACATTGAGACTGTACTCATATCTGAATCTTAAGAAGGAAATATGAACTGGTCTCAAGCCCAAAGAGCGTTCTTGGAAGAGCTCAAGAAGGATTTAAAAAGATGAATTAGAGAGGTAGAAGAAAAATTGGCCAATGATTTTAAAAACATGAAAAAAGTAATTACAACAAAATTTAAAAAGAAAATTCTGCAAATGGATAAGGAGATGCAAAATGTAACTTGAGCAACTGGACAAATGGAAAAGGAAATGCAAAAATTAACTGAAGAAAACAATTTGAAAAAAATTAGAATTGGTCAAGTAGAAGTTAATGAGGCATCAAGAGTCAGTCAAACAATCTAAAGAATGAAAAAATGGAAGAAAATGTAAAATATCATATTGGAAAAATGACAGACCTGGAAAACAGATCTAGGAGAGAAATCTAAGAATTATTGGTCTACCAGAAAACCATGATGAAAAAAGAACCTGGATAATATGTTCCAAGAAATCATCAAGGAAAATTGTCCAGAGTTCCTAGTTCCAGAGGACAAAATAGTCATCGAAGGAATCTACTGTTCACCTCCTGAAAGAGATCCCAAACTGAAAATGCCGAGGAATGTTTTTGCCAAATTACAGAACCATTATGTCAAAGAGAAAATATTGCAAGCAGCCAGGAAGAAACAATTCAGATATCAAGGAATTGCAGTCAGGATTACACAGGACCTTAAAACTTCCACATTAAAAAGACTGGAAGGATGAGAATATGATATTCCATAAGGAAAAAGAGCTTGCACTGCAACCAAGGATCAATTATGAATCAAAATTAGGCATAATATTTCAGGCAAGGAGATGGACAATCAATGAAATAAGGGATTTACAGAGTTTCCTGATGGAAAGACCGAAACTTAAAAGAAAATTTGATCTTCAAATGCAAATCTCAAGAGAGGCATGAAAAGGTAAACAGGGGAAAAATACTTGTTATTAAATATGGGCAAACTGTTTACATCCCTAGAAGGGAGGAGCATCCTTGTTAATTTTTAGAAACATGTATTTATTATGATATTTACAAGGGATACACATAGGTAGAGGGAGTGGATATAAATTAACTGATGTAATGATAAAAAATGTGATTTGTGGATGTTAAGGCATTGTAACAGGAGATGTGAAGAGCAGGAGACAGAAAAGGAAAATTACATAATAGGGAGAGGCACAAAAACACATTATAGTAGAGGGAAAGGGGGCAGGGAGATAAGAACTCTTTAAGATTATTCCCACCTGATTTGTTTCAAGGAGGGACAAACAAACTCAGTTAAGTATAGATATCTAACTTGTCCTCTAGGAAGTAAGAAGGGAAAGGGAAAAGAAAAGGAAGAGGAGGATAAAAGGGAGGGAAGATGTAGTAAGGGAAAAGAGAAATAAAAGGAAGGGAGTTGATAGAAGAGAAAAGACTGAGGGAGGCAATGGTCAAAAATTAAAACTGTGTTGTGGAAGGGAAGGGAGAAAGGAGAATTAAAAGCACAAATGGGGGGGGGGGGAAATAGGATGAATAGAAACACACAGATAGTAATCATAACTGTGAATGTGTATTGGATGAACTTCCCCATAAACCAGAGGCAGATAGCAGAGTGGAATAAAAAATAAAATCCAACAATATGTTGTTTACAATAAAGACATTTGAAACAGGAGAACACACACAGGGTAAAGGTAAAGGTTGGAGCAGAATATATTATGCTTCAGCTGATGTAAAAAAAAAATCAGGGGTAGCAATCATAATCACAGACAAAGCAAAAGCAGAAACAGATCTAATCAAAAGAAATGAAAGAAACTATCTTCTGCTAAAAGGCACCATAGACAATGAAGCAATACCATTACTAAACATATATACACCAAGAGATATGGCATCCAAATTCTTTGAGGAGAAGTTAAAGGAGTTACAGGAAGAAATAAGCAGAAAAACTATACCAGTGGAGGACCTCAACCACCCTCTCACTGAATTTGATAAATCTAACCTCAAAATAAACAAGAAAGAACTTAAGGAGTTGAATAGAACTCTGGAAAAGGTAGATATCATAGATCTCTGGAGAAAACTGAATGAGGAAGTACAAGGCACATATACAAAAACTGATGATGTACTAGGGCATAAAAACCTCACAATCTAGTGCAAAAAGGCAGAGATAGTCAATGCATCCTTCTCAGATAATAATGGGACATGGAAAGATAGACCAAAACTTAATTGAAAACTAAGTAATCTAATCCTAAAGAGTGAGTGGGTTAAACAACAAAACATTGAAACAATCAATAACTTCACTCAAGAGAATAACAATTATGAAACAACCTATGCTGCAAAAGCAGTTCTTAGTTGAAATTTTATATCATTGAGTGCCTGCTTCAACAAAATAGAGAAAGAGGGCATCAATGAATTGAGCATGTAGCTGAAAAAGCTAGAAAAAGAACAAATTGAAAATCCCCAAGTAAATGCCAAATTAGAAATACTGAAAATCAAAGGAGAGATTAATAAAATTAAAATTAAGAAAACTATTAAACTAATACATGAGAGTAGGTTTAAAAAAAAAAACAAAAGAATTGATGAACTTTTATTCGATTTGATTTAAAAAAAAGAAAGAAGAAAACAAAATTACCAGTATCAAAAATGAAGAGGGTTAGCATACCTCCAATGAGGAGGAAATTAAAACAATAATTAGAAATTACTTTGCCCAACTGTATTCCCATAAATTTGACAATCTAAGTCAAATGGATGAATATACATACGTATATATATATATATATGTAGATAGATAGATAGATAGATAGATAGATAGATAGATAGATAGATATAGATATACTGATGAGATTGACAGAAGAGGAAGTTAAACACTTAAAAAAATCCATCTTAGAAAAAGAAATTGAACAAATGATCAATGAACTCCATAGAAAATAATATTTCCATTATAAACCAATTTGTCTAGTGAATATAGATGCAAAAATTCTAAATAAGATATTAGCAAAAAGAACACTGCAACTTATCAAGAGAATAATACATTATGATCTGGTGGGATTTATATGAGGAATGTAAGACTGGTTCAATATTAGGAAAAGTATCAGCATTATTGATCATATCAACTACAGAACTAACAGAAACCATGTAATTATCTCAATGATTGCAGAAAAAGTTTTTGACAACAAAGAACACCCACTCCTATTGAAAACACTAGAGAGTGGAGGAATAAATCGAGCCTTCCTTGAAATAATAAGCAGTGTCTGTCTAAAACCAACAGGGAGCATTATATGCAATGGAAACAAGTTAGATGCATTTCCAATAAGATCAGGGCTGAAACAAGGGTGTCCATTATCATCACTGTTATTCAATATACTAGAAATTTTAGCATTAGCTATAAGAGAAGAAAAAGAAATTGAAGGAATTAGAACAGGCAAAGAAGCAACTAAGTTATCTCTCTTTGCAGATGATATGATGATATACTTAGAGAGTCCTTGAGAATCAAGTTAAAAAAAAAAACTACTTGTAATAATAAACAACTTTGGCAAAGTTGTAGGTTACAAAAATAAACTCACATAAATCATTTGCATTTGTATATATTACTAACAAAACTCAATAGAAAGAGAAAGAAAGAGAAATTCTATTTAAAGCTATGGTAGACACTATAAAATATCTGGGAATCTTCCTGCCAAAACAAACCCAGGGACTATATAAACACAATTACGAAACACTTTTCATACAAATGAAGTCAATTTTAAGTAACTGGAAAGACATTAGTTATGTATGGGTAGGCTGAGCTAATATAATAAAAATGATCTAAATTAATTTACTTATTCAGTTCCATAACAGTCAAACTACCAGAGAATTATTTTCTAGAGCTAAAAAAATATCAAAATTAATCTGGAAGAGCAAAAGGTCCAGAATATAAAGGGAATTAATGAATAGAAATGCAAGGGAAGGTGGCCTAGCCAGATGGCTAGATCTCAAATTTTATAATAAAGCAGTAATCATCAAAATCGCTTGGTATTGGCTAAGAAATACAGGGATAGACTAGTGGAATATGTTAAGTACTCAAGACACAGTAGTCAATGAATATAGCAGTCTCTTCTTTGATAAACCCAAGGATGCCAGCTTCTATGATAAGAACTATTTTCTTGACAAAAACTTGACAAAGACTGCTCTGAAAACTGGACAACAGTGTGGCAGAAAGAGGACATAGACCAATGCCTGACACCATACACAAGAATAAAGTCCAAATGGATATATGATCTAAGTATAAAGGCTGATGTTATAAACAAATTATGGGAGCAAGGGATACTGCGTTTGTCAGATATATGGATAATGGGGAAATTAATGATGAAACAAGATATAGAGAATATTAGGAAATGCAAAAGGGATAATTTTGTTTACAATAAATTGAAAAGTGTTTACACAAACAAATGCAATGCAACCAAGATTAGGAGGGAAGCAGAAAACTGGGAGAGAATTTTGCAACTAGTGTCTCTGATACAGGCCTCATCTCTAAACTATCTAGAGAATTTAGTCAAATTTACAAGAATACAAATCATTCCTCAACTGATAAATGGTCAAAGGTTAAGAAGAAGAAATTAAAGCTATTTATAGTCGTATAAAAAATGCTCTTGATCACTATGGATTAGAGAGATACAAATCAAAACAACTCTCAGGTATCCAGTCACACCTATCAGACTGGCTAACATGACAAAACAGGAAAATGATAAATGTTGGAGAAGATGTGGGAGATTTGGAACACTAATTCATTACTGATGGAGCTGTGAGCTGATCCAACCATTCTGGAGAGCAATTTGGTACTATGCCCAAAGGGTGAGTACCCTTCGACTCAGCAATATCACTTCTAGGGCTGTATCCCAAAGAGATCATAAAAATGGGAAAAGTTCTCATAGGAACTATTTTCTGTTGATTTCTATTTCCTTCTTTTTCAAACCAGCAAAAATAAAATAAAAAGATTTTCACCATTGCTGCCTTTGTTGTGGCCAAGAACTGGAAATTGAGGGGCTGCCATCGGTTGTGAACAGGAGGACTTCTGAGAGACCTGGATGGACTTATATAAACTGATGCTGAGTGAAAGGATCAGAACCAGGAGAACACTGGTTTTTACATAAACAAACGCAATGCTATCCATAACATGTGAGGACTGTTTCTGATTGACTTAGCCCTTCATAGCTATGCATGGGCCTAAAACGTTACAAAAGGACTCTCGAGGCAAAATGCCATCATATTCAGAAAAAATACTATGGAATTGGAATCCAGAATGAAGCAGACTATTTTTCTCATATAATGTTTGTTTAGTTTTGGTTTTTCTCATGGTTTCTCCAATTCATTTTAATTCTTCTATGCAACATGGCTAATATGAAAATGTGTTTAATAAGAATGTATGTGTAGAACCTATATAAGATTGCCTGCTGTGTCAGGGAGGAAGCCAGCAGGGAGGGGAAGAAAATTTAAGGTTATGGAAGTGAGGGCAGAAAACTGAAAACAAATAAATTAATCAAAAATTAAAAAGATATCCCAGACTACTATGGTCCACCTTTGTTCTGTACTTATGCCCATATTTTAATTTGAATTTATTTTTAATATGATGCAAGATGTTTGTCTCAGCAGAACTTCTTCCATTCTGTGTTTTATTATTCTCAGTAGTCAATACAGAAATCATTACCTATGAATTTTCTTTTTTAAATTTCAACTTTGGGGTTCATTATTTCTGATTTTTCCTTGTCTACTATTTTCCTTTCATTTATATTTCCTTCTTTTATAAACCAGCAAAAAATAAAGATTTTCATCATTGCTCCCTTATGCTTTGAGGTCTAAAAATATGTACCTTTTATTCCTGCCTTTTCTCAAAAATTGCATTTACATTCTAGACAATTTATTTCTCCAAATAAATTTTCTTTAAATTATATTGTTTCTCTAAAGTATCCTTTTGATATTTTGATTCGTATAAAAGTAAATCCAAATATCTACTTTGACAGTAAAGTTTATGTTTATTATTATTATTGTTGTTGTTTTCCCTTGGTTATGATCAGTGAATTACTCCATTTAATTCTTATTTCTTGTTGACCATTTTCTAATTAAGTACTTACAAATATAGAATGTGTATTGTTAGTTTGACCCAGAAAATTATATGCATTTTGTAGCTTGTGTGAAATTTCCTATATAGCCTTGTGTATTGTCTTATTGTTATTTAGAAATAGTATTTTAATATGTTTATTTTGTTAACAGAAACATACATGAAGCTTTTAATAAGATCTGATAGGTTCTTTTCTAATTCTCTAGCATTTTCTGTAAATTGTCTTGTCATTAGAAAACAAGGAGAGTTCTTCTTTTCTGTCTTTATGCATTTAACAAATTGCATAATTTTCTTCTCTTTTTTTGATAGAATTTCTAGAGTAATATAAGGTAATACTAGAAAGTGGACATTCTTCCTTTATTCTTATGTTTATTGGAAAAGAATTTAAGATTGGAATTTAGATTGATACTGTTTAGTGTATTTTTTTAAATCCCTCTAGGTGTTCACATTAAATCTTTTTGTCATATATAACTGTTCTATGCTGTTGAAGTTTCTTTCTTTTCTTTTTTATATTA
This sequence comes from Notamacropus eugenii, assembly GCF_028372415.1. Lineage (NCBI taxonomy): Eukaryota > Metazoa > Chordata > Mammalia > Diprotodontia > Macropodidae > Notamacropus > Notamacropus eugenii. Next base: position 93,436,928 of record NC_092876.1, read on the forward strand.
TTCACTTACTGAAATAATCATGTAACATAGTCTGTTTACATATATTTTTGGTCTAATATCATTGTGCTGATTGTTTGCTAATAATGAACTATCCTTACATTCTTAGTATATATCTAAATTGTTGATAATAAATCATTAAAAATAAATTGCATTATCCTTGAAATTTTGAGTCAATAATTGTTAATGATATTGGTCTATTGTTCTATTTTACTATTTCCATAGCTTGGGTATTAGAATCATAATTGTTCAAAAAAGAGAGTTTGTTTCATTTTGTTGTTCAAATTTTGAGAAATGCATGTGTGTATGTGTGTGTGTTTGTGCGTATGTTATTGGTATTAACTGATGTTTAAGTGTTTCATAGAATAATCCTTTGAGTCCACCAGGATCAAGCCCACCCCCTTTCTTTTTCCTTTTTTCTTTAAAGCATGCTCTATTTTCTTGACTGAAATGCATTATTTAAGCTTTCCATTTTGTTTTCCGTAAGTTATTTACTTTAGTTATTTTTTTCAGATAGTCTTCTGTCTATTGTGTCTTCTCAGATTCATTGTCATATAATTGTGCACAGTAGATTCTAATTATTGGGATTTTTAATTTCTTAAGTTTTTGTTGTGATTTTTATTTAATTTTCTGCCTTCCTCTTTTTCATTAGATTGACTGAAAATTTTTGATTTTTGCTATTCCTTTCAAATATCCTGATTTTTAGAGTTCTATATTAATTAGTTTTGTTTTTCATTTTGAAATTATCTGTGTTTCTCAATGTTTATGAGAAATACAGAAAATTTCCGGAAATATTGTTTTCAGATTTTTTCTTGTTAAATCTCCAGAAACTCAAGTGATTCTTAAGTTTCTCTTCTTAAACCACTTTTTGTTTCTATAAATTTTCTCTAAACAATTTCTGTTTTTATAATTATATAATTCCTGAAAAAAATCCTTCATTATTCTTTGTTTATGGCATACTGAAATCACGTGAAATAATTCTGCTTTTCTTGGATAATGTTATTCAGATTATCTTCAGATTTCCTAAATGTAACCCTTTATTTATTTTCTGATACTTCAGCTAATATAATTTCTTTAATTCTTCATTTTATCATTGATGTCCTCAGAAAATTCTAGTGTCTACCTTTAGTGTTTCATTTGTTCCTGGTTTTGGTTAAATTTCTATGGGAATTTTTGCGTCTGACTCTTTTAGTTACTTTTTTGCTGGATAATATATGTTTTTAAAAGAAAATGTTTTCATGGATTATCAATAACTTTTTGGAGGTATTCTATATACATTTTTCAAGGTATTGTGGAAGACCAAGATTATCTTGCAACCCCTTAATATTCTATGAATACAAGAATGAATGGATGGGTGGATTCAGTCAAAATCATTTATTACATGCCTGCTATGATACAGTCATATATTTCTGAAATTATTTCCATGGTCATTTACCTGGGAATTCTTTTCCCCTTAACACACATTAACTAGATTTTCCCTCCACATCTCCCATAATTTTCTAACACTATCTATCAAGCTATAATTGAACATAGAACTTGGAATTGAGGTGGGATAAAATAATAAACCAAGGTATTGTTCATTTTAAAGAATAGTGGTTTTATCAACAGAAGTATACCATTTTTCCTCAGATGTGAATTCACACATATAGGAGTTGCATTTGATCTGATTTCCCTTACTCAAAAATGTTAAGAATGACTTTGCGGATATGCTTGGTTTTGATACTATAGATAATTGGGTTCAGAACAGGTGGCAGAAGAAGAAAAGCATTAGATATCAAGGTGTGAACATATGGAGGTACCTTATGACCCCACCTATGGATACTGGACAGGCTGATAAGGGGTATATAGAAGATAGAAATGGCACCAATATGAGAAACACAGGTGCTGAAGGCTTTATGACGCTCCTGTGGTGATGCAATGTTAAGCACAGAATGAATGATTAGAACATAGGAAAGGACAATCAAAGGAGCATCCAAGCCAAATGTTAACAATATTGCAATTAAACCATATATACTGTTGGCCTTGGTATTTGAACAAGAGTGTTTTATCACATCAGGGTGGTAACAATAAGAGTGAGAAAGGATATTATTGTTGCAGAATAACAGACGTTTAAGAAGCAGGATCACTGGAATCATAACAAGAGCACCTCTTAGTACCATCATCAGTCCACATTGGATAATCCTGACTGGAGTTAAGATTGTAACATATCTGAGTGGGTCACAAATAGCAATAAAGCGGTCAAAGGACATGGCCAACAAAACTGAGGACTCCATGATGGTTAGAAAATGAATGAAAAACAATTGACTGATGCAAGAATCTAAAGTGATCTCTCGAGCACTGAACCAAAAAACACCCAAGTTTGTGGGTAGTGTGGATAGGGACAAGCACATGTCGGTGGCTGACAGCATGAATAGAAAATAATACATGGGCTCATGCAGATTCTGTTTAGCAATAATGACAAACAGGATCATGCTGTTTCCTGAGAGAGAAATTACATAGAGACAACAAAAAGGAATGGAGACCCACATATGAATATCTTCTAGTCCTGGAATTCCTGTTAGAAAGAAGGTCAGAGATATGGCTGTGGTGTTTGGCAATGCCAACATAGTTAATTGAGAAAGTAATTTTCCAGTGGAAAAGTTCCAAGTCTGCAAAAGGAAAGAAAATCAATTATGGATATTTATAACAGAGCCTTTTATAACCAGAATAGATTTTAAAGAACCTGGTCCCTAT